>NC_059093.1:2808528-4058528 GCF_020497125.1 Mauremys mutica
TTTTCAAACAAAGTAATTGCTAATTAATTGGCGAGGAGCTTGATTTCGAATCCCTTTGCACATATGAGGCAAATCTGGCCATTTTTCGTGGATGTGTGTGTATGTGTTATGGGGCTAGAGTTTTATGACTGCACCATCTGGCAGTTTGAAAATAATTAGCAGGTGTCCAGTTTTGGGCGCAGGTAATTGCCAATGTACAGATCTATATATTTCTGCATATGTTCCTGGAACTAACAGACCCTCCGAGCAGACGATGGAAGGAGGTGCATTGTTCACAATCAGGAAATAATCCGCAAATATTCACAGAGTAAAGGTTAACCCCACTGAGTGAGCGTGAAGGGGAGAGAGCTTTAGAGGAGGCTGGTGTGGGAATCTCAGCAGGGAGTGCTAATGTCTAAGTAGAGGCTTCCTTTTAGTCTCTTGCTGGAGGGGTAACATTTGAGTTGGATTTATGGCTTGGTACGGTAAAGCCAGAGCACTCTCAGGAGGCCCAGTTTGGATAAACAGGGATACTTTCTGCTAATACATCTGCCCATTCAACAGCATTGCCTTTGTAGCAAATACTCTGTGAGGTAATGGGGGTGGGGTGGCTTCTCTGCTGGCTCTAATGCAGGGGTAGGCAACCTATGGCACGGGTGCTGAAGGTGGCACGTGAGCTGATTTTCAGTGGCACTCACACTGCCTGGGTCCTGGCCACTGGTCGGGGGGCTCTGCATTTTATTTAATTTTAAATGAAGCTTCTTAAACATTTTATAAACCTTATGTACTTTACATACAACAATAGTTTAGTTATATATTATAGACTTATAGAAAGAGACCTTCTAAGAACATTAAAACGTATTACTGGCACATGAAACCTTAAATTAGAGTGAATGAATGAAGACTTGGCACAGCACTCCTGAAAGGTTGCCGACCCCTGCTCTAATGTTTTCAAGGCTTCGCTTTAAACAGCTCCCTGCCTCCCTGTGAGCTACAAAAGGCAGAGGCAGCTGTGAAATGGACAGAGGCAGCTCTCGCCTAGAGAGAGGCAGAGGAGGGGTCCTGGCAGGGCTAGATGGATGCTGCCCTCTGTGGCTCTCAGAATGAAAGAGGGCTGGGGAAATCCTTCTGGAGGGCAAGTTACTATCCGACTCCCAGTCACCGAGGTGGGAAGAAAACTGCCCTGCCCTGTCAGTTTCTGTCTGTGGTAGGAGTGGGGTGTTATAGGGCATAAGAGACCCCAGGGGTGTGGTTTGATTTTTATTAACACACACCCTGCATGTTGCTCTGCCTGTCTGTGTGTTCAGTGTGTGGTTTGCAATGGTCTCCCTTGCATGGCCTGGAAGAAAAGGGTTCTGTTCTGTAAGATGTCTTAGCTGGGACCTTTTCCTCAATCGTTCTTCATGCACATGGCTTCCTTGCCCTTTCCGCTCCCAGCTTCAGCGGCAGACTGGGAATACCAGGTCTCAGTGCTATGAGCACGGCAGCCGGGTTTGCATTTGAGCTGCTGGGTGTTTCCCACATGGAGCCACCCCAGCTCTTCCAGGATAGTTCATGACTGGGCCCGAGAGCAGCTCTAGCATGGCCATCTGTGCTGGGGAGGAAATAGCACCTCTGGGGAGACAGCCCATCATGCTACGGGGACAGCTCACCAGGGCATGCCCACCCTGCGAGGAGAGCAGGGGCTGGGCTGGGACGGAGACCAGGCTGGGATGGGGGGTGGGGGATGAAGCAGGCCTTAGACATGAAGCTGGTGATTAACACCTGGGCGTGTCTGCTGCTCCTCCCCATTCATCTCATTTTCCTACAGAAGACCAGACTAACCTCTCCCTCCCACTGCTTGGCCTGCCTGTCCTCTCTCCTCCCACTTTCTCTGGCCCATGGCTGTGCCTCTAAAGACTGACCGTCTCCTTTCTCCTGGGCGTGATGCTCCATCCCAGCACAGTGTCTCAGGCACACAAGGGTTACACAATACGCTGTGGTGAGCCAGCCAAGAACATTTGTGTTGCTTTAGCGTATTGGCTTCCCGTGGCCGCCTCCTCCCAGGGTGACTTGTACGATATCGTTAGGATAGTGTGTCAGGGCCGGGAGACGGGGACCAGGACAGCATGTCCAGCTGCTGGTGCTGGTAAAGAATGCATCTGTTAGGGAACATAAGCCAGCCCGGGAGCGAGGCAGGTGCGCACCTTGGATGTATTTGGGCCTTCTAGGATCAGATTTTTTGGGAGGAGGCTGGAAGGGATGGGAAGGGAGTTCCCCACAGAGATAACCATTCATTCAAGCAGAATCTGACAATTCCCTGCATCCCCCACACCTCTCCACTTCACACCCCCTTGTTGCTGTCTCTGCATTGCCAGCTCTCCTGATCTGACATAGGGCCAGAAAAATAGTCTGTCTGCTTTCAACTTTGGGCATATTTTCCAGCTGTCCAGATTAAGGCCACAGTCTCCTTTGTGAGGGGACAGGGAGGGAGTTGGAGGGGATGAATTGAGGACTGTCGGCACAGCAGAGAGATTCACAAATCAGCTGAATTAAACAGACAGCCGTGTCCGTTGGAAGGAAGGGGGCTGGGCTGTGTTGTCCTGTTTTCTCTGTGGAGGGGGTGTTAGCTGAGTATGGTTGCATTTGTGTTTATGGTCCCTGTCGTGCATCCCATGTGACAAGCGGTGTCTGCAACACAGGCTGTTGAGGGACAGAAGGTATTGCTCAGGACTGGCTCAGGGAGCAAAAGATGAGATGCAAAGGTCCAGAGGTTCACAGGAGACCTGAAAAGTTCAGCTGCCTCCCCCTGAAGCTGTTTGCTAGAGAACTCGGGGAAAGTCTGGGGCTCCTGCTGAGGGTATCTGCTGGTCGTGGCAGCATCAGAGCAGTGTGGGGAGCAAACAGGTCTAAGGCAGGCTTGTTCCAAGGCCATTTAGGGCATTGCAGGTCAAAGCCCCACCTGTACAGTCAGTGCAGGCCCCAGAGCGTGGGGCCACGTGCTCACAGCAAGATGGTGCACTACTGCGTTCCCGGGTGATCTGAGATGTAGCACCATGTAGATAACACGGCAGAGATTCCATTTCAGGGGACGGTTGCAAGCTCTGCAGCTGAAAGAAACTGTTGCAATCTGAGCGTGGCCCCCTGATGGGAGCTGAGGACCCAGCGGTGCCTGAGAACTTTGAGTGCAAGCACAAGACCCCGACCCGAGGGTAAACTCCTCCCTGTGCCGTCCCTTTGCTTGCCCTAGCTAACCCGCATCACCACGGCCTAAAGCAGATTGTAACAGGAGGGGGAGCTGTGGGAGGGCAAACAGAGGAGGGGGATCTGCCCTCTGCTTTTAGGCAGTGGGGGGGCAGCTGCACCCTCTCCCCTAGCCCTCACAATCCATGTGGGAGGCAGCTCTGTGTGCGCGGCCCCTCTCATCTGTCTGGGGCATTGGCTCAAGGCTCAGAGGGCAAAGCACCAGTCTAGCTGGGCAGAGAAGGCAGAATCGCTGCCGTGCTGGAGTGGCTGCAGGACAGATGCCTTTAGTGACGTGACCCGGATGGGTGTGCAGCCAACGCCCAGATGTTTTCGTGGGAGCGAATCCCATCATGCAGAGACCAATCTGCCAGCAGCAATGTGTTTCCCAGATGTTTGTGCCCTGGGATTTGAGTTCTCCACTTGGCAGGGGGAGATTTAAATGCAGGAAGCAAAGACACACGCACACCGCTGGCAAAATATTACTCCGTCTGTTTCACAGGTCAGTGGTTTTATTCCTTTTTAAGCTGAGCGTGTCTCTGGAGGGCAGGCCCTTTTGCCTTCAGTCTGTTCAGAGTGAAACTAGACTACCAGGGATCTTATTTACATCAGCCTCTTCTGCTATTAAGTGTGTATCCCGCAGCCTTCAGTTGCTAGGGAAACAAAGCCAGGATGGCAGTTCTGCAGCTGGGCTCCTTTGTCAGAGAAGTGGCTTTGGGCTTTACCTGTTGGTGAAGCGTGTTGCACTGGCGGCGGGAGAGCAATCTATGACCTTCCCCTCATTTTCTGGGCCCCTGGACTCTCCAGAGAGTGGTCTGCGTTCCGAGGGTAAAGTAGACACAATCGGCCTGTTTGAATGGGGGAGAGGGGTTTCCAATGCGGAGCTCTAGGCCGCCTGCCGGGAAGAAACGCAGGCCGCAGTAAATGGGAAAAGACTATCACAGTGAAGCTAATTCATGCTCTTTGGTATTCCGGGGTCACTCTAAAATGTCACCTGCTTGTCTTTAAATGGTGCCTATTAATTATGTCACGGTAGCACCGAGATGCCATACCCAAATCAGGGCCCCAGTGTGTTGGGAGCTGTACAGAAAACTGAGCGAGAGACAGCCCCTGTCCTGTGGAGAATGCAGTCTAAATAGACACGACAGACAATGGGTGGGAGGCAAAAGAGAGACTGAGAGGGAAGGGTCTCACCCAAATCACTGTCCCCACCCCTAGTGCTAATCAAAAGGATGCATATTCTTGTGTCAGCAGCTGCTGCGTTCTGCACCAGAGGTGGCAATGTTGGGAGAAAGCCGGCCTGTGGGATAGGCATGGAATATATGCCGGGAGGTTGTGAGGTGGAGTTAATGAGTGTCTACTGTGGTCAATGAGATGCTTGGGTCG
Organism: Mauremys mutica; assembly: GCF_020497125.1. NCBI lineage: Eukaryota > Metazoa > Chordata > Testudines > Geoemydidae > Mauremys > Mauremys mutica. The sequence goes on from NC_059093.1 coordinate 2,813,116, forward strand.
TGTGGTTACATCTAGGTCCTGATATGGTGCCCATCACCATGGCATCTGAGAGTCTCCTGTATATACGTGACTTTCACCTCCTCACTGCCAAGAGCCACTGTTCTTTAACAATAACTAACCTCAGCATTTGCTTGGGATGTCCCACTCTGAACTCGCCTTCCAAAAGCTTCTCTTTGGAGGAGTCTGCTCTTTCTTCCTCACTGAAATACAGCTACACCCAGTGAAACTCCCCTTCTCCGAAGCCTCCCCTCTCAGCATCTTTAAGAACATTAAGAACAGCCCTACTGGGACAGATCAGTGATCCATCGAGCCCAGAATCCTGTCTCTGACAGGGGCCAGTGATAGACCTTTAGGGAGAGTGTACAGAACAGGGCATGTCTGGAGACAGCCATCCCCATCTTCCCCTGCTGGCAGTCTGAGGTTTAGGATCGCCCTGAGCGTGAAGTTCCATCCCTGACTGTCTTGGCTAATAGCCATTGATGGACCTATCCCCCAGGAATGTATCCAGTTGTTATGCTCTTGGCCTTCACAACATCCATTGCAACGAGTTCCACAGGTTAATTGTGCATGGTGTGTAAAAGTGCTTCCTCTTGTTTGTATTAAACCTGCTGCCTGACAGTGTTAATTTCATTGGGTGACCCCTGGTTCTTGTATTGTGGGAAAGGGTAAATAACACTTCTCTATTCACTTTTTCTGCACCCAACATGCTTTTATAGACCTCTATCATATCCCCCATTAATCGGAACAGCCCTAATCTTTATAGTCTCTCCTTGTATGGAAGTTGTTCTGTACCTTTGATCATCTTTCTCTGAACCTCTTCCAGTTCCATTATATCCTTTTCTGAGATGGGGTGACCAGAACTGGATGCAGTATTCAAGATGTGGGCGCACCATGGATTTATATAGTGGCAGGATGATATTTTCTGTCTTATTTTCTACCCCTTTCCTTATAGGCTACCTGAATGTTAGGAACTTTTTGACTCTTGCTGCTTGTTGAACTGAAGTTTTCAGAGAACTTATTCACAGTGACTCCAAGATCTTTTTTGAATGATAACAGCTAATTTAGACCCCATCCTATGTGTGTAGCTGGGATTATGTTTTCCAACACATATTACTTCACACTTACCAATGTTGAATTTCATCCGCAATTTTGTTGCCGAGTCACCCAGTTTTGTGAGATCCCCTTGTAACGCCTCACAATCTGCCCTGATTTAATAATTTTGTATTATCTGCCAACTTTGCCACTTCACTGTTCACGCCCTTCTCCAGATCATTAATGAATATGTTGAACAGCACAGGTCCCAGGACAGATCCCTGGGGGACCCTGCTGTTCACCTCACGCAGTGCCTGTGGGACCTTAAATGAACCTGGCAGTATCCAGCTTCTTAATGGATGGAACTTAGAATGTGCTTAAAGTGCTTTGCTGAATTGGGGCCAGATGCTTGGCTCCTGGGTTCCTGTTCTCATGTGTCAGAGACCTTCCCACCCTCCCTTCTTAACACCCTTTCACAGACTCCTGGACGCCTGCAGAGCTCTGAACCTGCACCACCTTTCAGCGCATGGGAAAAGATGAGGCTTCCTGGAGCAAGGATCATATCTGTACCGTGCTGGGCCATAGTACTATGATAGCCAGGCTTCTGAAGTGTGGATTGGTGTCCTCTCCATGGCTGTGGATGGGACAAGGGAGCTGCAGATGGCATTAGTATGCGCCAAAGCAGAGATTCTCAAACTGACGGACTGCTCTGCCCTTGATTCTTCATTACCGTTTTTCTTCTTTAATTATAGTGGAAGGAGATGGATGAGGAAGCATTTGGAGCCACAAGAAACTAATGGGGGTAAACAAAAAACTGAAAGAATGCCTCACCACCCCAGCTACGTGTACTCATTCATCTGAAAGGGCCGAAGCAGCCCCTGCAGCTTGTCTCCTTCTCACCTTATTCTTATTTGGGGTTTGTAGCCGGCTGTTTAATAGGAAACATCGTTTTCGCTTTCCTCCACAATGCTGACGCAGCCTTGCTTGTGTGTGTCTCTCTCTCTTTAAAGCAAAATTAACTGCTCTGGCAAGCTCCATGCCTTCTGGTTACATCTCCATCAGGCTATTATGCCCAGGGGCAGGTTTCTGCCAAGAATTAAGGTGTGTTGGGCCCGGCCAGTGGTTGGAGCAGTCAAGCAACACTGAAGTGCTGGAGTAAGTAGTGGGAGTGGTTCAGTAGGGGGTGCTCTTCCTTCTGAGTCTGGTGCTAAGGAAGCGGCTCTGCAGCATCTATTGTCCGTCAGATGAAAGAAAAGAGAGGTCACTGTAGAATACCTTGCGTTACTCACAGGAGTGAGGGTTTATAGCTCTGGAATCCCGGCCAGATTCTAACTTGGCTAATTGTAGGTTGTGAACCTAACCCTCCCCCACCCCCAACCATGTTCCATTAGATATGGGATAGTTCGTCCAACCCATTGTATGATGCTCTCCTGTTCTATTAAATAGCCGCCACGTTATGCACCAGAGGTGGCTGCCTTTCCATCTTGGATGGAGTGAACCCCGGTAGAGTTTCTGGAACAAAGATATTTGAACACACACTGTGTCATCAGTTTTCATTTAGCTCAGTGTTGAAATCTGATGCTTTACTAGTAGACTAGTGTAACTCTTAAAAAAAAAACAAACCCTCCTTATGTGGATAATTCTGCTTTCTGTGTGGCAAAAATGCAGCTAATAGAGTAAAAACCAAGATAGACATTGGAAAAAATGAAGAGTAGTTATGTAGGGAAGAGAGATTCCCAGGGTTGTCGTCACGATGTTGCAAAATGAGCAGGGAATGAAGGAAGTGCGTGTGGGAAATGCTTTTGTTTGCTTATGTGCCTATATCCTTTAGGCAGCACCTCTGTACCCAAGGAATGAACCCAGTCAGAGACACAGCGAGTGCACACACTTATCCCTGGCTGAACTTACAAAGAGATGGCTGTATCACAGCTAACAACGAGCATTTCTCTGTGATCTATTTTTACATTCAGTTAAACAGAACTTGTAAGAGTGTCTGAAATAGCACCATCTAGTGCCACCCAATAATGTTCAAAGGTACTGAGATCGCTAGGGTCAGGGCCCCTAGTCCATTGTCGCCCGCGTGTGGGTCATTTGATCATGGTCAGAGTCTCTGTTACCCAGCCCTGCCATAACTCACTACCAGCAATGCTGTGTTTGGAGTCTTGATGGGAAATGCCCAGTCCCTGCTCTGCAGGATTGGCTTTTTCTTTTGCAAAACAACAAAAATCAGTAGGAAGAAAAATGAAACGAGTTTGATTTCTGGCATCAGTGGAGAGTGGAGCCCTTCACTGTGAAAGAGCAGATTGTTGCTGTGCTGGTGCATGTGCTTTGGGTGAAGCTGGCAGCAGGACCAGAAAGCTGCCTTTTTATTTACTGATTTCAGAGGGACTTGTTTTGTTTCTCAGGCTGCACTTTCTGATGCTTCTCCTCTGGAGGCCAGGCTTTGAACTGGATACAAAATGTGTTTGGGGGCCTCGGGCACGTCCCTTACTGAACATTTGACCACATCGCCCCATCTCAGTATGGACCACCCCAATAGCAATCTCGGCCTCTCGGAAGCAGGGGACTGGAATAGCAGGAGGCCTGCAGGTCAGGAGTGGGGCGCGTTAGCAGAGCAGTGTAGCGTGTGCCATAACTGGAGTGATGAGGGACACGCAGATTGGTTAGGAGTCAGGCACATCAGAAGAGCTGTGGGGCAGCTTTTTACTGGCTCGTCCCAGCTGTCCCCCTTCTGCAGAGAGCTAACAGACTTCAGTCAGTGGGGCTGCCAGTCTGGCTACTCTCCTGCTAACGCTACAGGAACAGTCTGAAGAGACCCTAATAAACACAATTCAGAGCAGAACTATATGGGGCAAAACAGCACTAAATGCAAAAGGGTTTTTCTACATTGGCTTCTTTTGATTATGATTCTCTTTTTCCCTCCTCTCCTGGCCAGTGCCAGGCAAGTTGATGAATTATCCCAATATATATTCTGTCTGGAAAGAAAACACATAACATATATATCTTTGACAAGTTATTATTCTCCCTTATCAGAATTTGTGCACATCCAGCCCCGCCATAACTCACCCTTTGCCTAGCTTTTGTAACAAGACAAGGGAAACGCAGCAGATTCTTAAAACTCCTGCTTCCCCAGGCACAGGCCTGACAAGTCCTGAAATAACTTCAAGGAGTTCAGGACTCTGTCTGCCAGCGCTGGCATATTCCAGAGTAACTGCGGAGTAATTGGAATGCTGGGTAGCGTGCGTAGGAAGAACAGCAGCCAGAGCTCTCAGACCCAAAAGGGGAAGGAAGTGCAGAACAGATTGGGGTGTGAATGTCGAGGTTAACCCTTGCTTTGATTTAATGATAACACAGATTTTAGATTCATGCTTCAGGGCTTAAGCCAATTAATAACTACTAAGATCAGCATGAGCCCTACTTATGCGAAGGAGATTACCTCACCTTCCTCTGGGCACTGACTGAGACAGGACACTGGACTAAATGGATGCCTGGAGTGGTCCATTTGGGCAGTTTCTGTGTTTCTCTGGCTTCACAGGGGCCGCCTGAGGAGTAAGCTTTTCTCATGACGTGTAGGACGTATCAGTTATGAAGGCAATTGGGGCCTCAGTCACTGCTGCCATGGCAGGTTGTTCACCAAGACAGCCAAACATCTGAAGCAAGGCTGTGCCAGGGGGAAGGGAGATGCACAGGTCCATGAGCACCTCAGGTAGCCCTCCCTCCCTGTCTGATGCCACTCCCCGTCTCCCTTACCAAGGCAGATGATAAATGAGAGGTGAGTTAATGTTAGCGCTCTGCGTCTGGCCAGAAGGATCCCGATTTGTCATTTTTCCAGTGGTGTTACTGCATTTTCCTCAGGGGCCAGGCTTCAAAATAGCAGGGTCCCTAGTTTGGAATATAAATAGGGCATCTCGCAGCACCATTTGCAAGTCGAGCGCAGTTAATGAGGGTCTGCCCCGGTGGGAGTGGGTCTGGACCAGCTGTGGTCTGTGATGGGAACTCTTGGCAAATGGAACTGGCAGCTGGGAAATGAATCCTGCTGGGAAGTGCGTTATTCGTTTGTTACTCCTGCTGGGGCAGAGTAAAGGGAGCCGGGGGTGTGGCGAATGCTATTGGCTAGGCTCCGGGGAATGGTGTTCCCCAGCTAACATCCCTCCTCCAGGAAATCCTTTCTGCAGGGCAAAGACCAGGAAGGATGTGAAATTAACACGTCAAGTTAATTCTGAGCCTGCCTCACCTCCAGCTGATCCTCACAAATCAAATTTCATGCCCTGAGCCGGAGGCGTCAGTGACTGAGATGGGTGTGGGGGAAGGATGCCGGCTGGTGCAAATGTTCCAGTGGCAGAGAGCCGTACTACTGCTCCAGTACGGTTTGCGCACACAACTCCTGGCAGCTGCACGATCAGTTTCCCTGCAGCTGAGATTCTATCAGGCCTCTTTAGACCTCATCCAGCCAGGCCGTTCCTACCCAAGGCCTGGACTAGTTTGTATCCCCAGAACCTTACCCATCGCTGGCCTCCTAGGGGTCCTGCTCATGTTGTTCGTTCTGCTCAACGCGTGTGAGTGAGCGCATCATCCTGTGCCATTGCCCAGGGGGCAGGGAGAGGACAGGCCTGCTTCTCCCTCGCTCTCCTGCTGGGCCGCTCCAACCAGGATGATGGTGCACGTGCCTTGTCCTTCGTAAGGGCTACTCTATAAATCGCTCTCCCCGTGCCATCCGCTCTGTGGGGGGCAGGAGCTCCCTAACTGCACCAGGGACTCTTCTGCCTCGGTAGGATGTGCGTGGAACTGTGGCTTCCCCGTTGCATGGGTCAGGCATGGCGCCGAAGGAGTTAAGGACACATGCAGGCGATGACAGCAGAAACACTCAGTGCCTGACACAGCTCCAGGTTCCGCTTCCATTAGTAGCAGATCGAGGCCAATTAGCTCGCTGTGTGTAAGTGATGTGAGACAGACGGCGGCACGGGGAAGGCTGCCTGTTCCCTGGAGGACTGGTGACAGGAAAGGTCAGAGTCTGCAACAAGCCAGGCAGCTGTGCCCCATCTGTAGCAATGCTGCTTCCTCTTCTCTTCAGGCCTGTGACCCAGGAGGTGCCAGTGGAGTGGCTGTGGCACATGCCCGCTTCCTGCCCCACCAGCGGATGGCGCCATGCTCTGGTGGCTTGCGTTGAGGCAGAGAGGTGGTATTTCTGCAGGCAGGAGATGGGCAGGTGCACTGTGTCACTGGCAGCCTGCAGCCGCTCAGCCCTATCTCCGAGGCTCTGAAGAGAGGTACTGGCCTAAGGCAGGCTGGGTATGAGCTTTCCTGCCCTCCAAGCATGCACAGATCTAGCTCACTCCTGTCCTGTCATATGCCTTCGTGTTCCAGTCCTGGGACCCTCCACAGATCTGCCAATGCACCTCAGTGCTATCCACAGCTCTGCCTGCAACCCAGAGTCCTGGATCCTCCAGGAAAAGCACCATCCAAGGTACCCGAGTCAGAAGACTGTACCCTACCTGCCAGGGGCTGTGCTGGCGCGCACACGTCCTCGCTCGGTGCCGCCATGTCACACACCCGGGAGGACGGTGCTGTGTAGATAGCGCATTCAAGCACTTTGCGGTGGTGTTCCAGGGAGTGTTCTCAGGTCTGAGTGAGGAACGGCAGGGACAGGGGCCAAAGGGCATCCCGGGTAGCACTCCTTGCCTGAGTATCTGTAAGGACAAGATCTTGCATGCTTCCAGAGTCTCCCTGAGCCACTCAGAGGGACGGCCGTAAGAAGGGCTTGTACGTTTCTGTATCAGACGCACGCACGCAGGACCTATCTATGCAGGGAGACAAAGGTCTGCGGAGTCTAATAGGCCCCAGGGGCAGCACCTTGAGAAAAGGACTGGGAGGTTTTGAGGAAAATTGGCCCACAGATGAGTGAGCAAACAGCTAGTTTTCCCCCCTGTAATCACAACCCTGGATTCTGAAATGAAGCCCAGCAGGAGGGCGATTCTGCCTGGACTTGAGAAGAGATGGCGTGGCTCTGCCTCGAGGTATGCTGCACCAGCCTGCGTCTGCAGCTAGGAATTCAGGGAGGGTGCGGGCAGGCTCTGTGTCAGCTCCCCCTCTGCACACCCAGCTCTGCTAACATGCCTTAGTCCTGACGTGCAGCCCCTCCTGGGCTCCCCACACAACTTTGCTGATGTCTCTCAATCCTAGACTTTCAGCTCTTCTGCTGTTCCAGTCCTGGCTTCCCCATGTGCACGGTTCTGTCACAGCCCCCCACCACCTCCGGCTCTGTCAGTGCCTCTCCCTCCTGGCTACTAGGGCCACCCGCAAGCCCATCCAGCCAGCTGTGCCTGATTTTGAGGCACGCTTAGAGAGACCTGAGTCGGGATAGGAAGAGCTGGTCTCTATGCACATTAACTCTCTCACACAATAAGGGGGCTCCTCTTCCTTAGCAGGCAGGGACTCTGCACTGGTTCATGGCAGCTGCTGAGTAATGCAGGGGCTATTTCTCCTCTGGATCCCATGCATAGCTTTCTGCTGTCCAAGGGTGAGTCAGGGATGGTCTGCTCCTGCAGGCCAGGAGCCCAAATCCTCCATTTGCCCCCAGAGCAGGAATGCCGAGCAGGCTCCGATGCCCTTGTAAGTGCGGGCAGTGCAGGGACCCACAGCTGGGGGTGCGGTACCAGAGGCAGGGTGTCTTTTCCCTGGGACACTGAATATTGGGTCTTTTGAAAACAGAATCTGAGGGAAAGGGGCACTGCTGTGGTGCTGTTTGTTTCATGGGGGCACAGATGCCCTGCACTTTCTCTTGGGCTAGGCGGCTATTTCTTTAAGAATCTAAGATGTCCCCATTCCGTAGCATGTTGCATCTGAGCATCTTAGAGAACATTCTAGATCTTAATGTCTACTTGAGAGTCTTGGTGTTAGCTCTCTGGGTAAACTGAGGCACAGTTTGGATAAGGGGTTAAAACAGCAGAGCCTGGGATAGAACCAAAAGTCCTGACACTCAGCTTCCTTCCCCGTCCACCCACTCAGTGCTAGACCATGCTGCTTCCCCTTGTGGTAGGCGTCCTCCGACCAACATCAGCGGCGCTATCCTGGTACCAAGGACAAGCCCATTGCAGCACAGGAGGCATGGAGGGGCTCCCGGAGCTTGGATTGCTCACGTGCTATAGAGACGCAGTGGGTGAGTGGAGTCACTGTGCTTTCAGTATTCTACCCACGTGTAAGTAGGTCAGTGGGAGCTGCCTGCTTGTCTCTTTCCAGGCCATGTTATTTCTATGTCCTCAGGGCAGGCTGGCTGCCTTAATTCAGTTTCTGGTCTTGGAAAGTTTTAAATCAGACCCTTAACTTTCATTTCTTTAGTTCCCAGCAAAAGGGAGCAACTTTCAGAGATCAGTGTCACGTAGCCCACCCTGTGCCGCTGAGACACCCTGGGGCATTGTGAGATTTGGTCAGTTAGGATAAGGGAACACAGCACAGTGGAAGCAGGAAAAGTTATCGGTTATGCTGAGGACCGTGATGCTCTTTGTTTAAAAGCTACCCCAGCCATTTGGTTTGATCACTGCCCTCCCACCCCTTGTCCAGTCGGTCCCGAGCAGCAGACCATCACCCTGCCTGTCTCTCTGACCCCTTCTTTTCTGTCAGCCACCTTCCTCCAGCAGGGGTGTGTGTGTGTGTGTGTGTGTGTGTGTGCAGCCCTGCTTCTGAAATACGTGGCGTGGCCTCAAGCAAGGATTCTGCACAAATCTCTGGGCTCAGGACGCTTCCCGGGATACCCCAGTGACAGGAATTTGGGGGATCTCTGACCAGCTCAGTGTGGGGAGAGCAGGAAACAGTCCCCTTGTGTCTCAGGGAACTAAAGCAGGAGAACCAACCACTTGCTAAGTGAGGTGATGTCGTTATGCCTGGAGGGTCCCAGCTCTCCCTGTCCGTCTGGAGGTTACACCCATTACCCCTGTTTTTAATTTTCTCCTTCCTGCCAGAGTTGTGTCACAGCCAGAGCGCCGGGAGCCTTCCTCTGAGCTCTGTGTTCCTGCTCCCAGGGCTCCGTTTGCTGTTTCCACAGCACACCCACCACCTCCATCCTGATCCAGGGCTGGAAACCAAACCTGTCTCCAAGTAGCAACACAGAGCACTAACCACTAGGTTAAATGATACTCCCAGCTCCTACCCATCCAGGGAGTGGGCAACTGGCAACCCCATGCAGCACTAGGAGCCAGCCTGGACTCAACCCCCTTTTAATCAGTGAGGGTGAAAAATACAGGGCACCAGAAAACCAAAGAATGTAGATACTTATCGCTGCCTTATCAACTCCAGCTCATTCCAGCTCTCTGTGGAAAGCATCTCCTTTCCCTCTTGCTTCCCATCCTAAACAACAGGAGGGGGGAGTGGGGCATTGTCTGCACAGATCATGCCAAGCCTCGGGGTGTGGGAAAGAGGCTCTAGAAAAGATAGCTGCTCTGGAATAATATTTAATAACAATTAAGATTGTTTCATTGAGAATCCGGATGTATAAGTGATGTGTTAATGTGCATGTGTATTTTAATATGGATGCACCTCTCTCTAGCTCTGTGGATATATTTGGGGCTATATAAAACAAATCTCTAGTTAATGTATATTATGGGCCAATTCTGCATTTTCTGGGAGAGGACCTAGAACAGCATTTCCCAAACTTTTGAAAGCTGCTCTCTCCTTTCGGAAAATGAAACACATTGCGGTCCCCCCGCCCCGCCCCGCAATTCATGTGCTATTAAAGGTCCACCCATAATGTTGGACCTTCCTAATCTCCTCCTGCTTCTCCCTGATGAGCAGTGAAATAGTTAACAATGCTGATGTTTAAACAGTCACCTTTGCCATTCTGAATTAGCACCCACTGAAGTGGACAGGGCAGTTCAAACCTCAAATCCTGTTTTAGGCTCTTTGCAAACTCAGGCAGAAATTGCTGCATCAGTTACATTCCGGTCCTGTTTTTAAAGTTTTCTTTGCGACTGTAACAACGGGAGACTTGCTCTTTCTTTTAAATGAAGGCTGAGACTCTAGAGAACAGCTGCGGGGGGTCTGTACCTCCTCTCAGCTAGCCCCACATGTGTGGAGAGGCTGGGCTAGAAGGCCCATCACTATCTTCTATGAGGGTTTTTTTTTTCTGCATACTAAGTGTCTCCCCATCCCAGGATATGCAGATACATTCTTCTCTGTTCAGCACCGTCTCGGACTCATACAGCAGAGGGTTTTTTTCATTGTACAATTATTGCTTTGTCACCACTTCTTTGGAAGGGCATTGAGTCTTGTTTCCAGCATTGCAATGGCTCTTGATGTTATGACATCACTGGTTGGACTTAATCAAAAAGCCAAAAGGCCTGATTTTCAAGGCAAGGTCAGTTGGAGCTGCTGGTGCTCAGTGCCTCTGAAGATCAGGGTTCAAGTCCTCGTTGCCCCTCTGGATCTAAAGAGAACATCTATTCCCTGAATTAATAGACCAGATTCATTCATTCAGAGACAGCAGAAAGCTCCCAAAGCCTTTCTGTTTGGTCTAGCCGCTAGAAGGGGTAAAAGACCCACAGTATATTAGCACGGGTTGTATTGGCCTGATGCAGCTGGGTGTCTTTCCATTGCAATCAATGGGGTCTGCCCAGAGGGAGGAAGTGGCCGCTGCCCCTCCCCTGGCCTGGTCTGCTGTGCCCATGGTGGTGGGAAACGTGGGATGCTACAAGCAGGTAAGCTGGACTGGTAGGAATGGTTCCGGGCAGTTCTGCCAACAGCTGCTGCACGAGAGCCCCATAGCCAGGGAGTTGAGCAGAACAAATGGAAATTAAAATAATAAAGCAACCGAATAAAAGAATGCACCAGGCAGGCTCTTTGAAAGGCATCACGAAGGCCTGGGCTGTGGGCCGCAAGCCCAAAGCTACCCTCTTGAAATAGTCACCCAGTTCTCCCATTAACATTGCTCATTGGTCCATGCTAAGTGTAACTGACGGGAGGTAATGCTTTTCCTGCTCCGGTGATCAAGCTGTGATGAGCAGTGTGACGGGGAAAGGAGGCTGTGCATGCCCTGCTTGCTTGTTGGACTCTAGCAGGACAGATGTGCCTCCAGATTTATCCCGGGAAGCTCTTTGGGAAGGAGTGGAGATGGTCATTGCAGCGAGGAAATCTGCTCAGGTGGCTCCATCTGGAAGCTTCACTCCCCAGCCTCTTCTTTTTGCCCTGACGATACCACACACACTTCCAGAACCACCAGTCAAAGGGGAAATGCCGCTCTAAAGCTTCCCATTCTCTGTTGCTGGGCATTTGATGGAGACAAACTCTGAGCCAGGAAGCTGGAGTCGCAGTCCCCGGTGCTCTGTATTGGATATTCCGGTATGGGTCCATTGCAGAGATTGGGATCTGCTGCTAAACTGAAGCTTCTCTGTGCATCCTGGCTTCTGATTACTGTCTCCTCCTCCCTGGTGGACTTTGCAATGGTACTATTGCCTGACAGGCAAACAGTGCGCACTGAGGAGCTGCCTGCCGGCAGAGAGGCCAGTTTGTTTGGAAACAGATAGGTGTTGAAGGCCCAGCAGCCATTATCTCAGGCTGGTCTCTGTGTTAGGAGATTGGAGCTGGTGTCCAATACAGGTGCTGCAGCTCCCCATGGGGGCCCTAAAGGGAAATCTGTAAGGGACATCTCCAGGGGTATTTCAGCTCTCTCTCTGGGAGACCTCCATAATTCATGATTCTGGAGGCTGGCTTGGCGCAGCGCCCCAGGGCAATCCAGGAGCTGTCTGCCCTGCTGCTGGGAAATCACTCATTGTCATTCGAACATCGGCTACCTCCAGAAGACTGAATTGTCTGGCGCCTCCTGCCACTGAACGAAGAGGAGGCATCAGGGGCGCGTTGCTGAGAAATGTCAGCCAAGAAGACAAAGGCATTGCTACTCGTACACGTCAAGGGTAATCATGATAACAATTACCAAGACAGGCTGTAGCTGAGCGGGTCAGATCAGCTGGCAGTGTCTCTGATAGACTGCGAGGCCCAGGGATATTAGAGCGTGCAGGCCTATTTACAGCCCTGCTGCCCGTGGGATGCTCGGAGCTGGCTAATGACTCAGGGACATTAACATTTATTTCCCCCAGAAAGGAGAAAAATAGCAGTCTGTAGAATACATGTTTAAACTTTCTGTTGCAGCTGTAAATTCTTTTGTGGAAGATCCCTGAGCAGGAATGACTGGGACAGACAGACACACCCCTTTTGTGAAGCCGTCCTAGTCATGCAGCTGGAGCTCATGGCTCTTTGACTTGGGGTTAGCTTTATTCCCAGGAAGCTTTATTTTCTCTCTTTGGTTTAGCCCATACAGAGGGAGTGTTGTCCAGTGGTCAAAGCAGAGAACTGGCCAGCAAGACTCCTGGACTTTAGCTCTGGGTCTGCCACTGACTTGCTGTATGAAACCTTGGGAAAGTCACCCGACTTTCTCTGTGCTTTAGTGTCCCCATCTGTAATATGTGGGTACTCACCTGTGCGTGTGCGTGCGTTATGAAGACTTTACTCGTTAATACTTGTAAAGTGCTGCGAGACCCTGGGATAAAAGCGTTCTGGAGCAGTTCATGCTGTGACGTTATTTTACCTCTTGGACCAAGATCCAGGTCCAGATGAGGGACCCAGGCAAGTCAAAGCCAGTGGACAGGAGTTTTGTCACTAAGCCCGGCCCACCGTTTTAGTGGATAAATTGCTCAGGAGGAGACCAGGGCAGAATGGTTTGAGGGGAAAAACACCTGGCTTCAGGTTTTGCTACCAACCAGAACCTCAGGCTAGGTGTGCTGAAGGTCACAAAACTTGCGTCAAGTCTGGATCACCGAGTTGCAGTTCAAGGTGGAAACCAAGAGCAAGTAGGTAGCTTTGATCCCAAGCTGGGCAACAGTTGTCCTTGTTGGTTGTGATTCACTTTGAGATTTCTGGGTTCCAGCCAAAGCCTAGCTCAGGGGATGCACAAAGTCACCCAGGGTTCTCAGGACCAAACTGCTGCATTTCACACAACTTCACTAACCGGGTTGAACTGTTCCTCAGCCCAGGACGAAATCATTCTGGCCACACAGGGTTAGGGTTGTTGGTTGGGATTAGGCCGAGTTTTCACACAGTTTCCATTAATACTTGTTCCGTATGCATCACGGTCACAACATTTTGCCAAGCAAAATGTACCCCTGAAGCTAACCCAGAGGACGATAAAGATCTGGTTAGTGGCTTTAAGCACTGATATCCTCATTGTTTATAACCTGAGTAACTCTGACTTGTCCTAAACAACCCCATCAGGCTGGGAGGTGTTCTGAGCCCAACGTTACAGAGAGGGAATCTAGGCACATGGCAGAATAAGGGACTTGCCCAAGGTTACACTGGAAGTCTGTGGCAGAGCCAAAATTTAAACCAGATCTCCAGGGTCCCCATCTGATGCTCTGGCCACTAGACTATGCTGCCTAACTGAAAGACAAGAAATTAGGAAAATTGAACTAGGAATAACAACCATAAGGACAGGCAGAACCTTCTGGTGTGTGTGTGTGTGAGATTCATTACAGCAGATCTCTCTCTCTCTCTCTCTCTCTCTCTCTGAGCTATATTTGCTTAAATGTTTAACTTATTAAGATAATAGCTGATCTATCTACAATGGCTTGAAACATGTTCTAAAAGGACTTCTGCAGCAAAAGTGGTTAAGCAGCTATGACATGATTTACTAAACGACTCTGAATGTGCTTTTAGCGAGATGGAAATTAATGTAGTGATTGGAAGGTTAATATATATGTATATAAAATATTAGGACATTTCATAGATTTTTAAAGGCCAGAGGAGAACATTACTATCCCCTGGTCTGAACTCCTGCATAGTACAGGCCAGAGAATTTCACTCAGTGATTCTTCCATGAAGACCAATAAACCTGTGGCTGAACTAAAGTGTGGTGTTTAGGAAGACACCCAGTCTTGATGTAAAGACTTCAAGTGATGGAGAATTTACCACATCCCTTGGTAAGATGCTCTAAAGGCGCCATGAACCACTCTCCAGAGGCAAAATCCCCGTGGAAGAATGAGGCATGCCCGAGAGTGGGGTTGGGCTGGGTTTGTATTTCTTTCTCTCGGGATAGGTCCCACATGAAAGCTTTGGCTGTAATTCAGGAGGATTGTGGTTATTGTTCCATGCTTTATAAAAACATTTTTATTTTTTCCTCGACGTTAGTTTGTACTGTTCTTTGGTAAGACAAGACCGTCTACGTGAGTCTGGGATAGATGCAGCAATCAGGCTGAATACCTGACGAGCAGAGCACAGTTTTTTTTTGTTTGTGTCGGTTTATTTTTAATAGCAGCTGTGAATCCACGTTTGAGGGGAAGAGAAGGAAAAACCCCAACTGCTATGCCAGGAAAGCAGAACGTCTTTGTAAATATCTCTGTAGCTTAGCTGGTGCAGGCCAACATGGCTCCTGCAAGTTGAGCGTGACAGTGAGCATTGCTCTGATTTCCCGGATCTGGGTCACTAGGGAGGGCAGGCAGGAAGGCTCAGGTGTTAAACATTCACTGAGAGCCCTGAAGCTGTCTGTTCACCCAAGAACAGGTACCGCACAGGGCACCTGCTCTGTGTTTCTCCTCTGCCAGTGTGCCTCACCTCTGAGCTGGAAGGACCAATGGGAGCGAGTTAATTCTTCCTGGCTATTCACTCCTGAGGGCCTGTTGCATGGCGCTGGTTTTTGTGGGATAGCACAGGGGCTCAACATCTCCTCCCCAGCCCCAGGTGTAGGCAGGATTGCTCTAACTTATCTCAGCTGCGACAAACCCCTAGGGGTCACTGCATCAGTCAAGGATAGCCAGAGTTCTGTAGTGCCCTTACTATGCCCCTTGCTCATGATGCACCCCTGGCACATGCCCCTGACCTTGAGGTGTGTGAATTGGGGTGGGGTTGGTCTGGCACAGCCAGCGCTAGGCCACCTGGGAAAACCCTGCACTCGGGGTGTTCGCCAGTGCTGGAGATCCTCTGTCTTTATATCACTAAAGCTGGAGAAAGGGGCCCATCGGGCAAAGAATTGACTCCCAAATCTTTAGCATTTGACCTCTTCCAGAGGCTTGTTCTCTTTCAGTTGTAGATTTTCCCTCGTGCATAGGAAATGCTTTTGGGCAAATCTGCAAGAAGACAAACAAAAAGAACTAGCTTAGAAAGGAGCTAGCAACTTCCATAAGGGGTGGCCCACCCGTTTGTATTCCTACTCAAAATGTCGCTCCCCAATTCAAAGAGTGGTTTGAACAAAAGCATCTGCCCTGGCACAGACATGCAACACATGTGGGCACATTCCAATCCCTGCCAGCCATCTGGCATGCTCAGCATCTGTCCAGATTCTCCGTCGTACAGGACCCGTCAGAAACAGCCCTTTGTGAATCTCCATTGGCAAGCGTGCCTGGGAACAGAGTCAATTCTGAGTCCAGATGCTGGATTTCACAGCGGCTCCGTGTGTTTGATCACAGCCTAGTGCGTGATGTAAGCAAGGACGAGAAAACCCACCAGCTTTGGGAGCAGACTCAAGTCTATGGATGTGTAAAGAGCGTGAGGGGAAGGAGAATGAGTCTATAATCATTTCGGGGGGAAATGCTCCTGTTCTCTTCTGTCCCTACGTCCCCCCTCATGCGGCCTCTAGCCCCTATTAGTCCCTTTTTACAGGGGGGGAATGGAGACAGAGATTAAATGATGTGTCCAAGGTCACACAGTGAGTCGGTGGCAGAGCTTGGAAATGAGCTTAAGGTCTCCTGAGTCCCACTCTGCTGCTTTAATCACATGACCTACTTCCTGCACTGCCCACTAGTGCTGCCTAATGCCTGCTTTGTGCGGTCTTCCCCAGCTGCCCCAACACACAGCCTTTGTGCAGCAGCCGAGGGACCAGTGATCATAGGGAGAAGCAGCAGCCCACGTGGAGATCAAGAGGTGAAATACCTTTGAGTGCCCCAGTTGACCATCCTGAACTCCTCCCTTGGGACCCATCCCAGCAAAGATCAACTAGGCAAAGGAAGCCTAGAACCTTCTCTTGGATAAAAGGAATAATTAACAAACACAAAACCGAGATTGGAGCATGGGGGAAAGAGACACAATATTGGCAAATATTTATTTTCTTTTGTTGGGTTTGCCAGCCAGCTGGTGATGCTTGCAGATATTAGCATATTTCCATCAAATACGGAGCTGCAGGAACTAATGGAGGAGGCAGAAATACCAGCAGCAGAAGAGCTCTTTTCCCGACAGTGCCAGACCTGGAAAATACTGCACTGCTGCTCATTCAGTCTTAGGCCTGCATGTTCTGATGGGTCCATGGAACAAGCCCTGATGGGCAAGAATTGTGCTGGTGTGGAACGTGCCTGTATCTCCATCAATGGCCTTGTTGATAAGACTCTGGGCTGGGACTCACGAGCCCTGGATTCGGTTCCTGGCTGTGCCACTGACTTCCTGTGTGAACTTGGGCAAGTCACTTAGTCTCTGTGCCGCGGTTCCCCATCTGTAAAAAAGATAAACCTTCTCTCCCCGCTATTTCCTCTGTTGAGAGTGTTGGATCCAGGACTATCTGTTATGGTGTGTTCACATGGCCTAGATCAACGAGCCGCTCGGTAGAGTCAGGTGGGAATTTTGTGATGAAACAAGTTTTTTGTGAGGAAATACCAGTTTGTCAAAACAAACAACAAATGCATTGGTTTGGGTAAAACTTTCATTGGGAAGGTTTCCCAGGTCCAAGATGGAATTTCTCTCTATGTAACATGCTAAGCAAAGAGAGGCGCCCACCCCCACCCAGAACAGACCTGATTATTGGCGATTCTGGGGCTGGTTTCCCTTTTTTTTTTTTTTTTTGGTGCAAAAAACAAGACGTTTTCAAACGTTCCATTTTCATGTTGATACAGAACAACAACAACAAATTTCAAAATCTTGAAGTTTTTTTCTTTCATTACACGGAAGTCTTGTTTTTCAGCCAGTCCTCTCTCTGACCTCAGATGGCGACTTTCGGCGCTATGACCAGTTCATTCTTCCACCTTGGGCGTGGGTTCTTTCCTTTCTTGTTTTTGTGTCTGCACAGGTGTGGCGATTCTGTGCACGTATCTCTGGGTACATCTGTGTGCACACATTGCAAATACAGATGGTAGGAGTGTGCGTATGCATTTCTGTGTGTGTGTGTGAGGTATAATGCAGGCATCTGTGCTCAAAGCACTGGATAACAACAACCAGCCATTCTTTGCTAAGCTAACATGGAGCTAAGTCCATCTCCAAGATAAACACGATTCCGTTGTTCTGTTGGTTGGTCAGCCGAGGGGCATTGGTGGGATGGAGTTTGGGGCGGGGAGGGTTGTCCCTGTTTTCTGTACCCTGAAAATCAGAGGCTATTTGCTACTACAGAGGCTTCATTTTGCCAGCTCTGCCCTCAGATTCTATCAGTAAAATTATATTTCTGGATAGGAAAGCTTGATCTTTTAAAGATGCTGATAAGATTTGTGACAGAGAAAGGCATGAGAAATGAAGAGGAACATGCGAGGTGCTTTTTTCCCCCCTTCTTTTTCTGGCAGCTATCTCCAGCACGAAGAAAAGCTTGTGGGCATCTGTGCTTTATATTCCCCTTCCCCAGGGGCTTATCAGTATGCGGTGCCTGTTGCCTCGATAAAGGGTCTTTAATGTCTTTGTGTCTTCAAGGTTACCACAAAAGTTCCATTTTGCAAAGAAAAGCCACATTGTTAAGGTGCAGCCGCTTGTCTGGTGCCAAGTCAAGGGGAAGCTCAGCCAGGTTTTCCTCTTCAAGCTACCCACGTCTCAGCAGGTGGCACCTTAAATGCAAATCTCAGCTGAAGAATCTGGATGAGCTCCATGGAAGCTCCAGGGGATTGGTTGCCTGGCGCTTTCACTTTATTTGTTTTGGGCTTTTTTTTTTATATGCTTTAGAAGGTTTTGTTCTTCCTCTCTCTCCTCATTTGAGTCAGAGGGAGTGAGAGAGAGAGTGGCTCTGTAGCCTGGTGGTTTGAGCACTCACCTGGGCAATAGGAGACCCAGGGTCCAGTCTCCCTCCTCCCATGACTCTCCCCCTAAATCGTGTGTGGAGTCGCTTCAATAGGAGAGATCGAGGGCACCACAGAACGTCCCCTAGCCCAGCAGTCCGAGCGCTCACCTGAGAGTTGGCAGATCCCTGATCACCTCCATCTCCCTCTCGGGTGGTAGTGGTGGGAAAATAGTTTTGAGGGAAGTCTTCCTCCTCTGTGTGACTTTTCAGTGGGCACCCTCTGAGCAAACCTACAGGGTTGCCCCCCCCACCCCCAATTTAGGGGGAGGGAATGCCTTTCTTCCCCCCAGGTCCTGCATCACTCCGGCTTAGGGCCTCCACTCTCAAAGACGGAAACACAGGTGCTGAGGGAACCTTGACTGCAAAAACTATAGGTGCAGAGAGAGTTGAGGCGCCCGCAGGGTTCAGCAGGAGTTTTGTGCACTGCAGTGGTTCCAAAACTGGGCCTTGGGGGGCCTGTCCCCTGTTGTGCATCCATGCTCGAGTTGTGGCTCAGTTCCCTGTTGCACTGGTGGGGATAATGCATCATCTTCCCTCTCGCCTTCCTGTATTCTCTAGTTAAACTGTCAACTCTCTGGAGCAGGGAATGTCTCTTCCTATGTGTCTGTGCAGCTTCTGGTACAAGGGCATCCCAGCCTTGGGTGAGGCTGCTAGGCACAAATGTACTACAAACCATACAGGGCAGAGGAACTGGGGAAAAGCTCCATATCCCACTGCCCATGTCCGGGCCCTCGGCTGCCTGGTCCTTTTAGAGCTTTTCTGAAGCAATATCCAGATATTTGCTCTCATTTGCCGTTCAGTGCCAGCTGAACTGGTCTGGATAAAACAAACCTCCACAGAGCATCTCCCAAGCTCAGGCTAGCCCTGCAGTGGTCCTTTCTCGAGGTTTGAATCACGGCTTGTCTACTAGATTGTCAGCTCCACGGGGCAGGGTCCATCTCTTTGTTCTGTAATGGCTCCTAACACCAGGGGATTCTGGCCCACGACTGGGGATGCTGCATGCTACTGCAGTGCCGCTAAGAAATAATAATAATAATAATAAAAATATTTTATTAAAGCTAATGTTAAAATTATATAATACACAGGTTGAGAAAAGAGTGTCTGTATGTCTGGGTATACTGCTCAGATTATCCACAAATACAAAGTTTGTTTAAAAACTCATACAATACATATAGTGCACAATCTGCAATAACCCAAATTTAGATAAATTTAATGATACAGTTTAGATATAAGAATCCGAATACTCAGGTACATCACTCATGAAAAGTTATACAGAGAGTTGGTTGTAAAAAGCAAATATAGAAATAAGTGTGGATTGCCCCTCAGTAATTGAGCATTTAGGATGGGTTGTCCCTTAGTAGATAAAATCCACCAGAGAAGTATTTCAGTTACTTTCCGACTTCGCTTCTCATCGGCACTCCAGCTCATCTCTCCTGGTATTGCTGATGTCTGGTGATGTGTTCTAGGTAGATGTAGATGTCCCTCGACCACGTGATGGCAATCGACACCATGAGTTGCCACATCAGCAGAGCATAGAATCATAGAATCTCAGGGTTGGAAGGGACCTCAGGAGGTCATCTAGTCCAACCCCCTGCTCAAAGCAGGACCAAACCCAACTAAATCATCCCAGCCAGGGCTTTGTCAAGCCTGACCTTAAAAACCTCTAAGGAAGGAGATTCCACTACCTCCCTAGGTAACCCATTCCAGTGCTTCACCACCCTACTAGTGAAAAAGTTTTTCCTAATATCCAACCTAAACCTCCCCCTCTGCAACTTGAGACCATTACTCCATAGCATTGACCAATTCTGCTTTCCCACAACACTCGCTCGTTACTGGGGTCCCACATGCTCCATGGGCGCCAATGATCAGTGCATGTGTCTGTCTGAACTTGGTAACCTCTAGCTCTTAAGGTGTCAGCCAGAGGGGCGTATTTCTCTACAGTTTGAGCTCGGGCGTTGCAGAAGGCTGGGGTCCTGTTCTTGAAGGGCACTGTGACGTCCACCATCATGATCTTCTTCTGGTCCTCGTTAGTGATGATGATGTCTGGTCGCAGTTGGCTGTTGGTTCCAGAGATGGCGAAGTTCATGGCCACCTTCCCTATGGGTAATAATGAATAGTACACATGGAGCTTTTCCAAAAGAGCTGTTCTGCTTTAAGGTCACACCTTACCTTACTCCAGAATGCCCTGCATGTGTAGACAAGCCCTAAGTTAGGCTAGTCCTTTCCCCCACTGCTTTTAATGTATATGCTTTGGATCCTGGCTGGGACTGAAAATGGGGAGCACCTCAGTAGCACATGGGAAGACTGTCGTAAGATTCCCACTAGCACAGTTCTGCAGGCTCGGTTCAGTGTGTACATAAAAACACTCAACTTTGGGTTTTTTTAATCCAAAACTGAACTCCAGCTGAACTTTGTCCCTTCAGAGATTTGCCCCTTACTAATTACCCATCATTTGTGCTGATGAGGATGGGCTCTTACTGAAGTGAATCCAACCCACAATAGGTTGGCTCAGTGTCATTGTGCTTATAATATTGATCACTGAGAGCAGTGAAATAGCATTAAGGAAAATCAATTAGTTGAAAATCCTCATTGGTAGAAACCCAAAGGTGCACATAGGAACGTCAGAGCTTTGCAGCTGGGTCGTCTCTTCGGATGGGGAGTTCGGCAGGTTGGAATTGACGTGTGTTGGCAGAGCTGTATGGGAAAGTGAGTGCTCTGGGCCATTCAGTGTATGAGCATTAGAATCATTCATAAATTTTGGCATTTAAAAAAATTCTCAAAATCCATTTTCTGTTGTTGTGGGTCATTAACCTTCTTGTATCGCCAAAGAGTGGGGAGATAGCTCAAACCAATGGAAGTTAAAAAGCAGACCTGTTAGTACGACAATATCAAAAATATATATACACATAGACCTGCTCTTAACGTTGTTATGATGGCAAATATTTAGAGAATAAAGGAGTCAAATTGCTTAGCATTTCAGTTGGAATCAACAGACTTTCTAAGGCCGGGATTAATTTGAAGAAATTTACTAGCAGTGTTGTGGCAGATAAAACAGTTTGCTTATTTCACACTTGTATGGCCACCTGCTACGAACTGTTTGTTCAGTTTCAACTTCTTTAATTAAAATCAACATAAACCAGATTGAAAACATCCCAAGAAGGGGATGGTTGATTTGCTGGAGGATATTTCAGAAGACATGCCAAAGTGGTTAAAAATGCTTTCTCCTTTGAATTAGTGTGCATTGCTGGGTGTACATGCACATTGGTGCATTTAATTCTCTGGGTGACCCTATGTGTGCTGTGGTGTGAGGTTGTGATGTGCTGTGAGTGTCTGTGTGTGCTGTGACATATAAACATTGTGACTGACTGTCATGCAGCGTGTAATGCTCTCCTTGCGCATCTTGTGCTGTGTGCGAGTCTGTGTATGCACACGACAGTGCTGGAATGTTGTGACTATGATGCACTAAGATGGATTATTTGCTTGTAATGAAAACCACTGCTAATGCTTAGGAGGTTACATTAGCGTCAGATGATCAAACCACTGTAGGAACATTACTTGATCTTTCCAACCCACCAGGAGGCTGGTCAGTATATGCACCGTTATCCCAGTTGTACAGATGAGGGAACTGCACAGAGGTCTATTCATTCTTGCTCCTAGACTGCGGGCATGTTCTAGACTGCGGGCATGTTCTAGACTGCGGGCATGTTCTAGACTGCAGGATAGTTAAGGTGAAGATGCAGCATCCACAAGTTAACACATTGGTGGTTTGTGTAGCAGGGTTTGGGCTGCAACAACTAGTGCCTGGGACCCGCCCCACCTGCCATCTCCTCCCTGCCCCATGGTGGACTCTGCCAGCCCCTGGAGCAGACATGCTCGTTTCAGACCGACGCTCCTCTCTGGCTCCAGGAAAGATGCTGATTTTTTTTTTTTAACCAGGTTTCTCCTTCTGGCCCGGCAGCACTTGCCTTTCATTGGTGCTGTACGACTCCGTGCAGCTCTGAAGCTGGCCATTTCAGGTGTTCTGTAGTACCCATGCGTCTGATGGACTGGAGAGAGGACGGCTCCCATTGCTGGAGAAGTCTGCTTATGCGGGAGGGGTCAGTGCTTGTTGCTATCCGGTGACTGTGTCTCAGCCCTCTCACCCGTCATCCCCTCATCTTGAAAGCCAGTCTGCTGTACTTTCTTTTGACACGCTCACCAGCAAACCAAGGACCCACAATGCCTGCTCAGCCCTGAACTCTCTTATGCTGCTAGGGGCTAACAAGGTACCATGTATCGGCTCCTTTGTTGAGCTGATTAGAGGCCTCCTCCAACAAACATCAAAGCTTCAATTAACACGGGCCGCTTGCAGCCCTCTTGCAGAACTCTGATAAGAATAGAATTTTCCCTTGGAAAATGGATTTTGATTTAGTTGTGTGTACCGCTCAGTAAATGACCTACTCTCTACAGTGGCAGAGCGATTCCAGGGACAATTAGGGTGCTCGCTGGGAACCGGTTATCTGAAGCCAGCAGCCACGCTGCTATTTAGCTGCCTAATATCCCGATGGGAGGGGCAAGAAAGTTTAAAAACGGCCTCTCCTTTCACCCCCTTTTGAATCTGCAGGAGGAGCCTTTGTTACTGGGTGGCTTTTTATTAGAAGGCTTTTCCTCCCCAGATTTGTGTGTGGCCATTTGCAGCTCAGCAGCGCTGAGCACAAAAGGTGGGTTTGGCTGGGATGGTGGGAAACCTTAACATCGGGCTTCACGCTCTGTTCCCTTGCGTCCTCTGCTGTTGGGTCCCTGGAATGGGAGCTACTGCGCAGTGATGAACTGCAGGGTGGGCCGGACTCTCTTTCCCTCCGATGCTGGTCTGCTGTGTGGCCAGGGAGGGAGGGTGGGAAATGGCCGTCGGCGGTTCGGGATTGAAGAGATCTCCGAGGGCTTGGTCAGCAAAGCCCGCTGGACTGGCATAGCTGTGAGACTCGCCATCCACAGGCCACGTTCATGTTACCCATTGCTGATGGCGCTTTCCCTGTGTAGACAAGCACGTAGAGAGTTGAGTCTTTGCCCCGGGCAGGCCAGGGTCCTGCTCCTACCCGCTCCGGCTGAGGATGTACCACGTAGTATAACACTGCAATTGGTCTTCTCCAAAAGGCCAAGAAACAGCCACTCTGCCTTGCACAGAGAGGGGGGCTGAGTCCTGGCTCCTCCCCTGGCTGGTTGTTGGGCAGGCCAGGAGGTGGCACAGGTAAGCTCTGGGCCAAGCTACGTGTTTGTTTTTCCCAGGCCCACAGTCTGTTCTAGCGCCAGGGCTGTTCCAGGCTCCCCCTCATCCCTTCTGTCGGTCTTACAACTGCACCGAGTCACAGGCATTAGCAGGCGGGGCCTCTGGGATTCACTGGGGTCGGACTGTCTGGGGTGGGAGTCAGGACTCTACTCCTGCCTTCGCCACTGAGTCACCCTGGGTGGCCTTGAGCAAGTCCCTTACCCTCCCTGGGCCTCACTTTCTCCACCTGCTAAACGGACGTGGCTGTTGGCCCAGCAGAGTCAAACTTGTCAGCATCTGCTCAGCCTTCCCTGCCTTTGTTACTTAACATCCGCAGAGAGCTTTGTGGGTGAGAGACCCGCAGAGGGCAGCCGCGCTTTGATAGTCAGCACAACTTGGGTGACACAAAGTGTGTTCGCAGGGTCCGGGGTCTGGCTGGGAGCTGGCTAGAAAGGGAGGGGCATGTCCTGGGTACTGTCCGGCATTCTTACTGCCCTGGGAAAAGGGCAGTGCGCTGGGGTTACGCGGCCTTGTGTGTTGGGGCAGGCTTTGGAAGAGGAAAATACACCATGAACTTGGCTGTCCAAACCCCCAGTACCTGCATGTTCCTAACAAACTACCTGCCCCCTCCCTCTCTATTGACTCCCATTTATCCGAACAGTTCTGGGGTGGCCCAAGCCGGTTGGCTGAATGAGATTCGGCCATAGAGCTCCCCTGTCCCCCGGGGCTGGATGCGTAGGGATAGACTTGTAATCCACCGAAGAGCCCGGTGTAGGATGTTTCACAATAGCATCTCAATGGAGGATATAAAGCCACTTAGGGAACCTCTGCATGTAATTCATCCAACTGCCTGCATCTCCCACTCCGAGGCAGAGGAAACAATAGCAAACTCACAGCGCAGAAAGTTAATATGGAGCCAGACGAGCATTTTAATAATCGGAAAGGTGAAGAAAACCCCACCTCCCAGTCTCTGTGCTGGCTCTTGCCAGCTCTCGCTCCTGAGAGCCTGGGAGACTTAAAATACCATGATTGTATTGATTCAATTATTCTCTACAATGTAATACTCTGCATTTGTGTGATAGCAACAAACGGACTTGAAAGATGTACAAAAATAAACGATCTGAAAGTTAATATGGCTGAATGAACAGCTCTGAATACGAGGAGAGAGGGGTTTGGTTTTACATTGTTAAATCAATAACGGGCAGAACAATGTCCTAACTTTCTCTAGAGACCTGGAGAGGACCCGCCTGAATCGATCACTATGCAAATTAATTAAATTCATGAAATCCACATTGCTGGGTAATTGATGCTTCTTATAATTACCTCCGACTTACGAGCTTTTAGGGGATTGCATTGATTCCGGCACAGAGAGAGAGAGAGGCCGGGTTCCTGGAAACACAGACACTGTGCCTGAGGTTGAAGGCTGTGTCAAGAGGTAGCAGTGGCAGCAGCAGCAGTATTTGAGGACACTTCGGGGGCACTGTTGCACCTAGAATGAGCCATGGCTGGCTCCTGAGGCTCTCCACAGGTGGATCCCTTAGGGAATAGCATGAGTGCACAGAGCGTTGATTTGCAGTAGCACACTAGTCAGATATGTATCATGGCCAAAACTCCCTCCTAGATCCTGCAGTGATGGGTGTCTTAGAAAAAAACCAAGAGGAGTAAATGAATACTGGATTCCTCCTCTGCCAACCCAGTGCCACAACCCAGGAGCTGAGCTTTGAGAAGATGCATCTGAAAATGCTGAACTAGCTGGCGCAGGAAGTTCTGTGCCAGGGATGGGGTCCGAGGTGAGGCTGTGGTGTCTGATCGTAGAGCTCTCATGGTTAGTGCAATGTCTTGCAGCACAGTTCTGTTGCTGTGCCAAATAACCAGGTTGTGAAGGGTTGGTTCTCCCTCAGCCAGACAGCGATGCTCACGAGGTTCTAGTCCCCTGGGGTGAGGAGGCCAGGGTGCTGGTAGTGGTATAAGGACTTTAACACATCCCAGGAGAATGCTCCCGGGGATGCTCCACCTCTGCTGAGGTCCCCTTCACGCTCAGAGTGCTCGTTTCTGTGGGGAAGCTGTTGTGGTGAGCAGACAGGTTCTGAATTGGTGCCAGCGAAACGGAGCCCATAAATTATGGCAGAATTGTTTTCTGTCTCACAGGGCTGGGAGGAGGTCAGGTCTCTCTTACCCAGAGGCGCTAGTTTGGCTTGCGTTATGGCACACGCTCACCCCTAGGAAATCAATGACCCATGCAACATCTGCTTTTCAGGGAGCTTCTTAACCCAGGGACCCTGCTGCAGGGTAACACGGCTGGATCCACAGGTGCCTGCTACTCTTTATGCCTGAAAATTAATAGAGACAGAAGCAGAAGGCAAAGCCAGTGGGAAGGGGCAGCGTTTTCAGCCAGGATTCTTCATCTGCAGCAGGTCAGTGGCTCATGGGGCTAAATAGATTTTTTTTTGACTCTCTCTATATCTCACATTTTATAGGGGCATGGACATGGGCCTGACCCAGCTGAATACATTTCACCTGATTTAGGGGACAAGAGCCAGGCTGCAGGAGGCAGCAGGATGGCAGTAGAGGGGAAACCGGAATTTTTAGAGGTTTAATTTTTTTAAAGTTATTCTAAATCACTACCTGTTGGTCAAGGTGCAACCTGGTATGTTGTAGCCTGAAAGGCACTCTTATAGTCATGTACATAGCTTTGTTTATAGTAGGACCTACAATAACAGAACCAGTTTTGGTATGTGTATGATATCTACTGGCTTAAAAGATCACTTTAAAGAAAAAGCTACTTTTTCTAAGGCAGGTCACAATGTGGAGCCCAGCCCTGCTCTGCAAAGAGGCTTCATTACCTAGCAGGGCAACCTTTGGTCTATTGAAAGCTGTGTGTGTGAGACACTTTCACTTCATTAGTATTCCTTGTGCTACGCACATGTGATTGTTAGGACGAGCGACTTTCAAAAGCAGAATGGAATCGCTGCAGAAATAACAAGGACCAATTCCTCTTTTATAAGTTTGTTCTTCTCATTCAGGCTGCTGGCTGTTATCTGAACAATACGCGGAACTGCAAGGGGAAAATAGAAAAGGCCCAGTTCCAATCCCCCATTCCATAAGTGGGAGTTGTGTGTACGACTCTCTCCTGTGGAATAGGAGGCTTTGTATGCAGAGACTAGCTGAGCTCAAGAGTGTTCTTCGGTGGGGAAGAAAGACTTGTCTCCCTCAGCACACATGCAATCGCACCACAACACACATCTGGAACAGGCACAGCTGGATAGCACTGCCCCCTTTTCAAAGGATCCACTCTGCTATTGTATGGCTCAAAAGACCTCTCCAGAGGTTTTCAATCTGTGGACTGAGCTTTGATAGTGAATGCATTCAAACTTAACCATGCCAGGAAAGAAAGGGAACTGGTTTAAGCAGGGCCTGATTTTTCTTTTTCTCCCCTTGGCGTGCCAAGCGGTTCCTGACTGATCGACCAGAACAAAGATCACAGCGCTACCTGCGCTGTCTGGGGCTTTCATTTTAAACAGCCACAAGAGTTTTCATTTGGGATTATTGCTTTTATCGAAGGAAAAGCAGCAGAATGCAGTCAAGCCTAAAACAAAGACGGTAAATCACTAATGGACATCAGTGCTCTCGTTAGAAACAAATTTGTCACATGTCAATACAAAAGGAAAAAAGTAATTGATCCCAGCATTACACAGTCCTGCTATTTATACGGTGCCAGAGGTGCTGCTTGGCAGACGCGTCTGACATGAGGTCCCTGCCCCAACGATCTTCAGCGGGTGTAAATTAGCAGAGCTCCATTGATAGCAGCGGAGCAACAACAATTTACAGCAAAGGAGGTGCTGCCTCTTTGCTGGCCCACTCTTTGACCTGTGAGGAGTCCCATTGCTTGGTAGTGGGATTTCCCACATGAGTGAGGTTGGCAGGCTCAGGACATAATTTAGACAGACCATGTAAATGAGTGTAGAGAGGAAGAGACATGGGGCAAGGACAGTGAACGGCTCTCAGGAGAGCGTTCTGGTCACTTGTCTGGCTACACTTGCACTGTTCACATAGCGTATTTGGTGTTACGTAGTATGACATGGGGCAAGTGAGGGGCAGCCCTTGGGAACCCTCTGTCAGGAGCATCGTGCAGCACCTTGCACTAACATCTCAGTCCAAAGATGGACATTTTGATGTTTTCTGTAGTTGTGAGTACACGGGGGAGGGGGCAGCATTCCACCCTGTTAGTGCCCTTCAGAGAGAGACTGGTCGTTAGTTTCTGCTGACTGTGCGTGGCTGTGTACGCCTCTTTAGATCCCACCTTGAATCCTTCAGCGCTAGGGCATGGCCTAGTGTGTAGGGCACTGAACTGGGAGTCAGGGGATGTAGATGCTATTCCCAGCTCTGCCACTGACCTGCTGAGTGACCTTGGTCCAGTCACTTCACCCTCCCTCTCTGCCTCAGTTTCTCCTCTCACCTGTGCTAGTCTTGGCTATTTAAATGGGATGCTGTTCAGGGCAGGGGCTGTCTTTGTGTGTCTGTACAGTACCTAGCACAGTGCAGCACCTTGGCCTCAGCTGAAACCTGTAAGTGCTACCATGATACAACCAATACTAAGGAATGTAGGGCAGGGAAGAGAGGAGCAACCTGGGCAGAGTTGGGCCTGGGGCAAAAGGCAGCTGGGGAAGGAACCCTAGGTGCAGCAAAGTGCAGGGAGAAGCCTTTGGCACTATTTGTGTTTCCATAGTGCCTAGGAGAACTGGTCATGGACCAGCACCCCCTTGCACTTCATCTGCTGCCGCTCCTGTACTATTACTCTGGAGCTGCCTTTTCCTTCATAACCACAGCCCCTGCCATTCTGGAATTGGAATTTTGTCTGGAATTGGCTGGGGATTCCAAGCTCCCGTGAAGTGCCCAAGGACCACACTGATGGCCAGTAGGGACGTACCTTTAATAGGCAGGTCAACTCTGGAATGCACATCAGGATTCTGCAGGATGACGGGCACTAGAGAAACAAGCATGGTGGCTGTTCCCAAGGGGCTGGGAAATGAGTGAGTGCCCTACTCCTCTCACAGCCATCCCCCGGAGCTCGTGTGGTGGGGGCTGCGGGGCGAGCATGGCCCTGGGTGTGTCTGCTGCTGGGTGTCCGTTTGTTAGCCTTCCTGACAAATGGCTGCAAGGGGACAGGTTTTATCGAAAGGGATAACAGGCTTACACAGTTTATTATTTAAGAAAAAGGGACAGGCAATTGAGCTTTGCAGACTAATTAGATTAAGTTGATGAGCTCATCAGTAATGTGTGTAATTAAGATCAGGAGCTAATTGTGGGCTGTTTGGTGCCCTACATTAACCCTGTTGTCCCTGGCAAAGCATGGCCTGGTGGGGATGAATGGGAGACATCAGGGCTTTGTGTGGCGATCAAAGGGAGCTGTCCAGCCATCTTTCTAACAAAGCATGATGGAGGCTGCATGGAACCGCGGTGTAGCAAAGAGAACAAGTGACTGGGAATCGGGACACCTGGGTTCTATTTCCTGGTGCTGCCCATGACTCACCATGTGACTGTAGGAAGTTGCTTCCCCTCTGACTCAATTTCATTCTGTATAAAACGCGGTAATAACATCTATGCTCTGCATGAGGCTTAATTAACAAGTGTTTGCAAAGCGCATTGAGATCTGGAAATGAAAAGCGCTAGAGGGAGGCAAAGTGCTCACTATTGTAACATTACCGGGGGGACGGATCCTGGGAAACCCTCTCTCCTCTTGCAGGCCCTCGTGAGCATCATGTACTCCCAGCATTGACTAGCTGGGCCTGCAGAGTGAGAGCCTGCCCTGGCTCCTGAGCAAGGGAAAAGCCCTTTCCTTTGAGCAGCTACAGAAGGATGGAGGAGATGTTTTATAGGGATGAAAGAGGCCTGTTGGTCAGAGGTTGTTGGACCCACATCTGCACTTTCCTTCTAAACCACGCTATAAATGCCTTAAATCGATGTCTTGGTGCTGATGTCCTTAGAGGAGCTGTCAGGTTTTTTTACCCACTTTTCCGCCAGTGCAGGGAACCAGCTGGGCTAGGAAGGGCTAGTTGGAACAGGCAGGGTTGGCAGATTTTCACACCGTGGCAAATCCAAACCACAGCTCTTACCCCAGGCTTTTCCACACCCCTATCATGGGTGTGTTTTATCTTACTTCTTAGTATCTTTTCCCCAAGTGACCAAGATGCCAGTAGAAAGTGCCAGATGAAACAGAAGTCTCTATTCACACTAGCAAGGTTTGGTTTGTGGGTGTTCGCAGAAATATTTCTAGTTTTCAACCTCCCTCAACCCCTGTTTCGCTTTATTTGCTTTTTCTGAAAAAGAAAATTGGTTATTTTTTAAAACTCGCAGCCGCTGACCTGCCCTCTGTTTTGAAAGCAATCATCCCTCCAACGAGCTAACTCTGTCCTCATTCAGACCCCGGTGTGGTTTGGTTTGAAAACTGAAGGGAGCACAGCTGAATCTCCACATAAATGGGTCTGTTGTTGAGTTTGTAACAAAATGTGAAAAAAACTTGAATTTCAATTTATTTTGCACATTTCCTGTGAACATTTCCCGCACCTCCACAACAGGCTGTCTGGACAGTGACAGGGCAAGCTTCCTCCTTCCTTACCATTGATTATTTTTATTATCATAGCATAACAATACTATAGCAGGGCTCCCATGTAGTTTTTTAACTCGACCTGCTAGCTACACACTCCTTTATCTTCTCTAGGATTTTACCTCGAGTTAGTTAACTTGAGTTAAGAACACACATTTTCCCCCTAACGATGACACAGTCCTAGTGAGAGACTGGATGAATTCATCCAAGAGAAGGTAAAGGGGTGATTTTCAAGGTCTCCACGTACGTAGGTGGGGGTGTAATTTCTGATAGTAGAGGGCTGTTCAATGTAGCCGGAAAAGGCAGAACAGGGACCAGTGCTTGGAAGCTGACACTGGAAAATTCAGATGAGAAATCAGGTGCACATTTAACAGTGATGCTAAATTATCCATTGAAACAGTTTACAGAGTCTCCATCCCTTGGCATCTAAATCAAGACTGGAGGTATTTTGAACAGGGATACTATAACTCAAACACAAGTTCTGGGCTGGGTGCAGAAATTACTGGGTGAGGTTCTCAAGCCTGTGTTGTGCAGGAGTCAGACGAGATGATCATAATGAGCCCTTCTGGCCCTGTGAATAGCTGAGTTCCCATGGCAGTGCTTTAGCCACAAGACAATCCCTTCATATCCCTCACTGCTTGGTCTCGCCTCCCTGACAAATATTCTAGAGTTCATTTTCCAGTGCAGACTCAGTGCTTGGCCCTTGTGTTGCAAGATCAAAAAACCTGGGGCTATCTAGAATATTTCTGCTGTGAGGCTCTCCATAGGGTGACCAGTAAGTGTGGAAAATTGGACAAGGGGTGGGGGGCAGGTAACAGGTGCCTATAGAAGACAAGCCCCCAAATATCGGGACATCTGGTCAGCCTAGATCTCCAGCAGGTGAAATACTTGTCCAGCTGCTGTCGCACTGAAAACTCTCCAGGGTTCAAACAACCCATGTGACCAGTTGTGGGGAAACACAAACTTTAGGGTGATGCTTATCAGTGGCTTCAGAGCTCTAAACCCTCCTCCTCACTTCCAACTGAGATCAAAGCCTCTCCCCCTTCTTTGCTGGGCGGATGTGAAAGGAACGTGTGGATGGGAAGTGGATTTGAATTGAAGCACTTTCTATCAGGGGTTGGAATCTTTCTTTCGCAGGCGTCAATGTGGTGTCTACATGCCGGAATGAGCAGGTTCAGATACAATAAGAACCCAACGTGAGTCCAAATCTTACAGGAATCCAAAAGACAA
Source organism: Mauremys mutica (assembly GCF_020497125.1). NCBI lineage: Eukaryota > Metazoa > Chordata > Testudines > Geoemydidae > Mauremys > Mauremys mutica. The sequence goes on from NC_059093.1 coordinate 2,844,220, forward strand.
ACGGCAGGTAGAAAAGGCTGAAAGGAAATACAAAGAGATTTGCGCAAAGCAGAAGGAATAAAAAAGTGAGCGGGATGGGATAGATGTGAAGCTATAAAGAGGAAAAATAACCCCAACTTCTGAAGCAATAGTAGAAATTGCTTGTTCTGGAGAAATTGTCGGAGATAATATTTAAGATTTATCAATATAGATATAGTGCTTAACAAGACAGACAATTTTCCCTGTGTCATGGCAGCTGGAGTTGCCAATACAGCCTCTTTACTGCTTTTATCCTCGCTCTCATGTATTTCATATCTGATCTTTTTTCTTCTCTCCTGCATCAATGTCTCTTCTCTTGTGCTCTCTCTTTATTCTCCTCACTTGGCTCTTTTTTCTTCCCCTATCTCATCTCCCTAACCCTCCTCTTCTCTCTGGACTAAATTGGTGCTCTGCAGAATCATTTTTGGGCCTTTAAAAGCTCTTTAAGTCCCATTTCAGAGCCCTCGGTTCAGCTCTCCTTTCCCCTGTTTACTCCCCCTTTTCAGAAAAGGGGGTTCTGTTCTGTGATGTGCCTCAATTAATTTTCCTCATTGTCTCCAGTGCTGTTCCTCGCTGCCATGTCTGTTCCTTCTGCGGCATGCCCCCCTCCCTCCACTTTGGGCTCATTTTCTCACTGTCTCCAAGGTTACACAAACTAGTTTCCTAGCCATTCCTGAGTTCCCAGCTCACACTCCCCCTAACCACCTCTTATTCTGCGTTTGGAGTCTTGTTTATTTCTGATTGCTGTTCTGGCTAAAACCCGGGCTAGGATCTGTTTTAAAACCTGGTGCAGCCTCTATTTGGAGACCGTCTATTCCAGCTAGCTGAAGGGAAGGGATGACTTAATCAGTCTCTTCTGTCTTTACCGTCTGTAATTTACAAAAACTGATGCCCACCTGGGGCATGATGGAATGGCCCAGAAAGCCTCTGGACATCCAAAGACAATCCTCAATGAGGAACATCTAATAGCTTGAGGAGCCTTCATGACTAAGGCACTGGTCTGGGACTCCAGAGACCCAGATTAAATTCCTGGCTCCACCAAAGACTGTGTTCTTGGGCAAGTCCCTTCATTTCCCTGGGCCTCAGTTCCCCATTTGTACAATGGTGATGCCATCCCCCAGTGTCGGGTGGGGTGGGGGGTGTTGTCAGAGTATGTTTGAGGCACTCGCATACCTAGAGAGTTACAACTTCCTAAGATGTCTACAGGTGGGTCAGACTTGGATGCACGGTCCACTGTTGAGTGCAGCTTTTGGCCTTTGCATGACATGGCCTCTGCAGGAGACACGGTGAAAATCTCCCAATTCTCACAGCTATCAGAATAATTTTGTTTGAGCAACAATTTTCCTCCGTGCAGAGACAACGGCCACCTGGGATTGACCTCACCTGGGACTGTGGGCAGCAAACAAAGGGAAGGATATGTGAGGGAGGTGTGTGTGTAGCCCTAGCCGGCCAGACTGGTATCACCTGTGTGACCGGGATACCTGTCCTTAGGTATGTGGCAAGAGACTCGCTAGAGATCTATCTGGCTCATGCCGCCCATCGGCGCACAGCTGGTCTTGTCTCCACCGTGGGTAGCTCAGAACACTGTCCACACAGCACCGAGCAAGGTGGGTGGGCCCTGACTGCAGCCCCTGCATGCTCGTGTCATACAGATAATACGTATTAATTATCAACCTGCTGATGCCAAAGCATGTGTGCGAGTGAAGTGGAAATGAGAAATCTGTCTGTTCCTGGGATCCAGGTATGTTGCACCAACGGCCCTGTGGGAACATCGGCAGAGCAACCGGGACCCGGTAAGATGAGGTGGTAGAGGGATGAGAAGGACTTTTCTATATTTCATGAACTCTGGCTCCCATCTCAGAGTTACATTTTCCTGGGCAAGGTGGTGAATGCAGGCAGGACAACCCAAGACGGACTGGTGCTAGCCCTGGGAATCCCGAATGCTATAGACCCCAGATGCTATTCCCGGTGGGTCCTGGGATCCCGTTCCAGCCCTACTACTGAGTGAGGCTGTGCCCAGACGCTACTCCATGAAAAGCCTTTTGGTCTTTTGTCTTTAGAGTGAAGTTTAGTGCTGGTCAGAGGCATCAGATTCAGTATCACCAACCCCGGATGTTCAAAAATCGAGTCAGGCCCTCCGAAGTCTCGAGAGTGGCTTACAAAGCATGAGATGAAATTATAAAGGTGAGGTTCTCATTTGACTTTCGATTTCTGAATCTCTGGGGTGCACTCAGGTCCCATTTTCAAACTTCTCCCCACAGCCATGAGGACTAGAACAAAACCACTTTTTCTCCAATGAAAGTGGAGATTTTTACATAATCACATGACTCCAAGGAGCAGGGGCTTGACTAAAACCCTCCAGTCTTGCAAGGCGCGGATACAATTGTGAGATCTGGCAGCACTGCACATCTTCTGAATGAGATCGAAGGCTTTTATTTATCTGTAAAGCAGAAGCAGCACAAGCCTCCCTGTCTGTGCTCCTGCCTATGTCCCTCTTTGCAACCCTATGCACTAGCGGGGTTTAACCAACACCTTTGTAACATCCAGCACTGGTCCACCTGACTTCAGCTGTCTGTTCCCAGCTGGCAATTTCATTTCCTTTTGCACTGAGGTGACACTTTGTATTTTCAAGGTACTGTCTAAAATGTCTAGGCATGAGAGGAGTTCTCTCTGTGTGGCCCATTCGCTCCTTGGCCTCTCTGCTTACAGGTGGTATCAATCTTTTGTGGTCTGTTTCTCTGTACTGAGTAGCATCTTCACAGCCCTCTGTGCGGTAGGGCAGTGCTGTTATCCCGATGTGACAGATGGGGAAAGGAGGCACAGAGGCTGTGTCCACGGTGCAATGAAACCCTCGCGGCTGGCCTGTGCTGGCTGACAGCTTGGGCTGTGGGACTATACAATTAGTGCAGATGTTTGGGCTCGGGCTGGAGTCTCTTCCCTGGGGCCTTTCAGTTGTGGTTACAGCCTGAAAAGTGGCTATAAAACAACCTGGATTGAGGAGCCTGGCTTCTCCCTGTAAAAGGGCGCGGAGTGGGGACCCTGGGCAGATGTTTGTAGGTCACACTGTTCATTTTTGAATAGAGTTTATTGTTTTGTTTAAATTGAGAACTGAATTGTAATGTCCCATTCATGATGCTGGGTGACAGCAGTGGCTTTCCCCTGTGAGCAGTGGTGTCCTTGCACTAGGTCTGACTCCTAACCAAGCACCCTGCAGTTTGATGGGGTCCCTGGCATGCAGGGGTCTGTCTGCGCAGAGCTCATGGCTGCTCCAGTGTCCTAGCAGGGATTCTCTCTGATGGTCCTGCAGCCCTTCACCCAAGCACCTCTGTCGCTAATCCCCAAACAGCCCCTCGCCTGTGCTCACCCCTCCATTGCTATTCCTCTGTGCAGCTGGCCTGGAGAGCCTGGCCAGCTCACTCAGCTCGCACGCTGTATGGCTACAGAGAGGGAGGCTGTGGCTACAGTTTATCACTCCACAGGCCTTCCTGCAGTTAAACAGGCATTCAGGTGGCAAATCCAAGGCAACCAGCACCTTGGAGTTTAAGTGTCTTCTGGTTTAAAACCCCAAACCCATCAATGGGGCTGAGAAGCATTTGCAGCAGGGAATTTGGACCCAGTCATTAGGGCTGCAGGCCCAACTAAGAGGGGCTGGGTCTGTGACAATCGTCTTCTCAGCCTCTCAAATTTATTGTGTGGTCAAAAGATGGCAGTACTGCACTGACTCAGCGTGCTGCAAGGTGGGTTTGAAAGGCAGCTTTCAAAGCCGTGAGCCGTGATCGCAGGCCAGGCTGCTAAGGCAGGGCCGGGAAGAACAGGATCTTCCTTCTGCACTCCAGCAATTCACAATGCAGCCTGCTTTAGGGGCTATTGTCTAGGTGCTGGCCTCATCAGCGTGGATGGCGTGTTACTCAGGGGCCTGGACCGTGACTGGAGCATGGTACAGTCATCAACTAATAATCTCTTGCACTTGAAGAAATGTTTCCTTTTGCTTCTGTTTTTCATGTGTTTGCACTGACTGGACTGAAAAGTCATAGAATGATTAAAAGAACCACCCACTCCTGGAATCCTTTATTCCCTGTGGCAGCAGCCAGCCCTTAGATGTGATGGGTGCCCTACCTAGGTTGGACAGATGGGAGGGATGGGGTCATATCTTCAAAAGCATGCGAGTGACTTTAGCCTGTGTTCCATTTAAAGTCAATAGGATTCAGGCTCCTGAGTGTCTAGGTCACTTTTAAAAATGGGGCTTAGTGGCTTTTGGAAAAAGTCTCCTTTGCCTGTATATTCCTTCCTGCATAGCTTTGTGCAAACTAATTGTCAACCTGCAGCCCCTGCAAGGAAGATAAAGTAGTATCCTCCCTGTTTGTCAGAGATGTGAAGTTATTCAAGGGCAGGAGAAGTCATCGTCAGAGCAGGATTTAGAACTCAGGATTCCTGGCTCCCAGGCCTGTGTTCAGGCCACACCTCTCTCTAAAACCAGGATATTACAAGGAAACAAGTAAATATGGCCAGATGTTTAAGACAGGTTTGGGTTCTGTGCGCCCCGTGCCCCGAGCAAGCATGGGTCAGCTCTGTGGGAGTTACAGGAACAGATGGAGTCAAAGAATCAACCCCACAAACTCCACTTGTCCCTTGGGAAATAAATGACCCCTCTTCCACTCCTTCAAGGGCATCTCCAGGCCGGAGAGGGGCTGGTTTCCAGCCACTGCTGCCTGGCCACTGAGCTTTTCCCCTTTCTTTATTTCATAAATTAAAATATTGATGTGGCTTCACTCATGCACGTGAGAGCCAGACAGCACTGGTGGCTTCAGGGCAAATGGTAACAGGAGTTTCCTTTACACTTGGAGCCCTGGTACTGGCTAGAAGCAGCATAGCATAGGCAGGTGCCATTCAAGCTCCTCCAACCCCAATGCAACATGCCTCAGTCCTGCCCCGCCCCCCAGACACACAGCTCTGCCAATGCCCCTCAGCCCAGTCCTAGGCTCCTTTCATGCACAGCTCGGCCAATGCCGCTTAATCCCAATGTGCAGCATTTCCAGCTCTGCCAACGTACCGTATTCTGCAGCTGGGTCACCAGGGCTCTTCCCAAGCAGATGCTGCCAATCAGTCCACCTATTCCAGACTGTGAGTTAGCAATATATGAGCAAAAGACCTACCCAGTTCCTCCTCACTTGCCACCTGAGTCAGGATTTGATCCCAGGTCTCCAGCTGAGAATGGCTTGGCCAGATGCATCCTTGGTGAAGGCTGAGGAGCCAGGTAGCACCTCCTTTGACTGTGGTGGCCTGGGGTGTGTTGGGATGCTCTGCGGGGGTTGATTTGCTCAGTGGTTTTGGTCCAGCTCCGATATCTTGTTCTCCTCACCCAGGGCCCAGGTATGCAGGGATATTAGGTTACCATGGTGATTAGTGCTCATGCTGCAGAAGTTGGCAGAGTCAGCCTGCCCTTGTGAGTCTTCCCAGTGGATGGACGGGCGTGTGCTTGGAATAACATGCTGGCATCTCGCCTCCTTCCATTCGTGGCTCCGTTTTCTCTAACTTGTTAGGCCATGCGAGCTGACACTAACTGCGCCTGTCAGAATCCAATGAGTTGATGAGCTGGAAACTGGTTATTAAGTATAATAACAGTTGTTGGTTTTAACAGTTCTGTGTGTAAGTGCCTAAGTGACAGGTGACTGACTCAAGCCATCAGGCCAGGCTGCATTTTAAGCGCCTGATTGCTGGGGCTTTCACAGACTGGTTTCTTTAGCCAACTTTCCAGCAGACCGAGCCAAAAGCACCCAGCCAGAGACTGGGGAAGAAAGATGATTTTTGGGAAGTCCATAAAGTGAAGTTCAACCTTGCACCTAGAGGTGATGCTTCCAGGGATAGCTTTCTTCCAGGACCTCATGCTCCAAATGTCCCCTCCCCACACCGTCCCCCAGATTCAGCATGTCCTGAATGTCATCCTGCTCTGGGTATTTACTGAATGTCGCTTTGCTTACCTGTGTCCAACATCCCTCCTGCTCTTCAGAGACTGGCTACGCTCTCAAAGGGCAGGAGGGTCAATCGTGGGCTTTCCAGGTAACGTGTAAATGTGCTTCTGGATGGCTTGTGGGGTGGGGCTGTGACTGGTGGTGGGATATGAAATCTCTCCCCTTGGCTGACAGTGCGTTGTGCAGGAGGTCAGACTAGATGGTCATAATGGTCCCTTCTGACCTTAAACTCTATGACTGATCACAGCTGGTCAGTGGGCCTGTGTGAGAGGACTGACGTGCTCGATTCAGTTTCTAGCAGCCAATACTACGTTTTACTTCCTGATGGGCAGTCTCAGCTTGCAGGGCAAATATTACAGAGACTGATCAGCTGTCTCCCCCTGACAGTCGAGGCTGGGGCACATTGGCAGGAGGCAGCGTGGGGGAATCTTGTTGAGCTGCACTTGTCCTGTGGGATGGGACCATTCACCAGCACTAAAGTTCACATCAGCCATTGATGGATGGCTTGTTTCCAGATCCAAAGCAAGGGAGGGTCTATGTTTTTAAAGCAGACAATGAGGAGGGGCCATGAGGTGTCCTCTTGGCTAGTTCCTCCTCCCACCAGCACAAGAGAGAGAAGAAATTGCTACTTCCCAATGGGGTGCATCCGGAGACCACAGGGATTTAAAGGAAATATTTCTCTCTCGCTCTCTCTTTTGAAGGAGATAATGTGGAGTAAAGAAGAGTTTATACAGATCTGATTCTCCCTATCTCAGAAGAACACACTTTCCTTTCCCCGACTGCAAATCAACAGGATGTGTTCCTGGGAAAGATCATCACGAAAGAAATGGATTTTCCCCCTACTGCTTTGCCATTTTTGCTTGTATTTGTGAAAGCCAGACTGATGGGCTGTGAACTTTAAGGAGTGATTTCTGTTCTCTCTCCTCTGACATGTGGACAGCAGGGCCGGGAACCTGAATAACCAAACAGAGTGAGCTTAACACACTTAGGGAGAAAGCTGAGCCCCCTTCAAGATCCAGTTGCAAAATACTTTCCTTTAAGTTTACAGTAATAAGTGGTGATCAATGCAAGAGACAAGCCACCTGGAGAGGGGGTCTCAGGGCTGGGAGTGAGTTATCCATTTAAACTGACGAGGCTAATGATTGGACAATACCACCAAGGCCGTGACAAGTACTAAACGAGGATTAGCGCCGAAGTGCAGCAGATCTCTGGGGCAGGGAGCATGTATATTGTCACATTCATCTGTAGAGTTCCTAGTATGACGGAGCCCTGACAATCCGGCACTGTGGTACGGCTACGTTCCCATTGCAGAGAGCGCGGCTGGCGTCAACAGAGCCCCCGGCAGAAGTCGAGCCCCAGGGTTCACAGTTGGGGCTGTTTCATGTTACATCTGGCCTGGATCATGGTCTTTGTTCCACATCCTAAGCAGACTGTCCTCCGGGGGACTGCTCCCAATCCTGTATCTCCAAATGACCCCTGTGCTCCCTTCCTCCTCCCCTAACTATGTGCATCCGGAGTGTTTGTCACATAACTTTCTCTTCATTCCTGCCCTGTCAGGGACCTTTATTTCTCAGGCCGGTCTGTTTGGCACTGCCAAGCTGTGCGGCTGACAAGTGCAGGGCTGCTAGCACAAGGATGCCTGACTGATTATAAATCAATCAAGCCTCACAATTCACCTGCCAACCCTGAGCTGGCATTCAGGGATGGCGGAGCAGCAAGGCAGGCCGCTGTCCAGGCTGCGCCAGGCTTCACTCTACCAGGGCTATGTTCAGAATCCGGCTGGACGTCTGCAGACGGCAGGCAGATCCGCACGCTGCTCAGGGTAACTCCAGCCTGTGGAAGAAGGAATGTGCTGTTCTCTGGCCGGAGACTGCACCATGACCAGCTAGCCTCTCCGCTGATCAGAGGTCCCTCCCTGAACTGCCGTAGCAGACCGGCGTGTGACTGGCACTTACCCACCCATCCCCTGGGCTTTCGCGTCCCCTGGCTTAGCAGCCGCACGAGGGAGGTGCCTGCTGCAGATCCTGTTGGAGCTTTGATTCTCAGGTGGCCGCTCTGAGCGATTGCTCTGTCGCTGTTGGAACAGAGGCTTTCCTTTCATGCTCTCCGAGAGAGGGATGTGACGGGGGAGTGGCCGCCGAGTCCAGAGGCTCAGGCGTTCCGTGTGGTTTCTAAGTGGGTGATGAAGGCAGCATGTGCTGGGAGCAGGGGTGGGTCTGGATCCCCCCACCCCAAACACCTACTCTGCTGGGTAACTGGCTCTCCCCTATCTTGCAGTGGGACACATCAAAGTTATGAGCTGTGCCGTGTGCAGAGCTCCCCCCACAGCCCCATATTCAGCCTTGCGCTGGGATCTATGTTAGCCACATGCTGCTACAGTTTAAAAATGGTGTTTGACTGATAGCCATAGTCCGGCGGGGCTGCCTCTTTCCCCAGGCTATATTGCTGGGCTTGAACTCACAGAGGCACTCAAGCTGGAGTCTGTTCTAAGACAGGGAGCTGCTGGTAGGGCAGCTTTGGAATTCCCTGGTCTGCCATAGCACCAGTGTGTTTGTTGGCCTTTAGGGTGTGTGCAAGCAAAGCCCATGTATTTGGCATCATTAAGGGGAGTGGGGAGAGCCGGTTCGCTATTGGTGTTGGTGTCTTTGTTGGATTGCACTTTTAATTACTTGCTAAAGATTCCTACAACTGGGGTAGGAGCATCTTATGTTAATGCCTAGAAAGCCAAATAAATCCATTGCAAACCAGCCAGGTATCTCCGAGAGGTGTGTTCTCCTTCCACTGAAGTGCCAGGCTCTGGCTGCTGAGGAAGGCAGGATACCTGACCTGCTCCAGCCTTACCAACCCCATGGTCCACCATCCAGGACAAGACTTGGGGATTTGGACTTTTGGAGAAACCCAAATATGTTTTGGCCTAGAGTCACTGGGGAAGGACATGTTTGCAGGGCCAGACTTACCTGGCTTTCATGGTGTTTTGCAAGGCCTACTCTTGCTTTCCAAACTCTGCCAGTATTTTGGTGAATTTTGGCAATTCCTGTTCCCCAGGAACGAGTTTCTGGTGGTGAAAGTTCCCTTTTGCTTATGGCAAATGCTTGCCAAGCTATTGCAAATGGTAAGTTACTCTGCAGCGAGCAAGTACCTTCCCTTAGAATGAGATCCACCTACTGTCCCTGAGCACTGTGTTTGCCCCCAGGGCCGCTCCTGAACTGGGCCTATTCTGGGCATCTCAAGCCAGGCCATCCTTGAGGCTCTGTCAAACCAGGTCAGCCTCCAGGCAACCAAAGCCAGAACGGTCCTAACTCTGGAGCTGCTTGTAGCCTGTCAGCCCAAGCTGTCTTCCCTTCCCTCCAGCCTCATGTCAATGGAACACTTTTTGCTTGAGAATGAAACTGCAGCTGGAAAAGACAGGTTTCATCTGCTAATTGCAGAGTAAAAACCACAAAGCAATCAGTTCTATAATGGCTGTATTTAATTAATACTAAATAACTCTGGGGCTCATATAGATTTACACATTAGATCCACTCTAATGCCAAATAGTTTGACCATGAATAATGTAAGAACAATGACTGCTTGAGAATCACCAACTGACCTTAAAGGCGCAGCACTTCTCTGCGTGATGCTCAGACAGGTGGCCGGCTCCTCCTCTGCATGTATCCATCCATCCATCCATCCCTTAGCAGCCCCAATGAGAGCAGCAACAGGAGTCGTATACCCAGGCATACATCTAGGGTGACCAGATGTCCCAATTTTATAGGGATAGTCTCGATTTTGGGGTCTTTTTCTTATATAGGCTCCTATTATCCCCCACCCTCTGTCCCAATTTTTCACATTTGCTGCCTGGGCACCCTACATACCTCAGAGTAGCAGGGGGCCCGTCACAGCTGCTCTGCACTTGATCTGCCTGAGCAAGTCACAACTCCCTCTAGTCTTTGCTAATTTCATGGCTTCTCTTTCTATAAAATCGCCTCCCAGCCGTATTTTTATTTCCTTTGACCCAAAACTCAAACAAACATAACCAGTGCCTATGTTTTTAAATTGTCAACCCTCTCCCACTTTTCTTAGGGGGGAGGAGGAGGTGCATGTGTGCACCGCACCACCCCACCCCACCATTAAACTTCTCCATCTCGCCCTCCCCAGTCACCGTGATGAGCTGAACACAATACACAGGTATTAAATTCTGCTGAACTACCTCATCCTGCTTCTTTTAATAGCTCTTGCTGCACAGACCTGTCCAGATTTCCTAATGCCAAAGATATCAAATGAAATAAACAACCTGTGCAGGACGAATGGAATGCAGAGGTGTTTAAAGGGAGTTTTCAGTCATCTGTTCAGTATATTTTTTTAACCTGTTACATGAAATAGGACCAATGTAATAGATTTTAAAACCAGAAGAGACATTATTATGATCTGGTGTGACCTCCTGCATAGCACAGTCCATAGAATCTCACCCACAATTCCTGCTTTGAGTTCAACAACTTGGGGTCTACAGCAGGTTCATTAGGAAGACGTCCAGCCTTGATTTAAAGTTTCCAAGTGGCTGAGACTTTGCTTGGGCTTCTGCAATAGAGTTGGACCAATAGATGGGTGTAATATGTTGGTACAAGATGGGACTAAGCAACCTTGATCTACAGAGCTGTGTGGAAGAGCAGACTCGGGGCAAGCAGCAGTGGCAGAGTAGGACACTGAGTGCTAACGAGTCTCCCTGCGATTCCTTGTTGAGCTGTCTACTGCACACGGCCCACAGAAAGGTGCTGGGAGAGGAGGCAGAGAAGAACTCCGCATGAGAAGTTAAGAATACAATAAAAGAAACCCTCCATCTGTCTCCTCCAGACTAGAAAACAATAGAGTTCAGAGGGAAAACAAATTGAAGCCCATAAAATCTTCCTTTGCATAGATAATATCATTGCAGGTGGAGTGCTGGCCTGGCAGAGAGAGAGAGCAGGGCCCCCCGCAGGGGAGAGCACATAGAAAGCTACAGAGAGCTGTGGCCATGCTAAGAATAATATAGATGTATGTTGAAGTGTGCCAGTAGTCTGTGTGTGTCCTGTAGCTGCACATCTGTGTGTATGTGCCTGGATGTGGGATAATGTGAGCATTAACAAGGCTGTGTGGGGAGTCGAGGATCAGGGTGGAGAGCAACAAGCCAGGACTGAGGAGCATTGACAGAGCCGTGTATGACCAGAACCAGAACAGCAAGGGTGCTGCAGGTCAGAGCTGAAGTACATTGGCAAACCTTAGAAAATAAGTGAGGAAAATAACCATTGGAACAAATTGCCAAGAGAAGCAGTGGAGTCTCCAGTTCATGATGCCATCAAGTCAAGACTGGATGCATTCCTGGAAGATACGTTTTAGTCAAACAAGTTACTGGGCTCAATGCAGGTAACTAATTGGGTGCAACTGAATGACCTGCAATATCATAGAATTGTAGGACTGGAAGGGACCTCGAGAGGTCATCTAGTCCAGTCCCCTGCACTCATGGCAGGACTAAGTATTATCTAGACCATCCCTGACAGGTGTTTGTCTAATCTGCTCTTAAAAATCTCCAGTGATGGAGATTCCACAACCTCCCTAGGCAATTTATTCCTGTGCTTAACTACCCTGACAGTTAGGAAGTTTTTCCTAATGTCCAACTTAACCCGCCCTTGCTGCAATTTAAGCCCATACAGGAGGTCAGACTAGATGATCTCATGATCCCCTTTGTCATGAAATTCTATGAAGCTTTGAGGGTGCTGACAGGACCAGAAAAGCCTTTGCTCTGGAATGTTAGGCTTAGCTGCATTAGCAGAGCTGTATGTGAGAAGCTTGCCCAGAACCTGCCTGCATTTAATCTGGCTCTACCACTGAGCACAAAAGTTGCAAACTAAATTGAAAAAAATTATTAAAAATTAAAAGGACCAAGACATTCCAAGGTGCTTGTCAATATCCTCATTCTTCCTCCTTGGATACCTTTCAGTCGAGTTCCTGTGCACGACACCTTTATGTGAAGAAAGACATTGTTTTAGGGTGCATTAATAAAACCAGCTTGTGAGAGTCAGGTAGGTCGTGCACCATGGTTTAAAACCTTCCCTTTGAGGAGATGAGAGACATATTTGAAGGCTGTCAGACTGCCAATCACTCAAGTCAAAATCCTACAGATAGCAGGAGGAAGAGAGGTTTGTGTTGTAGAGCAACACACTGATCTGGAGAGGAGGAGATGGGAAATCTTTGATCAAACTAGAGAATTGACAAGTAAAAAGGAAAAAACCTAAACCCACAAAGAATTATCTCCAGAATGGGTCTGAGCATAGGACACGAGATCATTCCAGCCCAAGTCAGATAGAGAAAACGGGAGCACAAAGAGACACATACTTGGAGAATCAGAGGAGCGAGGAACAATTGTCTGCCAGGGAACTGCTGGAACCGGACACAGAAACTAAAGCATAAAACTAAAAACAGTAACCATGGTTTATGTAGGACCTACAAATATCTTCAGCAGCAGCTCTCCATCTTCTTAAGTAGAGCTGGTCTGGAATTTTCTGATGAAAAGTTTTGTTGTCGGAAAATGCGCATTAGTCAAAAGCTTGTGTTCCTGGGTAGAGCTGGGTGATTTTGTTTTTTTTAAATGAATAGCTCAAGCGATGAGAAATGCAGCTTCGATAAACCAAGATAAATTGTGAATTTGACAGGGTAGATTGTGACTTGTCCAAAGTCACTCAGAAAGTCTGTGGCGGAGCAGGGGATTCAACCCAAATCTCCAGAGTCCTAGCCTAGTGCTCTAATTTGTAGACCATCCTTCCCACCCTGCATGCTGTCCCATTAGCTCACGCTCATGATGCAGGCCGCAGGGCAGGCAATTTTCACAAATGTTTACGAGGCAATAAATAGAAATGTGTGAAGAAGGGAAGATCTGGATGTGGAGCATGTTCCTCGTTTGGGAGTTGGAGAGGTTACTAGTTAAAGGTAAACCCTGTCAGTAGGCCTTTTTAGAATGCCAGAGTCATCGTCGCTCCATCATGGGCACATGGAGTTTGGTCAGAATTCCCCTGGTGGTGCTCACACGTGAAAGCGTGCAGACAGACGTGCTCCAATAGAGCTGCTGCTCACAACAACCACCTTAGGGGGTCGCATGCTGGAGCCGGGCTGCGTGGCATTGTTTGATCGGTATCACGCCCCAGGCTGGGACCTCTGTATCTAAAAGCACGAGCTGTTAGAGCTTGAAATGAATAACCAGGCCTGTTGGTTTGGAGGCAGTAACAGACTCATAAACCTTGCCATATGCCGCAGCCACTAGGTGGGGACAAAGCCAACCTGAGCGAATGGGGATGACATCGTTCTCGTGTTGAATGACGTTTCTCCTGGGGTTTAAATTCAGACCACCCTGGTTTTGCTTTAGTCCCCGCCACATGCGCAGGTGATGTGTTTGGTGTAGTCCTCTCTCCTGCTCCAGGCTGGGAAATCCAGCTCCTTCCAGCAGGTGTCACAGGTGTTTCAGATATGAGCCAGTATACTGAAGTGTTGGTGGCTAGAAAAATGAGTAGGTGGGAGTCAAAATGATGCTGGTTACTGTCCGATCTCAGATTCATGCTTCACTGGGGACTCCTTTGGCTTTAGCAGGTGAATAAAATCAACTTTCCGAGGCTAACTTCTGTGGCAGGATTTTAGGGCAGTTTTCCTTACGAGTGCCTGAGGAAAGGGTCAGTCCTTTTCTTCGAGAACAGAGAGAGGCATGCTTTCTGATGCTTAGCTCAAGTGAGTGGGCATCGGTCTCCTGGGTCCTATTCCTGACTCTGCCACTGATTTGCCACTGCCAACTTAGGCAAGTCAACCTCTCCGTGCCTCAGTGTACCCGTTTTCAGAAACTGACGTAAATGATATTCACAAAGCACCGGAGATCCTGAGTGCGACAGGGCTGCCTATGTGCCAGTTTTGACCAGTGATAGTACCCCCCACCCATCATAAATCACAAGATGAATAAATGAAGGGCCCTATAACTTTTCAAAACGTCACTTTACTTAAACTAAGCATTCTCCACCTAAATAAAACAACGTCCTTCCCTCCCCCACCCCTCACCTCTTCAGTCTTGAGTTTTGTATTAAATCCTCCTTGTACCTTTGGTGTGACAAATGATTGAAATGTGTAATTTGAAAGCTGAGCTCCCCATCACACTCTTTTCTCTATTGTTTATTTGCCAGCTCCAAATGGGTTGACTGCCAAGTAAAGTAATCAGAAGGTAATAGCCTGATATCGGCTGAATCCCCAGAGCTGCCGGCAAGCTGGAAAACTACATTCTTGGTGCCGCCTGCAGTATTCATGCACTGAAAATAATTGTGTAAAACAGTATAGCTTGGATCAAACTTCGGCTGACATTTTTGCATTGTAAGATTTGCGTACGCCTCGGCCTGACGTGGTTATTAGTAACTTGCTTGGGGGCAAGACACTCCAAAGTGTCTCACAGAGGGATGTTGTAATTCATTTGCCTGTGTAGATAAGACAGCCTCTTCCTAAACCAAAGAGCATATCTTTATCATCGCCTCCTCCCTTCCTCCGCATCTTCCCTCTCGCGTGCGTTTCCCCCTCTTGGTGCGATCCTTGCAAAGCGTTGATTTTATTGAGTGTGGCAAGTGGCAGTTCATTAAAAAGTGGGAGCAGATGGGGAAGGGATTGTAGAAGAAGATTAATGATGCACACCGACAACTAAATAGGCCCAGGTTTCAGAGTAAACACAATCACTCCGGCTTCCTGGGAGCGGGTAATCCTCCTCTGTCAGCTCTGTTCTAGTTAGCTGGCAATGGAAGTGCTCTGGAGAGCTAACAAGAGGGGAGGCTGTCTTGGGGACTGCAGTGACGTCGCTGTGCCTTCGCTAAGGATGCTGACAAGCAAAGATGATGATTCTGTGGTCGCCGGGGGACCCTGGTCCTGCTGGCAGAGCCAACTGAGAGGAAAAGAGGAGGAGTGTGGTCTAGCAGGCAGAGCAGGGACTTAGGAGTCAGGACTCCTGGGTTCTTTTCCTGGCTGTAGGAGGGAGTGTGGCTAGCAGCTGGGGTAGGGACTGAGTCAGGACTCCTAGGTTTTATTTCCCACTCTGCTACTGACTTGCTTTGTAACCTTGTTACCTGTACATCACCTCTCTGCACCTTAGTTTCCCCATCTGCATGGAATAGCTGGGTGGTCTGTGGTTAAAGCACAGGAATATAGGAGATCTGACTCCTCTCCCTGGCTCTGCCGCAGGCTTCTTGTGCCACTTTGGGCAAGCCATCGCATTTCTGTGCCTCGGTTTCCCCTTTTGTAAAATAGGTATTTATGAGGCTCAGTTCATTAATGCTTGCAGAGAGCTTTGAGATCCTTAGGTCCAAAGGTGCTAATGAAAGTGCAGAATGTTATTTCAGCACTTATTAGTGGACAATAACAGCTTGCATGGATGATACAAACCTGGCTATCTGCTTAGGTTGCTACCCAGGGTGGTGAATGTAGGTGGGAAAGGTGGGGTCAGCAGGGAGCTAAGAGAGAACTGTTACTAACAGATTTGGTAGCTATGCATTTCAACTGTCCTCATTATGGGTGCAAATGTATCTCCAAGCCATGCCGCTCAGTGGCCATGCCACACATAACACATGGTGTGGAATGCTGGAGCTGGATTTTAAAGGCAGCTGGCTAATATTATACTCAGTAGGATTGTCTGCAGTTTTGCTGTCTAAATAGACCGTGAACTAGTCCTATGCTTCAGGTATCAGCTGATTCCCACAGGGGTCAGGACAGAATGTGCCCTCCCTCCCCAGAGGCAATGCACAGCTGGACAGATGTATTGCTGGGGTTCCCCCACCTTCCTTGGAAGCATCAGTTACTGGCTGCTGCTAAAGACAGGATGCTGTACCTGGGGGTTCAATGGTCCGATCAGATGTGGTGAACCACGTGCCTCCTGTTGTAAAATTATTGCCATCAGAAATCCTGAGAGTGAGGTTATGGAAAAAGGTGACTTTGCTAAAGGAATGAATCTGCTGTGATTCCTCAGCCCCTCACACTGCTCCTGTTTGTGCATCTCAGGCTGGTGTTCAGCAGGTGTGTTACATCAGTGCACACCCGCTCTCACCGAGACTGGTGCCTCCAGGTGTCAGGTGCAGTGCACACACACAGTGAAAGAGAGTCCTTGCCCCAAAGAGCTTCTGATCTAAATAGACAAGACAGAGAGAGGGTGGGAGCAGAAACGGAGAGGGGAAGTGACCTGTGTGGCCGCTCTGATTGCTGCTGGATGGCCCAGGCACAGGGTGGCCCATGAGATGCAGCAGGGATTACAGTTGTTGAAGTGCCAATTACATGTTCGACCAGGGATGTGTCTGAGTGCTTCACTCAGGATCGCTGATGCTGCTGGAGTGATGGCGTTCCTCCAGGAGAGAACCTTTTACTCCATCCTGTCTCAGTGGGGGGGTCAGCTCCCATTCCAGCCAATCCACAGGTGTGTCTTCACCTTGCTGGCTTGAGTCTCCTTTTCCACTCTCCATCAGAGCTATGTCTCTATTTGAGGAAGGAAGGAGGAAAAGGACTTTATTTATTTTATTTTTTTTAATTTAAAGTCTTGGTGTGACTTGCAGATCAAATTGTCTCCATTAACTAGCTAAGGTGAGATTTTTTCTTTCCCCTGACTGCTGGCTTTGCTCAGCCCAGCCAGGTGCCCGAGAATCCGACTGGACTCTTTCAGCTTCGTACCTTATCACAAGCAATAAAGGTTCTCACAGTTGGAATTTAGCTGGTCAAAATAGAATCCAGATCTCTCCCTGCCCCAGGCACCTTTGGCTTAGCTTTACTGTGAACAATAAAAGAGTGTGTGTCATTCTCTCAGCCTCTCTGACTCAGAAGACTCTCAGGTAGCAGGGACAAAGAGGGCTAAGCAAGGGGCTGTTTTTAGAGTCTTTTCTGATCTACTAATAAACGTCTTATAATTAGTTTGGTTGAATGCACCGACTGGGCACGCTCGGTCATCATTAACTCTGCAGCAAGAGCCGGAGGGGTCAAGGGAAAGCCTTGCTCGCTGAGGCACTCCTGCAGCACTTCTGGGGAAATAACGGTAATGGTGTAATGAGAGCATTATGCAATTTGCTCCTTACTTTCAAAGCCCTCACTCGGCATCAAGGCATCGGCCTACTCTACACAGCCAGCGTTTGCCAGCCAAGTATGTGAGCAGCTACAGTAACTCCCTCTGCTAAGTAGGGGGAAATGGGGTTAGAGAGGAAGCCTGATCGTGTGCTTAAGGCACCATGCTGGGACTTCTGTGCTCAAGTCCAAGCTGCACCACTTATTCCCAGGGTGAGGTTCTCTGGGTGCTCAGGATGGTGAATCGCCTTGTTCCCCCCTGCCTCCAGAGAGAGGAAAACGTGCTTATGCTTAACTGGGAGTCAGCTCCCTGACACCACCGGCCTGACAACCACCCAAGCACCCTCCTTTGGCTATGCAGGCCCTTCCTTCACCTTGCTGGTTAACAGGTGTACCCCAATCCTCAAGTCCCTTTGAATCATTCCCCTGTGATGTCCAGCCCCTGACACTGGCTGCTCCCAGAAATCCCAGATCCTCTGCCCCCCAAAGGTGCAGCACAACTCAGTTTACCAGTTTTACCTAGAACTACCACTCCTGTAAACCGCAGCATACTTGTGAGCACTTGCAGTAAAACAGAAGGTTTATTTAAGAAACAATAGATATTTAACTAGAAACAAGGGAGAGCGGTGGAAACAACTGGTTACAACACTAAACAAAATCAGAACACACAAACCTGGCTCTACATTTCTCAGTAGTTACCTGTCCCATCTAATATAGCAGGTTCCCCCACCCTCCCCAGGTTCAGTCTAGAGCAGAGCTAGCTGGTTTCTCAAGAACCAGGAGCCAAACCCTTGTGCATCCCCCACCTGCCCGGGCCTGTCCTCAGTGAATGGACACAGAGGGTCTTTTCCGACACTGAAACCAGCCTTGGGTGTCTGTTCACAACCAGGGCAAAGCTCTGTCAGGTGGAATGTTCCTTTTTCACCTCCAGGAGGTTTCGATTGTTCGCTGGTGCCCCTGCTGGTTTCCCATTGTTAGTTCTGGGAGGGAGCAAGGTGGTCAGCTGAGCCTTGCATTACTGTACCGTCTGGTTAGGGAGGCGTGACTGCTCCCTCTTGCTCGGCTGGACAGCTCCGAGGCCCATTGCCGCTTGGTGATTAATTTCTACTCCAAATCCATAGCACAGACTTTCGCTGTTCTTACTTTGTTCCTTAAATATTACCCGTATCTACTGCTGACAATGATGCTGAGTCTTGACACGTTGTGAGCTTTCTGTAGACCCCTCACTTGATAGCTCTGCTGGATAAATACCCTGCAAGGTGTGTTTGGTGTAATGCGTGCGTCAGGCCTGAGGTGAGAGCTGTTTGGCAAAGGGTCCCCTGTTCTTTGTAGGGAGTCCCTGTGTCACAATGACCTTGGGCAAGTCACGGTCAACTGCTCTACCGCCGTCGAGTGACAGACCCTGTCATCCTAACCCGTTTGAGGCTCTGTTCTAGCCTAGGTTAGGGCCAGATTTCACTGGTGCCAACTCTTGTGACTTGATTGCAAGTCTCGCGCTACCTGATCCTTTTCCTAAAGCCTCAGCTCCAGGAGCTGTGTTTGGGTGGGAGCCTCAGCCTTTGTTTTAGAAATAAAAGGGTTCTAGCCCACTTGGTTGTGGAGAAAAGCTGGAAGATGGGACCCTGGTGTGGCCTAAAGGCTCAGAAACCAAAGGCAAAGGAAAAATCCAAACTTTATTTTTTAATGGAAAACAAGTGGTGGTTGGGGGTTGGGAGAACTCCACACCCAACATACACACAGCCTGCTGATCTCCTAGGTGTCCAATTCCTGCCAGCCCCAGACACACACAGTCTGCTCCCCCGTCTCTGCTGTGCATGTCAGTATGTGAGGAAGGCATTGCAGGAGCAGTCTGGCCTTTCGTGTGTTCTCAGAAATATTGACCCTCCTAGCAGGGTCCCTTGCCCAATTAATAATGTAATTATTAGTGCAGCGCTGGCTCCCTTCAGCCACAGCTCTCAAAGCAAGCCACAGGGAGGTTTCGCGGTCCCTGCCTTACAGAGCAGGAGCTGAGTGAGCGGAGAAGTTAGGGGCTGCATTTTTGGAAGCGGCCCCTGATTCTGGGTGCCCCTTGCTGGAGACACCTCCGACGAGGTTTTCAGTGAGTTTCAGGTCTAAGCGTCTGACAAGATGGAGGAAGTGGCATTCACCATCTGCTGAGCCGTGAGGGCAGCATCTTGCAGGTAAGCGCTAAGGAGAGATGTGCGGGATGGCCGGGAGCTCCCCCCCACAGAGAGGGGACAGCATGGAGGAAAATGCAGAGGAAGAAGCAGAGAGGCAGGTTAACCTGGATATGGAGCGGGCAGTAAGGTCTTATGAGTCCCCATGTCCCTTGGTTAGATACTTACCTGTTCGCATCATCATCTCCCAATCGAATGTGTTTATGCTCAGGTTGGGAAGTGCTGTTACCCCACAGGGCAGGTGGAGAGTGGCGTCAGAGACAAGAAGTGACTTGCCAAGGTGGCCACGGGGGTGTCTGGTGGAACAGAGTAATGCTCCAGCCCCTGGACCACCTGTCCTCTTGGGCCATGCCGCCTGGCTAACTTATTGGCCGAGGGTCATTCGACAGCCACACCAGCCACTTCCCTGGTTTCTCTTGTGGTGGGGATGCTGAAATGCACAGGCAGTGCAGACAGACAGGTGCTGCTTGCTTTTGAAAACAGAGATGTCAGGCCTGACAGGGAGGAGCCTGACTGCTCATTAAGTGCGGTAAATTTCTGTCAGCAGCCTCTGTTCCCCGCCACGACAAAGTTCACCTTTCCCTACCTGCTTTGCTTGTCTCGGCCTTAGTCTCTTTTCATTTTTTCTGACCTATCTGCTCAGTTTTGCTTTCTCGCTAATAGAAAGGCCATACACCAGTGAGCATCTGTGCCACTTGATTTAAATACAGGGTACATTTGTCTTTCAGCAGGATGGCTGCTTCCTGCCAGCGTCCCCTCAGGACAAGCCTTTCATTATTGATGGGACTGTAATTTTGGTGCAATTTACAGGCAAGTGCCCGACACCTTGTATAAACAGCGGCAGGAAAGGCAGGACACGGACTCGTTTGCACAGTGCGTGAAGCCACGGTGGTGAGGTTGGCTGGCTCCTTTGCTGTCACCCCATGGACAATCTAACCTCCTGAGATGCTGGCAGGATACTCGGATGCTGCTCCTCCTCCTGCGTCAGGCCTGTCTGATTCGGCAAGAGGATCATCGGCCCAGAGGACAGAGACCCCAGTTCTGAATGCAAGTGGCACCATTTAAGCGAGGTCTGTCTGCACAGAGGATGGCTACACAAGATGTCCCTGTGCCCACCACCTCTTAGCCTGCCGAGGCCCAAAATGTGGGACCCAGTGTGTGGCAAAGACCTAGCACGAGGGGGACAGCACGTTTTTTCATGCAAGGAATGTAAATGCTGTGGGATTATGATGCACTCACTCTGCGAACAGCACCAGGGACTGGGACCTGGCAGGAGGGAACACAACCGGTTATTCCTCCCCTGTGCAGGAGCTCAGAATCCTCAGCCCTGCTCCCAACTCTGGAAGACCTCAGCTCTTTGGGCTCTCCTTCCCATGGTGAGCTCCGTGCGGCTCACAACACGGCCAGGGCTTTCCATTTTCAGCCAGGCCTTTTGTAACTCAGCTGGTCAGGGCTCTGTTCTCAGGACCTGCCCCCTCCCTTCCCCTCGTAAAGCACTTCGGCTACAATCTAATCCATCTAATTGAATGACGGCAAATCAGGAAAAGAATTTATCAAAGAGGGGAAAAAAATCATGACATTTGGCTCAATGCACGTCTGTCCTTTCAGATCCACAGAGATAATTTGATTGCTGCCTTATGGGTAAGGCCAGAATTTCAGAAAAGAGAGGGAGGCGGAGGGAGAGGTATAAAGCCACTGGGAGAAGAGGGCATTAAACACCTCTCAGGAAACTGGAAGGCTCATGCTGAGCCCCAAAGAGGTAGGCCCTTAACCTTGTCCCCCATGGCTCCCACATAAACAGACCTGTGCACTGCAGGACGCCGGAGGCACCGCACTGGTCCATGCAGGACAAAGGGCTGATGCTGCTGCAGACGTGGGATGCCTGGTACCCAGGGGAGGGCACGCACTACAGCAGCAAGGGGAATAGGGGAAGGACATGCACACTAAGCAGAGTAACCACCAGCCGTTGAGCAACTCTTGACCAGTGGCCAATATGCAGCTCCCTTCAGCAGCATGGACCATCAGAGATGCCCCAGGCTCAGCAGTCAGGCCCGGTATTATCCCCGGGAATGGGTCAAAGTAACTTGGGCTGCTCTCCTAACCCTGGCGCACCATGTACCTAGGGTCACACGTTGCTCCGAGGGTCTTGCAATCCAACATCTGCCTTTCTTTGATGGTTGCAGCGGCACTGTCCGCAGAACAAGAGGGGCTAGAGAGAGAGCATGACCCACCGAGCAACCCTCCGGCGGGGAGAGAGCAGGGTAGCTGCACCTCTGTTCCCTTCCTGGTCGCTCTGGGTGCACAGCTCAGGTGGCAGGCCCCCACCTCTCCTGGGGTGGAATTCCACACATCTCCCACGCTGAGACCAGTCCCTGGGCTACAGAACTTGCGTATCCACTGAGCTTACCCAGCAGGCCTGGCTGGGTTTGGCACCTGGGGTTTTGCCTTCAGGAGGCTGTGACCAGCAGTGAATAGTCACCCGGGAGTGGCCTTAAACCAAATCATAGTTTATTCTGCAGTAGGAACAATGCCTTCATGAAACAAAGATTTTCAAACCACGTGCATGTCTGCCTTCCCGAAAGCCTTCCCCTCCCTGACGGTAACCTAGACAGGCACAGCGTCTTACAGATGCCCTGGGTCCTGTCTGTGTCTGTCTGGTTTCCTCAATCAACTTGTCCCTCTTTTGATTCCATTTCTACCCTTTGTAGAACTTTGTAGAGTTCCTTTGTGCCTGTGTGTTCAGCTCCTTTCCCTTCCCTGGTCAAAGCAGTTTTTTTTAGTCTGGAAAATAGTAATTAAGGCAGAGTTACAATAAGCCATTAGCATACTACATCGTACATTACCTATCACATTTTTCAGGATCAGATTAATATTCAAAGAACCTGGCCAAACATTCTGGCTTGCTGGCTGGGGACCCCACCTCCTGTAAATACGCTAATAAGGGTGACACCATTTCTACATACCTATGCTCTTTTGGGCACGTCTCTTGTGTACACGCTTGGTATGGAAGCTTTTGCATTGCAAGGACAGTCCATATTTTACTACGCCACCTTTCCCTAGGAGGAGAAGTCACCTTTTTCCAATAATGGTCATCGCCAGTTTTGTAGGTTGGCTGGAGAAAGGCAAAACCATCAAAGCGTTTAGTTCTGGCCTTGCCCCATTGGTGGAGAGGTGGCTGCTGTGAGCCATTCATTTGCTCCCAGCCTCGCAGTTGAGCTAAACCAATATATTCCTACCCTGCGCGTCCCAGTAACCGGGCCAGCCCACATTTATTGCCTTACACCTTGCTGCTGCTGGGTTGGTTGCCGCTGTGTGAAATTAATGGGTGGGTGAGCTCTCCCAGGAGTGGGGACTAGTCCCTCCCCTCCCCGTTGGCACCGACTGGCTCATGGCATGCTGCCCTGGGAGGTAGCTGGTGTTTGTCCGGGGGATGGAAATGGCCATTTGTTTCTGTGGAGCATTTGCAGCCTGGGTGACAATTAAACTGAGCAGTTTGCTCCTGCCTGACTCGGGTTCTTTGCTGGCCTGAGCAGCACCAAGCAGGCTCCTCTGTCTGTGGCTCCCTGCAGAAGCTGCTCCGCTCACTCCTTGGGCAGCCTGCCTGTATGTTTGGCTTGGGCTTGTATCTGGCACCTCACAGACTTCACGGGATGGAAGAGGAAGAGCCCTTCAAACCCTGACATCCTTTAACGAGCCCCGGCACAGCCATGCCAGCACCGCGCCTGGGTGGGGAGGATGCTACCGCTCGGATGCCGGCTTGCTGGAAGGCTGTGGATGGTAGTGCTAGATCTGGTGTGTCTGTGTCGGGTAGTGCTAATGGACGTGTGTGTGTGTCTGTTTAAAAGGTGTTTCATTTGCAGGTCTCTCCCCGGGCCAGTTGCCAGCCCCAGCCCCTTGCTCTCAGTGCGCTGTTTGGGCGCTCTCAGCACCCACCCTCCCCAGATCAGAGGCCCTGTGTCTCTCTCCCCCTCGACAGGCTGCAACATCTCAGGGGTCAGCCCGGCAGGTCAGACCTTGCTCCATTTTAATGGACCACCCACCTCCAATGCACCACTGGATACCAGCTGGGGCAGCAGAGCTGGGATGAGACTGCAGAGATAACGAACCCCCGCCACCCCCAGCTAAATAACCACAAACCTACCTAAATACCTAAGGGGGGTGGGGATTATAACGGAGAGGGGCTGGCACCCGGAGCTGTGCTGCCAGAGAGTGTAAGTAATTTAATAAGGGGATGTTTGAAATTATATCATCCCAAATAATATAATAAACTCTAATTTACTCACATTTATCTCCCGGAGTTTTTTCTGAAAGCCGTAATCTTGCATCTTCTACAGTGATGGATTAGCGCGATGGAAAGTCCGCCAGGGAATAAAAACCCACATCGTGTAGTTTTTGACATGTTATTATTCAGTTTTATCTCAGGCTGCTCATTCCTGGCCCATTACTCATGTTCACAGGGATTTCGCTCTCTCTCTTATTTATTTATTTTTATCATGACTAGAAGTAAAGATGCTAACAAATTGCTCCTCCTTTCGCCTTCTTGGTTTGAAGAATGGCTCCCTCCTCCCTCCCTGGTTAAAAAATATACATGCAGTGAGCACAGCTAAGAAGTTACTGCGTGTTGTGGTTGTGGTCCCTGGTTTAAGTCTAGCTTAAATCTCTGAAACCAGAGGGAACTTTAAATGTGCCCACTTGTCTGTAGCTCAGTTCTGCTTTGGATGTTCAACTCAAGATGATGATTAGGCAGCACTGGAGCCTTTGCTGCATAGAGATGTTGTTGGATCTGGCAAATGCTTGAGATAGATGGAAAAACTGTCTCATGGAAAATGAAACCGGACCAACTGGCTTATCCGCAGTAGCGGGACAGGAAGTACATTGTGATGTCACTCATTTAGGACTCTGACATCACTGAATGAATAAGGATCAATAAAGCACGGTACCTCAGCATAGAGGTTGGGACTACTGAGGCTTTTTGGATAGGACCCTTTTGTCCAAAGACCCCATGTCACCTTTCCCAACATCCAGACCGAGTTACAATTCAGATAAATATATCCTGTAACACCCTAAATTCCCCTGCAGTTTTGATGGCTTACAGAATTCTTCTTCGCTTCCTGCTCTAAAGCGATGTGTAGAGTTGCTGTGCTGTGTAAAACAATGTCTATGTTCTGTCCCAAAGATGACTGCATTTCCCCAGTGGGGGATGCCCCTTTCCTAGTTATTGGGGGCGGGGTGTTTTGTGGAAGTACGGGGCTAAATTAGTCACCAAGATTCTAATCAATAGAACAGATTACAGCTGCTCTAGAAGAGTGGGGTGCTGTTGTTTACAAGGCACCTCATACAAGTGAAATAGATGCTACAAATAAAAAGGCAACTAGGGAGTGACAAAACCACCCACCACCAAGCAAAGAGCAGAAGGGGGATGCAGGATATATGGGAGGATCTTTTAACACCTGTATCTTGAAAGCAGATAATGATGGATATGGAAAATATCCAGAGCCGGGTAATGGAGGAGCATACTAAACTAGGATGGCCTGTCTAGCTGGGATGGGATTCCATGGGTTAGAAATGGGCTACCTCTCACTTGGGGTTACCGTAAATATGGTTTGCCAAAAGAAAATGCTCATTGTTCAAGGGACCAGTCCTGCGGCTAACCACGTAACAACAGACTGGGGTTGCACTTTGGGCTTCAGCACATGCAGTCCTCACCCCTTTAATTTTTAATGCACTGTGCAGAACAGCTAAAATCATTAAAGCCAGGCATGTAGGAGTCCTCAGCTGGTAACTTTAATTATTGTAAAATTCTGTCTTTATTGCTTATTAGCAATTATGCATTGCAGTACCCAGGATGCAAAGCCCTGTAGTTTTTTTCCTGAGAGGGAAGGTTTGTTAACTGTAGTGCTTAAAACCACTAAGAGGTTATTAAATAACTGCAGATTACATCAATAATGCCTGGTATGGTGGGGCTCTTGTTTATTACAACTGCTTTGTTTACTCCCAGACTTCAAAGAAATTTTAAAAATTCAGAAACCAATCAAGGCTTCAGCATTCATGTGGTAGAGAGAGCATATAATTCTGCTGCTGAGCTGGAGACTTTCCTAACGTGTGCTATCTATGCAGCTCTGCAGTAGGTGAGCTAAGTACCTCAGGACTTAAGATGGAGCCCTCCGGTATTCTGGAGTTTTGTTGGCTTTGTGTGGCCCAAGAGGACAACTAGCACTGGGGCTAGTTCCCCCAGACCTGCTCTCTCTTCTCTGTTGCATTGACGGTGGAGAGACATCTCGTGTACAACACGGATTCTTCTAATCCTTACCCCAGAATCAGTTCAATGCGTTTCCCTATGCAAAATGCTCAATCAGAGGTCAGACTCGGCCTCTGGCATTAACTAAAACAGCTCCCCCCGCCCCCCGATCAACTGAATTAAAGAGTGTGTGAAATAAGGAGGGGATACTTCAAGGACCAGCTCATTGAAGCTGTTTGAACAGAAATTGCCTTCTGGAAAAATCCTATTGTCTTTTGTGGCGGAGGTTTAAAGGCCCAATCATTAGAAGGTGGCATTTCACATTAAAATTATTCCTATCAGGCAGTGACATTTCTTGGTTCCTTATGGCCAATGGACCTTATCCTGCCTCCAAGTTCAAATATTCCCCATATTAACACTCCTTTCCCATCTGTTGTTAAAGCAGAAACACAGAAAATTGCTCTCTCCATGTGTACACGATATACAGTAGATATCTGTATTTATTGACATTTATAATAAACTATGCCTATTACATATACATAATGCATGCAGGGCAGACTGTGAAATCTAGAGCTCTCAGCAGGGTGGGACTGGCAGAGTAAAATCCTAGAGGGAATAAAAAAGCCCCTGCATATACAAGGCATTGTTTGCAGCACTGAAGGTACCTGAATATCCAGTGAAAATCCTTGCTTCAAGATACTGTAAGTATATTGACTAGAAATTAGGTATATTAGGAAAATATTGCCTCTTGGGGTGAAATGGTGGCCAATGAGCAAAGCTAAGGCGTTGTTTTATTGTCTAATGGAGAGCACTGTATAAATATTCAACATATTTAAATATTGATTGGCTCTGTGAATAACAGACATGGTTTTGTGACTTTGCAGAGCCCTGAAATCTCCTCCTGTTTCCTTGTTCTGGCCCCAGCTTGCACATATTCATTGCGTTGCCCTGGGGCTGGTGAGTGGGCCAGCCCCTAAAACGGGTGATGAATTAGGAAGGCGAAGGCGTAAACCTATTGTAGATGACGGGACCTAGCCTCCGTTGGTTTGTGCTTGGCCCTGGTGCATACAGTGCACCCATCCTGGCCAGGAATACTTAACATGCACAAGAAGGGGATGTGTGGGACCTTCCCGACGTTGGCATATAGATGAGTCTTGCAAAATTTCCAGTGACCCCGAATGAATATACATGGGTATGGCAGGGTGGCGTGGGTAGATTTAAGTAGCATTTGGTTTCTTCATCATTGTCAATTATAGCAGCTATCATGCCTGGGCTGGTGAGTTTTCTTGATGCGCACAGTTGACTCCTGCAGGCACTGGATACAGCTCTAGAGGCTGCTGTGAAGCACCTGAGCTGGTCATCCACGCTATTTAGCATCGTTATACTTTGCTGTCACCTAGTACTTGTCATCCCTAGACCGCAATGCCCTTTGCAAAAGGAGCTCAGTATCCTCCTCATTGTACGGCCGGAGAAACTGAGGCACAGACATGGGAAGTGACTTGCCCAAGGTCAGACAACTGGCCTGAAATAGAATTGGTGCTCGGGCCAGAAGGCCACACTGCCTCCCTCGGGGCTCCCAGGTGACTGGCCCCTGCCTTCAGTTCCTTACTTAGCTTTTCCTTTTGGAGAGTCTTTTGCCCCCAAAGGAATGGTACAAATATCGGTTGCTGAAGTTCTTTCATCTGAGAAGTGTTTTTCAAAAATAAAAAACTGTTTGCAAAAACTTGTCAACGTTGACATTTAAAATCTTTTGCAAACACTTTCCACTCTGTTTTATACCATGGTTTAGATCCAGATCATTTTTCAGATTATTGAATGTTTTCGTTTCCCCAAAGCTGGGTTTTCGGTATAAGACAAAGTGGGCACATTTATGAAAGGTGGAAAATGGGTCAGTTTGAAACCCTGGGAAATGGAAACAGCTTCAAAATGTTTTATTTTTCCTCCCTGGAGCAGGGACCGTGGTTTTGTTCTGTGTTTGTACAGCACCTAACACAATGGGCTCCTGGTCCATGACTAGTGTTTTAAGGGACTGTCACAATGCTGGTGCTGTTATTTATTGAGATAATTTTCCCATTTTTTGACTGGCTCAGTAAAAAAGCTTAAACATCCCTGCCCACCAGATGAGTGCCCCAAAGGGGCCAAACGCACCATTGGAGTATTGAGTCCTCACAACCCATCTTTGCAGCGTTGTGTAGTTCGCATTGCAAGCACCGCTGCAGGATTCCACGGGCCTGTGCCTGACTCCAGCCATGTCTACGCGTCCGCTGACTGCAGTCAAGTTTGCTGGGTCTAAACTTTACACTGTGATTGCAATTAACCAAACAACAAACTCCATGTTTGACTATCCCTGTCTAAATTTGCTTAGCTCAAGCTGGAATCCACAGTGAGTAAACGATTTTCTGTTTATATTCAGCACTAATGAAGAGCCAGTGAACATTGCCCATTAATAACTTAGAAGATGATTGTGTTTACAGAAGGCCTGTATACTGCATGTCATACTTACCAGGGAGCTTGTGACTTGCTATTGATTTCCCAATAAGCACAGGCTCCTTTTTTGTTGTGTCTGCGTTTGTTTTCTCCCCATCAGGAAATAATCTGTCCAAAGGACAAACGTCCTCTAGTGTCTGGAGTCGAGAGATGTCACCACTCTGACTAAAGAACCAACTCACTGCACTATTGACCCAGCCCGCTGCCTTTCTAGGGATCCCCTGATACACCCATGGGCAGGACTGGCCTGGCAGTGCCATTCCCAGCACCCAGTTGCAGGGGCCAAGGTGCCAGCTTGTGGTTCGGGTGTCTCTAAAGAGAGTTTGTGTCATGGCTTTCCATGGAAGTGAGAGATGTGCTTTACAGAGACAGAGAAGTTAAGGTAGCTCCAGGCAACACTAATATGAATAGAACCACTGGGCCAGACCCCTGTCACCCGCAAACCAAACCAAACCAAAAATGCAATAGACTAAGAACACTTTGCATGTCTACAATGCCTTCAATTCAAGGGCCTCTGAATGGCTTACCATTGTCCTTTAATGGAGCCTCCCCTTCCCCCAGGTGCTAGCTGGCATTGTCCCCAGTCCCACAAGGCTCTGAGTGCTGAGTAACTGCCCTCCTTCTTCTCCACTGAGATCCCACTGGGGTTCAGGGGCCAAGCCAAAACCAGAGCATGGTAGTTCTTGCTTCCCGATCTCTTGATTTTTTCCTCTCCAGAATCACCCTTCCTTGCCCACAGAAGAACCGTCACCACTCTGCCAGCCAGCAATCTGTTGGTTCCAGGCACTAGAGATGCTGTTATAGCAGGATACATTCAAATTGTTAGAGTGACCAAGACACTGGAATGACTTTGAAAGGACTTGAAGTTTGCTGGCCTCTTGCCTGGAATATTTCCATGTTCCCTGCCTTCACAACTTCTGTTGGGTATTGAACTACGCCAACATACCACGGACCCCAAGTTCACGGGCTTTTCAAAGTTTAGAATGGGAACCACGGTACAGTTCCTTCAATGAGCCGCCACTTGTCTGCTTGGTTTCACTCCCCAAGCAGAGCTTGGGGAAGAGAGCATCTGACCTTTCCTCCTGACCACCTTGAGCTCCATGGACCTGTTCTCTGCTTTCGAATTCATGTCCACTGTCTGGTTACGTTCTGTCTAGTCACCTTGGAGTGGGGAGGGGCAGAGGGCAATGCTTTCTCTCGCAAAGCTGAGTATTTTAATATGTACACATCTACCTCGATATAACGCTGGCCTTGGGAGCCAAAAAATCTTACTGCGTTATAGGTGAAACCGTGTTATATTGAACTTGCTTTGATCCACCAGAGTGCACAGCCCTGCCCCCGAGCACTGCTTTACCGCGTTATAGCCAAATTTGTGTTATATCGGGTGGCGTTATATCGAGGTAGCGGTGTATATATTTTTGGTCATATTTGCTAGCTTTGAACAATTGTGTGGTGCTTGTCAGCCTTCTGTAGCTGCTTCTTGGTCACGTTTCTCTGTATGAGCTACCATAGAAATCAGGGAGGTGATTTAATTTATGTGCATGAGAAGGGGAGAGACAGAAGCTTCTGGACCTACAACTCTCGGTCCATGGCTATACTATAAAGAGTACATCCCAGTCTTCACTGCCTGCTTCTGCCCTATCATAACTGTTGGCTTTGTCTTTCAAGTGAAGCATAACTCTGAGGTCCTGATCACGCATAGCTATTAAGGAGCCCAGGGGAATTTTTCACAAGAATCGGAATAATATTCCTAGTTGATACCAGAGCTGTATACCAACACATCTCTATATGGTGGGTGGGTGGGTGCTTACTTAACATATATAAAGATTATATGGCACATAAGAATAACACATTTGTTGTGTTGTTCATAGTTCTGTAGGTTCAATAAAGTTGTGTGGCAATTGGCTTCCTGGGTGGAGCTCTTGCAACTGGTAATCCAACGGCATGTGGGGTGGGCAGGGGTGTGTAGCCAGGGGTTGGAACAGGGCAGACTGGATTCTATGCCAC
Organism: Mauremys mutica; assembly: GCF_020497125.1. NCBI lineage: Eukaryota > Metazoa > Chordata > Testudines > Geoemydidae > Mauremys > Mauremys mutica. Next base: position 2,874,180 of record NC_059093.1, read on the forward strand.
GGACCCATTCTGTGACCTTGGAAATGGTACTTTTTAAGTCCTCCTCTGAGCCTCGTTTACCCATCTGGGAAATGGGCCTGAGTCTGCATCATCTCTCAGCAGTGTGAGGTTTTGTTTACTACACGTGGCATGTGCTTTGAGGGAAGGTGACCGAGAATCCTAAACTATTGGTCTATTGCCTAAATTCCTCCCCCCCCCCCAGTTTTAATGCAGTCCAGGGCTGGTCTTAACTTACTGTTCTAAACTGATGTGCGGTAATAGCATCTGCTACGTATTTAACACATCAAATCAGACACGTCCACGTAGCACGTGTGTTGGAGTCCTTTAAATGCAAAGAAGGAAGAAAGGCACCGGGGATAAAATCCCATCAGGCTGAGAGACCACTGGGTACTTTCAGGCTTGGATTGATTTAAGGTCAGAAAGGACCCCCAGACTCAGCTAGTCTGACCTGCATGCCACAGCACACAGAACCCCACCCACCAATTACTGCAGCAAACCCTAACTTCTGTCGGAGCCAGCTTGGAGCTGTTAGAAGGACATACCAGCAAGATTTACAAGCGTCAAGAGATGGAGAAGCCCCAAAGACTTTGGGCAGTTTCCCAGGGCTGATTACCCTACACCTTAGTGCTAGTCTTAATTTGTTTAGTTTAAGCTTCCAGCTGTTGGATTGCTTTTTGCCTTTTTCCACTAGATTAAAGAGCTGTCTGCTATCAAAAATCTCTGCCCCATGTATCTATTTGCAGCCCATGATCACATCACCACTTTACCAGGTTGAGATTCTCGGGCCTCTCGCTATAGGGCAGGCTCTCTAGACTTGTGGCAGTTTTCTGAACCTTTTCCAATTTTTTTACATCCTGGTTGAAGTGCAGACACCAGAACTGGACACAGGATCCAGGACCGGTCTTACCAGTGCCTATAGACAGGTAACACCACCTCCTGCCTCCTCTTGCTATTTCCCTGTTTCTCCATCCAAGGATCACATTAACCCCCTTCGCTACAGCATCGTCCGGGCAGTCCATCTTCAACTGGTTATTCACGGTGACTGCCAAGTCCCTCTCAGTCTTGCTGAACAAATAAAAAGTCACGGGCCCTGCTCCAAGAAACTTACAATCTGATTTTAGCACACTCAACTTCTGGAGGGCACATGGCTCAACACTGACTCAGACCAGAGGTCCAGTGAATCCAGTACCTTGTCCAGCGCCAGCTGCTTGAGAAGAAGGTGCAAGAAACCCTGCAGTGATGGGGTAACTCTTGTACGCTGTAGAAGCAGCAAAGAATCCTGTAGCACCTTATAGACTAACAGACGTTTTGCAGCATGAGCTTTCGTGGGTGAATACCCACTTCTTCGGAAGCATCCGAAGAAGTGGGTATTCACCCACGAAAGCTCATGCTGCAAAACGTCTGTTAGTCTATAAGGTGCCACAGGATTCTTTGCTGCTTCTACAGAACCAGACTAACACGGCTACCCCTCTGATCTTGTACGCTGAACATACCTACCTACACCGTCTGGTAGCCTTGCTGGAGGTCCCTGGGGTTTTCAAGGGCAGGAGATTGTTATTTGCAGGTTGGGTTAACGTGGGTGGGTGAGAGAGAGGGTAGCCTCTCCTTACCCCCTACCATTCACGAGCCCCCCAGACTGCTGTGCATGGCTTCTCCAGAGCAGAGCGATACCTGAGCATCTGTATCTCGCCTCCTTTCTCCCAACACCTCCCCTCCGGGGAAGTGTAAGGAAATAATGTTTATTTACAAATACAAATGTTATTGAGCCAAATGAGAGAGATTATTATGGGCTTGTGGAATTGTCAGCAAATGCTGTTTAATTAGAGCGCAGACATAATACTCATCATTACCCTGTAGCTGGTTCTCTGATCTAAGGCTCTATACCCCCAGGCTTCCTTGGCTACAATGAACTCCGCAAAGCAGACACTTTCCCTAACTCCCTCATCAAATACCTGCGCCAGACTCTCAAGGTTAGCGCAGTGGGGGTCAGCCGTGTTTAAATGTTGATTACAGAGTCGGCAGGAGCTGCTAAGATTTCTAATTAAGATTAAAGAATGCACATAGCTTATAAATGGTTCTTAGGAATGTATAATTTGATTAGCCTGTTTTCTCATGGTACTTTAATTTCTGGATTAGTTAAGATGGCCTCTTATTGCAGGGCTCCTAACCGCTGTCTCTCCCCCATTCTGTACAGCCTCGTCAGCCGTGCGCAGGAAGGGCCCACAGCTCTCTGAGATCTCAGGGGGCAGTAGGGTCCCAGGGCTAGTTGGGAGACGTGTGGTCCCAGCTCTCCCACTGACTGGCCGTGTGACATGGGGTGGGTGACTCGCTCTGTGCTTGTTTCCTCATGTCTAAAGTGCGATAGCCAAGCGTCCTCTCTGCTGTAAAGTTCACTGGGCTCTGCAGGTGAAAATCCCTCGATGATGATTTATTATCTGTATTGTGGTAGCCCTGAGGAGCTCTAGTCAGCGACCAGGAACCCAGTGAGCTAGGAGCTGCACAAACCCAACAAAACGATGGGCTCTGCCCCAGAGCACGTACAAGTATTGTTAGCACAGTCTGCCCTGGAGCCAGTTCACAGACATACCCTCATATGCAAAAATAGCTAACTCTGCACCGCCAAAAGTAAAAGACCCATGGCATGACTGCGGCTCTAAAAGTGCGGTGTAGATATTCAGGCTCGGGCTGGAGCTGGGTTCTGAGAGCCTGCCCCTTTGCAGGGTCTCAGAGCCTGGGCTCCCCCAGAGCCTAAAGTCTGCACTGCAGTTTTATAGCCCGAACTCCTCAGCCTGAGTCAGCTGCCCTCATCATCGAGGGATCTTCACCTGCAGAGCCCAGTATCTGAGGCTCGGTATCTGTAAAACTGGTTTTGGTGCCAGGGACTCATCTGATCTGTTAATCAGTTTTGGTTTGGGTGGTTTTGGATACATTGAACACTGCACCTGTCAGTACCCAGGTAGTAAAGCCTTTAAAATGTGAACCCAGCCAGGGCATGTGCTTACCTGTGCTCCATCGCCTGTGATGTTCACCCAGGTACTCAGTGCTTGCGAGGAGTTCACAAGGACTCATGAACACAGACTGGTGCCTGCCACAAGGCTAGTGTTCAAAGCATGCTGCACAGTCCAAAAATAAAAGGCAGCTGTCTAGCCAGAGATACCAAAGCTCAAAAAGTGAGCTCTGTGTGTGGTCCCAGCCAGGCTGTTTGAGCACAGAGCTAATGGTGTGTTGCACAGCCTCACGCTCGAAAGCAAAAACTTTAGCTCCACCGACAGCGCTACAAAACACTGTTAATAAAACTCTGATAAGAAACAAAGAGCCTGCCAGTCCATGGTGCTCGTGCCCTATGCTAATGCCCTAACAGCAGCTAGCACTATCCATCTTCAAAGAGCTCTCTGCATGCTGCGGGGAAAGCAATCGTGCTGCTTTACAGAGGGAGTGACTGAGGCTCAGAGGATGGCTACTGAGGGTGCCAGTGTAAGGGCTGGGATTAGAGACCTGGAGTTCCTGCGTGGCTCATGCTTCTGTGCTCTCCCCACCAGGCCACACTGCTCCGGGCAAGCCAGCTAGGCCTCAGCTGGGGTAGAGAGAATTGTGCATGGTCTTGCGCTGGGTGGTTCTTCAGGGACCTGCCGCAGTCGCTCAGGCTGCCGGAGGACTGTCCTGCGTAGCAGGAGGCACCTGAAGGCTGAGTGTGGGTGCTGAAGGGAGGTCGCACCCTTCCTGCTAGCTAGAGGGAGGCAGCGGCGAGGGCAGCCCCCAGCTGGTAATTCACATGAAGTCTGGAATTGAGTCCTGTGCTCCCTTCTTTCATTAAGGAATCTACCATGAGACAAGGCGAGTCAAATGAGCCGTTTGGCTGCCTACTGTCCTTCCCCAACTTGCACAGCCGCACTAGGCAGAGCAAACCGTGCTACAGAGCGAGCACCCTGCCTAGGGAGAATCTCCATTGACAATTTGATCCAAGTGGGGAGGCAGGAAGTGGGGGGGGGGGAGCTCTGCGCCAGCTCACAGGATGTTTAAAGGAGGGAGGGCCGTGCCAGCCCTAGGCCGAGATGCTGAGGTGCAGCTGCAGGTGGCAAGCTGGAAATGGAAACCAGGCTTCCAGCAGAGAGGCGGGAGATTTTGCCCGCGCAGGTGTGCACAGTTCCTAGGTGTGGGAGGTGAATTCCCATGTCCTGCTCCCTGAAAAGCGACCGAGCTGCTGCTTTGTTGGCAGAGGCAGGTCGGATCTGTGAGGGGCCCCCCCCCCAGATTCTCACGGGGCCATTAGTACTTGGGATGTTCCGCAGGCTGTAGGCCAGCTGGGCCCAATAGGACATCACAGCGCCTGCTGCCTTTGGGCGGCGCTTTCACCGTGCCACAAGGGTGGCCTGGGAAAACATCCATAGTAGCAGTGTGGAAAGGCAGAGAAGGAAGGGTGAGATCTGCTGACTCCAGGTCTTTTAACCCAATCCGTATGCACACAGGGAGCTGCCCATCTTTCCACTGCGGATGTATGTCCTGTGCTTCCCGTGAGGGGCGGGCAGTGGCCATGAGTGTATCATGTTGCTTGGAATTTATACGGGGGCAAGGAACACACAAGGGCAGCGTGGTTTTTGCCATTTGGCGGCCACGCTGAAGTCACTGGGGCAGTCCCCATGCACCCGCTGGCCAGCCCTGTGTGCTAAGGCAGCTGAGCCTCAAAGCAGGGTGTTCACAGGTCATGTTACCATGTTACTCATTGTACTGAGGCCCTGCCATGGCCCAGGACCCCATGGTGCTAGGCATGGAACAGAACAAAAAGACAGTCCCTGCCCCAGGAATATGCAGCCTAAGGAGCTGGTGCCTCTCCCCGTCTCTAAGACTCAGCTCGTCTCAGCCAGCTGCGGCTCCATGCAGCTCTTCAGGGTGGGCAGCCTGCGTTGCCAGCACCTCCCCGTGATGTGGTGTGGCCTGGCTGGCCCTTGTCCTAACGCTCATGTCGGGTCGTGTTTAAGGAGTGTGTAGAGCTGGGAGGGCCATTCCATTTGCTGGAGTCGCCCGGGGCTAGGGAGGAGAGAGGGTATGATTTATAGGGCTGCCATGCATTCCCGTCCCACCTGAGGAGAGCGCGTCACATTGATGGATCTGCCTCATTTTCATCGGGATTCACACGCCAGGGCAGGCAGCATGGGGGGGGGGGGAAGGGGGCTATACTCCAGCTGGGCTCTGGAGACGGAACACATTCACTCAGACAGCAACCAGGGGCCCGGTGGAGGGGCTGGGCTGGCTTTTCGTTTTATACCCCAAACCAGTCCCGATCCAGCTGAGCCCGACCCTCCTTGTTCCACGTTTGCTGTGGTGTCACCAGCCTTGCCATGGGACAAAAATCTCCAAAGGGATCCGCCTGTGAACATCTAGGGCTGCTGCAGCACTTCTGAGCGTACGCAAAACTTGCCTTAGGTGCCACGTGACCAGGATTCACCACCGAATTTGGTCCACTGGTTGGATCATTAGCTCAGGATGGTCCTTTGTCCTTTTAAAGAGCTGCCTCGGCCTAGGAGTGCAGGGAAGGACTGTTGCATACAGACCAATCTGACCTGTCCTTCCATACCCTGTTAACAGGCTGTCAGAGGACACGGTCAAGCTTTAACCTTATTGAAACTGTTCCCTTGTTCCCCCTGGTAACAGCACCCTGCAGGCTGTTAACGCTGGACAGACTGAAACACTGAACTGGCTTTTCATTCCTGATTCAGATTGTTCAGGGTTCCTTTCCCACCCCGTTTCATCTGGGATGGGTACTTTCGCTGTTCGGCTCTCATGCTGTCACCCCAGTACAATGTGGTAGGAGCCAAACTGCAAAGTTGGCAGGGAATAGTTAAATAAAAAGCGAGCCATGTCCTCAGCAGGTGTAAATCAAAATCCACCGAGCTACCAGCTGAGGATCTGGCTCCGTGACTTCAATAAACAATGACAGAAGCTTCGGTATTCATTCCCAGTTTGATTTGTGAAATCTCCCGCACCTCCCACTCCCCGTTCTCGTCACAGATACCTACATTTTAGACTCCAGTTCCTTGAGAGCATCCCTTCAGCTCCTGCTAGGAAATGCTCTTAATGCTAGGCGATTTGCTTCTGTTTTGCTGGAGCTCAGAGTAACAGCCGCCGCGGCGGGAAGCTGTTTGAATGCAGGTGTTATTGGAGAGGAGAGCCTTGTACATGACGTAGTACACGGACTGATTTGTCAGTGCGGTGACACGTTTAAGGTTCCCGAGTACTCAGGGAGGTTGCTGACGTAAGAGCTTAGGAGGCTGCGTCGTTGTGTTTTGTGGTGCAGGGCCTCAGCCCTGTGGCTGTGGGGGTGAACTGTGCCATGGCTAGAAAGCAGGGAAGGAGGTGGCACTTGGGGAATAGACTCTGCCCCGAGCTTTGGGTGGAGACGATAGATTTTGACTGCTGCAGTTCAGAATCTGTTGTGAGGCGTGTTGCGGAGGCAACGGTGGAGTAGGTTTGTCTGGGTTCATGTCTCCACGTCCCTCTCTGCTGAAGTGCAGAAAGTCTCACAGAAACTCAGCTGTCTTCCCCGAAGTGCCCACGTTCCACCCTTCTCCCCAGCGGTGTTTGCCCCTTAGGTTTGGGGCTGGCTCACTTGCCTTGGGAACCAAGGTGATGATTCTCCTCCTTCAGATCCTTCCCAAGAGATGCTTCTTCCACAAAACCTTTCGGTCCCGATCTCCCTCGGCCTCCCTGGAGCTTGCACCCTGACTCAGACTCCAGCACGTGTCAGCTGTGTTCTCAGGCTGCATTAGCCCATGTGCTCTGTAGTGCCAGGGGCAGTGGTGCTGCTAAATGCATAACACCCACCAGCACTAACATTCCTTGGGGCAGGGAGGATGGGCCCATAGCGAGGGCCTGAGGTGAGGATGCAAGAGGCACAAGTTTAATTCTCTGCTCAGACACAGAGTCTCTGTATGACCTTGGGCATGTCCCTTAATCTCTGTGTCTCTCTTCCCAACGGGGAAAGCAACACTGCCCTACACTTACAGGGTGCAGTGAAGATAAATGCTTTAATGTTTGTGAGGTGCTCTGGTGGCTAGAGAAGTTCCGTAGAAAGAGAAAAACACAGAGATCCCTCTCTGATGGGGGAGTAGCTGGCCTGATCAGGTGGGGTGAATCTGATACTAAATATGTGTGAGCAAATTCGCATGCTTCGGCCCTGTCTGGGTCTGGTGGGGTCTGTATCAGAGGGGCCATACTCAGAGAGGCTGGAGGCAGGAAACACCTCACAGCACATCTTTCCCCTCCTGGGAAACCAGGAGGCCAGGAGGAAAGCTTTGGGAAGGAAAGTGGCTGTGGTAGGGTGTGACTCTTGGGGCGGGCAGGGGGGTCTTTTACTTGGACACTCCTCTCCCAAAGGAAAATGGAGGAGTTGGTCCATTGCCCTCCGCAGAGCTGAGTGCTCAGCCCACACACACAGTCTGTGATGGACACGACTGTCGGTGACAAATGGCCACATGCCTGAGCGATGCCTTCAGCAAGCGGCACCTGGGCGCAGGTCTCACCATCAGCGTGGAGGGGGGCACAGCCGATGGGTCCCACCTTGGCCACGCACCGAGAGGCAGGTTCCAGCTAAACCTCTCGGTGCTCAGACCACACTGCAAGGACGATGAGCCCCCAGGAGACGTCTTGGCTGCTCCTTTCCCACTGTCCACACCGGCTCCTGGCCCAGTCTCCCCTACCGCTCTGCACCGTGTGCACACACAGCATCCTGCTCCCGGCTGCAGCATCAGGACATTGGTACCAAAGGCAAGCTGTTCCCAGCCACCAGCAAGTCGAGCCTCCCGGAGACCACATCGAAACTGTTTCCAGCAAAGAGCAACCCCCTTCACCTGAGCAGGGGACAGATGTGCATCAATATTTATTCGAAACTCCCAGGAAACCTGGATGAAGTGTAATTATCTCAGCTCAATCAACTCGGATTAGCATAACATCAAGTCACCCATCAGACTGGGGGTTTGATTTCTGGGATCAAAGCCGCGTGCTGTAGCCACTGATTAATCGGGTGCAAGGGAGGCAAAAGAAGAAAGTAACGTGCTGCACCGCTTTGATAGTCCAGTTGTTGCTAAGTTAACTTTCTTCTTTGGAACGTCCCTTTCCACCTTCACACCCTGTCTCTCAAATCAGGGATGTTCCTGTCATCTGGCTCTAAGGTTTCTATAGCCCCCATCACCACAGAGTGTTTATGACTTAAACTGAATCTCTCTAGCAAGGATCCTGGAGGACATAGACAGAGTTTCTTACCTCTTCTCCCCACCTTGGTTACAGGAGGGGATAATCCCGCTGGTTCCGGTGGGGATGTTTTGTCCAAGAGGAGGAGTTTGATTTGCTCCGCTATCTCTTTCCACAAAGCTTTGCCCCAAAATGTTTTATCTCATGCAAACATTTGCTCTTATTGATTGTTTACTCAGGTGGGAGTGTGGTGTTTAAAACCAGGAAATCTTAAAACTTTCAGCAATGAAAAGAAACTGTTACCAGATCCCAGAACAATTAGCAGAGAATGAAGGACACAGGCTTGCAAAGGGCAAAGTGAATACACACAAAAAAACAATGATTTGAGATCCATTTCCCTGCTTTCCTCTGAGATAGGACATGCCCTGCTGTAGTTGGTGAACCCCGCAGCCCACTACACAGCTCTCCACATCTCTCACCCTGGCGCACAATTCATACAGAATCTTAGACGCTAAAGTCAGTGCCTACTCCCACCCAGTTGGTTAGTCTGCGTTTTTCTAAAGCACCCATCACACCATTGCATCCAGTCACCAATGCAGAAAAACTGTTGTCTGGCTGATGAGGATCATAGTCCCCTGGCCTCTGCACCATGGTACGTTGCCTGTTTCCCAGCTGTGCTATATAAATGATAAGAATTCAGAGAGCTGATCAAAGGGTAAAAGCCCACTTAGTAAATATTTTTGCTAGTAAAAAAGTGTCATGTTCCATTTGCTGCGATTCATGGGATGGTGGCATTCATTACTCACAAGGATTTGGAGAAACCTGAGCTGGTTGTGAAAACGGTTTTGAGTCCAGGAAATTTAATATCAGCACCAATAACTGTCACAATATAGGTACTGTACGGACTTTGCATTCACGATTTATGAACAGTGTTTAACTCCTCTAGTTAGGGAACAGAAACACTCCATGGGATGATGTTTGAATGCATCCTGCATTAAGGGAAAAAGCAGGGTTGAGCACAAGGTTAGCATGCAGTGAAGACATGGCCTCAGATGACCAACCACAAAGAGGGAGCAGACAGTGTGAGCAGCTGGTTGAAAATCATTTCTACAAACAGTTCTGTGAATTGCTAGAATAACAAATACAGTTGGTGAAACATCCGGGCCGGTTCACAGATGATTCGCTAACAGAGCTTTTGCCTCCACAGAATAGCCTGCAGGATTGGGCCTTGGGTCTGTACCTCACATGATTGTCAATAAACTCTAATAACCTGCTCAAACAGAGGAGTTTGTCTGAAGGATCAACTCTGCCTCTTACGGTCTGCCAGCTTCTTTCCAGCCTCGATCCTACCCCCTGAGCCCAGGGCACTGGCAGGGATGGGTATACAGCATGCCACGGTTTCTTTAACACGGCTCATTGGCTGGATTTTCGGTTTTGTGCTTAAATTATCTTGACGTGCAGGAGAGAGTTAAAGTGAGGCTCCCCTGCATTCCCAGTGCAGCTCTGTAATTCACTTGCATTTCCTTCCCTGCTTGTCTTAAATTATCTTCCAAAGCGCAGAAGGGGGGTAAAAGACGTTGCTTCTCCATGGCTATTTTGATGTTATAATTTGAATTCTAGGGAAGCGTTTCAAAGACTGGCTACCAAAAACCAAACAAAACCCTGTCCTATCTAGTGGTGCCAAACACGTGGCTTGAATCAGCAGATGCCCTGTGGGCAACAAGGAACGGGGATGTTTAATATCCCTTGATGACAAAGCAAACCAAGTTCTCTCCGGGATAGAGCAGCAGCAGAAGAATGTTACCTTAGATCTCTTTGGTGGCAGCCAGCCAGCAGGGGTGACGGCAGCTCAGCATTCCAGGCCCCCTCTAAACCGATTTCTTCTTCATATATTTATCTCGGCACAAAATCACTCCCCGTGAAACATCTTTTTTTCCCCTCTCCTCCCTTTAATTAAGAACTAAATATAGATCTTAATTAAAGCACTGATGAATTTAATTTAGAGTGGCATTACTGCCTTAACTTCCAGCGCTCAACGCCTTGTTTGTATAATGTATAATATAAGCTAAATGAGTACTTACTTGTTCCCACCATAAATAATTCCCTTGCAAATCCCTTCAGATATGTCTCAGACACTAATCCATCTCCTCCTACAGAATATTCATGGGCACCAATCCTCTTTCTTCCTACCTCGCAGATTTTAATAACAAACCTCCAAACAGCTTGCAACCTTCCCTGTCTAAAATTAGCAAATAATGGGGGAGAAAAAGCAGGGGCATATCCGAGATAGAAGTATCTGCCATTTGGATTACACGTCAAGGTTATAATTTCAACCTTGAGGTCCCTGACAAAGAGCTCTGGCTCACAATGCATTCAAACAGGTTCGCTGTAGAAGCACGAATGTAAAGCTGGATGTTACTTTGATTCTCCCAACAATCTATTCAGAAGCTAAGGGAATCAGGACTGCTATGACCTGGCAATACCATCCTCGATACTGAGAGTGGATTGGCTGCCTGCTCCCTGGGCTGAGAGGGCTTTGCCAAATAAGGAGCATTCTTGACAAAACCACCCACAGGGATTCTTGAGACATCTGATAGGGCAGTGGGCTGGGAATCAGGAGACCTGGTTCTGCCACAGACCTTCTGGGTGACCATGGCCAAGTCACTTTTCCCCTCAGTGCTTCTATTTCACTTTCCACCCTTTGTCTGTCTGGTCTGTTGAAGCCTAGGGCAGGGATTGTCTCTGTGCAGCACCTAGCACAGTTGGGCCCTGATCTTGGTGTGGTTCATCTTGTCAACAGCGGCTGAGAGGGTGCAATCTTGGGCGAGATCTAGGGGGTTTGGAAGGGCGCCAGTAGGGACTGGAGGTGGCTGCATTAGAAGAGCCCGCCTGCAGATTAGAAAAGTAACACCTGCACTATTGGAGTTAAATTCAACTGCACGAGCAGGAGAGCTGGTTCAGACTGGTTTTCCCCAAATCACACCCATGCTAAGCTCTAGCAAGATATCCTGTCCCATGCAGCATTATTGGCATGGAACCGCGACTGACTGGCTCAGCGTCACTTGGCAGGAAGCTGTTACTTAGGAACATCTGAGATGATTAATCATCCCGTCCCCTCGGCACAGCTGAGCAAAAGGAAGAATAGAAGAAATTCAGTAAAATACCCCAGGCTTCATGTTGAGAGAGAGGGGAAAGTTGTGTCCTGCAGTCAGCAACCCTTTCTATGCCTGGTTGGTTCAGGCCAGAATACAGGCTGATGGCCCTAGGCTGCATGGGCTGTGATTATTCAGCCTGGGAGCTGGAAAGCCAGGAAGAGCCATATGGTCTATCTGCATCCAGCAGCCTCCATAAAAAATCCATTACAGCAGAGCCTGAGCTCTTCTCTACCGCTGAGGACAGAATGGGTGATGTGCTTTCAGCCCTGTCCTTTAAGTCTGGGTTCTCTGAGCCAGCTGCCTGCACCAGATCCCATTGTAATTCATCCTCTTCCACCACTCAGCATGTTTGATTCTCAAGGGTGGACGGAGTGGGTGATATCATACGGGAGCTGTTGCCAGTTCTGCTTCATGGCAGCGAATGCCGGGCCTTGTGGTAGATGATAGAGCCACTGAGGAACCGCATGGATTCCTTGCTGTGAGCGAAAGCACCAGGGGATTAACTGATGTTACTAAAATTGACCTGCAGGTACGTCGGCAGGACTATGACTTTCTCTCTCTCCTGCTATCACTGCCTAGGGAGTACATCAGCCAGAGCACAGTGCCCCCTTTATACAAAGCCATTTTGTTCTGAGCTAACATTGTCAGGCCTCATTGTTCCCAATATCTCCTAGCAATTTCTAAGCTAAAGGAGTGTTGAATTGGAGTGGAAATATGTATGAACTTGCAAGGCCAGGTGATGCACCAAAGGAGAGGATGTTGTCAGAGCGAGACTCTTTGCAGGAGAGCATGGGAAAGCCGCTCCTGGCCCTTGGTTTGCATGGCAAGAGGAGATCGTTTCCAATGCACCGACCATGCACAGCTCCTGTGGTCCCTGTGTACCCCAAAGAGATGGCAAAGTGGTTTGAGAGGGCAGAGGGTGCAGAGAAGTGGGCGCCCGAGCAGTGTAAACAAGGAGTCAACAACTCTTGCGTCTACAGGGTGCGGTGTACTATATGGTGCGGTGTACTATAGGGTGCGGTGTACCACGGGCTGCCTAAACACCGGTCAGGCAGCGATGCTCATGTGGCATTGTGAAGGGGAAGCAGGACATAGGGTTGGGGCTGCTGTCCCTAGTTCCTGGACATATGTTCCCCTTTTCCAGGGGAGACAGTCCCACCCAGTGATGGCTCCTCCTCCCCAGTCTCCAGCTGGTAGGGCCTCTGGGGGATTCATTCCTCCGTGCTTACTAGTTTGAGGGGCCAACGCTGTAGTCCCTTGAAATGTGCTTACAGGTAGAACAGTGGCTAAGAATAACACTGTGGGACTCTACTCCGATTCCTCCTCAGTCGTTCCAGGTCAGGTGCGCTTAGCGTAGCAGTCAATAAATGACCCCCTCTCTTGTACCCCTCCTCAGTCAGCCTGGGATGTGAAAATTGTGTTGTGTCCTTTCCACTTCTATCAGCGCTGTTGCTGAGAAGGATTCTGCTAGGGGCAATAGGCTGGTGGCTTTGCCAGAGGTGCAGGACCCAGGCTAGAATCCAGCTCGCTTTGCTGTCGTGGAATTGATATTGGCTTTGTGGCTTCTAACTGGAGTAAAAATCTCTTTCCAGTGAAGTGAAGTGCAGAGGAGTGACCTGGAAACATGCCAGGCGAGCCCCCACTAGGACAATGAGGTGTTTTTATCATGTTAGATAACTCATAGGCACAACCCTGACAAGCCAGAATGAGCAGATTTCTCATGTGAGAAGGGGCTACTTTCATAAGGTCGTTTTTCTAATTAGGAAACAGAGGCTGTATTATGCAAAGTGCTTACAAGAGGTTCAGCCTATCAGATTGCTCAGTAAATGGAACCCTCCAGTGCATTTTTTTGTATGTTTGTTTGTTTTTAAAAAGGATGATGCCGCCAGAAATTGATTGTTCCACTGTTGTTGCAACTGGGGAAAGCTCTGGGTGTTTAAAGTTTGGAAGCAGGATTAGTATGTAAAACGTAAAGCAACCAGGGATGCTTAGTACATGCGATGTGCAGCAGTGCTGGGTGGCAAAGGGGTGTTGGGTGGATAAATACATTAAGGATTGTGAGGCACTCAGATACTAAGGTAATGGTGGCCCGATAAGTGTCTAAGATAAGCCAGCTAGTGGAGCTGGATTCTGCATTTGGTTAAGCAAGGCCACACAACCAAGTATCTCTACAGAGCAGGGCCTGGAGACCAGCGCTTGGGTGGAAAAAATAAAAAGCCTGCATTTTCCCCGTGCTCAGCCCTGAGCCACAGTTTTGTCTTACTTGCTCAAATGATTTTCTTAAGCTCCACTTTTATTCCTTAAACATATAGCAAACTAATCAATTGATTTTCCGATACAGTCTAAGCCGTGTGAACCTTTCATAGGAAGCAATGGTGAGTGGATAGAATTGGCATTAAGGATAACCCCTCCTCCCACAACTAAAAATCCCACTGATCGGAGATTTAATGGGCAGCTTAAAGCATTTGGGAGAGAAATGATCAATCAGCACTTGAGGGCTGTGTAACATTACACAGCCTAATGCGCAGCGCTATTAACCAACTCCAGCCGGAAGGCAGGGGACTGGAATCCTTCTCCCCAGTGGCCTTGCGCCCTCCCCGTCATCTCGGATCCCAACTTTCTAGCCTGGTTCCCTTTTCCATGTACACCTCTACCCCGATATAACGCTGTCCTCAGGAGCCAAAAAATCTTACCGCCTTTTGAGAAATTCCTTGGAGATAGGAGCAAAGGGCCAGCTGAGCATAGCCTGGTGCGGCTAGAAGCAAACAGAAAAGGTAAAATGGGGAGGCAGGGAGCTTCACACATGTCTGATGGTGCAGCTACCCTGAGTGTGCACCTACACCCAAGGGTGCTGGAACTATGGGTGCTGGGGGTGCGGTAGCACCCTCTGGCTTGAAGTGGTTTCCATCATATGCAGGGTTTACAGTCTGGTTCAGTGGCCCTCAGCACCCCCACTACACACATGGTTCCAGTGCTGCTGCGTAGCCCTGCTGTTTGGGAAGCACCTAGCTGAGAAGCAGCCGTCCATAGGAGGTGTTGTAGCCACTTTCATCCAGGGGAGCAGTTGAGGTGGCGCTGGAGGGTTGTTAGGCAGATTATTCCCCACCCCAGCCATGGGGAGGAGGCTGAGTGGCACCTTATTGCTGACAGCTGTGCTGCATGGAACAGAGCCAGCTCTTGGGGTGGATCCAGCCGAAAGGCCCATTCTCCTGGCTGCTGAGGCAGGGCCGAGTGACCCTGGAAGCAGGGGTTTGTGTTAGTATTTGGTACTATTGTTATTTCACAGGGATCGCTGCCCTAGAGGGGGGCACGGCACCACAACCTTTCTGGGCTGATCGCTGTTCTGCTGCTGCCTGCGTGCCAGGGGAAGGTATTGAGAACCGAGTACTCAAGTGATATTCGCCAACCACCACTGCACTCTGCCCACTCGCCAACCACCACTGCACGGACACTCCCGGCTCTGACATCGCTCTAAGTGCTGCTTTGCACTGGTGTTTCTTTGAGCCTAACGGCTGCCGGTCTGATAACACCAGATATGTAGCTGGCTAGTAAATATTTCACACCAACAACATGTTCAAGCTGCAATTTGTGACTTGCTTCCCTCCTCCTCCCAGTGCCGGTGGAGGACTTTCGCTGAAAATAAATCATGTGGAGCTTTCCTCCTGAGTCATTCCAAAAAGGGCCTCCAGAAATTTAAAACAAGTAGCCTCGCCACTTTGGAACAAGAACAGCCTCAGGAGGTGCCTTGCACGTTCTTGGAGCCGCTGCCATGACCTGCTCCTGCCTTCAGTATTTAATCCCCTGCTTTTCATGGTGACAGTGGTTCCTGGGACTTTCCGGGGAAAAGTGCCATGTGTGGCTGGGAGAGGAAGTGACATCAGAAGGCGACCTGTGGCTCACTTAGCCTAAAGCATCCAGCTGTTCTCCCTTAGGGCAGCTGGGATTTCACATGACACCTCCATTCTCACTTACATTTCTCTCTCTCTCTCTCTCTCTCTCTCTCTCTCTCTCTCTTTTTGGTTTAACACATCCAGCTTCCAGACAAAAGTGGAGAGGGTGCAGCTCCATGCCCCGCAGTCTGTTGCTCAGAGGCTGTGGATCAAACTCTGCTGTCCAGTAAGAACTGGTGATTTAGGGTCACTTATCATTCATCCCCAAATGAGGGCTGCAGAGTGTAATTCCCTGTTAGAGACACCGAGAGAGATGGGCTGCCAGGGAATCTGTAATTACCAGAAGGTCTTAGGATCCTGGCTTTACCCCTGGGTCCAGCAGCTATTCCTTGCAATAGGAAGGATCATCTTGTGGGTAAGGCATGGGACGGGGAATCTGGAGATTACATTTATTTCCTAGCACTGCCACAGACTCTCTGCACAAGCTGGGACAGATCACCGACTCTCTCTGGGCTTGTGTTCTCCATGTGTGGAATGGGGATGGTGATGATCACTCTCCCCCACACTTTCCATGTCTTGTCTATGTTGGTAGTAAATCCTTTGGGACAAGAGCTGTCACTTCCTATAGGACCATACAGCAGTGAGCCCCAGGGGGCTGCATCTCGGCAGGGGCCTCGGTGTACTAACACAAATAGAGCCGGTCAGGACGTTATTTTTTGTTACCGTGATGAAAATAGGGGCAAAAATTCATCAACATTTGTCTTCAAAAGTTTGATGGGGAAAAAAAAAATGTCAGCAGCTGAAAACAAAACAAAGAACCAAAGAATTGGCTGCAAACTGGTTTAATTGATTTTTGACAGATTTTTAAAATTTATTTTGAAATGCTAAAAGCCTTAAAGGATTTGGCTTTTGTTTGAAATTTCTCAGTTTCCATTTTTTTTAATGAAAAACAGAAATTTAGATATTTGTTTTGATGAAACATATTTTTCCAATGAAAATGGCTTTTTCAAATGAAAAGCTTCAGCCAGCTCCAAACAGAAATAATAATTTGCTGCTCCAACACACAGTCACCGATCATCAGGGGTAGCTGGTGACAGTCAAAGAGTCAGATAGTAAATGAAATGACCAGAGCTGAATGCTGGCAAAGGGAAATGGGCCGCAAAGATTGTCCTTAAAGGGGTACCATGGGGGGGAAGTGCTCAGAAAGTTACAAAGTGCCCCCCTTGTTCTATTGTGAATGACGAGCATATGTAAATCGTGCATGATATCTCATTGTCCCCCATTGACAGCTCAACACTGTTGCTGAGCAGGACAGTGCTTTCCTGGCTTCCCCACCTGGGCTGGGAGAGGGTTTCTCTATTCCGTCCACGTCTTTTAAGATGAAAGCGAGAAGATAAACATGAGCATTCCGGCCTTTATGCCTTGATCAGGCTGGAATGACTGAATAATGGATGAGGCTGAGAAATGACTTCTTCAGAGCCTGTGCTGCTGGGAGGCTGTCCTGGGGGTGAAAACGGATGCCACCGACAATTCCTTCTGGAAATACCCATGCAGGGCACCAGACAATGCACCTGTACATCACAGGGGTAGCTAGCCAGGCTCCCCTCCTGCATGTAGGCACAATGCCCACGTATGTGTGTACAGCACAACTTGGAGTGCACAAGACTCCCTCCTCCCTGCAGCACATCCCGCTGTGTGAGCCTATGTATTCTACACCACAGCTGTAAATGCAGCATGCGTATTGTAGGAGAGGTGCGAGCCAGACAGGATCAGACCTGATGTCCATCCAGTCCAGTCCCCTGTCTCTGACAGTGGCCAGCACCAGCTGCTTCCAAGGAAGGTGCATGAAACTCTGCAGTGGGTAATTCTGGAATGATCTGCCCAGAGGGGGACGTTCCTTCCCTAGCCCACCGACTAACTCTTAGCTTATGCCCTGCAGCAGGAGGGTTTATGTCGCTCTTGCCATTTTATTTTAAGCCGAGCTAATGTTGCTGTGAATGCACCCGTGAATCTGGCTTACAAGGCAGGGACCATTCCTAGCCTTGTCATGACTCCCGCACAGGCCGTGGTTCTGGAGGGGGAAGTAAGGGGCCGGGAGTTGGGGCGCCTGGCTTCTGCTCCTGTCTCCGCCATCAAATTGATGTGACTTAGAACGAGTCATTTCCTCTTTCGGTGCTTCAGTTTCCCCATCTGGAAAACAGGTGGTGTGCGGATTAGCCTGTTGGTGTGTGTGAAGTACTCGGAGGACAAGAAACGCTGAGCACTAATATTCTGTGGGGTATTTATGCTCAGCCCTTGTACGTAGGTATGTGTGGCATTGATGTTACTCAGTGGCCCTAGCCATGGTATGAAAGGTTTGCCAATTAGCAGAGAATCTATGTGCACTTGGAAAGTATGAAGGACCTCCGAGGGGAGTATTACACTTGACTGAAAGCTACTTTGCAGCTCGACGCATTAGAATTCTCCTTCCGCCTTTGCAACGCTGAGCCCTGGGCTCTCCTTGGTGTGTGCAGTGTTCCGCTCTCGCGGCTTGGCATGTGCCAGGGAGGCTTGGCATATGCGTCTCTCCAGTTTCCACCCCTTTAATTAATGTGTGAGGTGTTGGAGCCATGTCGGAGAGCTGTGAACAGCCCAGCCGCTCCTCCTCATTGGTCCTCTCCGCTTGTCCCTGCCAATTGTCGCTGGCAATGTTACTTGCTGCCTGCTGGAGGCCTGGCTACTGGTCCTCATTCCTCCAGTGCTTATCAGAAAGGAAATAGTTTTGGCCATGCACTTTGGGACAGCGGCCATTAACTCCCCTCCAGGCACTGACGCAGGGATAGGAGCAGGACCTTGTGTCCTGGTATGGGTATTTAGATTGTTGTAGTGCCCAGCACCTGCCAGGCCCTTTGCAATCATGGAGTGAGACTTGGTCCCCGCTGTGGAGACAATGAGAGATGCCCCGAGGCACCCGTTGTGCACCACGTTCCCCTAAGGGAAGTGAGCTGGCACAGACCAGTTCTTTGGCGTTCTGGCCCAAGGCAGCTGCCTCCTGCTCATGGTTGGGTTTCCTTTCTGCTGTAGGCTCGTTTAGCTAAGCAATTGTTCTGTCTGTGGTATCTGACCCTCCTGAATTTATATTGCAGCAGTTCAAAGGCCATGCAGACGCCTCATGTCCCCCAGGGATCAAACTTTGTGCCGAGAGACAGTGGAAATAGGGCAGGGAGGACATCATGGCCAGGGATGTGTCTGGAAGGGAGCGAGATCCTCTCCCCTTGCTCATGATTTATTGAAACGTTTGAGCACCAGCTGATCCGGGAGGTTTTCTGGCATTGAGGTTTTCTGGCTGTTGCTCTCACTGAGGATAGACGCACAACACATGAACATGCACACACGGACCACAGCAAAGCCCACCATGATTCACATGCCATCCAATGTGTTATCTGTGCAACAACAATGCACACATCCATGCACACAAACGCACGGCGTGCACACATGCTAATTATTATGCAGACATCGCTTCAATGCACTCAACGCATTAAAGCATGAATAGGTGGAGCTCACCCATGCAACACGGAACATGTCGTCCAGACGGCACATCAACACATACAATACATACAGATACATACTGCACGCCATGGCATCTGAACCAGTGGGATGTTTCCTTTCTCACCCTATAAGTAGCAAAGCAGGAAGTTCAAAGATGTTGAGAGACTAAATGGAAATATTCATTTAATGTTTATCGCAGCCACTTTGGTCTAGACACCTGTTAGGAGATTTTAGGGCTTGTCTTCACTGCAAAGTTAACTCAAGTTATAACTTGAGTCCTGTCCGCACGCAAAACCCCTTCACTTGAGTGCAGAGGTGCTTTTAACTCAAGTTGACTGACATGACAGGGAATATAGACTAAAGCTCAAGTTAGCACAGCTAGTCAGCTGCTAACACACCCACTCTGCAAGCTCGACCTGCGTGCTGCTAGTCCTCCCACGCCTGCCCGACAATTCCCCAGAAAGCACAGACAGGTTCTCCCACAATTCCCTGGGAAAGAATTCAGAGCAGCTCAGCCCACTGCAGGGCAAAGAGCCATGGGATGTGCCCCCAGGAGTCGTCATGCCATGCACAAGTGAGTGACGCGTGAGTGTTATTTCACCATGTGGCTGCTCTCAGTTGAGCTAGGCTGCTTCCCGCGTAGACAACTCAAATCAACACTGCAGTGCAGACAGACCTTTAATTCAGGTGGTGAAGCTCACGTGTTTAGCTCTATAGGTCCCAGCTTCAAAACATGCAGATAGTCCAAGGGGGATTGATTAGAAGGATCACCTTTAGGAGAACCTTGGTTTAGTGAAATCTCTAGGGTGGGCCTCTTAGATGGAAGTCCTTGCCTTCTGGAATGATAGTCTCGCCACTGAACCTGTTCCAGCCTCTCGCTGTTCTCTGCTGCAGGCCCAATGGTTCTTATGACAACACTAATTCCTTATCTCCTTCTCCTCATAGCTTCCTTCTCCTCCTCCCAGATTTCATGGCTTCGCTGCAGCATTTACTGCCCTGGGAAGTGAAAGCCCATTGGTCCAGAATCCAGACTGCATTGACACAGGTGCTGGCACTCAATAGGGGGTGCATCTGATGCCCCTGATTTTCCTTCAGCCTTAGCATGTCACAACACTTCACAATGAATTCAGCTGTCGCTCGTGTTTTATTAGTATAAGTGCCTTAAAAACAGATCAGAGATTCAACTAATTTAGTTGTTAGTAAACAGAAATTAGCCATTTGAGATTTCTGCTGATAAAATTAGCTTGGTGACAAACGCTTTGTTGCCATGTTTATTAGATTACCATGCTTTCTGCGTTTTAAAGTCAGCACCAGCCGTCAACAACCCTTCAGAAATATTCCCACTGCTTCAATCTTTCCCTGACTTATTTCTTTTAGGGCCTTCTCCCCCATCCCCCAGACAAATTAAGGAGAGAGGCTGGATGGCATTGGGCCACAATAATCATGTTAGGCTTAATTAAAAGCCAAGACCAGTAAAGGCTGAAACAAGGTGTCATTAGTATTTGGTGCGGGTGGAAGGTGCTGGATGAACAGCTCTGGAGACTGCCTCTGCTGTTTATCCACAGGGCAGGGAGGGGGCACAGATGATGGCAGCATAAGCTTCCCATGTGCTCTGTCCCCTGCCAACGCACCCCAGGCCTGACCTCTGTGCATGAGAGAGGAGTTCGATCATTTAGTCCTTGGTCTCTGTTGAGACCTCCTGTGAATGGGCCAATCATGCTAAATATGGTGAAGGCTTTCGCAGTAGGACCTCCTGTCCCACTGTTAGATCAGCAGCTCATTCCGCTTGGGCTGTCACTCACCATGGAGGGGAGCTAGCGCTAGCGGACTAGATGGACTGTCTGACAACATGATGTTCTGGGCTAGGGACTTGGTGTTGCCAGGAGGCTGAGCTGTACCAGCTTGAGAGTGTCCGGGAGAAAGCCAGGAGGACCGAGAGTGGATCCTTAGCTGTAAGGTGCTGCAGAATGCAAATCAGTCTTGTGTTTCTCTCCCATCTTCCCAGCCTTTCCTGCAGGCTAGGAAGGGAAGGGTCCCCATGGCTCCTTTCCTCCCTCCAAGTGGGGAGTGGATCCTGGCTCCCAGGTGGCTGATGTGATTTCTCAGCACTCTGTGTGTGGCACAGAGAGGAGCCAGATCTTCTCTCCGTTGTGCTGATCCAGGTGGTTATGCAACAGGGGACTGCCAGGACTCCTGGGTTCCATTTTTGGCTCCATGGCTGACTTGCTGTGTGACCTTGGACAAGTAATTTCCCATCCCGACGCTATGCCTCAGTTTCTGCATGAGGGTAACAATCGTGGCCTGCACATAGGACAGGTGGCTTAGCTAACACTCGAAAACACTTGGAGATCCCTAGCAAAGGTGCAGCAGAAAGGCGAGGGAACGTTACCTCTCTCCTAGGGCTGCATCATTAACCCCAGGGTGCAGTTTTCCACAGAGGGCTTTGAGGTGAATTTCAAAGTGTGTGGGAAGAAGGGCAAGAGAGTATTATACATTGTCCTTATACATTTTGCACGGTGCTGCTTTAGTCCCTCGGCCCAAGGAAACCATGTGTTTGATGCTTTGGGTACAGCAGTGCCAGCCATGTTCGGATCAGCAGGTGTCAAAAGGGATGTGTCCTTTGCAATTGTGGTGGTTGAGTTTACAGACAAAAATCAAGCCAGCAGCTCGGCTGGAGTTATTGACCCAAAAGGACTGTAGCAACCCTGGGTGCTGGTGTGTTACGCGATGGGCCACTTTCTTGGTGATTTCATTTCCACGTGGTATTGCTGAAGTGATACCTGCGTTTGGCCTCTTTCCAAGGCCCTGATTTGAGACAGTAGTTAAGCACGTACTTCACTTTAACTTGCATGGCAGTGGGACTTAGGCATGTGCTTAGGTACTTCCCTGAATCAGAGTCCAGATGTAGACATCCTGCTTTGAGGAAGTTTTGGGGACATCTGGAAGCTGCTTTTGTTTGTGGAGGTAAGCAGGAGTTATCTGAGAGATTACCTTTCATTGTATTTGTTTGCTCAGCACTTGGTCAGGCACCGGTTCCCAGGGTAAAGATGCTGTAGGGGTAACATTGACGACTGGTGCCATGGCAGTACCTGAAGTCATGCCCTGCTAAGAGATCTCCGATGGGATGATGGAGAGGCTGGGAGGCACTAGCTAGTCTCCACAGTGGAGCTAATATGCCGGACAGCATTTCTGCTCATGTGGCATGATCGCATGCAACACTGAGCCTGGCACCATGTGCTGGGTTTAGGGGAAGTCCAGCCCATGAGCAACTAACTTATAAGTAAGCTTGGAAGGATTAGATTTGTATTGGTAAATGTCAATTTCACCTTATGCACACACTGCCAGAACAGTATTTCCATCAATAATAATAGAAATTTACAAATAGGCAAGGTAAGAAACAAGCCGATGAAGAATTTCTTAGAGTTGGATTTAAGGATATTTACTTGGTTTATTTTGACATGTGATCTTCACAATTTTTGTGTTAATGGTTATAAGAATATAAGAACGGCCACACTAGGTCAGATCAAAGGTCCATCTAGCCCAGTATCCTGTCTACCGACAGTGGCCAATGCCAGGTGCCCCAGAGGGAATGAATAGAATAGAGCAATTGTTGAGTGATCCCATGTCATACACTTCTGGCAGTTAGAGGCTTAGGAGACCCAACGCATGGGGTTGCATCCTTGGTCACCTTGGCTAATAGCCACGTTCACAGAGGATCAGTCCATCAATATCTAACTCTTTTTTTTTAACCCAGTTGTGATTGTCAGACCTCCTGCATAAAACAGGACAGAGATAATGCTTGCCTGCCTCTTCATCCCAGCCTGCATACACGTAGCATCTCACACTTCCTAGGGCAATGCTCCCATTGGACAAGGTACCATCAGAAAGTAACAAGTGGTTACATATATACCTATAAGGGTTCAGGGAGAAAGAGCTATTCCTTTTCACCTACACCCATTTGGCAAGAGGGTTAAATCTAGATCCACCACTCGTAATGTACAAAAGACAGAAAGGAATGGGGACAGAAGTCTCCTGCTGCTACCCATATGGCAAAGGGCTTAGCCAACAAGTCAGTGAGGTTAATCCTTTGACGTGTTCGGTTCCATTGACCATGATTTGTTAATTTCCATAGCTCTTGCCCGAGGAGGGAGAGAGGAGTAAGGCAAGTGGTAGGAAACAGAGATGAAGAAATTCTGTCTTACTAGTTCATCTTGTCCATCCCCATAGGCCCCAGCACAAGATTATTGCCTAGAACAGGGGTCGGCAACCTGCGGCACGCGAGCTGATTTTTAGTGGCACTCTGCTGCCAGCCGGGGTCCTGGCCGCCGGCCCCACTCAGCCCGCTGCCGGCCTGGATGGATGGAACCCCGGGCTGGCAGCAGACTGAGCAGGGCTGGCAGCCGGGACCCCGCCTGGCAGGGGCCAGTGGACGGAACCCCAGACCGGCTGCAGGATGAGCCGCTCAGGGTCCCGTCTGCCAGCCCCACTCAGCCCCCTGTTCCATCCACCGGTCTGGGGTTCCATCCACTGGCCCCTGTCAGCTGGGGTCCTGGCCCCACTCAGTCCATTGCGAGTCTGGGGTTCCATCCACTGGCCCCTGTCAGCTGGGGTCCCGTCTGCCAGCCCCACTCAGCCCACTGCCGGTCTGGGGTTCCATCCACCGGCCCCTGCCAGCTGGGGTCCTGGCCCCACTCAGTCCATTGCCAGTCTGGGGTTCCATCCACCGGCCCCTGTCAGCTGGTCCCGTCTGCCAGCCCCACTCAGCCCACTGCCGGTCTGGGGTTCCATCCACCGGCCCCTGTCAGCTGGGGTCCTGGCCCCGCTCAGCCCATTGCCAGTCTGGGGTTCCATCCACCGGCCCCTGTCAGCTGGTCCCGTCTGCCAGCCCCACTCAGCCCACTGCCGGTCTGGGGTTCCATCCACCGGCCCCTGCCAGCTGGGGTCCTGGCCCCACTCAGTCCATTGCCAATCTGGGGTTCCATCCACTGGCCCCTGCCAGCTGAGGTCCTGGCCCCGCTCAGCCCATTGCCAGTCTGGGGTTCCGTCCGCGGGCCCCAAATGTATTACTGGCACGGGAAACCTTAAATTAATGAAGACTTGGCACATCAACGGTTGCTGACCCTGGCCTAGAATCTATTCTCTTGGGCTCTGTCAAGTCTTGTTTTAAATTACAGTAGTGATGGGACCTCTGCTCCTAAACTGAGACACAATCCCAATGGCTAATGCAGCTTCCATCCAGTTCTTTGTTAAATTACACACTGTGATAACTAATCATAACTACATCTAGCTGAATTTTTTTAATGGAAAATTGGGTTTTTGACTAAATGAACATTGTGGGGGGAAGTATCTGCTTTCTTCAAATATTTTAGATTTTTCACTGGAAAACTGAAACCTGAAAATTAAAAATATTTTGGTTTTCAACAGTTTTTTTCTGTAATGGAAACTTGAAACCATCCACTGAAAATTTAGGACCCCCCCCAAAAAAGAAGTTTTTTTGCCTTCAGCCCCTGTGCCCACCATTTATTTTCTGACTAGCTCTACGTATGACCTGACAGATCACTCTCAGAAATGAATGCTTCCCCCTCAGTAGTGCTAACACCCTTCAAACACATGGAGGAATTGCCACCAATACTATCCCATGAACACATAGACCCAAGAGTTATCATTGCATCCACCGCCGTCTGGGGACCAGAGTGAGTAGGATGGTGGAATTCCCTAGACTGGACACTGTTTGAACAGGAGAGGTTTAGTGCAGATCCATCAGCAGCCTTGCCTTCACCTCACATTCTTCCTTACGAGGAAGGGGCTGGTAGAGTAGGTGGCAGACCCATCATTTCTGTTTCAGGGTGACCTTCCAAAGATGACCTAGGTCTGATGGGTGGGGAGCTGGCACTGGGGGAGGTAATGTCAATCCTGCTTAGGCCTGAGCAGGGTGAGTGACAGAGTGCCAATGGCAGAAACCAGTCCCTTCGCGCTAGTGTAGAGATATTGCATTAGGTAATAGTTTTCGACACGTTTCATTGAAATATAACAAAATATTTGCATTGGGTTATGAGATAAATGGGAGTTGACTGGAGGCAGCGCTCATTTGGAAATGTGATATGAAAATTCATTTAAAATGAAAGAATGTGGAAGCTTACGTTTATGGTAATGGATTGATTGCAGATAGTATCTAATAACTCCCAACAAATCTGTTTCAATCATAATATCCTTTCTCCTGCTTGGCTGCTGACGTGCATGTGCACACACATGGGTGTTACCGGCTTCCCTTCTGCGCCGGATTAGAATTCAGTAATTGTTAATACGTTGGTGTTACGTTTGAAATCAACAAAGGCCTTAATGTGTAGGAGCCTAATAAATAACTTGTGATTTGACTGGATTAGATCAGGGACAGAGGGAATCAGCGGAGGGAAAGTGATCTGTACCAGGGGAAAGGTATTGCCCACCCCGGTTGCAGGTCTGCTACATT
This sequence comes from Mauremys mutica, assembly GCF_020497125.1. NCBI lineage: Eukaryota > Metazoa > Chordata > Testudines > Geoemydidae > Mauremys > Mauremys mutica. Next base: position 2,899,406 of record NC_059093.1, read on the forward strand.
AGCCATAGCATTTGAGATGGGTGATGGTGTAATAGAAAGAGAACACCAGGGTCCCCCGCTCCTGGGTATCTGTGTGGATTTCACTTTGCTGTTAGATATCCAATAGCCTCCTGCTGTATAATGTTAGCAACGCGCTGATGTTGAACTCTGCCTGTGTGTGCTCAAAACATCTTCCACCTGTGCCTGAAACTTGGCATATGCTTGTCAGACCTCAGTGATCCTGACCTGTGCTTCAGTTTGAGATGGGAGCATAGGATCAGATCAGCAGTCCATCCAACCCCGTGTCCTGTCTCCCACAGTGGCCTGCACTGGCTGCTTCAGAAGCAGCAGCAAGAAATCCTACAAAAGGCACGTATAAGATCTCCACAGGGAAAGTTTCTTCCTAATCTCCGTTCGTCAGAGGTTGGCTAGTGCTGCATAGGGCCTGATTCAAACCCTACTGAAGTCAATGGGCGTCTTTCTATGGGCATCAATGCGCTTTGGAACAGGCCCGTAAATGAGGTTAGGTCTTGGTGCTAATAATCAAAGAGACAGGATGAAGGAGTGAAAGAGAAGGTGTGTTGCTCTGGGATAAATGCCTGGGTTTAATTTTCATCTCCTGATGCTAAAGCAGATTGAAAGAAAGCAATAGGAAAACTGCCGATGAGAGGTGGGGAAATTTAATAATGTCATAGTAATAGCAGTAATGAGTGTCTGTGCCTGTGCTAATTACTTTGGAGCGCTCTCTCCAACAGCCATGTGTGTGCAGCTCTAATAAGCTAGCTCGTGAATTCAGCAGCAGTGCGAAGGCTCTCAAGTGAGAGCGAGAGCCTGTGTCCACCTGAGGAGAGTTCTCTTAGTTAAGGACCGATGGCAACTCTAAGAGCTGGAGGGATAATTATGCAAACCAAGCGCTTGGGAACACGGGCTGTCATAAAATGTGTCTGTGAGGTTTCCAAAGCGGTGTGAAATCCATTCACACCACCACTGAAAACAAAAGTGGATGCACTCCAGCTTCAGAAACCTACTAGGCCCTCAAAGCAAACGCCATCATGTAGCTTGGGGAGTCCAGATTTTTGTTACAGAACCACCTCTGAGGGGGGAGGTGGGGGAATAAACTCCTCACTAGAGAAGAGTCTTGCCCCTGGGCATGGGCCATCTTTCCCCTAAACAGGGACAGTCAAGGGACTCATAAGTGTGCTCAGCACCTATAGACCAGCTAGTAGAACTCAGATTGTGCCTGAGACTATAAACAGGAATAGCAAAGATGCTACAGAGCTTAGATACTATGAGCTAAGGGCAATTCTCTGTGGCTTGTCACATTTTACCCTAATAGGCGACTTCGCTCCAGTCATGCTGTCCTTCATCCTGTTGAACGGGATTAGCTGACAGAGGGCAGTGTTGGGGTGTCAGGTGAGGCAGAGACACAGTCCGTTTGAAAGCTCTGGCCATTCGCCCTCTCCCCTCCAAAACGGATTGGTGCTGTATTTATCTTATTTTAAGAAAAGAATAATTTGCTGGTAATGTAAATCACCATAGCAGGACCTGATCCCTAATGGTGTAACTTGGTGTCACACCACTCAAGTCAGATTCACTCTAGCTCAGGATCTGGCCCCCTTCTGCTAATAATTGTGCATTGCAGTGAGTTTGAGAGCGGTACTAAGTGTCAGGGCCAGTGTAGCTGCCTTCGGATTGACAGTACATTGTGTCTCAAGCCCTGTCTCTGCAATCAAAAGGGAACATGACTCAGGTGTGCTATAAATAAACAGGTGATCTCATGCTACCCTAAAAATGCAGCAGGCTTTGCAGACTAGATGTGTTGAAATCACATGGGAACATCGTCGGAGCTCAAGGAAGGGATTCTCCTCTTGATGTGGCACCCCTGGCCCCTAGTAGCGTTAGCAGGAGTCAAGTGCACATGGGGGAACCAGAATCAAACTCTTGGGTTATCGCCATGAGGATTGATACCAGTAGCGTAGCTAGGACAGGAAAACTGGGTGGGCCCCAGCTTTCGGGTGGGTGGGCAATGAAGGGGAGGGGGGGCAGGGAGACGAGGGCAGGAGGGATCTGGTGCCTTGGGGAGGGGAACAGGAGGGACGGGGGGTCCACCTCCCCCCACTTCCCCTTACTGCTCAGCCGGTGCCCGAAGATGAAGGTGCCTGGGGCCCACAGGCTTTGGGGTGCGCCCCTGGGGTGGAGGGGGGGCTACACCTGGGCTTGAGCTCCACCCGACCCCGGCTCGGTGTCCATCAGCCAGGCTGGGTCCCCCTCCTGCTGCCGCTGTGTGCTGCTGCCCCAGTCTCCGGCCCCAGCACTAGCCCTGTCCAGACCCACCCCCACGAGGCACCCCCCTTGCGGGGCTAGCGCTGGGGCCGGAGACGGGCAGCAATGCGTGGTGCGACTCACAGCCGAGGTCGGGAGTCCCAGCTTGTGGAGTCGGGGAGCTCTGGCCCCGATTTGGGTGGGCCTGGATGCTAAGTGGGTGGGTCACAGTCCACCCAGGCCCACCCGTGACTACGCCCCTAGTTTCTGAAGAGGAAGGTTGTACCATCTATCTCCCAGGGATGGGTCGCCCCAACGGGGGCTGCCTGCTTGATGGGGAAATCTTAAAATGCAGCACATTGGGCTTCATAGGCTGGGCTCCAGTCTGAGCCACAGCTTCCAAGTCCAGTCTACACAACTATTTTTAGTCTGTCAACCTGGGCTCAGATATTCCCTGCCGTAGGCTGCCACTGGCTGTGTAGACATGCCACAAATCTCTAAATGCAGGAGGAGGGCAGGAAACGAGCACATGCTTCTGTGTCAATGTATTATAGTGTATTTTGCAGTAAGTTACTCTTCTTTTTCTTATGGGTTAGAAATAAAGAAGCCTACCTTAGATTAGATCACTTGGAGTGGCAAAAAACAGCCCTGAAATCAAACTCTTTTTCAGTAACTAACCACCCATGGACTCTTGTCGACAGTCAGTGATGTAATCTTGACCCCTCACGAACAAAAATATTATCTTGAAATCTAAAAAAAGGAAATGACTACTTGCAATACAAAAAAGTTGAGATTTTGTGAAGAAAATTATGTGCCAAAATAGCGAAATGAAAACTTTCCAGCCTGAAATTTAATATTGGGCTTCCTCTCATGAATGTCGGTGGAGCCGCCATTAGTATTCGGAGCCAGCATAGGAGCCACTTAGGCCTAAAGACAGCTTCGCTGACACACAATTGAAATATTTGTATAAATGACCAGTGGAGTTTGAGTGACATGCCCTTCTTAGGCAAAATAAAATTAAAGATAAACCTTCTAAAAAATACATAAGCTAAACATCCTTTCTACATTTCATTATGTAAATGCAGCTGTCCATTGCTGCACAAATTAGCTCTCTTTAGAAGTTGCTTGGTTGTTTCTCTGGGAACAGCGTTGTGTTTTTAGCTAGACAGCTGGAAACCATGGAGGAGGGTGGGGGACGAGGGGTAACCCAATCTACAAACAATTCCCCAACTCTCTCTCTCTTTCGGGGTGGGGTGGGGGGGTGGGAAATAAAACAAAACAAAAAAGTCACATTCAGGCTTCAACTTTCCTTCCAAGCTGCTGAAGGAAGCTGTTGATGTCAGGGGAGATTAGCTAACAAAAGCAACTGTAGCTGTGTGTCTCAAGGTGACATGCTATGGCCCAGGTAGTGTGAGTTTGATAGAGAAGGAGGGTGATCCAGTGGTCAGGATGTCAACGTGGAACTTGGGAGACCTCTAGTCAAGTCTCCACTCTGCTACAGATTTTCCATGTGACCGTGGGCCTCTCCGTTCCTCAGTTTCTCATCTGTAAAATGAGGGTTGCTACCTAGTACTTATGTTAGGTGTAATATACACCACATTAATCAGTGTTATGTGCATGGTATTAATATATTGTATGCATAAGTGTTGGGAAGTTATGTTAACTGGAAGTATTATGCTCTTCCCACAATTCTGTTCACTCATGTCAAGCATCTCTCAACACTTTGCAAAGCTGAAGTCAGCTTTGACATTAGAAAATAGGAAACTTGTCAAAGCAAAGATGCCTGAATGTGTCGGAGTACTTTCTCGGCTTGGAATGTAGTATTCAAACCAAGATATGGGGACGTAAAGGGAGGGACCAAGGACCCAGCTGGCACAAAGTAGCAGGCTAAATGTAAATGTAAGTGACCTATTAAGAGTTTTGTCACTTGTAAAATTGTATTATAAATGAAATGCGTATCTTTGAAGCACACGTTCTGTGTAAGGTGAGCACTCTGTGAGAGTTTACTTTCCAGAAGGAGGGTTTGCGGGTTTCCTTCTGATATTGCACTACTCTGTCTTTTATACAATGCATTTGGCTAAGACTGGTTATTTGGCCTCTTGAACGTTTTAAAGACTGAACCGTGAGTTTACTCACACAGTTGGCCAATAGGATAGTAGTACTGCCCTGCTGCATGGAGTGCGGTGAGGAGAAATACATTGCAGACTGTGAGGTGCTCAGATACTTCATGTTTAACTTTAAGCATACAAACAATCGCACTGAACTCAATGGGAGAGCGTAACTGCTTCTATTCAGCCTTTTTGTCCAGCGTTGGCTTTGCATTGACCTGCACCTCTAGCACCGCCTTTGGCTGCTTCTGCCGTGTTATACTGGCTTATCCTGTGATCGTGACTTGTTCACATTTATAATGTGCACACAGAGAAAAATCCAAGCCAGACATATATACCTAGTGCTTTAAAAAGGCCAGTTTCACAAAGCTGAAACCAACGGAGCCAAATCTGCCGGGAAGAAGAACTTAATCAGAAAAATGTGACTGGTGATTGGGAATTATTTAATAACACATTACTAGCTATCCCAAAAGCCACCATCAAAGAAGGCTGTGTTGATTAAAAAACCAACCTGAGAAGATAAACCTAGGACGTAACAAATGTGGAAGGTCTGGGATATGGTGCTGAGCTGCATAGATAAACTGATGATGCGCATGGGCGTAGTGGTCAGTGCTGTCACCGCTGGGCTAGCATATTGGGGGGTCTAGTAGTTCACAGAAGCTTGGGACTAGTGCTGGAGATGGGGCTCAGCTGGAACACTGGGTTGGACCTCTGGCCACATAGAAGATTGTGGGAGTCGAAAGCTGGATACAGATGCAGGTTTGGACATTGTTGAGCAGACAGGAGCCCTAAATTCAAGCAACTGCAAACTCTGGGGAAGTATGTAAGCAAAGCCAAGCTTAGCAGCATGGCCCCATCTCTCCTGATCCCCAGAGCTGTCATGGCAGGGGAGCAGCAGGGAGGGTGCCGCACAGTTAGAAGAGCTGTGCTTCAAGTGTAAGGTTAAACCCTAGGGTCCTAGAGTCTTTGGGGCTGGGCAGACGTCCATTCTGGGAAGAGCCAATGTCCCCTCTCCCACGCCTTCCATAGTCTTGGATGGCAGCTGAGTCAGGGCCCCAGTCCCAGTGAGCTGCCAGCTGATTGCCTTGCCAGGTTCTCTCAGATGCCAGGAGTAGGAAAGGTGCAAATGAAAAACAAAATTCTAGGTCCCACATTAGTGCCTTTGTTTAACACAACTGGATTGCTGGGTGACATATTGTAACATCTTGTGAGTACGATATCACCAAGGACCCTGGGAACTCCCTCATCTTGCTGCCAGGGGCTTTATTAACTGGACCGCGAGGAAACAATTTGCCATCCACTGAACCTCAACATTTTTCTGAGTGTAAAAACAGATTCTGATTAACTGTTTAGAAAGCAATAGGCCACGATACATTTCTGTGGCACCCTGCACTGCCTGGGACTGGAGGAGGAAGTGGCTAAAATGCTGGCTGAGAGGCTGTTCACAGCAGCAAGGATGGGGACTCTCTGTTCTTGGACGTTTCCCAACAGAATTTTGCAGTCAAGGATGCTTCTCCTTTGGGCAAGTCAATCCATAAATATCCTCAGTAGGGTTTGTTGCTCCTTCCTCTGAAGCATCTGTTGCTGACCACGGTCAGACACTACAAGTAACGTGGTCAAGTGGACAGGGCTCCGGCATGGGGCTAAGGTCACGTGAGTTTTATTCCTGAGTCTGCTTGTGATGTGTTGTGTGAACTCCGACAAGTCTCTTTGCCTCTGGTTCCCCTCCCTTCCTCTATCTGTCCGTTCTGCTTGGACTGTAAGCTCTTCAGGAGAGGGAGTGTCTCTTACTGTGTCTAGCACTGTGCCACTCTGATACCAGTGGAAACCTTTGGTTGCTACTGTACAGGGAGGCATCTGGTCTAGCTCAGAATGTCAGCTCCCACCCAGAATATAGACACTTTTCCTCCTGGGGGATTTTGAGGTTCTTTGGTCACTGGCGATGGCCAACAGCTACACAAGAAACAGGTGGGTGGCCCTGAAATCATGCTCAGGTTCAAGAATAAATGGGCTGTGAGCATTTCTGCTGTGATTTGCTGTCTAATTGCAGCTGTCCTTGTTAACATGCTCTCCCCTTCTTTGCACTTCCCCTAATGAGCGACTCCTACTTGATGTACAAGATGTAAGTATACAAGTTATTAATCTTGCACTCAAGCAATTACATCAGCACAAAATTCCTCGCTGACGGTGTGCTTGTTCTCCTCTGGCCCCTTATCAGGTTAGCAATTTCAGATCTACATTAAGTGTTCAGAAATCAATTTTCAGCTTATTTTGTGCTGCAAAATTTGCCATGCCTGAATCTGTGATACTAATTGAACAAGAGCAATTGATGTTTTAGCAGTAATTAAAGATGGTAATTATTACCAAATCTCCCCATGGCCCCATGTGTTTGCTTTGGACCTGTCAAAACTACATGCAGGCGGAATCAATCTTAATAAAGTTGGTACTTCAAAGCTTCTTCCCAGTAATGGTTTCCCACAAGGTCAGGGATGGAGCGATAGGGAAGGAAGAGGAGAAATTACGAAACCTTGTAGAGTGCAGGGTCACTAATGGATGTTTCCTCATTTTTTTTTTAAAGTATTTATCCAAAATGAAAACTTCTCATTGCTTTTTAATCTGAGACTCCTACAGGGCAACATTGAAAATGACAGGGACAAATATCCCATGAGCTCTGTTTACTTACTTAGGAGCCATAGCGTTATTTTGTAAATAGAAGGTAACTACACAGTAATTAAACATCCCTACAGATTACTTGTTAATTACACTAGAGGGCTGAACCTTTGTTCCCAATAAGGACAAACCTGCACTGGCTGTGGGAGGATTTTGTTTTTTTCCTGCACCAGGCTGTTGGTATTTGCTTTGTAAAATGTATTTGGGATTAGAGACCAGAAATATCTGAATCCCAGGCCATCAAACATTGCTCCAGGTATGAAATAAGTGCTGCCATCTCTGTATATTCTGGGCTACTCTTTGCATAACCTCTGTTAAGTCCCATGGCTTCCCTTGCTAAATGCGGGTCTGTGGTGTGGTTCTTTCGGTCAGCCCCTTTTGGGCATTCATCCAGCTGCGCTATGGCCTGCCTGCCGTGGCAGGTGCTCTGGCTTCATTCTTCACACACGTCCCAGATATTTCCGTCTTATTTTCTGTAGAACGGTAAGGGAGAGTTGAACTCTCTGACGAGTCTCAGCACTGGTTATAATTCATTCCATTTAACACCTGATATTTCCCCAGGGTATTTGTCTTCAGAAGCATTCAGATGTCTGTCTGTATCTTTCGCTGATTTCCAACTCTCACATGTTTAATCTATCGTTACTTGGTCAGCATTTACCCTGCAATTACCCCACTACAGCAAGATGGCTACCGGTGTCATTAAATAGTCACCAGCAGTGTCCTTAACAAGGGGCCGAATCCCGTGGTCTTTAACTGAGCAAAAGTCCCTTTGAAGTCAAGTTACCAGCAAGCCCTTACGATGCGATGCTCCTGTGTCGTCATCAGTCTCGCCGTGCTGTATGGATTATCACCAAGAGCATGCTAGTCAGTCTCTTGGGCTCTGAGGTAAGAGGCAGAGCTGCTTTAATAACACTTGATATGGAGTAATGGGGTGAAATTGAGCAAAGGAACATTTAGGCTGAATATGATCAGGGGAAAAAAAGTCCTTGATGGTGAGATCTATCATGCCAAGCAATCACCTCCCAAGGGACGTGAAGGGAGCCCAATCACTTGAGACGTTTAAAACTAAGCTGGGTAAAGTACACAATAATGTACCACTGGGAGCAATCCTGCACTGGCAGGGAGATGGACTGGATTGTTTAATAGGCCTTTTCCATCTCGGAGCGCTATGATATACTGAAGGGAAAGTGGCTATTGTTATTTTTATTTATGTTACAATAGTGCCTAGAGATCCCAGATGCAATCAGGGCCCCATTGTTGTGCCAGGCGCTGTCAGAGACAGTCCAGACCCTAAAGAGCTTACAGACTAAATAGGGCAAGACAGACAACATATGTTTCCTCTCCAGCCCTTTGTCTGTCTTGTCTTCTCAGATGGCAGGGTCTTTGGGGTAGAAGCTGTCTCTCATTCTGTGAATGTGCAGCACAAGGGGGGCCCGGTCTCAGTTAGGACCCAGGGCACTTCTGTAATATAAATAATGACAGTGAAAAGGGTTTGCATGAGCCTGGTGTGTACTGAGACCACTGAGACTGGCACTGAATTTACCAACTAACCCTCCTGAAGCACGTTATTGCTTGTGTTAAATGCTGCCACGTTGTCTTTCAGCAAAAGCTGGCTAAGGAGATTGCTCCTGGCCTGTGTGACTTTATCAGTGTCCCACATCGTCCCATCCTCCATCAAAAAGCCAGGTGCCTCCTTTCCTAACAGCTATTTCATAACTCTGTCTGGATCCACGCTCCGGAATCTCCTCTCTCATTGTTGTGTTCACCACTGGAATACCCAAGTGCCATACTCTGGCAGAAACCAAGCTAACAAAGTCTTCACAGGCTTTTGAAAAGTTGTGTTAGGAAGATACCATTTTTACAGTGAAGCTTAATAAAATTAGTACTTCGAATTTCCCCCCATCCTGACCGTGAAGGGGTTAGCCTGGGGCAGGGTGCATGGCCAGCGCTGGATTGCCTCTGTTGTTTGAGCGCTGTTTCGGGATCAGAGCCACCATATCTCTCTCTCCAAGGTACTTATCTGGCCCCCATTCATACTTTATCTGAGCACTTCACAATCTGTGATGTGCTTATCCCTGGGAGGGAGGGCAGTGCTGTTACCCGCATTCTGCAGGTGGGGAACGGAGACACTGACTTGGCTGAGGTCACACAGCAGGACCGTAAACCTGGGTCTCCAAGTCCCAGGCTAATGCCCTGCCCACTGGACTCTCTTTCCTGTCCACTCCGGGGGGTCTCGTGCAGAGTGCAGCACAGCCTGGATGGACCAGAGGATCTGGCCCCCTACTTCCATCTACCATGTGATTTATAGAGCTGCTTGACTACATTCCGGAACCTCTGCGTTCCGTGCTGAGTGATGAATTGCTGACATATAAATTAAAACATATTTTACTGGCATTTGTGCCCTTTCATGCCAAATCTCATTCCCCATTGTAGTTGCAGTGACAGCCTGAGTTGCTAATGGGAAGACAGTTTACAAAAACATTTAAATAGCACTTGCCATTAGCTTGAAGAATGAGCAAAACAGACCTAAAATGCCAATGAGGAAAGGGGCAGCTTTGGGATGCGAGAGAGGCTAGCTGGCTGATGGATGGGGGGGAAGAGCGGCCATTAGCCACTCCCCTCTTGCGATCTGGCTTCAAGTGTGGATTAGGTCACAAGTGAAATGAGTGTTATGGTCTCAGGTTACTCCTTAATGTGTTTCCCCTTTTTGCTGAAGACCATTTAAATGCAGCCTGGTTGGTCACCTCTTCTCAGAATGGAATACAAGTCTGCCTGCCTCCCTCATTTAGAAGCTGGACCCACATTTACCTGTGGCCAGTGCCAACCTGCTGTTGGTCTCTCTGTTTGCTAGTGTGAAATCCTTGCCTTATAAATGCTGGGCCCAGAAAGGAGAGCGCACAAAACTTGTATTTAAGGTGGAGTAGCCCAGATCAGGCGCACGACAGATTTGCGGGAGTGGTTTGGCTGGAATATTAGGGCTTTAGCAGAGCTGTCTGGAATCCTCACTGCGAGGACAGAGCGTGCAGCAGGTCAGGAGAGAGGTGCAAGGATCAGGCTGTGTTGGTGGGACTTGCTCCTGAGCTCCAAGCGTGGGCATAGCCGGTGGTATATTATGGTAACGAGTTCTAAGATTCCTGCACAAAGCTGGCTCACGAGAGAGAAGCAGACGTGATCTGGCTCTGGGGGCTGGTACATTTGACTGGGGACCCTACTTGGGGCCCCTGGATATTTCTGGCGTCTCGTCCCTCTTTGATGTCACTGACTCAGGCAGTCTCTGTGGCATTGCCAGGGGAACTGGGCATGCAGCAGATCACTTTGCCCATTGGTGGAAGATGGCAGAGGTCCTACGTACCCCGCGGGCCTGCTGTGTTTGCATGGAAAAGTAACCGGACTCCTCTGAGCCCAGCGAGAAGGCAAGCTGCAGAGAGGCCCCTGTTGCTAGCATGAGCGGGCTGCGTGGGGACTTTCGAGTGTTTGTGAGTCAAACCCAATGAGCTGTAAAAAGTTACGTCTGCAAAATCTTACAGCAGCTGCAGCAGAACCTCCGCAGGCTGTAGGGTTGGGCGAGTGACACATGGACCTCGCTACAGGACGCGGCTTTGTTCTGCTCTCAATTTCACCAGTTCTTCCCTCCCCCCATGTAACACCTCTGCCTGCATGCATTGTCTCCTGAGGCCTGCTGACTCCCTGTCCTGGTCCCCGTGAAAACGGATGATGGGATGCCATAGAATAGAACAACTTGTAGCTTTAACCTGTGAGTGAGAGACTCCTGATCCCTGGTACCCCTGTAGAAGAGCTATTAAGAGAGGAAAGGGGGGAACGAACCAAAACAAAAAACGCGACTGAAATCCATCTTCCCTGAGAGAGAAGAGCGAGACCATTTCTTCAGGGAAAAATGGAAATGTAATCAGATCAGTTTGTATAGTGCCAATAGAAAATCAGTTTTAATAAAGCCAAAAGGAAATGCAAAGCAGCCTCTTGAGATGGAAATTGTGTTAAATAGACACCTCTTTAGGAAAAGGCAGATCCAGGGATGTTTTTAAGAGAGGCATAGAGCAGCGGATTTTTCTTTTCTTGAGCAATAATTCAAACAGCAATGTGATCAGTTTTCGGTGATGGGGCTAGCGTAGCGGTCAGTGTCAGAGCAGCTTCATCTCTCTGTAAAGAGGCATAACAACTGCATGGCAGGCATGTCTTTCCAGGGGTGAATCAATAGCTTTAGCGGCACCCCCGTCTCTGAAATGCACCCCCTTCCCGGAATGCCCCGAGCAGCTCTACTCTAACAGCCTGTCTAGCTTGGAAATAGCTCGCTCTCCAGCCTCCCTCACTTGCAGCCTGTGTGAGTCTTAATTATAGTTCTGGGCAGGCACTTTGGCTTTATTGCTTTCATTTATTATAAAAAGACCAGTGTCTGTTTTGTGAAATCGCTATCTGCTCAAATCATGGTTTATAAGCAATACTGGTCTGTCTTCCTAAGACAGCCAAAATTTATCTTTTTTTTGTTGGTTTCTTTGCAAGGCTTTGCGTGTGTGTGTGTGTGTGTGTGTGTGTGTGTGTGTATTTTCAGAAGTGACATCTTGCAAAAGGCTTTATTTTTCCTCTCAGCCTTAAAAAAATTGTTGCCTTTTAAAAAAAACTAACCAAACCGAACAAACAGAAAAAAACCCCAAAGGCAACTCAATAGTAAAATCTATCATGAGGGGAAAGGTGATAACTTTGTATTTGTTCTAACGGTGCATTTACTGCTGAACTCCTCAAGTGGTAGACACAGTGTAGCATTTGTCAGCTGCTTTTTTTTTTTTTTTTTTGCAATTAGCCGTTACAGTTGCATTGTGCCTTTCTGAAATGCAGCTATTGTAAATTATAGAACGGAGACTTGGGCTGGATAAATTTGGAGCGTTATGCACCAGGCAATGCAACATGAGGATTTGGTTGTGCGGGGTGGGGAGGCTGTTAATGCATTAATCTTTCATCTTTGGATAACTGATCTCACATCTTTGATTATTGCATGGAGTGAGTTTGTCTGATTCACTCTGCTACCTAGTGGATGCCTGTCCATATTGCAAAGCGATGCACAATAAAGCATGAATGGCAATCTCTGCTTGCAAGAGAATGAGGGTTGGAACACAAAGGATGCTGTGGAGCAAGGTTGAGTCATGTACAATAATTGGAAGAACTGCTTAGATGGCTCAGGACCGAAACAGTGGTGCATCGGCAGAGCTCTATGGAGGAGGCTAGCGGGCGCTGTGGGTCAGAGATGAAGGGCATTGGCAAAGCAGCTGGAGCTGGAGGCAGATCTGGAATAGGGATTCAGTACGTCAAGATGAAGGTGCATTGACTGAGTGGTGTGAGAGAGGCTTTCAAGTCCTGTGCATAGCACTGAGACCTCTCTCAATATCTCACTGTCCTGAGTGGCAAAGTTCCCCACATTTACCTCAAAATCTTCCTGGCAAATGAAGTGAAAAAAGGGGGAATTCAGTCCATGAAACTGTCCTCAGAACCCAGAAGCAGCATAATCCCTTCAATGAGTGAGATCATAGGGCTGACACGCTTGCCCCAGCTACTGTAACATGGCACGAGGTTTTCCATGCCACTTGGAGTCAGCGGGTTTTATCTGCCAAGCACAAAGGGGCAGGAACTCAGGGTAGCTCGGGGTAGACCTTTGGAGCTAAGTGCATGGGCCTCTACTGCATGAGCTAAAAGCCATGTGGTTCTTCGCTAAGGCTGTAGCTGACTCATTAATCTCTAAGTGGTCTTGGTGCCACTAGAAGGCGACGGAACACCACACCCAGGAGGTGTGGGTTACAAATGCACAGATGAACTATCCACCCAACCCTGGTTTCCATTCTTTGTGGGAGATGCTGTCATCTAGATGCCCCTTTTGGGGGAGGTTTAATCTGGGGTTGCTCTTCAACCATGAACCTCTGTTGGTTGAATTAGGTAGCAGATTAGGTAGCAAACCGGGACTTTGTCCTTAAAATCATCTTTCGTCCCCCTCCTCAAGAAAAAAAATTCAAATCCAAAATCATTAACCCTAGAATCATTTTGAAAAGAAACCAAAAGACAAGAGGAGCAGGGGCTTTGAACTCTGAAAGCCACAGCTCCACCTGGCTTTGTGCTGCTTTTAAACAGAAAAAGATGTCATGAATATTATAAAAAGCAGACAATATTGTCAGGCTTTTTGCAATGCAACCCAAAGGAAGGAGTCAGAGATATTTAGAGAAAAGACAGAGCTTGAAAGACCTTTGAGGCAAAGGCATGACTTATAATTGGGCGAGTGTAATTTCATAATTCATCTCCCTGAACCACAGTGAAATTGAAAGAGTTTAGATTTCAAAGCGTAATGATCATCACTTACATTCTGCCGGGGCTGAGCTCTCTTCTCATTTGAATTTAATTTAATTTTATTATTATTATTTTTTCTGTGATTGCAGCGGGTGCGAAAACAAATGCTATTGTCTGATGTGGCTGTGGCGGGAGCGAGGGGTGCGGGAGGAGGGACGAGAATTAGAGACAGCAATTACTACCCAGTGACAGGGAAGACTGAGGGAAAGCAAGTTTCCCCTCTCCTTAGCACAAGTGCCAGGCAGGGAAATCCATCATTCTGAGTCTAATCAGTTAATGCTGATAAACTGCCAGCAATAACTGACAATTGAACTGGGGTTTTCAGGCTCTGAGTTCATTCATTTTGGAAGTGCCATAACTAACCTATTTTTAAAACAGGCCCAGTCTGGGTCCCCTAATGAAAACTGCTGTTTATACTTTAAGTGGGGGTGATGATGTGTTTAGCGGCTGTTGATGCGAGAGGTTCGGCCTCGGCTGGAAAAGCCACTTGTTGCTTTGGAAAGGGTCTTGGTGCGTATCCTCCCGGAGCTTGCGTCTTTGGTGTCTTCCCGCGTGCCCCCTCTGACCGGACTGGGCCATCTCAGCAGAAAGGGCCAAGAGGGGATGGGCCATGGAGACTGAACACTCCTCTCCCTCGTGGAGGCCTTGTTTCCTCCAGGACGGGGCTGCAGCACGTGGCTGGGGCAGGGTGGAGGTAGCCTACATCAAATCTGGGTGATCCTGTTTGGAGGATTAACAGGGGACTTGTGCCCCCACGGCTGCCAGGGCCACCTTTCACCAGTGTTAAATTCACACACACGTCAAAGCAACTGAAAAGGCAGAAGAGCAGAGGAGCAAGGTGCGTGGCCATGATGTGTCCTCAACGCTGTGCTCCTGATCAGCACAGGGAGAGACGAGGGGCCAGCTGTGCCCCTGCTGAGCGCGTCTCTCAAGTTCTCACCCGTTGGGGATCAGCAGAGAAACAGACCTGGCACTGGGAATTCAGGAATCCCAGCTCATTTTGTCCATGAACCCAAACTGCATTCAAGGGGTATGTTTGGCATCGCAGTGCTGAGCGTGGAAAGGAATATGTCCAAGCTGCTTCAGCATGATTAGTGATGCTAAAGACAGCTTTGGGAGCATGGGGAGGGGTAGGAGCCAGGGGTCAGTGCGGTTGGGGTTGGAATCTGTGAGTTGCTGGGTCACCACTGAAGTTAATGGGAATTGAAGATACTCAACTTGAGGCACTCAAGCCTTGTAAGACTGGGTCCTTGCAGAGTTGTGTCCCGATGATAAGTAACACTGTGGTGTTATGGTCTGCAAGGAGACCCATGCGAAGAATTTGGGGTTCAGTGGCAGTTCCGAAAAACCTACAAAATATTTCATTTTGGGTCTAACTGAATATGAAATTTTTGGTGAATTGAAAAGTAGAAAAAAAATAAAACATTTCAGGTCAAATGAATTTGAGCATTTTAAAAATGTTTTTAAAATGAAATGAAAAGAGGTTTGGAAATGAAAAGTCATTTCAAATTGAAATGATTGGTTTAGAAAATGTCAAAACAAAATATTTTGTTTTTGTCTTTAATTTTTTTGTTTTTTTTCCAACTGAAATAATTTGCCAAGATTAACCCATATTCACAAAGTATTTCAATCCAACCCGAATCTGTATTTTTTTGCTGAAAAATGTTTAGAACATACGGAAGCTGTGTCAGACCAATGGTCCATCTAGCCCAGTATCCTGTTTTCTGATCAGTGCCAGATGCTTCAGAGGGAGGGAAAAGAACAGGGTAATTATTGAGTGATCCATCCCCTATGATACACTCCCATGTTCTGGCAGTCAGAGGTTTAGGGACACCCAGAACAGCAGTTGCATCGCTGACCATCTTGGCTAGTAGCCATTGATGGACCTGTCCTCCATGAACTTACCTAGTTCTTTTTTGAACGCAGTTATAATTTAGGTCTTCATAACATCCCCTGGCAATGAGTTCCACAGGTTTACTGTGCATTGTGTGAAGAAGAACTTCCTTTCGCTTCTTTTAAACCTGCTGCCTTTTCATTTTGTTTGGTGACCCCTGGTTCTTGGGTTATGTGAAGGGGAAACTAACACTTTCCCTGTTCACTTTCTCCATAACCTTTCATGATTTTATAGACCTCCATCATATCCCCCCCTTAGTCGTCTCTTTTCCAAGCTGAAAAATCCCAGCTCAACATGTAACACCTTGTTACTACGATAGATGCATTTTCTGCATCCCCAGAATGCAGACACCTTATACTGATTAAGACAATTATTGGTCTTCTGTAAATTCCTAATACAAGTGTAGTCAGACCACAATATACTGGCTAAGCCTGCAAACTGCCTTGGACTTTCAGATGGTGACACTTCACTCCAGAAGGCAGATGTACTCTGTATGTATTCCTTTACTTACAGGTGGTTAATTGTGCAGTGGTCTGGATACATACAGGCTCCTGGCGAAGACTTAGTCAAACAAGACAACATAATGCAGCTTTATGTAGCTTCTGTCACAAAGTCTGTATCTCCCCAGAGCACTCAAAGCGTTAAGCAAACCGAACCTGGGTGGTGTAAATGATAGAAAACTGACAGGAAAACTCTGAGCCAAATCCATCCGTGGGGTAACTTCTCCACAAAGGCTGCATAAGCGAGTGGTATGTGGCCGGCATGCACCCTCTGTCGTGGGCACTAATATCACCTCTGCCATCAGTTCCAGTTGTTCCCCATCCTGCATGCCGCATCACAGTCTTGTCTAAACGGAGCCTTGACCATTTAGCCTACTCTGCTGCCTTGCGTTCCCCACTCTCCATTCAACACCTGCCAAGTCGTTCAACTGCACCACAAGGGTAATAAGAAACAAAGTTTGTTGCTGCATTAAAGAAGGTGATGAGCTGCTGAAGGAGACAAGTGCAGCCATTACCCCATGCTGCAGCTGTTAACCTCAGGATTTCCATCCTGCCAAGGAGAATTGGGTCATTTCAGTTGCACTGTGCGTACAGCTATTGGAATGCAACAGCCAATCCATTGCTAGAAGCAGATTGGTCTGATAGTTGAGCAAGGCCTGAGACTCCTGCCTCTACTATTAATTTGCTTTTTGGCTTTAGCCAAGTCAGTCGGGCCCATGGTCTCAAAAGCAGCCTCTGGTTTTAGGTGTTGCAAATTTTCAGTGTCCAAACTCAGGCAGCGACGACAGGAGTTTCAGATTCTCCTGTGAGATTTAGATAGACAGCTATGGTTAATCTCAGCTGGTTCCCCCCACCCCGCCGCCCCATAGGTTCACAGATATTCAAGCTGTAGGAGACCACGGTGATCGGCCACAGAACTTCCCAGAATTACTTCCTGTTTGAACAAGACCAGATATTTAAGAAAAACATCCAATCTTATTAGCCAATGACAGAGAATCCACCACATCCCCTTGGTAAATTGTTTCAATGGTTAATTACCCCGACTGTTAAAAATCTGCATCTTATTTCTAGTCTGGATTTGTCAATTTGCTGCCATTGCGTCTTGCTATATCTTTTTCTGCTAGATTGAAGAGCTGTCTATTATCACACTTCTGTTCCCCATGCATGTAGTTACAGACTGAACAAATCACCCCTTAGTTAATCTAAACAGATTGAGCTACTTGTGTCTTTCCCTATAAAGCATGAATTGTGTATCTAAATCTCTTCGATTACCCTGAACATTTCAGCCAAGCTGTCTGAAGTTAGGTACCTAAAAACTACAGAATGCTTTGAAAATTTGATACTTTATGTCTTTGTGTCTCAGTCTCCTAAAATGTATCTTTGCGGCAGCTTTGGGCACTACAGCCAGCCTCTGCTATAGAGCTGGTTGGAAACTTTCTGTTGATTTTTTGTGCACGCATAGGATAGAAAATGGCTATTTTCATTTAAATGTCAAGTTTTCATTGAAAAACCTGAAAACCAAACGAATTTTCAATTGCTAAAAAAACAAAATCAAGCCCCCAAACTAACCCAAACCAGCCAACCAACCCAAACCTAGAGACATTTAAAAGAAAATATTGACCAAAAAAGAAAAAAAATCCCTGCAATTTATCATCGGGGGGAAAAATCACGACCAATACAAAGTATCTGCCTATCTATCAATCTGCACCAGGGTCTCTTACAAACCAGAACAAGATCACAAATCTAGCACATATTGGAAACCTCCTGCCTGCTGTGGGAGACGAGGGACAAACACACAGGAACTTAGCATGTGGTCAGCACATCCCATGTTTTGGGTGCTACTAGAATAAAAATAATGAAGAAATAATCCCAATAGTGGCCACTGCAGGCATCTCTGAGAACCCAAAGGCTGCAAGTTCTCAATATTAGCTACACTTTATGGGCAACAGCTGTATATTTTATGCTGCTCTTTACAGAAGGTTTTTTATTCTTTTGCTGCAATGTAGCCCATAAGGTTAGGTCACTGGTTAACCATTGTGCAACCATCACACACCTCACCACTTTCCACTTTGACTGCAAGGTGTGCTTCTCTGGCATAAATACAGAGCAGTGTGTACAACCCTACCAAAACAAAACCCTCCACTGCACACACAGTTTCCTCCCTGGATGAGAGAATGAACCACATCTGGCATACGTTAGTCATGTATCATAAAGTATGACACAACTTCTGCATAAGAACCTGAATAGAATAGAACCAATAAACAATATGTTAGGAGTGGGACAGTGTAAACTAGGGATGGATGAACTATATGTTGTGAAAAATAGATCAGTCTCATTAACCAACCTTTCCTGCCTCCAATCCTGCTTGGTTCTGTCTCCCCCCCACACTCAGACTTGGTTTAGTTCAGGGTTACCCCACTGTGCAGCCCACAGCACCCTAAAAGGCAGACTGTGGGTGCCCTAAGAGCAAAGGCAATTCACCGCTGGGGAACGCCAGCTAGCAGGCAGTTGTGATTGAGCTCTCAGCGATGAGCACATATTCTGTTTACTTATTTCAGAGTAAAAAACAACCACCTCCAAAAAAAAACAACCAACCTTTATGCAAGACACCAGTATGAGTCTTCCTGTAACGAATATTGGGCATCCCCGGTTTAGGTCCAAGTCTCCAATGAGACGTGGAAGAATCAATCTCTTGGGAAGACAAAGAAAGTTGATCCGACAATGAGCAAATTACGATCCCGTCTTCCAGAGAGTGATGCTAATGTTAATTTACAGCTGCTCTGTACAATAATATTTTCAGTGAGCAGGGTGGGGAGGGGCACCTCTCTCTCTTTTGTCTCCTTTCTCCCTGCCACCTCCCCATCGTAATTAGTTGTCAAAATTTTGTGGATGGAAGGGGGCGCACTCGGGCCCTGATGAGATGATACAGCAAAGATTCCATTTCATCTTGAATTTGACATTAAACTTTAATAGTCTCAAGGACAAGAAGCCAAGAGATATCAGATGTAATGAGATAAAGCAAAGTTTCTCTGACAGCAAATTTGATCACAAATGGGCTCTGAGATTGCTTCTTTGATATAAATGAAACATAATTCATCTTCCAGTGCCTTGAATGGGCTTTGAGGCCATGTATAATAACTCCGTCGCCATTGCCCAGCCCTGACAAGAGCCTGCGTAGCAAGAGCAGAAAGGGCTCGCTGAGACGCCGCTCTCCTTTGTGGTTCTGGATGGGAAAATCAAAGGGAAGCAGCGAGCTGCCAAAAAGCGAAGTGAGCTGCCTGGTCAATGGAAGCTGGTGACTGAGATAGGCATGAACCATTCCTGCCAGGCACGCTGAGACATGGAGCTTTGGAGCAGGAGAGACTTGTAGCCCCCCCCACCCCCGCTTTAATGGATCATAATAAAAATTTGCCTGGGCTGCTCATGAGCAGAAGGGACAGTGAGCTCTATATGCCAACAAAACGATGATAAATAATTGCCCTGGGCATAAATAGTCACTGTTCAGCTGAGGATTTCCAAAGGCCTCCCAAATGCACTGAATGAACTAAGCACCAACAACATCCCAGTAAATTTAGTGTTTCCATTTTACAGAGGGGAAACTGAGGCACGGAGACCCTCTTGCTGAAAGTTGCTCTGTGAATCAGTGGCAAAGCTAGGAGTGGGACGCAAGAGTCCTGACTGTGAGTGCCTTTCCCTAACTACTGGACCACATTCTGCCAAATCCCAGAGTGAGCGGAGACATCCACACGGCAATACTGCTGCTGGCTTTTACTGGGATGTTTGCTTTTCCTATTGCCTGCCACCATGCCCTTTTCACTTATCACAGGCATCCAGGGAGTGCAGTGTGAGCATGTGATCTGCATGCAGGAACTCGTAACTCCGGTAACGACCCTGCTTGTGGCCTTGGGCACAGCCACAGTCACTCCATCAGTAAAATGGGGATAGCACTCCTTCCTGCCTGGCAGGTATGCTGGGAATACAGCCAGGCAGATATTCACAGTGCTTGCCAATGTCAGCTCGAACAGGGAGCACGTGGCTCACTAATGGTGCTTGCAGCCCTTTGTGTTCATAGCTAGAATGGTTAATTTTTTCATTTTATTTTTGCTATTCTCAAGGATGCTAGTGGAAAGCTGAAGTCTTTTTTTTATATACTGGTGCAAATATGTGTTCACATGAAGTTGTGTGCCGGGACTACTTAAGCAATCATCTTTAAATTGCTTTGAGCATTGGCCAAGTTTCACTCATCCAATCAGCAAGCAGAAATGACAGCATGTGACGTAAGGACCCATATAATTCAAATACCATAAATAAGGCATAGCAGACACAAGTGAAGCAAACCGTTTACAACAAGCCATAGGCTGAAATAAGTTCACACAGAAGGTTCATTGAACAATTTTGAAAAGCAGGTTCACTAAAATCCATGTGTTTGCAGCGAGCTAAACAGAATAAAGGGCTAAATTCATCAGCTAAATCATTTGTGACAAAGAGTCAGCCCAGCTCTGGTTGTGAGGATTAATTAGTTAATGTTTGCAGAGATGAAAAGAGTTGAAAGATTGCCAAATGTTTTTATCAATTAGAGTCGTTTGAGAAGTAATACTTGCAGGGAGGATTTGTACATTGTGGCTACATTTTAGCAAAAGCACTTAAGCATGCTCTTAAATTCCATTTAATTCAACAGGATTTAAGCATAGGCTTAAAGTTAAGCAGGTGGTTTCTGCAACTGCACATATAACAAACTTTCATTTTCAAGAAAAAAAATCTGCCATGAGACTGCAGTGTGTTCTGCGTTGTGTGCTCTGTACCGCATAAGAAACACCCCCCACCGAATCCTCCCCCCAGGTACCTTGTTGCTACTGATGTTGTATGGGATTGAACAGAAAAAGCACAGCATGCCATTTTCAGACAATAGCTGGAAGTAGTGCCGCTGGGCCAGGTCAGAGAAAATCTGACATTGACTGAACAATTCGGACCTGGAAATACTTGGCCTGGGACAGTCAAGATGCCACTTTTCAGAGCATAAGTGTCACATTCGTTAGCGAGCAGCTATGACGAAGGGACTCAGACAGCTGGAGATGTTATGGAGGGTCATGAAATATTCATCAGCCAGGAATATCTGGAATCAGGGAACTGTGGGGCTAACCCTTTGCTGAGCACAGAGACCGGGAGGCAGGATTCCTAGGTGATATCCTGCTCTGCCACTGACTCTCTGTGACCATTAGACAAATCTCTTCACCTCCCTGAACTGCAGTTTTTCAGTCTGTAAAAAGAGTATAAGAATCAAGCTCATATGGGAAAGTTGTCAAAACACCTTTATCAAGCACCCTTTGGCTGAGGATCTCTACCCACTTATCTAGCTGGCACCAATTTTTTAGACTGTGTCTATCCCCATATCTGAACAAATTAAGCGCTACAAGAACCCTGCCATCCTTTCCTAGGCAGGGAAACCGACGCTCTTGAAATGAAGGTCACGCAGCCGGTCAGGTGGCAGAATCACGAGGAGAACCCAGGTCTCCTGATTCCCGACATGGGCTGTTCCTACCCCATGCTTTGTAACGAGGCCAGGAATCATGGCAGTAGCCATGATATAAATGAAATAGCAAAGTGCCATTTGTTTTGAGATCTGCAGATGCAAGTAGCCAGGGAAGTGCAAAGTGTTCGCGATTCCTAACAATTACTGTCCCTGCACGGCTGAGGAGGGGACCTTCTACCACACTAGCTCTGTACTCAGTGGCCTCCCGCTAACTCCTTAAGAGGCCCCATTCTTCTGCTTATCTACAAGACACCTCCGTGGAGAGGACCTTGGGTCTGACAGTGCTGACACTCTAATTATAATGGATTCTTTTTGCACCATTTCCTGATCTTGTTATTATCTTTGTCATCAGAATTAATTTAGTGCTGTGTGTTCCCCCCCTTCCCCTCTCTCTCTCTCTTCCCCTTTCTCATAACAAGTGTCTCAAAAAGGATCTGACAGAATTCTAATGGTGAATGTGTTCTGTGAAGTACAATGATGTGCGGTAATAGCATGACCTTTTCACAAAGCTCCCTGGAACACAATCACAGAGGAGCCCTTGGTGCCAAGCCATTGTCTGGGCAGTGCTGCTCCCTTCCTGCCCTCTCTGATTTGCAGGTTCTGAGACACCCTTGCGGAGACAGACCTAAATTCTGCTGGGTTGCCCTGGGGTAAGTGGCAACCATAGCAACATTCCAGATGGTGCAGAACTGAGGGGCTGGAATGCACCAATCAGAGCCTGCCCTCAGCATTATATCTACTAGGTTTGTTGCGCTGTTCGTGTGCCTGGTGTTTATTTGTTCTGAAAAAGGTGGATTCTCTGCCCAGATGAGATTATGGGTTCGTTATATCTAATATTCTTCTCCAGCAGGTGCTTCAGAGCATGGCAAACACCCTCCTATCCCTGGTCAATTCAGGGCAATTCACTTTTGTGCACAATGCCTCTGGCCAATTGTGCAAATGTGTTGAGGGTGGAAAATGTTCCTCCTAACCCTTTGGGAGAATCAGATTATGCCCTGGAGCATGAGAACTGATATCCCTAGCCTGCTTGTAGAATCTGCTAGAGATTTTTTTAAGGCACTCCATCTTTGGTTCTCACAGACGCCTAGCCTGGCCTGGCAAGGATATTTCCAGGATGTTATGTCAAAAGTGTATCTCCAAGGAAGCACCCAGCCCTAGCCTCTCTGAGGAGCTGGGATTCTGATTCCGAGCTGAGGCAGTGTTTGGCTTTTGGAATGAATGCCGTGAACCTCTTGCTTTCACAGACTGGAACAGATAATGTCTAGGCCGGTAGACCAGCTGCTGACTAGCTCAGAATTGTGCACCTCCTATTCTATTGATTTGTTATCCTGTCTCCTGCTCAGCCTGATTCTTTGTCTCTTTCACCTGTTCCAGCTTGTCTTTTAGACTGTAAGCAACTTGGGGCAGTGGCTGTCATTTATTATTTATCTGTACAGATACCAGCATGGGGGGGCCCCGCCAGGTTGTGCCTTTTAGGTGCTGATAACTAAATATTTCAAACCAGCAGGGATTTGTTGTGGTGGTGGTTGTTTCAGCTTTTACATGAACAGCACTAGAATCTGCAGGGGACATCTCCAGGCAACTGTCCTGGCTTAGCACCCTGGGGTCTTGGTCTGTAACTGAGGTTCCTGGGCTCTACTGCAATACAAACAATAATAATAATGGAAAACACACCAGAAATGTTAGAGACCTGAAAAGTGGCGGTGGCTGGAATCCTTTTCTCTGTTGTTTGGCTGGCTTCAGATCCTCACTTAACCAGAGTGGACCTGAAGTCTTGCTGCGGTGCCGTGCTGGTTGGAGAAGGGGTCAGGGCTCGGAGCTGGTTCACAGGGGTGTGCCTATTCATTGCGGTGAAGAAGAATTCATTTTCTTCGTGAGCCTGTGTAGACGGCGGGGGGAGGGTCAGGAAAGAAGAGGAGAATTTTCCGTTGCAATTGCAGATACATTAATCATCTGCTGGGAAATGAGCAGAAGGTTTTTACATGATAAAGAAGCCTGAAAATTAAGGGTGGCAGCCTCTTCATTTTCTGTGGGTTTTGTTATTTTTATTATCATTAAATTGCTTCTAGTGACCTGTAATATTTTTGTACAGTAACAATTGCAAACCTTGGAGGGTTAAGCCCTCCCTACCGCACCACACACAGAAACACCTGTTAATTTTATCCTTAAGGGCATGACTGATGCTCCCTAATGCAAAGGAAACTAATTCAACTCTTCCTAACTCATCTTTCTGGGCCCATGAATCCAGTACCTAACATTCCCTGGAGCACTGGCACGAGTTTAAAGAGGAGCTGATTATACAAAAGATACATACTTGCAAAGATAGATAAACAAATGAAACAGTTCTGGCTCATGACTGGTTGAAAGCAGTCATGTGACAAGTCAGAACTTTGCTATCCAATCAGATTCCATATACAATTCTCTGCTCGCTAGTTGGCCCGTCAGCTATCAGGCATACCTTTTCTTATTATTTTATTCTAATTGTATTTATTATTGTTATTGCAATAGTACGCAGATACTCCGATCAGGACAGGGGTTCCTTTGTGCTAGGAGATGTACAAACAATTAGGAAAACACAGTCCCTGCCTCTAAATGCTCAAAGGCCCAGGGTCCTGCAGACCTTCATCCACACACCAACCCCCTTTATTTTATTTATTTGAAAATGTACTCTGCATTGAGCTAATTGCAGCACAGGGGCTAAGCAGACATGTGACACAGGAAGGTTGGGGAGAAGGGCACAGGTGAATGTATACAATTCTGCTTGTACAAATGCTTACTGGCCTGGCTCACATACATACCGGTATATCATGTAAATGATAGCTAAGTCCTGAGATCAGACTCTTTAGAATGTGAGTTTCAGTTGTATGTGATGAATTCTTGGCTGCCGTGAAATGCTCTGAAGAGGTTGCTGTTGAAGGCATTCAGAACGTGTGTAACAATGCACGTTTCTATGACTTTCAGTGTTTGGGCCTATTTTTTACATGAAAAACATCAAGATCCCTCTTTATTTTGTGTTTTTTAAACACAGAACCACTTCATCCAATCTCCCTACTGAGAGCTCCACGTTCCCTTCAACGTGTAGCTCTTCATGGTGTTCCAGGGCTGCCGAGCTTGACCCAGTAGTCTCACTCTTGTGCTGTGCTGTGCAAAAGCCCCTTGCTCAGCCCTTCCTGGGCAGGTTCGATTTTGTTCTCAGCAGATTATTGCAGAATTCATTTAAAAAGAATCCAATAGTTATGTTCACATGAGTTAGTGTTTGGCTGGCAAAAGACGTTCCCCTGGGACAAGCAATCCTCTCTGCAAGCACAGCATGAGGCTAGCATGGACACCTTCATTGGCGAAGGTGCTCCCTTCTTGTGCCAGTGTGCTGCAGCTGTATCCTTGGGACACCATCACCGGGGATGGGCCAGAGTTCATTTCCCATCTTCCTCTGACAAGGGAACCAGGTGCCTGTGGCATGGAGGCCTTTTCACCAAGAGCTGCACCCGAACTCGTTTCATATGGACCACCCGAGTGGGAGCTGCGGGTCGCTACTGACGGCGCATTGATTTGAACCAGCAAGCTCAAGGCTCCTCGTCCCTGTTTCCATGCCCTGAGCCCGCTGACTCTGCACCCACTGTCTGGAGGTGCTGAGCCAGCTACCCTCTCACCTATACCTGTATAAATCAGGAGTAGTGCTAGTGAAATCAGTGGAGTTACACAGGGGTAAAACTGGTGAAAATGAGAGGGTCCGGCACTGTGTGTCCAATATGCTGTTCTGAGCCTGTTACTTCCTGGGTTTGGAAAACAGCTCCAGTGTCTGATGCTCCGAGGTGAGGGAGATTTGTCCTCCCCTGTTGTTGTACTGCTGCTGGCACACACTGGGTTTAGTGCATGTTGTTGACAGGGCTCTTCCTGCATGAAACTCCTTGTGAATATGAAAAGTAGAATTGATTCGCTCTAATAAATGAAGCAGTTGGATGTCTCATTTGTGGTTTGACATCCACGCCAGCACCGCAGCTGCTGCTTCTCACCCCTGCCTGGGAGATGCACTTATTAAAATGGCATTCTGCAAAGTTACTGCAATTTACCAGGAGTCAGTCTATTTGCAATTGGCTTCTGGTAGGGAAGGAGTTGCTGCTGGGGGGAGAAGGAGGCAGGGGGTGCTGAGAAAGCTGGAGTTTTCTTTTGATGTCAGTGTTCTGTCAATAGATCATTGGCTCCTTCATTGCGTCCCTGTCACCAAAGGAAAGCCATTAAGGATTCCTGGTGGATTTTGGATAGTCCATGCCTGGCTATAATGTATTGTGCCACTGTGCCAGACGTTATCTGGGCTATATAGAGTAAGTATGTGTATAGCAACAGGACTTGCTGGTTCACAAACTCTGATGCAGAGACCC
This sequence comes from Mauremys mutica, assembly GCF_020497125.1. NCBI lineage: Eukaryota > Metazoa > Chordata > Testudines > Geoemydidae > Mauremys > Mauremys mutica. Next base: position 2,925,073 of record NC_059093.1, read on the forward strand.
GAGGCAGTTGCAGAGACTGAGAACACAGCCAGCCTAGGCTACAGCAGCAACTTGCCAGAAATGCTGGTGGCGTGGCCCTGTTCCCTTGTAGAGGAGTTTGGGATTGGGTATAACCGCACCCACCTGTGCCAGATTTCCTAGCTGTGCAAGTGGAATGCAGGGACATTAGTCAAATTACCCATTACAAACAATACTAGAGAGACCAGTGTTCCTGTGACTGGATCGATATCCCCATAAACGGCAGGTGAGGAATGTTCTGTGATGCTGTTGTAGCAATTCCTTTGGTCATTTAGTGCACTGGTAAATTATATATTAGGGAGCTTTTAAAACAAAATAAACCTCCCAAACCCAAGCCCAACAGCAACAAAACTTTATGGTATCACAGAATCCCCTTCTCCTGTCTTCCATCTCCAGACTCAGCCTCACCCACTGGCATCTACCCAGCATGCCTTAGCAGCACTGAGCTTTCCAACCGCTCGGTTCGGTACGGAAGCAGAGGGCACGCTGGGGAAGATGCCTCAGGATGCTCACTGCTTTGGCTTGGTGCTACAGCACTTTATGGGGCATTCCCAAGGTATTCATCACTGTTGAATTTGAGTTCCCACAAAGATAAATGAATTACCTCTGGGAAGTAAGCCAAAGACTTTGTCTCCTATTTTACAGGTGGGAAAACTGAGACCCAGATCGGGGAAGTGACTGGGGTAAGGTCACGTCAGTAAGTTTGTGGCAGAACCAAGAACACATGCCAAATCTCCTGATTCCCATTCCTAGATCTTAACACTAAGACCATCCTTTCTCTTCAAAGGAGCAGTGTGGGAAAGGTTGAGTATGGTCCTGGTAAGGTTTCAGTAGCACTTCAGAGAACTAGTATAGGTGGCAGGGTTGAAGAGGAGAGAGGTGACGGCCCTGCCCCTCTGTACCCTGCTGTGCAGCGTCCTTCTCCGGCAGGTATCTCCGATGAGGAAGTGAGTTTGCCCTCTCCTGCTCCCCTTCACTTAGTACTGTGGTTCCACTGCAGGATTAAAAACAATCATGATAAGTCAAATGCTCTCCCCTGGTCTCGGTGAGAGGCTGAGAACCAGGGGTAAGAGTTTATCCATCCTCAATAATAATGCACTAGAGCTGCCAGTTCCCTGCTGACTCAATTTGCATGATGCTAAAAAAATCAATGACCCAGCGACTCTTTGATGCTAGCAGAAGAGAGTCTAAAGACTCCGTGCTGGACCATCCAGGGACATCAGGATGTTAGGAGCTATTAACAGTGTTGTCATGGGCTCAATATGCCCGGGATTTCACACCAATCCAACAAAGGGGATGGTTGCGCGAGTGCAGAGATCAGGTTAATTAAATCTTTGTTTAAAAACTCCAAAGCTCCATTACTGAGATCAGGAGAGAGTTAATTAAACAAGAAAGGTGGGAGGTGGCAGCTGATGGGTCTCAGGCATTTCTGCAGAGACTGAGCTTACTCATGGAGTCAGGTTCCAGTTCAGGATTTGCTCTTTGGGCACAGCAAAGGGAGGCATTGGCAAACCTTGACTAGTCATGCTATCGCTAGTGATGTCTGGAGGGGCTCAGACATTTGAATGCATCTCTGTAGTTTCTCCAGAAGGATTTCTCATGTGGTTTCTAGCATTTCCTGCTTTGGCTCAGGCCAGAATACTAGGAAGGATCATCTATCCACACTTACACCCCAGCAGGAACTACCAAGTGCAGAGGCAGCGCAAAAATGGGTTAGGATGAGGGTGGAGGGAGGTTATGGGGGGATGTTAACCCAGTTTAGTAAGGAAAAGGATCAAGGGGTTACATTTGAGTCTGAAAATGTTTAGGGGACAGGAAATCATAAGTGAGGAAGCATGGCCCAGTGGTTAGAGCACTAGTCAAGCACTTGGGGATCCCATTTCAGTTCTCTGCCCTGCCACAGAATTCCTCTGGGACCTCAGGCAAGTCACTTAGCCTCTCTGTGCCCTAGTTCCCCATCTGTAACATGGGGAGAAAGCCCTGCCCTCTCTCCAGAGCGTGTTGTGAGGATAGGTTCATTAAATAATTGTGGGGCATTCAGGTTCTGCAGTGTTGGGGGCCATATCAGTACGACAGAAGAAGAAAGGAGTTTTGGTAGGTCTCAGCAGACATTAGACCACAACACACAAATCGCCGCATAACTACACAATCCCAGCTCAGAAGGAGCTCAAGACTGGAACAACAGGGGCTTTTCTGGGTCATGAATGAGGCGCATCGGCAATGCTGTGTGTGGGCTCCGGACTGGAACCACCAAGCACAATGGGGACCTGGTCCATGACGATGGGTCCTAGGAACTATGATAACACTGTGATGTTACAACCCATATTCTTCATATGAATATGGTACAACTAAGATATACCTTATGCCAGATGGCTCATGTGAGGTATCATTGGAAAGGTTCTGATTTTCTGAATGTGTTTATCCAATTTGTATGCCTGAGTCATTTCTGTCTCGGAAGCCGGGGATATTGACCATGTCTCCGTATTTCAAATGGGCTATGTTGGATGATGCCAAACAACGTTAATGGCTTATTGAAGAAATGCGCACAAGCACAAGGCTCACCCCAGGAACTGTGTGCAATAGAAACCTCTCAGAGATAGCTCGACACAGTGGGAACTGTTTGACCCAGGTCAGATAGCTCGACACAGTGGGAACTGTTTGACCCAGGTCAGATAGCTCGACACAGTGGGAACTGTTTGACCCAGGTCAGATAGCTCGACACAGTGGGAACTGTTTGACCCGGGTCACAGCAAAAAAGCTTTCCAGCAAGTGAGGGGAAGATATAAAAGAGGGACCATGACGACAGGAGGGGACCTTACTCTCCCTATAACAACACACCAGAAATCACCTGGGGAATAAAGACTAAGCTGTGGGAAGTGATGGTCCCAGGCTGGAAGGATTTTTAGCCTGTGTAAGAAAACCTGGGAAAGCCAAGGCAATTTGTGTCTTAATTATCTGCCAGCCAGTTTATCACTAAGGGTGAGGATTTGCTAATTTGTATCCTACCTATCTAGTGTGTTAAGCTCAGATTGCGAGTTTTGTTCATTTACTAAAGTAATCTGCTTTGTTCTGTTTGCTATCCCTTTAACCACTTAAAATCTACCTTTTGTAGTTAATAAACTTATTTCTTGTTCATTATTAAACCCAGTTTATATAATTTCTAACTGGGGGGGGGCAAGAAGTCGTGCACATCTCTCTTCACATTGAGGAAGAGGATGGATTTTTATGAGCTTGCGCTGGGCAGATTTTTCTATACAGCACAAGACAGCATTAGGGGTGCGCACGTGAGTGCTGGGGGAGTCCTCTCACACAGAGCTGACTTCCGCCTGGGTCTGCAGCGGGGTGTGGCCATACCTGTGTGTGCGCTGCAAGAGGCCGGAGAGCCTAATTCAGCAAAGCAGGGAGAGGGAACCCAGGCTCTTTGAGCAGGGGAGGCTCAGTGACATCCCAGTACATCGGGTGGCATCCCAGAAAGGGGGGTCCAACCCATCACAAACACAAATAATAATAAGGATCAAGGCAGCCAAAGATATTCAACATGTCCTGTCCCGGGACAGAGCAGTAGAGCCATAACCGGTATCCATTTTCTTCTTGTCTACACTGAGTCCAGTGGAGTTATTATAGATTTCCACCAGTGCAAGTGAAAGGAGAATCAGACCCATAGAGTGAATTCCCTTGTGTACTTGCGCACACATCTGTGTGTGATTTCTGTGCATGGGTCTATGAAGTGCCAAGGGCTTTTCTACCTGAGGGAGGTTTGAACTAGCACCTTGCTCAATTAAAAAGGTAAGGGGAAGTGGTGGGGAAAATCAGTGGAACTTCTTTCCCACATCAATGAGACAAATTTCTCTCCAGGAGCCGTATTTGTTATTTGGATATCAGACTGGCTGTAATCTGTTTCCATTTTCATTATATGTGTCCCCGTCAGAAGCTGGAGGCTCGGTGGCAGACACCCCGCTGTTTCCATTTGGCTGTATGAGGCAATAGATTAGATTCCTATTTGGTTCATGGAAGATCCCTAGTGATATCAATTAGATATGTCAGAGGGACTCGGGGGAATATTTTTTCCTTTATTTATTTATTGGAGTTGAAGACGTCGCATGCTATCACTGAGACACTCAATGTCTCTCTCTCTCTCTGGCTTGTAATAAATCACAGCAAAGGTTATTTTCACGAGGAGAGATACTATTATCGGGGCTGTACCCAGCAGTGCAGGATTAAGAGTTTCTGCTTTAAAGATCTGGACACACACTCAGTCTGTCTCTCTCTGATTGGTGCTTGTGCATTTATTTAAAACAGAGTTGTCTCCTTTTTGGCAATTTGCTTGTAATGAACTGGTTCTATCAAGGCATGGGAGGATGGGGATGGCAAGAAACAAGCAGCAGCTCACCAGAACCTTGCTTATGCCCCAAATCCTCACATTTTTAAGATCTTTAAAACTTTGGGTAACTTTTTTCTCTCCAATTTTCACTGTATGCTCCTACTGCTGTTTTGAGCAACTCCACTGAAATTCCATGTGGATAACCATTCTCTGAGGGATTCCATCATGACTCCTGCATCCAAGGGAGTTCAGACCTCAGCAGGGCATTGGATATATTAATAATGAGCATTTTTTGTATTCCCCATGCAAAGCACCCTACAGCCAGGCATTAACTAATTAACCCACTCAACATCTGGGGAAGTAGGTGGGTAAATATTTTTAGCCTTATTTTACAGGTGGGGAAGTTGTGTCAGAAAAGTGAAGTGACTTGGCCATGGCCACACAAAACGTCTGTGACAGAGCCAGGACCTGTTTCCCAAACCTCCATATCATGATCCCTTCTTAGCAAGTGTCCAACCCACACTCATGTCTATGTCTGAGAGCTATGACTCTTCTATCAACAACACCAAGTTAATGCCCACAAGGACCCCAGAATGAAGGCTCGATTCTCGCACTTGGCCTAATCCTGAAAGGTTCTGAGCATTGGTTACTCCTACTAAAATTCCTATTAAATGATTTAAAGCAGGTGTAATTAAATACACAGGAGGATGGTGCAAATAACATAGATCTGTCAATGTCAGAGCATGAAAGGTGAAAGCAGACCAGAGAATACCTGTCACCTTAGCTCTGTCAGGCCAATACAGGCACTTCATTAAAATGGTGTAATCCCCTGTCCGTGGGAGTGCAAGGGGACACGTTAACTGAGCCGCTCAGTTTTTCTGTGTCATGTAAGAATAACAGGGCTAAAGCCAGCCTGACTTGGAAAGAGTGGCGATTGCTGAACTGATAGGGACATTTCTGGTTCAACAAAGGAAAAGCTTCAGCCTGTATGAGAGCCAATTGTTTGTCCCTGTAATCATGAAAAAGCAATTCCTGCATCATAAAACTACCATGCAGTTTGGCATGACTGGCAATGAAAGAGAGTCCCGGATCTGGAACAGTGAGGCAGGACTAAGTGGCATTAGCAGGACTGTATGGGAGTTCCAAACTGGAGTGGCCAGGCATGGCCGGTTAGGAGGGCGGTTCGACAGACCTGACTGACGTAGCTGGGGGCTGCTGAGCAGGCTGGGGCACACTGGCAGAGCGGTGGGTGGAGCCAGCACTGGAGCAGTAGAGGCCATAAGTGAGGCCTGTCTGTCAGCTGTGTTTTACTGAATTCCACCGGCCGTGATGCTGCAGGGCTGATTTCTGCTTTTTCGTAACCATTATTTTGCTCATAATAAATGGGCTACTGACTATCCTATGGAAAATCTGGTAGCCTAAGGGATTGTTAATTCTGATATATCCTTGGACTCCTATCACTAGGGATCTCCCCTGCTCCTATTGAAGTTGATTGCAAGACTCCCACTGACTTCAGTGAGAGAAAGAGCAGCCTATAAACAATGCTGTGTGAGCATGAGCTTATTAATCCCTCTCATGAGACAACTTACAAACAGAGCTGGTGCTGAATGATTTTCCCTCATGAAAAAAATATTCTTCAATGTTTTGTGGGGGGTTCATTGAAAACCAAACTATTTTGGGGTGGGGTGGCGTGTTTGGTCAATGAAAACACAGATTTTTCCCCCCCCTGAAAATTGGCATTTCCCAGGGAAATTTCCATTTCAGTAAAAAAGGCATTTCCCACAGAAGAAACATTTTGATAGAGAATTTGCGACCAGCCCTAAGGTACTGTATTAGCACCATTTTGTGCGTAGGTCCACTGAGGCCCAGAGAGGGAAGCTACAGATCTCTGGTGCCAGGGTCAGGGTCAGAGCCAGATGGGGATTCTGAGGTCTTCTGCTCCCAGTTTTGTGCTCAGGCCACCAGCAATTGTCCTTCAGGGTGTTGTGTCCTCCTCCTCAAACCTAAAATAACTAGAGTCTTCCTCCGAATGCCGCGAGTGCCAGGGCCTAGCACAGAAGCCCCTCACAGCACCAGCCTCCTCTACCTCATTTGATTTCATATTTAACCTGTGAATAACTCAATGAATATCTAAATCAGCAGCGAGAGACGCGCCCGGCTCGCAAACACCCATTATTAATGCACAAACACCCCCTGAATTGCCAGTTTACTCTGGCTCCATCTCTGGGAGTGAGTCCCGTTTGAATGTTAATGCCTGTAAGATGAAACCTAGCTGATTAAATTTTAGACTTGCAAATGGATTTGGTAAATAGACTTCAGGAAAGGCGGGACAGAGACTGCCTGCTTTGATAGCAGATACAGTAAAAAGCAGCACTTTGTGATTAGGTGAGAGATTCACTCGTGGAGAATAGGAGTCTCAAGGGGCTGCTTTCTGGTGAGAAATCTTTTAAGTAAATAAATTTATGGCAGTTTTTCTTTTCCCAAACAGAAAAGTCCCTCAGCACTTCCCCCCGGGCTTTCTGAGGCAGACTTAATGGGAAATAAATAAATAAAGAGAGAGGCTGGAAGCAGAACTCAGCTTGACAGTTTTCGAAACATGTCCAGGCCGATTTGGGACCGGAGAGGTTTGGATCAGGTTGGTGCAGTCAGCCAGCAGGACTTCTGCATGGAAGTCCAAAGCCACTTCCTTGTGTCTGGCCCATGCTCGGAGTCAGGGGGGAGAGGCACAGTCCTGGGGAGGAAGATAGAAGATGACCGTTAGTGCTTCCCTTACGGCTTTGATTCCTAGTGCTCTGGGAGGGAAGTATGGGCTTGTGGGTAATACACTAGACCTGAGATTGGGATACAGTTCCTGACATAGCAATGGTGCTGTAGCCCGGCCACAGAAATCCCAGCCTGCAGCAACAGAAGGAGCTTTTCTGTCACTGTTGCAACACCACTTTCCCGTGTGGCAGTAATTAGGTTGATGGAAACGTTCTTCCTTTGACCTAGCTGCATCTACACTGGGGCTGAGGTTGGCATAGCTGCAGCAGTTGGGATGTGGATTGTAAGTGTAGACCATGCCTCTCCATCTCTTTATGCCTCTCATCCCTATCTGTAAAATGAAGTAAACAACCCTTCCATTGTCTGTCTTGTCCACTTGGAGTGTAAGCTTCCCAGGGCCGGGACGGCCTCTTACGAGGGCCTGGTCTACACTTAAAAATTAGATTGATGTAGCTGTGTAGCTCAGGCCTGTGTACAATTTCTGCTCCTTGACCAACGTAGTTAGGTTGACCTAACTCCCAGGGTTAGGTTGATGGAAGAAATTTTCCATCGACTTAACTGCCGCCTCTTGGAGAGATGGATTAACTACATTCATGGAAAAACTCCTTCCCTTGATGTAGGAAGCACCTACACTAGGGTGCTACAGCACCACAGCTGTGCCACTATAGTGTAGACATGTCCTGAGTGTATAGGATCACAAATCAAATTGGGACCTCTTGATGCTATTGTAATACAAATAACAATAATTCACAAACATTAATAAATTAAGCCTTTGAGTTCCCCGGGGAAGTGTGTATGTTTCATTATCCCCATTTTACAGATGCAGAAACTGAGGCACAGAGAAAGAGATTTGCCCAACGTCACCCATGGTGTCTCTGGCAAGCAGGCAATGGAATTCCTTCTCCTCAGTCCCTTTCCAGAACCGTTTTCCCCAATACAGGAGCCATTTTTATTCCTACTCAGCTTTCAGGTTTATTTAATTTTTCACTGTGAAAAGAAAAGCAGTTTCTGAAATACTTTTAAAAATGCAGATGACAGGGCACCTCACACCGACCTGTCTGTATAATATATAGGGAGATTTTAATAACAGTGCTTGCATTAGTTCTTATCTGGAGCCAAATGAAATATTAAGAAGAAAAAGAGGAAAAAATAAGTGTTGAAGCTGGAGTGTGGATTTTGCACATATTAAACCATTTATCTTTTGCTCCCCTGCTGAGCTCAACCATACGTGGCTGCGTCAGCCCAAACCCTCGAGAGAAACACAGCACTGGGAGGGAATGTCCTTGGGGAAAGGGCTGCGCAGCAGCCTGGGAATGGAGAAGCACTTTCCCTTGACCCATCTCCCAGCGCCTCATTCAGAGAAAAAGGCGCAGCAGGAAATGGTGCTGGTTATTCTGTAGGGCTGCCTTCCCTGCTGAATCAGCACAGCATTGATGCCCGCCTGCCCCGGTGCTGCAGGGAGGGTGACTCTTTAAAGGGTGCTTTCACCTCTCTGTTCGTCCTGACACCAGTACCCCAGGGTGGCGTTAGGGAACCCTGTGCTGCAGGGAGCCTTGTGGGCGAGTCAGTAGGATCATATTAGTCATAGTGGCGTGGCCAAATTCCAATCCAAGCATGGCCAATTCATGCCTGGTGTCATGCCACAGACTGTGGTAGCTGCTTGAGAGAAGAATCTGCCCCGTTCTGTTTATATACATCCCCTCTGCAGTTCAACTGGAATGAAGACGGGCTGCTGCATCCCACCCTAGAGGTGGCTGCATTGCAGTGTCCCAGTACAAGCAGCCTGTGCTTTGCTGCTGGGATGGGATACACAGGTCTTTTGGTGCCCACCTGCCCCCGGAGGAATCCTGCCAGCAAGACCCCCCACCATATGTAGAGAGGCCCCAGTGAGCCAGACTGTGCCATTGGATTTGGGGGGTCAGAGCAGCATCCCAGCTGAAAGGCCTCACTGAGCTGAGGTAATTGGGTGCAGCTGAGAGTAATAAGGGGCCTTAAAAGGAAGGAGTGGGGCTACCTGAGAGCTGTGTAGGGAATGTGAGGGCCTGCAGAGCTGATACCGTTTGGGTCTGAAGCTGGGTGAGGGAATGTGGGTCCCATTTACCCAAAGGCTCTAGAGGGTGAAGGATGTTAGAGGGAGGTTCTGGCCCATCTCTGCGGGCAGCCAGCCTGGAACCATGGGGGGCCCTTGCTATGCGGGTGTCTCTAATCCCTTAGCGCTTGGAGAAGCTGGGGTGTTTCTGAAGCTCAGCCCTGGGCAATCCCATCAAGCACTAACACTTGAGCAGTTCTTCTGGCCTGGGGCAGGCAGGCACTTACAGGATCCGTAGTGATGGGGTCCCTGATAGCATCTGCTGCCTGCTCTTGCCAGCGGCCGGGGGTGTCAGGGGCAGGGTAGCAGCCACTGTGTACTCCCATCCCTGTGCCCTTTCCCTTTATTAATGAAAAACCAGGACCCGCTGTTGTAGAGGAGCAAGCCCAGAGCAGCAGAATCTCTCCAGATTTCCAGCATCAAGGCAGCAGCCAGCACAAGCTGGCTTCCAGACCGCATGAGTGTCAGGGTCCTGCCGTTCTCTTTGCTACAGATCCTTTCTGCTGATTTTGAAGGCAAACAACCCCTCCACTCCCACTCTCCTGGCTTCCATCCCAGCCCTGAAACCGCTAGAGGGTGCTAAGAGATGAAAGATGCCATCTATCCTTCCTGACCCCCATGCCCACTTTGCCGTGCTAGTGGAGCATCACTGCAGTATGCCTTCCCCGTGCAGCAATGGACAGCATGAGAGCCCTAAGAGCAGGGGCAGCCCAGAGGGACCAGAGGCATTTGAAAGTCCATCATGCAAGAACCACGTGGCTGATGGGGGCTCCTTGCCTTTCTTCCTTTTTAGAGGATGAATTCTAACGCAAGAGTTTTATTACCACGGCAGCTTGGCGTTCTGCTGGGGGAGTTGGGATTAGTTAACATCAGTCAAGAATTATGCTTTCTATTTACCTGTCTGAAATTTCCATTACTTTTCTTGTTCTGTATATTGAAACATACATCATCTGTTCATTAAAGCATAATCTCCAAATTATACCGTCTCTGAGCAAACAAGGTTACACTGGCTGCTCGCATTAGAATGAATCAATATCACACCGCGCCTGCTGCAGCTACTTTGGAGAAACCAATGCAAAATCCTCAGTTGCTTGACCAATCCTGCCTCCATGCAATCTGCCAGGGCTTGGAAGCTAGGTGTTAGTTTGGCAGGGTAAGGCAAGGAGAAGCAACAAGGAGGCCTAAGGATGAATTTACACCATCGGTAGCTGGAATCAGGGTCTGGCCTGGTATGTACAGTGTTTGCAAAAACCCTTTGGCTGCTGCAGGATGAAAGCTCTGCATTAATGTCATTACAGCTGGTTCTTATCTAGTGCTTTCCATCTGCAGATCTCAAAGCACTTCGTAAAGGAGGCCAGTCTCGTTATCCTCATCTTACAGATGGGAAAACTGAGGCACAGAGACATGCCCCAAGATCACCCTGCTGGGCAGTGGCAGAGCCAGGACTAGAAGCCGGCGCTCCTGAATCTCAGCCTGGTGCCTAGTCACTAAGAGATGCCAATCCCTGCATCCAAGGGAGTTGGGTACAATGGGCCCAGCCTCTGAACCAACCCCTTCTTTGAGTTTATAACACACACACCTGATGGATCAAAGGTCCGCCCTGCCCGTCCGTGCCCATTTCTGGCCATTGTTCTTTATTTGTGTTGCTCTAGTACCTGGGGCACCAACCCAAGATCGTGGCCTCGGCATAGTGGGTGCTGTATGGACACACAATCCCTGCTCCAAGGAGCAGAGAGTCCATTCCACCACTGCCACACCCACTCTGAGCCTGGGTGAGATGAAAGCTAGAGGCTGATGCTGATCAGGGCCCCATGTCGCTGCCCACTTTGTCGCCCCTCATCAACCCTGCATGCAGACTTTGGCAATGGGAATGACTATGGGAGCCAAACAGCGGAGGGGATGGGATACAGACCCCCATGGCCAGGGCAACCCTGTGAGCTCATCATCGCTGGGCTAATTACAATTGACGATGAAGTCAGTGGGGCTGTACTGGGTCGTTGGGGCGATGTAGCTGGCAGAAGTCCACCCTTCCAGTGTGTTTTGCAGCCAGCATCATGAGTGTTTGTGAGGCACTCAGTGGGTTCAAATCTAACATGTGGCATTGGTGATTTGAGTCTGAAGCATGTTGAAAACATTTGACACCAGTATTTTGGCAGCCAGCTGTTTTTACCAGCCCCGTGAGCTGTTTGTGGACAGCAGCTTTCAAAACTTCAAACTTGACAAATTTTCATGAAAAATGTCAAGAATTGTTTTGTGACAAATGTTCCATCTTTTTTTGACCAAATCTGCCTGAGATTCCTTTTATTCCCCTGGACTGGACACCAACAAATCCAGCTTCTAGCCGGAAGGAATTCTGTTGTTGTAAATGGTTTGACTGATGGCTTTTTGGTGACATGTGGCAAAAATGTCAGATTTCAGCCCCCGCCCCCTCCCTACACCTTGTAATTAGCAGTCCATAATGAATGAGTGATGTGAGCCAAATTTCAGCAGTCTAGTTTACAAGGAGATTTGAAGAGCTGAAGTCTGACAAGAAACACTGGTGAACTCTTGGTGACCTCAGATGGAAAATTCAAAATTCAGCAGCAAATTGGGAAGTATGATTTTCCCTGTTCCCCATGCTTGACCACAAACAAAAGCTGGAACAAAGTTAGTTTTCAAGAGCCTAGCTCCTTGGGAACATGGAGATTACCTCTGTGAATGACTATAGTAGAGGGCTCTATAGAATACTAGATACAATGTATTGCACACATTTGAAACATCAGATTATTAGCAATTTAAAGCAATGTTTAATATACTCTGAAAATAGACAATTGCCAGGATAATTAAAATAGCTCATGGCATGTTAACTGCTGCTATCGCCACGTGTAAACCGCACCCCATTCAATTGCATGGAAAGATTTCTATTAAGTTTAATGGGCTTGGACTGGGTACCCTTCCATAACCCCTATTAAGCATGTGCTTAAGACTTTGCTGAAAAGGGATGGACTTACACAATGACTTCAGTGGGACATAAAGTGGGGTGTTATCCCTAGTGAACTCTCTTCCTTGAAAGGACATTGATTTAAAAAAAATTCTTAGAAGAAATTAAACAAGTCAACTTTACTGTAAAAAATGCATTTCCCTCCTGCAGCTTCTCATGGTCCTGGATCTTCAGGGTTTTAGACTGGTATTACGTTCCTTTCAATGGGGGAGTATTCTACAGATGGCATTTGTCTTCCATAAAATGCCTTGCACTTGTATTTAAAATCTGTATAGTGGTGTGAGAGACACGGAATGCATAATAACTATTACAGAGCTGTCCAGCGTCCATTGAAATAGAAACAGATGATAGGGCTTGGTGTATTGCACACGGTGTATTGTTCTCCAGCAGGAGCATGGTAGACATTATCATTGAGAGACATTACTGCAGTACCTGGACCACTATCCTCTGGAGTGCAGTAGCTGCTTTTGATTTGACAGTATTCATGGGAAAGTATTTTAAATAATACATGACGTTTCTGTGCAGTTCAAGGCTCATGTGCTAGTTTAACAGCAGTTGCGATGTGTTATCATTTGATAAACATGCTCGTTATATATTATGTATATCATATCCTGATGTCAGATTCACAGGGAATTTTTTCTGGTCATACAGCTGGGCTGTTTGCTCTGCATGTGGATTAGGTTATGTTAGCATCTCCATTGTAAAGTGCAGTCTAATCTCCCCATGCAGCCTGTGCTTAAACCAATGCTGCAGTGTAATAGAAAGGAGATTCTAATCACTACATCTAATTACAGAGAAGGGCAAATCAATACAAAAGATTTTAAGAGTGTCTTAAATATTACAAATTCTCCTCTCCCTTTGGCTGGCACAGCCTCTTAGCTTCAGTGGAGTTTCATTGGAATAAGTGAGAAAAGGATTTGGCCCTATCTGCGTAAAGCAAAACAGAACTACCATGCAGGAAGAGGAAATGGCCATCTTGGGAGTCTGATGAGATTGAGACACTGGACATTCCAATCGACATTTGCATGCATGAAAAAGGCAGGAGAGTTCCAAAGCTGTTGTAAGTTCTGTTTTGTTTCATTGTTAAGTTAACCCATTTAAATAACAATAGACCACACTGTAGTGCTTTGGGACGCTGGGCATTCAGCGGCTGTGTCTCAAGACCGCTCACCACACTGAAGCTCTTACTGGGAACCATTGATAAAACGGCAGGTCTCACGATGTGGACCGCAGTCCATTCATGGATGTGACAGGCTTCTGAGAGTGAGGGCACCAAGCCCAGGCACTAAAAATCGGGTCCTTTGCCAGGCACCCAAAAATTAAGGCCCCAAGAATCACTGGTCACCTCTGAAACTCTCAGCCTCAGGTTCCTCTAGTTCTTTCAGTTAGGCTTTGTCTGTATCGGTTGTTGGATCTGTAAGTGCCTCAGGGCAGGGACTTCTGTGGAAGCTTGCACAGCTCAACTCATGCTGTCGGTGCTTTACAAATGCATAGTAAAAGGGAACAGTGACAGGAAATCCCCACCTGGCACACACCTGTGCATTGAAGGAAAGAACCCGGGCCTTTCAGCAGGCTACCATCAACACTACTGTAAAGCTTAGACCTTGGGCAGATGGACGGAAAGGAGCCGAGTAAAAGAGAAATAAATGAGTATGACCATGTTATAGGTTGTATGTACCTTTTACATGAATTTTGACAGCTGCAGATGAAGGGGTTTGGCTTTAAAAATGGAAATTGGCACTAGACTTTCATATTGAGGAGCACAGGCTTAGACTGGCTCAGCCTAGAGTCCATTATCCTCTCTCCAGCAGTGGCTAGTATGTGATGCTTCAGACGAAAATGAGCCTCTTGAAAATGCACCTGGATGGTTGTTGCATATGGGGATGGAGGGTGGGCAATTTCTTCCTGATCTTTATGGGGATTATTTCGCAGTCTGAAGCATGAAATCCGATTATCCACATCCCAGTGGGCATGACCACTGTGCAAATGGTATCAGTCGCGTGACTGTTCAGTGCTGCCAGGCCTTGACTAGTAACAGCTCCTCGGCACAAACCTCACCACTTTCTATTGCAAGCATTAGGTGCACTGCTCTGACCTGCCTTTTCTAACATGGACACAAAGCAGGGCAGTCATCGAAAACACAACCCTACCAAAGTAAAACACGGTGCTGCACACACAGTTCTCTTCAGGGGAAGAGGATCAGAGCGAGACCAAGCCACATGTGCCTAGAGCAGGGCAAAATGTATTGATCAAACTTTTTCTGGTGAAAAATGCGGAGTAGGTGACATCAAAACATTCTGTGAATTCAGATTGATTTCCTTGAATTGTTTCAGTTGAAATAAACGTTAAAGATTCAGAAAACCTCCCCAAACATTTCATGTTGAGATTATCAAATGAAATGTTTCAATTTTTTTATTCAAAACAACTTTTTGTTTCAAAATTTCCTTTAATTGTATTTTAAAAAATGTTTCCAATGTATTAAAAATGTTCAAAATCAAGAAGAAACATTTTAGCTTGACCTGAAATGATTTTTTTCTACTTTTCAATTTGTCAGAAATGTCAGAACCTTTCACTTTTGGCTCTACCAGAAATGATTTTTGTAAATGATTTTTTGGAATTACCAGCAAACTGAAAGGTCTGTTCTTTGCCCAACTCTACATGTGGCAGATGTTAGTCACATCACTTAGTGTGCCACCGGCAGGTGCTCAGATACGAAGATGGAGGTAGGATAAGAACATGTATAGTATAATAGTGTAGTGTAGTATATCGTACTAGGGTTTCACGTTCCCTTATTCTGTGCATATGACAGACCACGCTACTCTGGAAGGGGAAATGCAAGAGGGAGGCAAAAAGCAATGACAAACCAAGAAAATTAATGAAAAAAAGAAGACAAGAAAACTTCTCTTTATTTTCTTTTCAGTGGACAGCAGCAAATGTTTTCTAGATCGGTCCCTGAACATCCACTGCTTCCATTTAGTCTCTCCTCCTTCACGTCCAGGAGGGGTCTTTTGGTTCTCTTATGTGAAACCTTTAAGCAAACTTCCTTCTTCCCCTTAAATTAAAAATGTTAAGGAAAAATGGCTCCTGTCCTCATCTGCCTAGGTGCCCCACACGCAGCCACCCAGGCCCTATCTGGGATCATTCCGCCCATCTCCTTATTATGAGGGAACTAGGAATGGAACAGCAGCAGTGTGTGCTGCAGGTCGAGACTGAGGGGCATTGGGAGGGATGTGAATTGGGGGTTCAGAACTTGACTAGAGGGCTAGGGATGTGAATGGGGTGCTGCAGGTCAGGATGGAAGTGTATTGGCAGAGCTGTGTGTATGTGTCTTCTGTTACGTAATCAGCGCTGAGCACACCCTGCATCGAAGGGCCCTAGCCTTTCCGGGATGCCAAAGGATTTGCAGTTGAAAGCGCCAAACCTTTTTTTCTTCTCCTGCTTTTCTGAGTGACTGGTTGACAAAACTGGTTGACAGAATCAGTCTGTGGAAGAAGGAGGCATTTCTGATTCTGCTGTCAGTTCCTCAAATGCTCCTGATGCACTTTCTCTCCTTGTTACATGCGATATGCCAACTTCTCACCTGTGAGAGTCCAGCCCCATATCTGAATGCAGCCCCCCTCCCCAGGAATTCAGTCTCCCAACACAAGCAGCCTAGTGACCAGGCCATGGCATCATGCACACAGCACACATCTGGTGTGGAGATGCTTTACTCCTGGCCTTGCACAGATCCCTGGGTCCACCTCCGTCTTCCTGCTCTACTGACAGCGTCCTATCTCAGCATTACCAGCCGGGCTTAAACTGCAGCTGCTCTGCAGCCCAGCCACACACACCCACAACTGAACCTGAGTTTCGTCTCCTTTCCTAACCACGTGCAGGTTGGCTTGTTCAGTGCTCAAGGGCCTGGGCTAACCTGTCATCTCTTGGTTTGTAACATTGTTTAAAGGTGGGAGTTAGTTTAGCTCTCATGAAAGTGATCAGGGGCTGAGTGCCACACAGGCTCCTCAGCTCTCCAGCTTTTCAAGTGCCTCTCAGTCCTGACCGGTAGCCTCCTCTGATATTCCAGTTCTGGATTACCCCCACTCCCAGCTCTGCCAGTATCCCTCCATCCTGACCTGCAGCTCTCCAGTATTCTGGTCCTGGTCCTGCTACTTAGCCAATGCCCATCTGTAGCCCTACAATGTTCCAGTCCTGAGCATCCCACACTCAGCTCTGCTGGTGCCCCATAGATGTGCCCTGTAGCCTTCCTGATAGCCCAGTCCTGTGTTCTTCTCCTGTGCAGGCCTGCCAAGCAGTGATCTCCTGATGTGCTCACACACAGACACTAGACTGAGACCCAAGCTCCTTTTCAGCTGGCAACTCTAGCCAGTGTTTGATCCCAGGTCTCCACATAGTGGCGGCACCAGAGCAGCAAGCGCGTGCCTGGGGTGGCAAGCTGCGGGGGGCACCCTGCCAGTTCCTGCGAGGGCGGCAGTCAGGCAGCCTTCGGGGCCTTGCCTGTGGAAGGTCCGCCGGTCCCGCGGATTCGGCGGCAATTCGGTGGCGGGTACGCCGAATCCGCTGGACTGGCGGACCTCCCGCAGGCACGCCGCCGAATCCGCGGGACCAGGGACCTCCCGCAGGCGCACCGCCGAAGGCAGCCTGCCTGCTGTGCTTGGGGCGGCAAAAAAGCTAGAGCCGCCCCTGTCTCCAACGGTGACAGGCACTCTGCCCTTTTGCCCTGCAAGGCCCACGTCTCCTCTATTAGCCAAGACAGATGGTGGGCTCATCTGAGCATGCTCTAGAGCGCTCACACGGACCCACCATCCTCAGCAAAAGCAGCCTGGAAGTGCCTCCATCTCAGTTTTCTCATCCTCCTACTCAGATTGTCCCTGTCACTCCGTTCCGAGGAGCTGAGACCTTCCTGTCGGGCTTGGGAAGGGCGGCTGAGCTGCTTCACCTCCAACAGGAGGAGAAGGAGCAATTAGCAGTCTGATAGCAAGATTAATAGCAGATGCTCATAATTAACTCACTATGCATGTAAGCAGCTATTGTCTCCACTTTATCCTGGAGAGATTGATATTCTGGAGTGACTCATTATCGAGAAGGGACCTATTTTGCCTGCAGAGCACAGTCACCAGAATGGAAATTGCAATTAGAGTTGACTGTGTCCCTGCCAAAAGATTTTAGAGGAGAATGAGTTAGGGTGGGGCAGGCGCCTCTCTCCATTTGGGCAGGCTGCCACGGCGGGCTGGCTTCTCTTCGCTTTTCCCACTGCAGGAAGTTGTTAAAACAGAGTTGAGTGGGTAGGTGTTTGTGGCTGGAAGAGACTATTTCTGTACAAGCCTATTTGGCACCTTGGGGCGGATGCAGAAGGATTTCTCAGCAGCGTGTGTACCCCAGGGTTCCCAGGAAAAACCCTACAGTAACAAACCTGAGCAGCCTGGGGTGTGTACATTGGTTTGTTATTGTAGGATTGCTCCTGATCACTTGGAGATGGGCCTGCTGGTTCTGTATTGTAGAGTTGCTCATATGACGGGCTTTTCTCATTCTAATTTTGTAAAGAGCATCAAAAAACAAATTGTGAAACTGGACACATGCTGACCATTGCCTGGATTTTGCAAAGAGATAACAGAGGAAAGAAAGGTCAGATACTTCATCTCTATCCAGACCATGGCAGTGTTATCTCTGGGATGTCGCTTAGCACCACATACGCTCTCTCCAGATCAGCAATTCTGCAATTCTTCTCCTGGCGTGAACCTGCCTGTTCCCAGAATTAGACTCTAAGCCCTCAGGCCAGGGACTCTGCCTGAGTAGCACAGTGGGGCCTTTGGCCTCCCACTTACACAACTCAAAAATCATTAGAAGGGGTCTGGTTCGCATCACGTTTCCTGCAGCGACGGTTACACCTGCATGTATTCTCAGCTTCCCTAAGCATTGCCGTCTGGAGGGGAAAAGAGCACCAAAAGGAATGTGGCCAACAGCAGTTCAGCTGTTCCCTGCTGCCCCTCTGTTTAATGGCCAAACAAGCTGGGCAATTCCCTCAGAACCTGTGCATCCGTCAATCAGATCGTGTGTGAATCGTCTTTCTTTCCCCCCCTCCCCTACCTGCAGCTTGGAACTAGCCTTTGCCACAGTTCAGTAGCCTCCACATTGATCTCAACAGGGCCTTGAAAACACATCTCTCATAGTTCAAGAGAAAACAGATGATTCAGCCTGACTGGTAGCTAGAGCTTCACCGGTCCTCTCGAAACACGTATTGATCAAAGACATTTGTCAAGTCCTGTCCATGGCTGAGTGGGAACTAGGCTGCCACTATGATGAGGGAAAGGGCTTTCAGGCTCCAGCTGGGTAAGGAAGAGGGATTTCATGTTCCAGGCCATTGTGAGCCATCTCAGACCTAGAAACCCTGAAATTAGACCGTTTTGGGACCATTCAGGAAGCAAAGTATAAGAAATCATAGAAGCCCGAAGTAAGGGATACCTGCTGTCACGGTTACAGGGCTAGCTGCACCTGTCCCCTTCCTGGTCTCCTGGGTGCACTTCTTCAGGTGTCTGGCCTTGGCCCTTTACCTCTCTTGGGGTAGAATTCCACAGTTCTCCCCCTCTGAGACCAGGCTCTCGGCTACAGAACCCTGGGCATCCACAGTGCTTACCCAGCAGGTGCAACTGGGTTCAGCACCTGTGGTTCTTCATGTCAGGAGTCTGTGACCAGTGGTGCATACAGAGACCAGACAGCTTTCTTCAAGCCAAAATGTTTGTTTATCACAGGAGGAACAATTCATAAGAGAAGACGGATTTTAAAAGTTTTGCAATGATCCCGGTACAGTCAGGGCCAGAACTTTGGGAGCGTCGTTAGCATCATGTGGTATTCCTGCAGTGCAGATGCAATCAATAAAGCGGATGATAAGTTATGTATCTCAGTATTGAGTGCCATTGGTTCAAGAATCTCCTTGTAACCTGGGACACAACACCGAGGCTTCAAAACACAAGTTACTTTGCTCTTATGCATCCTGAATGACATATTAGCCATATCAAACATCTCTTCCGGTGAGACAATCTGGCATGCTTAATGAGTTTGTGTAACTTGGATAAAGGCAAAAGAAATGATACCGCACAACTGAAAGAATTTTTCCTCTCCTGCCTAGAGCGTATCTGCTTCTATGCAGCAGGTTGACAAAAGGATACTGTGTAGACTACCAAATAATAGAGAGACATTTAATAACATACATGGGGAAAAACTGTATTGACTCTTTGGAGAGGAGTGATAAAATGTCATGTAAAGGGATCCACCTCTGAAATAGAGTCACTTCAAGGGGAAATGCCGTATACAACAACCAATGCAATGTTATAAAAAAGGAAATTAAGAAGAATCCCTTATCCATTTGTAACTGCGGAAGGAATGTTAGGGACAATATAGATCCAATTAGAATGTAATTCATCACCGAAGGTGGGATTTGACCAGGACGCTGGGGTTAGTATTTCTACTCTTAGAAAAAGCACAGTAGGGTATGAAAGACCCTAAGTGCCCAGGATTAGAACTGAGTGAATTATTCATAATGAGTCTTTTATTTGCCATGTTTCATCAGTGCTCTCGCTGTCCATGAAGTGATTGCGATTGTGCCACATTCATTTGTTATTTGAAATCATTTGCTGAATAGTCCTGCTAGAGATTCTTTGTCTGTAGCTTGTTTGCGAGCAATTCTTTGCGAATGTTCAACATTCAACATAGCAGTAGTTTTGACTGGACATGCCGGCCACATCGAGATTGTCCCTGTTCAAGGTAACTCTTAGCTTCCTTTGTGAGTGTCAACACTCATGATTCTGAATTGAAATTTGCTGCTCGTGAACATTCATTACATTTCCCTGCTTTGATGAACATCCCTGCCCGTGAACTTGTTTGCTGGAATATTTCTGCACAGGCGCCAGACTCAGAAGAAATGGATTTGTTTAATGATTTGTATGAAAGTTTGCAGAAAATGTTTTGAGGACTTTGCCTAGCTGTAGTGAGGACCTTAAGAACATAAGAACATCCATACTGGGTCAGACCAAAGGTCCATCTAGCCCAGTATCCTGTCTTCCAACACTCGTGAATGCCAGGTCCCTCAAAGGGAATGAACTAACAGGTAATCATCAAGTGATCCATCCCCTGTCGCCCATTCCTGGCTTCTGGCAAACAGAGGCTAGGGACACCATCCCTGCCCATCCTGGCTAATAGCCATTGATGGACCTGTCCTCCAGGAATTTATCTAGTTCTTTTTTTAACCTTAATTTTGCGTCTCATCTGAAAGATGCCACTTCCAGCAGCACAGCACCAGTGTTGCCACATATCTCAATTTTATTGCGAGTCTCACAATATTTAGTGGGTTTCTTAAAGCCCCAGCACCTGGACTCAGGTGACTGGACAGAATCTCCATTTTCTTTTTTTCAAAAAGTCAGTTTCTAGTCCTCATGGTTACAGAGAAAAGTTTGAAAACGTGACCTGAGTGTGAGCTAAAGGCAAGTGAAAAAGAATTCCAAAAGCACGGTTTAAAAAAAACCCTCATGATTTTTGAGCCAATGTCCTGCGTTTTTTTCAGCGAAACTTCTATGACTGTTGAACCCTTGGGTGTGGCAATACTGCAGTGTTCTCAACACCACCCCCGGGATCAGGTCAAGACTGATTCAGCTGAAAAAGCTCAGCCTATTCAGTCTCCATCAACGCTCTCTGCAGCGGGTACATGTTCCATCGAAGAACAGAACTAGCCGAGGGAGTTTAAATTGTAAGACATAGTTTGCAGCACAAGGTGATGATGTAACTATTAAGACATATATTTCTCCTTGTTTGCTGGCTATTCTTTTGCTCTCACTTGTCAGGCAGCAGATTTAAACAGAATAAGCATAGGGGAAAAAAACTCTAGAGAAAACATGCAAATAATTACAGAAACATGATACAAGCCCCTTCATTACCGACGTGGCTGGTGTGAGTAAATGTAATGGAGGTGACCTCCTGTACTCTGCAGAATGCTGCTCGAGCAAAGTCTGCTGGTTTTGTGCATCAAGACACCTGTTAAACATCCATTAAATATAATGACAGTGCGGTGATAGCAAAATAAAGTCAAAATTACTGTTCATTATTCCTTTGCTCACATGGCCTCGCTGATGGGGTAATAAACCAACTATAGAATCTTACTGCTCAGGAAATGACACCTGTGAACACCTGAGCCAGCCATCGGATGTCAGCCAAGAGTCATTACCCGAGATTGATGGACATGATGCTTGTCTAGAAGAAAAGGCCCTTCAGTTTGAGCAGCGCCATCTCTGATCTTTAGTTTTCTGCTCTGCCTGAGCTCCCTAATCTCCACTGACCCCTGTAATGCCTCATGTAGGGAATGCAGCTGGGTTTGCATTTTTTAGTGCTTGCAAACAGCTGATCTGTGCTCCAGCCAAAGACCTATAATGGGGCTGGTGCCGGCTGAACAGCTGATGCTAAATTCCTACCAAGACAGAGAGGCCATATGTGGCACATGATGTGTGTGTCTGAGCGACACCTGTTTACACAATTCCCTTAGAGAGAGGTGGAAGGAACTAAACAGCAGATCTGGATCTGACTGGGTCAGCGGAGGCAGAGACAGAGCAGAGAGAGGCTAATTTGTACCAGAGCATGTGCATTGTACAGAGAGCAGCACTTCACCAAGTCTCTGACTGCGTGGCACTTGGGCGAAAAATCAGACATTAGGAAATCTATTAGGAAGAGCCAGGTTTGTCTGAAATTTGGCCAGGCTTGTATGAAAACAATCTTCTGTATTCCAAGGGTACCCAGCAGTTGGGGTGCACGTCAGTTGACTCGGAGGGACAGTCATGACCATGGTGAGAATCAATGAGGTTTCATTGCAGCTTCTTCAGCCACCTGGGTAACATGTTTCTGATCCTGCCTTTGGAAGCACTTGAAGTCAAGGCAGCTACTTAAAGACTCAGCCCACGTTTTATACAAGGACAGGATGGAGGCCTTGATTCAGCAAAATACACACACATAAACTTGCTGAGCTTTAAGCACATGCTTAATTCCATCCCTCCTCAGCAAAGCATTTAAGCATGTGCTGAAATTTGAGCATGTGCTGAAGTGCTTTGCTGAACTAGTGGCGTAGTCAGTTTCCAGTACAGACCTGGTGACGCTGGATGATTCCAACAAAGCAGCTTGTTCATCACCTTGCTATGAATCGTCGCCAGGCAGGCTTAATGGAGAGGGGCCCTCACTTGCAAAAACCTTGGAAGGAATAGTGGTGTTATTGCTCAGTGTCAGGACCCGAACTGGTTAAGGAATGGCAACATTTGCATGAAAAATTTCAGAGGATTTTGCTCCATGGATTTGGGACAGGAATGATTTTCCATTTATTTCCATTTTTCACAGGAATTTTGGGGTTCAAAAATCTTCAGGTTAGAAAAATGTCATTGTTTTGTTTTTTAGTCCCCCCCTCCTTTTTCCTTTTTGTCACTGAAAAGTAAAGGGGTGGGAATGCAAACCCTAAGAATCCCACACACGACTCCCTTGGAACTGGGGTTCCCTAAAGAGTCCCTGGGGTACCACAGAGATGAGAGGAGTACATAGATGACAGACAGCATTGATTTCCATGGGGCTTCCTAATTTTGAAGGGACAGGATGATCTTCCCACCCAAGAGTCAACCCCCTTCTCCCCAAATGAACAAACCCAAACCTTTCCTCCCCGCCCCAGGAAAGAAATCCCTGCGGCAAGATACACAAAGCAGAGTCAGTCTGTCCCGTGGGGGCTGGGAGTGAATGCCAGGAGCTGTGACCAGCAGGGGCATGTGCCTAGGCATCAGGACTAATGCAAAGCAAATGACTCAAATGCGCAGTACCACCTGGTAACAATGAATGTCCTTTGTATAACCCTTCTACCCCGAGCAGACTTGCTATGATCTCCTCAGGAACTCCAGAGAAAATCAAACAGTTTGGGCTAATATCATAGGCCCGCATAATTAGCCACAGTTACCACCTGGGCTCAGCATGTCCATTAAACCTGCAGCCCCAGTGAGGGGCATTGAAAGGAGGAGAAAGGGGAAGGGCTGGCTGGGGCAGCCTGCCTTGCAAATGTCAGGTCTGCGTCACAGCCGTCTGCGTAGTGTGGATGAGAAACCCTGACTGATCTTCCTCCCGAAAGGGGTTTCCTGAAGGAATGATTTGCAGAGGGCAGGCTGCTGCGGTGGGTGCCTGTGTTTGTGTGATTGGTATTTTGGCCAGATAAAGGAAGGATCAGTTATCACCATTGTACAGACATAGAACTGAGAGATTCTGTTATTTGCCCAAGATCACACAGGGAATCAATACCAGTGTCAGGATTTGAACTCAGGTCTGTTGAGTCCCTGTCCAGCACCTTAACTGACCAGCCTTCCTCCCTGTCATTTGGGCATGACTATCATGGATCTGGCCCTCCGAGGCAGTTCATCAATATTTGTGTTTTACTTGGGAGCCAGTTCATAGCTGCTTTTCCCCATGGGATTAATATGGAAGGAGGCAGACTCCAGCCTCCTCCCTGTATCTGCCCGAGTAGTCACAAGAACCGTGGGTAGAAGAGGTGCCATTGGCAGAGGTCCAGAGCCCACAGAGACAGGCATGCAGCAGGCTATGCTCATTTGGGAGGAGACCCAGAGCAGATCCACAGATGTTTATTTACATGAGCAATGGTTCCAGCGTGGGCTGGTGGGGTGCCAGGCTGGCATGTGTCCTTCTGAGCTTCCAGCTCTTTGCTTCTACATCTTCTGATTGGCTTGCGTTGCCTCCTAACAGACAGTGACGGCACGGGCATATGGTAATGCATATTTAACTGGTATTTACATTCAACATTGTCTCTGTGTAGCTCTGTTTTCCTTCGCAAACACTTTGATTCCTCCAGGCTTCTGGCTGCTGCAATTTAGGAATACCCAGGAGAGAACGTGATGAAGGGAGTCAGGCATGATTGGCACATGCCAGCTGAAGACTCCCAGGCACAGAGAGCAACTTAGTAAGTTCCACACAGTCCCAGGCAGGTACCCAGCATGATGAGTCCTACCTAGCAGTTCCCTTAATTAGATAAAAGGGCCTGTCATTAATTATGGATGCCTTTGTTCATAATTAATAAGCAGCGGATGGCCACTGTCTGTGTGGTGTGTTGGCAGCTTCTGCTGACAGGTGGCAGAAGGCATTGCAGAGGGGGTTATGGGGCAGGGTGGAGCAATTTGGGATGAGCGGAACATGTAGGAAGAGTGCACATCTCTTCTCTGCGTTCTCTCTGGCTCTCACTGAATGGACTCCCTGTGCCTGCAGCTCCAGCCACATCCTCTCCAAACTGTTTCTGTCAGAGGAGTCTAGGAACCATAACAGATCCCACCAGGGTGCCATCTAATCCAGTATCCTATCTGCAATGGTGGCCAGTACCAGCTGCTTCAGAGGAAGATGGAAGAAGCTCCTTAATGTACCATTGTGGCGCAGCCTACCTGGAGGGGAAGTTTCTTCCTAACCCCTGTCATTTGGACGTTGATTTATGCCCTGAAGCATGAGGGTTTAGGTTCCTCCTAAAAGAAAAAAAAATACATTTTAATCCTATGGGATGTAATGGTGGGTGTTCTCACTACCCAGACAAATGCCTAGTGCCTTTTTTGAGTCTGCCGAGGCTCTTGGCCTAATTACAATCTTGTGGGCTAATTATGTATTGTGCAAAAATATCTCAAAATGTTGTTTCCGTTTTAAGTATGTTGGCTTTCAATGTCATTGACTCATCCTTGCTCTTGTAATGTGAGAAATGGTAAGTAGGAAAGTCTGGTTTACCTTCCCTGCATCATTTAAAATGCAGGTTGTTTGCTTATTCCCAGCATACCAAGCATCTAGATCACTTTATATCCATGACCTGTCCTCTTCCTTATTTACCTCTCCCCACTTTGTGCGTCATCTGCAAATGTTATCAGTGAGGAGTTATGTTTTTCTTCCAGGTCATTAATAAAAATGTTAAATAATGTAGGGCCAGTTAGTTTGACAGGATCTATTTTCCATAAACCCATGTTGATTGGCATTAATTACATTACACTCCTTTAATTCTTCTGTCTTCCCTTGCTCTTGGGACAGGAAGGCTCTCTGAGAAGATTGCTTGGACATTCTTCTTCTTCAGTATGCTTCCAAGTTCCCGGAAGTCATCTGCTGTCTGCATGATATCTCACCACATAGTGCCATTAGTGCCGTTAGGAGCCATCACCAATGGATCTTTTTTCTGTCGACTTCAGAAGCCTATCCAATGATATGGTGATGGCTTGTGTCTTGGCTCTGGGAAGGCAGCACACTGTCCTGTTGCTTGCCTGTTCCTTGCAGAATGTTCTTTTAATTCTCCTGAGTACTGAATCCCCAACAAGGCTTGTCTGTCTTCCTTGGATGGTTGGAGAACTTCTTGTGGACAAGCATGATTTTCTTACAGGTTGGGCAGACCTGCCATCCACAGGTGTGTCCCGTACATCTCTCCATTCCTTTGAACCAGCTGGCTCTTGAGAGGTCTCTTCCACAGCTCCACATTGAGGATCTGGAATCAACTGGAAACTTCCAGCTGTGTGGAATCCCTCCCCATCCTCTTCTATCTGATGGCCAGAGCCTATCTCCAGCTGTGCAGAATGCCGCTGTGACCTATGGCCTCTGGCAGTTATGAACTGCCCAGCCTCCTCTCCGACTTCCTCTCTCTCTGACTCCGTGGTGGCCAGCTGCTTTCTTCCTTGGCCCCAGGGAACTGGTGTTTGCCAAGCCTAGCTCTCTAGCAACACCATTGGCAAACTGGACACCATTAAATTAGGCTTGAATAAAGACTGGGAGTGGATGGGTCATTACACAAAGTAAAACTATTTCCCCATGCTAATTTTCCCCCTACTGTTACTCACACCTTCTTGTCATCTGTTTGAAATGGGCCACCCTGATTATCACTACAAACGTTTTTTTTTCTCCTGCTGATAATAGCCCAGTTTAATTGACTAGTCTCATTAGAGTTGGCATGGCAACCCCCATTTTTTCATGTTCTCTGTGTACATGTATCTTCCTACTGTATTTTCCACTGCGTGCATCCGATGAAGTGGGCTTTAGCCCACAAAAGCTTATGCCCAAATGAATCTGTTAGTCTCTAAGGTGCCACAAGTACTCCTCATTCTTTTTGCTTGCCCCTCAAATCCCAGAATCTTCTCCGCAGCACAGCCACCATCTGGCACTTTGTCCCTTCTGGGTTCGGGCAGGAAATAAAAGATGGCCCATTCATTGCAGGTCACCACCACTGTTCCATCTCTGGCCCTCTCGATAACACACATAGCGCTGAACCTGGAAGGAGAGTCACTCCCTCCAGAACTCTCTTGGTAGCTTCCTATGTTTGACTTTTTATACCAAGTATCCCTGCTTAGCTCAGCCTAGCTCCGCCCCTCATCACCGGGGAGCAATTAACCACTCAGAGACTTCAAACAGCGGAGCTGATCAAAGCTCCAAGTTAGAGCCTCCTGGCCTTATTGTTATGTGATGTCCTCTCTTACATGTTTCCTCTCTAAACCAAACAGTTCCAAACTTTTCAACCCCTTTTCCTACAGAAGCCTCTCTATGCCTTTAATCATTTCCATCACCTGTGTCTGAACCTTTCTCCTTCTGCTTTCTCTGTAGAGATAGGGCGAACAGTACTGAACGCAGTGTTCCGGGGTGGGCAAGCCATTGATTTATTCACATCATGGCCCAGTAATATTTCCATGATTGTTTTCCATCCTGTTCGTGATGTATTCTAACATTGTGGTGGGTTTTATCGACCAATGCTGCACAGGCAGTTGTTTTCACTGAACTGTCCACACTGATGCCCAGGTCTTTTACTTGAGTGGTTAGAGCTGGTTCAGAACCCAGCAATGTGTGTGAGAAGATCAAACTATTCCTTCCAGTATGCAATACCTTGTCAGCAGTGGGAAATATTTGCCACTTGGTTGGCCATTCTCTTTGCTTGTTTAGGTCCCTCAGTCATCTCTAGTCTTGATTAATCTAAACAATATTGTTCCTGCAATTTTTTTAACATAACCTAGTGAATTCTATAGCTGGCATGTATAATTCTCTAACAATTTTTATTGGGTTTCCCAAGAGGAAAGAGTTCACAATAGTCTTACCAGCTAGGTCTCAGTGAAAAGGCAGGGACAGCTTTTTGTCAGTTTCTCCTTACCGTGAGGTATGTTAATATTATCATGATTTTATTGCTGGATCAGCTGAGGCACAGAGAGGTTCCAGTTAAGTGACCTGTTTGAGGTGATGCAACAAGTCAGTTCAAGGCTGTAACTAGAACCTAGAAGTCCTGACTGCTGGTCTTCTGCTCTACCCACTAGACAACACCGAGCTAATAGAATCAATGCAAACAGATCATTTCTCCAAGGAATGAATGGGTGTGCAGGAGCTTCCTTGGCTAAGAGCAAAACAAATATATTTACTCAGTGAAGTCTCCCCTCTGAAAACTTCCACTGGTCACCTTGCAGCGTATCATCTATACAAGAACCAGGTTGTTATGAATATTACAGTACCACCTAAAACCCCAGCCCTGCTAGCACTGTACACACACGCACACACACACATGCCAAGGGACCCTCTCACCCCAAAGAGCTGCCAATCAGAGTAGACAGACAAAGGATGGGAGTGGAAACAG
The DNA here is from genome assembly GCF_020497125.1 of Mauremys mutica. Classification (NCBI taxonomy): domain Eukaryota; kingdom Metazoa; phylum Chordata; order Testudines; family Geoemydidae; genus Mauremys; species Mauremys mutica. The sequence goes on from NC_059093.1 coordinate 2,952,878, forward strand.
AGGAACAAAGAGAGGAAATGATTTGCCTGGGACACAGCAGAGTTGGGAACAAACCTAGGTTTCCTGACTCAGATTCCAAGGCCCTGTCTGTTCCAGTCTAGTCTATGTAGTTTTTCTTACCATGCCCATCACCATGGTATCTGAGCACCTTCCAGTAGTGCATTAAGCAACATGACTACACATCTGTCACAAATTTGTCCTCTCGCTGTCTCTCCTGCAGGAGAAGTGTGTGCAGTGGAGCATCTTGTTTTGGTAGTTTTTTAAAATAAATATACCGATCCAGTAGGCCATTCCACCTCCTGATGTGTTATCTCCTTCATATTTGCTGGAACAGCAGGAGCAGACAGTCATGGAGGCGCATTGCCACGCGCTCTTCTCCCACTTATTCTGTTGTCACTGTGTAACCCCTGCAGGTTTGAGATGTGTTCAGACAAAGCCCCTCCCCTTTCTCTCACCCACAGTTTTAGTAATTCTCTGGCTTTACAAATGAAGTAGAAATGGGGGGTCAGACGCTGCTAGGCATCACTTGCAATCACTTACCGCTCGTTAAGAGATGTGAAAACAAATTAAGAGTGGAAGAAAACTGTTAAAGAAAAAATAAATAGCTCCCGTTCCAATTGACTCTGCTTCTTGGCCTCAGAGCTCGGGAGCGATCATTATTCCAAACATACAGGCATAATAATTACACATAATTACATGTAGGTTCTGGGCTGGTGACTATCTTCTACCTAATGCTCCTAATGAAATTTCTGTTAAGGAATACACCACCTGTTTAATAAATAACAATCTCTCTCTGTAAAGTCATTCAGAAGGGCTGTAAACTGCATTACAAACTCCATCATGGTGATAGCACTGGGTGGAAGATGGAATCAACATTGCTAACACTACTTTGCCCCCTCTAGTGCCTTGCCCCCAGGCTGCCAAAGTGCTTTGCAAACACTTGTCTACATACAGACCCACTGGGTTTTCCTGCAATAGCAGGGAACGGACTTGGTGACCCAGGAGATGATGTCGTCTGAAGTCCTATGTTCCCAAATCGGTTTTAAAAATTCCTTGGTGAAACTGGTGAAAACCCTGTGTAGATTTTCTTTATCATTTTAAATCTGGGTTATGTTGGTGTAGCTTGCAGGGGAGCCAGATTTAACCGAGACGTGGATGTCCAGACGTATAACTCCACTGGTTTAACTTACTAGATGTAAAAATCAGTCATGTCTTTTATGCTAGTACCAGCTGTTTGATGATCAGGGACTGATTGTGCTACCCCTGCCCACAAGGGGCCTGGTTCTTCTCTCCCTTACACTGTTGTAAATCAGGGGTAACTCCGTTGGAGTGGGTGGAGTGAGACTGATGTAAAATAGGGATGAGAAAGAGGAGACTCTGGCTTATTGAGGACTCCTCTATCAGACTGGATGAAATCAATGGGGCAACTCACCAAGCAAGGTGCTACCCAGTGTTGGAAAAGGAATCAGAAATTCACTTGGAATAATTTTGGCCTCACAACCTCTCTGTGAGGTAGTGACATATCGTCGTTTCCATTTTAAAGATGGTAAAACTGGGACACAGAAAGGGTAAGAGACTGCCCCATTCAGACAGTGCGTCACTGCCAAAGCCAGGCTTAGAGCCCAGAGCTCCTGGGGCCTATGCCCGTTCCTTAGGCACATGTTGTAGAACTGAGAGCAGGGCTCACTCCAGCTCTGCCTTCCCAGCCTCAATAGGGAGGTTTTGGGTCTCTGAACATGGCCTCTCCCTGGGCTTGGCTTCCCAGCCCCAGTTTATATCAGATAATCCCGGCCAGGTGCCTGAAGAGCAGCAGAGCATGGTGACATCACGGCAGCTCAGAGACCAACTTTGGGTACCCCTGTCTCTGATACAGCAGAGTAGGCCAGTAGTCTGGGAAACTAGGGATCTTAGTCACGTGACTAGTACTCATTCACTCTTAATTGCTGCTACAGGGAAACAATAGGGCACATCTGTCCTGGGAACATTCTTAGACTAGGAACCCAAGAACCCTTTGCCTAGGGTCCCAAACGGACAATGGGAAATCACGAGGCAGATGAACAGGACTGTAGGGTTCTCTTGGGGTCTGTACCCTTTGGAGTCTGAACTCATTCTGTTCACCCATTAGTGTGGAAAAAAGGCCTTCTTCGTGTAGAGGCTGATCCAAAGCCTACAGCATTAATGGGCATTAGATGAGGCCTTCTCAATGTCACATGGGGCGTCTGTTAGCTCTCAGAGCTTTTCTACAGCAGAACTGGGATTGAACAGGAGGCCTCGTCTTTCTTAGCTGTGATCCTTGGCATCTCCATGTATCACAGGCAGGAAAGCCTGAGGTTGGCCCTTTCGCTTACTGCAGGGCTCCGACTTAGGACTCTCTCCACACAGCCACCTGTATGGTTATTTTTGCAAACTGCTATTGATGTCGGGTGTGCAGCGCAGCCTGCCACAAATCCCACGTTATAGCTCCTAGAAAACTTCTCAGCTTTCAGCAGTTTTCTAGTAACCATAAAGAATAAAAAATTGAATGAGTCCTGCAAAATAAATAAATAAATGATTGCTTGTTGTCACCAGTGCAGAGTGTTTGCAGGCCCTCAGACATATGGGCTTTAATATTCCTTTGTAAAGCTTCCTTGTGTCGTGGGAACTTAGGAATTTCCACAATGGCTCACACCTGAGGCCCATCTAACACAGTATCCTGTCTCCAACAGTGGACAGGACCATATGGTTCTGAGGAAGGAGCAAGAATCCCTTCAGTAGGCAGATGTGGGATAATCTGCCCTCAGGAAGGACTCAGTCTGACTAGAGCTCGGTGAAATATTTTGGATGACTTTTTTTGTGCGCCAAAAATACAGATTCGGGTCAATCAAAGCATTTTGCAAATTCATGTTGATTGCAGCAAAATTGTTTTGGTCAACACCCCTCACCCCACCAAAAAAAAAAAAAACCCTGAAAAAATCAAAACATTTTGTTTTGACATTTTCATAAACAAAACGCTTAGATTCTCTGATTCCACATGACTTGGTTTGAAATTTCACTTCCATTTGATTTTGTTTTAAAAAGAAAGATAAAAAGATCTTGCAAATGTCATTTGAATTGCACAAAATGTTTGATTTGGCCTGAAACTATTCCCTCCCCTCCCGATTTTTTGGGTTGGCCAGTGAATTGAAAATCAGTTATTCACTCAGCTCTAACCCTGACCCCTCACAGTTGGAGACTGGCTTCAGCCCTTACATTTGGGGTTGTATCTTCCGTTCTAAAAGCTCTTGTTTACATTAACTGTTATAATTCAGGATATTCTTGTTATCCATATAAACATCCCATCCCTCCTTGATTCTCACTAATGTCTTGGCTTCAATGCCATCCTGTGGCGATGAGTCATGCATTGCTACAAATAGCAGAGTCACAAGCCAAGAGGGCAGCCATTAAGCCTCTCTGAGGAAGGGACTGTCGTTTTGTTATGTGTATGTGATAGCTGCCATCTTGGCCAACACGTTGGGAATTGAACTGGGGGGGGCGGGAATCTCCAGAGCTAAAAGTGTGAACTGCTCCAGCTGAAGTTAAAGACCCAAGGCTCTGTAGCTGTGGGCAGTAACAACTCATGGCCTCTATGGATCAGCACAGAGGGGAACCTATAACACACATTGACCAGTGGGTTACAGGTCTGCAACACTTACCACAGTGGGGACTCATCCAGGCTCTATTGCAATGCAGCCAATAAATAATGAAGTAATGTAGATCACCCATGTGACAGTGAAATTCCACAGACATGGTATAATCACATGGTGAACCCAGTAGTTTGGTTGTCTGGCCTGGTTCGTTAGTCATGGTACCACCAGAGCTTCTGGGCTTTGCAGGAGAGGCAAAGTGAATAGGGAAAAGGAAGGAGTAGAGGGGTAAGCCCCCGTCCCCCCCACCTGCCCCCAACACGCAGACTATATGCACATTGTCTATGTTCCCCAGCATGAGAACACTCTGAAGGACCAACACCCCATCTCATCTCAGAGCAGATCTCTGGTAGGAGGCAAAACTTTTCCCAGCATGTTGGGAAATTCCAATCTCTATTGTAGTAAATCAGGAGGGGCGTCTCCAGGGAAGCATCGCTGAATGCTACAGTTTCATGCTCGCAATGGAGGGGTGAATCAGGCAGTGTGTTTCCAAAGGAGCACTCTCTCTTTTGGTTTCCGAGTTGGCGTTGTCAAGGGTTCTATGACAAGGCCTTTGGAAAGGAAAACATTTTTCTTACATGGTCACCAGCACCTTCTCCTTTCTCTGAACTTTCATCTAGTAACAACTAGTCAATTGTTTGTCATCCCCCCCATCAATTATTATAATGTTCAGCTCAGCCAAGAACAATCCTGATACCAACACTTGTCTCACAACTCTAACTATGAGCCAGTTATCTAAGCTCTAGGCATGTGTCCTGGGACTCTTGTGTTACAGGTGTCTTTCACAGCCTCCTGCAATTCACCAAAGCACCACAAGCCCATTCTCATGTCACTGAAGATTGCGTTTGGGTTCACTGAGTTGGTTCTCATTTAATCCAAAGTGGGGTTTCCCCCATTTCCTCCCGATGTTACGCTTATCTGCCTAAACCCTGTCAAATAGCAACAAAGCAGCTTCTAAATGTCTCTCTGGTCCCGCCTTTCTCTCTCTCTCTCACACACACACAAACACACACACACACACACTCACTCACTGCTGTTTGCGCCTTATATCACATTAAGAGCTCAGGCTCATAGGGAGAATTCAAAACGAAAGGCTTTAATTGATGTGATTATGCCCTCGAGTGAGACTGGAAATTGGGTTGGTCTGTAAATTAATGGCACACTAAAGGTCACCCTTTGTGTGCGGCCTCACGCTGTCAGAGTGGCAAAGGCTCATCTGTTATCTCCGTGAGACAAACAGATCAGACTGTAGGGCCTAGGCTTTTATTTAGATGTGCCCCAACTTTACAAACACAAGCCATCAGGCCTGGCAGAAGGACTGGCCCTGGCTGGTGGGATGCATATCAATGAGGAAGGATAAGTATTCGGGGAAGGTGCTCCTTCTGAGCTCTAATGATAGTGACACCCACATTCATTAAGGCCACAGAACGACCTTTCTTCCTGCCCTTTGTCACCTCCCTGTTTCACGTTTAGCAGCTGCAAAAAATGTAACTGAAAAGTGAACATGATGCCTGTGAGAAAGGCCACATTGACAGCTCTGATCTGTGTGATTTGTCTTCCAGGCAGCGGCATTCTGGGCAACGCCAGCCAGCACATTTCACCAGGATCCATGTGGAGTGTGGCCCCATCTCCATGGACTATTCTGTCTTGGGATGATTGGTATCAATCCTAGTGTTGATCTTTGACTCCTGACCCAGACTTGCAGCCCGCACCTGCTTCTAAAACAGAACCAACTCCAAACCCAAGTGCTGTGATGCTGCAGTTGGAACCTGTTGCTACGAACAACTAAGATGACATGAGCCATCAGCCTCATTCCCCACAGTGACCTAAGCCGGGACTGTAGAGCTTTTGAAAAAGGTTAGCCATTTTCCTCTCTCTCCATATAAATGTTAAAAAGCAAATGATTATTTTAGTAACGAGAATGTCACCGGGAGTTCCACAGAGAGCGAAACAACCTGTTTAGCATGGAACCTTTTCCTTGAGAATTAATCCTAATTTAGGATCCAATTATAAACATCGAGGGTGATATAATGGCCTGAAACATTAGTCAAGGCAAATTCCATAATTGATGACTGCTAATATGAAACAGTTTGAAAACGAGGACGCATTTTGTTTTTAAATTCCACCTCCTTCTCCTCCTCCAGAGAAATCTGCCAGGCTTCTGGAGCGAGAGCACTTCAAGAGAACAAAGACCCTTTGAAAGCTTCTATTTTTCCCCCTTTCAAATGCTTATCTGAAAGGACATCTTTTCCCCTTAGTTGCTGTAATCATAAAAGCACAGGTGACAAACTGCTTCATACCAGGAATCATCAATTCTAAGTCATTTTTTGTTATAAAAAAGCAGCAGCAGTAAGAGAATTCAGCCTCTGTAGTACCAGATGATCCCAATCGTACCACTGGGGGTTGCGGGGGGCAGCAAACTTGAAGTGACAACTTTTATCTCTGGATCTCCTGTTATGGAAATGTCACGGTCCTGGGTGATGAAATCTCTCTGACAGCTCCAGCCATTTGGTGCTGTTGCCAGTGCACTCCAGATTTCCTTGGGAACGGTGCTCACGAAGTATTGTATTGGTTTGTGGGGCAAACTCGCCCCATGCGAGTGTGTTTTACTGATACAGGAATGGGCTTTATTGTATGTAACTGTTGGGATTCTGTTAGCAGTGCCAGGGATATCCGGTTTAAAGGGATATATTATTACGTTCCTACCACCAATGGCTTACAAATACACCAAAGGCTAGGTTTGCTGGTCCAGTCAGTGGTTCCAATTGTGTGTTCCCTGCAGGACAGCAAGTGAACTTTTAATGTGATGGGTCAAAGTTATCCTTGGTGTAAATCCATTGGACAGATAGTGTAAATTGGTATAGCTCCAGCTGCTTCAATGGAGCTATGCTGATTGACATCAACTGAGGACCTCTCCAATTAATGCCTCTATAATTACAATTAGCTGCAGTGGAGTCACGTCAGGGATGAACTTGGCCCTCTGAGTTGAATGCCAATAGCCCCATTACAATAGCTAGATGAGGGTTGCTAAATGATGCTTGAAAACACTCCTTGGCCTCCCAGACAAGTGTTCACAACAGGCATGTTTGCCCCCTATACAAAAGCAAAGTAGTATTTGTATTATTACGGTATTTATTCACTATGTGAATGAGGTGTGTTCATACAGATGTATGGGGAATCTTCGATCCATGTGGGGCTTGTGTGTGAACAAACATATTCACGGCTTGCTGCATCTTACTCAGTTTAAAAAGTTGCAGTCACCCAATCAGGAACAGAAACAATACTAGGTGACTTAAATGACCAGTGACGTGCCATGAATGAAGAGTATGAGCCCACGCCATAGGCTGCAAACTGGTTAAACTCTTCACCCAACAATTGTGAATAATGATTCAATTCATACAAATCAAAGTGTATTCAGAAAACTGGGCTTCTTAGCCACGTTTTGGAGAGGAACCCCACTTTAATATTAAACACACACACACAGTTAGAGGTGTTTGTCTTGTTCAAGTGAAGCATTCAGGACTTCTGTTCAGTAAGGATGGGACTCATCTTTTTTCCATGTGTGCAGCAGCTACCTCTGACCCAGTCCTCATTCACTCCCACATCCTTCCCTCCCCAAGCGGGCTGTGGTTCCCTTTTCTAATGGGCTGAGGAAGTGGAGCCCAGGGTTCTGTGCATGGCTGTGCATGGCCTCGTTTCCAAGGTGACTATCTCCTTTCCAAGTCTTTGGACTCCAAGGTGATTTCTTGTCTCTTAGCGCAGCATCAGCTCTCTGAGCATTTCCAGATGCAGTGCTGAGATGCCCCTGCTCTCTGAGATGCCTTTCCAAGGCTGATCAGCACAGAGGTTCGGTCAGATAAGACTGAATGAGATTGTCACACACTTATATATATATAAGTCACCAAAGTCACCCTCCAACATTTCATGAGGCTTTTCTCAAGTTTTCTTTTGCAGACATAGAAGTGTAGCCATTAAAGCAAAGAGAATCCTGTGGTGAGCCAGATACCTTAGGAGACAGATAGGAGCTGCTGGTGGGAGATGGACAGCTCAAGAAGTCAATGGGTTTTGCTTTTGTGCCTTATACAGATTATAGGATCTAATGCCCTGAAGTCCTGGGGCAAAAAATCATTGTATCTGGAGTGGTGGATCGTGACTGTCTGAACAGTCATAGCAGACTCCTCCTAACTCAAAGGGGCCTGATTCTTCTTGCTCAGACTCTTAGTGAGTCATTTCCATTAGTGCACGATGCTGCTGACTCAGAAGGACAATGATTTTCACCCTTTTTGCACTGGTGCAGGGAAATGGTGACTTGGGCCCAAAGGAGTTGAAAAGTGTCTCCTGGGTTTGCATTTGAGACTCAGAGGCTCAACAGCGTGTCCGTTTGTAACCTACCAGTCCCTCGGGTCGGTATCCCTACCTAGAAAGTAAAAAGAACTAACCCTTGTAGAAAACCCCTGATGTCAGAGAAAGGAAGACCCAGACTGTGTTTCTGCACAGCTCCCCTAAATGCATGCTGCCCACTGGAGAGAAAACTAATCAACTGACTTCCAATCCACAGTACCTCTGTCCGGTGGTTAAAAATTATAACTCTCTCCAAAACAATCCACCAGGAGAGACGATAGCCTGTGTCTGAGGACTTGAATGACCCTGGTGTGATTCCTGTTTGGTGCCACAGGGCACTGAGAAATTCCTCTGTGCTGAGCCCCATTGCCACCTCTGTCTCTAAACTGTTTGTTAGAGGTTAACTCAGTATTAATCTTTGGATTTAACAAATTAGGGGTTAGGCTTCTTTTGTGAGGGTGGATGAGATAATCTGCTTATCCGGGAGTCCATCACACTGAGGAGCCCTTCCTAGCTGAGAAGAGTTAGTGCAATACCATTAGGGATTATATCCTTCACCCTCCCAACTCCCATAAAGCTCTCAAGCTTTGCCGCCCAAGTGATAGTTGTGCCAGGCACTGATAGCATTGCATCAGAAAGTGCTGCTTCCCAGCTTAAAAGCCTGTAATTTTTGTTCCACCACAAGCTTTAGTGCACGTCATAATGGTGCTGTTTGTCAATAGTCAATATGAACCCCTGGGAGAGGAGAAGGGAGGGGAATTGAGAGGGAAAGAGCTGATGAAAGAGGCGAAGTATTGTTGTCCAGTGATTAGATCTGGGGCTGGGAGTCAGAACTCACCTGGTTCCATCCCCAGCTATGCCACTGACTCACTGTGCAGCCGAGGGAAAATCACTTCCCTTCACTATTTCCCCATAGGTTAAAGGCAGATAATAACATCTGCCATGTACAGTGCCTAGCACAATGGGGTCCTGTCCATGACGGGCTCCGAGACATTACGGTAATACAAATACTAATAATAATAATTCCAAAGAATGGCTGGAGGAGCTTCAAGGCATGTGTCCAACTTAGAGATCACACGTCTGAAAATGTGTTACTTGCCTTTGTCACCATATCCCCGTGGCCAGATCCCCAGCAGGCGGAAATCGGCATTGCTCCATCAGAGTTCATAGCACCATGCCGATTCTGCTCCTGCTGAGGCATTATGACAGCAAGAGATTGCAGGAGTGGCAAAGGTGTCTCTCTTCTTTTCAGTCTGCTTGCTTTGTGCACTTTACCAGCATTGCACGCAGAGTCTGTTTAACAGATTCCACTATATAGTTACTTCCTGGTTGTCCGGGTCTTTCCTGCAGCAGCAGAGAAGGGGAAAAGATATTTTGTCAAAGAGGGGAGTGTGATTGAACCAGAAGGGGATTCAGGTGCAGAAGTGGCACCTTAAACTGCGTCTAATTTTTTTTCATTATTAAACCAACTAGATTTTGAATTAGAGGATGTTTGTTAAAATTCTTTGGGATGCTCAGATGAAACCATTGTATAACTCCGAAGTATTATCATCATTCTCCTTTGAAATGGCTCATTATGACACCAAAGCCATGGCTGGAACAATCAGCTCAAGTCCCCCCACAATTGCTCAACTGCATTTCAAGTGTTGAAAAAACAGGGGGCTCTTTACATCGCAGTGTTTGGCACTGGAGGGGTCTTTAGTAATGCTCTCCTGGCCGGGAACATGCTGTAAAACAAGCAGTCCTGGTGCACTCACATGAATAAAGACTTCCCAGCAGGATGCTCAGCAGGATGGTGAGAGAGAGATTGCCTCCTCTGCAGCAGGGTTGTGTAAACATGTGGTAGACAGCAGGTCCTGGGAAACAACCCTGGAGGTGGCAGTAGCCCGTCTGGTGACACGCCAAGTGCTGATGCTCCTCGTACAGTGAATTTGGATCGCCTTCCCAGACGGGGCTGGCTGGAGGGTCTTCCATTTGCAGCTCTTGTCTCATTTGTGGTAGGGTGTTTGTCGTGAATGACATGGGGTCGTCATGACAACTCGAGCACCATGCTACTCCATCCAGAGCCTTGGGTAATCTATCTCCCTGACCCATATCTGCTCCCCAAAGCACCCACAGAAATGTACCCATGCCCAGCCCTCGGAGCAATGGCTCAGTCTTTGGCCTGGCCTGTTCTCACTACTCACCTCTGCACTGAGACCTTTAGCAGTGACCTCCGCAGTGTTAAGGTACAAAAACATCCCCAGTGCATGGAATGTGGGACACATCTGAATCTGCTGATGTAACACATGAGGTCCCTGTTAAGGTTTTGCATTGTGAGCACCAGTTGGATGGAGCTGGAATATGTTTCGCTTTTAGATAGACATTTGTTATGGACAGTGTTGCAGGCAATACAAAGGTGGAAAGGAGTGCACGAGTCTTTCCTCTTCGCTTCTTATTTCCATGGGGATGGACGTGGCCTTGCCATGGTTTTAACTGCCCCTAAAGATAGGCTTTGTTTGCTAGCTTATACTGCAATCAGGGCCCAATTGCTCTAGCTGCTGTATGAACACAGAAAGAGAAACTGCTTACCCTGAAGAGCTCACAGCCTAAATAGACAAAGCAGATGGGAAACAGGGGTGAAGACACTTGCCCCTGGTCACAGAGCAGGCCAGTGGAGAACTTAGACTGCAGGTCTCCTGACTCCTAGTGCAGCACATGCTTCCTCCTGGAGTCCTGTTCTCCTCTGAAGAAGTGAAAAGCACTGAAACACGGAGGGGGAGAGAGAGAGATGTGGCTTTCAGATCAAGATCTACAATTTCAAGATCTTCAGATAATTCAGTGACTCATCCAGACATTTTGCCCCAGGCACCAGCCAGAATTGGGCTGCCTATTTCCAGTTTCATCTCCTCACCACTGATATTTCCAGATTTAGTAAAATGAACATTTTAAGGACCATTTTGAGGATGTTCAGAAAAATCAGCATCATAAACATAACTAATTACACCTGGTGTGCACTGATTGATAATAAACCCAAGTAATCTTGTCCAGGAAGTGTTGGTAGATAGCTAGAACCCTAGATAGTAGTATACTATTTTCTGTGCATTGAAACAGAGAAACTGAGAGCCAATTAGTTCTGCAAGCCTCCTTGCTTCTCAGGGCCTGAGTCTCTGCAGGCATTACTCCAGTGTGACACCAGAACTGTTGGTGTTACACCAGCATCAGACTGAAGTAATGTGGTGATGAATCAAGCCTTCTGAGTTTAGTCTTCCAGCAGCAGGCAGTCCTTAAGCAATCAGTAGAATCCAGAAATGCTATGTAGGTGCTGCTGGTTTTATATATTAGTACTTGAATCCTGAGCGCCAGTTAAACACTTCTGAGGGATTTGGAGTCGCAAAGTGATTGCTACACATGTCAGAGTTTCGCTTTCTCCCTCTGTGACATCTCTTTGTAAGTCTGTTTTGAAGAAGGCTCTTCCTCCCCCCACTCCTCTTTTGAAGATTTGTATAAAACTTTAATTATAGTGGCACTGTTTAAAAAGGATCATTACATCTCGTGAACAAGCAGCAGTCAAAAGTGATACACAACTACACTGCAAAATATCAGGGTGACAAAATACTCACAATGCTATCTGCAGCGTGTCAGCTCATTCAAGGCTGTGTAACACCTCAATTTGTAAAGAAGATCGCATGCCGTGCCCTATGATAAATGTTTAAATGAGGTGTTCAGACAAGTCGGAAGAAGAAGGAACTGATTTATTCTTCTGCAGAAAAAAACATCCCTGTCACACCTTCTAATAATCCTGCAGATGATAAAACCCAACTTTCAGAGTGAGCCTCACTCCATGCTCTAGTGTATCCCAAGCAGGCAGGAGGAGATAAATGGGATTTGAGTGTAATAACTGTCCCAGATCTTTGTCCACCTCTCAGAGGCTAAACCCCAAGACTTTGGGGCTAGATTTTCAGTGGGGTCTTAGCCCCAAATTCTTTCCCCACCCAATTTTAAATACAACGTCTTCACTTTTTGTACGCAGGCACACTTAATGTGGCTTAGAGCCTGCTCTAAAGACAGCATGGGTTGGCCTAAACTATGGTGACCCCAACTTTAGATGTTGTCAACATCACTCCATGGCTTTAACATTATTGCCCTGCCTTTCTCTACCACAGGCCAGGGCTAGCAAGCTCACAAGTAAGGTGGGCATGTGAGATGTTTGTTCTGCTTGCTTTAGTGGCTGGTGCACACAGGGGCGGCTCTAGGAATTGTGCCGCCCCAAGCACGGTGGCACGCCGCGGGGGACGCTCTGGCGGTCGCCGGTCCCGCAGCTCCGGTGGACCTCCTGCAGACGTGCCTGCGGGGGGTCCGCTGGTCCCGCAGCTCCATCGAAGCCGCGGGACCAGCAGACCCTCCGCAGGCACGCCTGCGGGAGGTCCACCGGAGCCGCCTGCCGCCCTCCTGCGGCACGCCGCCCCAAGCGCGCACTTGGCGCGCTGGGGTCTGGAGCTGGCCCTGGGTGCACGTAATAAGAGACAAGACCTCGCTCCTGCATAGTGTTTTCATTCATAGATCACAAAGAACGTTACAAAGGAATAATATTATCCTCGCTTTTCACATGGGGAAACCGAGGCACGGAGGGAGGCAAAGTGACTTGCCCATATTCATGCAGCAATCAGTCGAGGATCTGGAAACAGAACTCAAGTCTTCTGGGTCCATCTCCAGGGCTCTGTCTACTAGGCAGCACTGCCTCCCTCCATAACTATTGGCCAACAGTATATTACTGAGGCCAGCAAATGGAATTATCCCCTTTTGCTCAATGTCTGTGCTGAAGATCTGTAGTTCACAGCCTGCAGACAACGTGCAATGGGGCTTGTTACAGACATTATAGCAATGATTCAATAAGTCACATTTGAGGGGAATATGTCAAATAATTGCTGAACTCAAGAGAATAAATCGCAAGCATAAGGGGCAGTATCATAAAGCAAGGAACCAATATAGCAGCCTACATAACACCATTAGTCTGGGACCAGAGGCGTTTGATGTAGAACAAGAGCTGGCATGAGCCAACAGGTCTGCACTTATTTATTTTTTTCCCCTACATTTAATAAAATGCTCTGGATGCAGCTTTCTATGCTCAATGTGTTTTATTGTTTCACTCGCCCTGAAATGGGAACTGCAGGCGCTTTGATAAATGGATCGAAAGGTTTGGCTAGTTTCCTTGTAGCTTTCTTGTTCTCTCCTGAGACTGTATCATGTAACTGCTTACAGAGACCTGTGCAGCGAGCAGTTCCTGGCGTAAGGGGAGCCTCGGGACCAGATTCGAGGGAAGAGAGGTGTGGGGGTGGCAAGAACTGACTAGCAGGGCAGTACTGTGCGGGGAGCCCAAGATGGAAATAGCAAGAGGTGCTGCCGGACAAGACACGGGGGTGCTGGCTTCACTGAGTGAGGAGCCCAAGAATGGGCTAGTAGGGGCATGCATCAAGGCAGGGCTGGGGTTTGTTGGCAGAACTGCACGGGGAGCCAAGAGCTGGAACAGCAGGGGTGCTGTAAGACAAGGTTGAAGGGCATTGCCAGAACTGTGTTGCAAGCCTAAGACTGGAATAGTGGCAGGGGTGGTGGAGTTGCTGCAGGACAGGGCTGAGGTGCATCTGTAGAGCTGTATCGGAGCACAGGACTGGAACAGCAGGGAGACTGTGGGGGAGGGAGGCTGCAGGTCAGGAGTGAGCGGAGCTATGTTTGAAAAACTTAGTACCTGGCAACAGTACTTTAGTGCTAATGATCTTAATTCCTCACTTTCTTGGAAACAAACCTGTACCGCCAATGAATGGAAAGCAGAGAAAAGCAAACAAGACAGACTCCTGCCTTGTGTTTGGAAGTCCTCCAGAAAGGAGATGCTCTGCCTCCCCATGTCCCCTGGGTCCTGTCCTAGCCTTCTGTGCTGGCCGCCAACAAAAGCAGCCTGCAGGTAGTTCGCTATCACTCTAGCTGAGAGAGAGACCCCGGCTGGCTAGAGTGAGGGAAGGAGCAGTATATTAGCTGTTGAATGACATCTGCGGTTTATGATGCCCTAGAGAGGAAGGAAAACAATTAAGGAATTGATAGTTTTGTTTTATTTCTAAAGTGACAGAGACCTGGGGAGGTCTGCGGGGAGAATATTGTTGGGAAGCAGAGTGAGATCATCCGGTGGAAGGAATTCTAAACCTGGCAGCGACCTTGGGAGCTGGAATCCAGCAAAGAAATAAACTGCCAGGTTTGTCATGCTTCGACACCCCCCGCCCCAGCCGTGTTTAATAATATATAGACAAAAAGAACAGAGCTATTTGGGGGGCATTACACAGTGCTCAGTTTCCATTGTGTAACACAGATAATGGGAGACAGAAACACATTCCTGACTCTGTCACTGTCTCACTGGGTGGCCATGGGCAAGTCTCTTTGCTTCCCTGTGCTTCCCTTTCCTCATCTGTAAAATGGGGATAATTAACCAGAGTCACCTTGTGTGAGGCACATAACGAGAGATAGTCCCTGCTCCAAAGTACTCAGTCCAAATAGACAGAACTGGGGATGTGAAAAGGGAGCAGAGTTGACTTGTCCAAGGGCAGCTTCAGAGGTGGAAACAGGTCCCAGATCTGGCTCTAAGCACTGGACCGTGCTGTCTTAGTCTGTGGCTTCTGCTGCAAAGGTCTCTGAGGTACATACCTGGGGGTTTAGGCTGTGCCTTATCCCTGTGCAGAGTCATGGCCCCAGACAGCCTGCCTTGCGAGCTCACAGTGATGGTGCAGCACAGGCTGGATGACATGGAGTAGCTGTTCTCTCTCCCTATGACACATCCTTCTTTCCAGCAAACCAGCTCAGGGGAGCTGTCTCTGTCTGTAACAGCCTTGGTGGCAAAGCTGTTTTGCTGTTCAGATCCCCCTGGCTCTGAGCACATCTTGGAACGCGGATCTGGATGTTCTTGAGGTCTGTTTCATGTGAGCTCCAGGCAGCATCCTGGCAGTATCCCCTTGGCCTATGGCTGATCAGACCAGCTCTGACCCAAGAGGCCACCCCCAGGGCAGCAGGAAGGGATGATTGAGAAATACTGCAGAGACAGGGCAGGGGATGTGCACTTGGATGGATGGTCTTTGGCTCAGGAGAGCTGTTCTGTGGCCTACATGGGAATAAGCTGCTGGTCTGAATCCAGCCCTTCCTGGAGTATTGTCTGTGTTGCTGTCACTCTCCCCAAGGCATCGATGCTCCATGCAGGCTGAACTGCAGCCAATCTCCCTGCATGTGGGTGTGTTGCTGGTGTGGGAAGCTTGTCCTGCCACCACCCAGTGATATAAGCAGAGGGCCTCAGTCAGCAGGGGCATCAGTTCAGTCCCTCTCACCAGCCCCACACCCACCTCCAAAAATCACACTGAGGTGGGAGCTGTGGACAGGTCAAACATTTCCCGGCGTAGGTCCATGGCTGGAGAAGTGGAAAAGCAGCGTCTGGCTTGTAATTCTCACAGGGGAGGGGGTTGGGACCTGCACAGAAACCTAACATGAAACAGACACCAACTTGTATTAGTGCTTCACAAGCCTCAGTCCCACCCTTCCTCCCTGCTGACTGCGTTTCTGCCCACCACTGGAGGCAGCCGAATTCAAGTCTGCAGCAGGGAAGAGCATTGTACATTGTACATCTCGCCACGCGCTTCGGCCTCTCCAGGGTCAGATTGGCACCCTTCAGGGTGGTACTTATGAATCCAGAGACACTGCAAAGTTTGATATCTCTGCCTGATGCTGATATTCAGCAGGACCCTGCCTCTCTCACGGTGGCAGCATGTTGGGCCCTGATGAGTGATAGGAAACCACCAGAAAGCAATCTAGCTAGCTAGCCTTCTTTCTTTCTTTCTTTCTTTCTTTCTTTCTTTCTTATTTGTGGTCTCCTACTCCACATCCAGAGCCCTGTGGGCTGCCCTGGTGCTGTGTCCATATGATACTGTCAAACTCTTCTGTTCCAGGGGAAGGAGGATGGGGTAGATGAGCCTCACTGAGTCTGTCCCAGCTCCTCCACTTGAGTTAATTCAATTAATGATTTTGCAGATAAAAGGGAGTTGGTGGTGGGGAGGGGAATGGAGCCAGTGCCAGTCGCAGAAAGCATCCGCAGCAGCATCTGCTTCCCGGGAAGCATCACAGAGCTCTGATTATCTCCCTTTGATGTTGGTGGCCAAGGCTGGATCCATCCAGGTTTCATCAGCTTGATCTTCTGGTTAGCGCCTAGGCCGTTCTGACAGACTCGTGATGAAAGACAAGGGGACTACAAGTGGCACGGAGACCAATCTGTCTCCCCTGACTCCCCATCCTGCAGAGCGCTGTGTTGCTCTGCCAAGGGAGAAAAGGGAATCAAAGGCTGGGAGGTTCAGATCTGTCCCTGTGAGTGGCTCTCTCAGCCTTATCCTGATGGTGGCTGAGAGGACAGCACTGAGGATGTAGCCGTTAATAGAACCCAGGAGTCCTGGGCCCTAGAGTCCTGCTTGAACTACTGGAGCATGCTCCGTCCCTGTGTCTAAGAACTAGAGACGGACGATCTGTGAAACAGTAGTAGGAGAGTTTATAGTCAACCCAGTTGTGTCCCTTCCCAGCTCAGACCTGGCTGCAATGGCTCATCAACCTTTCCACGAATCTCTGATGGTGGGCTGGGTGGTGGCAGGGAATCCTTCACCCTTTGCCCAAAAACCTTCTTTGTCATTTCCCCCAAAGCAGTAATGGAGATGCTGAGAGACCCCTGATGACTCCTGCACGAGGAGGCCAGTGAAATCCTCTAGAAAGGGAAAGCAGTGCTCTGTAGCAGGGATAATCGGCGGATGAGCTGGTTGCATGATCACAGAGGAAGAATGGTCTTGTGGTCACGGCTCCGGACTGGGACTCACTAGATGTGGGGGTCACTTCTGAGCTCCACCACAAACTCCCTGTGGGACCTTGGTCAAGTCATGCCATTGCTGCCCATCTGTAAAATGGGTGATAATTCTGCCTTGTCTGGTTAGAGTGGGATCATTCTATAGATATCAAGTGTATCCAGCGTTCTCCTAATGAATGACAACAAGCATTGAGGAAAGGGTGTTAAATCTCCTGCTTCAGGGCGTAAATCGATCTCTGTTAGAGATTAGAATGAGACCTAATAATAGAATCTCAGGGTTGGAAGAGACCTCAGGAGGTATCTAGTCCAACCCCTGCTCAAAGCAGGACCAATCCCCAACTAAATCATTCCAGCCAGGGCTTTGTCAAGCCTGGACTTAAAAACCTCTAAGGAAGGAGATTGCACCACCTCCCTAGGTAACCCATTCCAGTGCTTCACCACCCTCCTCGTGAAAAAGTTTTTCCTAATATCCAACCTAAACCTCCCCCACTGCAACTTGAGACCATTACTCCTTGTTCTGTCATCTGCCACCACTGAGAACAGTCTAGATCCATCCTCTTTGGAACCCCCTTTCAGGTAGTTGAAAGCAGCTATCAAATCCCCCCTCATTCTTCTCTTCTGCAGACTAAACAATCCCAGTTCCCTCAGCCTCTCCGCATAAGTCACGTGCTCCAGCCCCCTCATCATTTTTGTTGCCCTCCCCTGGACTCTCTCCAATTTATCCACATCCTTCTTGTAGTGTGGGGCCCAAAACTGGACACAGTACTCCAGATGAGGCCTCACCAATGCCAAATAGAGGGGAATGATCACGTCTCTCAATCTGCTGGCAATGCCCTTACTTATACAGCCCAAAATGCCGTTAGCCTTCTTGGCAACAAGGGCACACTGTTGACTCCTATCCAGCTTCTCGTCCACTGTAACCCCTAGGTCCTTTTCTGCAGAACTGCTCCCTAGCCATTTGGTCCCTAGTCTGTAGCAGTGCATGGGATTCTTCCATCCTAAGAGCAGGACTCTGCACTTGTCCTTGTTGAATCTCATCAGATTTCTTTTGGCCCAGTACTCTAATTTGTCTAGGTCCCTCTGGATCCTATCCCCACCCTCCATCATATTTACCACTCCTCCCAGTTTAGTGTCATCTGCAAACTTGCTGAGAGTGCGTTACACACCATCCTCCGGATCGTTAATGAAGATATTGAACAAAACCGGCCCCAGGACTGACCCTTGGGGCACTCCGCTTGATACCGGCTGCCAACTAGATGTGGATCACTACCTGTTGAGCCCGATGATCTAGCCAGCTTTCTATCCACCTTATAGTCCATTCATCCAGCCCATACTACTTTAACTTGCCGGCAAGTGGGAAGGTGGGAAGCAGATTATCCCACATCTGCTACTGCAGGGTTCTTCCCCCTTCCTCTGAAGCTGGTCACTGCCAGAGACAGAAGTGCACAAGATGCTGGGCTAGGACCTTGGGTCTGATCCAGTCTGGCAATTGTAGCATTCCTAAGATCTTTGGAGCTGGGACTCTCTCACTATATATACAATGGGGCCCCAGTCGCAGCTGAGGCATGTTGGTGCTATTAAAATACAAATAATATGTGCTAATCTACTGGAGTGGGAACCGGCTGAACAAACACATCAGAAGAACAGGCTGGGGAAGGAGTTAGCGACTGAGAAAGCAATTTTGAAAGACAAATGTAATCTGTGGATCTGAATAAGTGAAATATGGGGAATGATAAAAGGAGCAAAAAGTCAGGGATTCCAAACAACACTGGTTGTACTTCAAAGGAGAAAGGAGCGGGTTTATAGATTTACAGCCAGTTGGAGCTGTGCCTGCATAGAGGGGAAAGCCAGCATGGGAGAGAGCTGGGGAGGCAGAGGAAAGGGAATTTTAAAAGCAGAATTTCAAATGTGTATTTCCCCCTGGAGGAAATGACACACAGAAATATTCTGGCAAAATGCGAAAGGGACTGAGATGAAAGCCCAGCCCGGACTATGCATTGCAAATGACATCTGTCCAGGAGGGGCAATGGGAACCTGCTCAGCAATAAGGAAGGTGTTTTGTCTGTGTCTCCCTGAGGGTTGATTTTTGATGCCACTTTCCCGGATGGAGGTGCAAACTCCTAAATGTGAAGGGCTACATGCACCTATAGGTTCCCTGTGGTACCAGACAAATTCCCCCACACCCCTGAGGTCCACTCGGTGCTTTGATTCAAGAAGCTGCCGGTTAGAAGTGGACAAAGAACACAGCAAGTTATTTGGGAATATTCAATTGACTCTGAAAGTGATGTGGGATTTGCCCATACTCAGAGCTAGAGCTGGTTGAGACATCAAAGGTGCAGAGTTTGTGAAATAAATAGGGTCCTGATCCTAGGCATACCCTGCATGGCCCCCACCATCATGCCATGGGCCATACCTCAAGCCACAACCCCCTCTCTGCCTGGAGTGGCAGCAGGTTCCGGAGTTAAGATGAATGGGGCTATTCACCCCTCAGAGAGCTATCTGCACATTCAGACTCTGTTCATGTTTTCACGTTTTTCTTTGCATCCGTGAGGTCTGGAGACATAATTAAAAATAAATGACAGCTGAGATTCTGGGCTCATCATGAGACTCCACAAAGCTAGGGTCGTAGACATGGGTCTGTATGCCTGTACCTTAATCCAGCCCTGCTCATCTCTGTTCATCCGGACAAGAAAATGGGAGCTGGGCTCAGGTACTTATCTATATTATCCCAAATGCCTTTGACAACGTCTGTCTAGAGTATTTCAGAGATACTCCCCCAGGAAGAAATAGTACCACGCTGTGTGGTGAAGGGTCTAAGATTCAGGAGAGCTGGGTTAGAATGCTGGCACTCACACACTTGGGCTTTCTGTATCATAATTCTCCATCTGTAAAAAGGGGAGGCGATACTTCCTTTCTCCCTCCCCTTCTTCCCATGTGTCTCTGCAGTGCCCAGCACAACAGGGTCCTGATCTCAGCCTGAGGTCTCTATGTGCTACTGAGAAACAAACAGCAATAATAATATAGTCCAATGCATGTTCCCAAAGGGTTGGGCGAAGGCGTGCTTAGAAAAAATATTTGCGTTTTGCCATCGGACAGGGCTTTGGGTGAATGATGTCTTGCAGGTTTGACTTGCTGGGGTTTCTGTTCCCGGAGGCTGCTGGGGTATCTTTGTTCCTTTCCAGTGGGGTTTTACTGTGTGCTACACCAAGGGAAGGTTATGCCTTTAAAAAAAAAAAGAAAGAAAGAAAGAGGAGAAACAAAGCAGGCAGTGCTGCTGTTCTAAAGGGTCGTTTCTGCTCCCAGCCTAATGCGCTGGGCAATAATAATGTAGATTTATCACTCAGCAATCGCCATGGTAACATCTCCTTGTTACCAGGGACAGGGATCAAAACAAGTGAAAGATAAAATATTTCTTGCTCTGGCAGGGACATCGAGTCCCCACTGGCCAGGCGTGTTGCAGCAGCTCCTCGTCCCTGAACCTGCTTTCCCAGCTCTCTGGGCTCATCTTTCAGTACAAACCAAAATAAAATAAAAATAGTTCTGCAACCACATCTGCAACAGGACAGTTCAGGACAAGTCCAGGACTTCAGTGGAATTCTGCTGGTTTGTACCAGCCGCTGCTTTGGGTCACCACGCTTCACAGCATGACGATTCAGGAGGAAGGCTGCTTCCAGTGCTCCCATGTTGCATTTCTCATTAACCAGAGAAATGTAGAACTGGAAGGGACCTTGATGGGTCATCTAGTCCAGTCCCCTGCACCGAGGCAGCACTAAGTATTTCCTAGACCATTGCTGAGCAGTGTTTGTCTAATCTGTTCTGAAAAACCCCCAATGATGGAGATTCCACAGCCTCCCTAGGTAACTTGTTCCAGTGCTTAACTATCCTCACGGTTAGGAAGTTTTTCCTAATGTCCAACCTACCCCGCCCTTGCAGCAATTTAAGCCCATTGCTTCTTGTCCTGTCCTCAGTGGATAAGGAGAAATTTATCACCCTTCTCTTTATAACAACCTTTTATGTACTTGGAGACTGCTACCATGTCCCACCTCAGTCTTCTCTTCTCCAGACAAAACAAACCCAGTTTTTTCGGTCTTTCCTCATAGCTCATGTTTTCTAGACCCTTAGTCATTTTTGTTGCTCTCCTCTGAGCTTTTTTCAGTTTATCCACATCTTCCCTGAAGTGTAGTGTCTAGAACTGGACACAGTACTCCAGTTGAGGCCTTATCAGTGCTGAGTAGAGTGGAACAATTACTTCTCATGTTTTACTTACAACACTCCTGCTAATACATCTCAGAATGATGTTGGCTTTTTTTTCTTTTGCAACGGTGTTACATTGTTGACTCATATTTAGTTTGTGATCCACTATAACCCCCATTTCCTTTTCTGCAGTTCTCTTTCCTGGGCAGTCATTTCTCATTTTGCATTTGTGCAATTGATTATTCCACTCCTGCATTCTAGTGCTGCTTTCCGAGTGGACTTGTCCTGCTACCACCAAGAAACTCCCTTGTCATTGGGTGGAGTAAATGGGGGAACAGGAGGAGCTCCTCTCCACCTAAACCCTGGCTCTAGGCAGCGGTCTCTCAGTATCATAGTCACGTGCTTCACGCAGCAATTATCATTTGCTAGTAGCATGTAAGGATATGTCTGAGTTGCAATAAATCATTGCGGCTGGCCCATGTCAGCTGACTTGGGCTGGCGGGGCTTGGGCTGCACTGGGAATTGCTCAACACTTCTCAAGTCTCTGGAAAAAGTGCCGTCTCTGAAGTCATGTACAAAGTTCTCTTCTTTTGTGTGTGTTAAGGTTCCGAGCCTTTGAAAATTTCAGATCATCAGCCCATGGGCTGAGCCGCCAACTTTGGTGTCTGAAGAACAAAAAACCCAACAGTCCAACTTGTAACCTTTCTTTGTCCCCTTTCCAGAGAGTAAAGGCGTCTGCGTCAAATGATGAGTCAGGACTTTTTTATTATTTGGTTGGCTTGATAAATGAGGCAGAATTTCAGGCAGAATGTGGCAGTGGTTCCTGTAGGAGTTTACGGGAGAAATAAGGCCTGGGTGCAGAGTCCATGGCATAACTCTACAGCAGGGCTCTCATACTTTTGTACTGGTGACCCCTTTCACACAGCAAGTCTCTGAGTGCAACCCCCCTTATAAATTAAAAACACTTTTTTCTCTATGTTTAACACCATTATAAATGCTGGAGGCAAAGCTGGGTTTGGGGTGGAGGTTGACAGCTCGCGACCCCCCATGTAATAACCTCACGACCCCCTAAGGGTCCCAACCCCCAGTTTGAGAACCCCTGCTCTACGGTGCCCCGTGGATGCGCCTGCGTCTCCATAACGTGACAGCCGCATTGTCACATGGGGACTTCCTCACTTCCCTTTTGTCTGCTCCACACCTGTGCAAGAACACGCCCCACTCTCTTAGGCTTGGATGACACTGCACTCTGCTCTTCCCACATGTTCTGGTCCAAAGACAGCCATCCCATTGGGTATGCTCCAAAGCCGACCAGAGTCACTGGAAAGATGCCTGTTGACTTCAAGCCCCATTGAGGTCAGCAGGGTCTGCGAGAGCACAAGGCTCACCCGCCTTAGTACCAGATACGTCGGTGTGATGAGCCCAGCATTCTGCGGTGCAACGTGCTGTCACTTCATGATAATTTGCAAGCACTCACGCTTCTACGATCAGATCGGTTTCATTAACTGAATGTTTTAATTATGTTTTGAAAACAAGGGGACTCCCCGTAGCCGCCAGTAATGACTGTGGCTCTTTTCACGGCAGTTGACGTCTCTTTTCCAAAGCCAGGTTTTGGCGCGTGTCGCGCTGTCTGTAAGGAGCACGCTGGCCTCAGCCAAGTCTCTATTACTGGAGCTGCTAAATATGTTTTTAATAATCAAGCAATGTTTGTTTAGCATAAACCAACTCCCCTACTAAATCGAAGTGGAAATAGGGTTAAGCACAGTTCAAAGGCATAATTTAAAGGCTGGCTGGCAACATTTCTCACCAGGGCTGGAGAGGACATGCATCTCCCCCAGCATCTGCAAAATCTCTTTATGTTTCTGCCCTCCAGGGCAATGCTGGCCTCAGCTGCCTGGGCTGCGGGTTTTAGGTTCATTTTCTGAAATCCAGGTGAAATGGCAACTGCCCTGACACAGCATTAGGTAGTAACTGATACAGGGCTGGATTGGGCCTGGGATCCACATGGGTCCCTGTCCCCTTTGTACTGATCATGGAGGAAAAGCACCCGGCACAAGGAGTACGTTAGCAGGAGGCTCTCTGTGCATGCTGGGGAGATCCAAGATGGATTACAGCTCCTGAGTTCCCACCATGCCCCTTATGCACCGCTGTGCCTATCAGGGACAACTGAGCCCAAGGAATCTTTTATCCCAACGAATCCTGAAAGAACTTGAAACACACCCTGCTGAAATACAGCCACCTCGGGGGAGAGTGTGGCAGCCAGCCCACAGCACAACAGCGGGGAAGAGTGGGAAGTTTGGCTGGGATCTTCAGAGCAAACATCTTGTGTCGCATACAGTTCTGTGGGGTCTTCAATACCCAAGCAGAGCATGAACACCAGCTGTTAAGAAATGAAGGGAAGGCTCCACCCCGCCCCCCAAAAGAATAGGGTGGGTTAACTTGGGTGGGAATTTCAACCTGTGGGTTTTGAGAGTATTTAATTTTAAGATTATGCTTAGGTCCCTCCTCCAGAGAACCCTGGGGCTTAATCCCGCAAGGCACCGAGTACCTGTAATCCCCATTGACTCCAGCAGGAGCTGCGGTTGCAACTCCTTGCAGGAGATCCTCTGAACCAGCCAGGATTGAGCCCTCAGTCCATGCTGCGCTATAGGTGTCCAGCCAGACTGGCTGTGCTCAAAAGAAGCTGATAGTTTCGGACAGTACATTAATGCTGCCTATTAGGCTCTGAGTCTCCTCTCGCTTATGTTGGTGTTACTTCATGGCTGTCAATGGAGTTACCCAGGTGTGAGTGAGAGGCGAATCAGGCTCTTACATCTGTATGTATTCCAGGCTTCCAGCTTGCTGGGACACATGCTGGTGCTAGGAGAAGGGTATCTGCTGTGACTTGCGGATGAAGGCTGCTGCAAGAAATTACATCATCTCATTTCAGCAGTGGATGCTGTGTAGATTCATTGATACCAGACAAACCTTTCAATCCATTTATCAAAGTGCTTGCAGCTCCCAGTTCGAGGTAGAGAGCATTAAATGAGCACAGAGCTGATCAGCAGCCAAAATGTTTTAAATAAATAAGGAGTTCTGGGGGAAAACATCAGTGTTGTTCAGCGGTGGGAGAGGAGGGGAGGGGAGGACTGGCAGCATATTTCAGAACAGCATACTGTTAACCTGCGGAACTAGCTGCTTTAGGCTACAGAATGACATCACTCAGACAGGTTTAAAAATGATTTGATTTCAGAGTGATTTTTTCTTTTGTGGGAAATGTCAACTATTTTGAAAGTATTTTCCATTGTGAATTGGAACAAAAAGTCAAAATATTGAACATTTTTGCAGGACAAAAAATTCTGCAATGTTTTGAATTGGAAATGTCAGAATGGAAATTGTCAACATTTTGGATCAAAATGAAATGATTTGGTGTGTCACAAAGGAATGTTTCATTTCACAGTGACATTACAAAACTAAACCCGTCTTTTGTTCTGGTTCTCCCACTTGGAAAATCCACATGTTTTCGCCAAATCAACATTTTCCCATGGAAAATTTTGACAAAGCCATGTTTTCCAATGGCAAAAATGTTCAGTCAGTTGTTTTTGACCAGCTCTGTTAGAAATGCATAAATAAAGTGATCCCCAGTAGTTAGGAAGACTGCTGTAAAGGGTCTCCTACTCCTGGTACCATCCTTGATTTAGTTGGGGATTGGTCCTGCTCTGAGCAGGGGGTTGGACTAGATACCTCCTGAGGTCCCTTCCAACCCTGAGATTCTGATTCTATGATCCTGAACTTGCAGAGAGAGGGAGTGGATAATTTCATAGATTGTTTCCCCCGCCTATGACAAGCATCCATCAGTCCTCCCATTCCAGGACATAAGCTAATTGCTAGCATAGGCCCTAGACAGAAATGTATGCCAAGGGATGGTATTGCACAAAGACCATTCTAGAGGGGCTATCCCTTCCTGTGATGCTGTGGCCCCTGACCACTATTGGAGACAAAAGGCTGGGTCAGATGGGCCATTGGTCTGTTCTAGGTACGGCCTGTTCTGAAGGGATGAAAGCGTGCCAGAGAAAAGGCTGACACCGCACTAGTTCGAAGCAATCAGTGGGTGGTATTGAGAGACTCCAGCTGTGCTTAAGGAATGGCAGCACTGGGCCATTGCCTAGATGGTGAGCAGCCCCAGCGACATCTAAACCAGTCCTGGGCTGAGTTCGCTTTAGAAGAAGAGAACCCGGACTGGATAAGTTGCCTTTTCAAGGGATTGTTTATCTCTAACATTCCTGGGCTTGTGGAAAGATTGGAATCAGGAGGGTGCTTTTAATAAATAAATGTTTTAAAAGCAGCTGCTGCCTTTGAATGGGCAGTGGAGACTTTATCTTATAGGAGGAGAAACAGAAAAAGGAAGCAGGCCGGCTCCTGTTCTTGGAAAAACAGTGCCAGGTGCAGAAACTGAAATGGAGTCTGTGGAGTTAGCAAATCCTTTATTTTATATTTGATATCTTGTTCAGATCAATATGGATTCCTTGAGCAATTCGGGGGCTTGTAGTCTGATTAGCTGTCCTTTTTATCCAGTTAGATTTTCCTTATCTACAGCAATTGTTGTTCCAAAGTACATCTACGGCTGCAACGTGACCTTAGAGGCAAGGGTAGAATAATAGGGTGCTGAGAGTTATACAGTGTGGCCGGTCCCAGAGAAATACATTTTCCTTTTTCTGATTGTTTGCCTCCATCTCCCCACACCCTCCCCACCAAGTCTCTCTATATTATCTCCCCATAAATTGTTGATGAAAGCTTTTGTTGCCTTTTCAAGGTGAGACAGGGCAATCCGGAAGGCAAATATATAAATCTCAGCAGTTTAAAGTCACCAGAAGAAACAGTGGGGAGGATGGGAAGGGATTGTTTACTGCGGCCGCTTGCATATTTTAGTGTCCTGCAATCTCCCTCTAGTATCTCTTTTGCCTGATGTGCTTTGATGGGAGTTTATATTAACTGGTGTAGTTTGTAAGTCTATTTACAGCTCCGGTGTCTTTGGTGTGTTTGTGCGAGATGCTCCAGCCTGAGATTAGTTAAATTGGAAATAAATTGGTTGTTAAATAAAAAACCTCTCCAGATGTGACAGTGATGAATGAGGGAGGTGAGGAGGATGCAGAGAGGTTGCTCCTTTCTTGAGACTCCAACGAAAATCTTGGCTTCACTCTTAATAGCACTGAGGAAAACTTTCTTTGCCTTGTGCCTGGCTTCCCGAGGAAGAGGCAGCTGATGCCCAGAGTGGAGATCAGCTGGGGCACTGGACACTGCAGTGGCGAGTGTGATGTGTCTCCTGTTGGCAGTGGGAAGGGCAGAACCAGGGAGAAGAGCAGGGCTCTTGCTACATCTCGTTCTGGTCAGTACAGGTCAGCCAACAAAACATGTGGTTAGTGCAAGGGACCGCTGTTCTACGCCTGGCCCTGCAGTCTCCTGGTTAGAGAGTCGGGACCCCCGGGCTCTAAACAGCCTAGGCAAGCGTCACTGCTCGGTATTGCTTTGCTGTCTTGAGACCCAGTGAGTCAGGACAGGGGTCCTGTCTCCCAGCCCCCCATTTTAATCACTAGCGCGTAAGGCTGGTAGCAGAACCCAGGGCTTCCATATTAAGCATTGTCACTTTTGTCAAGTCACTTAACTTTTCTGGGCTGGGATCTCCTTTGCCTTGCATAATGCCAAATCGGTGTGAAAAGCCACCAGGCTGGACTTTTCTTCTCGCTGACGCCTGGGCTAGCATCGTCCAACCACTTTGCACAGGTGTCTTGGGAAAAGCCCCAAGGGACAGACTGGCTTTGTTTCTGTATTGACTCCCTCCTGTCTTCTGACTCACGGTCTCAAAACAGCAAAGCACTACCGAGCAGTGACCCAAGGCAGCGCCGGGGGGCATCCTGCCCTCTGAGCCATGGGCTGGGCAGCACAGGGACAGAGACGGGTCAAGAAGCTGGCGCTCACAGTACGTTCGCTGAGGCGTTCTAGCCCTGTTGAGCTGAGCCATGGCCACGCAGGCCAAGCCTGAGAGTGGGAGAGCCAACAGCGAAGCTAACAGAGAGATGAAGCCATTTCCTAGGCACCCAGGGATGCTGCCAGAGATTTGCTTTTCTTTACTCCTAGCTCTTCAATTCCTATTATCCAGGGAGATTAGCAACTAACCAAATGTTTTCAGCTCCCTTCTTGGCCTGCTGTGACTCACTGTCTCCTTGGAGAAATAATCACCGGTCTTCACTCCAGCTATTATCAGCAGCTCTCCCATCTCTCCCATCTGGCACATCTCCACCTGGACCAGCTTGCTGAGAGATCCAGGTACAGAGAGAAGCTCAGGGTCCTTGGGCAACTTTGTGCATGCAGCTGGGGTAATTGCACATGCAAAGCTGGCCAGCCAATGCACACAAAGGTGGCAAAGAGTTGAGAAAAACAGGGTCTTTGTGTCAATAGTGATGTTGGGGATCTGGGTTGCCACCATCAGCTCATTTCACACAAGCCACCGAACAGCCACTTCCAGGTGCTAGTTTTAGCTGGATATGAAGAAATGACCTAACGTCAGTCTCTGTATCCCAATGCCCTCTGCTCTGGGGATGCAATGGCACTGGTGGTGCAGAGGTGAAGGGCTCATTTTCCATTTGGAGCTATGGGAATAACTGATTTTTCAGCTCACTGACTGTTCCAAAAAATAAACACTGGTTTTGGGTCCAACTAAATGTTTTGTTTAACCTGAAACAAAATGTTTCCTTTTGATTTGGAGCTTTTAAAACATTTTGGAACTTTTACAAATGAATCCGAAGGAAGTTTTCAAACAAAAAGTCATTTTGAATTGAAAAATAAATTAGTTCATTTAAATAACATGGACACTAAACATTTAGATCTCCCTCGGCCCCCCCCCCGACTTTTGGGGTTTTTTTCATCCAAAACAATTTGATGTGTTCGCGGCACATTTGTTAAATGTTTCAGTGGGCCCACATGGGCATTGTTCTCTGGAAAAAAGTTTCAGTTGAAAAATGTTGCCCATCTCTAATTCCATCGCAGACCCTTTGGGGCAGGTTAGAATGAGTGACCCATTCTGAATCCCACTCCTGATCCCCTGAACCTATTCACTGCCCTGGGCTAAATTTGAAGCTGTGCCCGAAGCTGAAAGCCCATAATCCCCATACCAATCAATCTCCAAGAAGTTGCTTGTGTATGGAGTTTTCCCTTTGTCTCACGGATCCCCCTGAACCTGGTCAATCAATCGAATGTGGTTTCTTTTTGAAAATGATCCTGTAGGAGATTGTAAATCCATCAGGGCAGAGACTTCTCTTACCCTGGATTTGTACAGCACCCTGCACAATGGGGCCTTGATTGCAATCAAAGCTTTTGGATACTACCAGAATGTAAATACTGCCTCCCCATAGTACCGGTTATGCTGGTGATAATGTATTGAGTGGGGTCACGATTTCGCCTCATTGCAATGCTCTTCATTTGCTCTGCACCCAGCAGTCAGGATAATCTCAGGGTTGCCTTTCTCTGGGCTGTTTGCTGGAGCAGACACCAATCATATCGGGTTGCTACTTCCTCCGCTTTTGCAGGATTCTATTCCCCGTCACTCCCCGCCTCCCTGTCTGCTCTTCTGATGGAATCTCTCGTTTCTCCTAATTAGTTCATGGAAACAAATACAGAGCTGACAATAAAGAATAGATTTGTTGGGTCAAACTCAATACCAGTCCCTCAAATGCTGTCTGACTCTGGCGCAGGCTGTACTTGGAAAACAAACAGCTCTATTAAATTCAATGCATGCGTGAACAGCTCTGGAGAGGCTGCCTCCACCTATCTGCTCTGAGGCTTTGTCATCACTGCAAAAAAAGAAAAAGCCAAGTGTGTGTTACCAAGGGATAACCCTAGTGCGTTCGCTCTCTTCCTGTGAAGCCCCAGTGGGGACCGGGCCCTGGAGTCTGACTGTAGGGTAAAGAGACAAGGGCAACCCCTGGCAGGCTATAGTGCTGACCCCGGCTAGCTCCATCATCATGGTAAAATCTAGAGAGATCTTGTCTCTGCTAGGATTTTGGAGCAGGATGGCTAATGCACATTAGTTATCTGACTGTAACCCCTCCTGCCCCCTGCCTGACACACATACTCACAAA
Organism: Mauremys mutica; assembly: GCF_020497125.1. NCBI lineage: Eukaryota > Metazoa > Chordata > Testudines > Geoemydidae > Mauremys > Mauremys mutica. Next base: position 2,982,037 of record NC_059093.1, read on the forward strand.
CAAACCCTTTCTTTGCACTGAAGACATGGCCTTAGATGTGATGGGGCTGTCTCCTTCTCCAGGATATTCTTCCATCGCATGTTCCCATTCTGTGGCTGAGCACTGCAGAGCCAGCCCAGGAAGTGCCCTTCTCTGGACCCCTCGCAATCTGCTGGGGACACTTGTGATGTTCTGATGGCAGCCCACGGTGTGAGAGGTTTGGGAAGATGGCTCCCATCCCCTTTGCGGAGGACATTGGTAATGAATGTGGGATGCTCTCTCTTGGGATCACAGGGGATTTGAATCCCCCCCAACACATTCTGCGAGCAACCTCCCCCTTCACAACAAAACTGCCATGCCCCATCCGCTTCAGTGATGGAGATCCACCATGACCCTTGGGAAATTGGTCCAGTTGTTAATTGCCCTCACCGTTAAATTTTTTTGCTTTATTTCCAGGCTGAAATTGCGTTGATGAACTTGATTTTGCTCCTCTGATGCGTTAGGCCTTGTCCACATGGCAAACAGTCACTTCCCAGCCCTGAATTTGTCAAGGTTCTTCCCTGTTTGACAGAAGCTTTGTGGAATTCTATAAGCTTTGGACCAGATCTTCAGTTGGTGCAAATCGGCATCGCTCCACTGCAGTCAGTGCGGCCGATCTACAGCTGCTGCTGCTCTGGCCTTTTGTGCATCAAAATCTTCCAAGCGGTTTGTTGTTGGTTTTTTTCCCCCCTATGTACTGCTGCTCTAGAGCCATTAGAGGGAGCTCAAACCATTGCATTTTTGTAGGGTCTGCAAAACCAGTCACTGGAGTTTTGTTTTTTATGTTACTGGTGATGAAAGAGGTAGATGTAGAACTGAGACAAACCAAGAAAATCTTAGACATGTTGACTCTGGGAGACTTCTCCACACCATATTAGAATGACAGTGAGACCGTTTAAATTCTGCTCCTAAACCCCTGCTGTTGGTAAAGGAATTTGGTGCTGTGTGCGTGGGTGCTCATGCCTGCTCATGTGGGTCTGGTTGCATTCCCCTTATTCTCCCTCTCTGAGTGTGTATATATCTCTATTTGCCTCTTTGTGCTTGTGTGCCTGCTGGCTTCTCTCCCTATTTGCCCAAACATCTCTGTGTGCATATCACGGGTTGGGCACGTGTACTGTCTTGTGTACCTTTTCTAACACTCTGAATGTGTGTGTGATGTGTATCTTATTTCATGTGTGCATACCGGAGTGTGTATGCCTGGTATATGTTGCTGTATGTACATATGTCTCATTTCTGTGCCTCTCTGGATGGGTGTCTGTCGTTCTGTGCATGTGTCTCACTGCGTGTATGCACGTATGTCTAGTTCTTGCCCCCTCCCCCGATATCTTCCCTTCCTCCTTTCACCTCCCTCTTTCTTTGGCAGGGTGAAGTTCTTCCATCCTAATTGGATAGTTTCTTGTCTTGGTGGTCTCTTTGCATTTCCATTGCAAACTGAATTGTTTGTTTCTAGGCAGTTCCTTGGTACATCACTCCTGACATCAAAGCTGAGTCAGGCACCACCACAACGAGCCCTCATGAATTAGCCCGCTCTTGTCATAGTGATCTATTTAGGCATTAACCTCCTGTTACGTAGTAGTGATGGAAACAGATCATTCCTGAGATGAAACATTCATGCCAATCTCAGAAGGGAGGCCAGTGATGAAACTGGTGATCGATTCCGGTCAACCTTCTCATCCCTGGAGCATGGTCCCTCCAGGCCAGGAGTCGGGTACAGTGGAAGAATGGTTAAACAGAAGCTTGCCCAGCTGAGCCTGCCCCGGTGGAAACACCTTTCGGTTAATGGAGAATTCTGTTTCTGACATAGGATGCTTAGCAAAGAAACCTAGAGAAAGGGTTTCTATAGGGTTATAGAGTAACTTCTGTAGAGCCCCATTAAATAACTATGGAACACTATTGATTTCATGCCTGTTAAATTCCATTGGACATTTCCAAAGGGAAAGGCAATCAATCTGGCAACTTTCACCATCACTTCGTAAAAACAAATAAATGTTGGGTACCTAGTACATGAAGGAGGCAGAGATTCTCTCCTCTTTTTAATTGAGCTATGATGGAGCATGACAAAAATCTTGGCAGGCTGAAATGAAGATGGCGGGAGAGCTGGTCATTAAGGGTCAGATTTCCCCAGCATTACTCTCACTGAGAGAAACCTTACTTCCCCGGTTTAAATCGAGGGGGTGGCTAGGGGAGTAAAGTACTGCTCAGTGTAAATGAAGGCATCAGCATCTAGTCTTACTTTTGGGTTCTTCAGCCCCCGTATTTGGCCTTCAGTTTATTACAACATAGAAAATACAAAAGGGGGTAAATATTTCTGTCTTTCTTCAATATAATTTCATATAACAGATGATGCATTCCTTACTAAATCTGCAATTCTTTTATTATGAAGAATGAATGAAAAATACACTTGAAAGTCTAAAAAGAGCCAATGGCAAAGAGTTACTTAATGGAATAGATCACTTTAAATCAAGCAATTATTCCTTTGATATTTCCCCCTTAAAACACACATTTGCTAATGGTGCTTCAGTTACTTTTATCTTTAAATAATCGCCATGTGACGTGATAAAGGAAATGGGACAGATGCTGCTCTAAATTAAACTGGTGTAATTACTGGAGTAATCGGGGTTACTCCAAAATGACACTGGTTTAATTGAGAGCAGGGTTTGATCTAGTATGAGATTATTAGTAGCAAGAACTGTGTCCCCTTTCTTTCAGTAAAGTGAATCAAAGATTTTTTGGTTGTGCATTCTGCAAGGCTATCTCTAGAACATGCTGTGTAGCAAGAGTTCCAGCAGGTACATGACACGTGGGACACAGTGAAATAGGCTGACCAGACAACAAGTGTGAAAAATCGGGAAGGGGGTGGTGGTGTAATAGGAGCCTATATAAAAAAAAGACCCCAAAATTGGGACTGTCCCTATAAAATCACCTCTGTCATGATGCCTACAGATCACTTGATGGTGATGGCAGTCCGTAAGCACCAAGAAGCAGTGCTCACAGCACATTCCAGTGACCACATTTGTGTCTGTTTCCTTGCACTCCCCCAGCTATCTGTTGTATCCCCGTTTGCTCTTGTCTTATACCTAGGTGGTAGGGATCATCTTTCTGCTATGTATACAGACAGTACCTAGCACAATGGGCCCCACAACGGGCAATACAAACATGAGTATGGGCTGGAAATTGGAGGCGTCCACTCATGACTGCATCCCGCAGTTCTTACCCCTGGGGTCAGGTTAGGTTCAGAGTCAGGGGTCTGAGTATGGGTTCCGGGTTTGACTCTCTGAGCTCACATTTGGGGTGGGGAATGGTTTGAGCAAGAGGTCCAGTTTGGTGCCACTTGAGAGTCCAGCAAAGGCAGCCCATGACACCTGCTTTGGTTTATCAGCTGGTCTGTGAATGTCCTTTGAAAAGCTGCAGCCCTGTTTTCTCTCAATGGAACATGGTTGCCATGCTAGGGACGAGGGGAATTTCCCATCGCTTTGCTTTCCTGGATGCAGCAATGGAGAAAGCGTTGAGATTTTCAAACCTTCTCATGACAGCACCGTAGGAAGACATGCAAAGGGCCCCCAGGGGCGTGAAACTCATGCAGACTCTGGTGCTGAAATCCCTCTGCTAAAAGGGAGAGAGCATGGAAACGCAGCCCACGGACATGAGTACTATGTATGGACGGATGGTCGAAGCAGGTCAAGTCAGGTCAGGCTAGCGTTTGTGACAAACCACAACCTCGGAGCTGTGAGTCAGCAACAACAACCCAGGTAAACCCTGAAAAGTCTGAACAACTCATTAGCCGCAATAGGAGAGTAACCCCTGATAACCTTGCTGCTAATTTGGACTGAATTGCTGCTGCAGTACAGAGAACTGCACCTAACATGAGCTTTCCTGAAGTGTGTGCAGGATGGCTCTCATGGAAATACAGCGACATGCGACACAGGCTGCATGTTGGTTGTGAAAATTTGTGGCATGTTTAGGAACTGATATGCCTTTATTTTTCCTGTATTGAGTCTTTAAATCTCTTAGGATTCTGCTGTCTGCAGAGAGGCAGCCATTTTGTGTTTGATCCATAGCAGATAGATGGAGACACGCACAAAGTGTTCTTTCCTGGATATTTTATGAGACCTTCTTCGTGTGGTGTTCTCAGTTTAAAAGAAAACTCATTCACACTGCAGATATCTGCTGCTTTTTGTGCATGGAGAAATGTAACAATTTTTAAAATAAAAAGCTAGACTGTCCCAGGGAGGGTATGGCTGAAGGAAGGTGCCAGGAATGCTGCTAACATACAGTCATTTGGGGACCCAAGTACTGATCTCTTTGTCCAAACTGGTAAATGCTATAGCATGTTGAGGGGAGAAGAGGCCCACAATAAAAAACAGTTGCCCTATAGATAACACCACTGCCATTTGAATGCACTGTTTTGGAGTGGCTATGACCCAGAGATGATCCTGGATAGCAGTGTTCAGACCATTAATCAGAACCAGCTGTGAGACCTGGGACCACAGCACGTTGGCGAGACACACCTGACATTAAGAACTGGTAACAACTGGACAAAACAAAGAGAGATTGATTTCCTTCGCCTCAATCACATTAAAATGCATGATGTAGTGCCACAGCAGGTCAGCCCAAGCCACAGGTGGCTGAAGCACTGCTGTGGCCGCAGGCTGTTTACACAGGATAGGAAGGACACATCTCACCCCCCTACCCCCGTAGAACCGATCTCCATAACAATTGAAGAATTACAGGGATGCGGAGCCTATTGGAAGAACAGCGGCTGGGAGATAATGCAAGAGAGAAACGATAAATAAATATCCCAGCTCCTCGAGGGGGAAATGGGGGCTGTAAATCAGGCAAAGATGAATGTGTGATCCCAGAAATGCAGCTTCATGAATATTCACAGACGCGTCTTAGGGGAAGCAAATGGCTTTGCAGAGTAGGCTCATTTGGAGGCCTGTGTGATCAGAGGGAGTTGCTCTGGATCAGGGAGTGGTGGGTTAGGGGCAGAGAGAACAGTTTAAGACCCATTCCAACAGGAAGGGAGTTGCTTGCAAACAAAGGTTACTCACAGCTTAATATGGGTGTAATTCACTCATGCACAGTGGGCCTGGGCACCAACCATGTCCCACTCACACCTGCCTGTACAGTGGACGTAATGACACATCCTTTCTCCCACTCTGTGTCCGTCTCTGTCTGCTTCGATTGTAAGCTCATTTGGGCAGGGACTGTCTCTCACAGCACTTAGCAAAATAGGTCCCTGACCTCAGCTGGGGTCAGTAATCACTGGCCTAAGGTAAATAATAATAGTGGTAAATGGCTTGGGGCCCAGTTTGCTCAGTGACTGCCTCGGCCTGTCATGGGTGCTCAGCCGGCATGCTGCTTTGGCTGTCATCAAGGATGACCTTCTGGGTTGGAAACTAGGACTTCCCTGAGGGAGGAGCACTCTCAGCTCTGGGATTCACCCCCCCTTGTGGTCTGCTAGAGGCCTTGACTGGCTTTGAGGACATGGCACACAGGGTAACTTCTCCATCTAGTTGGCAGAGGGTTGACTGTGGTAGTTTCATAAAGCTCCAGGACATTGAACTTTGGCTTGTGAGAGTGAGGAAGCCAGGCCTACGGGGTGTTCTCTTTTGTTTACCTTTGGTGTCGTTCCCACTCCAGAGACCATGGCAGAGAGGCGTGATATTGATAAGCCCACACACATATCCCAGCTTTACAGTCTGTCGAGTGCTCCTGGGCCTTTCACGCACAGACACTCTCTCATCTCCTTCCCTTCTGTATTACATCTCTTTGATAAAAAATAAAGTCAAGATTCTAAATTGTTATTGTATTATCTGTCTGTCAATCAATCCCCTTACGGGTCTATTTCTGTATTCATCCTCTTCTGTATTTATCCATCCCCATACCTACCCATCGATGGTTTAATACTGTGCCCATCATCCTGGTACATGATTGCTGCCTTCTCCTTTGAGCTCCCTCCCACACAGCCACAAACCGCCCCTGTTCTTCTTGCTGGATTCTCTAAATCAACCCTCTAAACAATCAGGCACTCAGGCCCAACTTGATCAAACCTGACACAATCAAACAATCAGGTTATAGAATGTGCTCGCTCTGATTTATGCCCTGTTCCGCTGGCGTGGATTGGCATGCTGAGTGCTCCAAGCAGTGTGCTGGCATGAATGAAATGAGGTCCCGTCAGGGTTGACTGGGTGGTTTGGAGGATAAATGTGCAATCGTTGGGACTTGGTTTTCTATCCAATCTAAAGTCCTGTGTCTGAGATCATTAGGATCTAGGGTCTTGCCATGTCACAAGTGAAAGGAGTATAGATTTTGAGTGTCTCTGCTCAACTACTAGTGATCACATGGGCAGGTGGAGTGAGAGGAATTGCCAGTGGACCTGTGCTTCAGAAGGAGGATTTTTGTTTTGCTGAGTAGTGCAAAGCATGTGTGTGCTGCAAAGAAAGCAGCCAATATCTGCTTAGCTTGGGAATTATGGGTCAGATTCAGAGCTGGTGTTATTCCAGGGAGCTGGTGTTACTCCAGGGAAGTCACTGGACTGCGCTCCCTTATACCAGGTCTTGGCGTAAGGCAAATCAAACTCAGCATCCCCGTTTGTAAGATAGACACTAGAGGACCATCAGGAATTTGTTCTACTCTATTCTATTCAGATTCTTATACTGCACCCGTCACCATGGTGTCTGGCACCTTATTCATAGTGTTATTGTAACACCACTTTGCTTGTAATTGATGATCTCAGAGTGGGTCACTCTTCCAGGGTGATTGCCCAACACAAAAGGTATTTTTTCAAAGCCTGTTACAATTGCTTTCTCTAGAGTCCTCCAAGACTTTATTTAGAATTACCTCTGCTCCTTGTGCTGCTAAGATCCACAAGTCTTACTGTTACCCCTTTCTCCATCTCAGCCTGCTTGTCAGTTTCATCCACCTTCAGTTCTCGGTTGTTACTGGGATTGTAAACTCTCTGTGGGCAAGGACTACCTCTTTTAAAAAAAAATAAGAGTGTGCACAGTGCTTACAGCACACTCCGATCCCTAACAGGATCCTTTCGATGCCAGCCAGCACCATAGATATAAATCAATGCAATTAATGAATAGAAATTGCTTTTCGCTCTCCCTTGTTATGGGGATGGGAGAGGAGCTGGGTGTGAGGAGGAGCAGGCTGGGGATGCCTGCTCTTGAAAAGCAAGTAAGTTGCACAACGGAACTTTCTCTGCCTCCCTCAGCCACACTCACTCTGAGACTGAGTGCAGGACTCTCCTGGCCCCGATGTAATCTGGGACCACCTGCCCCGTTTTGAGGCTCTCTCAGCAGTATCAACCTAAGCAGCACAGCACTTACTCCTGCCCCCCATGGATTCCACCCTCCTGCTGGTTTATTTGTTAAATACCCTGTAATTAGATAGGAATAGCAGGCTCCCGCAGATTCATGGGTAATTACACTTAATAGGAACAAAATGAATATTTCCTGTTAACCATTTGGGTTTTGAAGACTGATGCCATAACCCTGTGTTTACCTCGTGCCATTACAATAGCAACAGTGCACTAATTAACCAAGTCATTAATTAGTTAACAGTCACCATGCATGTGGCAAGTGGTCCTACAGAATATTTATGCTCCTCAATCCCTGCACCATAAAGCCCCAGTAGTGTTCAGCCTGCCTGACCCCTTCGTATCTGTCACAGGGTGGGGAGCCCATCGCTGTTGTGAATCTGGCCCTTTAAAGAGAGGAGCAGGGAGTTGTAGGCCCGGCAGGGGTCAGGTGACTGAGGGTTATCTGACAGCAGGACCATAAAAGGATTTCTTGCCACCCGGACTAGTGGGAGCATGAGTGGTGGGTCCGATGCATAGAAGGTTAAAGGGCTTGGGAAGAGACGCATTCCCAGGCAGTGACTGGAGGTGGATCGGAGCTATTTGGGGCTCTGTCTGCATCAGAAGGCTGTGGACATGTTGGGAGCCATGTCCGGGGCTGGGCTGGGCTGTTATCCTGGTGAGGATCTAAACCTGGGGGGCGGGGAAGGAGGACTGCTTGGCCTGGGACAGGTGGGGTGGGGTGAACCTGAAGCCTGGTCAAGGACTGTGCTTTTTTAGGGGTGCCCGAGAAGGGCTACCGCAGAGCACAGGAGGAAGCCTCACTCCTCTGCAGCCAGTGGGAAAGATCTCCCCTTGAGAGGAGTGAGAGTTGGTACGAGTCACAGTAATGGGGGGAAGGGCCGTTCTGAGCTGGACATTCCTTGCCCAGAAAAGGGCTTCTTCTGATACAGCAAGAACCAAATCACCGTCTGTCTCCAAAGGGCAGATGAGGCAGCGGCTGTGTGAGGATGCCTGTCTGAGTAACCAGCTATCAAAGTAGCAGAGTAGAAGGGGCTAATCTCAGGTGGACCATGGCCTTTCTGAGGGTGTTCGGGTCGAGTGAAATGGATATGGCAGGAGCCTGTGAACTGGGACCCCGGGGTTCTCTTCCGAGCTCTGTCACAGATGGACACTGTGTCTGGGCAAATCACCTCCTCTCTTTGTGAGTCACCTTGGTTCTGCCCTGCCTTGACCAAGCCTTTCCTGCTGTATGGCTCAGGGCTCTCCAGAACTGTGCATTTCTCACCTCAGTTGCAGGGGCATCGGGGGGCGGGGGGATGTGCAGAGGGTCAGTGAATTGTGTGGGTTCAGGTATTTCAACAGAGGAACTGCTGGCAGCAGCAATTAAACGCACCGTTCACTCCTGTGGGCAGTTCCTTTCCAAGGCATGTGTAACTGCGATGAATGCAGAGTGAGGAGAAAGTTGATCTCTATCCAGAGAAGCTTAATAAAAGATGGTTCCAAAAAAAGTCAGTGCAGGAGCCTGGCTCCGGCTTCTAAGTGAATGGCTGAGGAGCTTTATTTCTCTGTAAGTAATCAGAGGAGGGTAAACCCACCGCCGTCTGCTCTGCCAGCAGGGAATTGAGCTGTCTGCAATTGGAGGGAGAATGCTCATCAGCTATAATCTGGTCCTACATTGTTTAAAAGAAAAGAACCTACAGACCTTAGAAGTTCCTGTTATAAGCACTTAGACACCTTATTAAACACCTCACATCTGTGCTGACAAGAGCTTCAGCAGTTGCTGAGAGCTGTCTTGGCCAGTGAAGGTCAGACTGCTGGAGAGACACACACCTGTTCATTAACGTAAAAATACGGATAAGTCGATCTTCTCCTAGTGCAGTGTCAGTGTGGAGCCAGTCGCTGGGAGCCATGTGGAGACGCATGCGCACACAGACATATGATGTACAGAGAGATATGGGTAAAAAGGAAGCATGCTCAGTCTGACATAAATACAGACAGAGATACTCATGTACAAAGACTAAGACAGTCACACACATAGAAATAAGGCAAACTGAAAAAGATACACATGGTAACAGGCACAGAAGACATGTACGCAGAATGACTAAGCTACACTCAGTGATTGAGCACGTGGGGACAGACGTCCACAGAAAGTACAGGCTCACACGACACATGTATGTTCACACCAGGGCAGCAGATTGATTCTGATTTTTTTTTCTCCCCAATGTCTCGAAGATTTGCTGGAGTGGACTCATGCAGTGGCTGGTCTCTCTCCGGAGACCTGACTTTCATTAAACACTGACCATGGAACAGGGCTCCCTTTTACCATAAGATGAATTTGATGGAAAGGCTCATTAATGAAAAACATGACACCATCCTGGATGTGCTAATGCTCTTGGGAAGTGTAAATATAATTCCCCACATTATAAAATGTGCTTGTCTTATTTATTTCAGGACAAATTCCTGCTGTTTACTCAGTCTCAGTATAAAAGGTGGCGGGGGGGAGGGGGGAATCCTTTCTGTTTCCCAGAGAGGTATTTCCTGCTTGATAACCTCATAATCAGTGTGCAGGTGTATGTACACACACACACTCTTTTTCTACTTCACCTCCCTACTTTCAGGTTCAGGAAAAAACAACGATTTGGATCACCTTGAGAATTTAAGCGACAATGCCCGCTCTTAAGCCATACCCAACCTCTGTAAGGCCAATGGAAACTATTTAAGCAGACAACTTTTTCAGGGATATTGAAAACTCCATAATGTACTTCTGCAGGATACAAGAGCTCGAATGCTGAAGTCCTTTCCCACACTGATAAAACCGTATTCCAGGAGTCGTTCCACTGAAGTTAATAGTTAGGACCAGATTCTGATACCTGGATTCATTTTCATCTAGAAGGGCCTCAATGATCTCAGCAGGGTCACTTGCACAGTAAAGTGCTGTGTCATGGCATCAGAATCCAGACCCGGTGATGTAATTGCCTGTCTGAGGCCAGTTCCTGAAGGCATGAGTCTGCATCACTAAGCACCCCACTGCAGCTGGCTAAAACTGCCCCCTTGCTGTCCATCTCACAGAGAGGCCATGGGTTGAATGGGTCAAATATTGAACAGTGAACTTCTCACCCCCTTCACCCTTCTGTTCCTCTTCTCGTCAAATCCCCAGCCAGCTCTCGGCTGCCGACAAGCTGGATGCGCTGGGATTTTCCTTCTCCTCTGCTCCTCACCCAGCACAGTCTCTGCGATACCAACCTCTGTGGCTGTGACCCAGTGTAGATCATGAGGACCTCCAGGAAAGAAATTATGTCAGGTCTGCTACCCAGTGTCAGTTTGGAGAGGGAGCATATGATCCAGACGTGGCCTGGCAGATGGAAGCGGAATATTCAGACTTTCTGTGCAGGCAGATTGGAACATCTCTGGCTCGGAGCTCAGCCCATGCATGTTAATCATCACAGCACTCACTGTGCGTCATATGGGTAGCCCTCCATCTAAGGGTCTCTTAGCGCTTCACAGGCCAGATTTCATTCAGCCCTCCTGGGACCTTTCTGAGCACCCATAGCCCCATTTCACTCATGGAGAGAGTGAGGTAAAGGGGTGATGATGGGATTTGCCCAAGGTCACATGGTGGCTCGGTACCAGAACTGGAAATAGAACCCCGAAGTCTTGGGTCTCAGCCTCCTGCCCTGATCAGTAGATCCCATCTCTTCTCAGACCCTGCGTGACCTCTGTCATGTCTGGCCAAAGCTGCTCTGGATATGTTTGTTCTCACTGCTAAAAATTTTGATAAAACCCGCCATTGTTTTCTTTTTTTGTTAGAAGGCTTTGTCTGACGCCAAGGTGAACATTGTCCTGTTTGTTCAGGACATTTTTATGTTTTGTCCAAAAAGCCATTTTTCATTTAAAAAAATCACGACTCTACTTTGGTCCATTCTACTTCTGTTCCTTCTTCCCTCCACATAGCTCATTCTCCCCGAACTCCTCTGCAAAGCACCTCCCCATCCTTCTTAAAAACTCACTTCGGTCTGTGTGTCCAGGGGCGGCTCTAGGCATTTTGCCGCCCCAAGCAGGGCAGGCAGGCTGCCTTCGACGGCTTGCCTGTGGGAGGTCCCCGATCCCGTGAATTCGGCGGCAGCCTGTGGGAGGTCCCCCCGCCGAAGCCGCGGGACCAGCGGACCCTCTGCAGGCATGCCGCCGAAGGCAACCTGCCTGCCGCCCTCGCGGCGACCGGCAGAGCGCCCCCTGCGGCTTGCCGCCCCAACCACGCGCTTGGCGTGCTGGTGCCTGGAGCCGCCCCTGTGTGTGTCTGCCCGTCCTAGGGTGCCCAGATGTCCTGATTTTATAGGGACAGTCCTGATTTTTGGGTCTTTTTCTTATATAGGCTTCTATTACCCCCCACCTCCGTCCCGATTTTTCACATTTGCTATCTGGTCACCCTAGCCCGTCCATCCTTGGGACAAGGCCCATTCCTTCTCGTACCTTTGGAGAGTTGCTGCATGATAACGACAGTAAGGAACAGAAAGCGACATGTCTATTCAAAATAGTTTGTCCCTCCCTGCTTCCCATTATTGAAATGAACATTTGTCCAGCTGGTCTGCAGTTAAGTAACATGGCAGTTGCTCAGTAATGCTGAATGATTTATAGGGCTCCTGACCATACACCAAGAGGATGGCATTTTAAACCACATCAGCCTTTTGCTTTTAGTCAGGAATTGTATGATCCTATTTTGACAAATGTATCACTTGGTGGCTGAATCAGGTTTTCAGATGGGCTCAAGGAATAGTGTTATTTATTGTTATTATTTGTGTTACAGTAGAACAGAGATGCCCCACGATGAGGTGGTGGGGCCCCAATGTGCAGGGCGCTGCACAAACTCATAGAAAGAACCAGCCCCTTCCTCCAAGAGCTTTCAGCCGAAGTTGAGAAGACAGACCCAGGGTCAGACTGGAAATGGAGTCACAGAGCGGGGCAGTGACTTGCCAGGGTCTCACAGCTGGCCAGGCACAGCACCGGGACTAGGACTCAGCTCTCATTAGACCATGCTGCCTCTCAGAGTAGCTGCTAGAAGAGACAGGATTGTCCTGTCCCTCGTTAAACCACGTATGCCTTGGAGTAGAGCTGCGTCTGGACTCCCGGCACCCAAGAGCAAAGCGGGGTGATGAGGGTGTGACTGGTGAACCAGTGACTACACAGGTTTACGGGCCATTTTCCTCTGGAGGAGGCTGCACTTCCACGCTGCAGCCTGCAAGAGACGGTGTAAGCTGGTGGGCAAGCTCCCAACAACCGCTGGGTCCAAGCCCCTTTCCCCAGGGCAGGCTGTATTTTCAAACTAGAGTGAATAAACAAACTACTGGGGACTAATTCCTGAGGCTCTCCCAGCTCCTGCCAGCTGGGATGGAGGGAGACGCTCCCTTCCCACCTACCCCGGGAAGACCCACCCTAGGGTTCCCCTGACCCTGTGTCTCTCCTATCTGCTGCCCTTACCTATAGGTCACCTGCTGGCTCCTGGCCACTGCTGCTCCCAGTTTTCAAGGGCCCATGGCAGTATGAGGTGCACTGGGACTCATTACCTGCAGCCCTGTTGCTGATGGATTCCCCAAGATGGATGCTCAGGTTGTGTGGAGGCTGTGAGGTTTATCACACAGCAGCACCTAGTTCTCTGAGCAGTGCGGGCAGACCCTCAGCTATACCCACTGACTCTCCTGAAGACCCGGCCTATGCACATCTGCCTAGAGTTCTTCAGTGAAGCCGTGTGTGTCAGAGGTTGCAGAAGGTTTGATTGTAGCTTCTGTACACTGGATTCATCACCTCTGACCTGACAGAAGACCGTAGTTTCTTCTCATCTTGTTCCACCCTGAGGTTTGCTGCGAGAAGGGCTCCTGCATTCCTCCATCACTAGTTCTTTCCCAGGCACGTACAGCCAGACCGGACTGAAACAAGACATCTAGGGGGTATTGGAGCTCAGTGCCTCAATGCAGGTGACTGAGTGAAAGTGGAACAGAACTCAGCTCCGGACATTTGGGGGCTTTTTCAAGCAGTTACGTAAGACAGGGGGCTTGTTAATAGGGGTGGTTTCATGTTCAGGTTTCATGGTAGGCCTAGTGTATTTATCTATTTTTCCTTCCTTCCTCCCCCGCCTCTTCAGCACATACTATGAGTACCGTCAAGTTTTCCTTCCAGGGGGAGTGCCTGTCATGATTTCTCTTGTATTCAAATGCCACAGCTCGATGTCTAGGTGCCTGTCACGCTGCACTCCCTTCCCTCCAATTCCTCCCTCTCTACCATGCCCCTTATACCATTGTGCATCTACTTTTATCCTCAGCGTGGCGGACGTTCCTTGCCGTCAATAATCCATCTGTCTCAGCAGAGCCTCTCTGAATTGTGAGCCACATGGGCTGCCAGCATTCTGGCACACGCTAGGCGGTAGATGAGCGCTGACCTTTGCAGCTCACAGCATGGAGCCTCATAAACAAGCCCTTCACCCTTAACTCTGCCACTGCTGCTGCCAGTTCTTTTAGCAGTGGAGTCAGGCTCGGAGATTTTCAAGTGCTGCCTTGCAGGAGAGAAAACATGCAAATCCCCCTGCTGACTCCCCACTCCCTGTGCAGCGTGGGGAGGCAACCTACACCGAGCATTTTCAAGCCAGGGTCTGCGCTTTCATATGAAGAACGCTGTCAAATGAGAAATCGAAGTCTGATGAAGGCAGGAGGCTACGGTCTGTTTATGACAACTCCGGGCTTAGCTGTGAGAGAACAGAACATTTCTGATGGTGGGGGCAAGGCAGGGAGTGTGTGTTTTAAAATCTCTGAGTGTCGCTGGGAGGAGAATTGTAGTGGGGAAGGTACTTTGGCAGCTGGGGCAAATAACAGGGCTTCTCCTGACCCACATGAGGATTTGGGCATTGGCACGTCTGCTGTGATCAGTGGGCAGGAAGTGAGGAGATCTGCTCAAGAGGCTGCCGGGGCGCGGCTGACCATGCATTTTAGAAAGGGCAGCGTGCGTTTCCGAGGTGGCTGGGTTCAACAGCGCGTGCGAGAAGGAAAGAGGGTTGGAAATGAATGGGGTGGATGGAGAGAGCTCCCAGGCTAGGCAACGCTCAGCTCCAACAGCAGGAAAAGAGCCCCACAGCCTCCTCTCAGCCAGGGCGGCGCTCAAAGGGCGTCAGTCCGAGGGATGAAAACCACCCTGCCTCAGCCCTCAAAAGTGTTCAACAAGCTGAAAAGTGCTGCCCTTGGGGCCCAGGCTCCCTTACCCCTCCCTCTCCCTTGTTCCTGAGTGATGAATGGGATTGTTGCCCACGTAAGATCTAATCACAGATCTCTGGTTCCTCGGGGTGTTCTGGATTTGCCTCCTGACCACATGACTGCTGCTGTTGCCATCTATCATGCTTAAGTGTGGTGCGGCTCTCGGTGGAGGGCCCCTCTGGCATGTCAGTATTTAGCTGGCTAATACATCTCTATCTAGATCTAAAACAGACTCCAGGAAGAGAGAGAGAAAATCAAAATCCCCATAAGGGAAAAGAGGACGTTTGTGCAGCTGCTGCCTCTGCCTGTGCCCTTGACCTCAGTGGTGGCATCCCCCGCAGTTCCAGGTAGCAGGTGTGAGCGAGCCCTGTTCTGCTGGCCAGTGGCAATGGACCGCTCTGGAATAATCCTGTAGCTGCTGAGGTTGGAAGGATAGAGGTCTGCACCTGTCCGCTTCCCTCTCATCCTGCTGTGATTTGATTAGAACATTTTGCATTGAGATGGGATTTTCTCCTAAGGCCTGTGCGTAGCAGAGGGTGAGGTTTCACTTGCCTCTGGAGGATGTGGCAGGTGATTTCCAGTCCAGGCCTGGTTCGTCTAACATGGGGTATAAAGTTTGAACCAAAAGGCCCAGTGTGGATGGAATTTCTACCCTTCCCTGCACGTGAGATAGAAATGAGAGAGAGGCATAAGAACAGGGCTGCTGAGAGATTCACGCCGTAGGAACAGGGGACACTGTACAGCTGTCACATCACCACACCCTGTTCCATGTTGGTGTGAACAGTGATGGCCAAGTGGCTGTGCTGGGAGGTGAAGGGGATGACAGTAACAATTTCACAGATGATATGGCAGAATTTCGCTTCCTGCAGTAGACGGAGCCAGTCATCAGCACAGCTGCTTGGCAGGTGATAGCTCTGGGACCGGCAAAGTCAACTTCAGGGCATGTAAGTCCATTAGAAGAACTTATTTCCTTGACTTGCCATCATTTCCCGTTGAGGAGCAGCCTTCGATATCTGTCCAGGCCTATCAGATGCACCACACACATTCCTAAATTCAGGGGCCTCTTACCTGTAAGGAACCCAGCATCCCAGAGGCAAATCAGAACTGTAATAGAGTGCCCCAAACCCTCCATCTTCGTTTCATTTCCTGTGCCTACATGCCACATACCCAGTGCTCTTTGCTCCCAGATCTGCTTAGAGATGGTTACATTTCAGTCCAAAATAAGCCCTTGGCACAGCAAGGTGCTGCGCTACCCGAACTCTCATTGCAGGCAACTGGACCTAACACTGATCCCATGGCAATCAGCGGGAGCAGGGCATGCATGGAACCTCTGTTAAATTCTATGGCTCAGCTCCTCAGCTGGTATTAATCGGTGCATCTCCAACAAAGTCAGTGGGGCTGTGCTGCTTAGTGCTAGCTGAAGCGCTGGCCAAATTGCATTTCTTGATGACTCTGTTGGTCTCATTCCTATGGCATACTACAGAGCTTCCAGAACAGTTTCACTGGCCTATAGCCGTTTCATAGGAAAAAAACCTGACCTGCTTGTTAAGAGTTGCTTAATTATCCGAATGGTGATTCTTCAGTGATTACCATTAAACAAGCAATGAAGGGTTAAAGCTTTGTAGGCTCTATTGACAAATGGCATCTGCAAATCATTCCCAAGGACCATCACAGCCTAATTTTGCTACAGTAAATATATCTGGCATTACCTATTCCGGAAATACATGCGACTAGTCAATTGAAAAAGGCGTCTGCTGATGGCAGCATGACAAGCAATATCCATAACTGCTTGTAATCTTTCTCAGACATTCAATTGC
The DNA here is from genome assembly GCF_020497125.1 of Mauremys mutica. Taxonomy (NCBI): domain Eukaryota; kingdom Metazoa; phylum Chordata; order Testudines; family Geoemydidae; genus Mauremys; species Mauremys mutica. Next base: position 2,998,413 of record NC_059093.1, read on the forward strand.
TCCAATCCAGCTCCATTGTAGATGAAGAGGCTCCTATTATCTTGAGATCCTTCTGCCAGCAATATTGCAAACTGATGCTGACACATGGCCCGGGCCCTCACAGCAACGTGCTTATTAAAATATGTATTTTGTCATCTCTGGCAACACAATGAAACTGGGGGGAAGAAACTATTATTACGTGGGGATAAAGTGACAAGATTAACAGGCCAGTGCCCTGACAGAGAGTGCAGGAGAGATACCACCCTAAGGGATACTAGGCTTTACCAACTAGGGTCCCAGACGAGGCCTGAGATGCAGCTGTCTGTCTGTCCTGGGAATGGAAGATGACTAGCAGCCCCCATTGGAGAGAACTGCTCATTTCCCTCATGCGGCTCAGGAGTGCGAGAGATCAGCTCTTCATTTGGGTATCTTGGCTGCCTGTCCTCCCTTCTGAGGCCAGAGGGTTTTGCTAAAAAGGTTCGAGCGCCGGACATCTTCACATTGCTGAATGCCATCAAGAGAGGTCAGAAAGCAAAGGAAGCTGATCGAGCAGTTTCTCAGGAGGGGAAATAAAATGATGCTTTCGTTTTAGGAAAACAAAGCATAGGAGTTGCCTCCTGGGGCTGGGACAATGCAAGAGAAGAGGAAATTCTGAGGCAAGTCAGAAGCTGTGCATGAGAGCTGTGCTCGGCTATCTCATACAGAAAAGCAAGGGACAGTCAGTGAAACTGAAAGGTGGCAAACATCATATTTCAAAGAGTGCAAGACCTCAGGATGGGATAGTGCATTTGCCCCATCTCTGTGGGCAGCGTGAGACATTTCCCACAGTCAATTCTCCAGTGCCCTGTCCAGGCCAGTTTTACATTACTTTGGGGACTGTTGCACAGTTGAATAGGTCTCACTACTATGGGTTGGTTGTTTAAATGCGCTGCAGTTTACGTGTTCCTCTGTTCAATTGCTTAGAGGAATTATATCTCATTCTTGAGCTTGCAAGCCAAATTCTCCTCCACTGCCCGCTGTGTTCATGGGTAGCTCAGACAGGCTAAAGGAGTTTTGGGTTCTCCCATTTCAGCCAGGGATGGGGTTTGGTGGTGGTTCCTTCTTTCTGTGCATTAGATCTGGGGCAGAAAGGGGTTCAGAGTTTGCACCGCATTTCTTCATCATCCTTTTGACAGGTACATTTATTTGGGATGTTTGTGGGTGATGTGGTGGCTGTGAGTGCAGCACATTTATAAAGCAGAGTGCACACTTTTGCAATGTCTGATGGCCTGGCCCATTAGATGAGTGGAGGTCATGTGACCTCCAACCACTGCTATAAAAAACCAAGCCGCAGCAGTCAAGGCAGACTCCACTTGGCAGCTGGCATGTGTGGAGGGGAGGTCAGGGGGCTTGGGTAAGGATCCAGACCAGTGGCTGCCCTTGGCTCTTACAGTAGGTCCCTGATCCTGGCCCAAAGAATCACCAGCTAGTCTATAAATAACCATTGTTCTGTCTCTTTGGCTTAACACAATAAGTTCATGTAACGGTCTCGTGCCTGTTGAATGAACCTGATTATCCATGGAACTGGATGCCTCCCATCCAAGCTGGGTTTATTGCCAAGACCACCGTGCATTCTCTATGCCACTCACTCCTCTGCGGGGGGACCATCCATCAGATAACATGGCTTCATCTGCGCTCTGCTGCGATGGAAGAGAAGCCCCTGGGATAGACATCTGTCAGGGGACGAGGCAAAGGAAGAGCGAGGTGCTTGCAGGGAAAGGACTGAGCAAAGAGCTGTCCCGATCGCTGCCAAATCCCACTAGACTGCAGGCTCATTTCATAGCGTCTCTGCACTTTGTTGTCTTTCACAGCGGGGCAATGCGAGTGCACAGTGCGGGTAATACGCCATCACATCTGAAGTGTGCGAACTTTGGACTGGTGTTAATGTCTGTCCGTGGGGCAGGGGACAGGCCCCAGGATGGTCTCAGAGGCATCTAGCAACGATTTGTTGCAGTTGTTTGAAGCTGTTTGAATGCAGGCCCTCTGATGTGTTCAAATAATGTTAATAAATACAACAGCAGCCGCAGGGAGAACTTGGTATTTACTGTAAATCCAGCATCTAAACAGACATCATTTTGTCTTCCACAGTTTAACACCATTCATAATTATGTGTTTTAAGAGATTTCCCCCTAGGGCTCTGAGTCGCCTTTTTAGCTTAGGCTAGTCCAAGTTACCCGCTGTGCCTTTTAAGAACTGGCTCCTGGTAAAACACATGCAAGACTAACTTGTTTGTGACAAAAAATTCCAGAGCTGGTGCGAATTCACTTGTGCCTGCCATCTGGGCCCTGTGCAAAGAGACCATCCTGCATGATGTATAATTTATCACAAGGCAGTGGCTGCATAGCCTTTCTTCTCTTTTGAGGGACTTTGCAAAGCATCTCTTTGTCTCTGGCTGCTGAATCCCTCAGTGTCCTTTTGGATTTAAATATGAAGAATTTTCTTTCTCTTCTTGTATTCAATTCCCCCTTGGATTCCCCTTTTCCTTCTGAGCTTTCTCAATCCAAACACCCCCAGCTTATCTTCCCAGTTCTTCTCTGGGGAAGGTGGGTATTTTTTTAAATAAATGCCACATGCTTCTCTCTTCTCTTTCAACTCAAATAAACTTCTAGTGACTCCAGGTCCCTAATGGTCCCTCACTCTCTTCTTTGGAAAATGAAAGTTTCTTGCCTTACTTACTAACCGAAGAAAGGAATCTCTTTGCATGCACAGAACAGCTGACAAGTTGCTTTTTTCAGAATGGACCCAGCTGAGTGTTGGATGTCAAAGCACCTGAGTAGGTAGTTTTCCCTGGGGGCTGCCAGGTTACCTAGACAGAAACAGCCTGCTCTGTATCAGCCCTCACATAGGAGGAATGGTGTGCATGCTTCGTCTTGCCCCTTATGTAACCTTCCTTCTCACCTGCCTTCTGTAGTCTCTGCCACTTTGGGGTCAGACCTTCCTCCCCACTTAATGTATTAATTATGCTTAAGAACTCCAGCCAAAGACGAGGACCACAGTGTGCTAGCTGTGTTCAGGCAAGTAGCGAAGAAGACAGTCCGTGTACCGACAACACAGTGTAGACGCCATGTTACCCACACAAAATTCTCTGTTACTCACACACTCTGGGGCACCCACCTGTATCCTGTTCCTAGGGCTCAAGGTGTAACCTGGTTAATTTAGGCACCCACTCATACCCAATTCCTAGGGCTCAGGCGTAACCTTACACTCTGGGGCACCCACCTGTACCCTGTTCCTTGGGCTCTGGCGTAATCCTGCAGGTTTGCAGGACCTTTTACCAGTGAAAGAGCCTTACACAGTAATATCCTTATCCTCTATTTAATAAAAATCACTAAAAGCAGAATGCACACACTACACATACAGTGCTCGCCACTCCCAATAAGACAGATGAACTTTTCTTGATGGCCAGTCAGGTTCAGGATCAGGTCCATCTGGGGAACTCCAGATTTCGCACAGTGTCATTGGCAGAGTGTTGAGGTCTGGCAGCTCTGATCTTGGCATCTCTGTGTCCTGGAGTTGGTTCCCAAAGAACTTCCTTTTGGACCCCAGTTTATATAGTGAAACTTGAGTCTTGGAGTGAACCTATACCTCAACCAATCATTATACTAAAATTTTACTAGTGTAACAAAATTCTCTAACCAATCCTACCCCACCACCTTAATTCATTTACACCTAGCAAAATTAATTATGTAACAGACAGAAACAATCAAAGAACCAGACAGAGATCATACAGACAAACAATAGGCAAGGTGGGACGATAATGACAAAACAATAAAGAAATGAGGATTTCACAACCACAACTATTGATAAGTGATTTCTTGCCAGACAGAATGCTATCGAACTAAGTTTTCTTTAACCATCTTAAGATCTGTTTCTTTATCTGGTGATAGTGGGGGCCATTAGGACAGGGTATCCTTCTTAACAGCCTGATATTCATTGTTTTAATGTAATTTAGAAGGAATGTGAGGATGTGACTTCCTGCTTCTCAGCTAATGGCTGCTGCTCGGCTGTGCTTTTAATCCGGCTGCAGACAAAGGCCTTAGGCTTTAGGCCTTCCAATATGGCTGCAGACGAAGGCCTGATCCTTACAGCCAGGTTCTCTGTTTCCCTGCACCTCATGCAGCCATTTCCACTAGTTCAGTGTTAGTGCAAAGTGCCTTCAAAGCGCTGCCATCTGGTTGGGTAGCGTTGCTCTGGTGTGAACTCCGAACCAAGGCTCAGGGGAGCAGACTCAGGGCCGGCGTAAGTGAGAACGAAGCCCAAGGAGTGGGGGAAATGCAGCGGGTGGATGAGACAGAGGAGGATGGGCAGGGAGGATACAGTAATAATGAAACAAATGAGGTTTAGCAGAAAAAGCGAGGCCTTAGCTGGCCACGTGTCTTGCCAATCCCAGGCAGGAGGGATTTGAGGCAGAGATAGGTGATTATTTATTTTGCCTTTTTAAAGCTCCAACAATGCACTCAACCCTGTACAAGACATAAGCCAAGACGCAGTCCCGAAGTCCCAGCAAAGTTAGGGAGTTGAGGAAACTCTATTAGCCGTGAAGACAAGAGAGGTCAGGCAGCTGCTGAGACCCCGAGCCTCCAGACAATAGTCTTATCGTCTCCAGCTAGTCAGGGAATGAGGAGAGGATTGGATGGTATCATTCTAATTTACACAGGATTTTGTTTCCTTCCAGGTACTTAGCATGTGGATCTAGGTGATATCAAAGGCAGAGCATTATACAATAAATAGGCTTAACCTCTATCTTGCTCACTCTCCTCTCACTGTCTCTTCATTGAGACCATGGGAAGCTCAGGCTGCTGGGGTTGCCATAGTGACCAATTAGGATTACTGAAACATTCCGTAAAGCAAGGAGACCATATTGATTCCTCATTGATGGGGGCCATTTATGGAAAAAATAATATCCATGGAGCTTCACTCCCATCCATACCCAGGGAAGGCTTGGAAGAATGAGGTGAGACGTTCCAGGAGAGATTGTTCCAGTGTGTTCACATCATCTAATTATAATGATCTTAATGCCAGAGATGTAGTGCATGTGTGCTCTTTGTGTGTATGAGTGTGTGCTGGGGCCTGACACAGATTTGTTGTGTTACATTGCTCTGGGCCTCAGTTTCCCTTTCTGCATAATGGGGATAATACCATTTGCCTACCTCACAAGGGGATTACTGAGGATTAATTAATCAGTGCCAATAAAACACATTCAGCTTCCTGGGTAGAAGATGCTAGAGAAGATAAAAGCACTAGAATAAATCCATAGGCTTGTGTTCCTCCTTCTCTTTTAATTATTTGACACATCTCAGGTGAGTACATTAATGAAGCAGTAAAATACCACGCCAGGCATTATATTTCAGGAGATTAGTACATCTTTCAGTCACTCTGCCTTTAGCGTCTCCCCTCTTCACCCCAAGATCCAGGGTGTGCTATAACATCCCAGAGCCATATGTAATCCCAGACCTGTACAATATCTAGGTAACCCAGCTTCCAGAGGACTGACTTTTGTTTTGAGTTATGGCCAAGCAGAGATGGTATTTCAACAGGTGCCTCCCACAAAATAGGTGGGAATCAGATTTAATTGGGGTCAAAAGGTAAAGATACCTTTGGAAAATAGACCACCCAGGAACTCTCTGTGGAATTTAAAAGTGCCTCAGAGACAGCATGAAAGAGCAGGAGCCAGTGATTAATTTCACCTCAGGAATTATTAAAATGCCTACGCAACACAGCTGGCATTAGAAGTTTTCAGTCAATTAATCCGCCGTTTGTGAAGGGTTCCCTTACTGGGGGAGCTGCTTTGATTCCCAAAGCTTCACAGGCTCCGCAATAAGGTGAGCTAGCTCTGAGCATGGCTTTCACTGTCATTTGAGGAGGCATCTCATTGAGGGTGTGGATGATGGGCAGTGGGGATATGTCCATACATACAGAACAGCCAGCCTGTGGGTTCCTGCCACGTACGCCCTGGAGCAAAGTCTAGCTATTGCGCTGAGCTGCAGGTGCGTGAGGAAGGGAGGAAAGAGGGCTGAGAGGCAGGATGGTTATGGTGATGGCACTGAGCTGGGAGTTAGAGGACCCAGCCTTTGGGCAAATCACGTAATCTCTGCATCTCCCTTCTCCATCTTTAAAATAGAAAGAAGGAGACTTCTTTGCATTGTCTACTTAGACTATTAACTGTTTTGGAGGCTGGAGCTGTGTTTTACTCTGTGTCTGTGCAGAGCCAAACACAATGCAGCTCCAACCATGGTCTTCATAAGTAATAATAAGGCGTCTCCTAAACGCCTGCTATTTCCAGAATGTGAATCGTCTACGTGGAGTGGCACAGCTACACTGGAGGATTTGCAGTGGTGCAGCGGTGCCGATGCAGCTGCACCGTTGTAAGCTCTCTAATGTAGCCACTCTGAGCCGATGAGAGAGAGTTCTTCTGTTGGCTTAACTACTCCAGCCCCCACAAGTGGCAGAAGTTCTCCCACCGACAGCGCTGTCCACACCGGCGCTTATGTCGGTGTAACTTTTGTGGCTTGTGGGGGTGATCAGGCTCTAAATGGCTGGTCTAGTTAGCAGCTCAGTGAAGGTATGTTTAATATTGGGATTATTACATTATTTGGGGAAGCGTTACTTGGTTGAATTCTGGGCGTGGCCACAAACAGCATCTCTGGGCTCCCCAATTCTTTGGCTAAATCTATGCCATCCCCGTTCCCAGTGTCAGGGGAATCCACAGCTGCCAGTTTAGGGTTAGCTTTCCAGCCACCTGTGTCACTGGGGTGGCATAAAGGGATCTGGCCCACTCTGCTTTTAATTAAATATTTCAATTTAAAGTTGGAACAGCCCCACACCAAAATGCCACGTCCAAACACCTCAGACATTTGGGATAGTTCAGATCAGGACACCTAGATTTGTGTCCAACCATAGGGTACGTCTACACTACAAGACTATTTTGAATCTACTTAATTCGAATTTGTGGAATCGACCTTATGAAGTCGAATTTGTGTATCCACACTAAATACACTAATTCGACTGTCTGAGTCCACAGTAACGGGGCCAGCGTCGACTTTGGAAGCGGTGCACTGTGGGAAGCTATCCCACAGTTCCCGCACTCCCCACTGCCCATTGGAATGCTGGGTAGAGCCCCCAATGCCTGCTGGGGGAAAAAATGTGTCGAGGGTGGTTTTGGGTAACTGTCATCATTGAACCGTCAATCACGCCCTCCCTCCCTCCCTCCCTCCCTGAAAGCGCCTGCGGGCAATCTGTTCGTGCACTTTTCTGCTCAGTGACAGCGCGGACGCCACAGCACTTTGAGCATGGATCCCGCTGCAGTTATGGCCGTTGTCAACTCCTCGCACCTTATCGTCCACCTCTTCCACAGTCAGCTGCTGAGAAATAGAACTACTTTTCAATGGTGCTGCGAGCACTGGTGGACCATGGGGGACGTTTTACCAACATCAACGTCAGGTGGCCAGGCAAAGTTCATGACGTGCTTGTTTTCAGGAACTCTGGTCTGTTTAGACGCCTGCAGGAAGGTAGTTTCTTCCCGGACCACAAAATACGTCTTGGGGATGTGCAGATGCCTATAGTGATCGTCGGGGACCCAGCCTACCCGCTAATGCCCTGGCTTGTGAAGCTCTGTGCAGGCGCCTTGCACAGCGACAAGGAACTCTTCAAGTACCAGCGAGCAGTGAGCAGCGTGACCTGTGACTGTTCAGTTTCTTTACAGAGAAGCTGAACCTGCCCCTGTTTCTTTACCAAGTTACTGTTGACTAGCATCTGCAGTTACATACCCCGCCCACCCCGCTTCCCCAACTTCCAACACACGTTTAAAAATAAAATACATGTTCCACTGTAACTTTACAAAGGTTTCTTTATTGATGACTTTGCGTTACAGGGTTGAAACTGGGACAGGGACTGTGCTGGGTAGGGTGTGCAGTGATGTAAAGACCGCCTGTAAACTCGAGGAATGACAGGCTCCTGCTCCCAGAGCGGTCTGCAGTGCCGGACTGGATGTTTCAACGGAGCCTGCCATCCCTCCTTTTTGGGACTCTGTGTGCGGGGGCTATGTGGCCTTTTGGCGGGGGAGGACGGATACAGATTCCTCTGCTGCGTGGCTCTGTGGTCCAGGACAGGGACCGCTTGCATGAGATCTGTAACCCCCCTCCCCCGCTACAAAGTCACGTACCCCCCCACCCACACAGAACCTGCAAACCACCTCCCATACCGACCAGGGTGCGTACTGACTGCAGTGTGTGTGTGACCTGCTGCTGATCCTGCCCCCATGTCTGTACCCTGGTAAAGGTGATTGTCCTGTCAAATTACCAACCCCCTTCCCCCCCTTCAAACACAGTCTCCTCTAAAAGAACATGACGGAAACAGTAATTAACAGAAAAGTATTTTTTATTATCAACTAGACAGTTAGGGGATGAAACTGGGATGGGGGCTTGGGTGAGGCGGGAAGGAAAGGACTTTTCAGAATGTAGGGTATGAGAGCTTTTGGGTACTTGAGCACTCTGCTGGGGTGCAGTGACAGTTTACACGGCCTCTGGCGCCCCTCCTTCTGGTTATTTTGGGTGAAGGGGGTATGGGACTTTGTGGCGGGGGAGGGCGGTTGCAGATACACTGCAGGGGGGCTCTGTCCTCCTGCCGGAGGTCCTGCAGAACATGCACAAGGCGCAGGAGCATGTCCGTTTGCTCTCTCATTAGTCCAAGCAGCGTTTGAGTCGCCTGCTTGTCTTCCTCACGCCACCTCTCCTCCCGTTCGCTGAGTGAGTGCTGGTACAGAGAGAGGGTCTCCCTCCACTGGCTCTGCTGGTCCGCGTCGTCTCAGGAGCACCCCATAATTCAGCGAACATCTCGTCCCGTGTCTTTTTATTTCGCCGCCTCTGTGAGGGGGATGCTGTGGCGGGTCTGGAGACAGTCCAAGCTGTGTGATGGGAAAAAGGGAGTGAATTCCTTGCCAAGATAAATTTTTGCGAAGAATGAACACAGTCTAATCTGTCTCTGTGAATTCTGGGTTGAGATCCCAGTGCCTGAAGGGGCAAAAACCATTTTCGCGGGTGGTTCTGGGTAAATGTCATCAGTCATCCCTTCCTCCGGGAAAGCTACAGCAGACAATCATTTCAAGCCCGTTTTCCCTGGATTGCCCTGGCAGACGCCACAGCGTGGAAACCATGGAGCCTGTTTTGCCTTTTGTGCCTGTCACCGTATGTGTACTAGATGCCGCTGACAGAGGCGGTTCAGCAGCACTACACAGCATCATGCTTTTGCTTTTGCATGACAGCAGAGATGGTTACCAGCCATATTGTACCATCTACCACACCATAAATTGGTAATAAGATGGGCATGGTTAGCAGTCCTTTTGCACTGCACCATTTGCTGCTGTCATAAGTGCCCCTGGCTGCTCTTAGCCAGAGGCGCAAAAGCCAAAATTGGGAATGACTCCCTGAGTCAATCCCTCCTTTTTGGTATCTAAAAATAGAATCAGTCCTGCCTAGCATATGGGCAAGTGTACTAGAGAACCACTGTATCAGAGAACCAGAGAGCACAGCTGCTCTGTGTCAGATCCTGCATAGATTATGAGCTGTATGCTATTCACAGGGGGTGCTCCTGCAACAACCCCACCTGTTCATTCCATTCTTCCCCAGCCTTCCTGGGCTACCATAGCATTGTCCCCCCACTTGTGTGATGAAGTAATAAAGAATGCAGGAATAAGACACAGTGACTTGTTAGTGAAAAATGAGTGGAAGGCAGCCTCCAGCTGCTATGATAGTCCAGATAGGACATTAAGGAGTGTGGAGGAGAGGAGCCCAGCATCCTGCTGCTAGTCCAGGGGCAATTGAATCTTTTCTTTACACATGAAGGGTTGGGGGCTGATGAAGCTCAGCCCCCTGTTGCTATGATGACGATGGTTATCAGCCATACTGTACCATCTACCACGAAAAATTAGGACCAGGCGCCCTTGATTGACCTTACTGATGCTAGTCGGCATGGTTACCAGTCCTTTTGCACTGCCCCATGTGCCAATAGGCTGATGATGAGGACGGATACCAGTCGTATTGTACCATCACCATCCATAGCGTGGGGGGAGCAAGGATGTTGGTGTTGAGTGCTGCACCATCGCGTCTATCTGCAGCATTCAGTAAAGATAGGGTGACATGTAAAAGAGTCAAGAGAGGATTGTTTTCCCTTTCACTTCTGGAGGTGGTTGGGGGGCTGCGTAAATTGCCGAGCTATGCCCTGACCCACCGCGGACACTGTTTTTGACCCTAGAAGCATTTGGAGCTCAGCCAAGAATGCAAATCCTTTTCGGAGACTGCAGGAACTGTGGGATACCTTGCGTCCTCAGTCCCCCCTCCCTCCATGAGCGTCCATTTGATTCTTTGGCTTTCCGTTACGCTCGTCATGCAGCAGCGTGCTGAGTCTCTGCTATGCCGTCTGTCTGGAGATTTTTTTAAAATACTTTGGACCAGGCATAACATTACAGTAATTCCCCTAATTACATGCAGGAGTCTCCGAGCGAGATCACCCTGAGGACGGTCACTGAAGGAGATAGAGAGCGCATGCTGCGTGAAAGCCAGCACAAACCAGGGCCCTACGCAGCCGTGCTCGGGGAGGCAATGCTCCCTGAGTACCTCATGAAAGCCTGGCGCGGAAAAGTGTGCTACCACGGAGCAGCCAATAAGGCAGCTCTCCCCAGGAACCTCCTGCGGAGGCTTTTCGATTACCTCCAGGAGAGGTTCGTGGAGATCTCCCAGGAGGATTTCTGTTCTATCCCCATATATAGAGAGACCTCCTTTTCACATACTTCAGATTCCTGTTATATTAAGAATAAAAGTTTACATGGTTAAAGCACTTACCGACTGCTCCTTCCCCTGATTCAGGATCCGGGTTAATGGCCGGGGAGGGTTGGTAGGGGATCTCCGTGACGGTAATGAAGAGATCCTGGCTGTCGGGGAAACCAGCGTTGTAAGCGCTGTCGCCTGCCTCGTCCTCCAGAAACTCTTCTTCATCTTCCCCGTCCGCGAACATCGCCGAGGAACTGTCCGTCGACACTGTCCCATCGTCAGAGTCCATGGTCACTGGTGGGGCACTGGTGGCAGGCTCCGTAGCGTCCGTTTGCCGCTTTGTTTTTTTGGTAGCCTTGTCTGGGGTCCTTGATTTTCACGCGGCACTGCGTGGCATCCCGGCTGTATCCTCTGTCTCTCATGGCTTTGGAGACCTTCTCGTAGGTCTTTGCATTCCGTTTTTTGGAGCGCAGCTCCGAAAGCAGAGACTCCTCGCCCCTCACTCCGATCAGATCCAAGAGTTCCCGGTCAGTCTATGCTGGGTCCCTCTTTCTATTCAGAGATTACATGAACTCCTCTGCTGGAGAGCTCTGCATCGCTGCCGGTGCTGCTGAGCTCGCCCCGATGTCCAACCACGAAATGAGATTCTAACTGTCCAGACAGGAAAACGAATTCAAATTTTCCCGGGACTTTTCCGGTGTGGCTGGTCAGAGCATCCGAGCTCGGACTGCTGTCCAGAGCGTCATCAGAGTGGTGCAGTGTGGGATAGCTCCCCGAGCTAGTAAGTTCGATTTGCATCCACACCTAGCCTAATTCGACATAGCCATGTCAAATTTAGCGCTACTCCCCTCGTCGGGGTGGAGTACCGAATTCGAACTAATGAGCCCTCTAGGTCGAACTAAATGGCTTCCTGGTGTGGACGGGTGCACGGTTATTTCGAATTAACGCTGCTAAATTCGAATTAAAGTCCTAGTGTAGACCAGGCCATAGTCTCTGTAATGACTGAATCAGAACCCTTGATCTCAACAGCGTTGAGGTGTGAGAAAGTTGAGATTTGTCTGGATCTGACCAGTCTGGCTTGGGCCCATCTCTGATTTAAAGTTCTCCCCCAATATCTGTTCCTATATTCTGCAGCTTTGCGTTCAGAAAACCTGTCTCCCTTTTGCATTCTCCCCTTCTCCGAGCAGGTAGTCATAGAGGGAAGGGTGGAAACTCTTTTAAATTAAGCCCTGCAAACTGGAATTGCCATTTCATCAGTCTCTGCACTAAAAGGCTGGCCCATCCATCAATCAGTGCCCAGGTCTGAAATCCATTATAGTGCAAGCAATGCTTCCCTCACACTTTTTGTACAGAGAACCAGAGCAAGGCACTTTAAATATTGATCATACACGAGATCATCTGAGTTCATTCAGCATAAGCCAAGAGGAATGGATCAGCGGTAACTGTAGGTCTAGCCGTATTGACTAAAAGAAAAAGGCAGGTGAAAGTAGACAGACGTGACACAGCAACAATGAAAAAGGGATGGTCTGGTTGAAGGAGCATTTAAATGGTGGGCAGATGAAGGACTGTGGTTAAAACAGGAGTACTTGTGGCACCTTAGAGACTAACAAATTTATTTGAGCATAAGCTTTCGTGGGCTAAACCCCACTTCACCAGATGCATGCAGTGGAAAATACAGTAGGAAGATATAGATATAGATATATATACACACACAGAGAACATGAAACAATGGGTGTTACCATACACACTCTAACGACAGGGATCAGTTAAGGTGAGCTATTACCAGCAGGAGAGAAAAAAAACTTTTCGTAGTGGTAATCAAAATGGCCCATTTCCAGCAGTTGACAAGAAAGTGTGAGGAACTGTAGGGGGAAAAATAAACATGGGGAAATAGTTTTACTTTGTGTAATGACCCATCCGCTCCCAGTCTTTATTCAAGACTAATTTAATGGTGTCCAGTTTGCAAATTCATTCCAATTCAGCAGTCTCTCATTGGAGTCTGTTAGTCTGGTACTCGCAATCTAGGCTCAGTTCCTGGCTATAACGGAGATTTCCTATAGTGGTAGGTGTCAAGAGTTGCACAGAGGAAACCATTTGCAGTGCACTCAGTAACAAGTTTGATTGGTCTTACAAAACCCAAGAACTCTGCTACATCTCTTTAGCATCATCTATTAGCTATTATCCCAGAATCTATCAACTATTTACGTATATACACCCATAGACCATTCTTGCAATGATAGGAAGCACAGGCATAAACTGCTCTGGCGGTTTTCCCAGCCTGACCTGAAGCTGGAAGTCCAGTTTTGCAGATTCAAATGGTTCAGAATGTTCACAATGCATCCAAACTTCTAGGTATTTGTCTGAAACTTAGGAGGTTCATCCATTCGTAGTAGAGACGCCATTTTCATAATCAGCAGGATTGCTTTCAAGAGACAGTGGAATAAGAGATCCAAGAAAGTTAGAACAAGGAAGAGTCTAGAATGGAGGCCCCATGATACCGCACCTCAACTCTCCTTTCGTCTCACCCTACTACAGAATTTGTGGTCACACAACCAGGAACCCCCAGACTTAGAACATGACTTTAAACTGCAGACCAACAGTTGTGCCAGGATGGTGTCCTGAGGAATGGAGTCCTGTCAGGGGGAACACATGGGGATATTTCCTACAACACTGTTCTTTGCTGAAACAAGGAACACACAGCATGCACCAGGTGTAAGAGAAATAGCTTAATACCACACATCTGCACAGCAGGGCCTCCTTTCCTTCCCAGGCAGCTAATAACCAAGTAGCTAAAAACCTGTCTCCTTTCGTGGGATTAATTCATTATTATAAATCCCATCAGCTTTGAACGCTGGAATTTAATATGCAGCTAATGAGTCAAAGGCTTTCTCTTTCTCTCTCCATTTTTTTCCCCTTCCCTGCACACATCTGATTCTGCAGGTGTGGGGTAATTAAATGCACTCGGTGGAACTCACACAGGATGTCTGTGGCTGGTAACAGGAGCCCTCACACAGAGACTGTCATAATAGCTGGTTGGTGGAAAGAGACCCAGAACTTGGACTAAGAGATGTTAAGCATCATCTTGGGACACAAAGACATGTGTCTGAAGAGTGCGAACCCCAACAGAGAGAGAGGAATTGTTGGTAAAATGTTCCACCCTTGCCCCCACAGGTGTGGCTCCACCAGTGATAGGAGTGCTCGTGCGGACATGGGGCCGGCAGCTGCTGCTGTTGAAGCACCATTTTGCATGCCCTTGCCCTGGTCAGGGTTAGACAACACAATTCTGGCAACTTGCCTACACTTGTGCTTCCGCTGTTGCTGTCACTAGGAGAGTTGCATTGGAATTAGCACTGGTGAGGAATTTTAGAATAGTGTGGGCTGGCATAGACAGAGGCAAAGATCCAAAGCATTTCACCAACATTAACCAGCCAGGCTTCATAACATCTCTGTGAGTTAGGGAAAGGCTATCTTCATTTCCCATCAAAATTCAGCCAGCTTTGGGATGGAACACAGCAGTAGCTTAATAGCAGCCAGGAACAGTACACAACAGTGTTGGCCAGAAAGACTCATTTCCCCCTATCCCAGACTCTCTAGGTTCCAGTATCTCATTTTGTTACCAGAACACTGAGACAAGGTGGACAATTTTCAAAAGCACCTAAGGGTTTTAGGCATTTAAGTGCTATTTTTGATATACTTTTGAAAATGGGAATCAGGCTCCTAAATCATTTAATGCTTCTGAAAATGTTACTCAGTCTTAACATGGCTGAAGGAGAGAAATACCCTGTCCATTTTTACCATGTCCCCACAACACCCACCACATATAATATAGCAATTTGGGGGCTTGTATATGTTTAAATGGGGGTTTAGCCATAAAATGAATTTAGATTTAATTTGCAAGTGAAAAAGATTGCTTTCTTTTGTAGCTTCCACTGAAGCCCAAATGTCTAAGCTTCTAGGTTTTAAGTCTAATTAACTGTGTTTCACAGCTTATTTAAAGAAAAGAATGGAGGCATTAAAATTGTAAAATCTAATTTTTAAGTAAATCTTTCAGCACAAAATGAATGTCGTAGTCTTCCAGCCGTCTCAGCAATATATCTCTTGTCTTCAAATTTCAAAATGAGCTTTTGCAAACATGAAATTATTCATTAGACCGTCTGGTAAGGGATAAATAAGTGTCTCTTCACATCCAAGATCGCCCATTCTCCAGTTAGTAAAAGACTGATTAAAAACCTGCTGATCAGATCTCGTAAAGCAGACAGGTAAGCGGGAGGTTGTGGAGCGGGGAGAAGAAAATGTTCTGGTGAGAGCATCCTGTGGGTTTCGTACCAAGGGAATAGGACTTGGTAATGAAGCAAGGACTCTAGAGAGTTGGTAGGGGATTTTGATGTAATTCTTCGTGCAGGAGACAGGACTACCGCGTTCTCTTCCTAGCTCTGCTCTTGCTTGCTATGTAATCATGGGTAAGTCTCTGCCCCTTGCTGTGTCTGTTTCCCCACCTGTAGAATTCCTTACCTGCTGCACAGGGATGACTCTATACCTGCAAAGCACTGAGAGGTCCTTAGATGGGCAAATGTACTTGGAACGGTGGGAGCAGTGAGTTTATTTCCCAGCTAGAGGAGGCACATGAGCGAGAACAGGCAGCATGATCGCATTCCCTTGGGTCGGGGGGAAATGAAGGTGGTTTCGAGCTACCTTTACCTCCCCATCTCCTCAGCTGCACCAAGCGTTTCTCAGCCTGAGGATCTGACTATGGATCTGCTGCTTCTCTCATGCACACCTGAGTAAACCAGAAGTAACTGCACTGAAGCCAATGGAGTTACATCAGTGTAAAGCGAGCGTGAGAGAGAGGAGAATCAGACCCAATGTGTGTCCCCAGAGACTCTGTCTTGCTGATTTGGAAGTTCCATGCTCCAGAAAGGGAAGGGTGGGATCAGGTTCAGGAGAAAAGGGGAACTGTGAGAAGCAGCTTTCTGTCTATGGGCTCTCTATGGGGACAGCACACCTGACAGAGCGTGGGTTCAGGAGCTAACGGCTCCCAAACGGCTAGTAAACTCCTTTCCAAAGTGACCTGTTATTCCGATCAGCAGCTTGAGGTGTCATAAATGGGGGTGATTTAGGTAGGTGCTTAGTGCTGCTGGAAAAGCTGGACTCCTTAAGGTGTCTGAAACCGGGCACCCAAAATCACACATCACTTTGGAAGAGTCCATCCTGGCCTCACTTCTTCCTGCCATGTAAACCTGCCCGTTCAAAAGCAGGAGTCCTCCTACACCCTGATTCTCTGGCAAAAGGGGGAGCGTATGCCGAGTGCTCAGGAGAAAGGGTGGCGCCAGTGACGATGGAGCCTTTGTCCAACACAAACTATCTTTATCTCCTAGTCTGATTTCTTCTCTATCACTTTCTTCACTGTTTCTTATGCCTGTGTCTGAGCTGAACTTTCCAGGCCACAGAACTCAAGCAGTAATTAGGCTAATTGAGTCCAGAGGCCCCTCCCCCTTTATTCCACCCTCAGTGTTTCCACCTGCGTGGAAGCTTTTCTCTAAAGGGAATGTGCCTAAACCCTCAGTCTAGGGCTGCCTTTTCCTCTGTGGAGACCATCAAAGAGCCTTTATGGACATTAAAAATTAAACAAAGGCTTAGGACTGAGCAAGCAGGTTCTCAGGGGCTTATTACTCAATGCTGCTCGTTGTGAGGGGTCCACTGTCAGTCAGCTCTAATTGGGGTCTCCTTGTCTGTCCCTGGAGATTGCTTCCTCAGCAAACGTGCAGTGCTGTGCTGCCTTGACAATAGAATCACCAGGACCCCACCCGACTGGAGTCTGAAGGAGACCCGGGGCCAGACCTGTCCCTGGGGTCGCTCCACCAAAGCCAAGGCAGTGGCATCAGGGCAGAGTTGGTCCAATACGTGTTTTGAAAGTTGGAGCTGGGTTCTAGTCCCAGCTGTGGGGCAGACTGTGACCAGTGGTTAGCGAACAGGTCAGGAGGCCAACGCTGTTACTCACAACTCTACCGTGGAGTCACTGCCTGGTGCTAGGCAAGGCCTTTTGCCTCAAAACGTGTCGTCTTCTTCATCTGCTGATACTTCCTGACCCCCCAGGAGGGTGAGTCTTTGCATACATCTACACTGCAAAGCTCCCTCCAAAGCTGCAAGGCTCAGAGCCCGGCTCAGGCTCCACACTACGGGGCTGAAAGTAGCAGTGTAAACATTACCATTCAGGCTGGCGCTTGGGCTTCGAGACCCACCCCCTGGCTGGGTTTCAGAGCTCGGGCCCTGCCCAAGTGGGAACATCTGTGCTGCTCTCTTTAGCCCCGTAGTGCGAGTGCCGCAAAGCAAGTCACGTGACCCAGGCTCTGAGACCCACTGCTGCAGGGTGGTTTTTTTGCAGTGTAGACGTACCCTTAGTGTCTTTATCTATGTTCCTCACCCTCATTCAGCTCCTCTGGTGGGAGTCAAGTTAGGAGCCCGAGTGTACATAGGTTGCTGGTTGCTGCTGGTGTTTTAAGCACCATGTTGTTGAGATTTGTTCTGAGCAGTGTTGGATGAATTGGTGCTTAGACCCGCAGTGGTCTGGCAACCTGACTGGCAGCCTGTCACCCCTAGGGCTCCTGGCTAGTGGTGGTACCTCTGATGGAGCTCAATCCATGTTAGCAACCGGGGGAGAATTTTGGCATAATTTTCTTTAGGGTAGACAAGGCCAAAAGGTGCTAAAGATTTGCAAAGTCCTTGGTGGGGGTTGTGTGCAAGGCTTGGGAGAAGTGCAAAGTATTAGAATAACTGTAACCATGTGCGGAGAGAGTGAGCAGCAATCTGAGAGAGAGACATACAGAGAGAGAAACATGATTGATTGCAATGGGAACTGCTGCAGGAGTCTGGCTACTCCCACTCCCACGTCCACTAACCCAATCTGTGTCTAGCTAAATTCAAGGCACATCAGAGGGGACAGGGAGTGCCTGCAGTTGAGTACCGGGTGAATGAGCTGACAAGTTACAGAAGACACATTTTATAATCACCCAAGGTGAACAGCTCTTTGCTTTATGGAGGCGGCGCTAGGTCAGAGACAGCTATTGATCCTGCTGCCAGTGCTAGTCCTCAGTTTGTGCTCTGCCCCACACTCCGCCCCCATCAGAGACGGCCCTGGGACCGAAGCCCTCTGTATTTGCTCGAAGGGTTGGATTCTGAAGGCTAACCTTATGGGGTTGTCACCCAGGTAAGGACTCCGCTGCCACTGGCATCACAAAACTCTTGATTCGTTATGGGCAGATTTAGTCTGGCGGTTTCTGCTGGCAGCTTGTTGGCCTGGATCCATTTACTGTCTGCCACGGCACCTTGGGCAGTTCGTTCTCTGGCAATAGCAGCTCAGGGCTGCTGTAACTCAGGGCAAGCGTGATACCGGCCCTTCTGAGAGCTCCAGTACTGGGAATGAAGTCAGCTGTAGCTGTGAGTATCCAAGACATGCTGCTCTCTCTCCCTTTCCCTTCCCACAGATGATATAAATAGATCTGCCATATAGCTGTCACCTATGTACAGTAATTAACTGAGCTTCACGCCCCCTCCTCCTGCCCTTCCCAAGGCAATCACATCCCCATTTTTCAGCTGGGGAAGCTGAGGCAGAGAGAGGTTTAAGGGCATATTGGTCACAGGTGTTGAGCCCTTGCTGCCCTGATTGCTTTCAACAGGCACCCAGCAGCTCGGAAAACCTGCCCATACGTAGCCTGCCCAGAGTTAGTGACAGGTTAGAACCCCACGAGTCCTGACTGCCGGCCACTGGACCACACTGCCCAGAGCACTGCCTGAATCTGGCTTCCTCGCTGATGCTAATGTCCTCAGGAGGGATCGCTCAGCACCACCCCATGTCTGTTCCTCTCCCCCCACAGCTCGTTCATTTCCAAGCCGTGTTTAACTTGACCGGGGTGGCAACCTAGCTGCTCCCCTTGATGATTCACCAGCTCCTCTGTGCTCATGGAAGATGTCTTTGCTCACTTCATTTGAAGTCCTGGGCTCCAGAGTTTCAGCAGCCCCGGTCCTTTCCCTCCCTCTGATTTACCACATACCGCTCACCTCCTCCCCTTGTTAGAGTGTGGCCACATTTCCTATCTCCAGCCTGGCTGGCCATGATGAATCTGACCTCCGGGGCGCTCTAATTCATGTGGGAAGGATGACCTGGACTCGAGTGAGACTCATTGCATGTCTTTGGACCTACTCTGTCTCTCTTGGCACCATAGATCCCCCACCCTGCCTGACAGGGTCACCGCCTCGGTGCTTTAATTGCACATTCATACCCAGGGAGTGCTGGCCATTTCGCTTCCCCTGTTCATTCACGTTCTCATCGCTCTGCCTGTCCCCAAGGAGAAAGGGGAGCTCAGAGATGTGCCTTCTGTTCCCAGCTCTTCCAGCCGCTTGCAGTGTGACCGGGAGCAAAGCCACTTTTCAGACTTGGGTGCCTAAAGTAAAAGTCAATAGGAGCTGGGGCTGGGGGGTGGGGGTGGGGGTGGGGGTGGTGGAGTTCAGCATCTCTGAAAATCAGGCCAGTTGTTTAGGTTTTGTCTACACTGGTAGCTGCGTGTCAGGTACATGTAGCTGCAGTGAAAAGCAGGCTGCGTCCGCACTGCAGTGTAACTACATGCACCAGTGAAAGGCCCTGGAAGCTCCCCACGACCAGAGCCTTTCCCTGTGGGAATCCTTCCCTGTGGCGGGGAAAGGCTTCAGCAGCAGGGAGACAACGGGACACTACACTGCTAGAAATAGCAGTGTAGCTGGGGGAGGCACTGATTGGGCATGTAGAGAGCCATGTAGGGTACATACCCTAGGTTCTGGTGCGTCTTTACCCTCCTCGCCTAAGCAGTGCCTCACCTATAGTGCTACTTAGACCATGCTGGAGTGGGAGGGGCGTGCAGTGTATATACTCTGCTTGCCACTGTAATTGTAGACATAGCCACATGTGCCTAACTTTACAGCACAGGCAGGTTCAATCCACATTACAGATATGGGTCCCTGGCCTCAGTTGCTTTGTTAGTGCTGACAGGCCCTAAGACACAGAGCAGAGAGTGCAAGGGAATCCACAGCGCTAGTTTAGGTGGTTGTGACTTGGGCAAACTGGTTTGAATGAGCTTAAGTTTTGTCTAAAACTCAGTTCAGGCTGAAAAAAACTTTTCTTGAGTTTTGGAAAAATGAAGACAAAATTTTCTGTTCTGGTGGGTCAAAAACCAGGAAAGCAATGTCGTGAGACATTTAGAAGTGTCAAAGTTGTGGGATTTGACATGGAGCCATTTTCCAACTTGTGTGAAATTTCCTTTGGTGACTTTTTCTTTTACCAAAATCTTTCCAAGTGTTTTCAATTATTTTTATTTGATGAAAACCTAGTTTTTAGTAAGAAAATATAGTTTTGGGAAACAAAAAAAAAGTGTGTCATAATTCTGAGAAACATGTTGGTAAAACACAGTGAGAAATGTAGTGAAAACAGAAAAATCTGATGTCAATTTTAGTGACAAGTTTTGTTTTTGAAAAAAGGCCACTTTACATGTGAAACATGGTGACTAGTTCCATTTTTTGTTTTTTTTCTTTAAAAACCCTAGGCATTTATTTGGCTCCTGGCCATTGCAAAAAATGCCAGTTAGAAAACAATTTAAACCAGGAATCCCACAAAAATCCTCTCCTTGCAAGATGTCCAACCCCATTTTGCCAAGCCAGAGGTTGTGGGTTGCTGAGAGTAGCTCTGTCTTTGGCTAGTGCTTCTTGTCCAAACTTCTGTATGATGAGCTGAACCAAAGCCAAACTCAAAATCTTTGGTCAGTTTATCCATTGCTACTAATCTTTTAAATCACTATAAGAATTGAAACTAATCCATGGTTGCCTTTAGGATTTGACAGTTATATTATGCTGCTTAGTGCAGTCTCAGAACTTCACAGGGCCAGAACTCAAAGCCTTCTGCTCCAGAAACCACAGGTCCTTATCACTTGAGCCAAAGAGGAACCTCTGTTAGCAATAGGGAGCCTTTGGCCCACAGTTGAGCCGCTCTGATTCTATCCTGGGGAGGGCAGTCACGTCTCAGACATTATCCAGTTCATTAGAGTGTTTTAAAGTTACAGACGATGTGTAAATGGTGGAAGAGCAGGGAATGGGTGGTTATTTATGACTGTGTGTGTGAAGGATTGTTGGAAAGAGGCCACTGCCAGTCTTGTGCTAACCCACAAAGAGAACATGTCGCAAAGGTCGTTTCACCCTTTGTAATAATCGCTCTGGCCATCATTATTGCTTTTGAATGTCACCCACTTCCTCTCTTAGACACCATAAATGAAGACCTTTCCAAGGAAATGAAATAAATGATTTACAATGGCCTTATATATTGAATCTCAGAGTCAATATTACCAGTGACTCCTGGCATTATTAGATCAAGGCAAACACACGGGGTTCAAGTGAAATGCAGTATAATACCTGGGAGGGAAGGTTTGAAACCCAGGTAGCTGACACAATAGAATATTAAACTTGCTTTGCCCCTTGGAGGCAAAAGGATATTGTTGTGACTCTCGTCCCTTAATGGATATTTGCCCACATCATAAAATCTCCCAAGGACTGAGGTGCAGCCTGGTTCAAGTGATCAACTCTGCACAAGGAAGGCAGAAGGCACTGCAGAAAGACAGTATGTCAGTGTGGTGCTGTGAGGAGACAGGACTGGAGTGGCAGTGGGTGCTGCAGGTCAGGACTGAGGTACATTGGTAGATCTGGTTAGGAAGGCTAGGTCTGGGAAAGCAGGGTCCATGGGCAGACCTGTGGGGTGAAGGAGTCCCAGTGCAAGTTCTGTGGTGGCCTGTCAATCAGGACTGAGAAGCATTGACAGAGTTCTGCTCAGTGAAGCTACAGAGTGTATCTTGCAGCAGCCTGTGCCACCAGCCCCACACTGCAAAGAGCAGTCATTTCTCCCCCTTTTAAAAAAAAAATAAATAAATGGAATTGAAAAAAATATTCTAAGTCCATTTTTATGCCACTCTAAAAATCTAGTATATTTTTACATAATTAAAGTGAAATAATTAATAGTAGAAGTGACACATTTAATACTAATTACATAATTGCTTGCCGGGAACTGGGATGCTGACGTTTTGACCTGGAAAAGGCTCTGACTCCTGCATGGTGTGAGTGGAGTGGAGAGAAACCAAGAGGAGGAAGTGAAACATATTGTCTTTCAGTCTTGCTTTTTGGTTTCCTTTTTTCAGGGTAGGAGAAATACACACACACACACAAACTACCATATCTATATCGCTCCTAGGCCACTTAGAGCGTTATAGGTAAAAAACAACACCTTTCAGGAGTCTGTCTGTCAATCTTTACACACATATTCATGTATGTATCTTAAAGGTGTTGTCTATGACCCAGAAAGCCCTAACTGATGTGGGCCATATTTAGCTGAAAGGCCCTCTCTCTCTCCCATGGCCACACTGCCCCAGCTGTGATCAGTAACAGTGCCCAAGCTGGACGTCCTTCAGATAAAGAGAGGGGGCAGCTGGCAGGGTGTCTCTGTGAACTCAGCTCCCATTTGGATTCACAATGGCTCTGGTTTATTGGCCCCATGGACGTGGTGCATTTTCCAGAGCTGGGAAGGGTAGGGGTGGCCTTTGGTGAGAGATCTTGAAGATGTTACATGTGTTTCTTATTGATAAGCTCTTGCTGGTGGTTGTGGATTGTGGTAGAAGAAAAAGAGAAGGCAACTGGCAGGGCATTCTCCAAGGGGGCCTGGAGACATTGGAACTCCATCCCTCCGCAGGGCCATCCTAGCACCCTCTGTAGTGTGTGCTGCAATAACCATCTCTTCTTCTTCACCTGCAAGAACATGGATGGTGAGTGCGGCTGGGTGGGGGAAGCCTGGGGGGGATTTTGCTGGAGGCTAATTAATTTGCCTCACAGAGTCATACATTTACTCAGGTTAACCGTTAGCCTGTCGTTTCCCAGGTGTGTCCTTTTAAAATATTGACATGACACTGGCTTTTTTCAGTCCTCATTGTTCCAAGCAGCTGGGACTGGATGACAGGGGATGGATCACTTGATAATTGCCCTGTTCTGTTCACTCCCTCTGAAGCATCTGGCATGGGCCACTGTTAGAAGACAGGATATGGGCTAGATGAACCATTGGGCTGACCCAGTCTGGCTGTTCTTATGTTCTCATGTAAGATTTGTTAAAAATCAACATTTCTGGTTCAGAGAGTTCTTTGGCCAGTTCTTTTAACACTCTTGGATGCAAGTTGTCTGGTCTTACAGATTTGCCTCTGTAGGGTCATTTGACTTGATCTTGGGATAGCTGAGGGGATCTGTTTCCTGATATATTTTTTAAAAGTTTGTCTAGGGCATGTGACGGGCACTTGTCATTACAGAGTAGAAAAAATGACATAAATGAATAAACCTGTTTACTAATGGTCAAAAGGAATGGGGACTAATTGGAGTGGTCTCTCTTATGGTGGACGATGATCTCTTAATGCAAGGGATGGGTGATCCTTTTTACTGGGTAAGTGTATATCTAAATGCACATGTGTGTATATATGTATTTCATTGATTTATGTGGATTTTCACTCTAATTCAATAACAAGGAGTGTCTATTTTTTTGCACGAGATGGTACTTGATGCATTTAAAAATACAGTTATAAAAATAGACTACTCCAGTAATCCCCACTTCAAACAATGATTATATATCGAGAAGAACTCATAATACCACATAATAATAGGCATGCTAAACACACACAAACCTCTCCATCATGTGTTCTAAATTGAGCACTCATAAACCGCCTTGCTACTTGCATTCTATCACTAAACACCATCATTATTTATCTTCAAAACCTCTGGCCATAAAGAACTAAAATCTTCTTTCTTCATTTGGAAGGATATTTCTTTTTCCTGATTATGGAGGTCAAGCAAACCAACAGGCCATCTTACAATCTGAGATCTGTCATGCTTTACTATTCCCAGAGTATTAACTTTTTAGTCATTAGACTTGCTCTCATTATAATTTATTTTCTGTAATTTATCTATGTTCATTAGCAAGTTGAGCTCTCCCAACAGATATACTCTGGGGTCCTCTGATATGTTGTTTCTGAGAATCACATTTAGCCTTTTGACTGCTAGTGAAAACAGGGAAACACAGAATTCTGAATTCAGGATTTGAATTTATTGAACCAGAAGTGTTTCAGAGAAGAAAGTTGTTCTTGGGGCAATTGGATGGGACCCTGGGCAGCTGGGCTCAGTTCCCAGCTCCACCACAGACCTCCCAGATGACCTGGGGAAAATCATTTAAACTGTCTGCGCCTGAGTTCCTCAGCTGTAAAATGGAGGTGACACTTCCTTTCTCCCACCATTTATCTTGTCTATTTAGATTGTAAACTCTTCAGAGCAAGGACTAAAAAAAGATGGAGGAAAGTTGTTCTCCTTTGCCACTGAGGGTTCAAACTACAGCATAGTAGATTTAGATTAAATCTCAGGAAAAACTTCCTACTTGTAAGAACAGGACAATGGAATAGATGCCTTGGGGGGTTGTGGAAGCTCCTTCACTGGGTGGTTTTCAAAAGGAAGCTGGAGCTATCTGCCTTCAATGGTTTAGACACAACAAATCCTGCATCTTGGCAGGGAGTTAGACTAGATGACCCCTGTGGTCCCTTCTAATCCCATGATTCTCTGACTGTCTCTATGTGTCTGTACAGTGCCCAGCACAGTGAGGCTCTGATCTTGGTTGGGTCCACTAGATGCTAATGTAATATGAATATTTCTACGAGGGACAGAGAACTTTTGTGTTTTTCAAACCCAAATAGTGGTGTTTCTGAGCCTAGTCACAGTTTATCTAGAATACCTCACATCAAAAGGGATTTGTATAAATGGTTCTGAGTTTTGTTCCAACTCTGGGCCTGATTCAGGTCACACTCAAGAATTGCACCAGGATAACGCCACTGCCAGATGCAGAGTCACTCCAGATTCACACCAGGGTAACTCAGACCAGAATCTACCCTGCTAGCCTTACACTAGAACTGGGCCTGAGACAGCAAGGTTGGGTGGCCTCCAGATAGCTCAGTGGCTTTGTTTTGGACCCCTGGCTAACATTCTGTCCATGTTTGCTTATTTTTTTTTAAAAAATCCTTTAATTATTCTGCAAAGGTTTATTTCACATTTCCACTGGCTGGGTCACATGACAATCCCCTCTAAAATTCTCTCAACTGTGATGGCTGACGCAGATTCATTATCTGCGCTGACTGAGCCTCCGTTCCAGAAGTGAAAAAAGGCAGGACATGCCTCTTAGGTCTGCAGTTGAGGATTGAAAAACACTTTTGAAGCTGTGGCGATGCACTGATATAAAAAGCATGTTAATTAACAATAGGAGGCAGAGTGCAGAAAGGGAGTAATTAGCCGATTGGGATGTATATAAAAAAATATGCTTGTTAGTAGATCCCAGCCTGCTCATATTAACACTGGATGCGAAGAAGGGATTTACCCACAAAGCAATATCACCCCGGGAGATGGAATCATATGTGACTAAGGGGAAAATATTGACTCCTGAAGGACAGTTAACTTAGTAAGTGGGCGTCAAAATTCCTGACCAGTGTTGGTCATCGAGAGACATAGTCAGCATTTGTGCCGCTGGTTCAAATCCAGATCAGACTGGTAGGAATGGTTCTTCCCATCTGACGGTGGCCTCTTTCAGTGTAGGCACTGTGTCTTAGTTCAGTCCCTTGTGCAGAGGAAATTAAAGCAAGAATGCACTAGAGGAGGAAGAGAGAAGGTAAATCCAGCCACAGATGCCTTCGCACCCCTATGGAGAGGAAGAGATCATGCAACCCTCATACAATCTGATTTGGAAATGAGATTTTAATGAGAATGCTCCATATGAGTGAGGAACCATCACACTTTCACAGAGCTGTCAGCTCCCCACAGAGCTGGAGAGATAGTATCACACAGAGCCTAGAGGAAACCCAACTCGGAGCTAGGAAATGAGAGGCCAGATCCACAGCTGGTGTAAGTCAGTATAACTTCCTCAGAGACAGTGGAGCCAGGTCAGTCTACATGAGCAGGGGATGTAGCCTGAGATCTTTATCTAGAGAAGCAAGGGGACAGTGAGGTTGGCCAGAGCTTCTGCAAACGTGGATAAATGAGCTCTGAACTGGCGTGCCAGTGAAATTGGATAGAATGAGCAGTCTCAGGCCTCTCTGCGCATCGTGAATTGATGCACTGGGTAGCTCACACAGTAAACTTTTTACTGTTAACTAAAGATATTGGCAGCATTGACAGCACACACAGTATTGCTGCCTTCCATATCTCATAGGCTAATGCTGAAGCTTTAAGGAGAGTTTAAAGGAGAGCTCAGTCCACTGCAATTTCCAGTCCCTCTAGGGCGGATGAGAAGAAGCTTTGTGTCCTGCCATAACAATGCGGTTTCTATAAGGAGGGGGAGGTTTTGAGGTGCATTGTGTGTGTTTGGCCGATCAGGACTGAGGCGGTGAGAAACAGCACAGATCTGTGGTGATGCAGGATTGCCATTGCACAGGACAGATATTCATGAGGCAGGCGGATACTTGGGAAGGAAACAACAGCCGGGGTGCTTTGGCCAGAACTAAGGTGTTGTTTCCGAGCTGGGATAGCAAGGGATGGTGCAGGATAGACAAGCAGCTGTGACGAGTGACTGCACTGTGACGGTGAATGTATGCAAATGTCACTGTCTCTACTTGTGTCTTCTCACCCCGCTCCTTTCCAGTCAGTCTATTCACCTGTTGTCTCTAGATGCAACATCCTGAGCGCCCTGGCGTGAGGGCTTTCTTAGTGTTTGCTTGTACAGCACCCAGCACAGTGGGGTCTGGATCCCTGATCAGGGGGTACCACACTAGAAGGAATAGATAATCATGATGTTTAGGGCTGGGCGGGTGCATTGGCGAGGGTGTGTGGGGAGTCTTCACTGTATCTGCCTGCACTGGCCCTGGAGCTAGCTTCAGAGTTGCAGTAGCCAGATTTTTCAGAACTGCTCAGCAACCAACATGGGGGCCAGGTTTTCAAAGGAGCTCAAAGACTTGGGTGCATATTGGGTGCTGAGCACTTGCAAATCTGGCCCTGAACACTTTTGCGCCCCCGTCCCAAGGAGCTGAACCAAGGAGAGGAGGAGTAGAGAGGGATCATCTTGTGCACCACCACTAAAGTTAGCACAGTGTGTTCAAAAGGCCACCCTCCCTCTCTCCAAAGGGTTCCTGTCAGCCTCACAGCAAGCTTTGCCAAGTGATGCTCTGGCAGAGATTTTGATAGGCTAATTGGGTGACTTAAGCCTAAACCTTTAGAAAAGCCCATAAAGAGCTGCAGATTATCATTTCATAATTGAATAAATTATGTTTGTAAGAAAAACTTTCAAAGCATGTGTGTGTTTTCCCCCCCATGTTCTCAGTGCTGATAGTCTCCTCCTGCTATCATCCTGATCCACCATGCTATGGATGCAGCCTGAAGGCTCCTCCAGGAGTTAGCGGGACATTCAAGGGACATCATAATCCACAGAGGGACAGTTTGCTTCTTAGTCATCTTTCTGGGGGCTTTACATTTCCTGTGGCAGATACACAGCAGTTGCTAGATGAAATCTAGTGAATTGCAATGCTCTGCTCTTTAAATATTGTTCCACTTGCACACACACACAGAGCCCTGAGCAACACAGTAGAACCCCAGAGTTGTGAACTGATCAGTCAACCATGCACCTCATTTGGAACGGAAGGACACAATCAGGCAGCAGCTGACACGCCCCCGCAAAAAAAGCAAATACAATACAATGCTGTGTTAAACGGAAACCACTAAAAAATATAGGGAAAGAAGCATTTTTCTTCTGTATAGTAAAGTTTTGAAGCTGTATGAAGTCAATGTTCAGCTGTAAACTTTTGAAAGAGCCGTCATACCGTTTGTTCAGAGTTACAAACATTTCAGAGTTACGAACAACCCCATTCCTGAGGCGTTCGTAACTCTGAGGTCCTACTGTAAGTTTTGCCAACGTAAGTGGTAGTGTAGACATGGCCTAGCATGATGTTTGTGGCCATCACATTGCTCACTCTGCTTGCGCGGCCTCCCCCTTTCCCCACCCTGGGCCCATCTGGTCTATTTAAATTGTTGGCGCTTCAGGGCAGGGACCGCCTTTTTGTTCTGTTTATACAACACTTAGCACAATGGGGCCCTGATCCAGGACTGCAGCTCATGGATATACGCTACGGTAACATAAATGAATAATAATACTGATCGGTATTGCCAGGCTGGATCAGACCAAAGTGCCATCTAGCCCAGTACTCTGCGTCTGACAGTGGCCAGTACCAGATACTTCAATGGAAACCCTATGCTGGGCAGTTATAGAATAAAGTGCCTCTAAGGACAGTCTTTTCCTAACCCCAGTTAGTAAGAAGTTTCCCTGCCGCAGGAGCGGGTACAGCCCTTCCTGGATAGTTTTTAACTCATAAGAACATAAGAAAAGCCGTACAGGGTCAGACCAAAGGTCCATCTAGCCCAGTATCTGTCTACCGACAGTGGCCAATGCCAGGTGCCCCTGAGGGAGTGAACCTAACAGGCAATGATCAAGTGATCTCTCCCCTGCCATCCATCTCCATCCTCTGACGAACAGAGGCTAGGGACACCATTCTTACCCATCCTGGCTAATAGCCATTTATGGACCTAGCCACCATGAATTTATCCAGTCCCCTTTTAAACATTGTTATAGTCCTAGCCTTCACAACCTCCTCAGGTAAGGAGTTCCACAAGTTGACTGTGCGCTGCGTGAAGAAGAACTTCCATTTATTTGTTTTAAACCTGCTGGCTATTAATTTCATTTGGTGACCCCTAGTTCTTGTATTATGGGAATAAGTAAATAACTTTTCCTTATCCACTTTCTCAACATCACTCATGATTTTATATACCTCTATCATGTCCCCCCTTAGTCTTCTCTTTTCCAAACTGAAGAGTCCTAGCCTCTTTAATCTTTCCTCATATGGGACCCTCTCTAAACCCCTAATCATTTTAGTTGCTCTTTTCTGAACCTTTTCTAGTGCTAGAATATCTTTTTTGAGGTGAGGAGACCACATCTGTACACAGTATTTGAGATGTGGGCGTACCATGGATTTATATAAGGGCAATAATATATTCTCAGTCTTATTCTCTATCCCCTTTTTAATGATTCCTAACATCCTGTTTGCTTTTTTGACCGCCT
Source organism: Mauremys mutica (assembly GCF_020497125.1). Taxonomy (NCBI): domain Eukaryota; kingdom Metazoa; phylum Chordata; order Testudines; family Geoemydidae; genus Mauremys; species Mauremys mutica. Next base: position 3,027,369 of record NC_059093.1, read on the forward strand.
CTGCACACTGCGTGGACATCTTCAGAGAACTATCCACGATAACTCCAAGATCTTTTTCTTGACTCGTTGTAGCTAAATTAGCCCCATCATGTTGTATGTATAGTTGGGGTTATTTTTTCCAATGTGCATTACTTTACATTTATCCACATTAAATTTCATTTGCCATTTTGTTGCCCAATCACTTAGTTTTGTGAGATCTTTTTGAAGTTCTTCACAATCTGAAGATTGTTACTCTTTCTCTTGTAATGCTGGATCCTCTCTTCATTTTTCTGAGTGTTGCTAACCTCTCGGTCCCAATGATCTCTTGGGGTGCTGAGTTCCCTGAGCTAACTGAGCTGCTGTGCAGAAGTACTCTGCTTTTACCAGCTTCCAAAGAACTGTCTTTCAGTTTCATCGACTGGCCCCTCGTTCTAGTTTCTGAGATGGGGTGAACAGAAGCTGACGTGCTAGGTGATCCGTTGATCTCCCAAAGTAGAAGTCCCATGGCCCAGCTGTGAATGGTTCGCTTCGTCACAGTTCCTACTGGAGTCAAAGGGAGGCTTTGATGAGGAAGGATTAAAAACCCGATTTTCCGTTTCACAGGAAAATCTGTGATTTAAAAAAAAATCATTCTGAAACAGAATGAGAACAAAAAAATTCAAAATTTTCCATGAAACGAAATGCAAGAAAAAATGTTTCTGCTTAATCTAAAAGTTTTGTTCTGATTTTGCCTATGCTACATTAATTATTAATTCTAATTATGTTATAGCAAGGGGGGGGTGTCTACCTCACACAGGTGAACAAAGCGTTAACAGGCATTTGAGAGCCCAGTTAGCTCGCCTAGCTGCATTTGGAGGTGTGTCAGGTTTGATTTGTTATTAGGCTCAGCTGGTGCTGGGGAAACTGGAGCTTTTTCATAAAAGAAGGAAGGGAAAGCTACAGAGCAGGTCCAGGACGGGGAGCCAGGACAGAGAAAACCCAGTGTGAAAAAGGGTCAGGCAACTCTTCTACTAGTCTGTGATATTATATAACAAAACCTGAAAGGAAAAGTTGTTTTGGAACATTCCATTCAGACACTGAAATACTTTTCTCAATTTTTCTTTCAAAATGAAACTTTGTTGAAATTGTCACATTTCCTGTGAAACATTTAGCTTTCGATGAATCAGTATCTTTGGATGGAAAAACGTTCCACTGGAAAATTTCTGACTGCCTCGAGTCCAAACCTCCAGCTTGGGCCCAGTAGGCTCATTCGGGGAGGCTTTCCATTGGCCTCTGCGGGAGCTGGATTGGGCCTCAACAGCTCAAGTATGATTGTTCAGAGGTGCTGAGCACCCAGGACACCAGCTGAAGTCAATGTGAGCTGCAAGTGCTCAGCACCACTGAAACGCAGGCCCTGGGTGCAATTAAAGAGATCTACCAGAAGGTTTAAAACAAAACAAAAAAATAAGGCCTGGATGAAGACTAGAAACTGGCTGGTCCTCGGTAATAAACCCTTGCTCACTGCTGTGAGAGCATGCAATGTGCTGCACCTGCTCTGGTGAGTCAAACATTTGGAATATGTCCTTGTAGTACTTCTACCACAATTTTAAAGTAATTCTGAATTGCAGTGCATTTTTGCTGGCTCTGCTGTATGCCTGACAATCAAACTGTGTGCTAAATCAGTCCACGGCAATCAATGCTTTTCTAATGAATTCTGAATTCCTAATGTCAGGACATTACGTTGCCTGTTTATTTTCTCTCTGCCCTTGTCTTATTCCTCCATATTATTCCTGTAGGCCGCATAAAATACAGTAGATATATATAATACATAGATTTCCCTTTCCCCTCTGCAGACCTCATTGGAAAAGTTAATGGTGTGTTTCTCGAGTAATTAGAATGATTTAAATGGCCTGGTAAAAGTTCTTTAGATAAGGAAGCACTTCTCATCCTCCGTCATATCTTTGCAAGAAGGATGAGTGGGGAAAGAAAGAAATGGGAACTGAAGGGGAACAGACCCCCAGTGAGGAGATCTGGGATCAGATTGGATGGCAATTAATTATTCATGGCAGTCAGTTCTGCAGGATTCTCTGGTTCTACGACTAAAAATCAATTAAAGTAAAGCATGTGTGTGCAATACTATGCTGCTAGTGCACCCCTCTGACCTTTCATCTCAGGGTCTCAGAGCAGTGTCAAGTGAAACAGGGCAACTGCAGGCAAATGTTTTCCTGGAACATTCATTCAAACAACAAATCCACTTGGGCTGCGTCCCTTCCCCTTTTGAGTTCACTTCTTGCAACTGTTCTAAGGAGTCCACTGGCAAGAACATTCATAGAAATGCTGGGGCCGATGTGAACAATGGAGAATATTTACAGGTTGTGACTTGGGAAGCAGTGGACCAGATCCACAGCTGGTGTCAATCAGTGTAACTCCAGTCACTTCACTGGAGCGAGGCCTGTTTTCATCAGCGGAGGTTTTAGTCCACTATGTGTCTCTAGTAGAATGTACCATTTGGGACAGTCGTCTTTTGGATCTCTAACACACATGTGCGTGCGCATACACAACTAGGATGGACTATGTTCTGTAAATGCAAAATCATTACAATACGGATAAACACCTTGTTTCCACGAACTTTTGCAATTGAAGGGTAACCAGTCAGTGATCCAGGCATTGCAGGCTGGATTACTGCTGCTCACAGCACGCAGGATGGGAATGAGGGTACAGACAAGGATTCAGCTGGTCCAATGGCTGAGTGATCCTGTCCACCAAGAGCACATCACTCCAGTGCCCTGCTCCCTCCATTGGCTCCTTGTGGAACCAGAGGTTAATTTCAAAATCATTGTTAAGGCCTTCTGTATCATTATGAGCTACCTACGTGGGCCACATCCCCTGATTAACTGAGCGCCTCACGAGCTGTAATGTGTTTATCGTCCTCGCACCCTTGTGAGTGGTGGCAGCGCTGCTATCCCCACTGCACGGGGAGCCGAGGCTCAGTGATTTGCCCACGGTCACACAGGAGGGCTGTGGCAGAGCAGGGATTTGACTCCAGGCCTCCCAAGTTCCTAAGCCCTGCACCATCCTTGCTGTACTCATGGATTGGGCATCCTCGAGGGCCATGCTTGTGACAGCTTGTGAAAGCAGGGGATGGGGATTTCTCTGGAGCTAGAACTGTGGAACCCCCTGCAGGGAGAGGCCTCACTGCCCTCCTGACCCAGGCCGATTCCACTTCCTTAGCTTGGCCTGCTCGTGGCAGCAATAGCCACTGAGCAGCAGAAGGGAGGGGGAGGAAGAGGAGAAGCAGATGCTCTCCCTGCCCCCGACTTCAAGGGCTAGATTCTGATACCAGTCCGCATGCTAAGTGCTGTCTTGCCCTGTCAGCAGCCCCACTGAAATCAGAATCTGGCCCTGAATAACCCCAGACTCCAGGCACCTCCTGGGGAGGAGGGCAGATCTCCTCCTCTTGCTGGGTTCTCTCTTCCTCTACTTCCTTTTTGAGAAGTGCTCAGAACTGGACTCCTGATTGACTCCTGAGCTCCTTGCAGATGCAGCCCAAAACCCTGCACCAGCAGGGAGAGGAGGAGACAATCATCCTTGCAAACTGCACTTACCAACCGCTCGCTTGGCAACTAGCGTGCTCTGAACATCTGTATTTTAGCCCTGAGCAACAGGTTTGCCATGGCAACCACTTCTGTTATCCCGATAGCTGAGGCAGTCCACTCATTGCCATTGCTCTGACTCACTCTGACAGGCCGTGCTGGCGCATCGTTAAATGCAGGCCTCGGACAGCTGCGTTTCGCAACATGCGCATAAAAGGAGCTGAAGCTGTTCTGCAAAGAGCTCTGCTAGGATATTGCCATGTAGCTCATCCTGCCCTGCACGCCCGTTTGCACTGAAGCAACCCCAGATAGCACAGGGATGTTGGACTGGGATTCACAGCCCAGTCTGTTAGGGTTGGCTGGGGTTTTGCTTTGCAAAACTCACACCAGGGGTGAGTCACATCTAGGGCCACTGTGTCTCAATCCCTAGGCAGCACCAACATGTTACAAGCAAATACAAACAGTGCCTAGACCTGTTTTTGTTAAAGATTCAGAATTTGGGTTTAATTTGGGGGTAAAGTCCAGGTCTGGTCCATTATTCAAGGCACATTTACTTAGCCCTGCCCCAGAGATGGGCTTAAATCAAACCTCACATCCAAATCTAATAAGAAAAGAGAACTTGCCAGAGGGGCGGCAGGGTCCGTCTGGTCCAGCAGTCTGTCCCCGACAACAGTGGTCATAGAATCACAGAATCTCAGGGTTGGAAGGGACCTCAGGAGGTCATCTAGTCCCACCCCCTGCTCAAAGCAGGACCAATCCCCAACTAAGTCATCCCAGGCAGGGCTTTGTCAAGCTGGGCCTTAAAAACCTCTAAAGAAGATTCCACCACCTCCCTAGGGAACCCATTCCAGTGCTTCACCACCCTCCTAGTGAATTTTTTTTCCCTAATATCCAACCTAAACCTCCCCCACTGCAACTTGAGACCATTGCTCCTTGTTCTGTCATCTGCCACCACTGAGAACAGTCTAGATCCATCCTCTTTGGAACCCCCCTTCAGGTAGTTGAAAGCAGCTATCAAATCCCCCCTCATTCTTCTCTTCTGCAGACTAAACAATCCCAGTTCCCTCAGCCTCTCCTCATAAGTCACGTGCTCCAGCCCCCTAATCATTTTTGTTGCCCTCCCCTGGACTATTTCCAATTTTTCCACATCCTTTTTGCAGTGTGGGGCCCAAAACTGGACACAGTACTCCAGATGAGGCCTCACCAATGTCGAATAGAGGGGAATGATCACGTCCCTCGATCTGCTGGCAATGTTCCTACCTATACAGCCCAAAATGCCGTTAGCCTTCTTGGCAACAAGGGCACACTCTTGACTCGTATCCAGCTTCTCGTCCACTGTAACCCCAGGTCCTTTTCTGCAGAACTGCTGCCTAGCCAGTTGGTCCCTAGTCTGTAACCATGAATGGGATTCTTCCGTCCTAAGTGCAGGACTCTGCACTTGTCCTTGCTGGTCACTATCCGCTGCATTGAATGAAGGCGCAAAGAACCCTGTAGTAGGCAGTCACGGGATATTCCAGCCCCAGGGAAATGACTTCCCATTCCCATTAGTCAGAGGTTTGCTCATGCCCTCAAGCATGACATCTGGATCCACGTTTGGATCTTCCCTAGTTCTGTAATGGATGAAATCCAAACACCCCAGCATGTGGGAAAGTTCGTTACCTGGCATGGATTTCTGTGGCCTTGAATTCAGTCATGTTTGGATGCAGAGAGTTGTTTTGGCCTGTGGAGTTTGGATCGGGGGATTTTTGGTCAGGCCCATTGCCCTCCGATATCTCAACGCATCCCCGCAAGCTCTGCAGGGTGCACGGAGATATTGAAACACAGCCTAGCTTGTGACTCTCCTCTCATGCTCAGCTACAGACCCTTAGAAATTAAGAATCAATCTGATTATTCAGACCCATAAACAACATCATAAAAATAACATCCATTTGCACAGAAAAGCGCTGCATTAATGTGCCCAAATAATGATGCACTTTTACAACATAAATTTACAATCAATCTTGCTTTTAACACCATGAAACAACAGTCGGAGGAGGATCAATTCTCAGCCTGAATTAGTCCACTTGAGTCAGAGCTGCTTGGCGGGGGGAGAGGGGGTATTTTTGAAACCTTTTAACGACAGCTCTAGCCAGGCTTTTGCTAACAAATGCATTTGGTCTGTTTATTTGACAGGCTCACTTAGCAGCACCCAGAAAATGGGCTCTAATTTTAGGCCATCCAGGAGGTCAGAGCAAACACTGCCTCTCCTTGGTGTCCTTTGCTCTTTGTCTGAGCAGCAGGAGAAGGGGATAAAAATGTAACATTGGAAACCGAATACGCAGAGAGGAACAGGCTGGCTGCAGACTGGCAGCTTGTTCAACTGCAGGTTCAGCTCCTAGAGACCTTGGCTGCTTCCTGGGGGGCGCTGGGAGAGGAGACGACTGCTGTGTGGCTCACTATAGTGTGGTGACTGGCACATGAGACCATCTCCGTGCAAGTCAGGGCAGCACAGCTGGGGGAAGTGGCTTGAGCTGGGAGCTGTGTCCTGCCTACTTAGCCAGGGGGAGAGAGAAGACTCTCAGGTGAGCCCAAGCCATAGCAGGAAGAAGCAGTTACCCAGGTAATACCACGTCAGCCCAGCCCCAGCTCCCATTTTCAGTCTCGCCAGGAAAAATCACTTTTTAGCTGCCCCTTATTACCTCTGTGGTTTGAGCCTGGTTCGATGGGAATCTGCAGCGTTTCCCGGCTAGGGGGCTCCCACAGGGTCATGTTTGCTGTGCTGACTGGCCACCCATGATAGCGGCTTGCTTCACACTCTGCATCAGGCAGCTTTTATTTTTTCCAGCCAGGGAATCTGTTTTCACTGGTTAGCAGCCTCCGATGCGCCTCATGCGTTCTGGAACCTTCTGTGAAGTCATTCTTCCAGGAGGCTGGATTCCCAGGAGGGACACTGGAGCCAGAGGGACTCAGCATCAGCCTGGCCTCAGTGAGACCCTAGCAGCACCGGTGCGTGGGCTTCTGAAGAGGGTGCTCTGGGAAGGGTGACCTTTGCGGAGACACAGGTATTGTGAGCCGCCGGCTTTGCCATTTGAAGCCTGGCACCTTGCTGGGAAGGAGCGGTGCTGGCTCCTGGGACTGGAGGGAGCTGCTCTGCAGCCTGCTGGGAAGAAGGGGCAGCCCTCTGCCTTGCCCCCACTCGCTGCTCTTCAGCGGGATCATATCAGCAAGGGTTCTGAGTCACCGAGAAGCTGCCAGGGTTTCACCCTAGGGCAGTGGTGTCTCAGCTGGGGCAGGGGTGCCTGGTCTTAGATTCTAACTGGGCAGAGAGGAAAACGTCACGCCTGGATCTGGGGCTCTAAACACCCCAAAAGCTCAGGGCTGTGGGAGCCAGGATATTGGCTGGGCGCTCTGAAAGGACAATCTCCAGCCAGTCTTGGCTTCTTGCATTTCAGCTTTCGCTCTGTCCTGCAGTGGCTCAAGTGCCTGGGTACCAACCTCAGGGCAGTCTGTGAGGAAACAGAGCACAAACCCCAAATTGCCAGTCTGGCAGTCCTCTCCTTCCCCTGCAGACAGCAACGACTCACCTCTCTCTGACCTGGCTTGGATCCCTTCCTTCCCCAGCCCCCAGCACCACAGCTTTGTCGCTTGCCATTTTTATTTGTTCATTTGTAAATTGGTACCAAAAACCCAACCAACCGAAAAACAAAACCAACTGCCCCCCATGCTTATGGGAAGATTGATTAGTTAACGGAGTCAATTATATCTTTAGCCAAGAGCTGTATTAAGTAAGGCAGTGAAATGATTGTTCTGTGCACATCCATTTTGTTTAGCAGCTGTTCAAAGGCCCAAGAAAGGGAGATGGAGGTTAAAAATCTTTAATAGCGCCTCCCCCCCCACACACATTATCTCCTCCCATTGGGGAGCCCTACTTATCACACTGTGAAATAAGGTTGGGGTAATAAGCCCTGTTGAAGTGTTACCCATTTTGCTTTAAACTCCTCTTTGTTGCTGGTGGCTTTGTCCCCGTGCCAAGTGGACAGTAAATGATACTCGTGGTCAGCAGAGGGGCACCAGCTGCATGCACCTCCAGCAGAGGTATCATAGCAGGGCCAGGGAGCACACAATATGGTGCCTGGGAGAGACTAGGCTGGAATTTCAGCTGCTGCAGCACAAGCATCCCCCTTCCGTCACACTGAATGGTGAATATATCTGCCTGAGCTGGGGTATGCAGGCTCCCCACAAACGCCATTTCCTGCCAGTGTGCCCCAAAGCCACCCCAGGGACTACGCATATATGCTGGGGGGAGTTGTTTTGCAGTGTAGCTACACCACTGAATATCTCTAGTGTAGACGCACTGTGTGGTGTTTAGACAGGGCTGGATTGCTGCTACATGTCTACGCTAGAGATCTGCACTGGTGTGGATGTCCCTTGTCAGGAGAAGGCCTAGAGCTGAGAGGGGAGGTCAGTCTCTGGCCTCTTCATGCTGTCGCCTCCCTGCTGAGGCCACTCAGAACCCACGTCTTGTGGGACTGGAGGTGACACTTCCCAAACACACGTGTCAGCGAATAGCCATCTGGTGGTAACTGCTTTGGGCCGCTTCCACCCTGCACTGGATTTGAACCCATGTCCTAGAGGGGACATACTCCAGACCCCTAGATTAAGGGTCATGAGGCTGTGGTTCTCATGGGCCACTACAGACAAGACAGGACAAGGGAGAGGCAAGTGGGAGAGGTGAGTCATCCGCACTTGAGCCAGACAAAGCGCCAGGGTAATTAACACGCTCAGAGTTAGGTTTGCAGTTCAAAGTCAACTCCCCAAGAATCCGAGGACAGAATTTAGTCTGAATTCAGATTAAATTTGCCATCTCAGTGTGAGGTGGTGGAGGGACGGCTGGTCACTCTAGTTATAGATCATGCTGTCTTCTGTGACGCCAGGTGGCCATGGTGGGAGTCACCCACAACTTCTCACTAGAGCAAGGAAGTGTGAGTAATTCTATAAAGGCGGCCATTTGAATTCATAGTAGCTGTTGGGGAGTAGACGCTCCCTCCTCTGTGTAATTCTTCCCACTGCCACTGGCTGCTTCGTAGCATTCTGAGGGAGCCACACATGGCTGCTACGCCGTGGAAAGGAGCGTGCTGGCAGCAGAACAAGCAGCGCATGTGACACTGAGGGAGGGAGCTGTCCAAGCACTGTAGTTAACTGGTTGTCTCCAGTGTACGGGACACACCCAAGCTTTTCCTCGGTGGCTCGAATTAAACTCCTAGCCTGCGCCTCCCCATCAACCATCAACCTCCTGAAGGCTCTTCTTTTCCGTCTTCCTTCTCTTCCACACCCGCCTTCCTCCTTTGTCACATCCTGAGCCACCTCTTGCGGCTCCCCGAGCGACCAGCATACATCAAAGCACCACTGCAATTAGCTCTGAAGAGGACAGAGCAGCAAAGGGGCATCTTCTTTGTGTCTGGCTTTGTTGTTGTTGTCATTACCATTTTGTTTCCCTCCATGTGAACTTTTCCGTTTGCTGCTTCCTGGTGCACACGGGCAGAGAGGTGTTTGAAATGCACAGGGAAAATTGCAGTAATAACATTTAGAGTTAATGCGACGGATTAGCTCTTTAGTTCTCTCGGCCTCTGCAGTGTGATCCCAGGGCTCAGAATAGTGTGCCATTTGCCTGGTGTGTCTGTCCTTAGAATACCTCTCATTGCCTTGTGACCAATGAGTGACTGATGTGTTTTTAAAGCTCAGACGTGTTCCCCCACCCACCTCATGGTTGTGTGAGCCTGCACATAACCCTGTTAGTCCCAAGGGTAGGTTGGTGGGACAGCCATTGTCTGCATTCCTGCAAAGTTCAGGGAGCTGAGTCTGTGCCACAAACCATCCAGAGTCCAATAATCCCTAGTACTCTGCTGATTACCACTGATTTTGGGGAGGGGAGCATAGTCTAGAGGTTAGATCAGTGGACTGGGAGCCAGGATTCCTAGTCTCTGTCTCTGACTTGCTCTGTGGCCTCAGGCAAGTCCTTTCCCTTACCTGTCCTGAGATTCTCCATTTGCAGAATATGGATAATGACACCAACCTGCCTCCCCGGGGTGCTGTGAGAATGAATGTTAAGTGCTCTGAGAGCTTTGCAAAAGTGCTTTCTGGACTGGGAGGGGCCATGGCATGCAGCTGCGGTGGCATATCATGAGCAGAGGTGTGTACTCCTTTGCCATGGTGCGCTTAGGACACTCACTGTCACATTTCATGGCAGGCGCAAGCCAGTACTTCAGAAATATTGAATTATGAAATAGCGACACACTGTGTGTCCTGGTTTTATAAATAGCCAAGATGAGCAGTGCTCCCCAGAGCGGCTTCCGCTTTGCAGTGTTTGGCCCAAGGCAGTGAGAGTGGAAAGAGCCTGTCCTGTTGATCCCTTCCCAAGCCTCTAAACCTACCCTCTGCACTTTAAAAAGCCAGCCTCTAGGATGCGAGGAGTTAACTGGTGCCCTGGAAAAGGTTATGCTTTAATCACCTCTCTTCAGAGAGATCTTCCCTGAACCTTGCCTGAAATGTTTATCCGCTGCATGTGGAAAGGGCAACGGAATCCGAAGGAACTCCCTGATGGGAAGTTGCCTTTTTAACTAAGCAAATGCAAGACGATTTCCTACAGAGGGGAACGGGAAGCAGTCTCCAAGGTTAGAGCAGCGCTGCAAAGAACGTCTGGTACCTCCAGCCCACTCCTGGCATATGCTTCTCCCTGTCACGGGGTCGTGGAGATTCACTGGGGATGGTGGGAAAACAAACAAACATTTCTGTGATGGAGGAGTTAGTCATGGCTCACAGTTGCTTACAGGCAAAAGGTGGAGCAAGGTTGAGAGCAGAGTTTAGGTGTTAAAACAAAGTGAAACCCATGTTACAAAACTACGAGGTGCTTCTGAGGAACCTGGCAGAGTTATGCTCACAGCCAGGAATCAAGGAATCAACCCAGAGCATCAAAACTCTGTGCTGGGTCTCACCATGCTCACCCCTGTGAAGAGCAGGCACAACAGAGAACACATGCTGCTACGCCACAGTCTGCTGCGTGTTGCTGCTGCATTAATGAGTTCTTGTTGTTAACAAAAAGACGGTCTTGTGCTGACATGGCACAGTTAAGCAGCCGATTTACAGACAATGCACTCCACGAATTAGTGATGTCACAAGGGAAGCACATACAGCAACACCGTTTTACAAGCAGACAATGAAGAATATTTTCCCCATGAAGTAGCTGAAAGCCTTCAATCATTTATCCATTTGTCTGTCTGTCTGTCTGCTACATTAGGCGAGTAGCAGACACCACTGATTTGTTGACTTAATGTACCCTTGCTACATACACTCACATCATATATCATTTGAAAGCTTATTATGTCTACTTTAAGAGGAGGTATGATGTGGAGCTGTCAAATGGTGCCATTACCAAAGAAAGGGGGAGAAACAATGATAGCAGCAACACATTAAAATGACCACTTTGAAATATTTGCACTTGTTTCTGTTAGTTTAATTACTCTCTGTATTATTTCAAGACATAACACTGGATTTCATCGTGACCTCAAAGCATCACAACAACAATCTACAGGGTGAAATAAAAGCTAATAATAACTTTGTACAGGCATCATTGAAATATAATAGTGCTGGTGACATTTCAAGTCAACATCATTATCATCAGCGTGTTCATCATTATGGTCTCTGAGAGTGCGTGGGTTACCACCGGCTTCATTGCCTTGGCAGGCACACAGTTCAGTGCCGCAAAGATTAGTCTGACTACAGACACAGTTGATTTTTCTCAAGTGCTTTTCATGGGGGTGAGTCAGTTCTGGATGTGTTCTAGGTTTTTCAAATACTGCATGCTGCATCAGTGACTCTGATTGCCCTGGGGAGAGTAAGTGACTTTTCCCCCCCCATGCTTCAGTGATAGTCCAGCATCACAAGGAATATCTTCAGACTGTTCTTGAAATACCACTCTGGTCATTGAATGGAAGGTATTCTTTCCATCCATGGTCTCTACGTTGATGTCTATATTATCATCTCCTTTGTGGATGAGAATTCTACGAGCATCAAGTGGTACAATTCCATTTGGAATGAACATACAACCCTGGAGTCTTTCAACTTCAGTTTTTACAGAACTAGTGATGAACTGCCTCAGCTCATCATAACTGATGCAGAAACCATGAAGGCGTAGTATGCCAATTAATTTGCGAGACCCAAATTCATGGTATAGTTGTGAAGCAAGGCTTGTGTGCAGTGGTGCGATAATTTTGGAACTGTTAAATACTAGGATCTCCACAATTGAGGGGCACCTTCTTTGAATGTCTTCAGAAGGATGATACTCACTGCTGACTAAATGATGTGCCTCTTTATCTGTCAACCAAAGGACAAATTCCTGCACCAATTGGGGCACAAAAATAGCCAGCCTCTTTAAACTACAATCGCCTGGCTTTGGATAATATTCTGAGGCTTTCATGTTGGCTATTTCAGACTGAAGGATTGAAGTGGCATTATACAAAACCACTTGTTCATTTGAAAACTGTTCATCGGGCTCACTCGCCAGAAGACCATCCACAAAACATTTGGATGACTTAAGTTCCAGTTTCAGATAACTAGCAGCTTGGATAGTATTAGCTAATGTTATTGAGCTGCATAGGACAATGGTACACCTGCCTTGTCCATGCTGTGCATGGAATGAAATTGTAGAACCATAGTGTTTTTCTAATGTTGCCTGTAATTTGCTACTGGAATAACTTGCCATTTCTCCATCTGAGGGAAGTAGGGCTTTATATCTTTGTAGCAGCTTGGACAGGAGAAGAGCCTGCTTGTTGTACATCTGTCTCTTCAATCAGCTGATAAAATGCAATGTCATAAGATGTCTGTTGTTGTTGTAGTATAACGAGATGGTTTTGCTTTAAGATTCATTTGACCAAGTAGGAAGAAAAGCATGTTGAGTGATAAACTGCATCCTTAGCAATCACGTTTTCCACAGATATTCTATGCAACATGTCATCATCTCCTCTTTGATGTGCCGCCTCCCTTAGATTGGTTGCCATCTCAAATGTTTCTTTTTTATGAATTTATTGTCTTTCTTGCATCTTTTTCTTAATCCAACAGTGCAACAGAGCCAGTCGCTGGAGGACAGCCTTGCTCTGGTGGCTAGAGAGGCAGATGAACGTGATGCTCTGATCAGATTCAGTCTCTTTTTTTTCCGGGTTCAATACAACTCTGACATGTGCCAAATTCGACTTACTTGTGTATTTCTGAAAGCAACCCCTGTGAAAACTCATTCAGTAGCTACCAATACAATTAATCTCTCCTAGCTTCTGCCAGCTTTACAGACTTCTGTCCAGCACTGGTGGCTTTTGATAGTTTGGCATTCTTTTGATTTTTCTTGACAAATAACGTGGAGAATCCTTTTCTCTTTGATGTAAGCCTCAAGGGGCTTGCATCCTCCATGTCTTCATGTACTGCAACTTCCCTGAAGGGGGGCTGGAACATTGTGTATACTGGGGATGCTGAGAGCCATTGAGCCAAACTGTGAACCCTGCATATGATGGAAACCACTTCAAGCCAGGAGGTTCTGCAGCACCCCCAGCACCACTAGTTCCAGAACCTATGCGGTTCCCTGTAGAGGTAAAATTCCTCTATGTATGTTGTTATCATTACCACCCCAGTACCACCATTTTTCATTTTGTAGACATATACAGACTTGTGCTAAATTAGATATAAATTGAAGCTATATTTTAGTATCAAACGGCCATTTTTGTTTAGTGAGCACTTTGATTGCAACCCAGTATGAAGCTGTTTATTGTCATCTCTAACACTAAGAATGACCTATGCATAAGCGTCACTGAATTAAAAGGCTAGTTTCTAGAATATTTCAAAGGCTAGTACTGCATGAATAGGCAATTAAAAATCAAAACCTTTTACCCAGCAGACTAGATGCTACATTGTATGTACAAAAGCATACAAATGGAGAAGCATTTCATTCGGAATTCATGTACATTTATATCCACTCACTATGTAGTACAAACTATATGGGCATAAAATCTACATTAATTGGAAATATAGAAAACTATTATAGTCACTTGTGAGATACTTTGACAATTAAGACTATGAGATATTAAAACATCATGTTACTTTAATGCAAAATATTGATAGTCGCCATTTTTACCACATGCTAAACAGCTTCATTACTTGTGGAAAAAACATACATGCTCATGCAGAATCAATACAATTGTTTTAATACATTGTCGTTTGGTAGCTTTGACCAATAAACACCACATTCAGGAGTTGAAATTACGGTAGCTGAAACAGTACAAACTGTCGTAATAGTCATGTTGCAATGTTTCTGGAATGGTGCAAGAAATGGAACATTCTCATTTTGGGTACCATTGTTTCACCTCCTCTTCAGACTTATGGCACCAACTGACAGCTCCACATCAGACTTCCTTTACGTGTGCATAAAATACGCTCTGAAATGCTATATGATGTGAGTATGTGTAGGATAGGTACATTAAACTCCAAAACAATGGACCGTTTTGGAAAACTGCTGCACGCCTGTATGAATGCTCGGGCTTGGCCCTTAATGGCTTTCACATCCAGCTGACAATTTGGGAACCAGATACTAAGGAAGGAAGGGAAGGATGGGTATAAAATGGTAAAGAATCTGAATGTTCTACTCATGGCCGCCGGAGGGAGTATTTCAGACTCACTTTGCAGAGGGGTAAATAATGACACAAGATGCAGGGCAATGTAGGATCAGACTTTAAGCCTGGCAATCAGGAGGCCAGGGATCTCTTCTTGGCTCTGTTTCAGGCTTCCCATGGGACCCTGGGCAAGTCACTTCCCCTCTCCATCCCTCAGTGTCCCAGTGTGTGAAATGGACACAAGTATGCTCACCTACCTTGCCAAGGAGTCCTGAGGCTTCACTCATGAATATTTGTAAATTGCTCTGAGATTCTCCAGTGGAAGGCTCTAGAGAAACGCAAATGATCCCTAACAGTGCTTGTGGGCTCCCAAGCAGCTCGTGTGGGAGAGAAGGTCATTTCCCCACTCCATCACCTAACCCCACACTTCTGCTGAACTGTATTTGTTCAGTGAGGTGTATCTGGCTCCTACTCAGAAGCCAGGAAGGCCACACTGAGCATGGCTCCCATTCCTCTGGCACCTTGTATAAAGCACTGGGCAAGTGTTTCTGGGAGAATCAAAAGGGGACAACTGGTTAAGAGTAGAGATGGGCCTGAGGAACAATTTTCCAGCTCTGAATCTGGACTTTCCTAAAGTGTTTTGGTTTGGCCCATTATATGGGTCTGAACCACCAAGGCTGGTTTCCGAATGAGGACCTAGATCCACAAATTCTGTGGGGAAGGCTCCAATCCAGCGCTCTGATTCAGACCCAGTTCTGATAGTGAGTGGTCTGATAGTGAGTGGTAAAAAGCTGCATCCTGCATGCAAAGCCATTTACAGCTGGCTGGCACCTGGAACATTTGGACAAGGAACGTTCCTGAAATGTACATCGGACTAGACCATGTCCTGTAATCAACTGCATGCCTGGCTGACAGGGTATCATGGGCCTGTTCTGCCCTGAGCCGTGTTTGTGCGGGGGAGTGGGGGCACGCTCCCCTGCTGATCTTTGTTTTTTAAAGAATGCATTTAGCAAACCAAAAGGATTGAAATGTCCAGAAAAGCACAGTCCTCCCAGACTGAACAGGCTGAGGGCCTGGGGAGAGGCTGCTGTTCTGTAGGATGCACTGATGCGTTTAATGGAAGCCTGAAGCACCGAGAGAGACGCATTTACAGAAAGAGACTCGAGATGGCCCAGTGAGGCTGCATTATGTTAAAGCTGAATGGGCAGGAGTAACGGCGGAAGCTTGTTTAGGACCCGGCACTGTGCTCCATGAGGTCCATGCCAATGCTCCCATTGACTTCAGTGGGGGCAGGATGAGGCTTTTAGTGAAAAGAATGTGGCTTCCATTCTGAGGACGAAGCATCCATTCAGAGGGCTGTTCGATGACCCATGTGAAATCTTGGCCCGCACAGGGTTGCACAAAAGCCACTGAGCCTTGTTGTGGGTCTGAGCAGGCAGGCCGAGGAGTGACTGGTCAGTGGATTTTAAACTCCCATCTCAGCCCTGGGAATGCAGGGTTTATGCTGGTTTGGTGGGAAATGCACCCTGCCACTGCCTTTACTGCATCTGGACTGGGGTGAACAGAGAACCATCAAACTGGCACCACTCACTGGCACCTAATTCGTTGACAGACAACAGAGCAAGGTCTGACTGCCTTCCTCCTGCCATTCTGAGAGGGCTGGACAGGAGTTCCTGTTATGTTCTCCACCGTCTATCCTTGCACATGGTCACTGTTAAAACATTAAAGGCTTCTAGAGATTTTCAACAGCTCCAATGGGTTTCTCTGCATAATTAAATCAGTGCTGAACTCGTCTTATTCTCACTGTCTTTTAGGAATACAATTAGCTTCCACGCTGCTTTTGTACTTTCTAAACCTTTTAATTTAGTCATACAAGGACAAGTATGTAACTGTCAGGAACAGGTATGTACAAATTCAAAAGGATTTAGGTCAGACTTCATTGTAATTAAACTTGTATGTCCTGTGTGCTGAGGGCTCCTCTTCATAACTCATGCAGAACAGCTCCTTTCCATTCACTTCCCTGCACTGCCTGGTCCCTCATTTTTCTTTGTTTAATTGGAAATGCAGTCTCCAAACGGGGGGTGGGAGGAGTGGGGACGGTTTCTGTGATTGTTCTGGGCTATAAACCTTTGTGCTTTAGCCCAGGGAAGAGCACAAACGTATCCACACTAGCCTATATGGCAATTAATGAATTAGAGGTAAACAGGTCTAGTGTAGACTAACCAACAGAGACTACACCACCTCCCAGATCACTGCTAGGAACCCTGCAGCAGCACACTACCTTCGCCAGCCCTACAATAACAAAGTTCTGTACCCAGCCCAGTTGGCAGGAGCCTCCCAGCAATAACTAACCAATATGTAGAGTGGTTTGGGAAACAATCCCCCACCCCCACCACAAACATGTAGGATGGAAACAAAATCATTTTCATTGAAAATGTTCTTTGAAATTTTGGGGGAGAGGGTTTGATTTCTGGACAAAAACCTGAAAAAAATGACAAAAAGTTGAATTTTTTTCATGAAAAAACAATTTTTGGTCAAAAATATTTGAATGGAAAAATTTCAGCTTGCTTTACCTATATGCCCCACTCTCACGAGCAACCCTACCATAACAAGCCGGGATCCACTTGCATGAGGGACAGCTGCAATAAGGAAACAGATGTTGGTCTCAAGATTCGGAGGGTATGTCTACACAGCAAAGGGCTCAGTGGGGCTCAGACTGTGGGGCTGTTTCGTGGCTGTGGAGGCTTCCGGGCTCGGGATGGTGCTGGGTTCTAGGATCCTGTAGCGTAGGAGGGTCCCAGAGCTCAGGCTCCAACCCGAGCCCCAACGTCTACACAGCCACAAAATAGCCCTGGGAGCCTGAGTTGGCTGGCACAGGCCAGCCGTGAGTTTTTCTTTGCTGTGTAGACACACCCTGAGAGGTTATTTTCATCTATATTTTTAAAATGAGGAATAATCCCTGGCCTTTTAGACCCTATTTCTTGATTTGTGAAGAGATGTGAAAGAGGTCAGCTGATCTGAAAAGAAGGTGCCAGCAATTTGTTAAAGCACCGGTGCCCCTTGCAGAGGCTACCTCTGTATCCTTATTGTCTGTAACTCCATAAAAAGGAGCCATTCTCCATAAAGCTACCAGGGTCACTCATTAAAGGTCTGACCAGCAATCTGAGGAGCCTCGTAAACATGGTCTGTGCATTATTATGATCCACTATGCTCAGGTGAAATAATGAGTTTTTATTGCCATGCACTGAAGTTTATGGAAGTTATAAAAAATGAAACTACATATAGAAATGAGCAGGCACTGAGAGCAGTGTAACAAAAGGGGAGGAGGGAGCCATTATCAGCACTTAGCAAATAAATAATAACCACAGTAACAATTGTTCTCGAGTAATTTTGTGTTGAATAAGGGAAATTATGGGTGCAGCATAAGAGGGGTGTATATGGTGATAGAGAGATGGATGGATGGATAGAAGGGTATGTATGGAAATGGATAGCTAAATAGATAGTCTATGAATTAAATACCAAAAGCACCAGCTCCATTATAGCCTCTCACAAGGGTCACTTGTTTTATTCATTGTGTTACAATCCAGTCCATTTCCAGACTGACATTTCTGGTCCTTCCTTCCCTCAAAGCTTTTCTTTATAAGCAGCTCAGGTCCCCAGAGGTTTCTCTGCTCCAATTCAAAGCCTCGAGAGAATTGATGTTCTCTCTAGATCTAAGCTTTTCCCTGTCTCACATGTGGGCTGCCTCTCTGGCACTCACGTACTATCTTCCAGGGCCAGACCCACTCTCCAGACAATGCTCCACCTCAGCGCACCTCCCTTCTGCGGGCTGCAGGGGTTGGCCTGCCTCCCGCAGGGAACACCCCGGGAACTGTACACTTAAGGGACCGGGTTTAAATGTAATTCCTTGCCACAAGGCTGAGCTGGGTGCTGGAGATGGAACTCCATTGGCCAGCGGTGCAAGGCTGTTTCCTTTTGCTAGGCACAAACAATCCCCTCTGGCCCTATATCTGAATGCCCCCCCCCACACACACCCCAAATCAAACCCAATATCAGTCTCTATGGGCATCAAGCAGAAAGTAACAATACAGTGCCCAGTGATTGCCACCTGTGCCCCTGGTTGGCTGGTGAAGGGGGAGTGGGGTGATTCTTTGGCCTGCTTTGTACTAAAAGTGTATGTGTCTGGTGACCTCTAGGACCCTTCCCCACTCCCTGACTGTGGACCTCATTGTCCCTAAGCACTGATTAGTGCAGGGGAAAGACAACCCCAGCTACCAGAAGTAGGGCAGACCCGTGGGCCTCAGGCAGGGAAGTCAGAAGAGCAGGAAGGCTGCCTGGCACCATGGGGTGATTTTCTCCACCGCTGCAGAATTCCATAGAAAATGGGGTATTGTCAGCACAGGAAGAAGCTGGAAGGTTTCAAAGGCCACCAGCTGGAATGAGAGGCAAGCTTGGAAACAATGCATTTTAAATGTGAATGTCGTTTTCTTGTCATCATTTGAATTAGGCAGGTCTCTAGAGAGAGGAAGGATGGTCCAATGGCTGGGCTCCAGCCTGGGACTTGCGAGCGCTCTGTTCAAATCCCTGCTCTGCCACTGGCTACCTGTGTGACTGCTTGCAAGTCACTAAGGCCTTGTCTACACTACAAGACTATTTCGAATCAACTTAGTTCGAATTTGTGGATTCGACCTTATGAAGTCGAATTTGTGTATCCATACTAAATACACTAATTCGAATTTCTGAGTCCACATTCACGGGGCCAGCGTCGACTTTGGAAGTGGTGCACTGTGGGAAGCTATCCCACAGTTCCCGCAGTCCCCGCTGCCCATTGGAATGCTGGGTAGAGCCCCCAATGCCTGCTGGGGGGAGAAATGTGTCGAGGGTGGTTTTGGGTAAGTGTCGTCATTGAACCGTCAATCACAACCTCCCTCCCTCCCTCCTTGAAAGCGCCTGCGGGCAATCTGTTCGTGCACTTTTCTGGTCAGTGACAGCGCGGACGCCACAGCACTGCAAGCATGGAGCCCGCTGCGATCATCGCCGTTTTCTCCTCCTCGCACTTTATCGTCCACCTCTTCCACAGTCAGCTGATGAGAAATTGGGCTACTTTTCAATGGTGCTGCAAGCACTGGGGGACCATAGGGGACGTTTTGCAAACATCAACGTCGGGTGGCCGGGCAAGGTTCATGATGCGTGTGTTTTCAGGAACTGTGGGCTGCTCAGACGCCTGCAGGAAGGTAGTTTCTTCCCGGACCACGAAATAACTGTTGTGGATGTGCAGATGCCTATAGTCATCCTCGGGGACCCAGCCTGCCCGCTAATGCACTTGCTCATGAAGCCCTGTACAGGCGCCTGGGACAGCGACAAGGAACTCTTCAAATACCAGCGAGCAGCGAGCAGCGAGCAGCGTGACCTGTGACTGTTCAGTTTCTTTACAGAGAAGCTGAACCTGCCCCTGTTTCTTTACCCAGTTACTGTTGACTCTCCTCTTCGGTTACATACCCCGTTTCCCCCACTTCCAACACACATGTAAAAATAAAATACATGTCCCATTGTTACTTAAGAAAGGTTTCTTTATTCATGACTTTGCGTTAAAGGGTTGAAACTGGGAGGCAGACTGTGCTGGGTAGGGTGTGCGGTGATGTAAAGACCGCCTCTAAACTCAAGGAATGACAGGCTCCTGCTCCTAGAGCGGTCCACAGTGCCGGAAGGCTTCTTTCAACGGAGCCTGCCATCCCTCTTTATGGAATTCTGTGTGCGGGCGGATATGTGACCTTGTGGCGGAGGAGGACGGATACAGATTCCTCAGCTGCGTGACTCAGCGGTCCAGGACAAGGACCGCTGTATAAGATCTGTAACCGCCCTCCCCCGCTGCAAAGTCACATCTCCCCCGCCCACACAGATCCTGGAAACCACCTCCCATACCGACCAGGGTGCCTACTGACTGCACCGTGTGTGTGACCCGGTGCTGATCCTGCCCCCGTGTCTGTACCCTGGGAAAGGTGACTGTCCTATGCAATTAACCACCCCCTTCCCCACGCCCCCCATTCAAACACAGTCTTCTTTGAAAAAACATAACGGAAACAGTAATTAACAGCAAAGCATTTTTATTAATTAAGTAGACAGTTAGGGGATGGGACTGGGATTGGGACTACTGTGAGTCTGGAAGTGAAGGACTTCGGCAAATGTAGGTTATGAGAGCTTTTGGGTACTTGAGCACTGTGCTGTGGTGCAGTGACAGTATTCACGTCCCCGGCCGCCCCTCCTCCTGATTATTTTCGGTGAGGGGGGTATGGGACTTTGTGGCGGGGAAGTGCGGTTGCAGATACACTGCAGGGTGTCTCTGTCCTCCTGCGGTCCTGCAGAACATCCACAAGGCGCCTGAGCGTGTCCGTTTGCTCCCTCACTAGTCCAAGCATTGTTTCAGTCGCCTGCTTGTCTTCCTCACGCCACCTCTCCTCCCGTTCGCTGTGTGAGCGCTGGCACAGAGAGACGGTCTCCCTCCACTGGCTCTGCTGGTCCGCCTCTGCTAGGTAGCAGCCCAAACGTTCCTTGAACATCTTGTCCCTTGTCTTTTTCTTTCGCCGCCTAATCTTTGCAAGCCTCTGCGAGGGGGATGCTGTGTCAGGTCTGGAGACAGTGGAAGCTGTGAGATGGGAAACAGGGAGTGAATTCCTTGCAAATATTCTTTTTTGCGAACAATTAACTGAGTCTAGGCTGTCTGTGTGAATTCTGGGTTGAGACCCCTGTGCCTGCTAGGGCACAAATCATTTTCGCGGTGGATTCTGGGTAAATGTCGCCAGTCATTCCTTCCTCCGGGAAAGCAACGGCAGACAATCATTTTGAGCACGTTTTCCATGAATTGCCCTGGCATACGCCATAGCGTGGCAACCATGGAGCCTGTTTTGGATTTTGTGTATGTCACCGTATGTGTACTAGATGCCGCTGACAGAGGCGGGCCAGCAGCGCTGCACAGCAGCATGCTTTTGCTTTTGCATGACAGCAGCGATGGTTACCAGGCATACTGCACCGTCTACCATACCATGAATTGGTAAGAAGACGGTAATAAGATGGTCATGGTTACCTGTCCTTTTGCACTGCACCATTTGGTGCTGTCATAAGTGCCCCTGGCCGATCAGCCAGGGGCGCAAAAGCCAAAATTGGGAATGACTCCCTGAGTCAATCCCTCCTTTTTGGTATCTAAAAATAGAATCAGTCCTGCCTAGCATATGGGCAAGTGTACTAGAGAACCACTGTATCATAGAACCAGAGAGCACAGCTGCTCTGTGTCCGATCCTGCATAAATTATGAGCTGTATGCTATTCACAGGGGGTGCTCCTGCAACAACACCACCTGTTCATTCCGTTCTTACCCCAGCCTTCCTGGGCTACCATACCATTGTCCCCCCACTTGTGTGATGAAGTAATAAAGAATGCAGGAATAAGACACAGTGACTTGTTTGTGAGAAATGAGTGGAAGGAAGCCTCCAGCTGCAATGATAGTCCAGGCAGGACATTAAGGAGTGTGGATGAAGGAGCCCATCATCCCTCTGCTAGTCCAGGGGCAATTGAATCTTTTATTTACAATGAAGGGTGGGGGCTGATGGAGCTCAGCCCCCTGTTGCAATGATGAGGACGGTTACCAGCCATATTGCACCATCTGCCATGAAAAATTAGGGACAGGTGCCCTTGATTGACCTTACTGATGCTAGTCGGCATGGTTACCAGCCCTTTTGCACTGCCCCATGTGCCAATAGGCTGACGATGACGATGGGTATCAATCGTATTGTACCGTCAGCCACCCATGGCGGGGGGGGGAGCAAGGATATTGGTGTTGAGTGCTGCAGCATCGCATCTATCTGCAGCATTCAGTAAAGATACGGTGACATGTAAACGAGTCAACAGAGGATTGATTTCCCTTTAACTTCTCAGGTTCGGGGGGGGGGTGCGTAAATTGCAGAGCTGTGCCCTGAACCAACGCGGACACGGTGTTTTACCATAGAAGCATTTGGAGCTCATCCAAGAATGCAAATGATTTTCGGAGACAGCAGGAACTGTGGGATACCTTGCGTCCTCATTCCCCCCTCCCTCCATGAGCGTCCATTTGATTCTTTGGCTTTCCGTTACGCTCGTCACGCAGCTGCGTGCTGAGTCTCTGCTATGCCGTCTGTCCGGAGATTTTTTAAAAATACTTTGGACGAGGCGTAACATTACAGTAATTCCCCTAATTACATGCAGGAGTCTCCGAGCGAGATCACCCTGAGGACGGTCACTGAAGGAGATAGAGAGCGCATGCTGCGTGAAAGCCAGCACAAACCAGGGCCCTACGCAGCCGTGCTCGGGGAGGCAATGCTCCCTGAGTACCTCATGAAAGCCTGGCGCGGAAAAGTGTGCTACCACGGAGCACCCAATAAGGCAGCTCTCCCCAGGAACCTCCTGCTGATGCTTATCGATTAACGGAAGGAGAGCTTCGTGGAGATCTCCCAGGAGGATTTCTGTTCTATCCCCATATATAGAGAGACCTCCTTCTCACACACTTCAGATTCCTGTTATATTAAGAATAAAAGTTAACATGGTTAAAGCACTTACCGACTGCTCCTTCCCCTGATTCAGGATCCGGGTTCATGGCCGGGGAGGGTTGGTAGGGGATCTCCGTGACGGTGATGAATAGATCCTGGCTGTCGGGGAAACCAGCGTTGTAAGCGCTCTCGCCTGCCTCGTCCTCCACAAACACTTCCTCATCTTCCCCGTCCGTGAACATCGTCGAGGAACTGTCCGTCGACACTGTCCCATCATCAGAGTCCATGGTCACTGGTGGGGCAGTGGTGGCAGGCTCCGTAGCGTCTGTTTGCCGCTTTGATTTTTTGGTAGCCTTGTCTGGGGTCCTTGGTTTTCACGCGGCGATGCGTTGCACGACGGCTGTATCCTCTGTCTGGATCATGGCTTTGGAGACCTTCTCGTAGGTCTTTGCATTCCGTTTGTTGGAGCGCAGCTCCGAAAGCACAGACTCCTCGCCCCACACACCGATCAGATCCAGAGTTCCCGGTCAGTCTATGCCGGGTCCCTCTTTCTATTCAGAGATTACATGAACTCCTCTGCTGGAGAGCTCTGCATCGCTGCCGGTGCTGCTGAGCTCGCCCCGATGTCCAACCACGAAATGAGATTCTAACTGTCCAGACAGGAAAATGAATTCAAATTTTCCCGGGTCGTTTCCTGTGTGGCTGCTCAGAGCATCGAAGCTCGGACTGCTGTCCAGAGCGTCAACAGAGTGGTGCACTGTGGGATAGCTCCCGGAGCTACTAAGTTCGATTTGCATCCACACCTAGCCTAATTCGAGCTAGCCATGTCGAATTTAGCGTTACTCCACCTGTCGGGGTGGAGTACCAAATTCGAACTAAAGAGCCCTCTAGTTCGAATTAAATGGCTTCCTGGTGTGGACGGTTGAGCGGTTAGTTCGAATTAACGCTGCTAAATTCGAATTAAAGTCCTAGTGTAGACCAGGCCTTAGGGCTTGTCTACACTTGAAAGTTAATTCAGATTAAGGTAGGGTGTGAATATAAAGCACAACAACTGGTCTGGAATAACTCCATGTGTAGACTAGCCCTTAGCGTCTCTGTATTCCCCCTCCATAATAGGGAAATACTCTCCACAAAGAGTGTGATGTGCTCGGATGTGACTGTAATGCGAGCCACAGAGGTACCCCTCATACATGTGGTGACTCGGTGAACCCTTTCTCACTGGAGTTGACTGCACACATGTAGGGGAAGCTGCTCACCTGGGTATTTATAAAAACTGGCTGCATGTGGCACCAGTTCACCTCCAAGGAGCTACTACCCTCACCACTGAAGTGCAGCTGCCTCTGGAGTGGAACGCTGCCCAACAGCTTGGGGTGAGGAAGTGGAAAAGAACCGTCTGTTGAACTGAAAAGAGCAAGGGGACTTTTAGGTAGGGAAGATAATTAGCTCAGTTAGAATTTGGGCAGGGCATGAGGGTTAGTCGTCTTTATTCTTGGGGGAGAGATCTTTAATGAGAACTGATCAAGTCCTTGCGAAGGGAACCTTCTAAATGACAAACACCCAGATGTTCTGGAAGGTTTCCCTTCCAGGCACTTACTACACTAGCCCTAAGACTAGTAAGGCTGGAAGGTTTAAGATCCCTTCCCACTGTGGTGTGCCTGCCGGGAAAGTGTATGCTGAAATTGGCTCTATGAGCACAAAACAAAAAGCAAACAAACAAAAATACGACAACAAAAAATATGAGACCAAAACAAACCACAAATACCAAGTTGCTGGATAAGCTCATTTTGGAGTTTCTACATTTCATTATTCCACAATTACACATGCTCTCTCACTACACTGTAAAGCGGGATTATTTGCAGATGGTAAGGCAGATTTATGGCCATTTGTAGACCAGTCTTTTTGTATCCAAAAGGGGGCAGTGTCTGAACAAGTCTGGTATTAATGGCAATACAGGGATGATTAAAGTGTAATGACGAAAAGTCAGGGAGTTTGGTGACCATAATGACCAGATGTGAGGAACAATGATCATGTGGCTAAAAAATGAGACTGGGACCCAGGCACACTGGATTCAAATGCTGTCTTCACCATAATCTTCCTATGTGATTAAGAAACCCCAACAAACTCTGTGCCTCAGTTTCCCCATAACTCTTTTTGTGTAAATTGTCATTTAGATTGTGAACTCTTCAGGGCATGAATGGTTTCCAACTAGATCTCTGTACAATGCCCTGTATTGATTTTGTTGGAGCCTTAGACATTAATAATAATAATAATAATTAATAATAACAATAACCAAGTTTGACACACATCTCCATCATCGGGAACCTGGAAAGTCTGTGACTTTGATTTAAAAAAAGAATATTTCAACTAAAATTCTGCTCAGACTTGGAAACAATCTTAACATCTTATTTCTTAGGATCTCTCCATTTTTCAGTGGACAAACCACTTACAATGTAGCACAACACAGATCCGTTTTGTAGAGCATCTTTCATACAAAGCGTCTCACGAAACATTTCACAGTGTTAAATAAACAACGTGCTTGCAGTTAAATAATAAAGAATGGCTGAGGGAGTGGGAGAGTAAGAAAGAGACGAGAGAAAAGAGATGTTTTCAGATGAGATCTGGATGGAAACAGTAGATGAGAGGGAAAGAGACAGACTAGATGGCTGCATATGATGATGTTAGTTAGCAAGATAGACCCTAATCTCACTATGAAAATGCAAGAGAAGTACTGTCCATTGATCATCCCAATGAGGGAATCTGAGCTAGAGGAAAGAAGGAGAATTATAAGGTAAAGAAGAGAATAAGCAGTAGCTGAAATACAACTATCATAAGAGGCCCTCAGAATTAGTAAAAGAGCTGTCTTCATCCTCTGCATTGTTGTTTCCGCCTCTTTTTTCTCTTCCACATTCTATTCTCTGTACTATCCCACTGAGGAATCCTGTTCTCCAGCTTCTTCCTCATGCTGTTCAGGCTTAGCATGCCCTGATGTACTGTGCTGTAATATGTTTCAGAGTAGCAGCCGTGTTAGTCTGTATCCACAAAAAGAACAGGAGTACTTGTGGCACCTTAGAGACTAACAAATTTATTTGAGCATAAGCTTTTGTGGGCTACAACCCACTTCATCGGATGCATAGACTGGAACATACAGCAAGACGATATTTATACATACAGAGAACATGAAAAGGTGGAAGTAGCCATACCAACTGTAAGAGGCCAGTCAGTTGAGATGAGCTATCGTCAGCAGGAGAAAAAAACCTTTTGAAGTGGTAATCGAGATGACCCATAGAAGATGTGAGGATACTTAACGTGGGGAAATAGATTCAATTAGTGTAATGGCCCAACCAGCCTGACAGAGCAACAAAATCTTCTATAGAGAGAGAGAGATGCACCCACAGCTGGATCTGGAAAGCTGCATCCCGTCTCCTTTTCATTGTTGAAAACCCAGAGAGCTCCTTGCTCCTGGACATGCAATCTCACACCTCATGCTGAATCTCATCTGTTCCTGTCTGTAACCTGGGAACCGGCCTACCGCTGACATAAACAAGCTAGGGCCTGCAAAATCCCTGCCATTCATTCTGCTGCCTCACCTGCTTAATTGGGGGAAATTGCCACCACAGTACAATTTTGCAAAGTTTGGTATTAAATATTTAATTCAGTCTTAACAACTCAATCCATCTGGCATTATCACAGGGGCCAGGGCTTGCTCGCAGCCTTTTCTGATTAACAAAGTAGCCAGCCAGTGAAGATTTGCTGATCCAGTCATTCAAGGCTTTGTTACACAATGTTCAATGCCAGTGGAGAAGCAGCATTAACTAGGAAGCATTGATTTCAGCATTAGCCAGCTTTTTACATTTGAAGGCAGACAATGCAAGTATCTTCAATTATCTTCAAAGCAACTGAAGGGAAGGAAATTGGTCTTAGATGTGGTAAATAGACTCCACAAACTCTACTGAAGCATGCAAAGATGTATACGAGGGAGTAACAGCTGCTTGCACAACTGTTTTGGAGCTTATTCAGAAATCTGATTGAAATTCTAGGGGTTTCATATTAGTCTATGTGTTGGCTTTGAAGTTTTTGTAACCTAGTCAGGACAAGATAGGGATTGTTACATAGTTAGGAATTTGTAACTGATCATTTCTTAGATGAATTTATCCTGCTCACAGGATATCAGCAAATGGATCCTGAAATCTTCAAATTTATTTGTTCAAAATTTTCTACTATAATTCTCATTTATTTTTAAATGTATGGATTGATCCCAAACAATTATCTGGGTGCATCCAACAAACAAGCTAGATTGCTTGGTTGGCACTGGATACATAAGTCACATTGCTTCATTTCTGCTCTCTGATTGGATGAGCACACAGAGTACAATTTTGTGTTCTCAAGTCACTTGGATACTTGTGAAAAAAATCCCCCACCGGAGTACTTGTGAGTGGTAATAGTCACATATGTGTAACTTTGAGATTTGCTTTATGTGTATACTTGTGCTGGTAAAGCCCAGCAACTCAGATATTCATAGAAAGCAAAGTCCCAAGGGCCATGAAAGTAACTACAGCAAATTAATTAAAAAAAATCAAACAAAATAATTAGGGAAACCTTTTCTCCTGCATTCACCCAGCTTTGGTCATATATTTGCTGGCCATATATTAACTTATCTGCACACGAAGGGGCTGATTTTCCAGACTGCTCACCTCCCCTTTGGGCACCAAACAAGTGGGCAGATTTTCCAAACAGCACAGCATTATTGCATGCATTTTGGGTGCTAGGATCTTTGGATAATCTGGCTCCCACTGTGAGTACCGAGCACTTGAAAAATCTGACCCTGAGCTCACAGTGCCAATCCACAAAGTTGTCCTATGTTTTACTCTGATGAATCCATCTCTCCATTCTTCCTACATGCTCCCACCCTCATTGGTGGCAGGAGCCCAGCCCTGCCCCTTACTTAGCATAACCCTCCCTGTTTATTGGAAGGGGGTGTTACTCTATAAAAACTCACCCTCCATTTTGAATTCTTTCAGCTCAACATAGAGCTAGCGGCAGTGGAGATGCCTTCAGCATCTAGGGATACATAGAATTCCTCCTCAAGGCTTCAGTTCTACCCTGAGTCCCGCTATGAACACCACAGAGCTCACTGCAAGATAAAGGGTGTAACTCCAAGCTCTTCAGAAGGAGGAGATAGAAGGGGAAAGAGAGAGAGAGAGAAGCAGGGAAGAGACAGAGATTTTAATTTAGATAGGCGAAAGGGGCACAAGAGACAGAAAGGTGAAAAGGGTTGGTAAGTGCAGGGGCTGAGGTCTTTTCCAGAGTGCCTCTCTCCCTGGATTTGAAAAGGAAATTAGAGGAGGAAAAGAAAACAAACAACCAACTAACTATTCCTTCCAGCCCTGCTGTTTCCTGCCTCCTGGTAAAGCTGGGTGTCAGCTTAGTGCAGGGTGTTTGTTCCCTCACCAATGATTCTGCATGACAAACTGGCCTAGCTGCACACCACACCTGATTACCCTGCACCGAAGTGCCTTGTGCCTGAATTCATGCTGTGATTCTCACTAGAAGCTAAAGCCTAAGGGTTATACACAGCGAGCTCTCCCCGTTGTTACCTCCACAGCGAGGGCTGCGTTCAGGGTGGGGTTTGGAATTGCCAGAGCTCGTCAGAACTGTTCTATGATTAACAGCTGTAACAATTCTCAGCAGTGCTTATCTTTCCAGTGCCCAGCAGGCTAATCCTCTTAGAACCCTTGTTAGATAGGCAGAGAGCCCTGAACTCCCAGTGCCTTGCATCTTGCATATTAATTTACACCTGCACCAAAATGCAACCAAATCTTAATTCTCTGTGCTTGCGTCTGTTGCTAGTATTTGCTCATGGCAACAACTCTGCAATGCAGCAGAGAGTCTGGGGTAGCACATCTTATGCCTGGTTTCACAGTACTCCTGTTCATCTTATGCCTATTATGCAGAGGGGGAAACTGAGGTGTGGAGGACAAGTGACTTGGCCTAGGCTAATAAAAACAAGAAGTGAGGGGGCTAGGATTAGAACTAGGGATTTCTGGCTTCTTGCTAGACTCTCTGGGCCTGGTTCTCTGTTTCTTGGCAGCTTGTGCATAATGGGAGTAAAATGCTGCTCCATCAGAGTGGTAGCTACAATGTCCAGGAATTGGTTTTTTGTTGGCAGAAGAGCTCTCCACCCTCCATTACAAGAGCAGAAATATCAGCTGTAATGGCGCCTCCATTGTGTAAAGACTGAAATAAGGAAATACTAGTTAAACAGTATTTCTGAAACCCTAGTTGTTTTCCCAGCCCCAAAAGGCTGTATTGAGCAAATACACCAGACCTTTCAGACAGGGATTATTGACTGGGAGCCATACACCGTGTAAACAGAGCTGATGGTTTTGATCTACAGCATGTCCATATCAATATTTTAATTGATCCACACTAAGGGAGTTTAAAACTCAGAAGGCAATCAGTCTTGACACGCAGAAGCAAAAGCTTTCATACAGAGGGAGCTAACCTGGATTGAAGAGCCAGACAATATTTAAACTGGCTTGTTGTAAGCAAAGCTGAGTGATTTGCCTGCAACAAGAGGTGGCATCTCTAGCTATGGTGCAGCATGTTTGCATGTGTCGTCGTCAGCTCCTGCGAAAGGGGGTGGGCACGAGGCAAGATGAGGAGGGACAGCATGCAACATACAGGCGGGGACTATTAGACAAGCTGACATGCTGCATCTGAGTGGGATTTATATGTATCTGAATTGCATACAAAGCTAGGTTTGTTCTGATTACTTAGTGACACTGAAAGATAAGCAGCCAGATACAGACAAACCAACTGCCCCACGTGCAGTCATATTCAGACTTTATCTGCTTGGACAAGATATGCATGCTCAGTCTGTCTGTCCATCCTTCCAATTGTTTCCTCTGTCTGGACACCTGCCCCGCACATGCACAGCACGCTGCCAGGGACATTGGCTGGCCTTTCTTCTGCAGTCAGAAATCAGGAGATTTGAACAGGCTGTATAGCCTCAGACACCCCTCTCGTCCCAAGGGGTCAAGGCTGATGGGGCATGCTGGTGGAAGGGTAGCGCAGGGGAAGCTTGTGTGGTCCCTGCCCTTGCCACATGAAGGACTCCACTCTCCAGGGCTGGTCGCTGGGCACAACATTCAAAGTTTACCTTTGGGTACCTATAATGAGACAAGGAGATTAAAGACCTGGACTGTGGCTCAGATGCTATGGGAAAAGAGGGCGTAGAAGTACCTAGAAAGAGCAAGAGTGCCTAGATTTCCTCCCTCCTCCCTTGTTTATATGTGTGTATATATCTTCAAAGACAGTTTTCACACTTAAAATGTCTCTCCTGGTTTGAGAGAGACTCCCAGTTCTTAACCTAGATTTTAAGTGGGGAATACTGGTCTCTCTTTCAAACCAGAAACAAACAAAAAAAACCCCTTTTACTTAGATTGTAACATAAGATCTTTGGAGCAAAGGTGTCTCTGAGTTCTGTGTTTGTATAGCCCCTAGCTCGATGGGGTCTGGTCCACGATGGCAGCTTCTAGGCACTCCCCAATACAAATAATAAACAACAACAAGAAGTATGAGCACTGCATAAATATAATTTCAAAAGTCCAGCCTAGGCTAGCAAGGAAACTTTCCTAGAACCATACGTTTCATTCGTTACTTTAGAGGAATAGAATGAATCTCTTGGCATGTGAGTCAGACAACAAGATTCAGATATGTACCAATGGGATAAATACAACTGCTTTGACAAGAGAAATTCAGTATTGTCGCTTTCAAAAAAAAGATCTGAGAGAAATGTCTCTGTGTGTGTATCATGGACAGAAAGAGTGTGTGATTTATGTGCGTATGAATGAATGAGAGAGAGAGAAGAGGGA
Source organism: Mauremys mutica (assembly GCF_020497125.1). Taxonomy (NCBI): domain Eukaryota; kingdom Metazoa; phylum Chordata; order Testudines; family Geoemydidae; genus Mauremys; species Mauremys mutica. The sequence goes on from NC_059093.1 coordinate 3,057,937, forward strand.
TGGATGGATGCAGATTCACATTTCACACAGTAAGAAATCACTCTTATATTCTGATTAAATACATGGCTCCTTTGTTAAAAAATCCAAAATATAACCTGCAGTCACTTGGTCAATAGCACAGGAAATCTGGAAACCTCTTTGAATACATTATCTCCTCCTTGTATCACCAGCACTGTGGGAAAAAACAAGCACGAGCATTAGACCTGCTAAGGTTAGGGAAGGAAATCTGCACGCAAGAGCCCAGTTTGCAGGATTTTCTGAAGGATTGGGGGTGGGGGGACCGAACCAGCCAACCAAAAAAACCCTCAGCGACAATCCAAAGGAATGGTGGCCGAGCAATAAACTGAGCTCTAGGATCATCTCAAGCGCATACGTGGGAAAGGAACAGAGAGAGCCCTAGTGCCTTAACGTCCAGACAGGTTACGTCTTACGGAGTGGAATGGGGTTTAGGAGACAGGTTCACTTCCCAGCACTGCCACAGACGCCTGCGTGACCTTGAGCCATGCACTTAATCTGCATCTCAGTTCCCCATCTGTACACTGGGGATAATGACCCTGCCTTTGGTTTCTCTATCTGGATTGCAATCTCTTTGGGGCCGCGGCTATCTTTTACCATGAGTATGTACGGCAGCTACCACTACAGGGCCTTGGTATGGGTTAGGACTTCTAGATGCTACCAGCGTGCAACTGAGCAATGATCATGCAACGACAGTCCCTGCCCCCAAAGGATCTAGTCTTGGTCCATGACAAGATACAGCCAGGGGATGGAACAAAGAGAGGGTGTCAGGGGAAAGGAGAGAGGATGAGACCGAAGGCAAATGGCCAAGTAATGTCTGCTAAGCAGCTGTTTTCATAGCCTACCTCCATCCCAGCTATGGCTGTGTGTGGGAATGGCATCCCTGCAAAGAAATAACCCTAGAGGATGTGCCCTCTTCCACCCATGCACACACAAGCTGCCTCCATCAATGGTCGGTAGATATGTGCTGGTGAGGATTGTTTTCATTGTTACATGCATTTCTACAGCACCCATCCCCATAGTTAGCTGGTGTGTTTGTGTCAATCAGCTTAATAGGATGGACTAACCCTCTTTAAAACACTTTGCTGGGAAAAGGACAGGTCCGCTAATTAAGACATTCTGCACTAACCTGTGACATACACAGCCATCGTTACCGCTCATGTTTAATAAAGATGTCTATTTAACAGGATGCTCGGCCGCATTACACCAGTTAATGTAACCTCCGTACGGGTATCGGAGAAGCAAATGTCCCTGCGAAAAGGAGCATACCTGTTAAAAGGAGCAAAGAGCGAGAGGAGTAGCTCTGCTTAACACCTGAGCTGTGCACTGAAAGCCTTCTATGTACCTGAAGGGATATCATACAGACTCACCATCAGGCAGCATGCCTGAGCCTCTATAAACCACATGCCTCAAAAGGGGCTGCATGTAATAACCAGCATCAGAATTGGCTTCCTGTCGCTCCCTGCAGCATATTTTAAATACGCACCCCAAAATAATCCTGCCTCTCTCTGTAATGACTTGTCTCTACATGCACTATCCATGGTTTGGTAATTAAATCAAGCAGCATAAGGGCAAAAACACCTAGTGAGAGCCGATCTGGTATTCTATCAACACCCAGGAGCTGCCAATCACTTTGCATGAAAACAAAGTGCACAGTTTCAAACATTGTTCTGAATTTATTGCAAGCAGTTTGTTTAATCGTTCTGGTTTCTGATCTCACATTCCTTCCCACCCTCGGTCCCCCCAGCCCTGTTTTTTAGTCTCCCAGTTCCGCCAGATGTCTCTCACAAGTATGTCATTCAGAATGGAGTTTTATCCTCTGGGAAGGTGAAAGTGAAATCTGATCACTGGGTGGAATGTAGACAGTTGGGAACAACTCATCTCGTGCAAATTGGTGCAGCTCTGTTGACTTTAACAAAGCTATGTGAGTTTATACTAGCTGAGGATTTGCCTCTAAAATAGGATCAAGGAACCAATTTGGATGAAAAATGAAAACTCAGTTCTTCCTGACCCATCTTCAAAATCTCAGACAAAACCAGGACTCTTTGGGACTTTTTTCAATTAGTGCCGCTCCCAATGGGACTAAGAGTGCAAATGCTGAAATATCTCAGGGGTGGCTGTTGTCAAAGCTTAAGGATCATTGTGAGGACTGAAGTGTAAAAGTCTCGGGAGATGAGATTAAATGAGAGAGTGACAGCAACTCTTGTAGACCTTCAGGCTAAATGGGGGGGTCTTCTTGACTGAAAATTCCAACCCAGTCTTGCTAACTCAGAAGGTTTAGATAGTTTGGAGAAAATCCTGTGCTTTTGAGTGCTCGTCCAAACCTAACTTCCAAGCCTGCAGCACTTATCGTTACTAGCTGACTGGGAGCCACTCCGGGTGCTGCAGGTCCTTTCAGAATATGCCCATGCAGAGGCGAACAACTCCAGGTGAGGAAAAAATATTTGGATGGGTCAATGCCCACATGCACAAGAGGTGGTGAATTGAATGATCCATCCAGCAGCCACTCTGCCCAGCTGCTGCTTCCTATTGACTATCGCACCTTGCTCTGGCTCTGCTGCTAACGAGAGCATCCAAATATGAAACCAAAACTCAGGCGAGATGCAGTGTCTGTGTGCACATTCTCTGTTGATCTCACCATTAATCACTGCCAGTGGTGGCAGGTGGATGGAGAAGGGACAATGGCAATGGCCTGTGCAACTCCTCTAGGTTTGCAGCACCAAGCAGCCTATCGCATTGTACTGTGTGGGAGAAAGAACCTGCAGTAGCTACCTCTGCTTAGGAGCTTGGCAGGTGACTGCAGAACCTGGCAGCTCTTAGCGGGATTCTCTCGAAGCTGTTTGGCCCACTGGCAAAGGTTACGCTGCGTTTGCCTGGGATGTCCTCCAAACTTCCATCCAGTCAGAGAGAATTTTCAGCCTGAGTGGTGATTTGGCTCCATTCTCACGGTAGCAGAAGGCTCCCTGCAAAGCCCGGGACTTGGGCAATTTGGAAAGTGATTCTGTCACAAGTCGAGAGAGCGTCTGCTCCCCTGCTAGAGTAAGTGGCATCCCTGATGCAACAGACCAGGACTGGAGACAGACAGACACCACAGCCAGCTATGGGGTGCGAAGCACCAAAACCGTAAGCCCAATCCTGCCAGACAGAGTGGTATCACCCTGCTGGGTGGGAATACATAGTAGGCTGTTCTCTTCAATGTGGCCCAGTCACTAGTGGGAGACATGCTCATGCTCATTGTAAATTAACCCAGGGTAAAGCCACCAGTGCAACCTCCCAGTGCAGGCAGGTAAACCTCTATAGATCATCATTCCAGCAGCACCGCTTGGCACAGTTTCACGCAAGGCTGATCTACACCAGTGCAAATAGCCACTTTGCCTTTATACATTGGGGTTTGCACCAGTGCTGCTAATGGTGGACAAAATCCCTGGTGGAGACAAGGTCCAAATCAGTGAGTGAAATGCTTCAAGGTATTAACACTTTCATCCATGCAGGGAATGCAGCAGAAGCCATACAGAGCCCTGAAGTCTCTTCATGCAGCAGTCATTTCAGCTCCTGTCAGGGGACTCCCAGATGTCTGTATAGGAGGAGGCAGTTAAGTTGATGAAATGCCGCCATGCTGTCTGTATATGGCAGGAGGGACTAGTGGTCTGAGCACAGGATTGGAATGCAGGAATTGCTGAGTTTGAAACTCAGGTCTGGCACTGAGGCTGGCTCCTGTTTTAGGTACACATGGTTCTTTAGTAATAATGTGCAGTTCTCCTGTGAGAGAGCAGTTGTGTGGTTCCATGTTTATTATCTCATATTGTCACAGACTCGTAGATTTAAAGTCATAAGAGGCCACTTTATGGCCTCCAGGAGTGCAGCCATAGAGTTTCACTCAGCAATTCCCACTGTTCTGGACATTAATCTGCCTTGTGTGCTACACTAGAGAACATCATCGAGAGTCCAGAAGATAGCTGAACTAAAGAAAGGAGATCTTCTAGAAAGACACCCGGTCTCTGGGTGGCTTCCAGAGTAAAGGTACTCAGTTTCCAATTAAGGCAATGGAGTTTCTAACTACCAGAGCCATTGACTCTCCCTGTGATTTGAAAGTCAAGCTGGGTTCCTCTGTAATGGAGATGCTGTCATTGGTGCTTTATTTACCAATTCCATTAATGATGCACAAGGTAGGAGAGAACTCAGCTCCCACTTTCAGAGCTGGGCTGGCTCTACCACACTAACGAGAGTGAAAGTGCACTGTATTCCGTGTGGTTCCCATCCATTTGTCAGATTCACTGACCCCTCTCCAAAGACACGAGGGTAGAAAGTGGGAATGAATCTTTCCCTGAATTGCATTGCGGGAGTTTGGGTGGTAATGTGACTGGTTCTCCCCTGAGCTCTGCATCTCCTACCTTCATGGTCCACTTTCCTCTCTGCTGGAGATGCAGGTGTCTCAGCAACTTCCAAGCAGCTGTCTGACTGCTCTTTCCGAAGGAGATCTGTAATCACCCACCGTGATTGTACCTCGTTAGCAGCCTGCTTGCATTGATTGGACTCAGTCATGATCTGTTCAACTGGGAAGCCTTCCCTTCTCCATCCTCTGCCCTGGTATTCCCGCCCAGCTTTTCCTTTTTATATCTTGATTCTTCCTGATGCAGATTTCCTTTTCTGCACAATATTGCGTTTCTACCTACACAAAGCTACCTGGGAAAATACCACCAAAGAAAGGCCCATTTGGTTTCATTATATTTTTTGCAGTCAGTCCGAGAGGCAACTTGGAATGATCCAAGGGCCATTGACTTATAAAGCATTAGCTTTATGTTCAGAATTTCTGGCCAGCATGATCCTGCAGTTTGGCAGCATCTCGAAGGATTTTGTGCACAGAGGTACCTGATTGCAAGGAGGAGGCTGTGGTGCTGCACAAGACCAGGAACTATTTATCTTTGAAAAAACAGAAGAATATTTTGTAGCTTTGACAAAGCAGCACTTTACAGGCGCTTGACACTTTATTAACTAATCTCTGGTACTTGAGTAATTTATTATGTTTAAGCTGGTGCCATCGAGTCTCTCAGCAGTGCCCATGTGCGCTGGGAAATAAATTAAAGACTGTCTAGAGATACTTGGCTCATTGCTGTGATTGCTGGGCTGGCATGATGGAGGGCAAAGGTTCTCTCCTCCTGCAAATTGGATATTAGGAATTAATAAGACAGCAGGCCAAAGAGCCCTGCAAGCTGCATTTGGGTGAGAGAGCTGGGGAGCAGGGACTGGCTACATACTAGTCTTTCTGCCTTAACACTTCCCATTGGGGCTATCACGGGTGCCAAGAGAGCAGCAATGCTGGGATGGGCCTATTCCCTACCGCAGTGCCTAAAGATATCTGTACTGTAACCACAGGTCTGGTTGCAGCTTTCAGACATACATAGCTCGCTTTAATCTAGCTACATTGGGCACCAGAGCAGTGAAGCTGCAGCAGTATGTGTACAAAGCCGCACCGAGCTCTGGTTAATCCTTTGGGCAGCTAGCCCACACGGACATCTGTGCTGCGGCTTCACTGCTCCAGTACAGGAGCTACCTTCAAGCTAGCTCAGGTTTGTGAATAGGAGCTGTAATCACACCCCATGAGTGCAGTGCAGACGCGCCCTAAGTCTTGGTACGCTGGGGAGGTTCCAGAAGAGTGGAAGCTAGCTCATCTTATGCCAATATTTAAAAAGAGTAAACAGGACAACCCAGTAAGGTATAAGTCTGTCACCCGGACTGTCATCCGGATGGTGATCCTAGGCAAAAATAATGGAATGGCTGATACGGGATTCGATTCATAAAGAATTAAAGGATGGTAATAAAATTAATGCCAGTTAACCTGGCTTTATGGAATATAGATTCTGTCAAACGAATGTGATACTTTTTGGATGTGATTACGGGTTTGGTTGATAAAGGTAACAGTGTTGACATAACATACTTTTGTAAGGCAGTTGACTTGATACCACTCAACATTTTGATCAAAAAACCCACGGCAATACAAATTCACCGTGTTACCCCTTAAATAGATTAAAAACTAGCTAACGGATGGGTCTCAAAATATAATTGTAAAAGAGGAATCCTCATCTAGTGTGTGTTTTTCTAGAGGGGTCCCTGAGGGATCGGTTCTTAGTACTACACCTTTTAACATTTTTATCAGTGACTTGGAAGAAAATATAAAATCATCCCTGCTAACAATTAGAGATGACACACAGATTGTGGGAGAGTGGTAAATAATGAAGAGGACAGTCACTGATATAGACCCATGTGGATTGCTTGGTAAGCTGGGAACAAGCAAACAATATGCGTTTTAATAGAGCCAAATGTAAAGTTAAACATCTAGAAACCAAGACTGTCAGCCACGCTTACAGGATGGGGAACTCTATCCTGGGAAGCAGTGACTCTGAAACAGAATGAGGGGAGGGGGGCTCAACATGAGCTCCCAGTGTGATGCTGTGTTGTACCAATATAATAAAAACCAGCAGGATCTTATTAAGAGGGATAAGGCAAAGATGCCACATTTATTGTAAATACCATAACAAAACAAAAGACAATATTTTCCTACTTGTTTCCATTACTACTTATTCCTTATACACACACACACACATATTCATCCACACAATCATTCATTCAGGTTCTGTATAGATGTTATAGTTACCAGCCTAGATGTTGCTCATGCCAAGTTACTGGCCAGGTACCTTGGTCATGAGGATGGAGCCGAGTCTGTGTCAGATGCATCTGATGCTCCTGGAGGTTGGTATCAGAACCATAGACTCAAAGTCCTCAGTCTTTAGAGTCCAGTTTTATAGGGATTTTTCCCTATGTTAGTTCATAGGAGTTGCCTCATTCTGCTGTTGCTAAATCAATCAGCAGATGGCTGGCTCCATTCTGTCAGATGCTTGTTTTTCCTTCCTTTGAGGTGTGGTGGGTCATCTGGTTGATCCCACTTGACACCTTCTTCAGCCAACACTGAATTCTTCAGACTGGTAACTCCCTAACCATTCAGTCACATACATTCTCTATCTTAATCACATCTATTTCACTGTCTCTTTGCTTTTTGGGGTGTTACCAATTTATGTGAGACTCCCTGTCTTTTAACAATCAAAGATAAAGTGAGATGAAAACTTACAGAGGGTGGGGGTCTCTATTTATACACTATAACAGCTACTGTTTTGGCTTACTTAGAGTTAATTAATGTTTAACAAGTTTTATACAAAGTATTTCTTTGAGCAGGCTTCACACAGACACAGCTGGTGGCTTGCAGGTTAGAATCACAAATTTACTTTTAACATAAACCTTTAGTTATGAGGCATCAATTAACAATAAGTCATTTTTCATATAAACCATGTCTAATATAAACCTTCTTTAATATCCCTACATAATCCCCCTTTTGACACTACGATATACATATATTCGTTAGTGTCACTTTCTATGTAACCTGTTTAAAAGAAGGTACTGTGAGGCAACATGGGTTTGTGATTTCAATCTAGTGTACAGTCTTTTTATCCAGAAACACATGGTTAACATTTCAATAATACAAATACAATTTAATACTAAGACAACTATTAAGGGATGTAGCATTACTGATAGGATGCCAGTAGTGGTTGGGGACCATCCAAAGAATATATTATACCAGTAATAAGTTATTTGTTTAGTAAAAACAGTACTGACATTGCATTTACATTTATCTACTGGGGGCTGCTAACACTCTGCCCCTTGATCTATGATCATTACAGTAGTTGTTGTCATGGTAAGGCACAGGTGATCTGTTGTAAACAAACCAAACAATTATAACCAGGTGAATATAACTAAAACCATTACAATTGACTAAAGACCAGATATAACCTAAACACAAATCCAAACAATTATAGTTATAATAATTGGGAATACAATAAAACCATAACCATTACAATAATTGGGTACATTGACACATAAGATGAGGTCTAAGTTTGATGCTGCAATAGCCATCAAACAATAAAAGTTTCTGAGGTTCTTAAGCACACACAAGAAATAAGATTTTGTAGGAGGACCACAGTTGTTATGCAGGGTTAAGCTGATTTGGACTTTAACATTTATTTGCTAAAATGTTGCAGAATTCCCTATTTTTAACAGTTGTACTTAAGAGGTTTTTGGGGACCTGAAAGATGGGGCCCTGCAATTATGGGCCAAGGTCTTACAGGTTATGGGGGGCCCCAAGAACTACCCTTTAGGACTTGGGGAAGTAGAACCAGAGTGTATAGAGAAAAGTGTGGAAAACCTAACAAAAAATAAACCTGATGCACTGGGGACCAAAGTCTTTTGGACACAAGTGGTGATTGATAAGTTGGATGGACATGGGGGAAGTAGAGAGAGGAAAAGACATTTGCTCTGTCTAATGTAGTTTATTTTTTTCTGGACCCAATGCTAGCACAGGACACCACTAGAGACAGACACAGAACATGCAACACAGAACACTGAACACAGACTTTGTCGCGACACTATAACCATGGTATTTTATAACTCTTCAGCTGGTACCAGCTCTTCTGATGTTTTGGTTTTAGAGCCTGAAAGATAAAAGCTTAGAAATAAATTAGCACAGTGCTTTCACCTGGCAGACCCTGCTTAGTCTCTGCCACTGTGTGTTTGGTACTTGGGGCTGCACAAATGCTAATTAAGTGTTGCAAAAAAAAAAAAATTCATTTTAAAATTCCCAGCCACTTTGCCATGGCCTGGAGGTCTGAGGCAGAAGCAGGCACTGTTGTTACTGTTGCAATGGCATTCTGGCCCTGGGAGGAAGAATTTACCCAAATATTCCCCTTCCCACTCTCCAGAGAGGTCCCAAAAACCTGCCCCTTCTGGGGTCTCAAATGTTCCTTCTTCTGATGTTACTGCTGTTGTAGGATTTGAGAGTGCTGTTTTAACTCTCTGTACCCAACCTTAAGGGCATCTAACTGGGTTTGAGTACTACATACATTTTTATTTTTCTGCTTTTGCAGCAGAGGCTTGTAAATCTTAATGCAGTTTTTTTGTTTTTACATTTTCCCAACAGTTGTGAACAACAACCAACCACAACAACAACAAAAACCAAACTGATAAATATTAAGCACTATAACCCTTAATTCCTAAAAGAGCAGCTTACAATGGTTGTTTCACATATTTTCTTCCCATGTTTTTTGGGGGTCCCAAGCCTCTTTTTCCCAATGTGCCATTACTTTCCAATTTTCTACCCCTTTTTCCAATTGGGATAGTTTTTCTTTTAGAGCTATTTTCTCCTCTTTATAGGCTGCTAGGTGGAGGTAGCTGTCATTACAAGCCTTCCACAGCAGCCAGATCCCTGTAGCATCTCTTTTTACTGCATCTAGGGGTTTGCATATGAGGATATATTGGGCCAATCTATCCTCTAGGTCCAAAATGGTGCAGATATCTGCAAGGGCTTGTTCAGTCCAAGGACTGTGCCCATATCTTTGGAGAATTTGCTGAAAAGGCGTTATCTCTTTAATAAAAGGTGAGGTAGAAGCTACTTTTGACTTCATTTCTTCCTCTGGGACTGTTTTCCCTTGCCTTTTCTTAAACATTTTAAATTTTGTTCAGCGAGCAGCACTGTCTGGTCCCTGGGACCCTCTTGTTGCTCCTGATATATATATATATATATTTTCTTTTTTCTTTTTCTGCTACCTTCACGGAGGCCAACAGATTTAGTTAACAATTTTCCTACTACCCACACGGGGGCCAGCAGTTTTTGTTAATAATTTTACTTTTCCTAGTACCCACCCGGGGGCCAGCAGTTTTTGTTAACAATTTTACTTTTCCTACTACCCACCCGGGGGCCAGCAGGTTTTGTTAACAATTTGACTTTTCCTACTACCCACCCGGGGGCCAGCAGGTTTTGTTAACAATTTGACTTTTCCTACTACCCACCCGGGGGCCAGCAGGTTTTGTTAACAATTTGACTTTTCCTACTACCCACCCGGGGGCCAGCAGGTTTTGTTAACAATCTTTTCCTACTACCCACACGGGGGCCAGCAGGTTTTGTCAATAATTTTATGAGCTCTTTATTTTTCTGCTACCCACACGGGGGCCAGCAGTTTTGGTTAACCAAGAATAGAACCGTGCTCTGTAGAGCCGGTTGTGTGCACACAGATTGGTTTACAATAAGTGAGGCAAAAATACCATAATCCCCCTTTCGCTATTCTCCACCAAAATGTTGTACCAATATAATAAAAACCAGCAGGATCTTATTAAGAGGGATAAGGCAAAGATGCCACATTTATTGTAAATACCATAACAAAACAAAAGACAATATTTTCCTACTTGTTTCCATTACTACTTATTCCTTATACACACACACACACATATTCATCCACACAATCATTCATTCAGGTTCTGTATAGATGTTATAGTTACCAGCCTAGATGTTGCTCATGCCAAGTTACTGGCCAGGTACCTTGGTCATGAGGATGGAGCCGAGTCTGTGTCAGATGCATCTGATGCTCCTGGAGGTTGGTATCAGAACCATAGACTCAAAGTCCTCAGTCTTTAGAGTCCAGTTTTATAGGGATTTTTCCCTATGTTAGTTCATAGGAGTTGCCTCATTCTGCTGTTGCTAAATCAATCAGCAGATGGCTGGCTCCATTCTGTCAGATGCTTGTTTTTCCTTCCTTTGAGGTGTGGTGGGTCATCTGGTTGATCCCACTTGACACCTTCTTCAGCCAACACTGAATTCTTCAGACTGGTAACTCCCTAACCATTCAGTCACATACATTCTCTATCTTAATCACATCTATTTCACTGTCTCTTTGCTTTTTGGGGTGTTACCAATTTATGTGAGACTCCCTGTCTTTTAACAATCAAAGATAAAGTGAGATGAAAACTTACAGAGGGTGGGGGTCTCTATTTATACACTATAACAGCTACTGTTTTGGCTTACTTAGAGTTAATTAATGTTTAACAAGTTTTATACAAAGTATTTCTTTGAGCAGGCTTCACACAGACACAGCTGGTGGCTTGCAGGTTAGAATCACAAATTTACTTTTAACATAAACCTTTAGTTATGAGGCATCAATTAACAATAAGTCATTTTTCATATAAACCATGTCTAATATAAACCTTCTTTAATATCCCTACAGCTGTGGCTAGAAGCGCCAATGTGATTGTGATGGGGTATGTTAGGCATCTGATGTCTGTTGGAGGCCCTGCTGCCCTGGTGTACCCTGCCTCCTCCTTCCTACACACACAGGAGCTCCTGGTCGCTCCCCTCTGCTCGCTGCTGTTTATTCCTTTTTCTCACTCACTTCTAATGTCAATTCCGGCTCTTTCCCAGGATATCTTTGAGCATTAATGTAAAATGTCTATAAATTAAGAGCCAGATTCTCTCCTGGAGTCTAGCTCCACTGTTCCACTGTGGCAGCAAAAAGAGGCTAGAAGACTGCTGGACCTGGTCACCTGAGAACTCTTTCAGCATGGCTGGTTATAGACAGCCAAGATGCCAACCCCATTCTGTCTCAGCATAGACAGTGGGGAGGTTGTGTGGTCAGAGCCCACTGTTCTCCAGCAATCCCCAACTGACTGCCAGTTGCTTGGGAACTGTTGCCAGCAGGTAGAAATTAGAGCAGCCCATAGGCTGCTCTAGCCTATGCCAGTGCTGGAGCAGATCAGTCCAGAGAATCACTGGCTCCCTGACATCCCTCAGATTTCTTGTGCCAAGCACATCTTGGTGCTGAGGGGACGTAGGCCAATATTTCTAGAAAAGCAGCACAGGCTCAGAGACAGTTCCCTTTGTAGGAGAAGCAGAGAAAGCGGCAAGAAAACTATGTCAATGCCCCCAATCCCTGTCTTTTACTGTGAAGAACAGGACAGGTCAGCGATGCTAAGGAGGTGCTTAGAGTTTTAGCAGTAACCACTGAATATCCAGCTTTTCTCCAGAACTGCTGCAATGCCGCAACAGAGCCAATTTTAGTACCTGGATTATTTTTTTATTGTAGGGTGGTGGGTGCAGGGTTAATTTTAATTGGCTCTTTCAAGCCTCAGTGGCCTGCTGTCTGCCCCTCCTCCAGGACGAGAGCATGTTTAGAGGTATTTCATCAAAATAATCTCCCAAACCATCTAATTCAGGGGCCTTAAACCTCGGCTTTCATTTTCTCTTCACCTCTGATCCATAAAAGACTAAAGTCTGGGGAGGTAGAAAATCAATACACTGAAATCTATCTACAAAAGGAGAGCAGAGGCGAAGGGGAAAAAAGCCAGCAGACCACAGACTGGCAGAGGGATGCTATCCTGACAATCCCTGCTGCCTAGAATCTCTCCTCACCACCTTGTTTACCAACATCTCTGAGCACCTACTTAGCTTCCATTCATGAGCCAGGGCTGATGCTTCATCCTTACCAGCAGGATGCTGATTTTTGAGGATATCCTTCTAGAGTGAGCGCTGTGACTCAGTGCTGCCGCAGGTCAAGCCCTTCTTCAGTTTGTGACTCATTAGCCGGCTCATCCCAGTTTTTGTTTGGATGCAAAGGGCAGCACTGGGCACCCAGTCTGATTGGCATCCCAGAATTGCCTCTGCTCAGAACTGCCCGGGAGTGGGACGCAGTGAAAAGTCTTGCAGAGCTGGAAAGATGGTCTTGTGATTAAGGTGCTTGGAGCAGGGCTCAGGGTTGAAATCCTAGCTCGGCTGCAGATTCTGGGCAAATCATTCATTCCTTCGGTGCCTCTGTTCCCAGGCTGTGCAAAAGGGATGATGTCATTTTTCTCTCCTCCTTCTCCTGCTTAGATTGGAAGCTCTTTGGGTGCAGGGGCTGTTTATTACTGGGTGTCTGTACAGTGCCTGTACAGTTGCGAGCGCTAATTTAATGCTGGAACCCTTGCTAATGGGCCCTCGCAGGACCAAGGTGTGCGCAATGGGGTGGGGGAGAGAGCTGCCGAGATAATTAAGTTTCCAGCATTTTTGACAACAACAACAAAATCTTAAACTGTCACATCTATTGCAGTCACCATGGCAACTCAAAATTACTCGCTTTGTTTTGGAGGAAAAAAGGCCTTGTGTTCAGGAGTCTTTCTGTTTCTGCGCAAGCTAGTGGCGGGCTGCGGTGGCTGTTTTCCTTCTCAGTGAGCCTAGGTGGCTCGAATGCATGGGCAGACTCAAAGGATAATTAAAACATGTACCATTTAACGAGCGACAACAATCAAAACTTTAATTACTCAGCTTGAGTCTGGCGCCCCCTCCTTTGCCAAACTGGAGGTGGGGCCTGGGAAGGGGGGGCAGGGGAAACAGAGGGTGAAACCTGATTGTGTTCATTAAGCAACACACCAACTTGGCACAGTAATAATAATTAAATTAATTATAAAAGCAATTTGCTTTTGAAAATTTGATTTGACGGCTTACGAGCTGCCTCACTGATCCAACAGCAAGGGCTTAAAATAGGCAGGATGCAAACCCACCCAGAAGAGTATCAGCTAATTTTAATGAGATGCCGGGACTGGTAAACAAAAGACCACAACACACGCTCACTGTACTTGACTTCAGCCTGGGAGTGGAAGAAGATGCTAAGCGGAGGAAGGAAGCAAAGGCCTGACTTTGAGAAAGAGGCCTCAGCAGATTCTGGGGTAAGGAGTGAGATGTAGACAGAAGAGACAAGCCTTCCCTTTTGAAAATGTGCAGTCTCTCCTTTCATGCATTAACACCTGCCTGTATAGGTGAGATAGAGAGGCAGTGTAGCCTCATGGATAGAGAGCTGGCCTGGGGCTTAGGAGACATGAGTCCCATCTGTGCTATTAATTTGTCATGGCTTTGTCTTCCCTGCAAAAAAGGACAAGCAAACTTGATGTATAGTCTTAGTGGAGACAAGACACAGGTCGTTTTTAACCTCAGTGCAGCTGGTTTAAGCCCCAGGTTGGGGGAGGAGCATAGGGTTGAGCTCAGCTCTGTACATTGGAATAAAAATGACAATGTCTTGTCTTGACCAAGGTTTTGCACAGGGATAGCTATCAGTGGACTGCAGTGAAGGTCCAGCCTCTCTGACCTGGGGCAAGCCACTTCCCTGCTTCTTCCCCTCCCACCATGTCTTATCTGCTTAGATTATGAGCTCTCTGGGGCAGCTCGACCCATGTGTTTGTGCAGCCCTGAGGACAACCAGGCACTGATCTCAACTGGGTCATCCAGGCACAGCTGTGATGCAAATAATTAATAATGAGAGGTGATCAAAGCCACACACTCAAATGAAACACCTGTGTGCACAGGTGCTAATGCTTCCAAACGCCACACCCAGGCACTGGCACATGCAAAAAGAGTCCAGGCTGGGGCCCCTTTGAAAATCACTCCCTTCGTTTATAGTAGACAGATGGGCTGAAATACAGCCCTGTTCAGAAGACCAGCATAAGGTCAGTTCCCCCCTTAAGCCTTGTTTTGGGGATGGAATTGGGACACAGGCCTTGTGCTGACTCTGCACTGGAGTGAATTCCACCCATGGTGGATGGAGGAGAAGGATCCCTTGGGATGGTGGGAGGAATACCTATGCATCAAAACATTGGGTTAACCTAGTAAACCTTCTCTTCCTCCTGGCTGGAAACTGACAGCAGAGGGTTAGGCCTTACAGAGACAGTAGGTCCCAATATAAAGATGTCCAAAATCCATGGGCCAGGAATACAGATAGTTACTACCCACTCATCACTCACCCACCACCATCAGATGGTCCAGGGCTCTGTTATGCAGCATGTAGGTGATGTGTGAGCTTTTCCTCTCAGGGCAAGCAGGGCCCGGTGCTATCTGATTTGTTGTTGTTGTTGATTTTCCCCACGGTGAGAGCAGTCATGTCAGCGCTGGTGCCCCGAACACCTCGTGCTGCCTGGGCATGTGGGGATTTCATTTCACAACATCTCAGGCTACCAGAACAATCTCATCACCTCTGTTTTTTCACACCTTTGTTCTTTCATGTGTGTTTGTGTCTGAGAGAGAGAGAGAGAGAGACTTCATCTTCTCTCCCTCCTCCACCCCCTCCAGCCCCAAAGGCTTCCATCTCAGAGTAAAAAAAGAAAAAAAGGAAACATTCAAAAGCAGGCACCGGATCCAGCTATCAGCTCTGCAATGGGCTGTAGGTTCCTAGTGCGTGTGCTGATGCTGTTCGTCCCGGGGGAGCTGTCCAGCACAGGGACCTCCTGAAGTACAACCGTGCTAGTTCAGTGCTGTGCAGAATCTGCACATATGAAAGAAATGGAGAGGACAGGCCCAGAACCTTCCCCTCAATGCAGGGAGCACACTTGGGAAGCCCTGGAGACGCAGCAGAAATAGCAGGCACTAAAGAATCTACAGGGGTCCAGATGCAGGAACTGAGTTTTACAGTGTCTTTTAGGCATGCAGTGAAAACTAACCTCAACACCAGTTTTCTGTGTGTGTGTGTGTGTGCGTGTGTGCACATGCATGCACACACACTCTCTAGTCAAACCAGAACACAGACACACAAATTCCAACTCTGCATGAGGTGCAGAGGAAATCAATATAATACAATATAATGATTTCCAGTGGAGATGAGATTAGTTTGGCTCCTGCTAGCTTAGCCAGTGAGAGCAGCTGCCTCTGAACCATGACTGAGGGCCCTCGCCTGAGTGGGAGGGTAGAGCAGTGGCTCTGATAGCCGGGGGCCTGTTTGCAGTGTTCAAGCTGCTCATGGTGCCACTGACTTTTAGAATAAACCGAATGCTTCAATGGGTTGAGAGGCTGGGCCTGAATCCCTTAGACATATTGGGCTCCACAGCTCTGTCTTTGGGTCCTTGGTGCTCCCTGGGCAGGGAGTGGAGTGAGAAAGGGGGCAGCCATCACATTTATTTTAATTCATTTCCTCTATTAATCCCCAAGAACAATAATTAGCCTCAGGCCCCTCCCCAGGCCAGCTGATTGTGAGGATAATTAATCCCCAAGAAGCATCCTGGCTCTCTGGCCTTGCTGCTTGTTCAGGTCCGTGCAGGTTTCTCACAATCTGGTAGCGCATATCTGCGTGTTCAAACATTCTGGGTAAACAGGGCTCTGAGCATCAGCCAGCATGTGCCAGGCTCTCTTGCTGTCGTATCGGATACACTCAGGCCAATGCAAACTGTCCTACGGAGAAGCTGCTAGCAATGACTGTTGCCTGAAGGGATCTTTGTATTTTTTTTTCATACAGGGTGCACCACTACTTCTGAGTTACAGAAATTATTCGATCTCTAAACATGCCACACCTCTTTTCTCTTTGGATCCCCCAAGAGCTGGTTAACATTTTGTCACTGAAACTTTTTTTGAGGGAGTAGGGGAACAAAAATGTTTATTTTGGTCTAAATTTTTCAGGTTTTTTACTATAAGAACCAAAATATGTCCAATTTTTCTCCTTTCTCCCTCCCTATTCCAGGGGAAAGAAGCAAGGAAGGGGGGAGGGGAAAGGAATTTTTCCCAATTTTTATTCAATCAGAAAACTGAACAATTGCATAAAAATGAAAAAAAATTGTGCATTTTGTTTTACACGTTTTGTGGAAAATATCTAGCATATTTTGATCCACTCAAGATCTCCCAAACCTCACAGGCTCACTGTTTTTCACTGCATCAAGCACAAGTTGTTGTTATGATTACTATTAATCATCTCAGTGGAGCATCTGGAGGCCAGACATGCTGAGATCAGGTCCCAAAGTGCCAGGTGCTGCACAATAAAAAAATACCCTTGCCCTGAAGCGCTTCCAGGTGTGGGGTGGCTGGGAATCTGGAGGGAGCACTGAGGAAAGTGAATGCACACTTACGCCAGCACTGATCACACCCTGTGTTTCCCTGGCTTCTCTGCACAAAGGCACAAGCATGTTCCTTAATCACTCTGGGGATGTTCCCTGCTTTGCCTTGCTGCAGCATGGGAATCTGTTTGCCTCAAACACCAGAGAAAAGCACAATTTCTATTTTTTCCCTATTGAAAAGGAAGCTCAATGTGTTTGTATGAAATGTCTATTTTTATTCCTTCCCATATTGTTTCCTTTAGCTGCATTCCCTTCCCTCAGTTTCACTCCTTGACCGTTATCTTCTCTGCTGGCTGCAGTTTTTAGCTGACCTGAGGGGGCTGATCCTTTCATTTTCCCAGCTGTGACCTCTCTTCTTGGTATGTACATGCAAATCCCATCTACCTATCTCCTGGGCAGCCTGCCTGACCTCTCACCTGCTGGATAGCTGCAGCCTGTGGAGTGTATTCTGCAGACGAGCCATTGTCTTCCCAGCACTGGAACTTTCTCAGGTTATTGAGGGCACCATGCTGTGCAATTGTTACTCCTTTTTCTCGAAAAGAACAGGAGTACCTGTGGCACTTTAGAGACTAACAAATTTATTTCAGCATGAGCTTTCGTGAGCTACAGCCCACTTCTTCGGATGCATAGAATGGAACACACAGACAGGAGATATTTATACATACAGAGAACATGAAAAGGTGGAAGTATGCATACCATACCATGCATAGACTCTTCCTGTTGGTATGCATACTTCCACCTTTTCATGTTCTCTGTATGTATAAATATCTCCTGTCTGTGTGTTCCATTCTATGCATGCTGAAATAAATTTGTTAGTCTCTAAGGTGCCACAAGTCCTCCTGTTCTTTTTGCGGATACAGACTAACACGGCTGCTACTCTGAATCCTTTGTCTCAGTCTCACACACAAAAAACACCCACTCACACAACACTTATGATGCACTAAGGGTGAAATTGACTCCTATGCACAGGAGCTAGAGCAGGTTTATGCACCCCTCAAGCCCTGCTGAAACCCTAAACATAGGGCTCAAGTGGAGCCCGGGTCTTGTACTGCACAGATGTTTGGGGACTGGCTGTTCTTCATGGGATGACTCTTATTTGCACCCCAGCAAGGCAAGTTGGGAATTAACAGGGAAGCATTTGCTATTTGTAATCTGCTCTTCCACTTTCCTTGTTCTTGATTCTCATCTGGGAGTGAAAGGAGCCACGGTCTTTCAATCAAGATGCAGATTAAGGCCATGTGACTTAAGTGACCAATGACCTATCAGGAATAATAAGTAGTGAATAGGCTGAAACTTGTTTGCATAAACTGTCCGAACACCTGTGAATAAGGAGGGAAGAAGAGGCCTCATCCAAAGTTCACTGAACGAAATGGAACGTTGCCCATTGAGTTCAGGGGGCTCTCTGTGAGGTTGTAGAAACCAGGTTGGACTATTGAAAGCAAGAAAGGGTTAGAGTTGTTATATGATTTATTCACTACAAACAATTATCTGGCTCGACCTGTAAATGCTATTTTCCTTGCTGTTGCTGCTCCCGTGCTCCGAGTGTCCCTAAATTTCTGACTGCCAAAAGTTCTGACTGGAGAAAAGGGGTTGGTTCACATTATAATTGCCCTGCTCTGTTCTTGCTCTCTGAAGCGTCTGGCAGTGGCCAGTGACAGAAGACAGGATTCTGGGCTAGATGGACCATTGGTCTGATCTGGTGTGGCCGTTCTTAGGTTCCTGTCCCTCTTTCTAGAATTGGTCAGAAAATGCTTTATATTTCATTTAAACTTAGGATTTTTTTTGTTGACCCCCAAAACAATTCAGCTGAAATCTGAAAATGTTTGGCCCTAAAGTACCAATAAAAATAACAAAATTGGCTGAATATTTATAAAAAAAAAGTCTGCAAATATTTCAAGGAAAGCAGACCCTTTCCAACAACATTTTTCTTTCCTTGAAAATGCAATTTTCCATCCAAAAAAAAAAGTTTCAGCTGAAATGTTTGAGCAACCCCACTGCTGTGGCCATTGATGAAATGCCCCCGTTCTCCTTTCATCAGTGTGTTTTGCTCATCTCCAGCCCAAATGTCCATCACACCATCTGATTCTGATTATAAAATTTTTGCAAGGATGGTTTTGCAGACAGGCAGACGGGTGAGTACATGGTAGCACCTCCCAGAACATGCACATTAAGTGAGAAGCTGTCATTTTCCCTCCATTGCCCTCTTACGCTGGCACTCCATTTCCATTTACGGGGGGAGGGGGGGATTGCAGCTGAAATCTTTGATAATTGTCCGAGGCATTGTTCCCAAATTGCCTCTGATTGCCACGCTGGAGCTGCCGGGGCTGCATTTTTATAACCTGCTGGGTTGTATTTTGCTATTTTTAATATTTTTTTATGATGGAGATTGCTTATTGCCATGCAAAGTAGGTCAGAACCTTAGTGAAGAGCTTTTCATATACTCTGCTTTTTGAAGCTGTGAAGTGCTATGATCCTTCTGTCTCCTCTTCCTTCCCCCACCCCACTCCTTTCTCCAAAAGCACACTGACATCCAACTACTTTAAACCACTGGGTTTGAACAGCAAATTATAAGTTAAATTATAAATAATGCCCAGCTTTCCAGGGCTCTGCCTATTATGCCAGACTTGGAGAGACTCACCCAGTCTGTCTCACAGCCAGGCCAATGCAGTCATTATGACTACAGGGTGCCTGGCCGCATTGATCGGCTTGAAAAATGCATGAGTTTGCGCCCTTGTCAAGCAGCATCTGAAGCAGCGGTTTCAACAAAACTGAGCCGGAACTGAGCAATGACTGCAGTCTGGGTAGCCATGATATCCCTGACTTGGGGGGCGGAGGGTGGGGGAGTGCAGCTAGCTCCACAGAACACAGTTACATTATATCCAGGGTGCAAAGAGGTCTCCCCCAGCTCCCAAAGCTGGGGTCTGGGAAGAACCTAGGGACTGCAAAGAGACGAGAGCTCCTTGGATGGGGATGTAAACAAGCTCTTATTAGGAGGTCAGGTGCACAGGCAATCAGACCATGCTGATGAGCATAGTATAGAGAGCTCATATTGTAATAGACAGGGAAAGAATATGTGGCAGTAGATAAGGAGAGAGAGAAAGAAAGCTTATGTGATGCTAGATAGATATTTTGATACTGTGGTTTTTATGGGGATAGACAGACATTGGGTTATTTATGGTGATAGATAGATCACTAGTATCATACTGTGCTACTATATATATATATAATATATATATATATGTAATATATATATATATAAATAATTGTAGCTTCAATTTTATATATATATAAATAATTGTAGCTTCAATTTGTAGCTTCAATTGTAGCTTTCTCCCCAAGGGACCCTAAGCTATTTCACTCATCACAAGAATTCAACTGACTCTGGGCTGGAACATGGAAGCTTTGAAGAGCAATGCTAGCTAACATCTTGAAACAAGAAGAGGAAGAAGAAAACTAGGAGTAGCTTTGGGAAGATAATATAATTACTTATAATTTGGCTAATTGGCTCCTGTCCTTGTGTACGGATCCCCATCATGGGGAATAAAACCTGGAATCTTCAGTGCCAATAGCCAGGCATCTCCTAGTTGAGCTAAAGCAGTAAAATCATCACGTGGCAGCAGTAGCAGCCTGTTATCTTCTATACTGCTCAGTCAATAGAGGAGGGTGTGACCGATTAGCTATCATCATGCACTTACAAGTGCCATAGGATCTTCCCTTACCACAGCAGGTCAGGGCTTCCCCTGAAAGTGGGATGTTTCAAATGGTGGTATCTCCTGAGTGCAGGTCTGAATAGATGTGACAGAGGTAGCATTGCTGCAGTATTTCCTGTGAGCATTTTCAGACGGGAGCGGACAGTCTCCAGTTGCCTTTGCTTACAATTCAAACCAAGGAATCTGAAAACTGCTGTCTAAGCCAGTGGTTCCCAACTGGGGGCCCAGGGCTCCCTGGGGGGCCATGAGCAGGTTTCAGGGGGTCCACCAAGGAGGGCCAGCGATAGACTCACTAGGGTCCAAGGCAGGAAGCCGAAGCCCCACCTCTGGGGCTGAAGCCCGAGCAAAGTAGTTTCATGGGGCCACAGGCAATTGCCCTGCTTTCTGCCCTGTAACGCTGGCCCTGGCTTTTATATGCAGAAAACCAGATGTTGTGGCACAGGTGGGCCTTGGAATTTTTTATAGCATGTTGGAGGAGGGGTCTCAGAAAGAGAAAGGTTGAGAGCCCCTGGGCTAAGCCATTGCTATGGCGCTTCCCTTGCTGCACCGATAGGTTTCCATGCAGGTGTAACGTACGGAGGGGAGCTTATCTGAGAGCCTTGAGGGTACAGAAGGCAGCATGTGACCCATCAGTCAGCATCAAAGCAAAGAAGCCACATTTCAGCTCAGTAATTTTCAATAATTTATGATTTTCACTTGGTTTCCAGAGTGTTATTACTGCGCTTAATATCATTTACAAATTACACATGATCCCATCAATTCTAGAAAAGCGAGGGAATGTCTGGGAGATGCTAAAAAATCAAACTTTATAGCGTAAATGGGGATTTATGGCCCTGGGCTGGCTGGTGAGCTGGCTGGCTCAGCAGTGAGGATACAAGTTACCCACATGTCGTTATTACCAGCTATGGGGCAGTGGGCCCCAGCTGAGAGCAGGGCCCCACTGCACTAAGTGCTGTACAAACACATATTAAGAGACAGCCCCTGTCCCAGAGAGGCTATGTTCTAAATAGCCAAGTCAGACAAAGGGTGGGAGGGGAAGTGACTGGCCCAAGGTCACCCAGCAGGTCAGTGGCTGAACAAGGAATAGAATCCACATCTCCTGTCTTATCCACTAGACCACAATGCAGCTCTAATTATGCTAATTGCTAAAGATACGGTTGTACACCCATTCCGATCACTACGGCTATGGTACTGCCTAATAAAACAAATCAGGCTGGTGCTCAGTGGCCTCTATCCTCAGCTGCAACAGGGCTGCACTGCATTGCACTGCTAGAGCAAAGCATCCATAAATCCAGCCTGCCCACCGAAGGGATGATTGCCTCCGTGTATGCCAATGCATCACCATTCCCCTCTCCCTTGCCAGTGTATGGGGTGTGATGCAGGGAAAGGGGTTGAGGCCTGAATGTCCCTGCGCCTTGGAGATCCCCAGCTGGGGACCAGCCCTGCACAAAACAGCCCCAGAATCAGGGAAGTGCAAAAAGGGCCCCCAAGCTGACCTGGTGCACTCCCTGTCCTTGGCTGCACCATGCTCTCCTCAGCAGCAGCTGGGGATCAGGACCAGTATTTGCCATGTGTAGGTGTGGGATGGATTCCATTGCCTGGGGCCACGTGGTAGAGTCAAGAATGGAACCCAGGAGTATCAACTTTCAGTGCCCTGCTCTAACCACCAGACAAGCCAATTTTGAAATGCACTGGAATCCCTCCCACTTCTACCCTGGGCATCCCAAAATGAGTCCCAGGGTTTGCCCTTGTAATTCATCAGTCATTCTTTGCAGGCATCAGAAAAAACGTCTGCTGAGTAATAACGTACTGTAGGAGTGCATTAGAGCCAGATAGCCACGGCCCTCCTGTGTGGGGCAGGGCAGGGGTTGAGGTCACGTCCTCCCTGCACATACACATAGCTCAGGGTGCCTTGGGCTACTTAGTCTACATTACAGACTCCTGGCTTTGTCTCTCCCCCTACGTTCATGATAGTCAACGGTACCTGACAGAGAAGCTTGTGTTGCCGAACAGGTCGGGAGCTGTTTGTCTTCTCACCTCTTAAAAGCTGTCCACTTTCCTTTCTCCATCCCCCACATCCTTCCCCTCCACAGGAGCAGAATCCAATAGATGTGTGAATAGTCTTGCCTCCTTCTGGGAGGATGGTTTTCCCCACCCTCCCTTTGAATTCAGAATCATACCTTCTATTATCCTGCGCTGAGAATGCCCCAGCCACTAAGCTAGCCCCAACCTGCAGCTGCGGAGAAGCTTGAGAGCTCAGAGTTGCACCGACTCTCAGGACAGTGGGAATAGGTCAAAGATAATCGCTCCGTCTTCACCAAAACCCAAGCAGCTCCATAGCCCGTCCTAAAGCATTTCAGCAAGGCAGATGCCTAGAAAGGAAGGTGGTGGAAATAAGCCCATTTTTGTTTGTTTCCACATTCTGTGTAGGGCTGGCAGCAGGTGCCTGGTTAACAATGCTGCAGGCGGACACCTTACCCCCAAACTGTTGGCACAAGGATGGCAGCAGTGCGAGGTGCCTAGCCCCATCCCGCCACTCACAAGGGAGGAGGCGGGATATGCAGGGTGGAGAGATGATGCAGATTTCTGCTCAGCAGTAACTGGAGTGAGGCTTTGGGTTGGGCATGTTACAGACTAGACCAACCTAGTGGCAAGGGAAGGTGTATTTTCAGCCTCCAGAGAGTTAAAGCGACATCTAATAATAACCCCTCCTCCCCCGCCACCCCTAGCCAGGGCCCTTTAAATACAGCCTTTGCTTATTCTGTGCATTATCATCTGCTCCTCTCTCTCATTAGCCCAGTTGCTCACTTTGTTGCCCCATTGGTTCACTCTGGATGTAGCTGCTGAGTTCACTGTGGACATCCTCCTACCTGACATCTCTGGAGCCCAGCCCCCATGATGGATGCATTGGCTGGGCAATGATTTGGCACTCACCACCTGCATCTCCCTCGGGCCTGCCTCCCAGCTGCTGAGCGTTGATCTCACTGGGCCTATGCCAGGACCCAGGAAGCAGTGGATTCTGAGCAGAGGCCCAGCACAAAGCCTGGGCATCACTGAAGCTGTGTTTTGAGACATTAAATATGGCGTAGGCCCCTCTGCAATCGGCTGACTTGTGCCCTTCACTGAATATGGGGAACCACCTGAGCGACTCAGCAGTGGGACACCCGGTGGCATGGGAGCTGAGGGGTGAAGCCGCTGTGTTCTGCCAGCTAAACTGCTGTAGGGTGCAGGCCTGCAAAACGCACACACTGGCTTCAGTGGGCGCAGGTTCCTGCCCTGCCTATGCATCCACTTGTCCCAACTCACAGGTTTAGCAGCTCAGTTCTGATCCATCCGCACGGCGCCTGGGGTGTGCTGGGAGGTGGCCCAGGTCCCTGTGTAAAGGGGCTGGGCAGAGTTTTCTGTGTAAAGGCAGGGACCCAGGGCCACTGTTTCTCTTCTCACCTGTTGGTCCGATGTGGGCAGCAGCCGGTGCCGGTTCAGTGACATTTCCTTCGGGGGCTTTGCCTGCTGATCGCCCTAATAGACCAGAACAAAAGCTCTTTCATTGCAAATGTTTCCACCCTTTGCCAAGCTGGCAGGCTGGGTCCCACCAACCCAGATTTGATTTTTTTAATTGTTTTTGTTATTTCTGAAAGAAAGGGAAAAAAAACCCCTTTTCCCATTCTCCTCCTCCTCCTCATTAACTCTGCATCCCAGGCGAGCTCGGGATCGTGAAATTTCTTTTGTGTTACTGGTGTCATAATAATCTTCACCATGGCAACACAGTATGGTTTCGCAGGCACCAGGACTGGCAAGGGCCTGCCAAGATTCCTACAGGCAGGGAAAAATCCATGGGCAGGAGGAGAGGGGGCTGGTACAGAGCAAGGGGAAGGAATCTGAAATGCCCCTTGAAGGAATTCTTTAATGGGAATTCTTAAATAGTGTTTGTTTGTCTTGTCACATTTTCTTTGGGCTGTGGGTGAGGCATCTGCAGAGGCCGGGAGAGTTAAAGAGCAGTGAGTGAGTTGATGCCTGCAGCAGATCGTGAGGGGACCAGCTTACCAAATATCCTTGGAGCTGCTGAATACTCGGGCGCTTGGGTTTGTTTATTTTTTTCCAGCAGAAGGAAAAAAATGTCCCTTAAAGGGAAGGTTTGAATTCCTGCTCCAGCGGGGTTGCGCACTGCCTGCAATTCCTGGGCAGAGTACAGGGGCTTGCAGGGACAGTGCCTAGTGAGGGAAGGCTTGGTGTCTGGGTTTGTATGAGCATTCACCAACTTAGGGTCTAAGATTCTGCTTTGCAATGCTCTGACTCCCTGGCACCACAAGTTCCAGGCCTAGGCAAAAGAGGACTTCTGCCTCAATATACTGTGAGCTCTTTGGGTTAAGGACCGTCTTTCTGTTCTGTGTATGTACAGCACCTTACACAGTGGGGTCCTGCACCATGGCAGGGACTCCTAGGTGCCAGTGCAGCACAAACCTGCATTGCAGGACTATGTCCACCATGGTAACCAAGAAGGGGGCCATTCATATGATGAAATGGGGAGTGTGTGTGTGCACACGCATGTATGTGTGAGCATTCTTAGCTGGCCTAAAGATGCTCATATCCACTATGTTAGGTTCCCACCTTCTCTCTCCCTTCCAAGCCACGCTGATATCTCATTTCAGGTGGGAGGGACCCTGTTGTGCTTTCCACCTAGAGATTATGTTGGGGAAGGAATGTAAATGATCATCAGTGCAGCTTCCTACGGCATTCCTTAATTATCCTTCTCACCAGGTTCAGACGCAAGCAAGTCTCTGCAGAGAAAACAGTCCTTTGTTAGCTAATAACTTACAGAGAGCTGTGATTTGCATACAGCACAAGGAACAGAGAGAACCCAAGGAAAATGCCTCCCTCTGAACATCAGAGAAGCATTTGATTGAAAAAACTCACCCTGGCCAACTTCTCTGCTTAGAGTTTTCTAATAGTATCTGGGACAAGTGGGACTTGCAATTCTTCTCTTCTTAAAGGAACCGCTCTCAGAAGAGTCTTTCAACCAAGCTGTGTCCCTCTGTCCTGTAAAAATGACATTTATTTATATATTGTCTTTCATGCCAAAGTACCTAGATACTATGGTGATGTATTCTCTGAAAGATCTACAGTAGGTAACTGTGTGTGTGTATATATCACATCACAGACACCTATATATATTTTTTTTTCCAAGGGGCTTGTGTACAGTTGCATTCTTATGTCCAGAAGGCCCTGTTCTGGGAAAGCCTAAGTCTAGCGGTTGTGAGAGGAAATGCAGGGATATGTCTGAAATCAATTGGTTCAGAATGGTGCATAAGTGGTTAGCTGAAGCTGGAATGAACTAGATTGGATATTAAGTGGAAATGTTTTGATATGGGTAAATATACACTGGCTGCAGTCAATACACAGAATATATTACTGGACTCCATGGAAAGGTACAGTGTTATCTGCAAACAGATTATTTTTAAGTGAAAAGACAGTGGCAGATGCTTAAATGCATTGACTTGTTGAAAATGTACAGATTTGGATACAAATGCAATAGAGTGCTATCAGTTAGGTGTCTCGGCCCATCTGCGTAGAGTAGCTATCGATTTTAGTTGATATGTATTGATTCCAAGAAAACTACTCTGCTTTGAAAATGAACTTCCAGTAATTTCAGGGAAAATACAATGTGCTGTCTCCATTGCAGGGCTGCCTTGTTTTGTTAAACATGCCTTGTGTGTTTGAAATACAAAGCAAAGCCAAACAAATACCTCAGAGGAAAATAAAATGCATTGATTCTCAGAATGGGAATAATGGCCTCCGTTAAAAGCTTTTGGCGCCGTTAACATACATTGCTTTGAATAAGGATCTCTCTCAGCCCTCTCCTCCCACACCTACTACAACTAAAATTGTTTGAATAGGGAGGTTTGGGGCTAAAATGCAAAACATTTTCTGCACAGGCATCAATGTTGTGTCGTGCTGTTTAAATGCCACAGAGAAAGATGTTTCAGAAATTGCATAGATCAGAGGTTCTCAAGCTGTGGTCTGTGGACCACCAGTGGTCCACGAGCTCCATTCAGGTGGTCCGTGGACAGTTCCCTTTAAGGTGCGCGCCTGGGCGGCCACACATGTGAGAATGAAGGGCCACCCACCTAATTAGTTGGAGCCGTGTAGGCCTGGACCCTGAAGAAGACGCACATGTAAGATGAGGTGGTGGTCTTGAGGGGAATAGGGGGTAGGTGGGAGGGGGCAGTGAGGTCAGAAGAGGGGGTGGGGGGAATTTGGGATATGCAGGGCTGCGGCAGCCAGAGAAAGAAGCAACTTTCTCCAGCTCCAGGGCTGCGGTTGCCGGGGAGAGACCCCCCTCCTTCCCAGCCCCCGCTCTGTGGTGGGGGAGAGACACCCCCACCTTCCCAGCCCCAGCTCGGGGGCTGCCGTGGCAGGGGAGAGAGGGCACATCTATCGCATTATAAAGGTAAAACTACGGATATGAAAATATGAGTTGTGTGCTTTTATTTGTGGAACAAAAAAGGTTAATTGTTGTTTTTTTATATATAGTGCTTTTATCCAAAGAGCTTTACAAAAGTTAGTTAATGGTACAAACAACATTTGGAAAGATCATGTAGTGGTCCACCGACACCCTCAGCAATTTTCAAGGAGTCCTCAAAAAAAAAAGTTGAGAACCACTGGCATAGATTAAATGGATATAGATTCATAGACATATAGATTTTTAAGCCTAGAAGGGACCAATAGATCATCTTGTCTGACCTCCTTTATAACACAGGCCATAGGATTTCACCCAGTTACTCTTGCATGGATAGAGCTATTTTATTTAAATAACATTGGTTGCGTTTCTTTTAATTTTTCCAGAGCAGTAGTAACTCACCAATCAGCTATTTGAGGGCTCCATGTCTGGAGAAGGTTAGTGTCTATCTGCGCTCTGCTCTGTGAGGGGCCTATGCATTTGGCACTCTGAGTGATGTATTGGAATCTACTACAGCCTCCCCTCTGTCAAGACTGATCCCTCTGTCCATAGAAGTGAGGGGGAGTTTTCTCTCATGTAGTTAGTGGCAATACAGCCGTACATAATGGTCTGAGGCTGCCTCTTCCTGCAGACTAGATATATGTGGTGTGTGCATTGGCATCTGTGCCGAATGCCCCAAAAGTGCATCACTTAGGATTCTCTGCACCGGAAGGACAAAGTGTGTGATTGGCTGTGGCCAACCTTGAAATGGTGGCCAAGCTGGTTAGAGACTAGGCGCCTCGCTGTGGAGGGGAGCAGAGGAACTGGTATCCCAGATCAATGCAAGGGCTAATCTAATTCGGTCTTGTATGTGGATGTAAGGAACCCATCATTACGAAATAACCTGCCTGCTGGTGGTTAGCTCACGTCTTGAAGCATGAGGGTTCATGTTGTTATTCTTATTCAGCAGCATCCTCCTGTCTAATGCAGCAGTGGGAGGGCTTGGAAGTGAGAGAAAATGACAGACAAACTGACCCTTTCTCACCATCCCGCCGCAGAAGATGCCTGTCCCAGCTCTCACATTCCGTAAGACTGGCCTGCTCAGCTAGAGAATGAGCCATGTCATTGTACAGCCTTTTCCCTTGGAAAGGTCTTTACAAGATGTCCTAAGAATGTTCTACCAAAGACCTTACAAAGAAGAAAGTGCCTCCGTGCTGTGCAGGTTGTTGGATTCCTCCAGCTTTCCCCCCACTGCCCACCCGCCTATCTCACAGGTGGGATCTTTTCCTTTGCGGTTATTTTAATTGGCAGAGGATGGCAGGTAACTCAGTAGGACGTCGTGGCTGGCCTGACCTATCAGAGCTGCTCCGTTTAGATCAACAGGCAGGGAGACCATCTGAGAGAACACGTTCTAGTCCCTCCAGTGAGTCCTCACTGTTAATTAAAGGTATTAATTGGCACAGAGCTTGCTTACTTCTACAGAGGGAGCTGATGCGATGGCCTCTGAAGTGCATGGTAGCAATTAGAGATGCAGTGAGTTTTTCTGAAATCACTGGCATAGTCAGAGAAAAAGGAGAGCACTGATCATTGGCCCAGGACATCTCTGTGCTGGGAGCCGACTCTGAGCTTCTGAGTCTGAGTCAAACAGAGGCAGAGAGACCTGAAGTGGGTTCCCAGAGGAAACCCAGAGAGCTTGTGGCAAGTTTGGGGTTAGAATCGATGACTGCCTAGGCAGGACTAGAATCTCTAGTCAACCTGCACTAACCCCAAGAACACACTATTTATAGACTAAGGATTTTCAGGCTGCATAGGAACCTTGGATTTGGGCAGTGGGCTAGTGGCAGATGACAAACTGCAGTGGTACCCCTTTGTCAGCAATGAGAAGGAGAATACCTAGTCACCAGTGGGGCTCAGGACAGCCTGGCATGTCCTCGTCAGGAGGGACGTGCAGAAGCCGAGCTGTTAAGGAACGTTCCCCATCATAGACCTAGGGAGACATATGGGACTTGTACCGTATTGCACCAGTTTCTTTCACCCCCAGAAAAAAAAATTCCACAGAAACTTGACATACCATTTCCTCACTCACTCTTCTGTGGAGCTCCAGAGAAAGGGACCCAGCACCATCTCAGGTGATTGTCTCTTCCTGGGTGCTGAAGGGTGGGTTAAGGCTGGAGATTTCAGCCTCAGGCCTGAATTTCTGTCAGGACCCTGGACCTAATGTCGTTAAAGTCTTCTTTGCAGTGTAATTTCTGAACGTAGTCTGGGAGCGACATGAAAATTAGATCTAATAATGAATGATTACAACTTTCAAGTTAAGTCTAGTTGGTTGACTAATCAATTTGGTTAAGTGAAAATCCATAGCAAATGAGTCAGCCGCAGTACAACATTTCTCTATCCAATTTAAATTAAAACCACCAACCATAATAATTTCACAATTACTCTGTGAGGCTGCACCAGGGACTTGACCCTTGAGATGGAAAATTTCAAGGAGTGCAGAAGATGGACCAATGGGGTGAGGGAGAACGCCAAGTGTAACAGGCTTTGCTGCTGTCTGACCACCCAGTCTGTGCCATGGAGAGCAGAGGGGGTGGTCCCGAGGAGAGGGGCAATGGGATTTTTCTGGATCTGTAAACAGCACTAGAAGCTCATCCTTTTCTGGCCTGATTAAGTACCGTCTTTTCAGATGTAGGGCCAAACTCTCTGCTGGTGTAAATTGGCCTCTGGATGCCAATGGAGCAGCATCAATTTACTCCAGCAGCAAATTTGGCCCCATTGGCTTTTAGCTAAATCCAGCTTTTGGAATGAAACAGTAATTATATTTTGGGGGAGAGGGGTGGAAGGGGAGGGCCATTTTCTGGTGGAAAAAATATTTCCGATAGCTCTGCTCACTGATGATTGTAAAGTGCATTCAGATCCTCTGATTTCAGGTGCTAACGCACCTCCTGGGAAACCCACTCACCAGAATCCTAGCAGAAGGAAAGGCACTGACAGAGGCCAAGTGAGTTGCTTACACCGCTGAAGCAAATCAGTCTTTGCTGTATTCACTCACTCAAGCCTCATACCTGTTGACTGGCTTCCATTTCTGATGCATCTGTATCGATTCCGCAGCCTCGTGCATTATTCATCCCAGCACCAAAGTTTTCAAAGAGCTGAACCTCGACTCTGCTTGTCCTCTCCCCACAACTCCACCCCCTCCCCCAAATAAATCCAACCTGTCAAAGGCTTAGTCGTTATTTATAAAGAAGCAGCAAAGCAGTCGGAGAGGGGAGTCCGGTCCTGTGGATCAATTTGTAATTTTTCTTTTTTGCTGTGGCAGAACTGTGAAGGATGCGAGCATTAAATCCCCAGGAAAGTCGCCTGTGCAGCAATCTTTAGTAGCCTGAATTATTTATTTGTGTGAGGTTGTGCTACACACCAAACGACACCAACACAAGACCATTGCAGTCGGCTTCAGATAAGGAACAAGTTTCAAATTTTGGGAATGCTGCCTGCTGATTAGAAGAGGGAACTGGGAACCAAGAATCCCCGATTTATAATCCTGCCTCCTCCTGTACCCACTTTGCTCTCTCTGTACCTCAGCTTCCGCATCTGTAAAATGGGGATAACAATGCTTGCCTCACATGGAGTGCAGAGAGGAGTGGATTAAGCTGAAGACTAATGAGCTAACACCATACAGCATTTTTTCTCCATGAATCTGATGCAAAACACATTTGAAGTTAATGGAAAGACTTCCAATGACTTCAGCAGGCTTTGGATCAGGCCAAGTATTGCAAAATTCTGTTGTCTGCAGGAATAGGTAGGCCTGGCCAGAGAAGGACTTAGAGGGTGATATGTACAGTCTCTGCGTCTCAGTCAAGCTGAGTGAGGATAGGGCTTGGTGTAACACCAGGAGCACTGGCAGAGAACCATGCTCTTGTCAGACAGCTGTGCTGGTTATATGCATCTTTCAAAGACCATGTCAGAGTTCTCTCTGGCTGCCTAGTAGCTGCCATATTTATCTGCACAGTCACTGCACTGCCAGGATCTAACTCAATTGCTTTGTAATGTGCTTTAGAGATGCCTTTTCAATGTAAGCAGTGCTCTATGAAACCCAGTTCTGTGCTGGTATATACAACGTCCTCACAAGCAATAGATCTGGGCAAAGACAGCAGATGAAATAAACACATGCCTCTCATTAATGGAGTTCCTAGCTAGGCCTTGAGACCCAAAGTAGGCTTAGCAAACTGGTATCCAGGCTGTGCCTTAGCATTCAGGGTCTGGGTGCCCTCCAGCCTGTCACTCACTGCTGAGGAAGAAGCAGAGTTTGCATCTAACTCCACTGTGAAAAGCACATCACTCTGAAAGTGCAGAAACCTCAGGGGATCTGCAGCCGCTGACCCCAGTCTGAGGAGAATAAACCAAAGTCCCCAGTCGATGGGGAAGGAGGAGCAGTCTGCATGATCTTGCTCTTTTGGCTGGTGAGAAGTTCTCAATGATGAAAGATTTACACATGCCTGGAGCATACCTGGGAGCGAAAAAACACTGCAGCTTCTCTCCAGCTTCTGACATGGAACCAAAGCCATGAACTCTGCCCAGGGAATTCTGAGATTCCCACTTGCTAGTGCGAGAATTACAGAACAGGCAGCAGAGTGATGCCAGCATGCGCTCTCTGGCAGCAAAGGCCTCTCCTCAACAAGACACCGAGCACATTACTGATGCAATGTAATAATAGTAATGAATTAAATACTCAGCACCACCGACAGATCTCGGAGTACCCTAGCACTCAGATGCCAAGTTGTCAAGCCTGGTACTGGCTCTTAGACAGACAGCAGGTAGATTTCAACCCCTCTGAGAGGTAGGTATTTTGCACTGCATAGTATTTACTGGTACATGCCCATTTATTTGTATTACCTGTGGCAGAGCTCTGACCTTGCCCCCGTGGGTCCTGCGCTTCCAGTCAGTTTATGCCAGCCTCAGTGGCTCACTGTGACTCTCCACGTAGCCCTTCTCTCTCTAGGGCCAGGGTTACAGTCTACTGAGCCCTTTTCATCATAGGCCTGCAAGGAGGTTGGTGAGAGAACTCCCACAGTCTCTGTTCAGCCTCCTGTCCTGACAGGGGCCTGACCTCCCCTCCCAGGAGATGTTCCTGTAGTGGTGGGTTGGGGGGAACCCGGGCCTGCCCTCTACTCCGGGTTCCGGCCCAGGGACCCTAATGGTAGCAGCTGTTGGCAGCCAACCTTACACTGCCAGAGTTGCTACATTTCCCTGGGCCACTTCCCCACAGCTCTCCTGCTTCTCCCTTCTTCTCCCTTACCTTAGGGCTCCCTTAACCATGGTTTGAGGGTGTCTTCATTAACCAGCCCTTCAGCCGCACTTCCTCTCCTCTGGCTCCCTGGCTCTCCTCTTCCTGACTGGAGTGAGCCCTTTTTATAGTATCAGCAGGGCCTTAATTAGAGTCAGGTGGTCACATTAGCTTAATGGCCTCACCTGACTCTTTGCAGGTTAATTAAAGTCAGGTGTTCTCATTAGCCTGGAGCAGCCCCTGCTCTGGTCAGTCAGGGAACAGAAAACTGTTAATCCAGTGGCCAGTATATCTGCCTTCTGCTATTCTGCTGTACCCAACTGGCCTGGGTCTATCACAAACCATATCCTCTCAAAGCCCTAGTCATTGTGCTAGGAGCTGTACAAACAGAACACAAAGACAGTCCCTACCCCAGATAACATCGTCCATGTTGATCTGCTCCCCTTCCCCTTAGAACAGCACTGCACAGCTGGATGAGCTTATTACCCAGGGGGTTTCACCTTCCATTGAGGCATCCTCTCTTGGCTGCTGTCAGGGTGGGGAGGACAATGGACTCAACAGACCATAAGTCAGATCTGACATTGGAAACTCCATGTACTCCTAATCAAATCCTTAGGATGCCCCCAAACAATCCGCCCCCCTCTTTTCTGCTTCTGCCCTGCCAGATATTTGTAGGTGTTCACAAAATCCCCTCCATTAGTCAGCCATTCACCTTGCTAAAATCTCCTAGTTAATCTGAATCCATGTCCTGTTTCCCCGTGAGGTTGCTGCATGGCAAACTTGTATGTTTCATGAAAATAGAAAGGGTTTGCTCTAGTTCTCTTTACAGACACTGCAAGAAAATCACCATCCATCTTCCAGGCCTCAAGGCAAGTTCTCAGTGACACCCCTTTATGACTGATTCAGCCCAGACTCTAGGTCTGACAACACTTCTTGTGGATTTATCCTAATAAATACTGAAATAAATTTCTTTTTCTTTCATTTATAAAAGAGCTTCTGTCTGATGGAGGAGAAGCCTTCTGACACATTTTTGAGAACAGGGTCAGATGTTGGAGAGCACTAAGCCAAGAGAGGCTTATTTAATGCAGCAAACACATGGTGTCTCCGGTTACACTTGCTGAAGAGCAATTGTTTTTAAGTTTCAGAATGAATGTCTCCTTAGTTCACCTTTGCCGGACTCTAGGACTGCTATATTTTATTTTCATTTTGTATGAGTAAAAGATACATTCTGTTCTGTTGGAGGAAGATCCTGAAAGCCATTTAGAAATCAAACAACTGTGGGAAATTCTGTTCTTCAGGCTGGAAAAAGATGTGGTGATCTCCTTTGAAGCCTTCTGGTGATGAAGAAATAATCAAAGTGGGAACCTGCTGGGCTACTCTCTCTCCAAACCATTCCTGAGAAAAACCCAAGCTAGATTAGACAGACAGGTAGATAGGTGGGTCTGTATGTTAGATAGATAGATGCCACTATCAAATACACTTTAAGGAATAATTCTGCACTGGCTGAGGGAGCCATTTCTGCAATTCTCTTCTTTGACTGAGTGGTTCACAGCCAAACCTCTTGGATGGCAAATTTCTCTTTGCCATGAATGAAATGTCACTGTCTCGGAGCCAGGGATGTTGGCAAAGAAGGTTTCTATTCCCAATCTCTCTCCAGGATTTGTGTGTGTGAAAGAACAAGCGAGGAGGGGGTAACTGACACCATGCAGATGCACAATGCATGGAACATAGGCAAATATTCCCATATATTGAAATCACTTAAGTCTCTGTGTTTCTGTTTTGCTAGTTTCCATTTGTAATGAGTGGGCAGAACAGACAGGGAAGGGCTCAGATGCAGAGCGATGTGTCCAATTAAAAACCTTTGCTGCCAAGTGACTGTACCCTCTAACAAGCGCGTCTTTCACTTTAATTGTGTGTGTGTTTGTTTCACTGTAACACGTTGGAAAGGGTTGAGTCCAGTTACATCGACTCAGGCTATGCTTGGAACTAAACAGTCTTTAGACAATATGTTTTCCTCCGCTCAGCAGAGACTATTCAGCTATTCTAAATGCCACCATTAATTTTGTGCAGAAACCAACAACTCAATCTGAGACATGCCAGTTTAATAGCTAATATTTAATGATATCGTATACATAGATAGCACCTTTCAGCTGTCTGCCCACAGAAGAGCAAGTTAAATTCAAGGCCCAGTATTGCCTTAAGCTGCAGGATGAAGGCCATGGTTGAGAAATCCACTCCCCGGGTGCCATGGAACTGTCCCCAGCAAAGGTACAGCTTGTTTGTTTAGGAGACAGAGCTTTCTCTGGGGCTGGTACAAAGCTATGGGACCGACTTCTGGAGAAATTAAGAACTGCCTCAAATCACTGTCCAGTCCATGTGCATGTGTTTGAGCTTGCCTTCAATAACACACACACACAGGACCGCAGACATGAAATAAATAAATGCTATCTTAAATGAAAAGAAAATCACATCATTTTCTCCTTGGAGAGGAAAGGGGAGAAAGAGAGAATCACACATGACAGATGTTAGTCACGTGGCTTGTGCACAAACAGGAGGTGCTCAGATCCTGGGGTGATGAGAGAGGGACAAGAACCTGAATAGAATCCCAAAGGACTTGGGAGGACGTTTAATGGAAACACAAAGTTATACAACATGGACAGAAGAAAGCACTTTGAAAAATCATGACGAGAGATAGAAGTGCAAGAAATATCAATCTATAAAAATCGGAACAAAGACTGGTCCAGGCAAATCCTATCCTGTGAGACACAAGACACCAGAGGTGAACAGCTCAGACAATTCATAGATACTAAGGCCAGGAGGAGCTAGTAGAGTAGTCTGACTTCCTGTATAGCACAGGCCAGAGAATTTCACCCCGTTATCCCTGTCCTGAGCTTGCTCACTTGTATTTGACTAAAGAATCTCTCCTAGAAAGGCCTGCACTCTTGATCTGAAGACATCACAAGATGGAGAATCCACCACTTCCCTTGTTAGTTTGTTCCAGTGGTTAGTAACCCTCACTGTTAAAAAATTGTCCCTTATTTCTAATTTGAATTTATCTGGCTTTAACTTCCTGCCATTGGTTCTTGTTATGCCTTTCTCTGCTACATTAAAGAGCCCCTTAGTACCTGGTATTTTCTCCCTGTGAAGGTACTTACACACTAATCAAATTACCTCTTGATCTTAATTAATTAACTAGCTTGAACCATTACTTCCTCTTCCCTCCCTTCTGGTTCCTGTCTGTTGCTGATTGTTTGAGCAAGGCTGGCAAACAGGAAACCCACAGTGCACTATAATATGACACCTTGCCCATCCTCATTTTAAATAGAACGGTCTGCACCCCACAGAGACCAGCATATGATTCTCCAGCCTCTGCCTGGATCAAGATGGTGCACGTTCCCACTGGGCAGTGTATTAGCATTGGTGTGTTAAAGAGGATGGTGCTGCAGTCTGCTCAATTGTATGGAAATTAGGTGTGGCTCTGAGATGACACTATCTTCAGGGCAAAATGTGGGGCCCCACACTTCTGGGGCTAGGGAGGAAGGGACACATTGCTGAGTGGCTGCACCTTCCCTCTTGTTCCAGAATGAGCATCATCCCCTACAACCTGCTGTGAGATGTCTTTTGAATGTTAAGACTCTATTTTTGTTCCTTTTTTAGCCCTAACTAAAAGGTAGAGCTCAGGCGGAGTCACAGAGCGGGCGGACAGCATGAGCTGGAGTGACGAAAGATGCATTATGAATGCAAGGTGTAGGGAATAGAAATTATTAAACTCACAGATAGCAACAGAGCTTCCTTTGTGAGCAGTAGAGATGGAAATTATGCTGAAGCAATGCATTGCAAATCACTCAACGACGGGCAGAGAAGGGGCCTTTTATCCTCCAGGCCCTGAAGTTTTTCCATAGCTTTGTATGCAGAGGCATTCCTTCAGGGGAGAGAGAGAAGCCAGCAATTTCGTAGCTGATTGGCAGGCTGTCCAGTGCCAATAAAGATATTTGTTTTTTTCATACAAGTGCTCACAGACTGAAATCTCGCTCTTGCATTTTCCATTACAGAGGAAAATGAAACTTGGAATGCTTTCTCCATTAGCGCTGCTTAGCCTCGGAGAAATGGCAGTGCTCAAGTAACTTGAAAGGGGAAACACTCTGCTCCGGCAGAGAAACCAGAGCAGACCTGCTGCATGGAGTGTCTTTGAAATTGTCAGGGAGAAGGGACTCAGCAGAAGCTCTTCATTATTATGATTTATTTGTTTTGCAGCAGCACCCAGAGGCTCCACCTGAGATCAGGGCTCTGTTGTGCTTGGCACCGTGCATACACATGGGAAGAGACAATGTCTGCCCTAATCTAACTAGGCAAGATAAAAAAGGGGTGGGAGAAAATAAGTATTCTTCTCTTTGTGCAGATGGGGGAACTGAGGCACAGAGAGATTAAGTGACTTGCCCAAGGTTGCACGCGAAGTCAGTGTCCGAGCTGGAAACAGAATTCAGATCTCCTGTAAGTCAATCTCAGGTCCCAGTGACAAGGCTATCCTTCCCTTCCATTGTGGGTCAGATGCAGAAGCAGCAGCTTGTAGTTTCCATGGTACAGCAGGCTGGGGAGGTCTGATTGTTAGAGGGCAGCCATCATATTTTGGAGGGAAGGTATTGGACTCATTCCTTCCATTTGGTATGGAGTGAGTTGCAGGGCACGCATCGCGGAGCTGCAATCACGGCCTTAGATCATTAAAATATATTTGCATCCAAGGTCACGGCGTGAGTCACTGGCAGAGAGCTCAGGAGTTCCTGGCTGGCTTCTCCAAGCTTCCTCTGCTAGTTATTGGCACCTCTCACCAGTACATCTGAGGTGAGGCCTGGCTCTGAGAATAAAATCCTAAACCTAGACAACCCAGTCCTTCAGTGCTTCATGACACAGCGCATCCCAGGAGCTTCCTTCACCCAGTGGCATGACACTGAGAGGACTCCATGATCTCATTGGTCAATACTTGGATTTTCCATCCTGTTCAACATTTTAAGATTTTGAATTTTTTTCCCATTGTAAATTGGGACAAATAGCCAAAATTTCAAAACATTTCATGAAACAAAATGACGAAAAACAACAACAACAACATTTGTTTCTGGTCAATCAAAACATTTAGTTTCAATAATTTTGATATGCTTTGTGGTGATTTTGACCCTTTTTAATTTACATTTTTTTAAAAAAGAAAATAAAGTAAATTTCAAAATGAAAAGTTGCTTTGAAATGTCGAAATCCAAACCTTTCATTTCAACAGTGTCAAATCAGGATATTTTGATCTTTTAAAATGCATTTTTTCCAGTTTTTTAAAACTAAATATTGTGAACATTGATACAATTTTGCAAAATAAATTGATTTAGCTAAAACAGCGTTTTCTGGTGGAATTTTTTTTTTCTACACAACTTTTCTGGCCATCTCTAGTCCACGATGAGGAACTGAATGGGAGAATCAGAGATGGCCTTGCGGATTAACAGTCAAATGGGGATCTGTCGTGACTGTCAGACGTGGGGAGTCTGGTGTGATAAAACCCCCACACGGCACCCCACCAGGATGAGCTCAGGGCTTGGAAAATTCTACTTATATCATAAGATCTTAATAAACCACAGTAATCATTATGGAAAGGTCCATGTTTAACAATACCTGTCACTCTGAAGTCTGGGATAGTGCAGTCCCTCTCTGTCTTACACAAGGAGATTTCTGCAACATCACAGATCCTGCTGGATCCAAATGATGACTTTGTGCTGGCAGCCTCTTTGCAGTCAAGGTGAGAACCAAATTCTTCTGATTTACCTATGTTCACGTATCAGTGAGAGTCTGACTTGCCGCCTGAAAGCCAGGGGTGAGGCCTGGGGAGAGCAATGGGAACCAAGGAGGGTGTGCATGTATGCAGTGAACGCGTGTGTACATGCACGTGCATGTGTCTGAGCCAACAGTATAAATACCTCCCCCATTGTCTTGTCCTCTCCCGTAGTATTGATGGACTAGCCTGCCCATTCTCCTTCTCTGTAGTGCATCTGGCACAGCAGAGATGGGGCCGGGTTTGCAGAGTCCCTGCCAGATGGCGGGAGACTCACATTGCTGCTGAAATTCCAAGTCGCCCACAAGTTTCTCCCAGCGGCTACAAGACAATGTGAGCTGGTGCCAGGTCTGAATTACTCGCGTGGGAGACCAGGCCTGAGGGCAGACTTGACACTCAATTACTGGGAGCTAATTGATCATGTCTCAGCCAGATGAAGAAGGAAGAGAACAATGTTTTCGACGTGGTACCGATAATGACTTTGCTTTCACTGGGGATGTTTGTGCCATTCTTTATGCCAGGCCTGCACAACTCGTAAAGCGGCGAGGGCCATATTACTCCAAAGAAAACAGCTGAGGGCCAAACCCCTCCAGCGCCGCCGACCCTCCCCAGCGCCGCCAAGCCCCCCTGAAACACAACACCCCCCAGCACCACCAAGCCCCCCCGAAATACTCACCCCCCCCAGCATCGCCCACCCCGCGAAAACAAACCCTCCTTCCCCAGCGCTGTCCCACCGAAACAGTGGTATTGAACCTTGGTAATATGTTATAGCAGGCCCCTAAGGTAGTATAATTAAGGTAAAAGAAAAATGTCTTTTTGCTAGAAGTAGAATAAGATCTTCCCCTAACTGCCCTGTTGAATGAACGAGGTGTGACTGAGGAAGGCGTGGAAGGCAGCACCTCCAGACAGCTGCAACCCTTGGAGACGGGATGGGAGCCAGACCAGATCAGTAGAGCAGGTCAACCACTGACTCCTCGCTCGCCTCCTCAGCCCCTCACCCCCCACCACTGCCTGCCCACTCGCCTCCTCGGCCCCCCACCCCTCCTGGTTCGCCTCCTCACCCCCCACTACTGCCCGCCCACTCGCCTCCTCGGCCCCCCACCCCTCCTGGTTCGCCTCCTCACCCCCCACTACTGCCCGCCCACTCGCCTCCTCGGCCCCCCACCCCTCCTGGTTCGCCTCCTCACCCCCCACCACTGCCCGCCCACTCGCCTCCTCGGCCCCCCACCCCTCCTGGTTCGCCTCCTCACCCCCCACTACTGCCCGCCCACTCGCCTCCTTGGCCCCCCACCCCCCCGGCTCGCCTACTCACCCCCCGCCACTGTCCGCCTGCCTCTTCAGCCCCCTCCCTCACCCGCCACTTGCCTACTCACCCCCTGCGGGCCACACAGTGAGCCCACGCGAGCCGCATGTTGTGCAGGCCTGCTTTATGCTCTCGTGTTTGGCAATCTCAGAGTGATTTTGGGAACAGGGCAGTGTGTCTTAGTGGCCTAGTACTCTCTCTTTTGCCTGGCTCTTTGGTTTATGCAGGGTGGGCAAATTCAAGGTAATTGCGAGGTAAAGGTATTTGCATAGGAGCATCACATTACAGGTCTGTGCATGGGACTCAGAGCCAGAAACCCTTGTGCACCAACCCTGACTCTGCCACTGACTTCTTCTGTGACCTTGGTCAAGTTATTTACCCTCTGTGTGTCCTAGCTCACCTATCTACACAAAGAGGATCATAGCTCCCTGCCTGCCAGGGGTTGTAGTACTTAATGCAGTGGTGGGCAGCCTGTGGCCCACGCCACTTCCTGCAGCTCCCATTGGCTGGGAAGGGTGAACCACGGCCACTGGGAGCTGTGGGCGGCCATGCAAATGTAAACAAACTGTCTGGCAGCCCACCAGCAGATTACCCTGACGGGCCGCCTGTAGGGAGCAGGTTGCCAACCACTGGCTTAATGCTTATCCAATCCCGTGAAGAGGCCAAATGCTGACTTTTATGATAGAGAGGAGTGTGGTCCAATGGACAGAGCATAGGAGTAGGAGCCAGCTCTTCCATGGACCTGTTTATATGACCTTGTGCCAATCACTTCCCCTCTCTGCCCCTCTGTTTCGCCTCCTACCCTTTGTCTCACTTGTCCATCCAGAGTGTCAGGGGGCTGTCTCTCACGGTGTGTTTGTGCGGCGACTGGCACATGAGGCCCTGGTTGGAGTCTCTGGGTGCTGCTGTATTACAGTAATAACGACACCGCCTTTGTAAGGTGGTCACACAGGTGGAATTAGGGGAAGAAGAGAGCTGGGATTTAGACCTCTGAAAGCCGCAGTTGCTCACCAAATGACTGCACAGTGGCACAGACTGGGGAGAGGGGCTTAGCCAGGGCAGCTCAGGTGGTGGCTTTGCTGTTGCCACCGCCCAGGGGATGACCAGAGCTTAGTGCTTTGGTGGCAGCAGGAACTGAATGTTTGTCTTCGAACGCCATTCAGCCTCTACCTCCTGCTCCTCCTTCTTGGCTCTAGGTGGATTGGGGCTACCCAACCGCGCTCATCGCAGATCGAAGGCAGAGAAGAGCAACGTCTGTTAACACGAATGCCTTTCTAATTTCTTCTTAACGCTTGCTCAGCATCTGCGTTAAACAAGCCCCCTTCAGCTTGTACAATAGTTAATTTTGGTTTCAAAAAGTTAAAAAAAAATCTTCTGAGACAGAAGCAAGAAAGGGGGAAGCAAACCTCTAAATCTTTAATAATGCGCCGAGTCAGAACTTCTGCTGGGCTCCATCATAATCATACAGAAGAGAATAACCAGAGACAGAATTTCTTAATAACAAATACCTTTGCAGCATCTCATTAAATCACTGTATTTCAGAGGCACAGCAGGACAGTTGTGTGAATAAATAGTGCAATCTCCTAGTCTGAAGTATTTTCACATCTGAGTTATTTCCCCTGCATATGATCGGTTCCTTCTATTTTTTCTCCCCCTCCCCAACATCCCCTCCACAAATGATTTTAGCTGATGAGTTCAATTAACTAAGGCATTAGAGAGGCAAAGTTGAAAAATCACATCATTTTCCCCCCTTCTTTAATGTTTTACAGTTTAACAAATAGTGCTGAAAACCGAGGGAGGAGAGAGAGAATGAATTATCCTGGTGATTGGAAGACAAAGCACTTCTTTGCTGCTGCTGTTTAGGATGATGAACTGTGCCAAAAAATGAAGAGGAGAAAAATGAAAGAAAGAAAGAAAGAAAGAAAGAAAGAAAGAAAGAAAGAACCTCTTCAGGGTGTTTATCCAACCAGCATGTTTGCTCATTTTGTATCTTAGCTCATGCATAATGCCAATGAGATGGAAAGAACCTGCTTTGCTATCAAGGTACCAGTAAACTGGGATACACAGTATGGAGTCAATCGCAGTGAAATAAATGGAGCAAAAGGTTTCATTTTGCAACCCTGCAGGCTCTGCTATGTTTTGGGGGAAGAGAGGGAGGAGGGCAAACCTCTCCTTGAAAGCCACCAGAGCCATGCAATTCCATATATGTATGTGTGTGTGTATATGTGTGTGTGTGCGCGGTGCTTGACTCCTCACACATCCCCTGCTTTCTACATCCTTCCTGAAGCTTCTTTATGAATCATTCCACTCCTTCTCCATAAGGCATGAGACGTGCTCGGCGTCACTCAGGCCAGGAGCTATCCAGACACATATTGGCAGGGAAGCGAGGAGCAGGCTCTGCATGGAACTGGGCTGTGGCCATGGGCGAGCAAACGCCCCTTCGGAGTGCACATGAGGGCAGGAGCCAGAAGGTGCTGTTCTGTTGCCAACAGTCACATCCGCCACTCAAGGCCTCCATTGTCCCTGCCTGTCTTCTGGAGGCACCACTTTGAAACTGGCACTTCTTGGGCGTGACTGTGCTGCATCAACCAGTGAGCATAGTCTGATGAGGCAATGCCAGTGCCTGGAGTGTACCCTTTCCAGAAGCATCAGATACCCAATTCTTGCTCCCAGTTGGCAGAGCTGGGCAGGGCAAACCCAGGGCTGGTATGGCAGTGGGATGCGGGTCTGTACTTGAGGGACACTGGGAGAGCTGGGGGTGGGAGGCAGGCAATGTGCTGCTTTGCACCATTGATGGAGCTCAGCTTCTTAGTTTCACAAACAACCAATTCTCCAACTCCATTCAGAGGTGCTAAAAGAAGGGGAGAAGGACCCGTCAGTCTCTGTGAGTCCAGTATCAGGAAGCCTTTTCCAATTGTTTACCGGTGCGTGCGGCAGCCAGAGAACAAGAACAGCAAGACCCCAGAGTCAGCAGGGAGAATGCTGCCTGGCTCATTTGGACTCCTGCTCTCCATCTTCTGCTTCAAAGCCGTAAACTCTTATAAAGCTCCCTGCTTCATTTCCTGCTCGGATCCCATTAGCTGGGCTGGAGCCAGAGTCTGAATCCTCTGCAGCTGGGTGCAGAGGGATCAGCCTGCCTGCACCCTCTGATTGAAGGTTACTTGCCACTTCATAAAGAGCATTTCCCATCCGGCAGCAGGCAGGTTATAATGCTGTCTGGACCCACCGTCTTTTTTTTTCTTTTTCTTTCTTTCATTCTTTCTTTTTTATGTGACCTTTTTTTCTCCCTCCTCTGAATGGCAAGAGTGAGGTAATGCATTGGAGACGTGAACTTTAGCAGAATGGTAACATAATGCCTACAATAACGCTCATTCAATGGTTCAAATATCTTAACAGCTCAGATAATGCCTTCAGAAAATTCCCGTCTCTGAGTGCACTTCATCATACAATACTGACCTAGTTGTCAGTCCTCTAAAGAGACTCAATTATTTGGAAGTTTGGACTTTTCAGGCTTGAGCAGACCATAAGTTCAGCCAGTCTGGTATCCTGAAGCCTGCAACCTCGTGCTTCAAAGGAATGCCTTTTCCATGCAATTGAATTTAAGCTGATCTTGCACCCATTACTGTGGTATC
Source organism: Mauremys mutica (assembly GCF_020497125.1). Classification (NCBI taxonomy): domain Eukaryota; kingdom Metazoa; phylum Chordata; order Testudines; family Geoemydidae; genus Mauremys; species Mauremys mutica. The sequence continues at coordinate 3,100,833 of NC_059093.1, forward strand.
TGGTCACCATGCACAATAAAGGTCACCAGAAAACCTGTCTTCTCTTCTCCCTTCTTTGTTGCCCACAGTTACAAGCAGCTAGTGGTGTCTGGAATTTACCTGACCAAACTTGCAGGTTCCTAAGAGAAGAGGCAAGTCTGGACCAGATGACTGGAAGGTAGCTAAATGTAACACTGATTTTTAAAAAGAGCTCCAGAGGAGATCCTGGCAATTACCAGCCAGCGAGCCTAACTTCAGTCCTAGGCAAATTCATCGAAACTATAGTAAAGGACAGAGCTATCAGACACACAAATGTGAGTTGCTGGGGAAGCATCAACATGGAATTTATGAAGGGAAATCATGCCTCACCAATCTGTTAGAATTCTTTGAGGGAGTCAACTAGCATTGTGCACAAGGGTGATCCAGTCAATATAGTGTACTTGAATTCTGAGGATGTCTTTGAGAAGATCCCTCACCAAAGGCTCTTAAGGAAACTAAATAGCTATGGGATAAGAAGGAAGGTTCTCTCATGGATCAGTAAGTGGTTGAAAGACAGGAAACAAAGCATAGAAATAAATGGTCAGTTTTCACAGTGGAGAAAGGTGAATATCAGGGTCCTCCAAGGATCTGTGCTAGGATCTGTGGAAGATGGGTGGATCATTCCATAATTGCCCTATTGTGTACATTCCTCCAGAAGCTCTGGCATGGCCCACTGCTGAAGACCGGATACTGGGCAAGATGGACCGTGGTTTGACACAGTATGGCAGCTTGTGGTGGGGTGTACAAACCACACACTGGGCAACCAGGGGGTTAAGGGATTATTTTGAGCCCAGCCAGCCCCACCCCACCACACCTGCAGCAAATGCTCCATCTGGTGGAGGAATTAACAGATGGGAGACAGCTCATTTGGGGGCAGATCTGGAAGAGAGCAGACCTGCAACCCACAGATCCAGCAATGCAGCACAGAGAGAAGGGTGAAGTCTCTGACACAACTGCCGCAAAGGGCCCTTCCTGAGGGAAGGGAGGACCCACCCCAGAAACAATCCGTGAGGGAAGTATCCCCCCCTCCCCTGCCTATGGACCCTGGACACTGGTAATCCCCTCTTATTGTCTTGATTTGGACTCCCCCAGTAGGGGAAAGACTTGGACTAAGATGACCCCTGCGCGGAGAGGGATGAGAGGAAGTGGCCCAGGAAGGGCAGCCTTAGCTTCGGTTGCCAGACCACTAGTAGCCGAAAGGGCTCTGGACCAGAGCCCGGTGGAGTGAGAGGACCCAGGCTCCCCTACCAACAACCCCCCTGCCAGCCACGGGTTGCAGCCATGACCACTAGGCCACACTTCCCAAGCAAAGGCCAAGCGAGGACTGTTACACAGCTCTGAAAGTAAACAAACCAAAACAGAAACCCCCAAAACCATCGCCCGCAGGATGTTGCAGGACTGGGACCCACTCATGTGATGTTGTGTTACGGGTGCAGAGAGTGTAAAGAGGGGATCTAAGGGTTGTGTTTTTAACCTTACCTAATGCTGCTCTCATATGTATAAAAGCTTCAGGTCCTTTAGAATCCTTCCAGGCTATCTGCTTCAACAGTATCCAGTGGCTGCCAGTTCCACAGATTAAACCCAAGAACAATACTCATGCATCTTCTGTTTTTGCTCAAGTACAGTTGCAGAAGCTACTGTGTTGGTAATTCATTCAGGTCTAATGTATCTCCACTCAGGGCCGGCTCCAGAGCCCAGCGGGGCAAGCACCCGCCTGGGGCGGCCCTTTCCCGGGGGGGGCGGCAGGCTGGGCCGGCGGTCCTGCCGCAGTCATGCCTGCGGGAGGTCCACCGGAGCCCCGGGAGCAGCGGACCTGCCGCAGGCATGACTGCGGAGGGGACGCTCAGCTGGCGGCTCCAGTGGACCTGCCGCAGGCATGACTGCGGACGGTTCGCTGGTCCCGCGGCTCGGCTGGACCTCCCGCAGGCATGCCTGCAGCAGCTCAATCAGAGCCACCGGACCAGCGAACCGCCTGCAGCTGCGGGAGGTCCAGCCGAGCCGCGCGACCAGCGGACCCTCCGCAGTCATGCCCGCGGGAGGTCCGCTACTCCCGCGGCTCGGGGGCGCCTCCCGGGCATGACTGCTTGGGGCGGCCAAATTTGTAGAGCCGCCCCTGTCTCCACTGGGACCTCACACCCCTCCTGCTTCCTGGCATTCTGCCCAGGGCTGCAACACACTTCAGGCCTGCAGCTGATGCAACAGCATTATACCTTGCAACAGCAGACCAGCCTGTTGAGGGTGTGGAGGGAGATGGCAGCAGCTGGTTGTTGTCACCATCCCTTACTCACACAGGAAGGGGCTGGGAGCTGTGAAGGAGCAACTGTGAGCCACTGGGTGACTGGAGGCTAAGCCTCGCATTGTGTGACTGTCTGTCGGAGGCCTCTTCCTTCCTGCTCAACAGAAGTAGAGAGGAAGGAAGGCCCAGGGGTTAACATAATAGCTTGGTACTCAAGAGACTTGGTTTCAATTTGCTGCTCTGTCACAGACTCCCGGCATGACCTAGATCAAGTCACTTTGTGTGTCTGAGCTTCAGTTTGCAGTCTGTGCAATGGGAATAATAGCCGCTCCCTGCCTCCGCAGGGGGCTGTGAGGCTAAGAACAGTCTAGATTATGAAGGACTCAGGCACTGCTGTAATGGAGACCAGATAAGAAATGAACATGGATAGACCAGGCATCATGACCCTGCTGGCTGTTAAAGGGGAGTCACCAAAGTCCCACCCCCCTGGAAAGCTGAATGCTATAGCCCGTCTCCAAAAGAATCAGAACGTATTGCTGGAAGGAGCCGGCGTGCTATGCTGAGACCGTGTTATATTCGACAATCAGTAATTTATGCCCTTCCCTGTGACATTTTTTATTAAGCATTTCCCAGCACAGTCTAATTACAAAGTAAATAAACGGGCCCTCCCTTACAGTTAATTCGTTATGTAGCTTTATTACCAACAAGAGAGAAGCGACACAAGAAGGATATTACATGCAGCGTTGCTGGTAATTACTGTATTTTCATTGCATCATGTGCATTTTATAGTGGTGGTCAAGAGAAATTGTAGTCATCGCTGTCAGTGTGAAAGTAATTAATGTTCTCCAAGAGAGACCTGGGGTACGCAGTAGTTGCAGAGAGACAGTGAAAGTCAGACCCCCGAGCACAGGGTCAAGGCGGTTTGTCCAGTTTGGCCCCAGTCCAGCAAAGCTCTGAAACTCGTGTTCATCTTTAGACACAAGAGCAGTCCTGAGGACTTTAATGGAATCGGTCACATATTTAAATACATGCGTAATGCTTTGCTGGACCAGGGCCTTTATTTCTACCTTGTGAAAATGCTTTTTCTCCTTAAATTCAGCCATGCTTTACCCCTCCGTACCTTGCCACGGACATCAGTCAGGACGTCTTGTCTGCCAACACAAAGTGCTCCCAACTCCACACACAGTAACACTGTTGCTCAGGGATAGATGTTTGTCTTCCCCGCCCTCTGGCTGATGCGATTTCTAGGGTGGCTGTGTTGCAAGTTAGAGAAGGGATGTTTGATCTTTTTGTTGCCCCCTCCCCCCTTGTTGGGCAAAGGCCTTTGCATCTTGCCCCAGTTTTTTCGCCACACCAGTCTCCCCACCTCCAGCTAGACCCTGCAACGGCTACCGCCCTTCTTCCATGGGGAGCAGACCAAACACAACTCACTTCAGAGTCCATCAAAGCTGCTCTTCAATCAGCCGCAGGGAGGCTGCACAGTGCCACGTCCCCCCGGGAGAGCGCCAGCCCAGGATTGACATGTCATGAAATGTAAGAGCCCGTTGCAGGCTGTAACGATTCAATCCATGGCTATGGAGATAAAGCTCAGCTTGGAACTCGACCATATTGAATAAGAATCTCCGCTTCTGAGGCTGCTGCAAAACATGCTGATACGGGGCCCCTCGTTTAACGTGATATCAGAACAACAGAGGAAGATCTAATGGAGATCAAATCAGACGAAGAGAAGTGCATTAAGGGGGACAGGAAGGAATGGGGATCGTGCTGGATATACATTCCTGATGTTTACTTCTGGCATCTGATTATAATCTCACTCACCCCAGTTTTACAGCAATGCAAATCTCCTGGCTTCAGTGCATTTTCTCCCGATTTATACAGAATCAAGCCTTGCACCTCATTCTCCATTGCCATGTACCTGTGCAGGGCACCTCGCACTGGTGTAAATAATTTCACAAGGTACAATGCAACAAAGACTTGGGTCCTTTGGTTCCTCTACTAGTATATCTATGTTTAACTAACAGTTCCCCTCCAATTCAGTCTCTCATTGTGTTGTAATGCTTCTGTTATCACCAGAAACAGGTGATAGAAATACAACTTTCAATTGCATTTCTTAGGAAAGTTTATTGGGATAAATGTGTGTGTATATGCTTTGAATAATTAACTTGTGGAACTAGCTGCAGCAGGATGTTATTAGGGCAAATATCTTAGCAAGTTCCCATAAAGGGCTAGAAACCCATATGCATAAGAATAATGACCTTAGCTGTGATAAAAATTACAAGGGGCATAGATCCTCATGGTTAAAAATATAAACTGTTAGGGGGGCAGGAAGACATTTCCACCGCACCATGGTATAACATCAAATAGCTGGGCAGACTCAATGTGTTTTGCTTTTCGTCTTCCTCCACATCAGGTAGTGAGTATTGCCAGAGTTGGGATGCTGGGCTGGATGGATCAGTGGCAGAGAAATTGTTTGTGGACCACATTATAAAGCACAATAATAGTTTTCAAATGTGTGTAATCTATACAGGGGGACAAAGGCAGCAGATCTACGGTTCACCATGGGCTATCGGCAAATGTAGGCAGGCTAATGAATCAATCTATCTTCTGGATTCACTGGACCAAACGTGCACATATGCAGGGAAGCAGCAGACAGCGTCTACTACTCTCACCCTCGGATTCACTCGCAGTAGCTGTGCCACAGCCCGGCAGCTGCCTCAGCAGTTGAAGGATGAGGATTCCATGCACATTTCCATGGGGAAAATTACTTTTCATTCCAGATTTGCTCCATGTTCCAGCATTTGGCCTTTTTGTGCATTCCAAAAGCAAATGAAACGTAAGCATGGAGTTTGCTAATTGTCTGCATAATGGAAATATATATATAGCTATCTTTGTGAAGGCTGATGAGTTCTTGGAATCATCTAATAGCAAATCTTGATTCCCCAAATCTCCCTCTCTTTGCATGTGCTAATTGGTCTTGGCATTAATTAATCTGATTTCATTATATTCTCTTTAATTTGTCAAGATATAATTTCTGTATTGCGCAAAGAAATGCTTTAGAGAATTGTCACAATTGGAATAATTTCCCCAACCCCCTCCCTCGCTTTAAAGTTACCAAGAGAAGTCATCAATTAAGATAATTTGCATACATATTAGGTTAATCGTTTTAGTTTAGCCAAATTTGTGGAAATTTACATAGCAAATTGACCCTCCCCATTTTCACTTAAACATATAAAGCGCAAGAGAGAATTGTGTTGGAATTGATAATGAAATGGAGTTTATTTTGCATGGTTCTCTTACTAAAAGAGGTCTAATTAGACCAAGTAATTTTTTATTTCATCGGTAATTGCAAAACAAATAAGCTCTTTGGCAGTTTTTTTCCTCTCTCTTTCCCTGTGTCACATGGATGGGGAGCATTAATAGGAAAGTCATGTTCTCCTAATTAAGCCCCATTTGATTTCAGCACATTCTTCCATCAGAACCTCTTTAGTTTCTTTTGGTTTTCTTCTGCTTGAGTTGCTTAAGCTTCCTGGAACACCTATTAATAGACAACTCCCCCATACTGATCTGCCTGAATTAAAATAAAAAACCCCAAAGCCCAGTAACTAAGACAGCATTCCAGCAACAACAGAATTTGTGTGTTAGGGAAAATGCAACCAGGATCTCAATTCCCCCTGTGGAAGAGAAAGAGAGAAGCTTTTAGCCATGAAAGAGCTGGCATAACAAAATGTGACCATTAACACCCAGGCACAAAAAATACCCATCCCCTGATTTTCCTATTTTAATTTCACAAGTAGGTTTCTGCAGCTGGTGTTCCTTGCTCAGTTGCTGTGGAAAGAGCCCGTTAGGATCTTCTCATGAGGATACAGGCTGGCAACCCTGCCTCCCTCCCCATGCCCCAAGATTGACTGTTGGGCAAGGACCATCTTTTTCTTCTGGGTTTGTCCAGTGCCTAGCACAAGGGGGTCCTGCTCCAGGACTGGGGCTCCTAGGTGTTACAAGACTATAGCAGATAAATCGTAATAACTGCTTAGACTGCTGGGCACGGTTCAGTAGCTGTAGCTGGTCTTGAATGAGCTCCCAGAGCAGGGTAATACAGCCTCCAGTGAGCAGCTGTCACCACACCAACTCTAGACCTCCTACTCAAGCAAAGGGCTGCAGACTATACCCCAGATCCAAGGCCCATTGAAATTCAGAGGAGTCTTTCCACTGGCTGCAATAGGCACTGGGCCAGCCCCATGGTACTCACGTCTGTTTGTAAAATCATCCTTCCAAATGATTTTAGGTGCCATGAAAACATCACAGTGCTGTCTTGGGGAGGTGGTTGGGTGCTGTTTGCCTAATGATTGATGTGTATTTTGGACTGCGACCCAGTAAAGTTCCTGTTTTGCTTTGTTACTAAAGCAATCCTGGAGACCTAGCATCCACTGGATCAAATTCTTCCCTGCAGGGCAGCTGGAAAGTGAAGACTCCAGGACTGTCTCAATGGCACTTTGTTCGTCTCATCCATTTGGAGACCCTCTAGTGCTCTAACAACCTTTATTGCAGACTCATATAGCCCTCTTAGGTATCGTATCTACTCTGCAGATGGGGAAGATGAGCATGGAGATACCACAGAGCTTAGCACAGGGAACGGCTTAGAAAAAAAAGCTACCCTCCACCACAGAGGGATTGTATGACTTTATCCAACTTCTCACCATGAGTCTGTGGCACTGCCAAAACTAGAACCCAGGAAGCCTGACACCCAGCCCTGGTCTTTAGCCAATGTCCATTCACCCTGCAGAGCAGTGGCCACTGAAAATGCACCAATTAGCTGGGGACCAGGTAGAGCTACTATTAGCTAGGAAGGCTAGTCTGCAATCTATTATGATGAAGCCTATTTGCATGTCCAGAGAAATTCTCATTAGTCGGTGTGAGTGCTGGGCACAGAAAAAGTGCTTGGAGCAGACGTGCCGTGGTTCCAGAAAATGGAGTGAGCCGCAGCCACTGCTGACACCCAGAATGGCCCAGACACTCGTCCTGTTAAGGAAACAAAGTAGAAATGGCATTTCTGAATAAGCCTGACAGTTCACCCGGTTTGAAACCCATTGAGTTGTGACGCAGTGTATTTCAGAAGCACTGATAGAATTAAAGAAATGTTAATGTATGCTGTTTGCTCGCCTCCTGCCTACACAGCAAGAAGAGGGGAAGTCTGCAAGGGAGCTGAGCATGGCTTTGTGACCGGAGAGAAAGAGGTCATGCTGGACTCTGTGCTGCCTGGTGTTAAACAAAGGCCAGTATGAATTCCATAGGTCTGCCAGGAGCTGAGGAATTTCCAGAGCAATGTGAAGCCATGTGCAGTCCTGATCCCTCCTGCACAAAGAGACTGTGTTTTATTTACTGGAGCTGTGTGCAGGGTCTATATAACAGGGAAATTCTTGTGCAGATCTGTCATTCAGTTCTCCAGCTTGATGCATTGGGGCCAGATTCCCCACTGCCTTCCCCCTCAGGTGTTTTTCACTCCTGGGCACAGTGGTCAGTGCGTTGCACGCACTTTGCCCAGGTGCAAAGGATGATGCGAGGAGCAAGTCATTGGAAAATCATCCTCTTCGGTTGTTAACTGTGCAGAGTTCTTCCTTCCACACCCCCTGTATTTTTTGGCCTTGAGTGTTTTTAATGACAGCCTTCATGGTTTGATAGAGAATTTTACACTAATGCAAGCATTACCAGTTAATTTGGCTAGAACAGAGTGCAATTTTGCACAGTCAAAGTCATTGCTACTTGAGCTATAATGGAACTTTTAGTGCAAGTAGCAATGACTTTGACTGTGCAAAATTGGGTGGTCTGGGGGTTGGAGTGTGTGCCCAGCACAAGGAATTTGCAAAGAGCTCATCTACGGCCCAGGTAAGTGCCCTAATCGTGGGTGGGTCCATTGCTTTTTGCCTATAGAAGGTGTTCCACATAAATTAAATATAGTTTGTGTAAAACTCAAACTATCGCTCCTTCCATGGTCGGGCTGTACATGTTGGGCGGGAGTGCTGGGGGTTCAAGTCCCCTGCTCTCCGTCTCCTGCTGCTAAGAAAGACTTGCGATGAGCCTCTAAAGCAGGCCTGGTGAGTGTTCCCTACTTTCCACATTCTGCACTCTGTGGTTGGCCTCTCTCTTGCCTGTGGAAGCTGTTTCACTTTCATTAAATGGTATTTGGGCCTTACTGTTGTAAGATTCTCTAGGTGGCCTAATGGTTAGGCTGTTCTACTATAGATAGATGAGAGCCAGGTTCAAATCTCTCCTGGTGTATGTCCTCTTACCCATCTGGAGAAGAAGTGAGGGTGCCTGACCTCTTGCCTTTCAAAACTGTTTCACTTTAATTAAATGGTACTTGGGATCTTGCGAGCCTTTTGGCTTGCCTGTGAAGCTGCTCAACTTTCATGAAATATTATTTAGGCGAAACAATTTAGCACCTTCTTCTGTAGTCCAGCAGTTAGAGTATGGGCTCACCTTGTGAGTGCTGTGGGTTCAAATCCTGGCTTGGTGTGTTGCAAAGACCTTTGAAAGCTATCCCCAGTGGTTCTGGGCTGCATCTGATGCTGTGGTGGTGAAATCCATTGGTTTTTTTTTTGCCCATAGGTGTTCCACGTTAATGAACTATTGTTTGGGCAAAGGAGGGAGTATCCTTCCTGCCATGGTCCAGCGGTTGGGCCCTAGGTGTGAGCTGTGGGTTCAATTCCCCAGGTCTGCTGATGCGGAAAAGGTCCTTGAGATGAGCGTTTAACACTGGCCTGGTAGGTCTTTGGGTCCCCCAATATGAGGGCTGCTTCCTTCTTGCGGGTGGAAGCTGTTCCGCTTTCATTAAATGGTCTTTGGGCCGCAGCTCACTACAGTTCCCCTCTGTGGTCTGATGATCAGACTGTGTGCCTGAAGTGGGGGGAATAGGAGTTCAAATCTCTCCTGGGGCGTGTGTGCTTGTCTTTCTGGGGTAGCGTTGGGGCTGCCTACCCTCTTGCCTTTCAAAGCTGTTTCACTTTAATTAAATGGTAGTTGGGCCTCCCACTCCCCCAGTACCCTCTGTAGGCTGACAGTTATGCTATGTGCCTGGGGTGCTGGAGAGAAGGGTTCTAATCCTGCCTGGTGTAGGTCCCTTGACCTTTTTGTAATGGCGGGGGGGTTGCCTGCCTCCTTCTTGCCTGTTGAAGCTCTTCCACTTTAGTTAAATATGCTCCGGGCCGGCTTCCAAACAACTCTCACTCTCTAGTCCAGTGGTTAGGATACTTCCCCGGGTTGTAGGAGATCCTGCTTCAAATCCCCCAGCTGCTTGTTCAGCAGGGATTTGCACAGGGTTTTCCTGCCTCTTAGGTGACTGTCCTTCGCGGTGGGCCATCCTTGTCTGAACCCCCTCTCTTTCTCAAGAGGCCATTGCCTTTTTGGGATGGAGAGGGGATTCTGACAGAGATCGCTCACCAGTGACTCTCCCCCAGGAGGTGGCAGCCCCCAGTTCACACCCCTCAAAAGAGCAGGGGAGTGCCCTGGGGTCTGCCACAACCTGGGCGTGTATCCTGATCACGGTGGACGAGAGAGAGGGGGGTTTTACTGCTCAGCAGCAAAAGCCCCTTTAATTAAAAGAGCAAGAGGCCCTGTGACAGGCCTTTTGCTCAGCTAGGAGGGGTCTCTTCTCACCCACCAGACGCCCTCCTGCCCCGCAGGGCCAAGAGTTCAACCAGGGTCACCCACAATCCAAGCAAGCACCCTAAGCCCCGTACCACAGAGGGACTTGAGAGCTTCCCTTGCTCCGGTTAATCTATAGTTAAAGTGGAACATGTGAGCGGTAAGAGATTGAGACACCCACCCCATTTCAGGGACGGGATTTGAACCCACACCTTTCTCCTTTGGGGATAAGTACCCAAACCACAGGACTACAGTGGGACTCACACATAGCTGTTGGCCCAATTCTCCTGTCATATTTATTGAATGTGTCCTACCTTCATCAGAAAGGACTGAGGGAGACCCTGGAGCCCACTACCTCCTAGCCAGGCACTTAGGCCATTGGATTGAGAGATAGGCAATCACCCTTCAAATCCCGGCTCAGCCAGCATAAAGGGGATTTGAACCCCCATCCGCTGCTTTTGAGACAAGCCATCCAAACCACCAGACCACAGAGGGATTCATGGTGTAGGAGTGGCCCAGTGACTGGTTAATTATGTCATGACATTGACCCACCTTCAATAGGAAACACTGAGGGAACCGGCCCATTGGAATACCTCCTAGCCCAGCACTTAGCGTATTCACTTGCCAGGTAAGAGATCAACTTTCAAATCCTGTCACAGGCAGCATAAAGGAGATTTGAACCCCAGCCTAGCCACCACCCCAACCCACTACACCACAGAGGGCTGGTTGCTGAACTTACGGCCCAATGATTATGTAGTGAAAGTGGAACAACTGCAGCAGACAAAAATCAGACATAGCCCCCCAGGCCCTAATGAGAACCCCTCTTAGCCCAGGGTGGCACGTTCACCTTGGAGAGAGGAGATGGCTGTTCTGGTCTCTTCTCAGCGAACTGAGGAAGGAGTTGAACCTGCATCATCCACATGCTGGGTAAGGACCCAAGCCACTGGACTACAGAGGGATTCATGTCTCAGCACTGGCCGGTTCCTACTGAATGGACGTGGCACAGCCTCAACACGCTCCAACGAGCAAGCCCCCTCAGGCTGTCCTTTCCTTCAGGACCGCGCAAAGCTGAATTCGCGCCTGTTAAATGCGCGTAAGATGAGCCTCGCCTGTACTGCCTGGGGTTTGGGTTAAACCCGCCGCCTACTAATTCCAGCAGGTGACCCCCCCGGTTCTTGCATCGCGTGAAGGGGTGAATAACACGTCCTGAGTCACATTCTGCACCCAAGGCATGATTGGCTAGACCGCTATCAGATCCAGCCTTAACTGTCTCTTTTCCCAGCTGAACCCGAAGCAGCCCCCGACCCCCATCCCAGGCAAGGCCCCTAAGCACTAGGTTAAAAGTTACACGAGAGGCCTCTGCCTTCTTCCCCCTGGGCTGTTTTGCGGGGCGTTGGGCAGGTCCCTAACCAGCTCACACTGAGTGGGTTAGGCACCTAAGTGACCTGAGGGGTTCCTGGCCGTGGCCGGCAAGCAGCGGTTGGGAGGGGAAGACGCTGGGTCAATCTCCTTCTCCCCGCCTGACGAGCAGGGAGTCGAAGAGGGCTCTGCAGTCTCTCGAGCGCGAGCCCCGGCGCCGAAGGAAAGGAGAGCCTGAGGGGGCTTGCCGGTTGTAGCGCGTGGAGGCTGTGCCATTTTCCTTCAGTAGTAACTGGCCAGCGCTGTGACTTGAATCTCTTTGTAGTCCAGTGGCTTGAGTACTTACCCAGCATGTGGATAATGCAGGTTCAATTCCCTCCTCAGCTCACTGAGAAGGGACCGGAACAGTCATCTCTTCTCTCCAAGGTGAATATGCCGCTGCTGGGCTAAGAAGGGTTCTTCTGGGGGCTGCGTCTGATTTTGGTCTGCTGCAGTTGTTCCACTTTCACTACATATTCATCGTGCCGTAAGTTTGGCAACCAGCCCTGTGTGGTGTAGTGGTTGGCCTTCAAATCTCCTTTACGCTGCCTGTGACAGGATTCGAACCTTGGTCTCTTACCTGGCAAGTGAACAGCCTAAGTGCTGGGCTAGGCAGTATTCTGCCCCTGGGGCTCCCTTGCTCTTGTCTGTTGAAGCTGCTGCTCTTTCATTACATACTCATTGGGCCAAAATAGAAACAAGCAGCCCTGTGTGGTCTAGTGGTTGGGGTTGTGGCTGGCCTGTGGGAGGCTGGGGTTCAAATCCCCTTTATGCTGCCTGAGACGGGATTCGAACCTTGGTCTCTTACCTGGCAGGTCAACGCTCTAAGTGCTGGGCTAGGAGGTAGCCCAATGGGCTGGTTCCCTCAGTGTTTCCTATTGAAGGTGGGCCAATGTCAATAGGTAGTTAAACAGTCACTGGGCCACTGTTACACTGTGAGTCCCTCTGTGGTCTGGTGGGTTGGATGCCTTTGTTTAGGAAGTGGCAGGTGCCAGTTCAAATCCCCTTTATGCTGGCTGAGACGGGATTTGAAGGGTGATTGCCTACCTCTCAACCCAATGGCCTAAGTGCCTGGCTAGTGGGCTGTGGGGTCTCCCTCGGTCCTTTCTGTTGAAGGCAGGGCACATTCAGCAAATATGACATGAGAATTGGGCCCTGAGATTTATGTGATTCCCACTATAGCCTGGTGGTTTGGGCACTTACCTCAGAAGTAAAGCGGTGCGGGTTCAAATCCCTTCCCTGAGATGGGCTGGGCATCTCAATCTCTTACCGCTCAAGCATTCCACTTTAACTATATATTAACCGGAGCCAGGTAAGCTCTTGTGTCCCTCTGCGGTATGGGGGTTAGGGTGCTTGCTTGGATTGTGAGTGACCCTGGTTCAACTCCCCGCTCTACAGGGCAGGAGGGCCTCTGATGGGTGAAAGGGGGGCCCTCCTGGCTGAGCAAGAGGCCTGTCACAGGGCCTCTTGCTCTTCTAATTAATTTTAATTTTACTGTTCTTATAGATAGTCAAAAAATTAATGAAAAGAGCAAGACACACTCTGAGAGACCTTTTGCTCAATCAGAAGGGGCCCCTCTCACTCAGCCAGGAGGGCCCCCTCTCACCCACCAGAGGCCCTCCTGCCCTGTAGCACAGGGAATTGAACCAGGGTCACTCACAATCCAAGCAAGCACCCTAACCCCTGCACCACAGAGGGACACAAGAGCTTATCTGGCTCCAGTTAATATATAGTTAAAGTGGAACGCGTGAGCCATAAGAGATTGGGTTACCTTCTGTGTTGGTGGTAAGATGGCTAACCCAATCTCTTACAGCTCACGCGTTCCACTTTAACTATATATTAACCGGAGCCAGGTAAGCTCTTGTGTCCCTCTGTGGTGCAGGGGTTAGGGTGCTTGCTTGGATTGTGAGTGACCCTAGTTCAACTCCCCGCTCTGCAGGGCAGGAGGGCCTCTGGTGGGTGAGAGGGGGCCCTCCTGGCTGAGTGAGAGGGGCCCCTTCTGATTGAGCAAAAGGTCTCTCAGAGTGTGTCTTGCTCTTTTCATTAATTTTTTGACTATCTATAAGAACAGTAAAATTAAAATTAATTAGAAGAGCAAGAGGCCCTGTGACAGGCCTTGTGCTCAGCCAGGAGGGCCCCCCTTTCACCCATCAGAGGCCCTCCTGCCCTGCAGAGCGGGGAGTTGAACCAGGGTCACTCACAATCCAAGCGAGCACCCTAACCCCTGCACCACAGAGGGACACAAGAGCTTACCTGGCTCCGGTTAATATATAGTTAAAGTGGAACACGTGAGCTGTAAGAGATTGGGTTAGCCATCTTATCACCACCAACACAAAAGGTATCTGAACCAGGGTCTCTCACAATCCAGAGAAGCACTCTAACCCCCATACCATAGAGGGACTTGAGAGTACTCTTTGCCCCAGTTAACATATAGTTAAAGTGGAACGCTTGAGCAGTAAGAGATCAAGGGGCCACCCTTTCTCAACAGAGATGGGGCTTGGACCAGCAGTTCACTGGTTTGAAAGGTAAGTAGCTAACCCACAGGACTACCAAGGGAGTCACAGAAAGGATCTCACCCAAGTCTCATGTAATAGTTACTGAACGTGTCCTACGTTCAACAGAAAGGACAGAGGGAGACCCAACATCCCCCTACTTCCTAGCCAGGCCCTTCAGCCATTCAGTTGAGAGCAACGTGCTCAACTTTCTTCTTAGCAAGAAGAAGTGGGATGGGAACCACCAACCTCCCACATACTGTCCTTTGCAATAAATTGTTTTATTATACATGGCAGAAGTCCAGGCTTGGCCTGGAGAGTGGAACATATCCTGAAAATATTTCATCCTGGTGTATGTTGTATTAACATCAGTTACCAGTGCAGGAATCATTGCACACTAGCCAATATTCATAAAACATAAAATAGCAGACAGAAAAACTTCTCCAATCAGTCCATTCTACAAATAATGACAGATATTTTGATTTATTTCATGGTTCAAACAAACTTATACTGTCCTGTGACTACAGACTTCTGCTTTAACCGAAGACAAACAAGGATGGAAAAATGCACAAAACTTATCACCCGTGGCTAAATATTTCCCACACTTTCCAGAGCAGCATTATTTTGATTACATAGTTGCATTATCAATTGTATTTAGAAAATTTCTGCTGATTGTGGTGAAAATTAGACTGTCTCTTCAAGTTATGGTCCTTTTTACAATTTTTCCAGATTGGATGCCCGCTAACATTTGAACATTACATGATACAGAATAACTGCCCCACTTCCCGCATCTGCAAACACCCTAGTGATGACCACCAGATAGGTGCTTAACAGGTGCTTAGCAATGAATTTTTTCTAGCTGATATGTTACCTTAGACTAATGGGCAGGGGTTTTTATAACCTGTCTTCGGTGCCCAGCCTAAATGGGGGCTGTGGTAGGGCAAGGTTGGAGCCGGCATGTCTTTAGAAGTTGCTTGTAACACAGTGTAACTCAGCTCATCAGATGCCAAGCCGGGCTTTCTGAGACCCGTCAGCAAGGACAGTGGCAAAATGTTAAGTACATCACGCCTTACGGCCCCTTGCTGAGTGCATTTACTCTTCCATCGTTAAAACATTGTGTGTTTCTGGGTAGCTGGGAATGACCAGAAGAAACCCGGCCCAGATCGCTGTCATTAGTCCAGCTGTGCAGGCTCCAGCTGCTTTTTTAACATGTTATTCTTTATATCTAACCTCTACCCCCATCTCACGTTTTGACCAAAACAAGGAGGCAATCAGCTGAAATGGGGCTTTCCCTTGAAGCAAAATATTATAGATTTATCAGTTCCACCCCCCTTCTTTCCCTCTTACCTCCTTTTCCAAAGTGACTTGCAAGAAAAGAGATTCTTTTGCTTCTTGATGACAGAGCTGGAGGGCCTGAAAGTTCCCCTCGTGCCCTCAGAAAACCCCGCTTTTCATTGTTTTCACTTAAAAATAAAGTCTGGTTTTGGTGGCACTCTCCTTGGAGGAGCAACAAACTGCAACCTGGGGAACTATTTAGAGACCTTTTCTCCCAACTGTTCAAGCAGCATTTCTGTTCAGTACCTATGACAAAAATCCCTTCATTTCTCTGTTCCTTGGAGTTCACTTCCTTGCGGCTTATGACGCCATTATCACATTGTGCCTGTCTGTTTCCAGTCAATTTCACTTGGGCTGGGTTAGTTGAGCCCTCTGCTCCATGTAGAGATTCTTACAGGGCAGGAGATCTGTATAGCAGATTAGAAAACACCATACACAAATTTTTTTAGAAAAGCCTATCAGACTGCCTTTACCCATCAGTCAAAAAGAGGGATATCTCCTCACCAGTCTCCCTTTGTGGACCACCCTCCAGTTAGCTCATTTCTGTTCAATTCCCACAAAATACAGCATCCACCCACTTTCCTCAATACTCAGTTATCCATTAGTACCAATCACCTCTGCCCTCCCTCAGAGCTTTTAATTAGAGAATTGCACCATAGCCGCCCCCCCGCCAAAAAAGTCTTCCCAGCTAACTAATAGTTACCTAAAGCTAGATGCATTTAAAGCACCAGCTGCTGTAAGGGAGGGGTCATGCTTGGTGTAAACTCATCGTATCTTTAATAACAGCTCTGATTTCAACAGCTATTTGTACTGTCTGGATTATGAAAGCGAAGTATTGCTGTCCCATCTCACTGCAACCAGGCCTCTGATTGTTGGCTGGATTTTGATCTTTGCAGGTTACAGGCTGTGACGGGGTGTGCATACCCTGCACTAGGCAGGAAAGGGTTAATCCCCCACTATGGGCCGAGAAAGCCCCACCCCTCAGGCCCTTCTGGGCATGCTCCAAATGCTGTGCTAGTATAAAAGGAGAGCACCTCAACTTACTCTGGTTGGGCTACCAGAGGGAAAAGACATGTGGTAGTGCTGGCTGTAGTGCAAGAGCTGGAGATCCTGTGAGCTGGAGACCTGTTGCCCTATGGACTGCAGCATCAAGAGCCTGGTAGGAAGTGACCCAGGGAGGGTGAGTGGGTGGTATCTCCCACTCATCCAAGGTTAGCATGTTGAGGTTGGATTCCCTACTGACCCAATGGTGGCAGGGGTGGCTCTATGTGTTTTGCTGCCCCATGCATGGTGGTCATGTGGCCTTTGGCAGCATGCTTTTGGGTGGTCTGCTGGTCATGTGGCTTTGGTGGTGGTTCTGTGGGTGATCTGCTGGGCCTGCACCTTCAGTGTACCTGCTGCCAAAGCTGTGGGGCTGGTGGATCTCCTGCAGGCCTGCTGCCAAAGGCTGCCTGACTGCTGATCTCACAGCAACTGGCAGGCTACCCCCTGCGGCTTGCTGCACTGGTGCCTGCAGCTGCCCCTGAGTGGTGGACACTCTGTTAAGTCACTAGGTTGGGACCCAGTTGAGTCAGGTGGGCCTTGGTCCCCCTATCCTGGCTGCCACCCATCTTGGTGGTGGCCCCTGGATCTAGCTGCTAGGATATGCTGGCCTGCACCCGAGGGCTGTTGTAGGGACTCTGGCCATTGGCCCTCATTGTGGTGATGCCTAAGACAACCTGGTAGACTGTAACTGTGGTGTCACACACCCATTATCCACCCAGCCAGGAGATGGGGGGGGGTGTACACTGCCACACAGACACCAAGATAAATGCTTTGAAATTACAAAAAATAAAAGCTAGTGCTCCTGGAGCAGCCCATAACAGCCACATGTTTTCCCAAGACACAAAGGGCCATTAAGCACCCTACTCCACTTCGTGCCTTTGAAAATCCACCCCTACCCCAGATCTGCAGTATGAGCTTGGATTATTGTCACTTCCTCCTGGGAAATTTTAGTTGAAAATAGAAAACTATCCCTTGTACCGTCAATTATAGCTGCATGAGGTTCAGAGGAGCAGGCTCTCTCCCACTGAGGTATTGAAGGTGCTCTGGTCTTCTGCAGGGTCTTGTAATGGGGGGGAGGGGCTGGGAAACCAGACTAGGTTAGACAGTAAGGAGGAAAGGTGCGTTAGCTATAGTGATAATTGTTAGAGTGCACTCTGTGCATTGGGAAAGAGGGGAAGCATGCTGTGTTCTGCTGCTATGCCAACACTTGGATTTTTTGACTATTCTTCCTTCCTGTCTCTGCATGTTGCAAAATCCCGAGCCTGGTTGCTCTCCCTTGCCTTGCCACACCTCACATCAGCTATTGCTTCTGAGATAAATTCCTCTAATGTGTGTGTTGGTTTGTTTCTTAAATTCTCCTGTATTCTCTCCCACCATCCTCCTGCAAAACATACCCAACAAAATAAACCAACCTTGCATAAATTGTCCCAGCTCCTTACTTAGGAGCAGAGACAGCTGTGACTGATTCAAGCAAAATACCTTTTGTCTGGGCTACAAAACCCAAGCTAATCTTCACATTGAACCAAAGCGGGTCCTTCCTGATCACATGCTTACACTGCCAGAGCAGGGAACGTGGATAATACTTGGGAGCCGCTATAAATGCTTCGGAAAAGGCTCTGCCATGGTAGTAAACAGCTGGTGCATCTAATCCATTTTCCAAGCACATTTGCAAGATATACAATTAAGAGTTCTGCTGAGGGGAAAAGTAAAGCAAACCATTAGATTTGTTTATAACATTACAGCTACTGTAATGCCCACTCAGGACCTTCTTTCCAGGCAGACAATATTAAGGTGATCCTTAAGAAACAGCCCAGGGACTTCCAGTGGATGACTACATGATATTAATTTTGAGTAAATATGTTCAGTTCCAGTTCCCATATAATTAAGCACAAAGAATGGATCCTGCAGGTTGTTAGACCAATTCAGGTTATGATCCCTGTATTCCCTCCACTGATTTCCATGTCTACTTTTTTAATTCTGTTCTGCTGTATACTAAAAATAAAGAGCCATCTCCTCAGCTTTGCATAATTCAAAGGTGCTTTGCCAATCTCCACTAGCTGAGAATCTGGACCCAATCTGTCCAGGTAATAACATGAATCATAGGACTTCAAGGCGCAGAGCCAAATTGTGTGGTCAGTTACCCTGGTATTAAGGCAGAGCCAGTCCAGTGCTTTATCAGTGTTCCTGAGGCAGGGGCGGCTCTAGGATTTCCGCTGCCCCAAGCAGGGCGGCACGCCGCGGGGGGGAGCTCTGGCGGTTGCTGGTCCTGCGGCTCCGGTGGACCTCCCGCAGGCGTGCCTGTGGGAGGTCCACCAGAGCCGCCTGCCGCCCTCCCCGCGGGACGCCGCCCCAAGCGCGCACTTGGCACGCTGGGGTCTGGAGCCGGCCCTGCCCTGAGGGAAGTCTTGCAGAAGTCACACTTTGACTGGAGGAGTATCCCCTCCCAGATAGATAAGGAAGGAAAACTTCAGAGGAGGGTTTCTTAGACTGGCATCGTGAGGTAATTCCACCTTCTTCCAGGGTTAGGGACATGCCAACTCAAGAACAAAGGAGGTAGCATGTTTCTCTTATCACTAGAATGTGTTCACCTGTTTTTATGGGTAAACAAACATCTGCTCAACACTGAATATTCACTACAGAAAGGCAGGGTGATGCTCCAACTTTGCCCAGCTAAGGGCTGGGCAAGCAAATTACCAGGAACCCAAGTGCCCTTATTATTCTTCTAGTGCAAGGCAAGTTGCATCACAATTAACAGTAAACACAGCACATGGGAGTCCTTGGCCTGCAATCTTCTTCCCTCTTTCAGTCTTTACACTACCTTAAGCAGTGAATCATACTGCCACCTAAACCACCCTCTGCCCCTGGCCCCTGGCATCAGTCCCTGCAAGACTTGCCTCAGCAATCTTCATTCTGCTCATCAACTCACATTTCCTGCAAACTCAAGTTTTCTTAATCTGATCGTCTTGACGCTATCAGGTATCAAGCTGGTTAGGTGGTAAATCCAGCTGATTACTTCCTCATTAGTTGCGTGGTAGATAAAGCTCACATGCAGCAACCACCTGTAACATTCCACTTCAAAGGCAGAAGCCTCTGAATATCCTGTTTCCTCAATGTCCAAGTCTCTCATGTATGTAGTAAGATGCTGAAGACAAGAGACTGCAGCAATTTCATTTTACCTTCAGTTATACCATTTGCTTCTCCAAATGTGGCTGGTGTTGCTAGACCAGCAGTCACAAGTCCAGGTCTATCTAACTGGTGTGTAGTCATGCTACCTGATATCTGAAGTGCTCAAACACTCCAGTGCCACCTCAGATTTGGGCAGGAATGGCCTTCTCAACAGACTTATATCCCCATTGTCTGTCTTTTCAAGAGATTTTTAGAACTAACTCCTCTGCTTCCAGCCTTCTCTTTCTAGCAAGTTTTGCACCTCTTCTAGTGCCAATCCAGTGAGGTCAATCTCCTCAGGGCCTCACTAAAGCTCCATAAATATTGACTGCTGCCATGCTTGTCTTCAAAATAGATGAGCAGCCTGGGGGAGGGAGTGTGGGGTTTTCCAAAGCACTCAGCGTTGGCCATAATCTGCTCCCATTAATGTAGCATGTGAATGATAACACCCCCATTGAACTCAATGGTAGAGTGAGGCTCATGCTGAGTGTTTCAGAAAATCCCTGCTGCAAGATTGCAGAGAAAGATGGGGCTATAATTAATATACATTTTGATCTTCCTTTCCATCTGTGGGCATTGCAAAATCTCACACATGGTACACATACATTGTGCTTTGCAGACATACCTAGGTTCTGTGGCTTGGTTGCCTGGCTCAAGATGTAACATCATATCCTAGGGCCTGGACACCTGGCAAGTCCCAACTCCGTAATACAGAGGATGCTAACTGCAGGCTGCACCCTAGAGCTCCCTGGTTTCCATTCATCTGCACCCTCCATTGTAGAAGAGGATGGGCACCTCTACTGCAGGGCTAACCTAACAGGGAGGGAAGCAGTAGGGCTAACAGGCTGTCATGTTCCTGGGAGAAGGGGATGAGTCAGGACTTGATTTTAATTACCGGTAGTTACTTGGGAAATTCTTGGCTTTCCTAAAAAGGGTCATTTTTTACCTGCTCTAGTTACAATGAGCATAGCTGCAAGATTCAGGCTGCTTGTCACCGACAGGCCCTTTGATTCTTTGTCCCTCTAGCTTCTGCATTAACTAACCACAGCCCATGCTGTCCGTCACCACACAGGGTTTCCCTAAGTCCTGGCCTGGATGGAGCACTCATGGATGATACCACTGTAGCCCAAAAGGAAGAGACCAACTTCCCCATTTAAAAAAAACCTCAGTATGGCTGTGAGAATGGATTGTTCCTCTGACAGAACAAGGAGTAATGGTCTCAAGTTGCAGAGGGGGAGGTTTAGGTTGGACATCAGGAAAAACTTTTTCACTAGTAGGGTGGTGAAGAACTGGAATGGGTTACCTAGGGAGGTGGTGGAATCTCCTTCCTTAGAGGTTTTTAAGGTCAGGCTTGACAAAGCCCTGGCTGGGATGATTTAGTTGGGTTTGGTCCTGCTTTGAGCAGGGGGTTGGACTAGATGACCTCCTGAGGTCCCTTCCAACCCTGAGATTCTATGATTCTATACCGCAGAGGGTGCTCTCTGGGAGTTCATTCCCAGAGGCTAGAGCGAGCACTGCAAAGTTTGGCGCCTGGGAAAGGGATACAGGGTAATGCCATTCGGCAAGCCAGGGGATGCTAAAGGGCTTCTTAGCGATAAGGAGCTGCAGCACTTTTTATGGTGATTCCTTATCCCCCCATTCCCTGCTAATGCATCAGGTGTAAGTGCACCAAGGAAAACAGCTGAGTCAGCGGAGCCAGAGGCGCCCTGCAGCTGAAGTCTCCTCAGCAACACATTTCTGAAAATAATAAAAAACCAGGAAAGCTTGGCGGGGAAAATACCCAGAATGAGAGCGCACAAGAGGCTGTGCAATTTACTTCAGCCCCAGGCAGCAGCAGCAGCGGCAGCTAACGGTGCTGACAAGTTGTGTGTGTTTTACATGCCCATTAACTCGCTTACTCAATAAAAAATGCATAGTTACTGCAGCTTCAACATGTCACGGCTGCACGTGGCACTTAAGCTACTGGGAGACATGGAGCGTCTCTCAAAGAAAGCCACTTACCAGCCTGTCAGGAGAAATGACAACCTTTAAAAGGGTATTCAGGGGAAAATATAGGGAACTGACATGCTGCAGCCACATTTTACTGATAGATTATATGTGCAGCATCAATATTATACTATGTCGATAACACATGTATATGTGCCTGCTGCTAGCGCAGCCCTGCTGTGGTTAACATCGCAAAGGTGTTTCCATTGCAACCCCCTGTTTCCATAGGCTTCTTTAAAAATAAGAAATTACCCCTTGGAACGAAACGATCCAGGCTTTGCTCTTGGCCCAGAGATGTTTTTTGAGGGGGGACAGGAGGGAGGGAAACTGTTGCTGTTAGAGTAGGGTGGGGGGGGATGTAATGTGAACAAAGTCCTGTCAGCTATTTCTTGAGTTTGTAGCATGAGAGAGGAAAACATAAAATAGCCTCTCCTGGTGTTGAAAGAGTCCAACCACAATTTCTTTGAGACATCTGGCAACAAACTGCTGCATTTCAACACCTTGAAATTAGGCTCAGGGAAATTTCCCACTGAGGGATAGCACCTGTGCTGGGTCTTGGGAGGACAGGGTAGGACAATGGGTTTTGAGTTTAGAAACTGATGGTTATTGGAACATCATGTGTGAAGCTTGTGCAGAAGTAAATGTAGGTAAATTTGGAGATGCACCATGAAGGTTAGATACAGAGGGGCCTCTCAGGTTTCTACTCAGCAAAATTCCCTTTGACCCAAGTAATGACTGAGCCAAGGACTTCAACCCTTGTCTCAAATTATGTTGCATTAGCAGTAATGCCCCCAGGTGCTAGGTGCTGTACACACACAATTAACAGACAGTCCAGGCCCCACACAGCTTACAATAGCAGTACACAGTGAGGCTATGGGTGGATACAGCAAACAGGGTGGAACACATGTCAGGAGGGCAGTCCTGACTAGTGTGACCAGCAGGGTAATAAGGAGAGTTGTGCTGGCTGTGGGTGGGTACACTCAGGAGCTCAGTGCAATTAACACAACTGAGTGTGAGGCAGCAGAGGAGCTCTGGTGGTGCAGTAGGACCATTGTCCTCCCCTCCCCTCTGTCAAATAGTCAGGCCTGGTGGCTGACCCTAGCTTCCATCTAGCCAGACTTACCTCCTGGGCAGAGCAGGAAGAGAAGGTTTAATTAGCTCCTTCTGCAGCAGTAATCTGAGCACGAATGTGAGGAGGGCAGGAACGCCCCAGCTGTTAGTTTGATGCCAGCTGGTTGGACTCTGCCAAGGCAGTGCTGCAGTATCTGTTCCTGTGTGCATGCAGGCCTAGATATGCTCACCACATGAGCCCTGGATGCAAACACAGGAAAATAGGGTTGATTTTTGCCTGGTCTTAGTGCCCCTTCTCTCCCACCAGCAGCCTCTAACCCACCCAGTCTTGGCATGGCCTGTTTCTTAAGTGAATTAAGAGCAAAGTCTCTGCCCCATCAGCTGCTGTGGTCTGTTTGCAGCCTTCTCTGAGGAAGAACTGGGGAAGGAGCAAGGCCCTGGTCACCAGAGGTTGCAGTGAGAACATCTGGGGAAGGGGCAGGGATGTCTGTGATGAGGCAGACCTGGGGTGCTATCCTTGCCCTCAGGCAAAACAAAAGCCTTCTTCAGTAGCTTGGCACTTGCCTGGGGTCCCTATGGAATCCATACTACTTGGGATGCATGAAAATGGGCTGGTTACCTGAACCCCCATTGGGCTGGAGAGCAGCTCTGTGTAAATGCACTTGGCTCAAGTCAGGCCTATAACCAGTGGAAGGTGAGCAAACTTCCTTCCCGCAGCTGTGCCGGTGCTTCTCAGCCTGTCCAAAGACACCCCCTGTTATCATCCTGGGCCTCTGTCCCCTACACAATGCAAATCAGTTCTGATCCAGCACCCCAGCTATTACAGATCTGAGGCCCCCACAGCTCTGCCAACACACCTTAGTGTCTGAAACTGTGACTGAGCCCAGGTCCCTCCATCTCTTCCCTTTCTCCCTTTGTTTTTCAGATTCCCTGACAGTAACTCAAGGGCCCTGTGGCTCTGGAAAGGAATCATAGAGCTGTTTCCCCTGCAGTGTGTTCTGAGCCTGCCTGACCAGCATGCAGGGAGCTCAGGGCTTTCCTAATTGCAGCATGACCAAACCCAGGTGGACGGTTCCTTTTCCAGCTGCAGTGAGTCAGAGGCCAAGCCATGGAAATGAGGCGGGGGAGAGGGCGTGCAGCATAGTATTTTGTGCCTGGCCTAATCACAGGGTTCACTTGCCTGACATTTTTCACACAACAAAACACCATTTCCTCACAGAGGCCAAGGCTACCTGCAGCCTGGATCGTGGTACCTGTGCTCCTCAGGCTGACCTGCCTGCTAGCCTTTGCCTTTCACTTCAGTGGCTCCAGCAAGCAGCAGCCCCCTGGGCCATTAAATCTGGGTCATTTTTAGCCAGTGCAAGAACTCACCTCCTTTATGTACACATTTCTCAACAGAGGGAGCTCAATTTGCTACTCAACCTCCTACCCTCTCCCTTCCTCCAGCCTTGGCAGCTGTTGGCATTTTTTCTAAATCAGCCATGCCTGCCTTTTACCTGTGCCAGGATGGTATTTTTCCAAAGGGGTCCAGGAATCCTCCACCTAATGCTTATTATGCCTGGTTAAAGCTCATTAAAGCCTTTGTTAGTGGAGCTGACTGACAAGGAGAGTGGATTAATATTAGAAGGCCCTGTCAAAAGTGGTGAAAAGGCTGGATTGATTTTATAGGAAGTTTAGTCAGAGCTCTGTGTAAAGGCCTTGGGGAGTGGGGGTTACACTGCAGTGAATCAATCTCCTACATTAGCAAGTCCCTCTGGGAATAGTCAACTTCAGTGTTTATTACAGCCAAGGCTGCATTTAACAGATATGGCATTCACTTTCTTCTCCTTTTCAATAATCTGCTGCTTGAAATTGCAGCCCCATAGACTGTCAGCTGAGATAGCGCTGCTAGTGGTGATGGCAGACCATGCAGGTTGGGGGTGAAGGGAATAAAGCATGACTTGTTTGCAGGGTTGTTTGCTTAGTGCAGGACTTCATGCACTGGATGAAGTGTGGGATTTGTTCTATTTTACCACAGCACTGACCCTCAACACTTCCTGCTATTCCATCCAGGGCCTTTACATATCCCTGGCAATGCTCTTCGCTCCTGTCTTGCAGCATCGAGTTGTGATCCTGTAAACTGCTCATCCAATGCACTTCAATCAGCTCCCCTGTTACTCCAGTCTTGGAGCTTGCCAAGCACAGCTCTGCCAATGTACCAGACTCCTGACCTGCAGCTCTTCCTGCTATCCCAGTCCTCAAACCAGTGCCACCAGCAATGAATCTGGCAAGTGGATTATCCCAGGTCTGGGCAGGTATAATGTATGGGCTAAATCATCAGCCAGCTTAACTATGCCCACTAGGCACAAAGTGCCTGTTTTCTGTTGACTGGAGTGCCTGGAACCATTGTGATGTCACCCATGCTCACGTGCCAGTGACAGGCAGCGATAGGCAACTTCCCAGACTTCTCTCACCTGACATTTCACTGGGTTTTTTGCTTGTTTTTTTTACATTTTGGTTTTGTGAGGTTTTTTCTGCTCCAAAAATGCAGCCCATCCAGCTCCAATAGGCACCAAGGGCTTTTTCAATTGCTGGTTGAAAGGAAAATAGTTTCTGCTTTTCAAAGTCTTGTCTCTTTCCCTCCCTGCACCCCCCACAGCATCCATGGGTTAGACTGCTGCCTTCCACATGGCTGCACAGACACACACAGTTGTGTTCATGTCAATCCCCTTGATACTAGTCGTGAGCCCTCTCGTGTACCAAAGTTCCCTGCTTCTGATCTTTCTGCTTAAAGATGCAATTTGCAAAAGGGCAGGTTGTAGTTTCCTTTTTTCTCTTGGTGCAAACCAAACCTTGGGGCCTACTTCTTATTTTGGGGTCATCTCATATCTTATTCACCTTGATAGCTCTCATCCTGGTATCCAGGTAACAAAAATAATACATGTATAGAAACATTTTGCATCTGGGGATCTGAGAGCTTTTACCATATTAATTAAACCATGTCCCACAACACTGATACAGATATGTTAATAGAGAGAGGGCCAAGTTCAGAGGTAATGTAGGTTAGACCCTCCATTCACCCAGTTAGACGAGATTACATTCACTTACTGCTGTGTCAATCAGTCTAAAGGAGACTAAGATTATGTAGGTTGCATGCCACCAAGGTGCAAGTTAAAATAGTGTGCAGCTTATGTTAGCATGCGCATTCTGAACCCTCCTGTTGCTGGCTTTTCTTGCTATACTCTTCTGACACCTCAATGTCTGGATTCACTTCCCTTACTTAACCTCTGTAGATCAATTTCCTAAGGGATGCATAAGAGCTGGTCTGATTCCCCATGTCATTTGCAGCTGAGCAGTCTGGCTATGAGATGCTGGTGTTGTCCAATCTATTGGTTCAGTATTAATTACTTTGATTATTTAGAATTCCCAATTAACACACAATTTTTGGTAGGGTCTTGTCCCTATATCAGGCCCCAGTGTTGCCCAAATTACTGTCCAGATGGGCATCCTTAGCCTATACGTTGGAATATTAACTCATTAGCATATATGTCAATTAGTTACCATAACTACCTTCAGTTAAACATCTGCTGATGTTGTCCTCCAAAAATACCCTAAACCTGATTTAAAAAAAAAACCTGCTTGTGGTTACCTGTCAGCACTTGTGGTTACCTGTCAGCTCAGTTTCAACATTTGTGATCATTACAAAACAATCTTATGCCATCTTACGACTTAAGGTCACTTTTAGTTTACTTGTGCCAACCCAGTTCAGCAACTCAGGCTGTTAGGCCTCATTCTTAGGCTAACTGCTTCAGCTACTTACAGGTCTAGGACGGTAGGTCTCTTGCATTTCTGCATTATCTTTATTAAATAATCAACACATGGGCTGCACTAGTGCAGGTGAGTGGAGAGTTCAGATTCTGTAGCATTTTACACCCATTTTCATGCACTTTGCACAGAGCAGGCACAAACCACACTATGGGGTATAAGCTGCATGGTGGTAAGTGGGTCACCAGACAGAGTCTAAAGTGGTGGGATATGGTCTAAGCCAAACAAATTTAGACTCCCTCTAGGCTTATTAGACTCCTGAGTGACCATATTTAGAAGATGAAAGATTAAAAGTTAATTGTGCTGTGAAAAGCAAGCCTGAAATAATGCCTGATTTTTTACAGATTATGGCTCATGTGTGCTTATTTTGCAAATAAAACGGCATTTTCTCTTCTAATAGCCAGTGCCCCTGGAAGAGGAGAGTTGGACTGGGCTTTTTTGGGCATCACTAGTAATAAAGACCCTTTACTGAAAATCAGTGCATCAGTCTGCTGGTGCTGTGTGAGCCGGAATAGACTCCAGCTCACCTTCCCGTGGAAGGAAGGTGAGGAAGAGGGGCATATGGAGCATGTTGGCACTTATAATACTTTTGAGAAATTGCAAATGTCTGTCTACTAAGGTCTGTGTTTGATTGTATCCCACCAGACTTTGTATATTGCTTTTATTTTTAGATAGCGCGTCTCCTCAGACAAGGGGCAGTGTCTTGGGCCAACATGCATCAATACCTATTACAATGGGCTCCCAATCTTGACCAAGGCCTCTGGCTATTATGATCATAAAAATAATGAAAGTAGTAACCGATGTGCAGACTCATTTACTTGACATTTCTACAGCACCTCTTATGGTGGGATGCCAACCTGGTTGAAACCTCTAGACGCTAGCACAGTATCAGAGTTAAATAAGAATGAGAAGTCAGCAGCTCTGATTTGGAAAACCACAGGAAGCAGCAGTGAGTAACAAGGTTACATTTTCACACAGTCACATCTCTGGACCATAACTATGCTTGAACCAGGATTATAGAAATAGTCATGAGGCCAGCCAGAATCAGAACTCAGGAGTCCTGCCCCCTCTAGATGGGAAAATTACACTAGGGTCTGTATCCATGAGCTAGGGAGCCTGTGCAGTGGAAACAGATGATCTCTCAATTAAGAGGCAGGCACAACCTAGTACTGAGCTGGTTCTACCTGCCCCTAGGTGAGGCCAATATACAAGTTAACTCTCAGAAGTCACAGCAAGCAACCCAAATCATAAATCCTGCCAGGAACTAGACCAAGTTACCTTGTGTTTCATTCCCTCCCAAGCAGTGAAAGACAGTAATGTAGTGGTCTGGTGTTTGCGTTGGAAGTGAGAGATTTAACAACCAGCACGCTGCACAGGCTGGCTTGAAGTGAAGCAAGCTCCCAGGTTAAAAACAGAGCTGGGATCAAGCTGAGGGAAGTGGATGTGTTTGCTGCTGAAATGTCATGGGACAGAGAGCGGAGGGAGGAAGCATGTATGTTTGAGGATGAAGGGGCAGCTGAGGGAGAACTAATGTAAATGTCACCATCACTGCTTGGCAGGGAAAAGCCTGGGAAGGTTGGGAAAGGTTCTGGGATGGAGCAGCCTCACTCTGCCAGCCCCAGGCTCTGCTGGTGATGCAGTGACAGGCTGCTTGGTGCTGATTTAGGAGGGGGCTGTACCATAATCCACTCCTCATGTGCCTGGGGCAGTAATTCACAGCCTCATAAAAAAAAATTAAAGCTCAAACCCATCACACCAGGGTGGCAGCTTGCAGAGCAGATTTAAGGGTGGGATGAAATCAGACTTAGAAATGAGGTGTCAGACATAGCGTGAGGGAGGGACCAAGTGAAATTACAGCCAGGCGAGGACAAACTGTCCCTGTGAGACTATTAGGAGAGTGTGTATTTTATGGGAGGCTCAATGCTGACTGAATCCTCTGTAAACAAAGTACAGAGAGCCTTTCCTCCTCACGCACAGGGCACAGGCGGCCAGAGCACATACACCAATGGGAATAGAGGTGGAGAGAGATGTTTTCAAAAGGGCCCACTGATTTTGGGTCTCTGTTTTCATTTGCACAACCTTCTTGTGACATTATCTAGACCCCATTTTAAAATTTGCCAAGCACTTGCAGCTCCCCTGGCCTTGGGCAGAAGTGGCTGGAGCTTAGCACCTCTGAAAGTCAGACCAATGTATCATAGGTTGCACCCTAAAACAAAGTCACCCAAAATGACTGGTTGCTTTTGAACAACTTGGTCTGTCTCTGTCAGCAGCCACTCTTGAAACCATGGACCAAATTGCATCTCTCACTGTCTCACATTCTCCGTTCATCCTCATGCATGTCCTATTTACATGCTGGCTAGAACTCTAAGGACATTAATTGGCCAGCTGAAGATGCTCCAGCTACAGAGGAAAGGCTATAAATAACTATTTTGATATTAAACATCTTTATTAGAAAATATCAATGTTTTATTGGCATGGCTGCTACCTTCTGGCTGTTTGTTTTCCTCCTGGCTCAGCTGTGTGCATTCCCCTCTCCCTCAATCAAGGCAAAAGTCATGTGAAGCTACAAGGAAGGGCTTTTTCTGCCACTTTCTTTCATTTATTTACTAAATAAAAATAGAACCACAGAAATATAGAATGGGAAGGGACCTCTGTGGGTCATCTAGTCCAGTCTATCCACCCTCTGCTGGGGCAGATGAAGTATTGTCTAGACCATCCGTGACAGGTGTTTGTCAAACCTGTTCCAAAAACCTCCAGTGATGGAGACTCCACAACCTCCCTAGGTGATTGGTTGCTGTGCTTAAGCTGCCCTGATAAGGAGTTTTCCTAATGTCCAACCTACACTTCCCTTAGTGCAACTTCAGCCCATGACTCCCTGTCCTGGCCCCAGTGGACAAGAACTGTTTATCACCCTCCTCTTTATAAACAACAAAATAGCTCTGCATGCAAACAGAAGGGGAAGGTTCCTCCTAAGAGGTTTAAAATAGCTTCCAAAAAAAATTGCCCCCATCTCTGTGAGCCCAAGAGCTGGGAGCTTGGCAGACACAGCTCAGGGAGAGAAAAGAGGTAGGGCATGTGTATTAGTGTGCTCTTATCACAGCTGGTCAGTCGCACCCTCAGCCTGGAAGAAGGTCAGTGCTGTGCAGGGCCATCTTCCATCCCAGAGATGGATGCATTCCTAAGGGGATGGATGCACTAAACAGGGGGGTGTAAGGTATAACTCAAACGGGGGCCTAAACTGATGCCCTGCATCCCCCACACCCAAAAGTTGAGGTTGTTTGAATCTGAGTTTTGTGGTTCAGGCCTATCTCAGCAGCTACAGAAAGCAAAGGGGTTTTTTATGAATGAGCAGTAAATAGCCAATGCCTATTCACAATGCACGCACCAGCAGGGGTGACTTGGGCACACTTAACAAATGTATGACCTTAAACTCCCTCTACCTGATGAGCTGGGGTGTGATTCCAGCATGGGTGCACGGCCCTGCGTTAGCGCTCACCCAGCTAGTGGGAGTGTACCTAGCAGTATGTATGCTATACATAGCGGAACCAACAATAGGATCCAGGTTTTCTGAATCCCCATCCAGAGTTCTGTGCACTAGGCCACACTGCCTCTTTTGGACAAACTTCCTCAAAATACATCACCATTAATCCAGAGGGACCCACCCTCTGCAAAAAAAGGAAAATTTAGGTTCCATGGTTCATTTAATCCTTGGCCTCTCTTCTGAGACTGCCAAAGCTACAAATTGTGATGGAGCTTTTTTAGATGCAATGTAAATGTTAGTTTATGAGGAACTGCTATTTGCACTCAGGCTACTGAATATTTGTGATGTGTGAGAACAGAGCTGAGCCTCTGTATCTCTTCCTGCTACTGGACTGTGGGTATAAATCAAATCACCCACGGCCCACATTCATAGATTTGTCCCTGCAGCTAATTTTGAGGGCACACAAGTGTGTCTGCAACCCCTACTCCTGCAAACAAAGGCAGAGACGCTCCAGTCTGCATGCAGCCTGACTCTGCTGAGGGCCAGGTCTCAGAGAAAGGGTTACATACGTAGCCCAGAATCCAGTGAGAGCATGTCTGCCCTGACTCATGGTTTTTTCTGGAGATTAGCCTGAATGGCCCAGTTCTTGTTCCACACATGAGCTTTGCTGCTTGTTGTGATTATGTACCAACCACGCGGGTTTACAAACTGGTCTGTTAAGATTTGCCACACTGGAGGAAAACAGTTCAGACTGAGGAGGAGGCAGCAGGAAACAGAGAGAAAACAAAAACACAACAGTTCACAGCACACCGCGTTGGACTTGAGAGTGCTCCCCCACTAACGTCCTTCTCTTATTTGATCAGCTCCAGCCCACCACTTCTAAGAGACAGGATACAGAGAGACCAGCGGGGGGTGTATGAATTGACAGGGCAGCAGGGGGTCACCTTATCCAACACCCTTCTCTCCCATCACTTCACCTCACATTCACCCCTTGGGACAGAAGTGCCAACCAGCCTGTCCTTCAGTGAGATGGGTAGGGGGAAGAAAGTGCCTGTAGCAGCTGGGTCCTATGGGAGGCACCCTCCCTCCTGTACACTTACTAAAGCAGCAGGGAGAAACTGGAGCGAGACTGAGCCTTTGCCCAGATGCTTCAGGAAACAGGACACAAACCACCTCCTGGACTAAACCACTTGAACAATTTTGTTGAGAATACAAAATAAACACAGGCGTTCAATCCACTAAAATATTTATCTGGGATCTAAAAATAAATTGGTGCCCTCCCCCCGTGATGAACCCACACCCCTTTTTGTGTGTTGCTTAGTAAGCCAGATGCTTTTTATTCCTCCTTGACCACTGTCATTCCTTTCAGATTTTTATCTCTGCAACAGAAATTCCTTCCAACTTTTCCTTCTCCCCACCCCCCTCGCTAATGCTCTTCACTTTCAAATGCTAATAATCTCCAGCCGTAAAAGGCTTAGAAGTGGTTCTAGAGTGTTTGATCTTTGGCCTGTGATCTGCTTTCATCTTTCAGCTTTCAAATGTTACTTTAGATTTACTTTAACCTAGTAACATGCTTAGTATTCATAGGCATGGACGTTTTGTATGTTGTGCGTCAAGTCTCCCCAAATTCTAATGAGGCAGGGGAAAGTTATACTTAAATACACCTGGAAAAATTAATGGTTATCTGCTAAAGGAGTTGGCGGATGTGATTGCAGAGCCATTGGCCATTATCTTTGAAAACTCATGGCGATTGGGGGAGGTCCCAGATGACTGAAAAAAGGCTAATGTAGCACCCATCTTTAAAAAAGGGAAGGAGGAGGATCTGGGGAACTACAGACCAGTCAGCCTCACCTCAGTCCCTGGAAAAATCATGCAGCAGGTCCTCAAGGAATCAATTCTGAAGCACTTAGAGGAGAGGAAAGTGATCAGGAACAGTCAGCATGGATTCACCAAGGGCAAGTCATGCCTGACTCACCTAATTGCCTTCTATGAGGAGATAACTGGGTCTGTGGATGAGGGGAAAGCAGTGGATGTGTTATTCCTTGACTTTAGCAAAGCTTTTGATATGGTCTCCCACAGTATTCTTGCCAGCAAGTTAAAGAAGTATGGGCTGGATGAATGGACTGGATAAGGTGGATAGAAAGCTGGCTAGATCATCGGGCTCAGTGGGTAGTGATCAATGGCTCCATGTCTAGCTGGCAGCCGGTTTCAAGCAGAGTGCCCCAAGGGTCGATCCTGGGGCCGGTTTTGTTCAATATCTTCATTAATGATCTGGAGGATGGTGTGGACTGCACTCTCAGCCAGTTTGCAGATGACACTAAACTGGGAGGAGTGGTAAATATGCTGGAGGGTGGGGATAGGATCCAGAGGGACCTAGACAAATTAGAGGACTGGGCCAAAAGAAATCTGATGAGATTCAACAAGGACAAGTGCAGAGTCCTGCACTTAGGACGGAAGAATCCCATGCACTGCTACAGACTAGGGACTGAATGGCTAGGGAGCAGTTCTGCAGAAAAGGACTTAGGGGTTACAGTGGATGAGAAGCTGGATATGAGTCAACAGTGTGCCCTTGTTGCCAAGAAGGCTAACGGCATTTTAGGCTGTATAAGTAGGGCATTGCCAGCAGATCGAGGGACGTGATCATTCCCCTCTATTCGACATTGGTGAGGCCTCATCTGGAGTACTGTGTCCAGTTTTGGGCCCCACACTATAAGAAGGATGTGGAAAAATTGGAAAGAGTCCAGCGGAGGGCAACAAAAATGATTAGGGGGATGGAGCACATGACTTATGAGGAGAGGCTGAGGGAACTGGGATTGTTTAGTCTGCAGAAGAGAAGAATGAGGGGGGATTTGACAGCTGCTTTCAACTACTTGAAAGGAGGTTCCAAAGAGGATGGATCTAGACTGTTCTCAGTGGTACCTGATGACAGAACAAGGAGTAATGGTCTCAAGTTGCAGTGGGGGTGGTTTAGGTTGGATATTAGGAAAACCTTTTTCACTAGTGGGGTGATGAAGCACTGGAATGGGTGACCTAGGGAGGTGGTGGAATCTCCTTCCTTAGGGATTTTTAAGGTCAGGCTTGACAAAGCCCTGGCTGGGATGATTTAGTTGGGAATTGGTCCTGCTTTGAGCAGGGGGTGGGACTAGATGACTTCCTGAGCTCCCTTCCAACCCTGAGATTCTATGATTCATTTATATTTAACAACCGCTGAGTTGGAAAAGGGGAGGGTGGAGAGACCCATGCGCAGAACCACCGTTGTTAGTGCTCTGCATTTAAATATCCTACCTCCTCCCCTGATGGGAACTGTGGCATGGTGCAGAAATGTTGAATTACTACTTAAGATTTCTAGCTACAGGAGTTGTTCCGGAATGTTTGTCATGTTCATTTCCACAGAACTAAGTGCGAGGAATATAGATGGAATCCCTCATTGAGACCATATTGGCAGAGTTCAATTATTTGCAATATGTAGCCTACAAAGGGAGGTTTTTCCCCCCCTTGTGCTCAGGTGCTGCTTCCAGGAGGTGCAGTATGTTTTTTACAGGACAATCAGGGCTATATTTTTCCCAAGTCAGCAGGGAGATGCTGAGGGAGTGAGAATAACCCTCAAACCAATAATCTCCAGCCGGGATGACCTCAAATGGGGGTATTAGAAAGGCAGAAAGAGAAGACATACCTCCTTCTTCCCCTATTGTAATTACACTTGTGGAGAAAATGACTTTGAAAACCACCACTGGCTCAAAAGCTGCTCAGGACTGCCTGGTCTTCAGTTATTGTTGGAGGCCTGAGCAGTGGCACTGATGCAATAGCCTTCCTGGTGCTGTTATAACTTAATCTGGCAGCCCTGCCACCCTTTGCCCAGAGACCAAGGAAGCAAGAACACTAGACAATTTTCAGACATCAGTGACCATAATAAATCAGAGCGCAGGAATTATCAAATACTTTGCTAATGGAGGCCCCCCTCCCACTCATTGCATTTCCGCTCAGGCCACATTGCAGGTACAAAGACTGCCCCCTCCAGCACTGGAATGGGTTACCTAGGGAGGTGGTGGAATCTCCTTCCTTAGAGGTTTTTAAGGTCAGGCTTGACAAAGCCCTGGCTGGGATGATTTAGTTGGGGTTGGTCCTGCTTTGAGCAGGGGGTTGGACTAGATACCTCCTGAGCTTCCTTCCAACTCTGAGATTCTATGAAGGGGAAAGCGAAGGAGGACTTTGCCACATTGTGGTCTCCACTGGAAAACATACCCATGGAAGGATGGTGCAAAGTGAGCAAGAGCGCCTGTCGCCATCCGAAGGGGAGCAAGGCTAGTCACCAAGCTGCAGGATGTCCCACTGCTTGTGGTGCTGGATGATACTCATGAAGTTTGGAGAAGCATACCCAGAATTAGGAGACAGGCAGATGAGCTGCATTGTGTACACCTCATGCTGATTGCCCCAGCCACGGAAGATAAATAAACTGCAAACATGGATATGCTCCAAAGACAAGGCCACTTTTCTTTCAGTGTTTCTGGAGACATCCAGCATTGCCAGCTCTCACCACATGTGATGTTTTCCACAAAGCCCCAGTTTGCACCCACAAGGGATTACACAAGAAGCCCAGCTGTCGTTTAACAAAACAGGGCATTTCTCAGCTCTTTGGTATAGGTTTGTACTGCACCTAGCCCAATAGGGTCCTGATCTATGACTCTGGCACCTACGCACTACAGAAATGCAAGGAATAAGAACACTAGTCCTCATGCTTGCAGAGAAAAGCTTGAAATTGTGACCCTGAAGCTCAGAAACCAGAAGGCAAAGAAAAATAATCCAGAGTTTATTTAAAAAAAACAAAACTCCTCAGTATTTTTGAAGATTTGATCTGGCAATAACGGGCATCCCACAGGGATGCAGCTGCTTTCATGGATTTCCTTGCAGGGCTGGTACAGAGACTGGGGGAGAAAGGACCGGAGTACAAAGTAGTGGGATTTGGGTGTTGATTGCAATCCAACCGTTTTAGTTTCGGCGCCACTGCATTTTGCAAGGTCTCTCCCTATCCGCAGGGCAGCTGCCATTTCGGGAGGCAGACCCAATGCCGCACAGGTTAATTGTCATAGGTCTCACCCCCACTTAGAGCTGTTGGGTTCCAAGATGGGGACCTGCATGGACTCCCCTAAACTAAAATCCTAGTTTAGATCTGGTAAAAGCTGCCACCACCCAATAATGTACATGTATTGGGACACAGTCCTTCCCCAAAATCCTTGGGGATCCCAAGAGCCCCAAATCCATGGAGTTCTTACACCCAGGAGAAGTAAACCATTCCCCCCTGCTTCCTCCCCCCTCCCTTTTCCTAGGAGAGATACTGGGATCCAACTACAGAGGGATGCCTTCCTCCTCCCTCCTCCCCTTTCCCTGAGAATTCACCCAAGGAAAGATCAACCAAGTCCTTAACAGAAAAGATTTATTAAAGAATAAAAAAAAAGTAAACTCTCTCTGTAATACCAAGACGGAACAATACACAGGGTCTAAACTTATAAAAACTGGAGAGACTTCCCCTCCCTCCTCCTCAGAATAATCAGAGCAACAGCAAACAGAAATAAAGAATTTCCTTCAGCAAACACACAATTGCAAATGTAGAAATCAAATTATAAGACTAATCCACCTTTCTAATTAATACTCACTATTGAATAGTAGGAACTACTCCAGGAGAACTTGGAGACATGTCTGGCCTCTCTTAGATCCAAAGAGAGAACTCAGAGACAAACAAAGAAACACAGACAAAGGCTTCCCTCCACAGAGATTTGAAATTATCTTGTCCCTTGATTGGTCCTCTGGTCAGGTGTTTCTCAGGTTACTGAGCTTGTTAACCCTTTACAGGTAAAAGAGACTTTAACCCTTAACTATCTGTTTATGACATTAATCGTCAGAGGGGTTTAAGGCCAGAGAATTCCACCCAGCATTGAGCCCAGTGCAAGTCTCGCTCAGGGAGCTGTTACTCTTGTTCTCTTTTTGTTGTTTTACTTCATGTACATCAAAAGCCACTGAGAACGTGTCTGCTCTGTGCACACGGGGGGGGGGGGTGCGCAAAACATAACAGGGGTAAAAGGGGAGAGGGGCAGGGTCATGAAAAGAGAGAGGGGAACCGGGTGACTCAAAGTGGAGGAGAGGGAAAAGGAAGCAGGTGGGCGACCGCTGAAGGCTGTCTGAAAGAGCATATGTAAACGCATGCAAGACGCAATAGGATCACTGTAAGTTAACCCTGTGCTCCTCCTGGGAGCTGACATTTTCCCTGGTTCAGACAACATCTGCGCCTCACTGAGCTTCAAGAAAGGCAAAGGATGTGCCACTGGCTGCAAGGCGAAGTTTCTGCAGTGCACAGTATGAAGAGCAGAAAAGCCCATTGCTGGTAGATCGTGTGCACACACACACCCCTACAGATGAACACATGCATCTATTCACTCACACACATGTGCACACACAGTTCTCCCCATACACCCCCCCCCAATACTGCTGCAGGGGGAGGGAACATTTTTTATATGGGCTAGAGTGATCAGGGAGACTTTTTAGCGTCTCCCTAGAGGACCCCAAACCTAGGCCACTCCCGTCCCAAGAACCACCATGCTGTTTAATATTTAAACCCAAATGGCCCAGACAAAGCTGCTTTTCTTTTTATTTATTCTTTTAATTAAACACCAATTTAAAAGGGAGAGTGAGAGAAAGGCACTAACCACTTAAACCCACACTACACCCAGGTTGCTTAGTTGGAGCTGTTATGGGCTAATTAGATCCTTAAGTGATCATTTGAAATTCCATATCAAAACTATTCATAATCTAGAGCAAAAGAAAAAAAACACAACAAACCAGACTGCAACAAGAGGAAGGTTCCCCTGCCTGTGTCTGTGCTATTTATAAAACCCCAGTCATTGATTGTATTATCTAGGCACAAAAGAAAGTTACAAGCATAAGCAAAAGAGGCCTCTGCTCTTGCTTTCCTCTGATGTTTAAATGCATCCAAAATCCATCTGGAGATTCCCCTCCCCATTGGGGTAGGGGCATATTTCACTCCCGCTCCCAGCTTTAAATTGGTTCCAGATGACTCAATTATTTTGCACATCTGCATGGTAACATCAGCCGCATCTCCGCTCTGCAGGGGACAGACCTTGGGCAGCTGTTTGGCAGCTGGAATATTAGAACCAAAGATCCTGGGTTCTGCCTCCCTGCTGCTTATTAGCTGTGTGAATTGATAAACTGCCTGGACACTTGGCTGACACTGCAGCTCATCTGAGCCTAGGAACACAGTTGTTTTAGGAGGCTCAGAGGTTCTCTACTACATCTACATGTTAACCTGCTCGATACATAGGAGACAGAGCTGGGAACAAAGAGCTGTATTTTGTAAAGCTGGTAAAAAAAAACAAAAAACAAACAAACGTTTTCCTCCCCCATACAGAATTTTGAACATTTTGTTCATTTGAAGCTTCTTATTCAAATGTCTGGATTTTTTGTGAGAGATTTCTAAGTTAAGTGAAACAAACTTCTTTGTTTCGTGTCCATTCAAAACAGGAAATGTTGGTTGTGTTTTGATTTGATTCAAAAACTGAAATGTTCCATTTCATTTTGGAATTTCCTGTTGAAAGATAAAATACATATATAATATAGTAATGGTCCCCCAATGGTTTCCTGGGAAAAAAAAGTTTGATAAAACTCCATTTTTTGGGTGGAAATTTTTTCAGTGGAAACATGTCAACCAGCTCTAGTATTCTGTGAAATGCAGAAACAAGATAATGCACATTTTGGTGAAATTACCTGCAGCACCTTAGGTGTCAGGGTTGTCTTAGTTAGAGCAGGACTCCGGGGTTCAATTCTTGGTTCTGTTCCTCGCTCAGCTGTGTTGCTTTGGGCAAGTCACTTCACCATATGGTGTCTCAGCTGGATCTTTTGTAAAATAGAGAAAATGACACTCACCTACATGGCAAAGGACTGTGTGGGTTTTAATTATTTAATTCAGTGTGCTCCTGACCCATGACTAGGACATCTAGGCACTATGGTAATGCAAATAATGAGAATAATAATATAATGCATTAAGAAGTGTTCTGAGATCCTTGGCTGGAGGTCACAGTGCTAAACGTATCACAACTGAGGTGATGTGACATCACTGAGTAGGACTGGGAAACTGTAAACCCTGTATTGGTTAAGCTGACTGGCAGGGTATTTCCCTGGAAATGCCCTTCTCTTTTAAAGCCAGAGTTTGCTAGCAATGGTGCTGCAATACACTAAGGCATTGGGAATGGAGATGGGGTTCTTCTCCGGTTTTGGGCAGGAATCAATCTCCTGGGTTTCTGTGCTCGGAGTTAGCCATTTTGGGGCTGAGCTGAGCAATGCCAGTGTTGGTTTCCCTGTTGGCCATCCAAGGCCAATGTCTCAGTAGGCTGAGATGGTCCTACAGTAAATTCAGGCCATTTCAACTCCATATTCAGTCAGGCTTCACACCCTCATCCCTCACAGGAAGCAATAGCTGTGTGACTGGAGTGGCACAAGTTGGCTGAGAATATGAAGTTCCTTCCTGGGGCAAGGATGGGCCTGGCTATTTTCTGAGGCCATTTCAAGCCCATCACAACTTCATTTACTTTCTCCCTCAAATCGCATCTAGCGTGGGAAAGTGCTGCCCTCTAGCTGAACTCTGAGACTGCACCGCCCAAGGGTCTCTCTCCTGTCACAGCCCAGAGGCCAAGGTAGCTTGGCCACTGGAGCGGGCGTACAAAGTTATAGCTCAGAACCTGAACACTCAGGTTTGTGAGCCTTGTCGCCCATGCTGCAGCTCTTCAGCTTCCACCGGGATCAATTCGACCAGTGCCGCTGATGCCTTAACATTTGTCAAGCTATTCTATTCCCCTCTGCAAGATTTATTAATTATCAATGTCTACCTCTGTGTGGCATGCAAAGGAGGGAGGAAGAGGGAGGGAGGGTGTTGTGGGCAAAGGAGATCTGTCTGAAGGGGATTCCCATGCTGTAGCAGGCTGCTTGTTTTACTGGGAGCTGGCTGTGGTTGTGGGAGGAGGTGAGGAGAGGGTTCTCTCCCCTTTTAATTAGCAGAATCTGTCAGGTCCCCTGGCCTGGGAGAAAAGGGAAGATGGGTCAGTTTGCCTGAGAGAATACACTGTGATCCTAACCAAAGGAAGCCAATGGCACAAAATACAGAGAACAAACCCAACACCTGTTAACCCAATGGACTGGGACCTTAGCACAGAAGCAGCTCCAGATTCATGAGCCTCATTACAGGTGCCAGCCACTGCAGAGGGACAAAGAGCCGCCATGTTCATTGTGCCGTACACAGTGAAAGGAAGGTGAGGTTTGCACCATCACAGCTTGCGCCAACAGCTGTGGAGACGGGGACTAGCTGCAAGCATGAACAAGGCTGAAGAGCAGACTCTGCTTTGGCACTGCTTTCTCAGCGGTAAATCTCAAAGCACTTTACTAAGATGGGCACCTTGGTCAACCCTAATTGGAGCCCAAAGAGGTGAGGTGATTTGCTCAAGGTCACACATCAGGTCAGTGGCACAGCTGAGCTTAGAACCCGTGTCTGGACTCACAGCCCACGCTCAAGCCAGTTGAGTAGCAGCATCTCTTTGGCAAGCAAGATCTATTGGGGAAAGGCTGTAGGTGGCATGAAATAATTAGTCAGCATTGCCGACTCTTGTGATTATCACAAGTCTCACAAAATCTGGGGCTTTTGTTAAAGCCCAGCTCCAGGCATCATGCTATCATGTCAGAATTTCAGCTGTCATTTAAAGTAAAAAGCAAGTTTCTAGCCCTTCTGGTTGTGGGGAAAAAGCTCTTAAACACAAAAGCTCAGGAACCAAAAGGCAAATAAAAAAACCCACATTGTATTATTAAAAAACATGTTTTTAAGCCAATCTCATGACTTTTATATGTATGGGATTGGCAATACTGGCACTGGAAGATGAATTTCCAATGCTTAACAATACCAGTTCGGCGGACAGGAGGAGAATGGACAGCTCTGATTGCTGGGGTTCAAATCTGGATCACATCCCATGGACAGCCAGGCTGGTCTCCTTTGCTTCAGGATGTTTCAGGGAAGAAAAGCCACCCCTTTTTGTACCCACAGGAAATCCCCTCACCTCCCTGCTTCACACACCCCCAGCCTGGCTGCAGAAAACCCCCCTGGGCATCTAGTGAAAGCCTACCCTGATATGCCTAACCTTGCCCCTTCTGAGGGGCCAAGGTCCCCGCAGCCCCACGACAATGAGAACAGTGCTGGAAGTGCCAGGAGTCTGATCAGTATGCAGAGCCCTTATTAGTATTGGCTTGAGTATTGATAAGAAAACATTGTTTCAAACTTCAGACCTCATTTGCTTGCTAGGAAACAGCAAAGCAAAGCAAGTGAGAGGCTCTGAAAGGAGTCTATGTTCTCAGAGGCACATTTAGAATTCCAAAGCACTTTAAAGTGGGGATGCGGTCCAGGGAATATCTGGTCTCAGTGCAGGTTTGTTTTTGCTGGAATTAGCTGATGCTTATTGTAAGCTCCCGTGGCTCACTTTCATCTCCAACTCAACCTCAGTTCCCTCCTCCTCCCTTTCCATGAGGAAGCCACCATTCTGCCTCTGTTGCAGAGTGCATCAGATGGGCAGGACGGGCGCAGCTCCACTAGGTAATACTGACAAGATTACCAGCAGTTTGCTGGAGCAGTGTTGCATTTCAACTAAAGCCAGGGAAGATGGAGGGAAAGCTTTGGAACATTGTCACTAATTTCTAGTGAAGGACAAACCTCACAGGGAGCAGAGGTGCACTATGGCTAAGCCCCAAAAGTTTAGCCTCCTCCCCCCCGCCAAAAAAAAGCTTATCTGAATCTTTAGGCCAGGTAGGCAGCAGAATGTTTCCTGGCTGCTCATCGTATGCCAGCACTTAGAGACCCTGTGTGGTGACACTGGGCAGCGTAGGCTGCATTAGTCAGTCTGAGAGCTCCAGAGCCGGACAGAACTGCAGGGTTTGTCTGTGTCGAACAGCCTTGTGGAGGAATCCTCTTTGTATTGACTGCAACCGAGTCCTGGCGCTGCTCTGCTGCCAAAGACCTTTACACCTTGGCTGGGCTTCTTTTCATCCTCTTCCACCTTCCTCCCAAAACAACCAGCCCTGCCCTGCTTCTCTCTTCTAGGCCTGTTCAGCCTCCTCCAGACTGAGGGACAATGGGAAAATATTAGTGCTTGAAGTCTCTCTTTCCAGTACAACACAGGGATGGATATTTGGTGGCCCAAGTGACATGAGTTTAGCAAGCCTCATTCCAAGTGTCCACATCACGATAACAACCCTGTCCACACGGCTGGCAGCCTTGTTGGCTGTTCTCAGCAGGGAGGCCAAGAATTCAGTGGACCACTGAGAATGAATTAGTAGAGGAGATGCTTCCAAGTGAGCAGCTGGACCCACCGGCAGGCAGCAGAGAGTGTGGGAAGCTGACACGGTTCGTCCTCCCATGTAGTACCTGTTCTATGGATACAAGACACCAATCCCCTGGGTTGTTATCCTGGCACCTTTTACCAGCACAAAATTCACTTAAAATAACACAGGTGGCTCATCCGACATGTTCAGCATCCTCTGTGATCTACAAGGGAACCTCTGCCAGGCCTGGCACAAGATGGAAGGAACAGGCTCTGCCGGGAGGGGACGGACGGGGGGAACGGGAGGGGGCACACTCAAATTGAATCTGGATGCCAGTAGCTGAATGCATAGCTCACCCGTTTCTCCCCCTCTGCCCTAGACACCTGCAATGAAACAAGCTGCCAGCTCCCAGGATGAGATACTGATGTTTCAAGTTCCACTGTTCACTCTATCAGCAGTGATTCAAGGCTTCGTCAGATGCACCCCTCAATTAAAAGGTAGCCAGACAGCAGCAGGCACCAGGAACACAGAATATTAATTCCGGACGCTCCTGGGAGACAAACAGTCAAAATGAGAAATGCCACCACGAGGGAAATCCATTTCAAAGGGCAGCTCAAGAGGAGGAAAGAGGTGTTTTTGCCAGAGTCTTTTATGCTTTGTTTCAGAATAATTCCTCTTCATCCTCAGCCCTTCAGCTGCGTGGGGACTTGGTGCATGTGTTTGCATGTTCTTCCACCGCTGTAGTGGCTTTGAGAGGCTGTACCTAGGTCGACAGAATAATTTTTCCATCAACCTAGCACTGTCTACACTGGGCTTAGTCTCTCGGGGGTGTGAATTTTTCACACCCCCTGGTGATGTAGATAAGTCGAGCTCACTTTCTAGTGTGGACCAGCTCTCAGACACTAAGTGTCTTCTATACAAGAGAATCCTCTTCACGATCTCCCAGGGCTTGACTCAACAGTAGGCATTAGCTTCAGAGCTGGGTGGGAAATGATTTTCCCATCCCATGAAAATATTTGATCAGGACAAAAAGTCAAAATCTCAAAAATTTTCAAAAATCTGAAAAAAAATTGGTTTGGGTCAGTCAACTCATTTCATTTCAACTGTTCTTTATTCTTTAACATTTTTGTTTGCTATCATAGCTTAATTTTAGAAAAAATAATTTTGAACTGGAAAATCAGAATTTTTGTGTTGATTATGTTGAAACAAAATGTTTTAACAATTTAAAACATTTTCAACTTTTTTTTTTTTGAGTCAAATATTTGTCAAAACCGACCCTTTCCATCAAAATGAGAACTTTTTGTAGGATCGATATTTTACAATAAAAGGTTTTGGCAAAACACTCCCAACCAGCTCTAATTAGCATCTCTGGGCTCCAATGCTCAGAT
Source organism: Mauremys mutica (assembly GCF_020497125.1). Classification (NCBI taxonomy): domain Eukaryota; kingdom Metazoa; phylum Chordata; order Testudines; family Geoemydidae; genus Mauremys; species Mauremys mutica. Next base: position 3,143,250 of record NC_059093.1, read on the forward strand.
CCAGTTTAGGATTCAGGTTCAAAGCAAAAATCTCAATTCAATTTCTCTCTTGCATTTATCAACACCGAACTGCAGCAATCTCTCACAGCCAAACACACGTCTCCACCATCCTGACTTGTGGAAATCTCAAAAGGCCAGCTCTTCTCATGAGACTTCCACCACCTTGGCCTCAAATTCCGTGAGAACAAGTTCCCAGGTAGGCCTTTTCTGATTATTCCATGCTGGATTAACAAACTCTGTTCGGATGGATTTTGCTCTGGGAATTCAGATCCAACTCCCGTCACATGTGCTGAGATACAAAAGGGTTAGGGTAGATGTTTTGGCCCCTTCCTAGTATATAATATAAATAAGCATAGAACCACCGCGAATTCACACCACCTGCTAGGAGAGCCATTGCAAATTGCCAAATTGGGGCCTGATTTAAAACCCACCGAAGTCAGTGGGACACTTTCCATTGTCTTTAATGGGTTTCTGGCTCAACTCGTTTGTGAACTGGTGAGCAAGTGTAATGATAAAACTCAACATTGCTGCTTCCTCTAATATTTTTCATTAACTTAGGCAAGAGCTGTTGACTTGTAAGTGATAATGACACTGTGTATCATACACTAGTGAGCGTTCTATGGAAGAGCTTGTAAGTAACTGAAAACTCAGTCCCCTCCCTACTATGAAATCAGAGCTGAGAAGAGGGCTGAGAGCAGGGCCGGGTGTCTTTGGGGAATATTACTGGGCTTGTGGATCAGTGGTGTGTGAATTAGCAAGGCTCTAATGCATGTCCTCAGAAATGGGAACAGCTCTCTGGCTGTGCCTGGGAAGCAGAGAATTGACCCTCCTTTTGGGGTAACCCTAATCATGAATTACACATGAAAATCTTAAACAGGGGGTCCGTAGTGCAATAAATTCAAGCAAAATTCACCTAAGAGAGACACAAGATGTGACTGCTGCTGCCAATCCTGCTACGTCAAGTGCTGTGGACTTCTGCTGGAAGGGGGCGTCGGGGCAGTGCGAAGCATTGCTACGGTGTCTTCCGACCCCTTTGAGCTGCACGTATAGCCCTGGAGCGGACAGTTACCGGCGTAAGGCCTCCCTCTCTGTCTCGGGCATGTGTGATCAGGTGATTAAAGATACACACAAGGGGGGCAAACTAGGGACTGGCAACCTTAATTCTGGCATTTCCTCACTCTGAGTGCTTGACTTTGAAACCTGAATGCTCTTCGAAGATGCAAGAAGGTTTGGGGACACACTACATATTTATATGTCCCCAGCAGATCCAGCTCTGTTTTCTCGTCTCCTAGGGGAAGGCCTTTTTCTGCACTGTCGCTTCCTTTTTATTCTTATTAGAAATTTCCCTACATTTAACGAAGCAGCTTATTTCTCCCTGGAAGTGGCTGTACACTGGGCTCCTGACTCAGCTGAGCTAGAGGGAGCAGCTGCTCCCGCCGTGCTCGTTCGCTTGCATCTAGTCTCTGCACAGTCTGGTGCCTGGAAATGTCAACTCCTCCTTCAGCCAAAGCCAAAGGCTCTGGGACCACACAGCGCCAGCATCATTACCATAAAGTTAATAAAAATAAGCCCTCAATAATGATAATAAACCCAAAATTAAATGTGATGCCAGAGGAGTAAAACAGAATGGATCCAGAGCCCTTCTCCTTAACAACTCTCATTCCCTCCCGTCTCCTTCAGACGGGGGGGGGGGATTAGCATCTTAAGCATTAGGAAAGGGTTTGAACATAGAAAGAGAAAAGCTATTAGAGTGCAGTAGGAACAGACACGCCTCTCTTGTGGTGTTAGACTCAGACTTCCACTGGAGACACCGCTTGGGTCTTTAAAGAGACACTCCTGAGCTGCTTACTGCCCACACGTCCCAGGTACCGTCCGTCCAGCTCGGCTGCACCTATTTGTGCCTCTGACTATTTCAGGTATGTCTATATTGCTGCTGAATTGCCAAAAGTACAGTACCAAGTATCATTGGATCTTTCATGTGGCTAAGCATTTATATCACACTTACTACTGTGGGGTGACTGACTGCCCTGAACATCCTAAAACAAATGCCTGAACCCTGTGCATTAACCTAGCTTGCCTTGCCATGTTGTGTTGCACATCAATATTGAACCAAATCCTGATGCTCTGTCTCCCTGCACTGTGCTGCTGCAAATTAGTATTAGCTGTATCACCATGCAGCATCTCCTTGCACTATGCTGGCGCACTTCAGTTTTATCTCCATCAGAGTGCAGCATGCACTTGCAGCAGGTTGCACCATGTTATGTTAGTGACACCTGCATGGCGATAGGCTCTCCCCTGGTATTATGCTGCAGGTCTCTAGAATCAAAGTATATTCCCATGCACTCTCTCCCCCCCACCCCCAAGATACTACAGCAGAAAGGGCACTTCCCAGAGCTGGAAAGTTTCTAACCTGTCCTTTGTGCCTCCGAGTTTTGCAGGGTTCTGAACTGACCCAGCTGGGCTTCATTAGCCAGCAGCTTCAGAACTCCCACTGCTGATTTGTTGTTAATGAAGCTTTGAAGTAAGCAGCCAGCACTCGTGATGGACTGAATGCTCCAACCTGGGCCAGCTCCTGCCAGATATCCCTGAAGTCTCGCACAGCCTCTCCTTGGGACACTGTTCTCTCTGATGCCTCTTGCAGTGAAAACACCCCACTGACCCCTGCAGAACGGATGTGGCCAAGCTTCAGAGACGGGGTGCCTGCCTCGGAGTTTGACGACATTGCTAGGTCTGTGCTTAGTGGAGACTGCTAAGAAAGCAAACCAGGGGATTCTCAGTTTCTGTTTGGTTTTTCTTCAAGAAAGAGTAAATTCCCTTCATGGCTGCACAAGGTTTAACTGCTGGCTGGGACAAGCTCCAGGGATGTCAGGCACAGCCTGGGAACACTTTTGTGATATTTTCCTTTCATGTTGTATCAAGAGACTTGGAATTCCATGAAGGAATAACTGTTGCCCCCTCGTGAACTAACATCAGGTGTTTAAGGTGCCTCCTGAGAGGATATTAAAGTAGAACAAATGTGGCACTTTCCCCTAAACGACACAAGCTGCCAATATGACTAAAGGATATGTTCCCAGCTCCTGAGCAGAGTTTGGAGCCTTGGAGTGAGTTAGTTCCTCACTAGGAGTGAAATGAGTGGACACACTCCGGAGAGTCTTTCCTAATATAATATTAAGTAATGTTTTGATTGCATGCAGAGCCTCCCATAAGGATCAGGGCCCGATGGTGGTAGGTGCTGTCCAAACACATAGTAAGAGAGTGTGGGATTAATCCAGTGCTGAGCTCAGCAGCTACCAGATTCTGGCCTTTCTGGTCACTCTTTCCATCAAAACCAGTTGGCCCAGGTGTCTGTCAAAATTACAGACTGAGTTGGGTTGGGTGCTGAAGTTCTCAAGGTTGGACAGTTGTGTCCTTCCCCCTCTATACCTGTTTTACAACACACTTTTTTTTTTTGATTCAGTAACCCTTTTGGGGTATTTTTTCCTAAGGCCATGTCTACACTGGTAATTCACCAAATGAAGTGAAATCCACCTAATCCTCTTGCAAAATGATTTAAGTGTTCCTACATATAGGCTCGCATTCGCTTCACTACATTGGTCCAATACCTGATTTCAGTTAAACTGGTGCCCGTTTTGCATGCGGACCAGCTCTTAAAACCAAGAAGCGAAATTCTGGCTCCATTGAATTCAATGGGACTTTTGCCATTTACTTCAATCAGGCCAGGATTTCATCCAAGGTCTTCAGAAAGTTAAAATCGGCACAGCTCCATTTAAGTCAACAGGATCTGGCCTAAGAAATGTAATATTAGCTAATTGGTTAATTAGTTAATTATTAGTTGCTAATGAACAGAAACTTCACAGGCATCTATTGTCAACATTGGTGATCAACCTAATGCTGAGCTACGTGGGATCTGCAATACAGCTGCAAACAACTTATCTGCCAAGATCCAAGGCAGATCAGAAGTTCCCCCAAGTGATGGAGAGAAAGAAGGCAGGCTTCAAACTCAAGCTCGCTCCTGGAATCCAACAGCTCTTTGGCCCTACCGAGTCTGCTCTTGGCCTAGAGCTGAATAACTTTTGGTCTCCAGTTGTCGTCAGCCCTTTAGATTTCAGATCAATCATTTCTGAAACTCAGAGCTGTAGCAAAAATGCTTTTTGAGTGTAACAGGATTTTTCACAGCCTACACAGCGGAGGCTAAAGTTGCTCATCACCTGCTGTTGTAATCTGCACCGCTAAGCCTCCAGCTCTATACAGAAAGCTTAACTTTGCTTTGCTTATTTGCGTTCTCTATTCCCTTGCATCCGGCAGCCATATTTCAGGGAGGAAACGCTAAGCTTTTTTCCCCCTGACTCCAGACAAAGGCATTTCAAAGGAGATACAAATTGCTGATTAAATTATTGGCTTTAAGCCTCATCTAGGAAGAGCCCAATTAAAGAAGAGTCCCTGTTAAAGGGAAGAAAGATATTTTCTGTGACTCTCTCTGAGCGCTGTCGAGAAAGAAAGTCCCCCCACTTTGCGAGGGGACTATATTCGTCTCAAGCTAAGAAACGGGCCTGGAGGTTCCCCAGTCTGTCCCATCTAACGTGTCCGAGTCTCACCCTCAAGACAAGGCTAAAAGAGTATGTTTTTGGGGAGTAGGGTTAAGACCCTGAACTGGGACTCTGGATATCTGGGTTCAGTTCCCTGCTCTGCTCATTAATTATTATTAATCTATTTATTTCCATTACAGTAATAACAGAGATTGGTGACCCATTGGGCTACATGCTGTATGAACACATAGTTGGAGACAGTCTTCACCCCAGAAAGCTTGCAATCTAGATAGACAGTGTGCAGGGGAGGGAGGGCACACAGTGAGGGGAGGGGAATTGCACATGGTTACACAGCAGTAGGGTGACCAGATGTCCCAATTTTATAGAGATAGTCCCAATTTTTTTCCCCTTATATAGGCTCCTATTACCCCCCCTCCCACCCCGTCCCGATTTTTCACATTTGCTGTCAGGTCACCCTACACTGCAGGTCAGTTGCTGAGCCAGATGTCTTCTGAATCTGATTGAGTGTCCTATCCACTAGACCACACTGCGTCCTTTTTCTTGGATTCCCTGAGTAATATGGGGGTAAGTCATTTTAGCTCTCAGTGCCTCAATTCCCCATTGGTACAATGTGGAGAATTGACCTGCTTGGTTTTTTTATGGGGCAGGGCCTGTCTTAGTATGCGTTTGTACAGGACCCGGCATAAGGCCCTGGTCTTGTTTGGGGGCTCTAGGTGTTACTGTCACACATTAAATAATAAACCTGTTCAAACCAGGAGAGCCATTCAGCCATTGGAACAGAAAGTTTCAAGTAGCCCAATCCATTCTGCACATTCAGCTTTCCTTCAGGAGCTTCCACGGCCAATACAAGGGAAGCATAAGGGGGAACTGGAGTGATCTTTGATTAGTTGCATAGTGTAAATGCTATGACAGCTCCTGTGTTTCTTCATAAACCTAGTTCTCAGGCTGACTGTGTAGCAGTTCGTGCATCTTTCCATGAATCTGCCTCATGTAAGCCTGGGCAGACTGATGGTTCTGCTCAGTGGTGTCGATCCCAAGCTTGTCCTTGGTTTCAGCTGGGTTTCAATTTGTTTTTTTTTATTAATATTAAACCAGTGATGCACAGTAAATCTCCAGGGCTTCAAACCAACACTGGAAAATGGTTTGTGTGAATGCCCTGACAGCTCATATCCCCACACTCTGACCCCGCTGAATAAAAAGGGCCTGCTGACAACGTATGCCCACAGGGCTCATCCCCCAAAGGTCTGAGGGAAACCCCTGCTAACTGACATCCCTATGGACAGATCCGCAAAGGAAACTGAACTCCTCAAAGTCAGATCGCCAGATGTTTGCACAAGCCCCTCACAAACTGGGATCTGTATTGATTTTTCCCCATGGGTTTGCATAAAATCCCTGCCCCTTGCCTGGCTCTGCTCCTGATCACCTCCAGTGCATCATTAACAGACTCAAAAAAATGTTTCAAAGAAAAGGAAAAGAAAATAGACTCTCTAGGGCCTGATTCTTCTCTGCTCTGTGTCACTGCAACCCACTTGGAGTCAGTGGAACTGCACCTGCATAAATCTAGTGCAACATGGTGGAAAAGCAGGTTCTCTATCATCTGTACACTGCCAGCTGTTTGGGGCAAGGATTGTGATACTCTCTGCCTTTGGAAAAACACCCAACTCTACAATCTAAATAACTAATAATCATTGGATCAAATTCACCTCTGGTGTAACTCCACTGCTTTTTCTCCCTGCAAAGCTATAGATCAAGTCCATCCTCCTGCAATGAAGTTACTTCAGGGATGAATTTGACCCATGGCATTCAGACTAGGTAAGCATCCAGGCTGAAGATGCTGGGATAGTGGAGGACTCAGACTTCATTAGATTCTATTATAAAAGGATGATATACTATCTTCACAGATAAACGCAACACTTAATGCAGCGGATTGCTGAGTAGAGAAACTGGGGAGTTATAGACGTTAAGAAAGTGCTTTTGCAAAGCTACAAACCTATGGAATGTGAAACGACCAAGATTAGATTGAATTAATATGTACGGGTGTTTCTTTTAATAAAGATTTCCTGCACAAGCATTTCATAAAAATGCAAATCTTGGTTGAGATTTATAATTAGTAAGGATATGTGCGGAGCTAACAAATCATCAGCAAAGCCAAGCTCACCACAGATAATTGCATAGATCTGAGCTCAGTGTCTGATCAGACCCTCTGAGCCTTACAGACGCCCAGCCACTTGGGAGGAGCGCCAGTGCTGTGGGTACAGGGTCTCTGTAACAAGAGGCAAGACTGGATGGACCACTGGAATTTCCAGCAAGACAATCCTTCTGTGCCTGCGTTTTTCTTCTTTTCATTTGTAATATGGTAGCATCTAGGAGCCCTAAATGGACTCAGGACCCCATGGCACCAGGCAACACGCACAGATATAGTGGAAAGACCATCCCTGACTCCAAGACTTTACAATCTAGTATAGCCTGAGAATACATCAGAATTCATCTCAAGTAGCCACACTTCCCATACAAGGGCTATTGATTGTCACAGCATTTCTGCCACTGCCTTGGAAATGAAGTCCGGGCATTGAAACACCCCCTTCCCCCATTCATAGCCTCGCCAGGCCAAACAGAGAACAAGGAGCTCTTGAAATTGCACAGAAGCAGGGCCGGCTCCAGGCACCAGCTAAGGAAGCAGGTGCTTGGGGCGGCCAATACAAAGGGGCGGCGCTCCGTCCACTATTGGGGCGGCCCATCCGAGTCTTCAGCGGTGAGTCCCTCAGTCCCTCTCTTTCTCTTTGAGCTGCCGCCGAAGAGGAAGAGAGGGAGTGAAGGACCCCCGCCGCTGAAGAATGGAGCAGCACGATTGAGCTGCTGCCAAAGTGCCGCCAATTTTTTTTTTTTTTTTTTGGAGGGGGGCTGTTTGGGGTGGCAGAAAACCTGGAGCTGGCCCCGCACAGAAGCCCCTCAAGTTTTAAGTGCAGGAACATAAGAATATGAGGAGGGACGGGGAGACCATACCTATGGCTACCGGTTCTCCAGACAGCCCTCAATGGATCATGCTGAAAAACACCCCTTCTTCCCTTTCACCCAGCCTGGGCCATTGCTCCATTACGTGTGGTGGAATATTAACTCTCTGATCACTGTCACCCAATGGGAGCCGAATGGTTATTCATTACTAGCATTGCTTTCAGGTCCCTGGACTCATCTCTCTTAGGCCATGTCTAGATATACAGCTCCGAAGCCGTGCACTGGTACCAGTACAGCTGTGCCACTGCAGTGCATGGGGGAGAGCTCTCCTGTCAGCATAAGAAAACCCCCTCTGCGAGCGGCATAAGCTGTGTGCGCAGGAGAAGCTCTCCCGCCGACAGAGCACTGTGCACACCAACACTTATGTCGGTGCAATTTATGGTGCTTGGGGGGAAGGGGTGGAATATTCACACCCCTGAGTGACATGAGTTTCACTGACACAGGCCATAGTGCAGATACAGCCTTAGCCTGCAAGATGTAACAAATATGATGGAACAATCCTTTGTACAAGGGGATCTAGCGGCAAACTCACAGGGTGCTCCACTCACCGCTTGTCTGGCACCTCCTCTTGGTCGCTCTGGGGATTACCCCTTCCGCAGTCTGCACACTGTTACTCCCTCTCTGTGGTCTGCAGCTCCTTGCTCACGCCAGGAGCCTCAGCATCTCCTCTGTGACGTAACCCTCCTCTGGGGTTCTCCGCTCCAGGCAGTGTTCCCCCTTCCAGGATACAGTCCATCAGCAGTCCTAGGCAGTCCTCCCATCCACTGCCTCAGTTCCTGGTGGCTTGTAGGGGAACCCAGGCCTGCCCTCTTCTCCAGGCTCCAGTCCAGGGACCCTCTCTACCCCTTCCCTGGACTGCTTCCTACGCTATCATTCCCCTTCTCTCTCTGGGTGTGCCAGCCGCAAGAATCCTCCACCCAAGGAGTAACTGCAAACACTCCTCCCTCTTCCCAGGAAGTAACTGCTACATGCATTCCTGCAGCCTTTCCCAGCAGCTTGCCTGTAGACTAGGCCTATTCCTGCACCGGTGAGCCTCTCTCTAATTACCTGCCTCCAGCCTAAAGCTCCCCTCTTTGCAGCCTAATTAGTTAATTAGGCCCACCTGGCCCAGTTCAGCTCTTGCAAGGCCAGAGTGTGGAGCACTTCCCCTTACATAAAGTCAAGGGGAAGAAAAGAAATAACAGCAACAATAGAGATAAAATTCTATTCACTGGTGCCTTAGAGTCCAACTGGAGATCTGAGCGGAACTAGTCAATTGCAAGTATTACATTTTCTGAGTTTCTGGTACTGCTACTCATTTACTCCACAAATTAAGATGAAAGGTAAGAAAAGCTGGGAGAATTGGGACCTAAATTGCCATTTAGCCCACCAAGATTTACCCAAATCTGCTCTGCAGTACAGCTGCTTTAGCATCACTCAGGAAATGGGAAAATAGAATGCATCTCTGTCATAGGTCTCACCCCCACTTGGAGCTGTTAGGTTCCAATGTGGGGACCTGCCTTGGTTTCCCTCTAAACTAAAATCCTAGTTTAGATCTAGTAAAAGCTGCCACCACTCAATCAGGAAATGTGGATTGAGACACAGTCCTTCCCCAAAATCCTAGGGGATTCCAAAAGCCCCAAATCCATGGAGTTCTTACACCCAGGAGAAATAAACCATTCCCCCATGCTTCCTCCCCCCTCCCTTTTCCTAGGAGAGACACCAGGATTTAACTACAGAGGGATACCTCCCCCTTCCCCTTTCCCTGAGAATCCACCCAAGGAAAGATCAACCAAGTCCTTAATAGAAAAGAATTTATTAAAGAATAAAAAGAAAGTAACTTGTCTCTGTAATCCAAGATAGAACCATACAGGGTCTAAATTTATCAATCTCTGGAGAGAATCCCCCCTCCCCCTTTCTTTCTCAGTGAAAGCAAAGTAACAGCAAACAGGAATAAAGAATTTCCTTTAGCCAACACACAATTGCAAATGTAGAAATCAAATTATAAGACTAATTCGCCTTTCTAATTAATACTCACTATTAAATAGTAGAAACTACTCCAGGAGAACTTGGAGACATGACTGTCCTCTCTTAGATCCAAAGAGAGCTCTGAGCAAACAAGGAACACAGACAAAGGCTTCCCTCCACAGAGATTTGAAAATAATCTTGTCCCTCATTGGTCCTCTGGTCAGGTGTCCACAGGTACTGCTTGTTAACCCTTTACAGGTAGACAAAAACCTTAACCCTTAACTAACCGTTTATGACAATCTCTTTGTATAGTTCTACCTTGTTCTTCTCCTTGGTATCAAATCAGAAATCATACTAAAAAAATAAATGAGGTAGTAAGGTTCATGGCCACTTGAATCCCTGGTGGAAGAGAGTTCAGCAATTGTGGGTCAGTCGCTGAGAAAGTTGAGTCCACTGCATTCACATCTCACCCACACAAGTGTCATTTAAAAGTTTCCAGCCTTAAGATGGTGGAGACATTTTGGAAAACGTGCACACTAAACACTTAAAACCAGGCAGGAAATTAAAAAAAAAAAGTTCTGAAAATCTCCTTATTTCTAAAAAAAATCTCAAAGTTTTGGGGGTCTGATGTGAGTCTGAACGCTTGGGGGTTGGTTATCTTGAAATCTGGTAAGAGGCTTTGAAAATTTCAGCCCAAATGTATAAAGTGATACTTTTGTGCCAATGTTTACATCTCTAAAACTTCCAGTGATGGAGAGGTTTTTACATTGCTCCTTATAGAACAGGCTAGACAAACACATGCCAGGGATGGTCTAGATTTTCTTGGTCCTGTCTCAGCACAGGGGCATGGACTAGATGACCTCTGGAGGTCCCTTCTAGCCCATTTCTGTGATTCTATGCGGAGTCCTATGCCCAACAGGTGCTGAGATATTACAGTGTTGAGCATGGTATAAACACATCTAGAGAATAGAACAGAACAGAGGGCGTCACACACTGTCCGTATGGGAAGACAGGGACCACAGCAGAGCTGTCCTGCCCTGTGTTCTGCAGCAGAGAGACATTCAGAGGAATGAGAGAAATGAGCTCATTTAAATGGTATTTGAATCCCCACTGGGGGCTCTTACCGAAATGGAATTTGAATGGAGCGGCTGAGTGCAAGGTCGAGAGCTGAGAGCGGCCCAGGAGCTGCTCTCCTCTGGCAGAGTTATTTAAAATTTAAACCCACAAATTAAACAATTCTTTTTTATGATGATAAGAGTCCATGTTCCGAGTCCCTGAACACCCCTTCGCTCTGTGCAGCTATGCTGAGAAGCCCAACGCTGGCTGAAAAACCACTGTTCACAAACGGCTTATGGATTTCAAGAGCAGGTCTGTTCATTCCCAACCAGCCCACATAGCCTCTCAAATCCCCTTTCTGTGCCTAAGCTGCTAGGCCGTGACACTCACTTCTCCCACTGGACAGTGTTCTGCATGGCCTTGGAGGAGGGAGAGGGCCTGAACCTCTTCTCATTTACGCCAGTTTTACAAGGGGGTAACTCCACTGACTTAATGTTGCAGTCGAGTTCCACTTTGTGCTTGTAGATTCATATTTAAAGCTGTGATGCAGAGCAAAACTCAGGAGAGGAGGTGGGAGAAAAACAAGCCCTGATATTTTTACGCAGGATTTTTTTGTGTCACCAAATGTAACCTATTTTTTTGACTCCTTAAGTGCTTGTTCCTCTCCCACGCCCACCTGCTGCACGGATGTAATGTGGTTAAATGGAAGCTGGAGCATGAAAGGATAGAGATTCTCACCCATGCGTCTAACTATGGACAAGAGTAAATGACTAGAACAAGAACTGGAAGTGTCTCACATAAAATAAAACAGAAGAAAAATAGGTATCAGACAGTATACAATTTGATGATGCAAAGAAAGATTTACCTTTCCCAATGCAAAGCAGAGTTGCACTGTTAGTGTGAGGTCATTACTGGGGATGGTGGGAAAATTGCATTGGAATTTTTTTTCTATAGAAAATAGGATTTTTTAACAAACAACTATTTTGGAGGAATGTGTCTGCTTTCCTCAAAAGTTTTTCATTTTGCTCCAGAAAACCAAACACCCAAAAACTGTTTTGACAAAAATTTTCAGCATTTTTGGCCAAGAATGTTCTGGTTTTATGTGTTTTTTTTTATGAAGAGTCAAAATTTTCAGGGGGGGGGGAGAATCCATTTTCTGACCAGTTCTAGTATCTATTTTTAGGCTTCAGGGATTCATGCAGGCATTAGCTTTTGAGGGCTAAGAAGAAGTTTTCCCTGGGGACAGGTTATCCCATAACTGCATCTCTGAAGCAGCTGGTGGTGTTGGTGTTGGTGAGAGGATACTGATTATGGACAATGGTCTTATACAGGATGGCAATTCCTATGATGCTCTCTAGCCTGGCTGCACCTGGCATGTTTTGCAGCATGGCCTGAGGGAACAGTGATTAGTACAAAGAGCAGGAGCAAATCTGTGGCCTGGCAACTGGGGGCTGGAGAGTGTCCGTTCCAAGCTCGATTCTAGGCCTACTTTGGTTTTCATGGCCCTATTTAATCAGCTGTTGATTTACATTATTCAGCCAGTCAAAAAAACAAGGCAAATCAACTGTTGCTCTTCTGCAATTTGCTTTCCTTGAGGTGGCAGACACCTATGAGAGGCTAATTAACCTTCAGGGTTTAAGGCAGAGGATTTTATGTTTGTTTGTTAGAACCTGACTAGTTGAAGATTACTGTAAAATTTTAATTAAGTTATGCAAATTGTTTCCCCACTTATGTGCTATAAGAAGATGGCTGGCAGCAGTCTGTGTTTACATCCGCGTGCAAACATACACACCCACACGCAACACACACATGCTCCACTCAGAGTCACTGCAGTGAGGGGAGTCAGCTCGGGTGCCCTATCTCCAGGAATAACACACTCTTGATGCTTTCTGGTTTGATAATGCCATTGCTCCTTCTGCTGTCCCCAACTAACTGTGGCCTGGTGCCATCGCACGAGGCTGCGTCATCTCCATGGGGCTTGTGCTCTCGCTCTCCCAGCGCCAGCCCTCTCCATCCACCTGCCCTAGCTCTGGCCAGCAGCAGCGAGTTGGTGCCGACCCTCCGACCAGCACACTCCACTAGTGGGGCCCAGGAACGACTGAGCAGGAAGAGCCATTCCCATTGGCCAGGCATTGGCAGCCATCACTGTGGGGCCCGAGTGAATGTGCTAAACAGAGATGGCAGAGCAGGTTAGCAGCCTGGCATGGCCAGCTCCCAAACCTCTTAGGGCTGCTGTGATGGGCACTTGATCAACAATGGCAGCATGAGCAAAATGACCCATGAACAGCAGCAGTGGTGAGTTACAGAAACAGCCCTTGCGGTGGCATTCTGAACGGTGTGTCTAGGTGGCCTGTGTGTACAGGCAGAGGGTGTCTGTGTGGGCGAGCACCTGTTACTATCGGACCAGCTGTCTCGGGTGCTCATACCAAGGGATCTGAGCACTGGGTGTGCAACCCTTGAGTTCTCTGACCCTGCAGGAAGAGCAGCTATTGTTGCTGGGTGTGCATACAGGGAGAAGCAGGTCGCCCCCCTGTCTGTGTTCCCACATGGTACTGGAAACTCATGCCCTGGGCTTCCCATTGTGAGGAATTTCTCTATTGTGTTAGCCAGTCATCACAGCGGAGGACCCTAGATGGTACCTCCAGTCACAGCTGGACAAACCATTCTGTGAGCCAACCGCAGTATGAGAACCTGCCATGCTCAGCTTCTCATGGGGGTTTTCAAAAAAACTACCCCCCAATTTTTTCCTTTTTGTCTGTGCATTTTCAGCAGCTTTTCCCAGCATAGCCCCCTTCCCCCCCCCCCATGTCCTCTCTCCCGCACAAAAATGCTGTGCCCTCAGGCGTCCTACTGAAGAACAGGGAAAGGGAAGCTGAACTGAAGTTTAAAGATGGGAGTCCAACAGCTTCATGGTGTGGATCCTCGAAAAAAGAGAGGGATCCATTGATGGACCCAGCTCCTGGCCAATCCCCTGGGCTTATCCTCACAGCTCAGTTCTCCATGTACCAGGAGTGGCACATAACCACACACCCCCCCACAAAACCACTGTGCAGTGTACATGAATTGGGTATTATTCCTTTACATAGTTTGGGAGCCTTAAGGGCCTCACCCGACTGCCTTCTAGTGCACAAGACACCAGAACCTGAGAACAGCAGTGCACAGATGGAGGTGGCCCTGTGAGTTGGTACATTGCTAGGAAACACACTCATTTGGAACGTAACTGTGGTTTTCTTACACCCTTAGAGCTGTGCGGAGAGCAGTGACACAACGTGCCGGTAAGCCCCCTTGCTGGGGGGAGTGGTGCATGCAACTGGGACGGCTGGTAGAGCTGGTACAAGGAGAGCTGTAGGTAGAAGCATGCCACAGCAGGCCCCTGCTTTAAAATAGGAGGCATTATGGGAATCAGGACTCCTGGGTTCTCTCCCTTGCTCTGCCACTGATGCACGATGGGGCTTTGTGACACTCACTTATCTGACTTCAGTTTCTCCCCCATTGGTGAAGTTAAGGTTAATAGGGATGCTGGGGGTTGTGAGGATTCATTCATTAATGGCTGCAGAGTGCTCTGAGCTTCTCCGAGGCAGCTGAGAGGTGCTATGAGTGCAGTGCATATTTGTTACTGATGCTGAATAAGGTCTGTTTCTGCCAGAAAACACTTTCAAAGGAAAGGGTGCAGACCCTCTCCCCTCTGCATGTTGGGGCAATCAGACACTTGCTTAATGCCTCCAGTATGATAGAACATTTTAGAGAGAGAGAGAAAGGGAAAGAAAAGCTATTTTATTTCAATGCAAAACTATCTACTTTAAATACCCTTTTTATTACATTATCTGCATAGCAATACTAATAATAGATCTTGTTGGCAGTTCTAATGAGGTTGGAGAATATAAGGTTTCCAATAAAGTTAATTGTTGCCTTTAATATTCTCATACATTTGTACATGGTAAATCTTTAAAGGAAAAAAACCCTAATTTCTTTCCTATTAAACATTCAAGAACAGTCCAATCTCTGATGGGGAAAGAGCACATGCTCCTGTGGGCCACTCACTCACCTCACTTTTGCTTTCTGCCACGGACAATGTCAGCCCCACTTTGGGCTAATGAACTGGAAGGGGAGGATTTTCCATTTCCTGAAGAGGGGGCTTGAGTCTAACAGAGTATGTGTGAAATGAGTGAAAGTTCTCCACTACGGTCAAACAGGAAATTTCTGCAGCACAGAAAAGCCCTACATGGTGTGACACAGTTAAGTAAGCTAGGAGAAGCCCAGGAGTGGTGTAGCAGTGGGCGGTGTAGGTCACCATTGCAGAGCTGGCTAGAGCTGCTCTGCAATTGGAGCTCTGAAACCACTCTTGTTTGCATGACAGAGAAATGTGTTGGGCGTGTAGGGCCACACCTCCCTCCTATCATAACCTAAGCCCCTTTCCTTTCCTGCAGTCTCATAATACAGCTCCATCTAGGCTGTTTTTAGTGTTTGTTCTAAACTTCATCATAGCACAGGAGGAAGCTGCTATTTCAGCTCATCTGTCTCCATGCCTGGGGGCTGATTTCTCATGGACATCTCCATTAACCCCTGGATAGGTAGAACAGGACGCCCAGTTTAAGGTGCTTGCAGCCCAGGTACATGATGTATGAATGGAAGCATGGAGGCTAGGGATGTAACAAAGTAGTGTAATGTCTGGCAAAGACTTGCTCACTTCTGTTGAAGTCTGTTAGTGCTGTTTGGAACTATGCTGGGTACTTGTTTGGATTTCCAGTCTCTAGCTCAGGGGTAGGCAACCTATGGCATGGGTGCTGAAGGCAGCACACAAGCTGATTTTCAGCAGCACTCACACTGCCCAGGTCGTGACCACCAGTCCAGGGGGGGCCTCTGCATTTTAAATTTAATTTTAAATGAAGCTTCTTAAACATTTAAAAAATGTTATTTAATTTACATACAATAGGTTAGTTATATATTATAGACTTATAGAAAGAGACCTAAAAATGTTAAATGTATTACTGGCACCTGAAACCTTAAATTAGAATGAATAAATGAAGACTCGGCACAGCACTTCTGAAAGGTTGCTGACCCCTGATCTAGCTTCATCACTTCCCTGTAGGGAGGGACTGGGATCAAACAGGCCTTTTGGAAAAGGTGCAGATCAAGGGGGACAGGAGGGAGGAGACTGCTGAGGCATGATAGACTAAGTCAGAGATGGGATTTGGAAGCTACCATGACAGGTGTCAACGTAAGAATTCAGAGGGATGACAAACTGACAGATTCTTGGTGGCTGCAGATACACAGAAGAGGCCCCAGAAATCAGAGTGCAAGAGCCAGACAGACCCAGGGGCTGGCTTGAAGCCTGGTATGGATGGAGGGAGGGGGGTAAGGGGTAGGGTAAACAAAGATGAGAGCATGTCGGTGGAGCAAGCACTGAGCTTGGCCAAACTTGCCTCTGAAATTACTTGTTTCTTAGTTTCAATTGAGTGGCCACACAAGTTGGGCCATTCCTTTCCAATGCTCCATTTTACCCACGGGGTGTGTCCCTCAATGATCCCTGCCCCATCTCCCCCTTTCCCTCCGCATGTTGATAACCTACTACAGCAGCAGGATAATTGATAAGGGACCCCACCATTGGCTGTGCCTGAATTCATAACAGGTGGTTGGCTAATTAAGTGTGCTTTATGCACACAACACTGTTTTGCTCAGTGTAATTGCAGATTCCATATAAATAATTCACAGGGAATTATTATACGGAGGACGTCACCTGCCTCCTCATAATTTGCTTAACTGAAATAGGCTCTTTCATCATTTTGCACTGATTTGCTTTAAGACCATGTACACAGCATCATTTACAGGCAGGCTTCAGGGAAGATTACTTAAATTTAATTAAATTATGCAAATTATTTGTCCACTACGTGGAGAGCAAGTGTGGACACCACTACAAGATGGAGTTTAAGGGCAGTAAATAGGAGCCTTAAACAAAACAGCAAGACTATCTTACCTTTCATCCTGAAGGGGGTCATAGTGCTTTTCACGAACAGCAGATAGGAATCAGTGCATCCACTGCTGAAATGGCATTATTGATTTGTATTATAGTAGTGTCTAGTGGCCTCAGCTGAGATTGGGGCCTCGTGGTGCTAGGAGCTGCACAAAACATAATGAGAGATTGACCCTGCCCTTAAGAGTTTACAGGCTACATAAGAAAATGTGGTACAGGAGAGAAAGGAAGGATTATTCTCCCCATAAGCCAATGGAGAAATAGGCCCAGATGCACAGATCATCCAAGGTACTGAGCCACCTAACTCCCATTGAAATCTGCAGGATTTAGCCACCAGACTCGTGCAGCAAGGGATAAAGCAGGGGCAGAGTGTGGGACTTCAGCGGCAGGATGCCTGGGTTCTACCGCTAACTGACTGATCTGAGGCATTCACTTCACTGTACCTCAGTCTGCACCATGAGAACAATACTGCTATTGCCTTGCTCTGTAATGGCGCTAAGTACTTCCATTATTAAGTACGGATCCAGGGTTCTGTGAAGGAAGGGAAGAGGAATACTTAGACTGTTGTGCTGTGCTGCTTGGTGCTGGCAAACAGCTGCTATGTTTCATCCCAGAGACAGCTGCATTTCAGTGGTGGCTGAAGTGACCCCTCTGGTTATTTTAAGTCTGTTGAATGATTTGGGATGAAAGGTGCTTTATAACTTTAAGACGCTCACCATCAAATACACAAACAGCAACACCACACAGGAGTTTAGGACAGTCCACTGTTAGGTGAAAGCCTCTGTCTTTATCCTGCTCATTCCCATCTGAATCGGCAACTTGGCCAGACATTCCCCACACTGCACATGAGAGCACTGGCAGGTACTGGAGGTGGCCAAGCACTTGCTGTCACCACTGGGTAAGAGTTGTGAAGATAGAATGATGGGGAATTCAGGATGGAGGAGGGTAACACTCAGCCCTCTGGGAGGGCTGGCTTTGCACTTCAGCTTGACTTTACTCACCACAAAATGTCACTTAGTTGGAGACATGTTGTACCTAGGACTGAGGTGCGGCGGCAGAGCTGTGGGAGGAGCTAGGACTAGACTCTTGAAGGGGTTTGCTCATCAGGACTGAATTCGAGTGGCAGGGCTGGCTGGCAGAGAAGGTATTACTTACCTCTTGGGATTGATGGGAGCACAAGAAACCTGCCCTAGCACAACCCAAAGGCTCTTGCACCCTTGTTTTCATGAGCACTACGATTCAGCCCCAGCACTGAATTAGAGGGGTAACATTTGGCATGAT
Source organism: Mauremys mutica (assembly GCF_020497125.1). Classification (NCBI taxonomy): domain Eukaryota; kingdom Metazoa; phylum Chordata; order Testudines; family Geoemydidae; genus Mauremys; species Mauremys mutica. Next base: position 3,161,064 of record NC_059093.1, read on the forward strand.
CTAGTTCTGCCATCACAATCTTTTTATCTTGGCTGGAGATATTTCTCCCACCCAGCACGATGCCACAGTGACACCAGATTCGCATGGAGGCCTGAGCGACCAGCAACCTTATCTTGTTGTAGCAAGCGGGCCTACTTGGACTGGCCCATTGAGAGTGCCAGAAATTCATTCCCCACAGCTGGATAGCCCCCTCCCATCACACCTGACTTTCAAGACTGTAGTTACCATGGCACATTGGCCTTTTCTGCCTAGCTGCCAGCCCATCTCTGCCAGGGCCACTGAATAGCAAAGAGCAATTTAAGTTTCTTTGTCTCCCTTATCCGTGTGAGCAGCCATTCTAGTCCTTTCATCCCTCTCTAGTTCTGTCTCTTGGACTTCATAACAGGGCCATGGTGCTGACTGCTGATCAGCCTGAGCTTGGACAACCAGAACAGGGGCAGGCAAAACATTCATTGTTCTCAGACCTGGGGCTAGAACCCCTTGATCCTAGGAGTAAGCTCCATAGGTGGGCTTCAGGATCTCAGTCTGGGACTCCCTCTGTGAATGGCACCAGCAATTTCTTTACTCATGTAATCAGGCAAGGACTAGACACTTCTAGTCACTGTGAGGGGAAGGGGACAAGAAATGGAACTGAAATGCCCCTCAGGATGGGCAGTGGCCATCCTCAAGGTTTGTAGAGAGCACGAAAGGGACCGTGTCCAAGAGCACTAGTCACAGCAACCAAAATATGCAAAACTGTAGCCCATAAAGATTGTGCTCCTGGCACTGTGAAATCCTAAACTCATGGAAGTCAACAGGAATTTTGCCACTGAGTTCAATGGGGCCAGCGTTCCATCCTCTAGATCTTGAAATCACCGGGAGCTGCAGGTGCTAAGCACCTCTGAAAATCAGGCCACTTAGGCACCTAAATGCATAATAATTTACTAACTGTAGGCACCGTTCTCCAAACAGTTTGAGCCATAACCTCTCTGCATGTCATTTTCCCCCTCTGCAAGGCTGATAAATAATAGCTGCCTTGTGGGGTGTTCTGAGAATATGAATATTTGTCTAGTGCTTTAAAGGCATAAATTGCTGTGGGAGGGTTAAGTATTATTTTCCCAAACAAACAATCAGTTTCTGGTGGGTACTTATTTTGTACCAGCCTCTAGAATGTGTTATGACTCAAGAATTCATTCCCTGTATCTGACTGGGGGAAGGGGTTCTCTTAAACTCAGCCCGGCCATTCTGACTGTTCTAGGAAAAAGGTGAAGGGGGCCTCTCTCACCATTATCTTCATGCCCTCCTCCACATACCCTCTTTTACTACATCTAGTACCAGGGATACTGCCAGCTCCACCTCCATATCCCTGCAGTGGATGGCAACAGAGGGTAGGGAGACCCAGGCCCACCGTACTCCTCCAGGTCCCAGTTAGTGGCAGGTGGTCCCGCCCCTCAGTCAGCAAGGAAAACCATACACACTGTCTTACTTGCCAGCAGTGCAACTGCACCAAAGTCTGGCTCCCCATGGCTACTTCCTACCCAATTCCGCCTTTGTTGCTCTGTCAACACCAGGATCCATCTTGCTGCTTGGCAGGTGGGTGGCATCCTCTCCAGTAACTTCTCAGAGCCTTCAGTCTCCTCAGGCAGCAGGATGCTAGTCTGCTTGGCCACTGGTCCAGGATCCCAGAGAGGGCTCTGCTTCCTAGAAGACGTCTGCCTCCTTCCCTGTTCCAGCCCCAACTGAGCTACAAGATCCTCCTTTTATACTTCCTGTCCTGATAAGACAGCAAGTGTGAAAAATTGGGACAAGGGTAGGGGGTAATAAGAGCCTATATAAGAAAAAGACCCAAAAATCAGGACTGTCCCTATAAAATCTGGACATCTGGTCACCCTACCTGCCCCACTACTTCGGGCAAAGGAGGTTGGGCAGGATTGGCTCCGCCCACCAGGGGGAGGGTAACAGTCCCTCACTCTTGTGTCCAGAGGGAGCCCAGTCAGCCTCACTGCACACCATCATGCCCTGATAGCACTGGCTGAAGCCTGTGGCTGACATGTAGCTGATCACAGGAGAATTTCACTTGTGTCGGGGACTCTGGAATTTGCAGAGCCACCACAGCTAGCAGCTCCTATGCAATGCCCCTGTGGCCAGCAAACATGGGCCAGGCAAGTGGAGAAAGGCTAACACAGAACCTGTCCATTCTCCATCCCAGGTATTTACAGCCTTCAGGGACTTCTGGAGAGCTCAGGGTCTATTTCCTGGGCAGATAGGCTGCTTTCTGGCCTGTCATTGTCAATCTGTTCAAGAGAGTTTCCTCAGTAATTCCCAAGCAGGATCTTTGCCCCCCTTCTGAGTCACTAGAGTTTGTTTTTGTCATAAGGATCCCCATGTTTCTAATGAGCTGTCAATTACATATGCAAATCAGGGTAGCAGGCACTGAGAGCCCTCAGTCTGCACTTTACAGCGAGACCATTACCTCCAAACGTTTGGGAGCAACTCCTATTGCTAGCAATGCATCTTTTATTTTATGTTATGTTATCTATGGCATTGCATTGGAAAAGTCCAAGTACGACCAATTAGCTAAAATAATAATTAGTAGCACCTTCCATCCAGGGATCTGAAATTAAGAAGTAATTCTTCTGCTCTACTCTGTGCTGATTAGTACTGGACACAATACTCCAGTTGAGGCCTAGGTGCCACATTTCAGGAAAGATGTAGACAAATGAGAAAATCCAGAGAGGAGCAACAGAAATTATTTAAACTTTTAGAAAACATGACCTATGATGAAGGAAGATTGAAAAAATGGGGTTTGTTTAGTTTGGAGAAGAAGACAGGGGACATGAAAACAGTTTTCAAGTAGATAAAAGGTTGTTACAAGGAGGAGGGAGAAAAAATTATTCTTAACTTCCGAGGATAGGACAAGAAGCAATGGGCTTCAATTGCAGCAAGGGATGTTTAGGTTGGACATTAGAAAAAAAACTTCCTGTCAGGGTGGTTAAGCGTTGGAATAAATTGCCTAGGGAGGTTGTGGAATCTCCATCAGTGGAGGCTTTTAAGAGCAGGTTAGACAAACACCTGTCAGGAATTGTCTAGATAATACTTAGTCCTGCCTTGAGTGCAGGGGACTGGACTAGACGAACACTTGAGGTCCCTTCCAGTGCTATGATTCGATGACTACTCCTCACATAAGGGTTATATGGGTTAAACCCAGGAGAATGAAACTGATGAGAGAGACTCACTGAAGCACTCTGAGGTCTCTGAAATTTAAATCTACAAGCAGCTCCCCATTCTATTGTTAAAACAAAGGGAGTGGTCTTCACTAGAAGATTAAAGCTGAATGTAATTTCTCTATGGAGAACAGGTGCACAGTTTTACATTTCTAGATGTACTCTGATCATAAACATGCTTGTAAGAGCCATATAGACAATAGTACAAACAAATGTAAGGGTAGAATTGATCTACTTGTAAGTATTGTTGGAATGAACTAGGGAGCAAATAAAGTGCTCATGACTCCATATAGAGCATTAATAAGTTCAGTCATAGATGAGAATCAAGTCTTAAGCTCTGCATCCAGAGCAGAGCTTAAAAATTTAGTCAGTTCAAGTACTACGAATTGCTTGTGGTGCATTCCCTATACCACTAGTGTGTGTAATGCAGGTAGCTACTGGATTAATGCCTAACAAAAATGTTAGATCTGACATTCTGAACTAAAGTCTAGGGGAACAGAGGAGAGAAGAATAGTGGACAAATGTGAGTCATGTTGGGAATTAAGCAGATGATACAAAGCCCAACACAATCTCACTCATGCTCTTGCGGTTAAAGTGTGGGTTAAATAGTTAAGCAAAAGGAAGGACAAGGAGAGTAAGATCCATAGTTGTGGGGTTGTAAATTATACCTGGAAAATCATCTCTACATAATTCTAAATCCAAATCTGGAATCAAATAAGGGGGAAGAGTCATTGTATATGACAGATTAAGTTTGAGTTATACGTGGTAAATGGGGTTACCATTGCCTAATGTATAGTGATGGATCTAAAGATAAAAACAATAGAGTTGGAGAAGGTTTTTGCATCCCTGAGATTAGAGTCAAGAAATCTAAGAGAATATTTAATTTTGTAGCCATTATGACAGCTGAATTGGTGGGAATAATGTTACCATTAAACTGGATAAGGCACGTACAGCCTACCGCAGCTGTTCTCTTTTCGGATTCATTATCAGGTATCCTGGCAATTCAAAAGAGTACCTCAGAACGCAAGGATGATCTAAAAAATGAAATATTGTTTTTGACAGAGTTAGTACGCCTGGGTTAAATATAGTACTAGCATGGATTCCAGCACCTGCTGAGATCCCAGGCAATGAAATGGCAGAGCAAGTAGTGAAAAAATGGTCTAAATGGAAAAATCATCAAGATTCTTTTGAGTAAACAGAAATTATAAAGTTTTGTTAAAGGAATGGCAAGAATTGTGGACCAAGGAGAAAAGAGTCTATGAAGTGTGCCCCAAAAGAGGATAATGGGCCATTCCAAAGTTCTGAAAAGATCAGTGAAGTGCCCATATTTAAACTGGTAACTGGGTACTGTGGTTTAATAATTGGTATGTATTGAACAGACAGAGCTGGGCTATGTAACACATCAGGTTAAAGAAACAGCCAATCAGCTAATATGGGAATACAGGGAGTGATCCAGGAAAGAGGCTCTTTCTGATGAACTTAGACACTTTCCGGTGACAGAATATACTCTGAGGGGTTTAGTGGGAGTGTTGGGCACAGGGGGGTAACGCTAAAGAAGCTCTCCTACATTTTTTAAAGGCTATAGAGTAGGATAAGAGTGTAACAGCTTGAATGTGTAAGTAATATGGTAGCTGGTAGTTATATAAGTGAGTCTGCTTCACCTAAAGCATAAGACAAAGACAACTACTCCTCACATCTGCAGGAGGTACTTATTGTTCCCATTGTACATATGGGGAAACTCAGGCAAAGAGGGGGAGTGACTTACCCAAGATCAGTGTGGCAGGGGCAGAGATACTTATAGGAAACATTTTTCATCTTAACTGTTTTACCTGTAACATAATAAAAACTAAAGGTATCAAAGATCATAGCTTTTACCCAAATAGATTTTAAACTTGACAGGATCCACATATGCTAAATGATAAATATAGTTATCAGAATAAGCTCTCAATGAAATTTATATCTAGGATTTTTCAATATGAGAGAGAGAGAGAGAGAGAGAGAGAGAGAGAGAGAGAGAGAGAGAGAGAACACAGATTAGATTTATAATGTGTATAAAGAAGGGCAAATACTTATGTAACAGCATACTGTCAACTGTGGAACTTAATGCCCCAGGAAATCAGTAGGGCTAAAGGTGCAATTCAATTTCTAAGAAGGATTGGCTATTTGCATCAGTGAATCTCACAGCTACACCTGCTGGGAACTGGAGTAACAATGTTACCAGGCACATCAGTTGTCATGCTACAGCATGAAATGCAGCCCAACAAGGGTCAGGAGGGAATCCCATCTTCAACAGAAAAGTATTGCATGTAAAATAGCCAATTGCAAGTAGCTACATATAGGAGTACGATGTGGCACAGAACACCAGTGATCTGTGCAGCATGACATGTTCATGCTCCTGCTATGTGGACAGCCTAATGGGCCATTTATAGTTTGTCATATAAAGTTGCCTTGTTTCTAGAATGCGCGCACACAAAAATATGCTCAGCAGCCTTTGGCACATGAAGTGTTAAGCTCTGCCATGCTAAAGGTTAGCAAGAGACCCAATAAATGCCCACTTTAACAGAGAAATATTTTTATCAGTAACCTTTTGAGAAGCTAGTTTAATTGCACGCTAACAGACATTCACAGAGCTGCTAGGAGTCACATGGAAGGGAAATGACAAGCATTTGAAGGGTTGTTAAAATTTGAACCTTGGCTTTGTGGGGTTTTACCTGGAGCACTGCCTGGGTGCCTGAAGCCGGCATGTACTCAGCAGCTGTAGGGATGAAAATCTGCTCATGCAGGTATGATTGTATGGTGCTCAGGTATGTGCCAGGCTGTAGTATCTATGGCTAATGGCTACAGTCCTGGGTTAAAACAGATACACGTGTGTGCATCTTAACAGGGGGTTAATGTGGCAGCAGGAGACCTTTAACAGTTGTGTGATGGGTTTTAAGGTGGGAAGACTCTTGCTTAGAAGAATTCTATAAGCCCAACAGAGACAAGGGAGCTTTTCTTTTCAGTGCTGCGGTCGTTTGACATAATGTGTGAGACTCTAGAATGCAGAAGGGGTGTATCACATGCATCATGTGTTTGAGACTGATTGCAGAACCAAGGTATGAGAAAGAAAAAGATCAAACAGACCTCACCAACCAGAAGCCAAACATCCACCAGGTATTGTATAAAAGAGGATTGGCTGCAGCTCTCCTCAATACCTGGTCCATCTACATAGATTTCATCACCTGCCCCAGCTGGGAGAGTCACAGTAGGGGTAAGAATACCCTAAAGGTCTGGTCCAAAACAAGAAATACTGCCATAACCTATATGAAAGGGTTATGGCAGTAACCCTTTCACTCTCCTCACATCTGCCGTCATCCCTATTTTAACCCAGGGCGTGAATGCAATGGTCATAACCAGTTCTTCCAACAGTACAGCTATCATTCAGATGCATTATTTATGAGTTATGGAGAGAGATGTTCAAAGGCAAGAACGAATGTGTAGCCATTGCTTCATTGATCCCCATAGCCCATGCCAGAAACCAGCTGCCTTAGATAATTAAATCCCCTTGTTGCATTCAGACAATCCCTCTGGGGATTTAATTGTGCTAAAGACTTTACATTAATGCTAAGGGTTGGTGTTGCCAGAGCATCTTCCACCCCAGAGTCTCCAAGTCCCTTGCAATCCTCAGGGACCTAGGGTACAGGAAGCTGCAGTGCAGAGAGAGGAAGTGACGTGGGCAAGGCCACCCTGAGGGTTACTGGAAGATGCCCATGTATAACTCAAGAATCCTGACTCCCACTCTGTGTGTGCGCTCTAACGGCTCAGCATATTACCTGCTGCCATAGGGCAGCTGAGCATTGGGATGGGACACCAGTTCTAAAGGCCAGCAGGTGAAAGCCCTGTGATGGGCTGAGTTGAGAGCTTGTGAAGTGGACAAGGGATTAGCAAGGGGCACAGGTGAGCATGTTAGTGGTGATAACTGAAGGCTAATTACATCCCACTGGCAGCAGACCACCAGCTACTATAAACCATATAAAAGAAGAGGTTAGAGTAGCAAGCAGGGCTGTTCCTCCTAAAGGGTGTGGGTGTGTGTATAGAGCATTGTACTTACTGTAGAGAGGCTGTTTTCTTTAAAGGTTCTTTCCCACCCTTTAGTGACGTGACCTCTTGGGGAAGGCCAGGGTGAGTAAAGCAAATGAGGATGGCGATCTGTTTGTGGAAAAATGCTTTCAGTTCAGTTTTCTCAGGGCTTTTTCCTCAAGGGGACTGAGCTGAGGGAAACCCTCCAGGTTTGCGACCACCATGCTAGTAAGTGGATTCTACAAAGCCTCAGCTTCTGAGGCCTGTTACATTCTCACCAACTGAATAGTCTTCCACTCCCACTCCTCTTTCCCTGCCCCTTTAATTTGGTTATTTTAAAACTCAACTAGTTTTCTCCTCCTTGCCTCTAAATGCCTATTTATTTTCAGCTTTTTCTTTTCAGTTGCTGAGTATTTACAGAGCAGAAATTCAACACTCCCTGATTTTAATGGCTAATTTAAAATAATGTGTGAGCAGATATTTCATATTTCTATAGCAGTAGCACCTAGGGGCCTCCATCAGGGATTTGGGGCTTCATGATGCTAGGGCTGCACACGCATGAAATGACAGAAATATTTTTGTCTTCAGAGACCTTACGATCTAAGTTAGGACTATCCTTTCCTGGGCACAGGCTCAGTCCTACTGCTCTCAGGCTGTCTATCTAAGCAAGCACATTCGGCTGAGAGGCCTCAAAATAAGGAAAGGAAGGAATGGTTCAAGTGGGTTTGGGAACTCAGCAGGGAAGGCGAAGTATTGTCTAGTGATTAGAGAAGACAGACTAAAAATCTCATGGTTCCAGGCATTAGCCAGTTGCCTATAGGGGTCAGGAAGGATTTCCCCCCCCTTTTGCATAATTGGCCAGATTTTTTTTGGCCTTCCTCTGAAGCATCAGAGATTGTCCACGACTGATGATGGGACATGGGATGGAGTGGACCAGTGCTCTGAGGTGGAACAGACATTCCTCTTTCTTAGATGCCTGGTTGGCATGTCTTGCCCACATGCTCAGGGTCAAGCTGATGGCCAGATCTGGGGATGGGAAAGAATTTCCCCCAAGTTGGATTGGCAGGGACCTTGGGTTTATTTTTTTGCCTTCCTCTACAGCATGGGGCATGGATAACCTGTTGGGATCTTACCTCATCAGTCCTGTGCAGCTGAAGGGGTCTTGTGCAGTGGTGGCATCTCAGTCTCGCCTGTTATCTGCCTGTGGCACACAGCGATTTAGTGTCCTGAAAAATGAAATGTTTTAGTCTTACCCCTTTTGATGCCCAGTGACTTTAGTATCTGGGTGGAACTGAATGACCTGTGCTATAGGTCAGGTGATCAGACTAGATGACCTGGCCTTAAACTCTATGAAACTGGGTAAGGGGAAAGGACATCTGGGTTACGAAGCCTAATGGTTGTGAGCCTTTGATGAAAGGGATGCATAATAGTATTATAACCATGCTAAACTAAACAGGAAACAATTCCTGGCACTGATGCTAGTCAGGCAAGGGGCAAGCCTCCTGATGGAAGTCAAGGAGGCCCCATCCCTAGCGACATTTCCTGTATTTAATGCACAGAGAAGCTGGAAGGAAGATTCCCAGCACTTGTGTAAGGGGTTTGGATTGGGCAACTCGTGGTCCTTTTCCAACCCTAAAACAAACCAGTCTGTTTGAAGCCTGGCTGGTGGGATCCGGTCTCCCAGCTTTATGCAGGACTCTCTCAAGCAGACTCAGGCCAAGCGATTAAATAAAACATCAACTGTAATACTCTGTAGTCAGAAAACGCCCCTTTCCTCTGCCCCACTTCTCCCACTTCCCCATCCCCGATAGTCTAGAGCTCTGAGCAACAGTCCATCATACCCAACCCCAGCTACAATGCAACCCTGAAACCAATTTGGGATCTTGAGACAGCTGGATTCTTGTAAATATTCCATTCCCCCCTTCTGTTATTTATTTATTTGTATTCTTAACATAATATAAATAAAGCACCATTATAAAAATGGCAGGGAAAGTTCAAACCTATTCATTATCCATTTTGCACAGATTAAAATTTCCATCAAAGCTGCTTGGTTTTGACTTGAGTTGCTTTCCTTTTAATGAGCTTGATATAGAAGGCAAAAGATGCTAATTCATCCGTACATCTCTATCATATCTTGGCTTTTGCTATATAAAGCATCAAGGTCGCATTCTGGGGAAATGTCTTTTTACCAAAGGTGCCATAATAATAATGAAGCAGCAATTTGTTTCAGCAAACTGCCTACAGTAATGAAGCTTAATTATAACTGTGTTATTAATACTTCTGCTTAAGGTAATTCACTTCTGAGCGGGGCGCAGAACAGTAAACTATAATTTAAACACGAATCGAGACCCAATTTAAATCATCAGATCTGCTATGGAAAAAAGCAAACAGAATGACTGATCACATGCAATTCAGAGCTTTCCCTCTGCTCAGCTTCCTGTGAGTTGTCTGGAATTGGAAATGATGCTGTGAAACATCTTAGCTATGTTACGGTTAATAAGCACCTCCGGTGGGTTGGAAGAAAGAATACAAGCTGTCCCTCCTGTGCATGCGCACAGATTAGTGTGTCAGACATACATATATATATATATACACATATATACAGATACACACATGCAGACTGAAATCCTGGTCCATTGACGTCAAGAGGAGTTTTGTCATTGACCTCAATGGAGCCAAAATTTCACCCTTTATTTTTGTTATTTGCGTCTGTTGCAGTAATAGTACCCAAGCCCCTAAGTCATGGACCAGGACCCTAAGGTGCTAGGTGTAGGCATGATACAGAACAAAGACAGTCCCTGTCCCAAAGAGCTCAACTGTCCCAAACTTCCTGCAGATCAGGCTTTGTAGCAATTGTTCTGCTTCCTCTTGCACCATTCCTGGACTTCCTGCTATCCAAGGTCCTGAAACACATCCCAGGAAAAGGCTTTGGCACTAGCTTTCACAAAGGTGCACTACTATTGTTACTAGCCCAGAGCTATTATTTCCCCCTGACACACTGTTTTAGGGTGTGCACTTAGTGATTGAGGACCAGGGTTGTGGGCAGGATCTTTTGCCTCCTGTGCATTTGCTTCTCCAGTGCAGTCACTGGAGGTTTTAGGAAGGTCTCTGCCAAGTCACAGGTTCTCTAACACAGGTCAAACTTAAAACTCTAAAGAGATTTTTTTCCCCTAAATGACTTGGAGATTTTGGGTAAACTAAAAAAAATCAATACGTCAGTTGGTGGATCTCAATAGCTCAGAATGCGCCAAAAAACCGGGGTGTTCACCGACACTTGGCTTCCTGACTCCTCAGAAACTCCATTTTTCTCAACTATTTCTCCTCTCCAAGCAGCTTATCGCAACTCTGGATCACTGTTCTCCAAGCAGTCTTAACTTCATTTCCCTTTCTCAACTCCAGCCTCACCACACACCCCCACCCCTTTCCATCAGGCATCTCCTCTCCAGAATGTGGTCTTTCCTCCAGTCCTCCCTTCTGGGCTCCCTCCTCCCAGTCTAGGCCTCCATCTTGGAACCTCAAGCCCTGAAACCACCTTTTCCCTTCCCCGTGCTCCTGGGGATTTTGCTTTCTTTCCTGTGCTTTCAGCACCTCCAATCACAAGTCATACCCACACCCTCGTCTAGACACCTCTCCCTCTTAGCACTCACATGATTATATGAGCTCCATGAAGCCAAATGACATTTCTACTTTGCTGGTAATAACATTTCCTTGAAAACCCTGCTTGAGTAGGAAATAGAGTGAGAAACCGAAACACACACACTCCTTTCCCATTCCTCTTTAGGGCTTGCTGTCAAAACTGTATTTCCAAATTCTAGCATGCAAAATTCATTCATCCGTACAGGGTTCAGGCAGCTCAATTTGCTTGGTGATTATGCCTAAATTCACCCTTGGCACTGCCAGGTGTGGCTCTGCTAGAAACTGTAACAGAGAAGGGGACATGTAGAGGAGAAGTAAATATATGGAATGTTTCTTGTGGGGAAAGGGGGGAGAAACCTCCACCACAGTTCCACTTGACTGCAACCTCCTGCAGGCTGTTTCATCTCATATTATCTAAGCTCCAACGGGGTGTCCAATTTAAGGAACAACAACTCAAGTCATTTATAGTCCCCTGCTGAGACACAGCATTACGATAGCCGGGGTAAAGCAGCAAAACAGATTTGATGGCCCCTTCTGCAGAGCTGGTCCTGAACAGAGTACCTAAACAGGGCAGGTGTGGCAAACTCTCTCCCAGCCAGAGGGAGAAGGAGCAGCATCACATTAGCTCTGCTCAGCAGGTGCTATGAGACTAGCAATGTGGGGAGGCGCTCTAACTCTCCATCCCTGTACCCTCATCGGGACAGCTCGTTGGGGGGCAGGGGCATCAGTTTGAACAGAGCTGATATACAGCTGCCACATGCGAGATACAGGCCTTGCCTACCCTACATCTTCCTTCCAATATCCTATTGTCCTGCTGGCGTCAGTGCTGCTTACTGTGGTGGTAATTTTGTTAATGTGGGCTCTTTTTACTAGGAACTGGAAGAACAGAGGAGTTCAAGCAACCTCAGATAACCCTGCACATTTTGCACCAGAACTGTTTAGCTTGTTTCTTCACTGCCCACTCAATCCTCAATTTGCTCATCTTTGGATGAGTCCAATGCCAAACATCCTCCACCTACCTTCCTTGCTACCGTCTCCTGGAGCCCCAGCCAAACCACCCTGGACAGCAGCATGCATTGCTCAAATCCTCACCAATCCCCATAGCCGCGCTGTCAGAGCTAGAGTTAATCCATGGTAAGAGACTGGATCTCCGCAGGACCGAGTCAATAGAAAAGCTCCAGGAGCTGTGTAAAATGGCCCAGCAGGACTGACTTCATTAGCTAGAGATTACTTTTAAAAAGGAAAGATGACGGGGGGAGAGAGAAGAGAGCGAGCGTGTAAAGATTTTCTGGGCATGTGTGTCACCTTGTCAAACAAACATCGGTGATTCCCCAAGCCCCCATCGCACTCACATGTATGGTTACAAATATAATAAACTCAACAGCTGGCTGGGAAAGAGCAGATTAGCACTCGAGGGCAGTGGGCTGCCCCCATTTGGCTCAGCACGTCGTTCTCAGCATGGCAATGAGGCTCTTGCGCCATGAACAGTGAAAGCACCGTTAGAGCCTAATGCAAAATCCTCTGAAGAGGATGGGAAGTCTCTCATTGGCTTGGATACATTTTGGATCAACCCCTTATTGCTCAGTCACTATGGTTCCTAGCTGCCCACTGCAAGTGATGGCCATTCTGCTGAAAATGGGGATTGGTTTTTAGGCCAGTGGGATGAGACTGCACGACCCCCCAGAAAGCTGTGCCCTTAATAGCAGTCCAAGCAGAAGGGTGAAGATCTTACTGGTCTTGGGTAGTGAGTACTCCCTTGTCACTAAAGGTGATCTCACAAGATCAGGAATGGGGCAGATGAGGAGGGAGGGGGATGTTCTCTGCCATTCCCTATGCTAGCCTGCTCTGTAGTTAAATACGAGTCCAGTTTCCAAGGATGTCAGTCTAATACTTCTCACAGAAAAACATCCAGTAAACGGGTGGTTCCTGGGTAAGCTCTAAATGCGTTTGTATGTGAAATGTGCCAAGTTCATAGCTATGAGTGCCCCTTCTCATGGGGATGGAAGGGGCACAGATCGCTGCAGATGCATTCGGTGACTGGCACTTGAAAAGGAATGCTGCTTACTGCTGGGGTTTTTCAGAGCACCATGGTGGCACCCAGGAACTCTTTTCATGTTGTGTTTCTGTGCATTAAGGATTTGATCCTGCAGAGCATTAGCCTGGAGACCTGAGCATAAAAGCCCAACACAGATGAGCAGGACAAGTTGTGCAGGGCAGCCTGATTTAATGCTAGTCCAGATTCAGACCTACTAGATAAGGCTAATGATGTCCGTAGGCCTAGTCCAGATTCAAACTGATGCATGCAAGATCAGACTCTAACCCTTCCTGAGATTGCAGCATTCAGTGCAGAGTCACGCCTAGCACTTACCCTGATTTCACCCATGTGTAGCCACTGGAGCGCAACCAGCTGGAACTCCCTGCGGTGCACCCGCAAGGGATCGCAGGGCCAAGGCCTAAAGAAGCTACTTTTCCTCAGATGCCTCTTTCAGGCCCTGTCAGGTCAGCAAAGAGTTGAAATGAATATCTGAAAAAAGTGAATAAACCTGTTAAATGGGGCTAGAAAAGCCACTTTCTGAACCTGAAGCAATACTACTATTCCTACGTCTGCTAGGAAGTAAATTAATTAATCGTAGAGGCTCTATCAATTTGTCTGAATGGTCTGTGATTCAACACTGGGAGGGGGAGTAAAGGGATGAACCTCTTATGGTAATTACGTTATTGCACATCAAAGTAAATGTGCAAAGGGGACTTCTGGTGGGCTGTCATTTTATTCAGGTTTAGCAAAGAAATAAAAAGTCTGGGGAACCAAGTGTTCATTCCAGGCTGCTGCAGAACTCCAGTTCAGATTTCTTCCTTCCATTGGCTTTGCCCACAATCCATTGCAGATGGGCTGAGAAATCCAGTTTAGATTCCACTGGCCCCCCCTCTGTGAGATGCCCAAGGGTCCATTCCAGGTGGAGAGAGAAATCTAATTTCAATTCTTCTTCCAGGACCTGATCTGAGAGCCATTCCAGCTAGGCTCAGAAATCCAGAGCTGGACTCAGCAATGGGAGTAACATGGACCTTTGTTCTTTGGATGACTCGTTTGATTTCCAAGGGGATTGGTGGGTCCAAAGGAAAACAGCATCACGTAACCAGGTGTGTTTAATTTGGAGCCCATTTAAAACAAAGGGCAGGAGTGGGAGAAAAAGTAGAGACTTTAAAAAGAGCAGAAGTTTTAATTGGGTTTTCTGTTAATCAGGAAGTAACTCAGTGACAATTAGGTCCAAGTCTGGCATATTCGCAAGGCTGCCATCTATCATTAGCCCTACCTGTGCTTGCAGAGTGGTATTTTTCAGCTTCCAACAGGCAAGAAAGCCCTCTTCAGAAATTAAGGTGAAGCCCATATTATGGACCAAGGAGGTCAGACAGTCGGCAGTGATTGATGGCCTGGAGTTGGAAAGAACAGCTGTTGGTTAGGTCCAGCTATGTTATAAACATCTTTGCAGGTTAGCAGCAGCTGATTCTTGAATAAGTGGATGCAAGGGCTTGTCTAGACAGTGAATTTGCATTGGTGTATCCACATGAACATCACTACATCAGTGCAAACTTCTTATGTAGACATGCAGCACTAGGGCAAAATGGGTTTGAAGTGGTCCAACTCACCCTAATGTACAGGAGTAAGTCACACCCATCCAAGTGCCATCTAACACTGTGCACCATATCTACAGTGGGGGGGGTTGCATTGCTGTAGGTAACTCAGTGCAAAAATACCCCCAAACCCCATTATAGACAGGACTTGAGTTTCTGCTATGGTCTTGGAGCTGGAGCTGTACATGGGTGAGTTCAGATGTGTGTATGTTCACCTACCCAGAGAGCAAGAAAGCAACCCAGGCCTCTTGCACAGCTCTGTCAGATGCTAGATACAAAGCAACTGGGCCCCACTTCTCTGGAGAGGGGAGAAGAGATGGGCATTGAAGGTTCGCTGTACAAGCAGTTGAAGGCAAAGGATGTGGCTGCATCCACAGTGGGCTCCCATGTGCAAAGAAACAATATTTGTTTCTCAAAGCTAGGCAGCCTGCGTCTCCACAGGCTGCTTTAACCTCATTGTAGCAGTGAGAAAATGTTATTTTCCCTGAGTCAGTGTGTGCACATGCCAGTCCCAAATGAATATTATTCACACAGCTCTGTCCAAACATGTTTAAATCCTTTAAACCTGGTTAGGTGCCCAGCACTCTCACTCAGAGAAAAAGAAAAGGGACACTCTCGTGGGACTGCTACTGTCAGTCTGGCACTAGGGTGAAACTCAGTTCAGATAATGTGGGTAATGCTGCTTGAGTGGGGGAGAGATAAGGGAAGGAGAGACAAGGAGGTAGAGCAGCTATCTAAGCTTGGCCAAGAACTTGCAACCATTCTTCTTGGCTACAGCACCTTGGTGTATTTATCCCTCTAGCTCAGATTACTCAAGATGTGAGCGACAATCAAAGGACACCCAGAAACTGGTAGAGACAGATTGCAGCTCCCCACATAATTAAAGGTGCATCTCAGAGCACAGTAGCCCTTGTACACTTACGTCACTAGCTCCCAGGTCATGTCTGGGATCTGTAAGGGCCTGTGTGGTGCTACTAATTTCAGAATACACCTCTCCCCTTCCATTCTTGCCTGGCAATGGGCAATTTGAGCTACTGTCCCTAGCTCTGTGTGTGTCTCTGGGGCTGGAGGAGAGACTGTTTTCAGCAGAGCTGACTAGGAAATTTTTTATGCAGTATTTTTCCAATCACAAAATGCCAAATTAGTCAAAACCAAAGCCATTTGTGAGAAAGGGTCAGTTCTGGTGACTTTCTCCATTCTTCTGCATTGGCAAGGCATCAGGGGAACAGCCAGGAAGACAAAAGTGTGTGGCTAAGGCACTGGCATGGGAGGTGTAGGTTCAAATCCCACTATTACCATGGACTTCTCATGTGACCGTTAGCAACTCACTTAACCTTGGGGTGCCTCAGTTCCCCATTTGTAAAAGGCGATTGCTAATCAGATCCCCTTCACAGGGCTATTCGGAGGATGAACCCATTCACAATTGTGAAGTGCTTAAATACTACAGCGAAGCAGCCACATAAGTGCCAAGGTTGTATGCATGTGGGCGTTCAAGCACACTACACAATTCCTGCCCCAAATTCTAAGTTGGATCAGGGTGGGAAGTAGACAGGGTGAATGCAAAGCACCATGGGGAGAGCAAAGAAGATGGTGTGGGGAGCATCTCAGCCCCTCACCATTTTTAGCATGCAGTGGGCGTCTCTGCACAGGAACAGGAACAGCAAAGCCAAGCTTGCTGCACCAGAGGGTTTTTCAGGCTGAAGGATTCCCAAGCAATAGGGTGGAAACAATAATAAACTGAACGGGCCCAGTGAGAAAGGTTCTGATCAAAGGACGGTTAATTGGGGCTCGTATTCACAATCTGTTTTCAGCCTGTCCAAGTCGTAAGAGAATGGCAAAGAGAGGAAAGGGCAGTGGCAGCTGAATGAGACTCTGCAGTTAAACACTCAGGATGGAGCAATTACTGGAACTTCGTGAGCCAATTCCCATTAGAGAAGTGCCAAGCTGCCTTTGTCCTATGGAGATGAGGGAAAGGTCAGTGTTATATGCAGAAAAAACATTCGTGGAGAGACCGCTCAAGGGAGTGGAGGGAAAGGAAAAGGTCTCTTCAAAGGTGAAAAATGGGAGCGCGCGAGAATGACATTTGGAGATGAAGCTGAACCAGAAGGGAGGAAAAAATAATCAAAATAAAATTACAAGTGAAGCAGACTTTCCTTTAGGACCGCATCCGTGAGGGAGGCTTCGAGTGGAATGGCACAGACCTCAGGCTGTGAGGGTCACCACTTGGCTTGCTCCGTTACACAAGGTCCTTCCTTCTAACACAAACTCAGCGCAAGTTGGCAGAGCGGCCGGCACAGCCTATAGCTCTTGCCTTTTAATTAGCTCTAGTGGAGGCTATTCAGTAGTAAATGTATTGAACTGCTGGGCACTCTGGGTATGCCCCTTCTCTGGGTTAAGTGGTAATTAGTCCTAATTAGGACCAAATAGTATTTTAGATCATTGGGACTACCACAGGTGACCATTGGAAACCCAGAACTCACGGAGAATCTCTCCTAGCTGGCTGTAAATCTGACTAGGTTGCCACTTTGTGCCATACTCAGGCCGCTGGAGAGAGGCAGGCAGCAGTTTCAGCTTCCACAACACCTTACAAGAAAAATCATAAAAATTCACTCAGCAATGTGCACCAGAGCCAGGCATTTGCACCTGCAAAGAACTGTGTCCCTAAGAAGGTACAAGGGACAGTAACGCCAAATGACTCCAGTCATCAGTGGGAGGGATTGAACTGGGAACCTCTGGAGCTTAGCCCATGAGCCGCTACTACAGGAGCTAAGAGCCAACAGGCTGTCAGCTAGGGCCATAGAGCAGACTCATTCTCTAAGTGGTCTTGGTTCCACTAGATGGGACAGAACACCACATCCAGGAGCTGTGTGGGTTACACTAGCAAGATCTATGCAGCATTCAGTCTGAGGAGAAAAGTGTCTTGAATTATATGAGGAGGAAAAGGCGATAGAAACCTGCTGAAACAGTAAGTCTCCTCAAAATTTAACTCCTTTAATAGGCCTGTTTCTTTAAATGGGTGCTGATCCCTTCAGCAACCTGACCAAAGTCCAGTGATATACTGCATGCGAGCGGGTGGATATTTGCCTAAAGACAGATGCATACAAAATTGGGGAAATTTTAGCGTTCATGTGAGGAACACATTTGAGGCCAAATTCATTTCTATTGCATTCCACTGAATAGAATGGCATTACATGAGGCATGAATTTGGTCCTTCTGGTTCTAGCTAAAGCTGGCAAAATGCAGATAGAGCTGTGAGTGGAGAATACTCATGCAAATACTGACAGAGTCCTGCTTCTGACTTGAGAAATAATTTTCTGACAGCCATCCCTGCTATTCCAGTCCTGTAATCTTACACAGCTCTGCAAATGTGCCTCAAACTTAACCCGCAGCAAGTCTGCCCATGCACTTGGAGCTTGACCTGCAAATGCCTTGGCTTTTCTCCTCCTGGGATCCTCAGAGCTCAGCTGTAGTCATGGTGTAATACAGGACCCCTCAACTCCTGCGCTCCAATGCTCGATCTCCCACTGACCTGATGGGTGACCTTGGAAAAGTCTCCTCCTCTGTGCCTCAGTTCCCTCATTAGTGAAATGAGGAAAATAGTTATCCAGCTCACAGGGATGCTGGGAAGCTGAACTAACATTCATGAAGTGTTCTATAAAATGCTCAAACTTACTGCTATCATGCTCCCGTGTCACTCAGATTTTCTTGTAAAAGCAGCAAAGAATCCTTTGGCACCTTATAGACTAACAGACGTTTTGCAGCATGAGCTTTCGTGGGTCAATACCCACTTCGTCGGATGCAAGTAGTGGAAATTTCCAGGGGCAGGTATATATAAGCAAGCAAGAAGCAAGCTAGAGATAACGACATTAGTTCAATCAGGGAGGATGAGGCCCTGTTCTAGCAGTAGAGGTGTGAAAACCAAGGGAGGAGAAACTGGTTCTGTAGTTGGCAAGCCATTCACAGTCTTTGTTTAATCCTGAGCTGATGGTGTCAAATTTGCAGATGAACTGAAGCTCAGCAGTTTCTTTGAAGTCTGGTCCCAAAAACCTACTGACCACTATGCCTACCTTCATGCCTCCAGCTTCCATCCTGGGCACACCACACGGTCCATTGTCTACAGCCAAGCACTGAGGTACAACCGTATCTGCTCTAACCCCGCAGACAGAGACCAACACCTACAAAATCTCCATCAAGCACTCTCAAAACTACAATACCCGCACGAAGAAATAAGGAAACAGATCAGAGCCAGATGTGTACCCAGAAGCCTCCTACTGCAAGACAAACCCAAGAAAGAAACCAACAGGACTCCACTGGCCATCACATACAGTCCCCAGCTAAAACCCCTCCAACACATCAGGGACCTACAACCCATCCTGGACAATGATCCCACACTTTCACAGGCCTTGGGTGGCAGGCCAGTCTTCGCCCAGACAACCTGCCAACCTGAAGCATATTCTCACCAGCAACTGCACACCGCACCATAGTAACTCTAACTCAGGAACCAATCCATGCAACAAACCTCGATGCCAACTCTGCCCACATCTACACCAGTGACACCATCACAGGACCTAACCAGATCAGCCACACCATCACTGGTTCATTCACCTGCATGTCCACCAATGTAATATATGCCATCATATGCCAGCAATGCCCCTCTGCTATGTACATCGGCCAAACTGGACAGTCTCTAAGGAAAAGGATAAATGGACACAAATCAGATATTAGGAATGGCAATATTCAAAAACCTGTAGGAGAACACTTCAACCTCCCTGGCCACACAGTAGCAGATCTTAAGGTGGCCGTCCTGCAGCAAAAAAACTTCAGGACCAGACTTCAGAGAGAAACTGCTGAGCTTCAGTTCATCTGCAAATTTGACACCATCAGCTCAGGATTAAACAGACTGAATGGCTTGCCAACTAGAAAACCAGTTTCTCCTCTTGGTTTTCACAGCTCAGCTGTGAGAAGAGGGCCTCATCCTCCCTGATTGAACTAACCTCATTATCTCTAGCCTGCTTCTTGCTTATATATACCTGCCCCTGGAAATTTCCCCTACATGCATCTGATGAAGTGGGTATTCACCCACAAAAGCTCATGCTCCAAAACGTCTGTCTATAAGGTGCCACAAGACTCTTTGCTGCTTTCACCCCCCATTGTCTCTCCTAGACAGTGCCATCCCAGATGGGCTCCCCTCTAACTACTCCATGCTGGTTCGTGCTTCATTGAAAAACAAGCAGTGGAGGCAAATCATCATTATCTAGTGGCCAAGTGGCAACTAGAGAGGAAAAAAATATTTTCAGGCTTCTGCCAAAAGACCAGCTGTGATGGAGAACACAAGGGGGCTTGGATAGGGCCTGGGATATGGGACCTGACCTGAGGCCCTAGAAGTCAGTGGAAAGACTCCCCATCCCCTGCAGGTGGAGGAGAGTGGGCAGGCAGGAGCCAGTGGAACCTTGGCTCCTCTCCAACACAGCAGGGGCACTAGTGCACAGGAGATGTATTCTGTGCCAAGCGTAGGGAGGACAAAGGGCACATCACTCTTGAAGCAGGAGATTCGCTCCCTGCTCTGCTCCTGGGGCAGCAGAGCAACTCACTGCCCCATAGATGGTTATGAGTTAACTGGCTTTGCCATGAGCCCAAAGGTTTACATTTGTCTGACCTTAATCGCATGGCAGTGCACACTACTCCGCAATTAGTCCCACGGCTTTCCATGGGACCGCTCATCAAGCAAGATGCTACTTGTCGTGAGGAAGGGCATCAGAGTCTGTCCCAAACTATCTGTGCAGTGCCTGATGCAAGCTTTCCCGGCATGGCTTTGATATTCCAGAGTCAATTACATTACTTCCTTCTCCGAACTCCCTTCCATGCCAGCTACGCCAGCTCTGTGGGATAAAGAGCATTGCAAGCTCCAGTCACTGTGGCAGCTCGAGCAATTTCTCCTTTTACACATTATACACACACACACAAACTAACAAGAGTGGAATGGGACCCTGCAGGCAAGGAATATCCAGCAAAGCAGCTTTTGTGATTCTGCCTGCAGAGCAGAGTGAGTCCTGCTTCACAGTTCAAGATATTATCGGCAGGCTGCTCTGTGTAACTTTTAGATCTTTCTGCATTAATTGCACGGAGAAGGGCTCAAAAATTGAGAATGAGAGAGGAATCTTTGATGTACGAGGCTGTTGTCTCTGAATAAAACTTTATATTATTATGTAAAACAAGGGGCATTAGAGTTCTTCAATTAATCAGCACAGTTGTCTATCATCCTGGGCCCCCCTTTGTTTAATGAGAGGTGGGAGGTAGAAGCTCTTGAGAAATGAACCTTTTACTACTGGTCTCATTTCAAAAGAGGTGTCATGCAAGGGAGAGATGAAACTTACAGCATTGCTCCAGTCACCGATCAGCTGTGGAATTTCACAGGCCCATTACGGGGGGAACCTGTCAGGAGGGGTGAGTGAAGCCTGCAGTTTTGATCAGTTGGCCATTCTACGCTGTTATGGCCAATGAGTGAAGCACACAGTTCATGTTGCACCATAAGAGTGTGGAGAAGTTGTGCTGAAACTTAGAGAAATTAATTATCCCAAGTGCTCAATAAAGTTTGCATAAATCCAACGGATGGTCTAAGTTAGCATACAGTATAGTGTGTGTGTGTGGGGGGGGTTACGCTGGAAGGAAGACCGGTCTTCTGGCCTAAGAGCTGGGGCATGTCTGATAGCCGAGAATTCACCTTATACAAGATTACTACATGCTCCTGATAGCTTCTAGCCATGGTGCTTCCCAGTCTTCTCTACAGGGTGCTCTTCTGGCAAGGCTGCCTCCGGAGTGGGAGCGCTGGTTGGCCGCCCTTCTCATACCATTCTTGCCTGAGGGCAGGAGCACAGCAGCAAGTTCAACCTGTTGCTGGCATTACAGAGCCAACTGGGGACCTTGGGCAAGTATCTCAGAGTAAGACCAGGCTGAGGTGGAGTGTAAGTTCTTTGGGGCAGGGCCTAGCTCTCACTAGGTGTGTGTCCAGCCCTTAGTGCAATGGGGCTCAGCTGAGGCACCAAGCATTACTGTAACATAATAGTTATATTAACCCCTTCCCTGCTGGCATCTCATGGCTTACTTAATATGTTCCTATGTGTTTTTTGGTTCAAAGGAGCATGGCTGTAGTTCCCGCTGGGTCCGCTTTCTCGCCTCTCCCCAGTGAATCGAGCTGCCTTGCTGGTCATGGACCGGAGAAGTAGGCTGCAAACCCGGCCACTGGGAATGTAGCAGCTGTGTGCTGTAGTATCTGAGGTGTTTTCCTTCTGGCTTCACTTACTGCAGCTGCCTCTACCAGACAATAAGTTATCCCCCAACCCCCCCCCCGCCAAGATCCTGGAGCCTCCTAAGTGGTCCCTGAGACACCTTGTGAGGTCACTGCTCTCACAAGGGGTCCCTCATCCCAGCCTAGACGGTACTGCTACTGACAGTAATGGAAAAAACTACACCCCCTTCCCCTCAAAAAAAGAAAAATCAATAGAGGGACCCAGGGGGGTCACCTAATTGGATACTACTTGCTGAAAGGCAATTACAATACAAAACCCAACCACAACGCTTCAGATGCTCCGTGAAATCATAAATCATATTCCAAGCCTGGCTCAGCTCTCTCTCCATCTGAAAGCTTCACTGATTTGATGCTTCAGGTCTCCTCTGCATGAAAGAGCAGCCAGCCAACAAGGAAGTGCCTGATGATCATGTCAGGGAGATCTAGATTGCAGACGGGCTTTGTCTGAGCCCTCCCCAGTTCCCTGGGAATCAGGGGGCTGTACATGTGCAGAACTCATGAGGAGCTCTCTGGGGACTCTTTCCCCTGCAGGTTTTGTGAAAAGTCCGCAATAAAAGCTAAAACAATTCCTGGGTCTGATTCCTCATTACCCTGCACCTTGTTGTCATTATCCTGTGCAATATGGGTGTTAAAGGCTACACTTCTGCTTCGGCAGGGTTGTGCACTGATGTGCAGAGCAAAGGAGAATTTTCTCTTTCCCTCCTCCCCAAATCTGAGCCAAGCGTTTTTGGTTTTGCTTCCAGACAGGACTGGGAGAGCCACATCCAATGAGAAAAGCTGTTCTTGAGATATTCCTCACCTTATCGAAAGCATAGCTTTATGGTTCTAGCTAAATACAGACCCTCCGCCAGGGAAAGGCTACACCATTGATAAGGGCCTTCCTTCTATCTTTAGTTTTGTCCGCATAGCAAGCCCCAGTTTCTTCCACTCTTACATGGAGCCATACCTTCACTCTGCCACTAGCCCCCGTGAACTCAGTGGGCAGATCACTGAGTAAGGTAGACAGCAACATGAGTGAGGTGGTAGAATCTGACCCAGAGTGATTTAGAAATTGCTTTTCCCTTTTTCACCTCCCCCTTGTCTGACACTCTGCAAATGCCTATTTACTCCATCTCCAATTTCCAGAAATGTACCTAACTACAGCTCAGAGATGCCCAGGCTAGGCTAAAGGAAAGTTCTGCCTGCGTAACAGGTAAATGTGCATAGCCACAGAACAACCTGCTGAGCAAACAGGAGAATCAACCTCACCAGCTCCTATCCCCAGCCTCAAGAAGAGAAAACTAACTTGACATGGGCATATGCTTTCAAATACTCCTTTGGGTCACCCGTCCAGGACTAGGGTAACCATTTTTCAACAAGCAGCAGACCACAGAAAGAAACCTCCTATTCAAAGACACTACCCAGCTGTGGTTATGTAATCCTTCTTTCAGACGTATAGCAAGGCAAAATAAGCCCAAACTACAAAGTCAGAATTTGAATCTGAACTATTTCAAGGTTTGGGTGTTTCAATCTGGGGAAGGGGGCATGTCTGGATCCATCTCTGTTACAAATACAGCTAAAAGAAACTTTATTTTTGGAGATAGACAAGGTTCCTGCAGCCTGCTCCATTGATAATCAGTATTTTCAATAATGTCCTCAGAAAAATGTAGGGAACTTACCCAAAAGCCTCTATGATCTGCTTCTGCGCTCTAAGTACACCCAGATGAATAGCTGTGAGACGAGCAGGGAATCGCCATCTCAAACCTGAAAGATAAAAAAATAATAATCCAAGACAAATCCTAAAAACTCTTCTTTAATCTTTGTGCTTCCAGACCTAGTCTCCCTTTCATCTAGGACTTTGCAATTTTGTCATTATTCCAGTTATAGAAACCACAAAAGCTATGAGAAAAAGGAGAGAAAGCAAAGATTAAATTAATGAGCAGGTAAGCAGGTTTATTATTTTGTCTGATCCTTCCTTCCTTCTTGCTAATTTCTGTGAGCCAATTTGGGAGGTAGAGCCTCTAACATGAACTCTGACACACTATTGTATCCCTTTTCTTCTTTAAACCATTTATCTGAATGCTATTAAGATCCAATTTGCATAGATACTTTAAGGTATTGTACAATGGGTGTGTGTGTGTATATCAGCTAAGCTATAGTGCCTGACAAGAGCATATTCGAGCACACACAAAATCAATGAAACAGGGACTTTCAACCTGCCTTTTATTAGTCCACAGGAAATACTTTGCACTTATATATAAGGCCAAAATCTGATGCTCTTACTCACACTGAATAGTGCTTTACTCCGCAAATAGCCAACACGTAGGAATAACTGTTCAGTAATTTGAGTAAGTGGTTTGCAATTTGGCCATAGTTAATTAAGCCTCATCACATCTCTCTAGCAAGTTGATGCAGAGGTGCTCTTGGAAGGGACTGAAATGACATCCTATGGCAACGAGTTCCCCATGCTGAAGAAGGAATACAGAGGAGTGCCACAAGGATCTATCAACTCCCAATGCCCATTGGCAGTAGGAGCTCAGAGGATCAAGCCCTCATAGGGATGTGGTGAGGGTTAATTAAGGATTAAGGGCAAATGTAGGTGTTTGTATTACAGATTCTGTCAGCAGGTGCAGGTCACTTCTCTACAGGTACCTCCATGATGTGCCAAGGAGGAAGATGCGGAATTCTCCATGCTGGGCCTATGGCATAAAATGCCAGTGCGGATTTATGGAGAGTAGCACTATCTGGTAAATAGCCAAATTCCCAGCGCAACACTTCTCAGTGAACTGCATCCAAGATAACTTGCAAGGAGATGGCGAAATGACACCCTATTTACCCCTACCATGCCCTCGTTAACCAAATATTGCACAACTGTGCTAAAGACTTGCTCCATTTCTTTCTCTGCCCAGTAAAGCAGAACCCCTGGACCTCAT
Source organism: Mauremys mutica (assembly GCF_020497125.1). Lineage (NCBI taxonomy): Eukaryota > Metazoa > Chordata > Testudines > Geoemydidae > Mauremys > Mauremys mutica. The sequence goes on from NC_059093.1 coordinate 3,185,810, forward strand.
TTCTAACCAGCAGCCAACACCATCTGTCTGCAGGTCCTAAGGCTTTGTACTCTCATGCCTCTGGAGCTCCCAACCAGTTTTCACCTTCATAAATATTTAAAGCTTCAGCAGTCTTATTCTGGGGATCTAATGGAAGTACGACACCAAAAATCAATTGTTCCTTTCTTCGCAAAAACTTCTGAGCTGCCTGCTTTAATCGGCCCAAGTGTGATGTTTTATCAATCAAGTCTGTTAAGAATCTGTTTCTTTCAGCAATCAAAACTTTGCTTCAGTCTTTTTGCCCAACTTGAAATGCCGTCCTTGAGCTGCAACGGGCCCCGCACATTAAATACACTTGGAAACATGAAAGCTGTGCGTGTGCATGCTGCCAAGCGCCGTCCCATGGGAGTGCCTGTGAAATATCTGTTTGCTGTCACACAAAGGGACGATTCATTTCTTGGAGTTCATTTGAGAAACAGGAGGAGTCGGGGGGATGGGTGAAGGAAAACACATCAAGTCTCATTGTGTTTGTCTGTCTCAGAAATTGGCTAGGACTTGGGCAGAATTTAGAGAGGACTTGATGGGGAAGGTAAGTCTCCAGCAGCCACATACACTCCTCCTCACTCCCCACAAGCAAGCTATACTGCTGTAGCCACTGGATGTTTGTTTTATGAGGATCCAAGCTTGGCATAGGTCTTCCCCACTGCTAGTCAGGAATACAGGAAAGTGCTATAAGGACAGCCCCGAAGTATTTAGTCTTGTCAACCTTGTCGGTGTTATGTATAACAAGTGAGATCGGGGGGTCATCTATTTCCCAGAAGGCAACCCATCCCAATGATGCAACCCTGAAGGTGGTGTTAGGCCAGCCGTAGAACTTGGCACATGTATAAGCATGTTAAGACTAAGTCCTGTATCAGTCCTCTATCTTTCTGAGGAGTGACTAAAGCCACCACATGGTCTTCGATCCACTGCACCAGGGCTCCTTAAAGTAGCCAAGGTTTATGGGCAGGATCGTAGTAGCCCAATTCTGCTTGGCGTTGTCACCAAGGGGTCCCTGCCATGCGCAGGGATTAAAGAAGCTGCAGCCCCAGAAGCTAAAGGTGTTTCCTGGCAGGGAGTACCTGATGGACAGTGCGAGGTTGAGAGTAAACAAAACTCATCCATGGAGCTTGCCGACATCTTTGGAACTGTCAACTTATCCATATCCTCTCTTCTGTAGGCCCATCTTGATCGAAATCATCTTCTATACATGGGTGTCTATTTCTTGTTTAGTATCAGAGGGGTAGCCGTGTTAGTCTGGTTCTGTAGAAGCCGCAAAGAATCCTGTGGCACCTTATAGACTAACAGACGTTTTGCAGCATGAGCTTTCGTGGGTGAATACCCACTTCTTCGGATTTCTTGTTTGGCCACCTGGGAGCATGGGCTGCAGCAGTTGGCCTGACGCAGAAGTACTTGAAGGAACCAGTTCTGCACCTGAGCCAGAAACAGATGTGGTGCTGATGCAGATTCCATCTATGCTCACGCCTGCTAGCCTGTCTTCACCACCCACAATCATTGAGGACCCATGGCTCTTGCCATGGAAGATTCTCCTTCTGTGCCCTGGGGAGTCCACTTATTGGCCAGAATCTAAGGTCCCCAACCCTAGTTACTTTTAGCTTATTAAATGAATACGAAGGTCAAGTTTTCCAGCCAGATTCTCAGCTGAAATAGGTCTGTTGACTCATGTATGCCAAACTTCACCAGGTGATCTGGCTTCTAAGGAACAATATAGGTTATTAGGCCTAGTTGAAAAAAATGCATTAATCTTGTGGGGAACATTTTCCCTTTTTTGTATTTTTTTCTTCAAAAATTTGAAACGCTCTAGCCTTTTCTGGCCAACTCCAGCTTCCCACCACCCCATCATCTGGCACATGCCCTGCTCTGATATGCTATGATTAGCTAAGCAGATAGAGCCAAATTCACATTTGTGACTAGGACTCAGCTGTCTGTCAAGCTCCTATCAGAGGGGAGAGAATGCACATGTAAAAAAAACCAATGAAACAGGGATTTTCAACATGTCTGAGGTATCTTGGGGCTAGTTCATCCCTCCACTGACTCCCCTAGGAGTTACACAAAGGGTTAACTCTGTCTGGCTCTTTTCTACATTCTGTCTGGGGGACTTCTCTGAAAGTAGGTGGAGTCACAGGACCCAGTTCCTTCCTGCATTAAAGGGCCAGACCATCTTATGCCTTTTTTCCTTGATTCCCAGAGTACATGAAACAAGGCTGGGAATTAGATTTTCTACTGATCTGGAAGAGGTGTGTTTCAAACACAACACCCGATGAAAGGATGCCAATTTATGGCACCGTGCAATAAAAGTAAGTTCCCTGCATGGCCCAGTGATTTACAATGAAGTACCCACAGACCAGATGGAGAGCTCAGGCCACTGTGTGCAACAGCCACTGGCTACTTGTCACTGTTGTTCACACTGTTCATCTCAGGAAGACCAGCGCTGACCTAAGGAGTTCACGGAGCGCTTTGCACTTCTCCATGGCTCATAATCAAGTGCTCCTGGAGGTGGGAGAGGAGGGCAGGGATTATAAATAAGAGAAGTAGCACTGGGAGAAGGCTAACTATTGACCATCCCTTGAACGCCACCTTGCTCTTGGCTTCCCCAGAGGGAAAGGCGAGAGAAGGTGTGAAAGGAGGGTGGGTGTAAATATATCAAATGGAGCGTTGTCACAGCCTGGAATTATTAACCTAGCAGATGAGTAGCTAAACGTGAAGCTAGGTTGACTGGCCTCAATGTAAATGATTTCTGTTTTGAGCTGGGCTTTTGCCAGATGGTAGCAAAAGCAAAACGAAAACGTGCCCCCAGCACAGGGATGAGTTGGGAGGAACCAATCATCATAACTTACAAAGGTTATTTTGCCTGCTGCTGCAGCCTATACGTTCCAATGGCCCATTCAGAAAAGCAATAGGAGTGATAGATTCTCAAACCATAAGCTCTGTCTTACTTGCTGATAAAGCTTGAAGTTAATGGTTATGGCCTGGAAATAGGAAATGCTTTAGCGCAATATGCTCCATGTTCATGGCTTATTTTTAACGCCTTATTGTTTTAGAGCAAGGGTCTAACTTAACTCCCTGAAAACCCCACACAGCTAGCTATGAGCCTGCTCCATGGCCCACTGAAGTCAATGGAAATATTGGACCAGCCCCTAATGGATCAACTCACATGTCTTGCTGCTGGCAAATTAAAAATGACTTCTGAGCACTTGGCTTAGCCCCTTGGATTGTGCCTCACTTGGCCGTGCCTCCAGCTGTCCCTGGTGGCTGGCTGGCTGCACCTGCCTCACCACAAGGGCTGCCCAAAACATGGGGCTCAGTGGAGGGCTACAATCTCGTTAGCTTCCTCTTCGATCCCTTCCTAGGGCTGGGTTTGTCTTACACTCTCTCTTCCTCCTGGGCTGCAGTCCCGGCAGCGCCACGCCGGTCTTTACACAGTTACTGTGAATGAGATAAACTTCGGTCATTTATCACAAAGACACTTTGCAACCAGCCATGTTCGCTCAAGTCACTGCCATAGGAGAGAAGACCACACACCCCCATATGATTTGCTTTTCATTGTAATGCAGCAGCCTCTGCATTAAGACTCTGCAAGAAGAGGGCATGGAAATGAAGCCCATGCAAGCCTGCTCAGCTATTTCTCCATAGGCAAATCCTGCCACCAACCAACCACGAAGGGGAGCTTTACACATTTCTAAGAACAGTCCCCCCATTTTTTCTTTAGTCTGACCTCACATCATGAGCCTCTGAGTTTCTCCTTGAAAGGAAAATTGCCTCAGGCCTAGTATGGTCCTAGGGCTGATTACTGGTTAAACATCCTTGTCCAAGCAGTGGAGGTCTCTCCAGTAGCAAAACCAGCCAGAATATCTGTCACAGTTCAGGGAAACTGTACCTGTATTTCCCCCTCTGTGGTTCACCAAGGGCCCACACTCTAGGCTCCTCAGCCATCAGAATTCCTTGCCTACACTGATATGCCCAGCAAGCCTGACTGCCTAAACAAGCCAGCATCTGTGCTTTGCTTTCTCTGAAGTCTATGAACATCTAATTGCCTGCACTTACAGGTTAGCAGAGCTCTGTACAAGCAAGTACATTTATTCTTACAGTAAAAGCATTAGAGAAAACCCATTAAAAGCAATATCAGAACCTACATGCATGCTACAAAGCTTGCCAGAGGTCACTCCCAACTCCAATCTCAGGCTTTAAGTTTTCCCCTTGGTTACAGATTCATAACTGTCTCAGATTCAGAGCCAGAATAGCCATGAATAGCTCAATCTTTCCTTTATACAGCTTGGAGCCTTTGATCTTGAGACTCCAGGAACCCCACAGATTCAGGTGCAAGTTTATAGAGAGTAGCACTATCTGGTAAATAGCAGACAATGGTACTCTCCCCGGGGCTTAGCTGCAAAAGGCTGGGTTTTTGCATAAGCAGAGATGGGAAATTTGCTTTCACCTCCCCAGGCAAACCACATGACACTGTGTCCCAAAAGTCTATTCTTGTCTGGCATCATTCAGTACAGTCCTTTGAAGTTCAGGATTCACATCCCTCTGCCCCCTAGAGTATTCACATCGACCCACAATAACACAGAACCTTTGCATTTAATGGATTCCAAAGACACAAACTTAATTCACACTGTTTTTCAAGGATGTTGCAGAAAATTGTCATTTGTCACAATGAGTCCTGAATGTCCTGGGCCAGCTTCATCACTGTGTTAACTGCCCTCATGTGAAGGGGTGTGGAATGCAACCATTGCCGTTTGGTAGGACTTTATACTGGCTTTGCACAGGTATATATTAATGCGTATTGCTCTCCGGCCTTCTCCTATTCAGTAGTTTCTATGGAGAGCCCATCCCCCAGAACCAATTTCCACAAGGAATCGGATGTGCAGAGAGGGGCTGATGTGTGACTTGGTCCACCCATAAATTCCCAAACCTTCCACCCTGCAAGTTAAACAGATGGTGACCCCATTCGTATCTCCTGCACCAATGCTCCGTCCTTTTTCTTCCCCAAACTTGTGTTTTTAATGATGCTTGTTCCAAAGCTGTTTTCTTGCTGTGTTTCTTTCCATCTGTCTCCTTCTTTCAGTCCAATTAGTGTCTTGTTGATATTTCTGCGAATCTAAGTGATCTTTCATTTGACCTCTGACCTTCAGGTTTCTCTTTCATGCCCTTATAAGGAGCTATCTGACAAGTTGGTTCATTTCATCTTTACTCACGGCCAGAACCGTCTGGAGTTCTCTGAAGTGTTGTTGCTATCGCCAAAGTAAGAAGCGTTTTAGAAAAAGGAAGCACCTTAATTAAAGCTCATTAAAAAAAGAAAGATTTTTTTCTTTTTGGGTAATTAATAGTCTTTTCTATGAGTTTGTTACATACACCAGTGAGGTGGGGAATGCAGGTAGAGTCATAATAGTGGACTTGTAGAATAACAGCTGTTACATGATTTCATCTGATGCACAAAGCAGACTAATAGAATATGTGAAGGGGAAAATAGAGGGTCTGATTCTCCGCAGCCTTGCAGCTTGTGATGTAATTCACAGCACAAAACATTACTGCCCGAATGGTAATGAGAGACACTCGTTTTGTACAGGTGTCAATGACAGCACAATATGCAGGGCAATGGAGAAGCAGGCCCAAGGGTCAGTTCTCCTGTGGCAGCTTCTCTTTTTGCCATTATCTACACTGCTACAGCTTGCATGTGTGTAAAGCTCCCATTATTTAAGGATCCCAAACAGAGGAAAGAGGCACAGCTTGGGTGACAGGAAAAGAAGGGCCCAGAGAAAAGACAGCATGACTGAGCTGGGGACACCACATTGGACTACATGCTTCTGCTACAGCCACTCTGCATTGACTCTGGGCCCTTCTTTTCCTGTTCCCCACAGCTGTGCCTGTCATTCCTCTGTCACAAGCTGTGCAGTGGTGCAGCCATCAGTAATTGCTGCAACATGGAAAGTAGTTAGGGAATCAGTACAGAGCAGCTACTGTGCCAGGTCAAACTCCCAGCACTGCACTTGTAAAAGCAGTTCAGTTGGACAGGTGCTCACTGGCATTTGAATAGTACCAGCAAGCAGCGAGTTCCCCAATCCTCCTTCCCCCAGCCCTCCTTCCCTTTCTTTACACATCAAAGCATCTCCAGCACACTGCCGTACATGACCCACTTTTGAATCAGAAGCATGCACTGTTTGAAAGCTCATAATACCCGCTGTAATCCCAGATGATCAAAGAGTCCCACATTCACCCAGAGGTATAAGATAGAGAGATATAGCTATGAAAAACCCTGAGAGGCTGATAGGGAAAGGTGCTCTGGGCAGGGAACAGTATAATGAACCCTCTCCAAAGCAGATTGAGAACTCGTTATTGCTGCTTTGTCCAAGATGCACAATATGGGGAAAGTTCCCCCCACAACAGTCTGTCATTCTGGAGACCTGGGCTCGAGTGAGATGAGAGCCCATCAGAAGAAACCCCTCCACACAAAAAGGACGTGGAATTTTCCACAAGTGAGGAAGGCACATTGTCTCAGTTCCCTGCTGATGTGAGGCTGGTGAGGAGTTTGGAAGAGGGCTGGCCCTTTGGCACTATGGAACCTTCCCCCAGTGACCTTGTGCTTAGTTCAGTTTCAGAGAGGTCAGTTTCCAAGGGCTGCTGGAGTCTGGGAAAGGAGGAGGAGAAGGAGGGCAAAAGAGAAATATTGAGCTATCATGTGTCAGAACAAGGGAGGGGATCTGCCAGACCGTCCAGACCTTCCCAGCCGAGTTGAAATTAAGGATTGCTTTTAAACTAGCACCGTTGTTCCTGAGCCAAATTTGAGGAACCATTAATGTCCCACTTGAAACATACTGTAGTGAAATGAGACAAGTATCGGGCCAGTCTCAGCTGGAGTAAAGTGGCATCAATCCCCTGAAGGCCATGCAGCTATGCAATTTTACACCAGCTGAGGAGCTGGCCTATTGAATGCTCAGTAGACCAAGGGATTGAGTGGCTCAGGAGACTGGTGCTTGGGCTTTTTCTACTTTCAGATCTAGCCCAGCCAACCTAGGCTGAAAACATTCAAAAGTCATTCCTCTAACAGCTGTCCAGTGGTTTGCCCAAGATGGCTTAGTGAGTTTTAGTCCACTGCATAATGCAATATTTCCTTAACTTTCAAAAGCTGAGCCCACACTTCAGGAAAAACAAACAATTTTCCCTTCCTTCCCACTCCCCTACCACCTCACCATGTATTGTTATTGGCTCACACATCTCAACACTGGTGTAGAGCTTCAGAATATGATCATCCTTCTTTCTTACATGCTTTGGTGAACAGTGATGCAGTTAACAATGTTGATATTTAAAGTATCATTAGCATCTGAAATGAATGGGACAATTCACATCTCAGAGATACTGTTTCAGGCTTTCTGCAAACCCACGCAGACACTGCTGCATCAGTTATATTTGCTTTATATTATGAAGGTTTTTTTTTTTAAAAACACCAACAGGTAGACACTTAATTACCAACAAAACTCTAGATAACAATTGAAGCCATTCTGACTCCCAGGTAGTTGTCCAGCACTCCTCCCAGAGAGCAGGGGACAGCCCAGACTTCAATATACACTGGCCTAATGGACAGGTTTCTATGTCATAAAATCTAGTATCCCAAGTAGCACTGATTGTCCTCCTTGCCACTAAACTTAGCAGAGAGATGAAGAATTTGGTTTTAATGGAGGCCAACCTCCCCTGACACCCTTCTAAGTCAGGGTTGAGTCACATGGGCAGGGCACAGTGTGTGGGGAAAGCTACCACTTAACTGTTCCTTCTGCCAAAGGAAGGACTCCAGACCAATTTCTGAATTTCTCCCTCCAGGCATATTTTCTCTGCCTAATTCAATTTGTTCCCATTAGCAGCAATAATATTTAATTTTTTCCATAATGCAAGGACAAGTGAGCACTCGATAGAATTAAAAGGCAATACATTTAAAATGAATAAAAGGAAACTTATAATAAATAATTAACCTGTGAAACTCACGTGTGCAGGATATTATTCTGGAAAGTAGTAAGAATCAAGAAAGGACTGTGCATAATAAGAGTAGCATCTGGAGTAACTCTCAAAAGAATAAAAACTAGATAGGCCAGTCTCTGCTCTGCTAAGCTGAGACCGTGTTCAAGATGTGGATGTAGATTTAAACTTTCCTGAAGTTTGAGGACTTGTCTGGATGCTGGATTTTGTTTCAGGGCTCATCTCTACTCAACACTTGAAATTAAAAGTGTTCTGAGTAAGTAACAATGGATCAAATTGTGAAGTCCTTAGCTAAAGTAAAAACGTAACGCATACAAGGCATAGCACCCTACCTACTACTGCCAATCTGTCCCACTGATGTCAGTGAGATCATACACATTAGCCAACAAAGTGTTGGCATGATGGGTTCCTTAACACTGACTCAACTCCCACCCATTGATTTCAAAGGGAATTTTGCCTAAGAAATGTGAAAAGAAAAAACTAAATAAAAGCTCCTTTGTAAAGGTAACATCAGCTATCTAATTAATGCAGCATGCCCCCACTGACCAGAGTGAAGAAACCTTCAAGCCAAAATTTGATGAGGATGTCCCAGGGATAGGAGATTAGTGAGAATCTGGACCATGATTGGCTCTCTGATTTTCATCGGAGCTCTGATATCAGTACAGAGACTAGATTAAAAAACCTATTTCTTACCTACCTTATTCTCTGCATTATTTTCAGTTTTGTCCTCCCGCCCCCGAGGATAATGTTACTTATTGATGTGACTAGAATAGAGTATAATAGCAATAACCTGTATTTATGTAGTGCGTTTCATGCTAAAGTGCCCCAAAGTGCTTTCCAAATGTAGAATACACAGAATCATAGAATCATAGAATTCAAGATCAGAAGGGACCATTATGATCATCTAGTCTGACCTCCTGCAAGATGCAGGCCACATTAGCCGATCTACCCACTCTTTTAGCAAGCGACCCCTGCCCCATGCTTCGGAGGAAGGCGAAAAACCTCCAGGGACACTGCCAATCTGCCCTGGAGGAAAATTCCTTCCCGACCCCAAATATGGCGGTCAGCTGAACCCCGAGCATGCGGGCAAGACTCTCCAGCCATACCCTCTGAAAGAGGTTAAGAATATCATATCATTGACCCAATTTGACCCAATTAAGTACCAGTTTGGCACTTAATTGACCTATTGACTAAGCCCGTTATCCTATTATACCATCTCCTCCATAAACTTATCTAGCTTGATCTTAAAGTCATGGAGGTCCTTCGCCCCTACTGTTACCACTCTCGGGTGAGGGTAGCAGCTTGTTAGAAGCTTGCAACATTGCATTATATTGTCATCATATCATTTATTATGCCATTGCTGTTTGAAACTGTGGGGGTCATTTCTGTGGGAAGCACAATGACCCCAGATGGAATTTCATTGATGAAGTTTTGTTGATGTGTTCTGAATTCAGGGAAAGTATGTTTCTGTTCCATACATGGGGGCTAGGGCTTAAGCTCATACACTGCATCAGCAGTGTAACTCCATTAACTTCTATGGAGCTGCACCATTTGTACCCGCTGAGGATCTGACTGCTACTGTACATATCTGTCCACACATGCATAGACATCTTCTACCCTTTGTCTGTGTCTTGTAGAGCCTCTGAGGCATGGGCTGTTTCAGTGAGAACCTTTAGGCATCCATTGTAATATCAGCATTAACTAACAAAGGATACACACACGCATGTATGGTACTGAGTTCAACCACAAGCTGATTATTGCTTCACACTAATAGTTAAGTGGATTCCAAAACCAGCAGTAAATTGGCCCAAAATGAAGCCTTGAGAATTGGCTCATTTAGCATATGATAAAATCTGCAATGGAGAAAGATTTGTCTGCATTGCTTCTCCGCCCTCCGCCCCACTACCCCTAATTTGGATTCATTTCCCCCTTAAAGAATGATCACATTATTATATTATCACATTATGCAAACCAAATATCACAAAAAGACTGATAGTTAACAAACAGACTGCTAGATTAGGGCTTGCCTGTGGGATTCAGCCTCAGCCAGCCTACTTATCTGCCTCTGATCAGGGCAACATATCTTTATCATTCAGCAGAGTGAAGCAACATACTAGGGTCCCACAGGAGCCCAGCAGCATTTCAATTACATACCTATTTTTTTTTATTGCTCTGCTGAAGTAATGCGAGTCCCAAGCTCCAAACTGCTAAATATTTGTTGAAGTCAGAGACAAATATGGGCTAATTACAGAGTAAAGCAGAGTCCAAATGTACATTCCAGCATCAGAGCACAATGTCAATTCTGAAACCTTGGTAAGTATTCAGAGACTATATTTTTCTCTGGACTTTTCCTAATTGCTGTGCACTTTTTATCACGATGGGATATAAAACAATCCTGCCTACAACGCACAGGGGGCTTTTAGAGGTGAAGAGCATTTGGATTTGTGTGCTGAGCTGGAGTGAATTCTGAGCACAGTCCTGCAGATATATGTAAAAACTGTCCCTTTTGCTTTCCTAAGCCATGGCCCTTCCTGAGTGCACAGTAACCCTACTGCTCCTGGTGTCCCAATCTACTCAAGTCCCATGTTGCTATATTGGCAACTGACTCAAGTATTTACATAAGGTGCAAGGAGTCCATGGCAGATGCTCTTAGGCAAGGGGTAGGGTTAGAGGAATTCACCCTCTAGCTCTGTCAAGGGTGCATATTACACACATTTGTTTTACCTACTCACCCCATCCCCTGCTCCTTGTTTGTAGTTACAGCTGATCCTTGACAGATCATCACACAACCTGCTCAGCTCCAAACCGCTTCCTGCTGTGCACCCATAATATACAGATTGGAAGTAACTTCACTCCAGAGAGCCAATTAGTGCAAATATAGGCCTGGTAATTACAACATGATAAGATCCTTGCTGCTGATATCCCTGGGCAGATAAGGCACCAGGAAGCACTTTCAACACAACCTCAATGGGAAGTTATTATTAGGGGAATGTGGTGAAACAGCCTCCAGCACAGTCCCCATAGTAACTAGGCAAACTGGACAAAAGAACCCCAGCTGTACCCTGGCTGCCTACTTCCGGACAATGCAAGATCCTTGGGCACACCTGTGATTGTCCAGCATTGGATAGCTCCATTCCCATCCTTCAGTGCTGACCACTGCATGGGCCCACGAAATCTGGAGCTTCCATCTCCTGCCTGGCTTATCCTCTGCAATGAGCAGGCCTGAGTGGGCTTGTTCACTGGTCTGCTTGGGTACGTGCCATGATCTTTGGGAATTTAAAAGTGAATCAGGAGGATTCATATGATGTCTAACTCTAGCAATGGCTAAGGCTATTTCTACACTACCATTTATGTCAGCAAAACTTACTTTGCTCAAGGGTGTGAATATTGCACCCCTCGAACGACATAAGAGCTTCTCCCACCAACATAACTACCACTGCTCATTGGGGATGGATGAAGGATGTCTACGGGAGCCCTCTCTCCCATCAGCCTCGAGCGAGAGACCTTACAGTGGTGCAGCTGCATTGCTACAGTTGTGCTGCTGTAAGCTCTCTAGTGTGGACATAGCCTAAGGGCAGACCTACATTATGGCAGCGTGAAGAGTACAGACACTGCCCACCCAGCACGGGTGTCAATAGCTGCCTAGACAGTGAGGTGCTGCTTAGGCAAGTGGCCTACAGCCACACCAGAACCCCAGGATATGGATCCCACAGACACAGCCACCTCTCCACTGCTATTTTCGCAGCATAGCATCCTGCCGTAGGTGTACATGGATGCAGCCTGCCTTGCCCTGCAGCACGTCTCCCAGCCCCGCTCCACCCCGCAAGTGTGCTGGGTATGGGGCCGGACCGTGGGGGACTGAGGTTGCTTTAAGCCACCTTTGCAGTTCCCATATTTTAGGGCCAGGCCTGGCAAATTAGGGTTGCTCTAACATATTATTTGCCCCCTATGCAGGGCTTGGAGCAGGGAGTTCAGAGCCCTTGTGGCCACCTAAACCTGATGGGGGCCCTCTGCATAGGCACAAATCTCACTCCCAGGCCCTGTAAGCTGCCAGAGTGCCCAGAGGGAGCATAGGAGTTAATTCTCAGTGACACTAGACACGCTGTGCCATTATGGCCCCTGGGACGGCATACACAGGTGACAGCATACTCGGAGCTCATTGCCTTACAGCAAAAATAAGGCTTTGTTCCTGTCTGAGGATCTCCAAGTCCTTTGCAAGGCATAACAGATGTCTACTCACTGCAGCCTTGGGTGGCAAGGGGAGATTGTTATCCTCACATTACAGTAACAGGATTGTAACCCAACTTGGTTAAGGAAACATAAGGGGCCGAAGCCCTTTATCACACACCAATGTAAGTCAGGAGTAAGTCGATTGAGGTCACTCAGTGTAAAACCAGCGTGCATGAGAGGGGACGGCCTCAGGAAACCTAAGCATGAACTCAGGTAGATGACCACCTGTCCTGGGGCTTGCCTTCAAGGGCCCCATCTTGTCCCTGCCAAAGGGCTGATTACACACAGACAATGCTGACTAAAGATGAGGTCTGGGCAGTGGCTTCCCTGGAGGAGGATCTCTTCCTGTGTGGAATCTCACTCACTCAGAGTGGGTACAAAGCAACTTGATCAAGACCCTGATCCGACATCCATGGATGGCTGTGGGAAGGATGCCATTGACTTCACTAGAGAAGTAGGACTGGCTTCAACCCTGGACTGAGTGATCACTAGTGGTTAGTGCAGTGGGCTGCTAGCACTCCGGATTCCTGAGTTCTATTCCTGGATTTGACAGGGACTTATGTTGCCTTAAGGCAAGACTGCCTCAGTTTCCTTGTCTGTAGAAGGGAAAACAGTGATGCCCCCAAATAGTGAGGCTTCATTCATTAACAATTATGAATGTGTTAGGTACGTTATTTTCCACCTGAGGCTCCCAAGGACAGCTCACTCCAGCACTTTGTTGGGCTCTGCCATTAATAATAAAATGCAGAGTGATGTGACTGCTGCATAGTATTTCAATGATGTTAAATTAAAAAGTGAGCCCCTGAGAGCTTATAATCTGAACAAGGCAGACCTAGAACATGAAGCCAAGCAAAAGAAAAGAGAGAGAGTCCTAGTCTATAGCTAGGGGTCATAGGATATTTTGTAGTAGAGCGAAGGAGGGGAAGTCAGCTGCATCGCTATCCCTGCACTTCCCTAGCATTATGGTTTGTGTTTTCACTGTGCTTGAAGTGCGTGGATTTAGCCAACCCGTTAGAGTAATTGTTATAAAATTAGAAGCTGTATAATGCTAGGAACATAGTAGTAAAAGATTCTAAACCTCCCTGATGGTTCTGGTTGTTTAATGTCTGCCTATGGCTTAATTACATCATCAATTCCATTAAATAATGTAGTAACTAACCAGGATCTAATGAACACATAGCAAAGAATAAATTGAACTTAGAGTGTAACTTATATCCCTTTACAGAAAGAAAAGGGGGAACAAAGATTCAATTTCTGCTAAGTAAAAAACCAACCCATAGCAACAGATTCCTCATGAATTAAATGAAACAATGTCAGTGCCATTTAAGGAGAAGGCAGTAGCTTCTTCCAGCAAGGGAGACAAGGGCAGCGCACACAGCTCTCAGCAATCACCCATAATAAACCTGGCACATGCCTGAGATTCCTGGGACATCACTCCACATTGCCCTAACAAACAGACAGTGGGAATGTAGAGAACAGACTCTGGACCCACCATCCCAAATGAAGTCACCAGGGCTGCAGAACCTCTGAAAAAACAGGCCCAAGGGGTCTCCAGCTGGGCCCCTAAAAATAGGGGCACCTGCAATCGGTGGGCCCTTTTGGAAATTAGTAACATTATGGTAGTGCCTAGAGATCAGGACCCCACTGTGCTGGGTGCGACACACAGACACAGCAAGAGACAGTCCCTGCCCTGAAGAACTTTATCCTCCTACCATTTGTCTGTGTAGACTCTAAAGAGGCAAAATGACTTGCTGGAGGTCAGTGCAGAGGCAGGAATAGAATCCAAGTATCCTGAGTCCCAGTCTAGTGCAAGCTCCACTAGACCATGCTACCTCTCTGCTTTCATTCGTTGGGCTTTAATCCAGGGCTAGAAATTTCTTGTCTGAGAGGAGGCTCTTTTAGAGCTGGATTCCCCAGCCTGTGATCCCCTGGCTGCTCAGCAGCATGTGCTCAGAATTGCTTTAAGATCAGTGAGGCAAGTGGGTGGCAGGCAGTGCAGCACAGACTGATGACTCATGAGCAGCTGAAAGGCAGCGAGGAGGAGGAGAAGGAGGAAAGGCAGAGGCTGTAGAGGAAAGAAGAGCTGTTAGTCGTTATGGAGGAGAGAACAGAAAGAGCAGGTCAAACCAGAGGCAGGAGAGGGAAAGTGCCAGCACCATGTCATCCCAGGGCTTTCCAATAAGAAGCTGTCAAATGGAGGCACATACAAAATTCAAATGTTTGTCCCCCCTTGTTAATCGGTGGGAATGTGCCTGAATAACATTGTCTCCCTCTCCTTTGAGCCATAGGGCCCAGTTAAGAGCTTCCCATATTCACATAAACTGCCTGTTGGTTCACACCAACCCTGTGGCCTGTTGGTTCAGCTACATGGGATATGGTGAAACTGATGGCCCCCACACATGTGCATCCAGCTGATGCAGCCCTGGGATCCTTGTGTGACAAGCTCCCCTGCCTTTCTGTGGCTCCCAGGGGGCCCAAAGAACTTGCCAGATAGAGAGGAGGGTGCAGCACGTGAGGCCTGGCATCTGACCCGCAGTCCCCTTAGACATTCTACTTGCAAGTTGCTGATCTAGGCAGGGCATCCACAGGGGTGTGAAGCAGCATCTTCAGCTACCTATTGGAAGTACTGCACATGTTCCCCCAGGGTTAGCCTTGGACTTCCAGCTATATGCACCCATGTTCCCACCCACACCAGCAATCCCCCTTCAGCTGTGCCATCCCACCCTTCTTCCTGCCAATCTAGGCTCAGGATTCTTGCTGCCTCTGCACCTTCTCCCACATTCACACACCCTTAAAGGACAGCGGAAGTCAGGCCCATGGAAGTCCAGCCAGACATTGCTGAAGGTTAATCCTTTCACTGAAGAGGTCAGATGATCTCCTCAGCCACATAATCCCAATGGCCCTGCATGGTAAGTACAGCCCCACAGTCCTCCGGGATTGGACCCTTTCCTCTGGACCTGGAAGGACAATTGTGCACCCACCTCACCAGCAGGTTAACAGATTCAGAGCCCAGCAGCTCACTGCCACATCTGGAAATGCTCTGAGTAACAGAAGGAAAAGGAATTTAAGGCAGTGTGGGTTTCTTGTTTGTCTGTACTCTTCCCCCCGCCCCCTTTATTTCAGAGCCACTAAATCTCATTTCAAACCACTGCCAGCCGGCCCATGCATGTTGTTACTGGGGAGTTAGAATCATCATCAACCATCATGGGGCAAACTGACAACCCAGAGCTGTCTACCTGCCTGGCAGCCCTTCAAATGCAGGGCTAGTCAGACTCAGTGACCAAAAGCCAGGCCACAGAACAATCAGATGGTAATTTTTTGAAATACGAGGGCAGTTCAGTACAACTCTATGTCAAACACCATTAGCACAGGTGGCCCCATTGTTGGCCATACACAAGGTAGCTTTACCAGGACAGTCTTGCTGCCCTGGGATCTTCTTTCAGGGCATCCCATTTCACTAAGGTATTTGTGTTATTTAAACTACAAAATGTTACTTCAAGACTTAGTGGCACTGAGCAGAATTTGCTTTGTGGTTATCAGGAGCAAACAGACCAGTGGAATGAGAGTCCAATGTAATGTAGCCAACAGAGTCAGCACTGTCAGAGCTGTTACTTTGCTCAGAGTGAACAATGGCAACACTTGATTAGTGTTCTGTGATGAACTCATTTACACACCTGGGCTTGTCTACATAAGAACATTGCACTGGTATAACTCAAGCTGGGTATTTAAACTGATAGTTACATTGGTGCAAAAGGCCACAAAGACACTTATTTTTGGTGTAAGTGGATTATTTTAGCTTACTTTGATTAGGAACACATTTAACTAAACCAAAATATAAGCCACTCATATATAAGCCAGAGCCTCCTGCCACACTTAAAACTGATATAGTTAAACCAGTACAAAATTGATTCAACTGCAACTTTCTCATGTAGACAAATCTAAGCAACTGAAAAATATTCTCCACTCCAAGAAATATGTTCACTGTTGACTCTCAAAAGATTTATTTGTTTTGTTGTCTTTTTATGATTTTGTCATCTTAAGATGTCACCACAAAAGTATCTTAATTTTTGTTTTTGTTTTTAAAACACTTGAGTCACCCAGCTTGGACTGGACATGTCATGAAGACCAAATCTCCCCCCGCCCCCTTTGAGGCTATCCCTGTATCTCAGGGGTTGTGGCTATTATCAATACACAGTAACAGTGCTGGTAGGGCAGCATGTTGAAAGCCTCACTCTGGGGCTGTCAATACAGGATCTTTCATTAGTACTAACATGCCTTAAATGATAAAGCATAAGCAGAGCTAATTAAGCTGTGATGCTGGAAAGCAGGCTCAGCTGAAGTCTTCAGTCCCCAAAACCACATACATTTGCAAATTCTCATGTTTTACTGCTCATTCGTCCCTTCCATCTTGGTCATTTCCACAGTCCTCCATCTGTTGGCCTCTTACACTCCATTCTGCCTGCTCCCAGGCTCTTTCTGGACTGACAATATTTTTTCCTTTAACCAAGTTTAAATAATTGTCACATTTGCTGACAGCTACAAGTCTCAGACAGCTGAGTGCACCACATTGGCATGTGTAGAAAAACTCACTCAGCCCCATGCTCTGCCTCCCCTCCCCCCCAAAAGGGAGCCAGGCTTGGGGACAGCCCGGAGTCTTTGGGATATTGGATCAAGAGCAAGATTGGTTTAAACCAAAGTTCTTATAGCTCCAATTTTAATCCTGATTTAAATAATCTATTTTAATCTTATTTTGCATTGTATTTTCTAGTTATTTTCCTAAAAGAAAAGTGGATTCTCATTAAAATATGTAGATTTGCAACTAAATATAGCCTTTCCATTAAATTTGGGACTTTTTGCTAATCAAGAGATAACATTGTCTATATACATTAATGTAAGCAATTATATAGCTTACTATGCATTTATTCTTTTTATATTTGTATCATGCTAGACAATGGTGAATGATGAACTGCTTATTTACTAGACAATTTTTATTTGTGATTTATATCAATCTCTAAGTGAAATTTGAAATTCAATGAAAGATGCATAACACAGCATTTGTATTATTTTAATTAGTTAACTAGAACTACCTTAAATGTGCTGGGTAAACAAGACACATGTTTTAGAGAACATTTTGTATTTAAAACTGAGTTATTAAACTACTATTACCTGTAGTTAGTGAATTGAACTTATTTTTACTGGTCTCCATGTGCTTCAAGATTTTAGAATTAGTAGAGATCATCCTTTCACACTTAATTTTTATTCCTAGTTCGGAAGAGGAAAGCAAGCTTTCTTGCTTCAACTCCCAGTTGGCTGCTTAACTTTGAATAACTAATTACACTGAACTAGCTCAAACTGAAATGAAAAATATTCTCTCAACCTGCAGAAGAAGCTACTACTATGAAAAGCTGGTTTAGTGCTTCAACAAACTGATTCCAGGTGCTTAGACAAGGACTTCCACCAATTCAGTGGTCTGTTTTGTTCAGAACTTCAGCAGCAAAAATGTGTTGCTTGCCTTTTTTTGTTTAATTTAAATAAGGGTAATAGGTTATAGCAAGTTTAGGCCTTAATATTAGTTACAATTTCAAAATTGGTTTTAAATGGGTTTATTTTAAAAGAAAATTGTATTTAAATTTAAAAAGGTGATTTGGATTGATTTTTATCCACCCTGATCAAGGGGCTACAATTAGCAACTCTGATCATCCTCACCTTCACTACTCTACTCCCCAAAACTTGGATCTTGGAAACTGGGGAGCTACAAGGTGAGAGAAGAAATGTAACTGCATGGATGTTCTCATTTCATTCCAACTCTCACAGAAATGCACTGAATGTAACCCCTCCAAAAACACAATCCAGAGCGACAGCTGGAAATTAGAAGGCTCTGAGACTTTCTGAGCTCCCTAATAAGCCTATTGCACAGGAAAACAAATTGCCTCAGCCTCTCTTTACATCTTCCAAACTTTTTCCCACTAAGCACCTACTGCTATAGGTGGCTTGCTAGTGAACACAGAGGCCCAGATCACTCCCTCATTCAAGGAATCCCACAGGATGGAGCTATGGGAGAAAAACCTTGGCATGGCTCCCCTTTGGAGAGTGTTTTCTTGATTCTGCCAGAAGCCAGCCATGCACCCCTTTAGAAAGCCATCTATCTGTCCCTCAAACCCTACCCATCTCTCAAGATATGCCACAGACCCCATGATCAGGGAGAGATCCACCCACAGATCCAGGGATACTAGAGCCCAGAGCTAGGAAGATAAATCCCTCAATTATTCTCGCAGAGCAGCCCCAGAAGAGTTTTGGCTTCCAAGACAATCACTTTAGGAGCAAGGAATAGATAAGGCCCCGTATACAGAGTCTGAAGCTTAGTCACTCACAGTAAAGAGGAGGGACTTGCACTGCAAGTCAATGGCAGAGTCAGGAATAGAACCCAGTGCCCAGAATACTAATCCAGTGCCCTGTCCCCGAGACCATACTCCCTCCCATGCCAGCCTAAGCAACAGCTAGTGCAAGCTCAACCCCTGCAAACATCATGGCTCAGATTCTGTGGGCCTCTCAGAAAAGCAGTGTTATGACAATGCTGACACTCCCTAAATGGCCTGGACAGAAGCATTCCACCCACCCTGCTGTTTCTATGTTATAGAATATCCTTCTTTAAATGCATCCCTATAATAAGCTGGAGAGGTGGCAAGCAAACAGCAGTGACTGACATGAGGGGCTGATTGCTTGTATGGAGCTGCTGAAAGGGGTCCTGACATTTTAAGTGCTCATAAGAGTGAAGGATGACAGTCTGAGACAATGAGACACTTCCTTTCCCCGGCTCTCCAGCTATTAACAAGCGCTTGGGAGTCCAAGGCTGCTGCATCCTTTTGTCCTGCCCCACACTGTTTATTTGCTTTCTCTCTTTTGGGGAGTTGGGGGCATGCTTCTTCAGCTATTTACATTGGACCCTATACAGTTTGCACTCCAAAAATTTCATTAGACACTTGGAATCTAACCAAAACGGAGCCTGTTGCTGGAATTCGGTTTCCAAAAGCTGCCCTTCTCCTTTCCAGCCAGTATATTCTGCTGTCCCTACACCATGGCAAGGGGGGTAATGGATGCACAAAGCACCCATTGGTGCCCCTGCAATACAGCCATGTTGTGGGTGTTCCAGGTGGGGGCCAGGAGTAAAGGTATCTCCTCACCCCAATGATTCCCTGCTGCACACATTTGTACAGGACTATGTAACTACCTGGATCCCAACAGGGCCCACCTCCCACAAGTGCCCTCTTCTGATCAGGTGTGTCAGCACTTCTCTGTTTTTGGTGACCCTTCTGGCAGTTTCTCTGGTAGTATCTAGTGACCCACCTTCTGGCCAAGTCAAACAGACCCCTTCTTGGGCATTAGTCCAACAAAATATTTAAGTACTCTTGGCCATGGTAGGGGTTGTGCCCCCAGGACTTTCTCCCTGGAGACTCTCCACTCATTATGGTCTGTTTTGGCCCCAGCTCACCAGCTGGGCTTCTTAAGACTTCAGATCCCCTTCTGGTGGTTTATCACTGTCCAATTGTAGGCTACTTCTGCAGCAGCCTATGGGGGGTGGGAAGGAGAGACCCAGGCCCACCCACTACTCCAGGTCCCAGCCCAGGGACCCTAAGAATAGCAGCCATGTGCTGCAGCCCCAGCCTTCACCAATATTTCACCTTACCTCAGGGCTCCTCTGTGTTCAGGCCCAGAAGCCAGCCAGGAGCTCTCATTCCCCGCGAGCACTGAGCTGCCTATGGTGCTGCAGTTCCCTTGGCTAGTCAGGAACACCAGCTATACTCTTCTGGCACCAGCACTGCAGCTCCTTTTATACTAGCCTGAACCCACTGATTGGCTAGCCCTTTGCAGCCTCCCCCTGATTGGCTGCTTTCCTGCACAGTCTCTCTAGGCCCTTTGGAGGACTTAGCTCCATTGCTTCTTTCCTAGGATGGGTGTGGCAGGACCCTGAGTCTTACAGCAGGGGGCCTCTGGGCCAGTCTACCCTATTACAGGCTATGTGAGCAGGGTTTGGTTAGGGCAGCTCTCAGGTTGCTCTAACTTTGTCCAGTGGTTGATCCAGCCCCCGTGATCCCTAGAACAGGGGAGGTGCAAAACCTAGTCGCTGTGCCAGGCTTTGTGCCAGTGCAGGGATGAATTGCCCTCCAAAACTTTGAAATAATCTGGGTGGAGACTTAGTCAGAACAGGGCTTGGAATAAGGTGAAGTGGGATGGGATAGGAAGGAAGATCCAGGTGCATTTGGACACATCTTCTACAGTGAGCCAGGGGACACTGAGGTCATTGTACCATTGGTCAGCAGTATCTGGGTTTAGGGATACCCAACAAGACCTAGTCAATAGCGGACACTTTGGGGAACTAACTAGCCCTGGTTGATATGAAGGCAGGGACAGATGATATTTTCCAAGTCGATACAAGTCTCCTGATATGGTTCAGGGTCTGATCTGAGCCCCAGTCAACCTTCTCTCTCTCCTCCTGTGTCCCTAATGGCAAAGTCATGTAACATGATAACAATGTTTTTCTCTCCTCTCTGCCACCACTAGCCAAGGCTCCCAAAGCACTTTATGAGCTTCCTGGGTCAATTAAGCTTTAAGATCACTGTATGGTAGGCAGTGCTTAGACCTCACTTACAAATGGACAAAGTGAGGCAAAGACAGGTGAACTGACCAGCACAAGATCACCCATCGAGGCAGTGACAGAGCTGGGACTAGAACTCACCTCACTTCTTTGAATAGTAGGAGAGATTTGAGTAGGGGCACATGGTGAATCTTTGAACTCTAGGCTGCCCCTGGCTACATGGCTCAGTGATTCATTTGAATTCCTGAGCTGAAAGCCAATGCACTTACCTACATTAAGCCAAGCAAGGAGACAAACAAAAAACACACTTATACTGCACCTTACCAGTTTCTCTTCTGTCAGTAGCACCCCTGTGAGATAAACAAGCATTGTCACAGCTGTATTGCAGAAGGGACCTCCCAAAGGTCATGGGAGTCCAGTGGGAAAGTCTGGGAATAGAACCGAAGAAGCCTCAGCTCCTAAGCTGCTGCTTTAACCACAACACAAACTTGTTCCCTGAGCTAGAGGTGGAACTCAAGAGTCTAGAATCCCTGGCACTTGCTCTAATGACAGAATACCTCCTAGAGCCAGGTGGAGAATCTAGGACTTTTGCTCCCAGAGCCCTGCTCTAACCACTAGGCTTTGACAGATACTGGTTTTACACATACACCTGGCCTCACCTCCTCTGCCTTTTCAAGTCAGGTTCCATCAGTTTGTCTCCACAGCTTTATCCCTGCCCTGCAGCAATTGGCTGGATCTTTTTACTCTGATTCAATTACACATAAAATAAGGGCATTGCAAACAGAAAATTACACGCTGCCATAATTGAATTCTTCTTTAGATGTTCTCTTTCTAAAACCTTGCAGTGGCAATGAAATAGATTGTCCTGCATCAAAGCCAGATCCAAAATCCATGCAGTGCCCCCACTGAGTGTTGGCCCTATCCTAACCACCTGCTGCCAAATCCTGCAAAGGGCTCTGCTCCGGGTTTCCATGGTGTAAAGCCTGAGAATACATTGGATTTCACCCGCCTTTGGGAGGAGTAGGGTCCTCGTTCTAACTCCCTAACTGAGCATCTCCTCTTCTTTTCACTCAGCTAGAGCAGTAACACTAAGATTCCCAAAGCATGTCAATCAATGAGCCTGGGCTAACTCCCGTAACTGGAGACCAAAGACCATTCAAACAAATACAAGGGGAAGATGAAATTGTTCTCTCTCTCTGTCATGTATATATATATATATATATAAAATAAAGACATTAGAAATGTTTCTTTGCCTGAAAGTTTTGCTTTGTTTCTGATGCCTTTCAAAAATAAGCGTTTTCTGGCTTTGAAGGTCTTATTCTGGGGACATTTCCTTTTAAAATAAATAAATAATCTATGCCATCTCTTCCTAGTCTCAGGGTGACATGAACGACTGATTTCTATGCAATGTTGCGAGTGCCTTTCAGGAACACAATGGCAGGTTCTTTGACAATGTCATATGTCTATTCAAAACAACCCGCACGCCACTCAGAGACCCACACATTTGCACAGTGCTTGTTCTCCTTGCGATAAGCCATGTTAGATTTTTTTCCTTTCTATTTGAAAAAATAATTCTGGTCTTTTAAATCCTAGGCTTTTTTATTTTTTCTTCTTCTTTCCAGACAATAGGACCTGTCCTGCTATGATTCATTATGTGATTTTGAGTTATAACAATTCAACAGACAGAGAAGATCGTGGTGGGGGTGGGTAGCAGAAAGAGGTATTGGGCTGGAGATGCTACTGCTTCATGGGCTAGAAAACAAGCAAGCTGTAAAAGTGGAAGTTGCTGAGAAATCCCACCTTTGCAGTTCCACAAAAACTTATATCCGTCCTCTTCTAAACGTTAGGAACCTTTGGATTCTAAAATGTCCATCTCCGGGGTGAAGCCCAAAACATGATGCAGAATCTGAGGAAACCCCATGAGCTTGGAGAATACTTGAATTCATATCCAGTGCCAAACTTGATGGTTCAAACCCAAGTCTACTTCTACACCGATACATCCCTCCAGGAAAGGATGTAACAGTATCTGGAAGCCCCCATTGGCTGGTGCTGGGACGATGTCATTTCCAGAACCACGTACTTCGAATGGGAGGGTTTTGGATGCATAACTGAGTGCAGGCATGCAACATTTATTTCACTCCCTTAGCAGAGCCTGGTTTTATGTAGTAAATAACAATGAAACCAAATCAGCCTCAGCTTCATTTTCTATTAAACGAGTACATGCTTGAAGAACCGCAAGTATAGTGTTACACCGACATTAGTACATAAAGAGCTGGAAGAATGAGCAGATACTAATAAATTACTTAGAGAATTGACAGGTGTTTTTTTTCCTACTTTAAAACAAATTAAAAATATGCCAGCCTCTTTCTTTGCTCTCGTTCTGTCTCTTTCTCTCTCTCCTTTTTTTTTTATTTAAAGGAAGTAGTTAGACGCAGAGACTCCAGCATGAATAAAAACTCAGATTTATGGGCCCATCAGTGGGATCTTTAAACTTCCTAAGTGCTTAAAATGTACACATTTTAACTTGAAAAATTACCAGGTTTGTCCAAAGGAAAATTTCTAACATAAAACATGAAACTCATTTGAAGGGAGAAATTCTCCAATGAAGCGAACCCAGGCAGTCATAAAAAAGTTAAACCAGGCAGAAAGGGAAATGTCAAATGTGTGGGAGAGCCAGCTGTCTCTCTATTCTTTTATATATATATTTTTATAACCAAGATCAGGTTATAGAAGAATATATGACTGTCTCAAGCAGGGAGGGGTGAGAAGAAAGGAAGGAATTTTGCTTCCAGTCTGCGACTTGATGTAAAGCAGAGAATGCTACAAAAATATACATTTTTTACTTCTAAATAAAGCACTTTAGAGTGACACATTTATTGCTAGCAAAGAATTACTCAAATAAGAGACATTGTCAGCTATTTATTTAAAAGCTTTTTAATAATAATAATAAAAAAGCAAAACCCCCTCTCCATTCTTTACAATGCTCCCTTAGAAGCTTCAAGATAAAATGTTTTTTCCCCTTCTAATTTTCTGTTCTTCCATTTAACCATGTTCCACCAGGCAGTGTGCATCTCCTGTGTTTTGCTAGGGTTGCTTGTCATTTGTTTACTTCCCGCTCTCTGCACTTCAGCCTCATCAATGATAACTGTGACAGAGCCAAAATACCGGCTGATGTAAATGGCTGCAGCTCAATTGCCTTAAGTGGAGTTCCATCCAGAGAGTTTGGTCCATAGTGTCTAAGGATCCCAGGACAAATGAGAGAAATAACAGCTGTGTGAGTTCTTGTTGATATATCAGCCCTGCATCTCGGTTCCAGCAGCAGGTTGAGTAAAGAAAAGGAAGGGGTATGTGACGAGTTCCTCCGGGACGACACCTGGAACTGGGCTACCACTAATCCCTCTGACCCACCAGCCCGGGCTCCCTCTCACACTGTGCTGCTGTGAGAAGCTGCAGACCTGCTCCTGGTCCTACACTTCCACCAGCATTCACACAGGGAGGGACACACCCAGCAGCAATTACATGCAGACTCTGACCAGCCACTGCATGAACCAACAGTGGAGAGGCTACAGCCAAAATAACTGCCAGCTTCCCAGCCTAGGACCCTAGAGCTGTACCGTCCTGCCCTGGTCAATAAGGCTGGCTTTAGGAAGCGCGGGGCCCAATTCAAATAGTTTCGACGGGGCCTGCTGCCGAAGACCCAGAGCGAGTGAAGGACCCACCGCCAAAGTGCTGCCGAAGACCCGGAGCGCGGGTCCCTCTTAGGCGCGGGGCCCGATTTGGAGGAATCGGGGGAATCTGCCTAAAGCTGGCCCTGCTGGTCAAAACCCTGACCAGTATGAGTTTATTATCCAGTTTGCCTCCTGCTCAAAGTGGAGAGGAAATTCAACAGCCCCTGCCCCTTGAGCTAAGATTTCCAAGAACTTCACTCCAACCCTACTGGTTTAAATGAAAACATAAAATAATTACAAAAAGATAGATATTAAGTGATATAAGGGATAGCAAACAGATCAAAGCAGATTACCTAGTAAATAAACAAAAATGCTAAGCCTAAAATACTAGATAGATTGGATATGAATCAGCAAATTCTTACCCTGGCTGGTCATACAAGCAGGCTGGCAGAGTCTCAGGGCCTACCCTGCACTTGCTTTGCAGCTTGAAATCCCCAGATTTTTAATACACAGGCTAGTCCCCCGGTTCAATCCTTGTTCTTCAGGTGTTTCCAGGAGTCTTCTTGTGTGAGGAGTGAAGAACAAGAGACGATGTCACTCCCTGCCTTATATAGATTTAGCATATGGCGGGAACTCTTTGTTCCAAAACCAGTTCCCAGACCAGTTTGTGGAAAAATACAGACACCCCAATATGGAGTCCAGAGTCATGTGGCCTGGTCACATGCCCTTGTAGAGTCCTAGCAGGCATTACTTACAGGCTGTCTGGAGCGTTCTCAGGAAGGGTCACCAGGTGGGGGATCAGCTTCTCCTAAGGCCTATTGTTTTCCCCAATGGCTCATTACCCTGAATAGGCCTTTCCCAACCAGCTATCTAGACTGAAAGCATCTTGCCTAGTGCACGTCACCCAGGTGTAACTACATTTGAAATACAGATATAGTCAATATTCATAACTTCAGATACAAAAATGATACAAGCACACAAATAGGATAATTATATTCAGCAAATCATAACTTTTCCACTGACACCTCACATGACCCATCTTGCACAAAATGCATCATAATTATGCTATAATCATATTATAATATCACTATGAAGAATATGGGGTTCAGTATCACAGGGAGTAAAGGTGGTTTCAGATCTGTCTTTTCAGGTCATCTGAGGGCCCCTGAAGCATTTGACATCAATTAGAGCGGAGCTCCTCTAATTTACACAGAGGGGTTTTGCTGTAGTTCTGCCATTCTTCCCTCCTCACACCTCCAGCCACGTCCCCTATGCTAATGGCTAGGAGAAGGCTGCCACTGAGCCATTCACTCCTGCAGTTCTGCACCAGCCGGGGAGCCCCCTTACATGGGTAGCTTATAGTCCTCCTAGACGGCTGTCCTGCTGCCTGATTACAAACTGCCCAGTGCACGGACAGGAAGGATTTGAAGAACACCTTTGAAATTCTCCTGTTCTTTGTTATCTTCCTGTAAAAGGCAGAGAGAGTCAAATCTGTTGTTTGTGCGGTGCGAGGGGCCCATTTAGGCCCTATGCATACCCAGCCCAACCCCATACAATTTAATAGGGTTGTGCATGGTAAGTCAAAATCTGGCCCCTGGGGTTTTCAAAGGCTACAATTTTCAAAGGGCCTAAATCCTTTAGTTTGGGTGCCTAATTCTCTAAGCACTCTTCAAAAATCCTAGCCTTATCTTTAGCTCTCCAGAGAGTCACAGATTCATAGATTCCCAAGCCAGAAGTGGCCACTGCGATTATCTAGGCAACTTCCTGTGTAATGCAGGCCAGACAACGTCTTCACAATAACGTGTGTTTGAACTAGAGCAGATCTTTTAAAAAAAAAAATTCAATCCTGACTTAAAACTTGATTGACCATTCCTTGCACTTCACTGGAGTTAGGGAGGGAGTTCTCAGCACCCCGGGAGATGGGAAGTGGATGCCCATACCCCAGAGATAGCTCCAAAAATAACCTCGCCCTTATTTCTGACCAGGACTTTTGCTCTCAGCTGTCAAAATCCTCCCTGTGCTCCGTTACTCATTGCCACCAAGGCCGGAGTGCCTCCCTCAAGTAGCCTCGAGAGAGGGAGAGAGAAATACAGGCTCCAAGGCTGAGAACCCGGCAACCTGTAAATTACAGGTTGTTCGAGCTGAGCAAAATGCTACATGCTGTGCCATTCCCTCTGACTTTAAAATATTAAATGCGGAGCTGGTAGTACATCTGTTTGTCCAAAGCAATTTGAGTCTCAAGTGCCTGTCACTAAAGTCTGGCACTCTAATCTGTTTCCACTGGAATGGGAATAAAAGGAGGAAGAAGAATGACTGGCAATCAGACATTGTGTGAGCTCCTTTCTGAGGAGTGCATGGACCAAAGATATGGAGGAAGTGAAATCTCTCTCTGCTCAGCCCACACTATTTTTGTCAGCATTCTCAGTTCCCATTGGGTTTAGCGCCTCTGAAAGATCTGACCTTACACTAGAGATGGCCAAACTTACTTTCCTTAATATGGATGCGGCATCTCCCAAGCGTGATTTGTTCTGGGACCACATTCTCCTTTGGTTCTCAGCACCTGGCCCTTTTTAGACCCCTTTCACTGCCTTCCCTCTATCATCCATTCAATCCATTCCAGCGTCCTTTGTAACAGGGGAGACAGCCTCAGGCCAGCATGTGAGCTCAGCATCTCCTGCACAGGCACTGTGGGACTTTCCTTCAGGAAAAATTATCCTGTCTCCCTTCCCTTTAAGACAATAAGTCACACTCCATGGCACCACCCAATAAATGCTAGCAGCTCAGTTTAGACATCCCACTGGGGCAAGCCACTGAAATGCTTTCCACAACCCAATATAGCATATCACAGTGCAGTGACAGACCTACCTCCTCACAGCTTTTCACGTTGTCATCAATGAGACCAGTGCAAAGAAAACGTGAAACACTATCACCAGGGGCAGTGCAGAGTTCTGATTTGGTCATGCTTTACAATTGCTTTGTGGAGGTGTGAATGAAGGCATGAGGTCTAGGGCAGGGAAAATCAGGCTGCTAATCATAAGTGATTGTAAAAATGACGATGTAGAACTGCATAATTATTCTCTCTCTGAGATTCCAGATCCAAATTCGTGCCCAATTTACAATCCAAAGATGGTTTTCCTACCTGCCTTGCAAATTCCACCTGGAATGTAAAAGTTAAGCAGGGTTCTTTCTGCCTCTCAAACAATCAAGATTTTGCCATCAGAACTTAACTGGCAGTTTCACAGCCATTGGAGCAAGCCGGAGCAGAATCCAGCTCACTCTTCCATGGCAGTGCTGGATCAGCAGGAGTACCGTATTATCTGTCAGCAAAGCGAGGAGCTATGACTCAAAAACGCCCAGGGAGCAGATGTGTCAAGTAGTAGAGCTGATTAGGAATTCTCCAACAACCCTTTTCTTGTCAGAAAATGCCAATTTGTTGAAACCAAAACTGTTGGCGAGAAAGGCTTGGTTTGAACAAATCTTCTGTTACAATAAAAATGGGGGGGAAAGTTTTGAAATTGTTGAAACGTCCCATTTTGACTTTTCTGAAATTAAAAAAAATTCATTGTTTGGGTCGAAATGTCTTTTGTTTATAAATGTAAGATAATTTGTACTAAAAAAATACAAATAAAAGGTAGATATTGAAACTTTCTGAAATGATCAAACAAAATGTTTTGATGGACCCAATCTGATTTTTTTTTCAGATGTTTGTTTTTTCAAGATTTCCACTTTTTGTCCCGATTTGAGATGGGAAATTTTTTTTAAATCTCAAAAGTTCTTGTGGAATGAGAAAACCACGTCCCTCCCAATTCTACTGAGTGTAAAAAGGTGCCATTTTTTCTATGCCTCCCTTGTGACCATGCACATTTTAATCACAGCAGCATCTACGGAGAGAGGCAAATAGTGGTGTCCCCCAGGGGTCTGTTCTGGAACCAGTTCTATTCAACATATTCATAAATGATCTGGAAAAAGGGATAAACAGTGAGGTGGCAAATTTTGCGGATAATACAAAACTACTCAAGATAGTTAAGTCCCAAGCAGACTGCGAAGAGCTACAAAAGGGTCTCTCAAAACTGGGTGACTGGGAAACAAAATGGCAGATGAAATTCAATGTTGATAAATGCAAAGTAATGCACATTGGAAAACATAATCCCAACTATATATATAAAATGATGAGGGCTAAATTAGCTGTTACCACTCAAGAAAGAGATCTCGGAGTCATTGTGGACAGTTCTCTGAAAACATCCACTCAATGTACCGCGGCAGTCAAAAAAGCAAACAGAATGTTGGGAATCATTAAGAAAGGGATAGATAATAAGACAGAAAATATCATGTTGCCTCTATATAAATCCATGGTACGCCCACACCTTGAATACGGTGTGCAGAGGTGGTCGCCCCATCTCAAAAAAGATATATTGGACTTGGAAAAAGTTCAGAAAGAGGCAACAAAAATGATTAGGGGTATGGAATGGCTTTCATAAAAGGAGGGATTAATAAGACTGGACTTCTCAGCTGGGACAAGAGACAACTAAGGGGGAAGGGATATGAAAGAGGTCTATGAAATCATGACTGTTATGGAGAAAGTCAATAAGGAAGCGTTATTTACTCCTTCTCATAACAGAAGAACTAGGGGTCACCAAATTAAATTAATAGGCAGCAGGTTTAAAACAACACACAATCAACCTATGGAACTCCTTGCCAGAGAATGTTGTGAAGGCCAGGACTATAAAAGGGTTCAAAAAATAACTAGATAAAGTTCATGGAAGATAGGCCAATCAGTAGATGGATCACTTGAAGATTACCTGTTCTGTTCATTCCCTCTTGGGCACCTGGCATTGGCCACTGTCGGTAGACAGGATATTGGGCTAGACGGACCTTTGCTCTGACCCAGTATGGCCTTTCTTATGTTCTTATGCTTGCTTGAGATGTGACAGGCCCCTCAAAGACATTACTGAGTGTTGGAGTGTAGTAAGCCCAGATGTCAGACCAAATGGCCAACACAACCAGCAACATTCAGAAAGCCATGATACTTCCTACAGGGTCGGTATATGTGTGACATCTCATTAAATTGCTCAAACAATGAGCCATATCTTTAACCAAGACCCTTCAATGTCATTTTCAACAGACTAAATAGCAGAGTATTAGCATAGCTGTCAAGGCTTTCCAGTTAACTCTGTAGCAAGTGAGGTTTAAAGTGCCTTTCTCAGCCCACAGCACATTCCTCTATTTTTTTTTTAAAGAGAGAGATAAAAAGAGAAAAGAGATATCTCCACAAAAAGCTCTGAATATTTTACCAGGTCAAATTCTGATCTGGTTTACACTTCTGTAACCTTTTAACACAGTAGGATTGCACTGGCATAACAAAACTGAATCTGGCTCATGATCTTTCAACACCCAGGGCAAAATTGCTTTCTTTTATTAGTCTTTTAAGCCCTCTATGGGCTCAGGAGTTAGAGAGGAAGGATGATTTTGTGGTTAAGACTGCGCTTTGGGAGTTGGAAGCTGTGGGTTCAATTTCTGCCTCTGGTATAGACTCTTTTAACCCTCTCTGTCTGCCCTGTAAATATCAACCTCATCTCCATCCTTTTAACACTAACAAATTACATTTGCCATTTCCTCGACTCTTCATCTCAGCTTGTCTCTTTCCCCCAAACAGAACACCTCTGGATTTCTCTCTTGTCTGTATTATCCTTTTATTCTGTCCCTGGATCATATTTGTCTCTGCAACATTTTCTAAGGGTGAGCGTACAGGAGAGATGAAATACAAACTGGCATCACTAACCTCCAGCATCCAACAATCATGAGTCAGGCCCCAAAAATCAGAAGACGGGCTTAAAAATCATGAGCTTTTTAAAATAATATATTGTGGATTCTTTTCTTTGCCTTCTGATTTCAGAGCCCCTAGGGAGTACTTGCTTCATGTTCTCAAGCTTTTCTCTGCAGCCACACTGACTATAAACTTATTTCTTTTTTGAATGAAAGCTGAGATCCTCATGCAATCAATTGATTCCCACAGCTGGAGCTTTATAGAACACAAATATTTCAAGACTTCTGATAAACTCACGAGAGGTGGCAACAATGGCTGATTCTCTCCCACTTGTTTCCTTGTATGCAGGAAAGCCTTAATGTCAGGCCTAAAATTATTGACAGTGTCCCTTTAAGGGAACAACCATTCACTGGAACAAAATAAATGTGTTGTTTTTCCGTGCAAAATATTTCTCCTCTGAGTGAGTAACTTTTTACTAATTGGGCAATGACTTTGCTGCGTGGGACTGTGGCGCACAAAACACTTAGGCTACTTTTAGCAATGTAAGAGCTATAAGGACATCCACATCTATAATTACTGAATTTCAACCTCATTTACTAAGAAACTGAGTCACTCCCGTCATGACTGTACTGTTTGCTCCGACAATTAGATTTTTTTAAAGCGAGATGTTTATTTTACTGAAGTCAAATACCTCTGTTCACTTATCAAAAAATCCTGCGATGCCAGTAAGCATGGACCCAAAACTGCCGTGATGCTATTGGACCCTATCCTTCATTGCCCTTTACACAAGGCCATGGGGCAAGTGTAATGCACCCAGAGAAGGGGGTTGTTACATTCAGGCACAGGACTGGTTCTGCCAGTTCTGCAGTGCCTAGATGCAAAGGGGACTGTCATTGGCCTGCACTGGAGCAGAGATGAGGTGAGGTGGATGGGCTAGGAAGGGCCATCACAGTCCCTGATTAGGAGAGTTGCAAATTCTTCTCTCTACCCCTGTTTAGCTGATGACACAGGGCTGAGACTGGCCCATTGCATTTTGCACCATTATTGTACCATAGTATTTTTATAAGGTTTCCTCTTTTGGTGATGGACAAATCTTGAGGTTTTCAGAAGTCTAAGTCCCAGCAGCATCCAAAAGATGGTAGTTTGTTTCTTTTAAAAAAAAGAAAAATTTCCAGAGGCTGCAAAGCTCCATGAGAAAAAAAGGAAGATTTCGCTCCCAGCTGTAATGGCATAGAACAGCCTTTCTCATACTGCATATCCTTCTGTTCCAGGCTGGAGTATGGAAGAAAAGAGTTAGGATGCAACTGAATTAATAATGAACAGAAGGGTCTGACAGACTTTTCTGAAGATCAACAAAAGATTCACATTGAGTGGACCTGAGTTTGGGGCATTCGTTCTGGAATGGGTTAGCAAAGTTCAAACCAGTTAGTACTGGACCTACGCCAATCCATCCCTCTCTTACAAATTACCCTCAACAAATTACTAATTATTGTAATCAACTTTAATAAATAAAATTAGTTGAGGGTTTGTTTTTTTCCAGTATGTTCTAGTTTTAAAATAAATTACCAGAGTCAAAGCTAACGTCTAAACGGAATATTTCTAGACATTCGTCAGACTCCAAAAAATGCTTTAATTAGTGCCAGCTAATGAAGTCCTTGGGTAATTAAGAGAACATTTGTCCCGCCTGCGTATTTTTTTCTTGTTTACAACAATTTTAAAAAATACTTAGTCTAGACTTCAAGAACTATTATGCTTTTTTTAGTTACTCCGTAATAAAGTACTTGTGTAATTATTAATAATTACTAACTGAAATAACATTTTACTGATCAAGTTAAAAAGTTTCTTTTTTCTTTTCAGCACAGGGAGAACTGGTGGGAGGTTGAGTTCCTCAGTCTCCAGGGGTAGATCAAATAGCAGCAGAAGCAGTTTATTCCCTCTTGGGTGCTGT
Organism: Mauremys mutica; assembly: GCF_020497125.1. NCBI lineage: Eukaryota > Metazoa > Chordata > Testudines > Geoemydidae > Mauremys > Mauremys mutica. Next base: position 3,218,020 of record NC_059093.1, read on the forward strand.
GAGTGATGCCCTTTGGGAGTATCTCCTGTCTACAGCAGACATGTTGGTGCCAGTGACGTTCCTTTCTTATCCTACTCCAGGGCTGCAAAGGCAGGAGCCTCACTTCACTTCCAGCTCAGAGACCTGTCACTCAGCCAGAAATCAGCATTTAAAATCTACCCCCCAACATTCCCTTTGACAGCTGCTGTGCGTGGCTGCTGGTCTGTGGTACATACTGCAGTATCCACACTGCACGTGTTCTTAGGTTAGGTTTAGATGGATGCCTATGTCCATAAACCAATGCTAGACCCGAAACCAATCAGTTTCAGAGTCTGATTTCTCCATTGGGTGAAATTCTGCACTTTCCCCAGTCCAGGGAGTAATAACTCCCCAAACACCCAATTCCCCACCTCTTCTAATTCAGCTGCTCTTTAATTTTGCTGATTGTATCGAAGTTACTCAGGTGAACTTGAAGACATTCTAAAGGGAGGGATGGAGTTAGAGGACCACTAGTACTGGGAGGGGTTATAGAGACAGATCCTGTCCAATGGTTGGCTGGGAGGGGGTTAGCCATGCCTCTGGCTAGAGGAAGCAGCCCTGATTGCCCTGAATGTAAGGATTTGCAAGACTGCCTGTCGGGAATTAAGTCCTCCATCTCATTGTAGGAGGCATGGTGCTGGGTAGGGCTAGGGGCTGAACTGAGCAGTGAGAGGTTCTTTAGGAAGAGGGATGGAATTGAGAGGAAAACATTATTATTAAACAGGTATATTATGGTAATAGTTAAGACCCAAGAGTGGGGCCCCATTGTGCTAGATCCTGTACAAACAGAGAGTCTCACGTTGCCCTTGCCCTGAAGAGTGGACCATCTAAAACAAACAAGACAGACACAAGCTAGGGGGAAAGGAATATAACACACAGGCAGCATGAACAGAGTGGATAACATGGTTGTGAATGTTCTTCCTGGGAGCTTGGCTGCAATGAGCCATGCTCCAGACCTCTGCTTTGCACGTTGATTGCAGGAAGCTCTGCTGTATTTGTATTTTGTCTTTAAAGGGGCAGCGTCAAAGTCTTTACACTTAAAGATAAAGCTTTCCCATAAAAGCGTTTACTCCCTTATGTGGATGTTAGTTTCTTTTCCAGCTCCAAGCAGCTCGTCAGAAGCAATTCAGTTTGTAAGAGGTTCCTTAGGGGTTGATGATCAGATGTGACTGAAAGAAAGTTAATTACATCTCAGAGGAAATTTGAAAAATATTTGGTTTGTACTTTTTAAATTTCCCATGAATTTTTTTTTAATTTCCCATGAAAAATATTTGTACTTTTTAAATTTCTCATGAAATTTGTTCAGCTTTTCAACAATAAATGAAACTCTCTCATCTTTGAAAACCATGTTTAGTTTAAAAAAACCCATCTCTTTTAACATAAAAATTGAATTTCAAAATTTTAATTAAAAACTAATTATTTTTAATTGGAAAAAAAACACCTTGTTTTCAGATTTTTTGCTGAGAAACAAGAACATTTTGACTAAAATGAACATTTTCTACAAAAATGTTTGTCTTCATCAAACCACATTTTCTCCAAAAGTTTTTCAACGAAAAAATTTCAGCCAGCTCAGCGGCTGAAACGTGAAATCTCAGCTTCATTTCCAAGTGGCTTGGCAGACAGCATCTTTGGTGCTGCTACTGCTGTTTTCCATTTTTCCATGATATGCTGGGTTCCCAACAGACTATTAAAGCACAGATTTTCTAATCAACTCATTAAATGCTTCAAGAACACATTTGTTTATCTTAAAGAGAGGTGCTCATGCTGTAACATGCAGATCCAGATTTCAAACACTCCCATTTTAGGCTTGGTTTGGTTTGGATCTGGGGTTCTGGTTCAATCTGTTATGAAAATAGCATTCATCTGCAAAATTCAGAAGCTGGTTTGGATTTCAAACCCCTCTCCCCTTGAGATTGTCTGGGTCTGTTTCCACTCAGCCAGATGCCCTACTATGAAATAAGTGAGTTGCGCATGAAATTAGCTCAGCATGGCTCCTCCTGGCCTTCTCTGCTCAGCAGTGAGGGCAGTGCACCAGGAAACTCCTTGGCTGTAGGAATGTACAAGTGCACACAGTGAAACTAGCTGCTGGATGGGTGAATATTCCCATTGGGAAAGTCTGCTCCAGTGCCTGGCCCACCTGTTGGCAGATTCAGGAGCCTTGCATCCTGTGTGCTCAATGCCCTGGTGGATTTGCATTTTGCAGAAACACCAGACATCAGCACTGTGTGGCTCATTCTCAGCCATCAAAAGCACCATCATCCAGTCTTCCCTGAGAAGGACAAGTTGGAACTCAGCCCCCACATCAGCTCAGCAACAAATACAACCATCTGGGGAATAAAGCCCAGCACTTTCCAGTCCTTTAACCCATGGCGATATGTCACTGATCAGCACAATTGGTTCTAATAGCTCCCCAGGTAGATTCAAGAGAGCAACGAGTTGAACATAAAAATCCCTTTATTATTGCCATTTCGCTTTTATATACCCATCAAGCTTTCATATTTAATCTCCTACATCACAATAGCTGATCGTTTTTAACATTTGACATTGATAAAGTGTCCGCTGCTATTATTCTGACATACCATAAAACATGACACCCATTTGCAATAGAAAAGGCAAAGAATCGATACTCAGCCCCATTTTCCAGTCCAGCAGTAAATCACAGAGACCGTAACAAATTGTTTTAAATATAAGCACCTTCAGAACCAATAAAGAACCCAACTGATCCATGCCTATTGTCATATCTGTCAAACGTCTTTTCTTTTAAATGGGGGTGTGAGTATTTAAAAAAAAATCCCCTCTCTGCACCATGCTTTTCTCCTAGAGGGATGTCCTTCTGAGGTCTGACATTCTCAGGACATCTATTCTGAGAATCTTAGTTGCTGGTGATATCATGAGTGTCTCTGGGTATCCGATTTTGCTATCTGAGACTCTGAATCAAAGCCCATTAAACTCAGTGAGGATATCACAATTGTCTTCAATTGGCTTTAGCCCAAGCCCTGGGAGTCAGCTAGCATTAAGTTTAGCACACAGCATTATCAAGATGGGAAAGTCAGAGTTAAGGTTGCTACCTTCTCCCATGGTGGTGCTTTTACCATATTACTTGGTACTTGTTTAAGGCAAACATCTCAAATCATTCTAAGCCTCCCAGCATCCCTGCGATGTAGGTAAACATGACTAGATCCGTGTGTTAACCAAGCCTCAGAGAGTTGAGGTAGTTCACCCAAGGCCTCGCAGAAAATTGACGGCAGATTCATGAACAGAACCAAGAGGTCCTCACTTCTAGTCACCTGCTCCATGACTCCTCCTTTGTAGCCAGGTATCAGAGTGAGTGAACCCACATGGCACGGTTTATATTTTCATTATATATATCTATATCTGTATCACTGATCTCTTACACTAAATGAGTGCATCTGTGTGTCTCTTATGTATCAGTTTGTAAGATTATCTTTTCTGCATTCAAGAGACAGGAGGGTCCCAAAACCCGGGCTCCAGCCCACATGTCTACATTACAATTGGACAGTCCTGCAGCCCAAGCCCTGCAAGACCAAGTCAACCGATACGGGCCAGCCAAAAGTATTTCATTGCGCTGTAGGCGTACCCTAAGTGACTTCTGAGCCGAAGTCCCATTTTTAAAGCACCCAAGTCTTTAGGAGACAGAGTTCCATTGAATCATTGACTTTAATTTTTTACCCACTCAGATTTCCTTGTCAATTTCATAGATTATTAGTGTGCAGTTTCAGTGGCGCATTATCTCAGGCACGGGTCATGTGTGCCCTTGTTAACCTCTGCACCTTCCTCTTTTATGTGTCTCTGGGTACATTCACTCCATTGTGATTAATCTGTAGGGTAAACCTGAAACACAACATAACATCAGCATCATTTACATGTCTGAGATACTGTGAATGTTGTGTGCATAGTTTAAAAATGTTTTCGGCTTGTCTGCTGTCAGAAAGCTCCTAAATAATACAGTTTACCTGAGATGATTGATTTATAGGAATCCTGCTCATAGACCCAAAGGATGACATTTTAAACATGCCTTCCTTGCTTTTATAAGGAATTAAATGATCATGTTTTGACAGGACTGATCATATGGAGGTTGAGACTGATTCTCTCTGTGGTTTCAATCTATAGCTCCTGGAGCCGATAGAATAATATCCTGTCTCTTTAAAATAATGCATAGCTGGCTATTGCTGCTGCATGCAAGAAAACAAATGCTCAGGTGGAATTCCCAGAATAGCATCTCTCTGTCAATGCTACACCTGGGCTAGTCCAGGTCTCTGGAATTCATCCCCATCCCAGGAATGTTTGCAGATATGTACTGTGGGTGCTTGCATGTCACCCACTCACAGGCGGTAAGGTGTGGCCTTGTATTGGCATTAGTGGCTGAGCAGTTTTGATTCTACTTTTAGGCCCCGATCCTGCAAAATGTTCTGCATTTGAGGACATGGGGGCTGCCCTGAGGTGCCAGGATCTGCACCCGCACAGAGGAGCTGGCGTGGTCGGGGCCTGGGACAGCTCACTCTGGTAATTAGACCAGCACAATAGCAATAGGCTTTTACACTCTCTGCTGAACTGGTCGTGTGAGCATGAGGCCAGATTTTGTTTTCAGGGCTGTGGAGAGTGTGCATACAACAGGCATCTTGGAAGCCAGAAGCACTGAAAGAATCTAAAAGGTGATGTGCATTTATTCCTGCTTTAACAATATTTTAGCCATGCCGTTCCTGGAGCACAGTGAGTTGTAAATCCCCTTGACAAGGAAGAGGTTAAAGAGCTGATATGAACTACTCTGTATTACATGCTGGTTGTTTAGACGGGGGCTCTTGGAATGCATGGTTTAAATCTAAGCAACAGCTCTCCCCTGGCACAGGTCATTTTTTTTCCTTCCAAAACAGAGGATGTAAAAATGAATTTCATCTCAGCCTGACCTTTGCAGGCTAGCTCAGCACTACAGACCATCACTAAGTTGATCAGAGCTGTTGGGGGGTGAAAGGAGGGAGGAAATTGTGGAAGTCAATGACTCTTGCTCGGATATGCTTAATACTCTAGCTGGCAGAACTACAACCACCGGGTTTACAAGGGCGAGGGAAAAAACGTTCCACTTGGAAAAAGCCCATTGCCTTGAGATGCCTGCTATGATGTTTAAAGGGGATTTAACTTTGTTATCCTCCTATTGGAGACAGGAGATCAGCTGCTGCCCCAACATTTTTGGAAAGGTCTCTTCCAGAGAGAAAGGGGAGTGCCCCTCTAGTGATGTTAAATATTGCTTAGTCCTTGATCAGAGCTGCAAAGTACTTGACAAAGGCCCATTCTCCTACCCAGGCAGCTGTGCAGCTGGTTTTGTCCAAGGTGAAAGGGAAACCGCCCCTAGAGAGGTCAAAAAGACATCCTCCTCCTCAAGTCTAGAGAGGAACGTCTCCCTGCTGGGACTTAGACATGGGAACAATCAGTGCTCAAAGCAGCAGCAGCCCTACAACTGCGGGAAAGGAGACTTTGCAAAAGCCAGCAAAATTACTGGGGCTTTAAAGCTTGTGTGCAGGTTTCCAGCCACTAGAGGGAGAGGCCCCTTTAAAAGCAAGGAGTGGAAGCATCCTTAGGGATGTCTATATGGCACAGTAAGCCCAGGTCTGTGAGACCAGGCTTGTGGACTTCTCCAGCACTGTGCTTGAGCAGCCACACTGTATTGTAAGCATGGGTTTACAATTGCTGGCCCTGGGTCGCAAGCCATGCTCACACATCCGTACTGGACTACACAGGCCTTCTGACTCGGGACTGCTGCCTGACCTGCAGCCACACTGCCAAATGACAGGGCTTGGGCCCAACTCTCAGAAGACTCCTAGGACTCAGGTCCTGAGTGTTTGCCGACCCAAGTCAAACTGATTTGTGTGTGGAAGGAAGGAGAGGCTGGGGTTAAACCTGCGACAATGCCCAGGTGTAGTATGCTATGTAGATATAACCTTAGGCACCACCACTTAGATAAGAGCACCTTCACCTTGCCTATATTGAAAGTTGTGCCAGTTTAATTTGCTAGTTGCACCAGTTTAATTGGATTACCTAAACCAGTGCAGACCCTGTGTGGACAGTCTTAAATCTTTAAGGTTTACACAGGTTTGGCCAGATTGAAATAAAACGCCCCTTTAGTTAAACCCATGCATGTACCGCAGACCAGGGCTCTGATGCTGGACCTTAGATCTCAAGTGATAGGCTCCTTAGAAATAACTAAGATGAATAGAGAGAGAGGCTTAAATAAGAAATGGGGAGAAGGGACAGCAGAACTGCTCTCTAGGGTGCCGGTCAGCCCGGGTGGGAAGCAGGCACAAAGCCTCGTACCATTTCGCTCCCAACTAAGCCCTTTTTGAGGATGTAAGCGGCACCCAGGCCTTGTGCTGGACCTTTCCGTGGAGGCAATGGCATCTGCTAGGGAGTCTGGAAGTGCTGGAGGGATGTTGGTGGCATGCTACCGACTCAGAACCTGGAAGCTTCAATCCGTTGCAGATAACGGCTAGTCAAGGGACAAACAGGGATTCTGGATATTGCTGTGTTATTTATACTGGGGGCGGGGGAAAGAGTTGACTTGCAGCCCATGCATGCAGTTCACCTATGCAGCCGTGTGCGTCCATCACTGGTACCCTCACTCTACTTCACTTCTCACATTTGGACCTAAGCTCTTCAGTGCAGTAACTATCCCTTCCTATGTAGATGTCCAGAGCTGAACACAATGGGGACCTGATCCCAAAGGGGCCCGTGGGCACTACCACAATAATCTCTGGCAGCTGGTGGCTACACAAACTACTCTCTTGACTAACCCTGCTTCCCATTTCCTTTCATACCATTGTCCAATTCACACGGATCTTTCCTTCAGCTTACTTGTAGCCAAAAACTGCCCTACCCTCTCTTATGTTCACAACACACACAGAGAAGTTCAATAAAAACATCAAATACTCTTGCTAGAAGGCTGGAACGTAACATTACCTTATTTCTTAAGATCCAAAACCCTATCACACAAGAACCAAAAGCCAGCAAGTGACAAAGCGGCAGCTCCCCAAGGCAGCGAGGCACAATTCACACTGCTTTGCTGCAGGCTGGCTTTTCACAGACTGACCACAGATCACCCATATCACACACTTCCCTACAGAGACCCGTAGCCTGCAAGCAGAACCAGGAAGCCCTTTACTCTTAAAGTGATAGCTTATAATTTTAACCCAGTTTTCAATACACCAGAGCCTCACCCTGGAAAGATAAGTTGCACTCCTTCTGCTGTCTGGATTTATAGTTACTGAGGGTTTTGAGAGGCTGGTTTGGTACCAATTCATCTCACATTCCCTGTCCTTTTCTCTATAATTTAATCAAGGCAATTTATTATGTTGCCCTGAGGCAAGTAGGCAAATAAGAACAGACGATGCCATTCCCTGCGCTGTTCTCAGCTTGTGGAGATGAGGGAGCTTTCCCCTGGCATTGGTCAGTCCTGGGGAGCCTTTTCTCCAGCATGCTGGGGGAAGACAGATGTTTCTGAGGTGTTTTCCTGCAATTTGGATTACTGAACTATGCATGAGGCAAAAAATTTAAAAAAATAAAGCACAGGGAACAGAAAATCATTAATTTGAAAGGTGAGATCGAATTGCTGTTTGTATTCTCCCTTTAATGGGCCCTCAATTGATAATTAGTGTTATATTATCACACATCTTTAATAGAATATTGATGCCTTTGGCAGAGATATAATCCCAGTGTCAAGAGTAATTCCCCTCTTTCCAGCGTGTTGCACTTATTACACACAGGCACAGCAGAGACAGTCACAAGGCTTGGCTGATGCATCTCAAATCAATTAGATGCAGCACTTCACACAAGTGACTTACAGCACGTCAGAGAAATGCATATTAATGCTTTGCCTTGGGAGCGCAAACTGACAGAAGAAGAGCTGGCTTTGTTTGACTTTCATACGCTTGTCCTTTGGGTCCCAGGGAACCCTCTGGGATAGTGGTGTGAGTCCTGGCATGCATCCCAGCCTTGCTTGGGAACCCTTGACATCCAAGGGAGGAAGGCTGCAGGTGTGGCACAGCCCTTTGTGACTCTGATGTGGAGAAGACGAGTTCCCCGGTGTCATGTTGCCATAGGATGTGTTGAGCTATCTGATGCAACTCGCTGATGAGTGTTACTGCAAGACGTCTCCAGGGGTTTTCTTGCTCCAGTCAAGCTAGCAAATGGCTGCTCCTTACTAGTCCCGTCACCCACAGCATTTGGATGAAACTCATCCCAGTGCCGAGGGGCAGCTCAAGCCCTATGCACCACCTAAATCCATCCTAAGCCTGAAGTTGGAATTTCCTCGGAACTCGACACTGTCAGCAGGATCTTTCCGCAGATAGCTAGCACTGACCCAGGCACCACTGGAGTGCTTGGGCCCTGTGCTGTCTCTATGCACTGTGGAGCACTCCACCCAGGTGCCTGCACTGGAGGACCAGGCTAGAACCTACTCAGTGAGGTCTGCAAAAGGGTGCAGAAGCACTCACAAAAGTTACAGCAAAGCCAGATGACCCCCTGGGTTCATTTCATAGAATCACAGAATTCAAGATCAGAAGGGACCACTATGATCATCTAGTCTGACCTCCTGCAAGATGCAGGCCACATAAGCCGATCCATCCACTCCTGAACTAATTCTCTCCCTTGACTCTGCTGTTGAATGCTCCAAATCATGATTTAAAGACTTCAAGTAGCAGATAATCCACCAGCAAGCGACCCCTGCCCCATGCTTCGGAGGAAGGCGAAAAACCTCCAGGGCCACTGCCAATCTACCCTGGAGGAAAATTCCTTCCCGACCCCAAATATGGTGATCAGCTGAACCCTGAGCATGCGGGCAAGACTCTCCAGCCAGACCCTCTGGAAAAGGCTAACAATATCCCAACATTGACCCTTTGTACTAATTACCAGTGTGGCACGTTATTGACCTATTGACTAAACCCGTTATCCTATCATACCATCCCCTCCATAAACTTATCCAGCTTAATCTTAAAGTCATGGAGGTCCTTCGCCCCCACTGTTTCCCTCGGTAGGCTGTTCCAGAATTGCACTCCTCTGATGGTTAGAAACCTTCGTCTAATTTCAAGTCTAAATTTCCCGACTGACAATTTATATCCGTTTGTCCTCGTGTCTACATTAGCACTGAGCTGAAACATTTATCAAAGTGCTTTCAGGTCCCATCTGAAGGCAGGTGAAACAATAATAAATACCAAGCAAAGCAGGTTCATCTCTATCCAGGGAAGCCCTGATAGCCCTGGCCAGCTCCTGACTTCCTCGCAAAGCTTCATTCAGTAATGGTGGGTGTCAGACTGGACCAGGAGTCCTCCAGCTCGGCATGGAAAGCCTCTTATGGATCTTCTCCCAAGACAGCGGGAGTCACACTGGCCCCATGTCGCAGGCCCTGATTCTTACTCGCACTCATTTACACTGCTAGAGCCTAGGGGCCTTTGTTATAAATGAGACTCAGGCTCTCAAACTTCCACAGTGTTCAGTGGGGATCACTGTACTTGTTTTGGTCCAGGACTGTTATTGTAAGAATCAGTTAATGAATCGCACACACCAGCTCTTGCTCATGTGCACACAGACGCACACACACGCACACAGTCAGCAGATAGTAGACTCCTCACAAACAATCATCGCACAAATGACAGCAAAAGGGAGCTCGGATCTTTACATCCCATTATCTTAGTCTGCTGAAGGCTTATTTGGGGTCTGTCAGCATTGTGTTCCCAGTGGAAAGCTCCGCTTCTCATTTCTCCTCTCCCCCTCATTGTTCCCCGGAATGAAAGATGAGCGCGCCAAAGCTCTGGTTTTCCTCTTGCTTTCTTTGAGGATTTCTCAGTTGTCTTTCAAGGACACTCAAGCCTAAGGGGTGGTAGATTACAAACGTCTCCCTGCAGCATGTCTTTCTGACCACAGTGATACCACAGCCATGACGTTCTGTGAAGGGCTTTACATGGGGTATATTTCTAACATGAGTTGTGTTTAGCTTGCTGTGTCTCCCTGTGCTTCTTAAATCCACAGCCATGCACTGAGTTGAGAGTGGCACTGGAGTCTGGATTTCTCCATCATGCTGTTACCTCGGCAGCACAAGCCAATGGATGAGTTTGCAGGAATAAACGTTTTATCAAGATGGGATGACGTTGTGCCTATTCCTGAATGTCACCATCCATCATGGGGTGATGCACATGGTATTAAAGCAGATAAGTGAGAGAAAGGGATTTCAGGGCTCGTTCAGATCCCACAACCTCTGGCGGGGGGACAAGAGTTCCTCCTAAGAGCAGCCGGGTAACCCTGGAAAATCCAAGTCAGGAGGCCACCCACAGGGGATTTGTGGGAGGGCTGTTTGTAGTCATTATTGTTACTTTGTATGAAAGAATTTGGTGCTGGTAAAAGATGCCAGATAGAGAGACCTAGAGACCAGGGGTTGGATGAACTCCACAAACTTCAGAGCTCACGGTCGGCTCAGCTTTCCCAAACTCCCCCAACTTCTGGGTCTGTAAAAGCAGTACTGGGTCCCCCCTCCCACCCCTTCATAAAGCTCCTGGCATTTCCTGATTCTAGTCCTGCTCACTTCCCTCCCTTGCAGAGCCGCTAATGAACCTCAAGAGGAAAATGGGTGCAAACGTGGGGTGCTAGCGTAGGCCTCAGGAGACATGAAGTCAATCCCTGCTATGCTAGGTAATCCCTGTGTGACCTTTGGCAAGTCTCTTTGTCTCAATGTCCCTTTTGTGAGATGGGGATAATAGCACTGCCTGACCTCACCAGGGTGTTTGACAATAGATACAGTAAAGGCGGTGAGGTGCTGCGGTACCATGGTGGTGGGCACCATATTAGTACATAGATATCTAGGTCTAAGTAGAATCAGAATTTTGCTTCAAGTCTTGGCTGTTCCTTGCTGATAGCCGGGCTGCTGAAATCCAGTGCAGGCCAGTGGCTTGGATTTAGTGTATTTTACTCCTCCACACAAGAGCATTAGCTTCAAAGATGATGCTTGGGAGCATTTTCCATTTCTTCCCAGTCTGCATGGCAGACACACACAAAAATTCCATGTGCTATAATACATGTACTGAGTTTGCTAGTGCTCAGCTGCTTCCATTTCCAAGTCAGTATGGGGCTGATGCCTCCTGATATTACTCCCACAAAAATCATGCTAGCACTTAATCTGTGCTGCCGAGTCTGTGTGTGTGTGTTTCAGAGCCTGCCCTCCTACACAGAAAGCTGCTTCTGATATCACATTTGTCACCTGTGTTCATTGCAAAGCACTGGGTTGTTTCACCCAATTTCCAAATATGGCTGAAGAAAGAAAACACACTAAAATTGATTAAAACTGCTAAATATGCAGCTAAAGAGCCAGGGCAGTTCTCTGCAGACAATATGCATCTCTGCTATTACCTAATGGCCAGGGCACTTAAAAGGCAGTTGGCAGCAATGTGCAGCATGCAACCATTCTGCCTCTAGAGCTGTGAAAAATTAGTGGGATATTGTTCTCAAAGCTTTTTGCCTGATTCATTTGGGGGAAGTTCACCTCCACTCAGGCATCTGATTTTCTACAAAACAGCTGCTCTGAATCGAAAACCTGAGTGTCCAGCAGCCTTGTGCATAGAACAGATTGATGCTCGTGCAGAAATGGGCTCTTTTTAATTACAAATCTGGCCTTTTTTAAAGTGAAAATTTCATGACTGGGGAGGGGGGTTGGCAGGGGGATGGCAGGGTGTGCAAACTAAAGTAATTTTCCTCTTTGTCACCAGTGCAAAACTAAATAAAATGCAGATTTCACCTAGGGTCACCTTTATTTGCAAGTGTTTTGCCTCACCTCTAAGCGCCTCCCATGCTGTCACAGCTTCACTGATATTTTTAGCAAGCCAGGTCAACCCAAGCTAGCTCAGGTACGCTCACACATGATGCAATCACTTCTCTGACTGCAGTGTCCACATTCACCCAGAGACAGCTGATTGGGTAGCTGTGTTGAGACCTGATAGTGAAGGTGCATGGGCGGATGTTGACTCATCATGGCTGAGTAACCAGTCTTCAGCAACTCTATTGCAAATGCAGCCTGGCAGTAAATGGTCCCATCACTTCCAAACTGTGTGTATTGCCCCAATTTCTGAAGCATTTCTGAGCTCCCATGCCAGGAAATGGAGGTAGCTCAAATGATACATTACTGAAGACTCAGGGGAAGGTGGGCTTGTGGACAGGGGTGGCTCCAGGCACCAGCACGCCAAGCGCGTGCTTGGGGCGGCAAGTCGCGGGGGGCGCTCTGCCGGTCACCGCAGGTTGCCTTCGGCAGCATGCCTGTGGAGGGTCTGCTGGTCCCGCGGCTTTGGCGGACCTCCCGCAGGCGTGCCGCCGAATCCACGGGACCAGGGACCTCCCGCAGGCAAGCCGCCGAAGGCAGCCTGCCTGCAGTTCTTGGGGCTGCAAAATACCTAGAGCCGCCCCTGCTTGTGGAGAAGGGAAAAGCCTGAGTCAGGAGACCTGGATTCTGTCCCAGCTGTGCCACACACTCCCTGGGTGACCTGAGCAAGTCCTTTTGTGGCTTTGGTTCCTCATCTGTAGAATGGGGATAATCACTTTACATTTCAGCAGGGTTGTGAGGCCTAATCCGTTAGCGTTTGTGAGGTGTTCAGCTGCTATGGACATGCCAATAAGCAAACGAATTAAATCAGGGCAAGGACGGCCTTTTGGTTACATATCTGCACAGGGCCTAGCACGAGGGGGCTGAGCTGCCTACGTTCTACCACAATACGAATTAATAAATAGTTACAACAATAATAAAAACTTCGGCTTCATTAAGAGAGGTCACACGAATAGCTGTCCTTAGGGCTATCTACTCTCCCTTCCCAGCGTCCAGAGTGTGGCCCATAAATAGCCTGTCCACAAGGCCAAACCCAGCCATGGCTTAGGCAGGCAGTGAAGTGAACAGCTGTGAATTTGCTTCGTTGGATCAGAAGTGCCTAAGCAGGTCAGGCACCTAGCTCCCATGACCTTCCAATGAGGCTGAGGCTCTTAGGTCAGTTTTGAAAATGGGACTGATGCTCTCAAGTCACTTAGGCACTTATGAAAATTTGATTCACAGTCTCTACATAAACCCTGGAGCTGGGACTCAATGGATTGGAGTCGCCACTGGGGTTTATCTTTAAACATTTGTCTTGTGAACTACAAAAACTGGATGTATTTAACATTTAGCAAAACACTAGCAATCAGCAATCTTTTCTTCATAGACACAAAAGCGTCTGCACCTCGGTCTCCCGAACAATGATGGCAATGCATATTAGCATATATACTTCCTTGAGAACTGAACTTTCACAGGGCTAGCCTTGAAAGCAATGCAGAGTATTTACAGCTCTTATGAAGCCCCCTGGGAGAGGATAATCTTAAAGTGCCGCAGACACCGCATGGAAAAACTAGGAAAAACATTCAATTTAGGAACAATTTTGCTATCATCTTTGGGAGTGTATATTTTTTAAGCATTTGCTCCCACTGCAAGTTATTTCCCCACCTGAGGCCTGCACCTTCTTGGACATTGCAGCAGGCCACTGGGAGGTCACAGGCAGGGGGATTAAAGGTTCAGGTGGGGAAAGAACCGCAGTAAGCGAAAAATGGATTGTTTTCATGCAAATATCTCTGTAGAAATAGAGACAGGAAGGAAAAGAAACACAGGAAAATGAGCAGCAGATTTGTCTCTAAGTAAAATGTTTTTTATAGTTCTCCCAAGAGTCATCAGTGGGTTTTTAAGACTACAGTGTGAGCATCATGTCCTGCAATTCTGTAACCATGTCCAGTGCAAAACAAACACATGCAGAGACACACATTCTCACATGCAAACACTCACCGACACACGTGCGTATATGCACATTCTCTCACACGCCTGTAACAGAGTTCACTCACCACGGCAGTGCCTCCTGCTGGCCATCATGGGCATTAGCTTCACCAGCTGGTGCGCCCACTCCAGGTGGTGTCTCTGCCATCATCTCTGCCTGCAGACCCACCCCAGCCCAAGTCCCCTTCATGACTCAGCCCTCCAGCCATGTCACCAGCCATGTTTCCGCCCTTCCTGGGTGGGGCGGGGGAGGGGGAGAGAAGAGAGTATCTCCCAGTTCTATAGTCCAGACATTTCCCCAGTGGCGAGCTGGGGGGACCCATGTCACTAGCAGCCGCCTGCTGCCCTCCTTAACTTCTCTGCCAGAGCTGCTTCAATTCCCTGGGCCAATTCCCCACAATCCTAGCACCTTTTTCGCCCCTCTCTCAGAGCCTCCAGCAGCCAGCCAGGAGCTCCCTCTTGCTCCCCCAATCCCTGTCAGCAACTGCTCTGCCCAAGATGCTACCATCCTGCAATCCATTAGGAACACAGTCCTCTCTCCTGGGACTGCCTGGATCCCCACTCCACCCTGTAGCTCCCTTTTATGTAAGCCCACTGAGCCCTGATTGGTTGCTCTGGCCAGCCTCTCTCCAATTGGCTGCCCCCTGTGCAGCCTCCTTAGGCTCTTTTTAACCCCTCCCTTTCCGGGGTGGAGTGAATACCCCATCACAACACCACACCCCTACAATTTCCTCAGAGGCAATACACCAGAGCTGTTGTCAAACAGTGCAAGAATTGTGAGTCACAACTATTTTTCCAAACAAAAGTACCATGTTCAGCATGTTAAAAGTCATGGGGCAATAGTATTCATTATTCGTGAGTATATGGACCACTAACAAATATTCACACACTCACAGATCCAAAATGTTTAATTAATTGATTATTCTACCAAAAATTCATTATGAATGTTGCTTGTCATTCATTATTCTGCTGTTAAAAACTTTGAGCCAGCCAAAGAGAGTAGAAATAATACAATGTGACTATGCACACCACAGGTACTGAATATTACAAATTCAAAATATTCTGAGCGAACAAGTTGGCTGAAATAGAATAGGCAGATAATTATATGCGGTGAATAATTACAAACAGCAACGGCATTCATGGAAATAAGGATTGGTTCACAAGGGTCTGAATTTACACAAACATTGTACCTAACAAATAGTTTGAACAGTTCTAATTCAAGCATAAACTGAGTTGCATGCTGCAGCAGGGAATAAACCTTCAACTGTTCCCTGCCTTGTTTTTTCGTGTTGACTCACCTAAGGCCTGTGCAGGGGCGGCTCTAGGATTTGCACCGCCCCAAGCAGGGCGGCACGCCGCGGGGGGCGCTCTGGCGGTCGCCGGTCCCGCGGCTCCGGTGGACCTCCTGCAGACGTGCCTGCGGAGGGTCTGCTGGTCCCGCGGCTCCGGTGAAGCATCCGCAGGCATGTCTGCGGGAGGTCCACCGGAACCGCCTGCCACCCTCCCGCGGGACACCGCCCCAAGTGCACGCTTGGCGCGCTGGGGTCTGGAGCTGGCCCTGGGCCTGTGGAATTATAAACGAGCAATTTGAGCATGACAAATAGGGAATGTGGACTCAGAAAAAGCAATCCTTATGAAGTTCTACTGGACATGTTTGATAGGTATCCCTTTAAATCTCCTTACGTCTACTTCATATTAAGAATAAATCATCTCTCACAAGTCCCTGTGTTTGAGGATCCATGTTAAAGCGATAAGAATGTCACGTTATTCATGGTGTGAATGCCAGCATTTACATCAGCCTCCTTGTACCTCTCATGCTGTTGATCAGAGGTACATTAAAATAGAGATTTTAGTTCCTGTGTATGAAACTTTGTCCAAAATTCAAACTCAAGCACAAAAGAAGTTTGGTAACTGCCCCCCCACACACACACACACTTAGACATTAATTATATACATCAGACTGCCCCGCATAGCCTGATGCAGCGCCATAATACCTGAGAGAAGTTATTGGTTCAAGCAGTCTGAGCTAGGGATGTATCAGAGCCAAAACATTACCAACTGTGGTAGTAACAGGATTTTAACTGAATAACGAAAATGTGTGTCCAGGAGCTATTCAGTGTATTTACCTTTTTAGAGGTAAAGGTTGGTTTCTGGAGTTGAGGTTTTGCGAGTGGAACCAGTCTAGTGTACTTTTATGGGTTTATTAAAAGAATAAGCAAACATATATGAAGGTTAGCAAATATGCCATGAGCTAATTGTACTTCTGATTTCCCGTAACTAATCAAATATAACACAATGCAATAATCAAATCCAGGTTGAAACTGAAAGTCAATCAATAGAGCAATGGTTCAATTTATCAGGCTCCCAATTACTACAATGAACAATTAAATCAATGTAGAAGGTTAACCTAAGAATTACTTCAATCCTTTACGGGAAATAAAGAAAGAACACCCTTATTTCAGTCCAAACAACTGAGCTCAGAATCTACCAAAAACAAAAGCTGACTTCTGCCTTTGTTTTAAGAAGTATAACTCTTTAAATGATTTCTTTGTACCTTCCCACTTTGCTGCTCCACCTGAAGTTTCTCTGAACATACCATCCAGGTTAGATGTTATTTACTCGGCTTATTCCCTGTCCCACATTAATACAGTGTCTGAATCTTCCTGACGCTTTTACACAGATGTAGAAATGATTCTTAAATCAGGCACTTAGCAGCTTTGGAATAACATGCTGTTAACCCAGAATAGTTTCCTACTAATTAGGTAACGGCGGGGGGGTAGTGTCTATCTGGGGGAATGGTTCAGTGATACACAAACACACACGCACACATTACTGGAATGTTGGAGGACTCACACATCTCTGGATTCTATACAAAAGCAGTCTCATGCCTCCTTACAGTCTCTCACTCACGTGATTGGTCTTAGCTGAGAACTAGTTCTGATGCTGCAACAAGTTGAGCTCCTTTCACATGCAGGGAGATGGTCGGTCTCAAGCCTGGGTTTCAGGCTTGGCTTAGCTGATGGTCAGAGTCTTTCATGTCTTCTTTGGATGGGCTGTCCAGGGAAGAAGCGGGATACAGCTCCAGGTGTCATCAGTGGGAGAATCTTTTGTAATGTTCAGTGTCCCCTAGCTTTGCCTCAAGGATTACTCTTATGCAGTTAGGGGTACCAGGATGTTGGCTATAGCTCAATGTGAACAAATATCATAATATGAGGTCATAGGCGAAAGTACCAGTCTAAGATGGACATTTTCTTGGCAAATCCATTGGTAACCACAAGCAGATGTCCTCTTCATAAGCAGGAGATGTGAGAGACCCACTTAAGAAGGAGCTTGAAATAGACTTCCACATAAGAAGGCTCATTCCCAGTTTGCTAAATATAATTAGCAATTCATTGTCAATTCCGCTTTCATACATTTCCACTCCTTCCTTGTGACAAGGGAAGAGGGACTTTGAGAGGGTGATCATGCGCAGGGATAGTGCATGGCCTATTCCAGTGCCCTGTCATCTAAAATCAAAGCATAGTATTCCTTACTAATACTAATAATCATTTGTTGACCAAATAAAGTATTCCAGGCTCAAACTCAAATCTGACCAATGTTCCTATAAACTTCCAGAAACTTTGTAACCCAATTTTCATCAGCTTCCAAATGGTTCTAGTCAATCAGCTAGGTGCTGGGGTACAGAAATTATCATGTCTCTAGCAGATATCATGATCTGATTCACAAGGTTCCTGGTCCTTCCCCCAACCCTTCCACCCTGCTACCCACAGAAATCAACAGAGGCTTCTGCTAGAAAAATCCTGTTTCTCGATTGTAAACTCTGCGGGGCAGGGATTATGTCTTCACACTTGTTTGCATAGTGCCCTGGTCAGACCTGTGTGTGCTGCTGTATTATAAATAATAACAAACCAATATAAACCAACTGAACTATTACAAGAAGAGATCCAGAAACTATTCCTCTTTGCAAGAATTTGTCAAAAACAAGCACATGTGTAATAAGAAAAAGAAACAAGATCATTTTTGGAGCTCCTGTTCTGGGCGCAGCAGAATAAAAGGCATATTTTATTCATTGAGGAGCAGCTGTATTACCTAGAGCAGAAATTCAGCTTGTTCAGCCCTAATCTAGGTAGATGGCTGAAGCTTTAGAGAGCCTAAACAGTGAGTAAGCAGAAGATCTTTCTTCTCTTTCAAGCAACAGGCCTGCTCGGAGGGGACTGGGGTGGGGGGAGTTGTTGACCTTCCACACTTGTCTCTCCCAAGTAGCCAAAGTATTTTCAGGTATCAGGCACAAATGCAAAACCTTCCCACGTGGTGTGGATTCTATAACACTGAATCTCAGGTGCTGACTTTCAGCTGCAGCAGCTTCTTAAACCTGACCTTGCAGTGCCTGGGCATGTCAACACTCAAGAATCCTCTATAATCAATGTGGGGGCATTTCAATACTATAGCCTGGCAGAAACTGGGAGGGAGGGAGGGAGGGGGAGAACCAGTCAGTGTATGAAAGGACTGGCTTACAAAGGGACACTTCTAGAATTCGATCTAGGGAGCTAGGGTAAATGCTGACTACGTGAAGCTCTGATGACCACCTACAAGTATTTGGGGGTTGCAAATACCAAGGAAGGGGCGGAATTACAGAGCGCAGCAATTCAAGGTCCAGGATCTACTTCCAGCAACAGGATCAAGCAAAATTCAGGCCGATGTGTGCTGCGGATCCTTTGCTTGTGGGTCTTCTGCTTACCATCCCCAACTAAAGGGCCAGTTTATCCCCGACCCTTCCAGATACAGGCTAAGTGGGGGAGAGCGAGTTCTCAGACACGTGTGAAACGAGCGGCTGTTTGGGCCACTGTCCTTCTGGGGCCATACTGTCTGCTGTATAGCTCCAGGTCTGGATTCTTACTTGGGGCTTCACACCATGAAAGCTGATTGTTCTGAGACAGCCCCTCCAGCTTCCCAGGAGACAGCCCAACATATGACAGGAAGCATACAAGATGAATTCAGAGGCTAAAGTGTCCCTCGCTGATTTAGGTCAGAGAGATGAAGCCATTACAAGTGCTTCCTTCTGCGGTGCTGGGATCCAGGAAATAAACCTTTAAAATTCCTCCTGTTTGGGCCAAAACACAGCACTTGCAAGGTTGGAGTCTGAGAGAGAAACTCTGTAGAATTCCTAGAACACCGGCCCCCGGGATCCGCCTATATTTCCCTGGAGGAGTCAGGTGAGAGCTCAGTGCAGCTTGGAGACTTTACACACAGGCTGCTTCCCATCCTCTGTTGAAATCCCCTGTCAATTATTCAAGGCCCATGTTCTATTTTACTTGCCTAAGTCGTGCAGGTGGTGGGTTGTGTAAATCCTTTCACGCTAGCCGTTCCCAACACCGAAGGAATTAAAAGTGGAACATGACGGAATGAAAAATTCATTCTGCTCACTGCTTGGAACTGAGTGGGCTGTGCAGGTCTGAGGCACAGGAGTGATTCTCGGATGCATCGGCAGCTGGCTGCTGACAAAGCCTGGCTCTGCTGTGCTGCATAAGAGACACCTGGAGCGGGGCAGGTGCATGCCGGCTGTGGAATCGGATCTTACGTGCTTGTGTGACACGGTGCAATGTAGCAAGGGCTGGCCCACTGGAGAATGCTTGGCACTGCTGAGCAGTAGCCTCTGCCCCGGGGTGTGCCCCAGATGCTCCTGGAACCAGTCAAGTGGTGGACCCAGTCCTACCAGCAAGATATTTTATTTCCATAGGCTGAGAGTATAGCGATGATGCTGGAGGCAAATGCCCTGGAGGGAGACAGCTGGGAGGGAGGCTGTTCTTGCAGGGTAGGTAGCCGGAATGGGAGGAGGAGGTACTGGGAATCGCACAAGGGGACTTGTTCCCACAAGGTGTCCAGGCCAAAGAGGTCTGGTAAAGCCTGGAGCTCCAGAGACTCATTTCCTATCTTACAAGGTTTGATGATGGCCAAGCCATGCAAGATAATGTGATCACGTATGCCTGACGGGTGTGAGGCTTCGCTCCAGGGTGTCTAGAAAATCCAGGTCACCGGGGAACGATGGTCACATGGCCTGGCAAATAAATTGCATGACATGTCAGGCCAGATAGGTCTGGACAATACTGCCTGTTGCAGCACTGTTCTTGTGGAGAAATCACACATGGACGCACACACACGCATGCACATCCACAGATTCATGTATGTATGCGTGCACATGTACACACACACACACCCACACAGAACATGAGGCTAGCACATAGATGCTAAATATCCCAGAAACTGACTATAATGTTTGAGGGGATCCAGGAGATTTTACATCCCAGGTTATAGGGAAATCCTTCTGTGATTTCGAGTTGATGGGATAATGGGGATCCCACTTTGGCTTTAGAGTACGTATCAGCAAAGAGAATCCCCCTCTTTCCCACCCGTCATGACACTGGAAATGCAGGAACTCCCTGCTATATTAGCTCCCTCTTATTCAAATAAATATAAAAGTGTGGCAGATCCACCCTTCTAGTTCTTCCTCAAACCCCCAAAGCACTGACAACTCCATTCTGAGCTGTCTCTTCAATATTTCATATTAAACACACACATGCAGCCTACAGTTTCTCTTAGCACTTTTCATCTGACTCTTTCTATTTTTAAGCTACATTTATGTCAGCCAAGGATCAGTGCACACAGTTCCTGAGCCTGCAATTCCAACACAGTCTGTGAGAGCACAGCACAGTTAGCAGAGCCTGTTACACACATACAAATGCACATTTTTCTAGCTAACATCCACCTTTTAATCTGGAAGTCTGGGAGCTGCTGGCCCTTTAAAACAGTAATCAACACAGTGCAAGCTACCCAGACCCAGGTTGATTTGTTCCTGTTTCTTTCCCTCATACAACATAATTCAGAGTCTGTCAAAACGAATCTGTACATTGCTTACATTTGTGCTAAGCCATGTCTCTTGCATTTACATGGGGAGCATAGATACCCTGGAGCATTAAGGAGGACTTGTGTGCATTGGATGGGAAGCTTTCACCACAGCAGTGTGATGATTCAGACTCTGTTACGGAGCAGCATATGAGAAACCAGGCTGTGTCATGCTGTGCCTAGCCCTGGGTAGCCCCCACTGAGCCTTCCAGGCTGGGATTTCTCACCAATCTAGACTCCTGAGATGGCTGTTGAAACCACAGCAAAGGAAAGCGGAGGTTGGGAGGTGGAGAGGGATTTGGTCAGGAGAGGGGCTGAGACAGTGAGTTTGGCCTCTGATGCTTAAAGATGTGGAAAAGGCAGCCGAGTGCTCCAGGTCTCCATTCAGATGCAGTTACTTTGGCAGGTGATGAACTGAAGTGGATTGTGCCTTAGCAAGGGAATCTTCCCATTCTTTTGACTTCTACCTGTTTCCAGCGCCATTCCCCTCCAGGTACAGTGTGTGCACACCTCCATCCCTTCATGCCACCTGACTGGGGAATGGAGTCACTGCAGGAGAGGTGCACAGCACGCACAGACGGATCCCGTTCTGCTGGGACTGCCATTTACTGCTATGTTGGTGACAGAGCTTTAGAGACGTACAGCGCACGGTGTCTTCTCAGCTGGGCCCGCATTCCATGAGAATAATTATTGTGCTTGCATTGTTACTTGCTAAACCCTGGCAGTGGGCTTGTCACTGTTCCAGGCATGGTCCCTGCCCCAAGGAATTCAGTTACACTTGGAGTTCTGTCCTGTGAAATGGCCAGCCGGGATCAGAACCAAGGTCCATCTAGCCCAGTCTCTGACAGTGGCCAGTGCCAGATGTTTCAGAGGAAGATATAAGAATTCTGCAGTAACAGATGTAGGATAATCCACCCCCATTAGGTCTCATCCTGGTCTCCTAATAGCTAGAGACTGGCTTTACCCCTGAAGCAGGGTTCAATCCTCTGCCTGAATTTTGGTTGGCACTAATGATCATCGTTTGCGCCATGAGTTTGGCCTTGTGAGTGTTCATGAACATTTTGTTTGTGGGGTGGATTTTTTTTGCCATTTTCAGCAATTTCTCTAGCTTTTCATGGCAAAAATGATGGCAAGAGGGGTGTGGGGGGGTTGCCTCCACCCTGGCCCTGTTGTAGGAATTACTACCTTCAGGAGATAGGACGTGTGGAAATAATAGTTTGAAAGCAATATATGGCAGTAACTCCACCACCCTGCCCCATGTGCTGTTTCTGAATTCCCCTGGGTGACTGGGCATTGGGAAGATTGCCACATGAGATGACATATATCCCTTTCTAGATGGTGTGAGTTTTCCATGGACAGAACAAACTCATCCCATGCAGCAAAAGGGCACCACGTTCCTGGTTTCAGACCCAACTGAGCCCTACATTCTGGTGTTTAGCTGCTGTGCTCTGCCCCTGAGCTCCACAAGACCCTCTAGCTGAGAGTGGTCTGCTGGGACACATGGTTTCATCCATTTAGCAACCTCTCAGATGCATCTGTCTGTGCCTTCCATACATTGACAGTGGGTCAATGATCGAGGCTCACAGGAACTTCCATTGCTTGGAGCATTTAAAACAAGAGAGGACCAAGCAGCATAAAATGCACTGTAGGCACAACCATACTCTAGTCCCCAGGAGCAAGACTAGGGGGCCAGACAGACCTTTTCTGTTTCTAATGTCAATGGCTCCTTTCACAGGAGGATGCGTGGATAATGCACAATGCCCCGAGCTGCTGGGATCAAGAGAATACACCTGATTAGAACCTCAAAATCAAGTTTACTTTGAATCACACTCTCCTCCCTGCTTGGGGCTCTTGGTTTGCAAACATTTCGGTAAAGGCAGCAGGCTAGTTAGTTACAAAGAGACACCAGGAGGCTTCAGACCTTAAAACTGATTCCTCTTCTTCACCTAATTAGCCAGCTCTAATTTGCAATATAGAAAAGCTTAATGTGGTACTACAGCAAAGTGCATACCTCCCGACTGGGGAAATACAACATGTCAGGCAGAGGAGAATGCACCGCTCATTCTGTTCCTCAGCAGAGTGTAATAACAAACACTGTTGTTTGGGAGCTCTTCAGGCACCTGCTTTTTGTTTTCCTTACATATCCCTTATGAAAAAGAACAATCCGCCCCTTCAAAGGGAATTCACATGTGGGCAGCGGTGGGGGCGAAAATGCACGGAATGGATCCTCAGCAATACAGAGATCTCTGCAATGCTTTCCACAGCTGGGATAGACTACTGGCCCTGCCTTGGGAAATAAGCCTCCAAAAGAGCTGGACAGACATCTGTCTGTTGGCATCACCTGACTGGCATCACCGCCGGAGCCCTACGGAATATGGAAAGTAACAGCCTACTGCTCCCATCCAAATCTAACCCAATGTGCAGCTTGATATGAAGAGGTTGGGTGGGGGGGAGATCCATTGTTAGCACAGCTCTAAAGCAGCTTAATGGAACTGCTAGGCAGCTTTGGCTGTTAACATCCCTGTTCCGAGTCCTCTCTCCCTTGCACGCACACACACCCATCGGAATACTTATACGAGTGACGTCTAATTTTGTGCTGCCATGTGTCTATGTAAAGCCAGAGCAGCCCCACTACATTTGTGCCAGTTCAGACATGATTCTAAATTGCCCCTAGCTTGAAGGTCTTTGGATCTGAGCTTTCTGGTTCAGACTCCCAGCCTTGTTAAAAGCAGCTTCTCTCGGGGCTTTTCCATCCTACCTTGTTGCCAAGTTCCCTGTTATTGGAGAGAACTGAACAATCCAGGAAGGACAGTTCTGCAAGTATCTATTTATCTACCTACCTACTTTAACAGAAAGAGGCACAGCCTTTTGAGAGAGCCCTAATTGTCCCAGCTTATCATGCTTTCTCTGATTGCAATGCACATCTCCAGTGAAACAGAGAAGGGCCCTCCAGTGTGCAAAACAAATGGCTCCCAGTGTGAAAAATGATTTAAGGGAGAAGGTTTAAAAGTTGAGATGATTAATGTATATGACTTAGCTGGCATGCTGGAAAAGATAAATCAAGAAGGAATGGGAAAGCAGTGCATAAATTCAGAGCCGGGCCGCTCGGGACTTGAATAGTAGAAACTTGAGGCCTGCTGCCAATGCAACTCTTAAGCTGGGTGGCATCCAGCATTCAGATATCAACTGATTGAGATTTCTTAATGGAGAGGATGGGGAGGAACGTGCTCCATTTGGACCTGTGTGCGTGTGCCTGGAAGCCCTTAATAAATGTACAACCCTTCTGTCTAAATAGAAGATTGTTCCTTGAACAGGCCTCACTCCCTCAATCCAAACCTGATTCTTCATCATTACATCTTTAAATTGGCACATATTAAATTAGCTGCAGTGAAAAGATTTAGGAGACATCTTGAAGCCTCTTCAAGGAACCCAAGAATAATCTTAGAAGATTAAGAAAGCAAGAGGGACTGAACAGGAAAGGAGAAAGGGAATGGGAAAAAAAGATTTTATGACTAAAATTGCCAGCAAGATTCTTTAGTAACGTCATTCATTTTTCTGTCAATACATCACATTAATGTAGTGCAAAGGGATTTAGAGAAGATGAATTAAGACGTAAATGCACTAAAATGACTTTAGGAATATTTAAATACAATACAATTTATTTTTGTGTAGTCTCATTCAATGCAAAACTCTCTCCGACGTTCCAGGGGCCGCTACAGAGCCTGTGAAGCACATGTGGCTGTGCATAAGTAATGTCACTTCCAACAGAAACAAGACTTAAATTGGTCTTTGGTCCAGAAATAAACTACATGGATTGCGCCTGTACGGAATAACCACCCTCCCTGAAATGCAAAAGGTGAAGAACCTACTAAAGCTTCTGAGCTCCCCCTTCCACCACCCCCACCCCCAGCAGGGAGCTAAAATAGGGAATTATCCTACTTCCAGGTTGGTTAACTTTAAAATCCAATCACCATAGCCTCCTGTGTGTGGCTGTCTGCTGGTAGCCCTCACCAGAACATTTTCTACAGCTCTTCATCCCACCAACAGACACACCTGCTGTTTCTTCTGCCGTAGTAGGTATTAAAAAGGAAACATTTATGTTAGCATGCTAAAAATACCTCCCTGCACTGCTGTGTTCTAAGAACAGGAAAATACCTCACCTTATTGTGTTGCATGTGATACAGTGAGAGGATAAACGCCTGCTTTGCAGAGCAGCTCTAGTAACAATATCCAGGAAGGTCCTTAGAGACAGCAGACAAAGCTCAGAATTCTCAGCCAGACCTAGTTCCAGGCTCTGTCAGAGGCCTGGTCTCGGTGTGCTCCCATGCAATAAAGGCCAAGCAGGGAGAGAAGATTTAGAGGTGCACCGAAGGGGTGTAAGTAGGAACACTGAAATGACACCGAGTGAGGTTCGGAGCTGCAGAGCAAGAAATGTTCTTTTATTATTATTGATTTGCATTATGGTAGCACCTAGAGGCTCCCACTGAGATCAGTCCACGTTGTGCTTGGTGTTGTACACACACAATAAATAACCGTCCCTGCCCCAAAGAGATTATAATCCAAACAGACAAGAAAGTTGAAGAGTGGCAGAAAAGAAGAATTCTGATCCCCATTTTCTAGAGGAGGCGCTGTGGCACAGAGCGTTTAAATGACTTAGAATCACACAGGGGATTGGGGGTAGTCCTGGGAACTGAGACCAGAGTCCCTCCTGAGCCCCAGTCTGATGCTTTAACCATGAGATCATTGTTCCTTTGTGAAGCCTGTTGGACTGTGCAGGACACCATGCTACTGACGCAGTGGAAGGCACATGGCATAGGCCCTTTATAAGTAGGTTAGACGATCTGGTCTGTAATCAGTGGAATAAACATTTGGCAGTGGGATGGGCTAAATGTGACTTAACAGATTTGTTTCCATCTGTATTTTCTACAGTGCTGTAGGCGTCAGCAGCAACAGGAGTGGGCTGAATTCTCGAAAGCAACACGGTGGCTGGTCAAATATGTCAGCTGAGCCACATCGACCCTGAGAAATGCCCAGAATAATTCATATCCCTCAGCCTGTGCCAGTCCCAACATGGACCCCACAGACTCTGGGGGAGCTTGGGGTTTTGCACCACTTGCTACTGACCAGGGAGTGTGCAACATCCACATCTAAAGAGGCACAGCCACAGAGCGAGAGGTGTCTGTAAAGATAACTGGAGCCTTGGATGGTCAGAGTAAAGAGACCCACTCTCCTTCTCTTGCTCCTTCCCCGTCCCCTGGAACTCCAGGCTGGGGGTGCACTGAAAGAGCAATGTGAGAATATCTGGCTACTTCAGGCCTGCAGGATGCAGTAAGCTCTTCCCTTCACACCCAAACAGATCTAATCGCTGTGCCAGCAAGCACTGAAGAGATAAGAAAATCCCCTCTCTGCTTCCAAAATATCACTCTAGTTCTGCCTGTGAATCAACAAATTCAGAACAAAACCACCAAACCCCAGCAAATTGCCTGGAGCTGCCTTTTGTTCTGCTGTGTGGGTTCAGCAGAAAGGCTTTCTGACCGTCATCACTGCCCGGAAAAGGCTTCTTCTTCTTTATTTCAGATGAGATAAAAAATAGTCCCTGCTTTACTGATTGACAGATTACAAGAGTCTTTGGTCAGATTTCAGATCATTTCTCCTTTCCCACCCTACCTGCTTTGTTAGCGACAAACCACAAAAACACAGAGAGCAATTCAACTTCTAGAGGAACGGAGGAGGGCAAAACACGAAACCAAAAACCAACAAACAAAAAACCCACCAAGGCACAAAGCTCAGTCCATGCAGGGAACGCGACGCTGCAAAATTGAACTTTTCCTGCCTCACAGTGTTCTTTGAAAGCATTCAATTATCTGTCTGCACCTATAGAAAATGTTGGAATTGCTTCCCAGAGCTTTTAAAGGGCTCTCGCTACAAAAGACACCGCACACCAGCTCAGCAGCAGAAGGAGGGAGAAAAAACAACACCAATCTATTTGTTTACCTTTGAAAAACCAAAAGTGATACAAATTCAGGCTGGAAATCTATGTGTTGATGTCTGCATGTGCATCTCTCTCTCTCTCTCTCTCTCTCTTTCTTTGCTTACCTGCAGAAGCAGACAATGGGGTGATTTTCAGACAGGCCTTCAGACTTAGGGGCATGATTTTCCACTGACAAATAAAAGCAGCTGCAATGAACTGCGGGCATGGCTGGTAGCACTTAGACAACTAACCTCCTGATTTATTGGTGCAATGCAGTAGTAAGATGTCTAAGGACTCCCAGTTTCACCTGCTATTCATTGTAGGTGCAAAAATTGTTGGCACAAAAATAAGCCTGCATAATACGCAGTATGATAGAACCTATCAAACTGGGATTATTTAGCCTGGCAAGGAGAAAGGCTAGAAAGCATTCAGATTGAAGAGTTAAGATTATGAAGAGTAGAATGAAAACTGATCAGTCCCTAGTTTGCTATATTGAAGTAAAAGAACAAGGGCCCATTCACTGCAGTTAATAGCAGGTAAATCTAGAATAAATAGAAATCAATGTTTCCTCACCCAGTATGTTGGCAGCCTGTGGAATTAGCATCCAGAGCAGGTCATAAAGTTAAATGTAGCTGGATTTAAAAAGAAGCTGCATAATTTTACAATCAATAATTATATTTATAGCGATGCAAGGGCTAATCCAAGGTCATGCTGAAGGTAATGTCTGAAGAGGTCAGGCAGGAATTCTTCCCCAGCCACAATTGTCTAGGTACATTTAGGAGTGGCTACATTTCCACCTTCCTCTGAAGCATCAGGCATTGTGAGGTGAGATGCTGGAGTAGATGGACCAATTGCCTAGTCCTGTCTGTCAAATCCCATGTTCCTATGTAATTAAATTCAATGGAAGTCAGCCTTAATTGGATGCCACCTTGGAAGTGTTGGGATGTAATAAAGCCGTTGGATATGCAGCACTAACAGCCTTTGATGATGCTTCCCCCCATGGTTCCTCCTGGGTCTGGAGAGAGAGTACAAAGATTGCTCCTTCTGTGAGCCCCCAAAGCGTCACCCTGCCCCCAGGGTACTGGGGAGGCAGAGCCATGGTCTTTCCTTCCTCTACACTGACCTGCTACCCCATGCACGGCAAGACCTCTCACCACACCCCCCCATTAAAATCTGCCCAGCCCAACCCTTATTTTTAGGCTCGAAGGACTGTAGGATTGAGGGTTCACAGGAGAACTAATTCCGCACAGCTCCTGACTCACAGGTGGATCTGAAAAGCATTTTCTGGTCCAGCCTTCCTATCCCTAATACCAGGCTGAACCGATGGAGGGCACTGATGCTCTCGGTTGGAGTGACTTTCTCACGGTCAGAAGATGCATCTTTTCGGAGAGTTTCCCTGTTGCAGGCATCACCCACAGCCAGTGTCACCAAGAAAAGAAGCTTTCAAACTATATGGCTAATGTTCCAAGGGCAAACTGAATTTTCCAGCAGCACAGTTCTCCAGCTATTAATCGGCAGGTACGGTAAACTCCAGCTTTGTCTCTTTTCCAAGAGCTGGCTACTACAATACATTCTCATCATTATCCTGTGCAGCGTATTGTCTGAGTCATTCCCACACATAATACATGGCAAAATGCGGAGATACACTGTTGCTATATGGCATACTTATTTACGTTGCATTGGCCTGGGGTACTCCTTTGCAGGGACAGGAATTCAGGCGCTCCCAAAACCTCATCTCTCTTGCTGTTGACCTGCTCCACTTCCTTATTAATGGCTCCTCTTTAGACATAGTCTCATGCTTGAAATGGAAACTGATGAGCTAAGCGGTGTGACAAATAACTGGAATATAATTGGTGTAACTTGTCAGAAGCATTCTGGCATCCTCTGGTTTGTATGTGTTGCAGTCATGCTGCATTTTAGTCTCCCCTGATCTTCTGATTCCCATCTCCATGAACGATACACAGAGAAATTTGCACGTGTCTTTACATTCTTAATCAGAATGTGTTACCCTCATGCTAGCCCAAGCTGTGTTGAAGTTGGGACAACATGACCTAACATAATGTGGCAAGGCAACATCACATAAAGGAGGCCCACTGTTTTTAGATGTGATGCCCGTTGTTTCCTGAAATTTGATCCAATGTTTGGTGAAGAGCTAGCAGATTAGCCACTAACTAAAAACAAATGATTCGAAATAGCCATGAACAGTTCGTTGCAAATCCCCAGTTATATGCAACCTGGCACACTAGGCCATTTTCACAGGAAGAAGAAAGCTTTATGAGTGCCCAAACTAGCCATGCAGAAATGCTTTTTCACCTGCCAAGGCAGTTTCACGCTAAAGGTTTAGGGCTATTGTGTATAACAGGGGTAGGCAACCTATGGCACACGTGCCACAGGCGGCACGCGAGCTGCTTTTCAGTGGTACTCACATTGCCCGGTTCCTGGCCACTGGTCCGGGGGGCTCTACATTTTAATTTAATTTTAAAAGAAGCTTCTTAAA
The DNA here is from genome assembly GCF_020497125.1 of Mauremys mutica. Classification (NCBI taxonomy): domain Eukaryota; kingdom Metazoa; phylum Chordata; order Testudines; family Geoemydidae; genus Mauremys; species Mauremys mutica. Next base: position 3,247,237 of record NC_059093.1, read on the forward strand.
CATTTTAAAAACCTTATTTACTTTACATACAACAACAGTTTAGTTATATATAATATAGAAAGAGACCTTATAGAAAGAGACCTTCTAAAAACATTAAAATGTATTACTGGCACGCGAAACCTTAAATTAGAGTGAATAAATGACAACTCAGCACACCACTTCTGAAAGATTACCGACCCCTGTTGTATAATGAGCTAACAGGAGACTTTGCTCATTTCTGCCCAGTAGTAACTACTGGAGATAAGACAAACCTTTCCCTTGGGGCAGGTTGTCCCATAACTGCAGAGTTCCTTGCACCTTCCCAATGCCTGTGATAGTGGACAGCTGGTGCTGGCCACTATCAGAGAGGGGACAGTAAGCTAGAGGGACCCCAGGTCAGATCGGCCCTGGCAGTTCTTATGCCCCCCTATGACAAACATAGTATCCCCAAATACTTATGTTTCCAGGCCAAGAACCCGGCTGAGCATTAGAGAGTTTCTCCTCACTGGGTCCTCCAGACACTGTAGCTTGAATGCCCCATTGGCAGTTGACCGACATAGCAATGGCTGTCCTGCCCTTTCTCCACTCCATAGCCAGCCACTCGGCAGCACACAGGGAATACCCATGCAGCTGGAGTCGGTGTCATGGGGAGGGGGGGAAGACGGGTGCACGCCCCAAATCCTGTCCCTCTAGTACAGGTGAAGAGCAACCAGTTCTGCTGCAAGAGATCCTTGTGTGGTCAAGAAGGAGGGGCATAAATTTGTCCCATGGGGCTCTGTTCTGCCCTGAGTCTCACCCAGGATGCCCTGGGCACTTATGGTTGATAGCCTTGGGCCATACATTCTCTAGGATGAAGTTCTCTCTTCATGCTTCAGGTCAAGACTTGATCAGCAGCAGCAGGGGTGAGGGCAGGAGGATCCTTCCTCTTTCCTCCTTCCTCCAGCAGTGTCGTGGCATCTGGCACAGTGATGCACTTTTAGGAGGCAGAGAGGAGACGAGGGGGTGAAACCTGCTGTTGGAGTTGGGATGCCGAGTGAGGTGTGTGGAGAGGTGACGATCCTTATATGTAGTTTTGTCTTTTCCACATAAACAAGCAGAGCAGGCGCAGGTCTGCAAGACCACTGACCTACTGCATCCCAGCTCCATCAGCAGGCTTATTGCGGCGAGCTACTTTTCAGAGACTAAACTTCTGAGTCACCAGCACTGGGCTTTACACATAACTCGGGCGTTTCACTGTCCATGCTGTGATCACAGATCTTGGGGATGGTGCTGGACTTCACATTCAACCACCTGCGCATGGTGGCCAGCTCACTACGCTGTTATCTAACTGTGTGGTATGAGCTCTTTGGACGCCTTCCATTCTTGTTGCCGCACTATGCCCACCCTCAGTAGAGCTCCCACTGCCCATGGGCTCTCCCTGCTAGTATGTTTTCCCTTACATCTCATCTAAACTTGGCCTTTTCTAAGTGCAAAGCCATTAATGCCTGTGATATATCCTCAGTCAACTTCAAATATGTTTTCCCCCTTTGCCTTTATTTTATTTCCTCTCCAGGATTTCATGGGCTTTTTAGTACATTGTTTGCTTTTTATATTGTGCGTTTTATGATGTTTTAATTATTATTGTTTATTATTATTGTGTTTTAATTGTCTGTCTGGGCCACTGTGTGTCTTGGAGTGGAGCAATTTATAAATAAAATTATTATTCTTTGTACAGATCTATCTTATTCTTCCCAACTCCCTTGTGCCCCTTTATTTCTTTAAAGCTCCATAAGTTACGTTCCTTTATCTTTTTCTCATGTCAGACCTTCCAACCCTCTTATCTTTGTTTTCACTTGATTTTAGAGCTTTTTTTTTTTTGAGACGCCTCTAACTGTAAACAGTATTTCCTGTGCAGGCTCACCAGGGCTGTGTACAGAGGAAATATTACCTGGTGTAATCCTAAAGCAGTGAAATGACTAGCCAACAATACCAGGCCACACTCCATTTGTCACTCTCTCCTTGAAAAGCTGGGATGGATTATGATCATCAGTTTGTGACACCAACAACTCACTTTTATTATGTGTAAAAGTTAAGGAATTGCACACAGCTGCTCTCAGGAGAGAGATACAAGCCACCCATTGTGTTGAGAGCCAGCCAGAGAGGCAAAGCACACATGATTAATGTGGGACAACCAGAGAGATGCTCTGTATGATAAACAAATACCTGGATGCCTCACAGACAACTTCTGTCACAGGTTCATGGGGATTCATAAGAAGTGAAAAAATGCAGCTGTCTCTGCCATTTCATCCCAAGGGGTACACTCTGACCTGCAGGGTGTAGGGATCTCCACTTTTTCATAGTGTCAGGACCGCAGGGAATTAACTTATACAGTACATTAAGAGGTCAGTGGTGGAATACAAGAAATTGGTCCCTGGGTACAGGGCTAGCACAATGCAAATGTACTACTTAAATACCTGACATTTGGTGCAATCAAAGAACTTAATTGGGACATGAGAGATGTCTAGGTCAGGTGCATGGGGGTAACCTGCCTCTGGAGCTGGCCAGCCCATTGCAGGGGAGTGCATGCTCCTTTGGATTTCTTTTTCATTCTGCTGTTAGAAGGTGAAAATCATCCACTCAGCTCCAAACCAACCAGAGCAGCCACTTTAACAATGAATGGGTCTCCAGTGCTGGTGTGGTTCCCATTGGATGGCCTCAACCAAATGAATTTCATTCTCGAATTGGGGCTGGAAATCTTGTAAGACTAAGCTTTGTAGCTGGGGCTGAAAACCCTGCAAGATCAGCAGTTTCCTGGAGGAGCTTTGAATGAAACTAAGAAACTTTAACAGCTCCCAATGAAACTAAGAAACTGAGAGGAGCAAGGATTATTTTTTTTAATAAAAAGCTTTTGGGTATCAGATTATTCTTCACTCTCGAGGCAGCAGCAGGGACGTATTGTCAATAGGATTTGGGTGGTGGCATTTGCTCCTCCCTTTGTGTTTGGTTTCTGTGAATATCTTTGCTAATAAGTTGGCTGGTGGGATCTTTTACAAGGACAGCAATTTTAAAGCCAGTTCAAGCAGGAAATGAATATTAAGCTCATAAATACAAGTGTTTGCACCAGAAACTTGATTGTAAGAATCACACTCATCCAATCAGGGAAAAGAAACGACGCAATGTGATGTATGCATCCAATCAAAACTAGCCAAGATATTTTGAAAGTTCTTGAAATTTTGAATAGAATCAATATTTACAACAAAGAGCTCATGAGCCTTGGTCGGACCAAGAACTATCCGTGGAGATTGTTAGCTAAACATTTACAATGACAAATTAATTGGAGAAAATTAGAAGACTTTACTCACTGACAATTTGAAAACAGAAAAAAGCAGGGGGGGGAGAGGGGGGGATTCACCTTGCCCTTTGCTGGGAATTAATTGTGGAGCTGTATTTGCAAATATTACACATGGGGCTCTGCTCATCCTGTAATAAACCCCAAAGCTACCAAGGATGTCATGAACAACTGGGGAAACTATTAATTTCCTTTTCCAATATATTTTTAAAAGCTTTTTCTAACTATAATCAAGGGATCAGTGAATTCAACTTGGCATACAAGCTTATATTAATGCTCCTGCTGGAAACATGTATTAGAGATGGTTGAAATATTGTGTTGAAAATATTTGGGGTGGGGCAGGTGGATTTTTTACCAAAATAGAAAAACATTCTTTTTAAAAACAGAAAATGTTTCAGTAATTTTATTTACCAACAATTGACCTTTTTTAAAGAAAACAATTCTTGAAAATTAACAACTTTTTAGATGTGTGTTTTGTGTTTTCAATGCAAAAAAAACCACAAAACAAAAATATTCACAGGAACTTTATAAAAAAATAAAACAATTAAAAACATAATTTGCCAGAAAAAATAACTGGCATTTTCCAAGTAGCTCTAAAGTTTACACTGCAACTGATACTGAGCAAAACTCCAACTGACATTCAAGGGGCAGGATCAGACCTGAATTACAGCAGTGCAAGCTTCCCCCATGACGTCAGCCACTGTCTCTGATGGTCACCTCCGCAGGGTGAGAGGGTAACTCATTTTCTAGACATAGTCTTTGGCCTCTCCACTGACACTGCTAGCAAGGACACCAATACATGCCATTTGCATTTGGTGGCTTCGTGGCCATGGATCCTTGTCCCATTCAGGTCATGCACCGAACACCCCCACCCCCTTCCCAAGTTAATGTGCATAGGGCCCTGAACAGATATAAGCTTGATCACAGGGCTGGATTTGTGTCAGCATCTTAGAAGTGAAAAGTTGTGTATCAAAGGTGCTTTAATCCACCCTACCACATGCAAGCCATACCTAGGATCTTAAACTCATGCTGCTGAATGCAAGATCAATAATCAACAAGCAGTTCTGCTATCCATGATCTGATCTCAGATGAGACTCCAGACATAGGCTGCATCAGTAAACCAGAACACCACAGGACCAATAACAGCCCAGGCTACTAATTACATCAAAATCCTGCCTGTGAGAGTTTAGTAGCCAGACTGCTCCCTTCGTACCTCAAATGCAAAGGAAGATTCTCTTGGAAAAACAACTTTCTCTGCACAAATACAGGAGCTGGCCAGAATCTGCTACTAAGCATAGACCTGCAGCAGTGAAAAGACCCCCCTTGAGCTCAGTGATTTTGAATCAGGCCCACCATTAATCTTGTGCGCCTCTGCCAAGCTCTCTCACTTTGCTCTGAAGACGAGGGCAGCAAGTGAGACAGAGCAGCTCCAGAAACGAGGCTAGGCACTTGTAACCAAAGAGTTCTCCTGGGTTCCTTTCTTAGAGCTCGGGGGAAGAGGAGGTGGATTTTTAGCCCTGTTAAAAAATCAGCATCTTTCATCCATGCAGGCAGTGATTATGCTGCAGCTGGTAGAATCCCTTCACCGGGGGAACAGAATCCATGTCTTGCCATGCTGGCTGGAAATCTCTTTCTTCTGCTTAGTGAAGCCTCTGATTTTCATCCTATTTCCAATGGACAATAATCTGCAAAGTATAAGGTCACTCCCAGCTCCAGTCCAGATGAGAAGAACGAAGGGGAAAACATATCACTGTTCTGTACTTATTCTCATCTGAGCACAGGCTGGAGTCCAGCTCTCTTTGGCTGAAATCACCAATGCAGAGCCTGCAGCTACTAAACTATACCTTGACCAGCATTAATACAAACAAACAATGGTGGGTTCTGGGGGATTGAGAGGTATAATTCAGCCAGAGAGTATATTGGTCATGCTAACAAAACAAATGCTAACATAAAAATAACTCTCATAAAATCCAACCAGCTGGCTCAGCTAATTAAATGTAAAAAAAAAAAAAAAACCCAGCAAAACAAGAGTTCCAAAAAACAAACAGACATTGCAGCCAGGATACAAAATAATGATAAGAACCCTGTATATTTTCCTGTTTGTGAAGGCATGTGTACATATGCATTTGTGTATCTGTGTGCACATGTATTTGTGTGTCTGTACTCATGTGCATTTCTGTGTATGTTTGAGTGCATGTGAATTTGTGTGCCTTGTGTGGTATTTACATGCAATGGGTGGTGTGTCGGGGAGGATGAGTGCATGTGTATATACATTGTTGCGCATCAGTGTGTGTGTGTCTGGTCATGTTTCAGTGCATATGTATTTGTGTGTCTTTTGTGGTGTCCGTGTTTATGTGTGTATTTGTGTGTGCATGTGTGTGGTGCCTTCATGTGTATTTCTGTAGTGCCTGTAAGTACATGTGTATTTGGGGCTGTATATGTATCCTGCCGCATGTGTACGGGCACCTACACGGTGTGTATTCCTGTATGTGTGCTTGCTTTCATTTCCATAAGCCTTTCTTTAGTGCGTTTTAAAAAAATATTTGTTGGCAATGCCTTTGCAAATCCACACACTGCAGAGAGGAAATAAGACCCATCCATTTGTGCCGGCACTGTTAAAGATTTTCTATAAAGTGCCTACATTTCCAGTACAGCTGAATGGATTTCATTGCAGAAAAATATTAAGACAGAACAGTGCAGTGAAGGAAAATATTGTGTACAATAATGATTCACGAAAGCATAAAAATACCATCCCCAGCCTGTCTATTCTCCCACTACATGCTTGACTCATGAGCAAATGTATGGATGCGTTTAAAAATGAAAGTTGTGTATGCACATTATTCATAACTCAGATTAGCTCATTTAGCTTCCAAGAGCTAACATGCCAGTTCAGGATAGAACAAATTTTAAGCCCGTCTTTCTCACTAGTAAGCTCATACACCTGCCTTTTTATTTTTACACTGATGTTCTGCCCTCAACATTTAAAAAAAAAAAGATGTTTCTGCATAGACTCCACCAGAGCTTTTAACACTGGAAACAAAAAGTCAACATTCTTCTTGGCATGAGCAGTTAACACCAAGTACAATAGCTCTGATGGACAACAAGATTACAAAGTTTAGATGATATACAAATGGGATGCAGGCTATTTTCTGAATAGTGGCTGCAATTTGACTGCCTTGCAGCAGAGAATAGTAAGAATCAAGGTATTAATAAAGAAAGGCAGTAGAATGATTTGCAATCAGACATTAATATGGAGATTTTTTTATAAACACAGTAATTCACTTCCTATGCAGAATAGTGAATGCAAAGTTGCACTAGCTATTCCAGTAGGTACAGCGTGTGTCACCCATAAACAGTGAAGGGTGTTATAATGGCAACAGACCTATGGATTAATCATAAGGTTCTTTTAAGTTGGGACTGTGGTATTCATTGATCACTCAGTACTTGAGGGGCTTGCAAGAGAGATCTTGGTTATTCTAGGTCTTGTTCTAAGAGCCTGTGCATAACAAGTGTTTCCCTGACTCACTGGAAAGCTCAACCATCAAGGTTCTGTCTACACTCCACACTAAGTCTGGGCTCTGACACAGGTTTGAGCCTAAGGCCTGGTTCTCTCCACACATAAATCAGTCTGACTTGGGTCAGCAAGCACTCAGGACCTGGCTTCGAGGAGCCTGTTGTGTGATGGGTCAGACCTTGAGTCCCACTGTGACTTGGGTCCAAGCCCTGTCATGTTCCCATGCTGTAACTCAGTGATGTAGTTGTGTTTGGGTTGCTGACGTTGCAAGAGGAAAGTTTACATACAAACTCCTCCATTGCTTTATAATGCAAATCCAAAACACAACAAAAACATCCCACCTTTTTTCATTTTTATTTTAAGCAAAATCTAAGATTTTTGGACAATGAGCTGTTTCCATCAGGAAATTAATCCTGCTTGTTTATTTTACGGTGTTGTAAAACATATGGAAAGACACTACAGCTACTGTTGTTGGTCTGCTTCCACCCCTTTTTACAACAAACAAATAAATAGTGTGCAACAAATATTAAGTGGGCAACAGGATGTGGAGACTATGGAAAACCAACTGCAGAGCGTGTCAGTTACAGGTTATATAACCCTATTTAGAGCCCACTGATGACACATTGTGTTTTAGAATCTTCAGCTCCCATTTGTTGTTGCAACGTTACATTTAGAATCTTGGCATTGCTCTTGGGGTTGTGAACTGCTCTGCTTTTAGCTTCTGCCACCAGTTTGTGAATCATTCTGTTTACAATCTTGAGAGTGCTATCTGGGTAGCTAGCCTGCAGGAAAGCAGTGATATATGGTGGATCAGTGCAACGCAGTGGCACAGTGAACAGCCAGAAGAACATGAGTCACAAAAATAACAGATGCAACGTAGTTTACAGTTTAAATGTTTAAAATGCAGGGAAGCCAAATAAATTGGAGGCAGATCTTCATATGTTTTGGCAAAAGCTGCAGCATAATTCCTCACCCCCCATCTCTCTCCCGTAGACAAACCAATTGGTATAAACAGCATGGTTGCTATTAATTATTTATAATTATTATACAATATCACCCAGAGTCCTTAACCATGTCAGTGTCACACTGTGTCATATGCCCTGCAAACATTTAGTAAATGACAGTCCGTAACCCAAAGAGCTTACAATCTGAAAGGTTACATTTTGACCATTTCTAGAAGTAACCTACACTCCATGGACCCACTTTCCATATTTGCTGAAGTCATGGTACTAAATTCTGCATCTGGGAACACCTGATCAAGGCACCTAGATCAGAGTTATAATAACAATATTTAGCCTGTAGGAGTTTTCATCCAAGAGTTCTCCATCCAGTCAGAATAAATATCATGAGACCTATGTGTCTAACTGAAACTAACCAAGCAACTAGAATTTCAAATACAGGATGTCAAATACTCACTGTGAACTGCTAGTGAACAAGCTACAGGCCAAGATTGATTTGTAGAAACAGGTTTTCTGAATAATTTCATAGGGCCAATACTTTTGAGAAAATCATAAGCAGCTTGTGGGCAAAGAGTCAAAATTCATTGAATAAATTATTCACACTAAATTTTGCTCAACTCTGCTGATTTCCTGCAGTTAAAAGGGGGGAGACCATTGTGCTTTTCCATGCAAACAATACACTGATGTTTTCATTTAGAATGTCCTTTATTTTTTGTTCTTCTCTTAATCTAAAATAAAGTTGCCCAATAAGAGCATACCGTGTGTCTGTGTATCTCTTCTCTGTGACAGTCTGCATTGAACTGAACACAAAATGTCTTCCTGTCTCTGCAAAGACAGCAGTTTTGTAGACATTTAAAACTGCAGTGCACACAGACACACTTAACAATAAGATACCTAAATATATCACAGCAGGTTGGTGCAGTATTAGGCTTAAGTTCCTTCCAGTCTTCTGATGATATAGTTCCATTTTGTGTTGCATTGTAAAGGTTATATCAAATGTACAGAGAAGTGCGCATTAACAGAATGAAGGCTGTTATAGTAAAAATATAGTAACAGCACAGATGGTAACATAAAGCTGTAGTTAATAGCTCAGCATGGTTTACCACAACATTACTTGGCTACCTACAGTTTGATGGTAGCATTACTATGGATGAGACTGATTTACTGTGGGCTCACTTTATAAAATGAGGTTTACGATATTATCTGTGCTGTTATAGTACATTTAATATTATAAATATTGTTCAGCCTTAACATCACTGTAAAAACTCCTGTTCCCATGCAGTGCTATTTTTTTTTAAACTTTTAAGGATCATGTCACAGTTTTAAGTGGGGTGGGAGGAAAGTAGGGGTGATGCATAGTTGTTAGGGTGACCAGATAGCAAGTGTGAACAATTGGGACAGGGGGTGGGGGGTAATAGGAGCCTATATAAGAAAAAGCCCCAAATATCAGGACTGTCCCTACAAAATCGGGACATCTGGGCACCCTAATAGCTGTGCTAAGTGAGGAATGAATCTCACTGGTATAGCGGTTTGGTCCAGATACATTTCCAGTCAACTACCAGGCCACACATGATTAGACAAATATTTGTGAGAAAATTCATCCCTTGTTTAACTTCACTGATAGGAAAGAGACGTATCTGGTCCTTGATGGTTATTCCAGGCCCATGCTAAGAAGTCTCAGCTGCAGACTCTCCAGTTCAGAAATAATCATGTCTTGGGAAAATCCATTAAAATACAGTAACAATGTGTATTGTGCAGTGACCTTTAGGGCTCTTGAGTCCACCTAGTTAATGATCACTTTGGAATGGAGATGCTGAGCAGAGATGGGAGCGTTCAAAAGCCTCTTGCCACCTGCCCTGCAGACCCTGGCGTCATTGCACTGCAGTATTTAATGTTGTTTGGGTAAGGTTCTACAATAACTTCAGGGCTGTTAATTGTGCTTCAAGGGGCCCCTCTTGACCAATTCATATGCTCCTCAGCCTATGAATAATTGATAGAGGTGATGTCATTGAAAACTATTCGTATTCCCGTTGGCAGCACTTTGTAGCAGGTATGTCATGCTAAAGTGGAGAAACACTACTGTAGTGGATGTGGGTTGGAGAAACTGGTTACCCACTTCAGAAACACATCCAACCAGAGGAGAGAAATGCATTTTCCCCCTGAAAAACTGGTATTGTCACTAGTCTTCCCCTGCCTCTGTAGAGAAGCTATATAGCACATTCTGCTCATATACCATATAGTTCCCAGATTTCTCTTCTGTCATTCACCCTTGAAGACACTGGCCCAAATTCACATCTGACAGAAGCAGATGCAACTCCCATGGAAATACTTGAGGTAAATTAAGTCCTCCATTGTGTGTCAGGCAATGAATTTTAGTGGGATAGTTGTGCAACTTGCACCAATTTGACATTCCATTGTAATGATGGGAAGGGCATAAGAGGACAGGCAGATAGATTTGGGGTGCATACAAACGAGGACAGGTGTAACTGATGCACTCAGCAAAGGAAGTGGCACTAGTTACAGGAAAAGCAACTAGCAGAAAACAGTGGAAGCCTCATTGATTGAGACATTTAAAGTTAGACTGGACAAAGTGCTAGTAAGTATATTAGGGAGCAACCTTGTACTGGCAGAAGATGAATGGGCTGAGTCTGCAAAGGTACTTTCCATCTCTGATTTCTATGATTCTAGCAAATGTTTTTAGCAGTGTCACTCATAGAGAGCTGGGAGCGTGCAGCAGGATCTGATGGAATTTTAAGAGAAAAAGTCCCTTTTCCCATTTGCACATCCCTCTAGCCATCCCCTGAAGGATATCCTTACATTCAAAGATATTCATAGTGTAGGCATTAACATTAGAGCTGGAAGGGAAGTGGTTTTTCCGTCCCATGAGAATTCCCATTCTGAATCAGTACAAAAAGTCAAAATTTTGAACATTTTCACAAACTGCTAATCCAAAAAAAAATTGAGATTTGGTCAATCAAAATATTTTGCTTCAATATTGACCTTTTTATTTTGTACCTTTTTAAAAAGTATAAATTAATTCAAATTTGGGAGGGGGCGGAGTTATTTTGAACCGAAACCTGAAAGTTTTCATTTCAAAAATGTCAAAATGGGATGTTTTCACAATTTCAAAGATCTTTTAAAATATTTTTTTTCAAATCAGAGAGATTCATTGAAATAGTTTCAATTTTGACAAATTGACATTTTCCAGTGAAAAAACATTTTGTTGGCAAATTGGCATCCAGCTGTAATTAGTATACCCACCCAACACCCCTAGCTCCAGATGCCAACCCCTCCAAAATAATTTCTACCTTTGAATCCCACTAACCTGTTTTCCCAACAATGCTCTTTCTTTTGGGGTGGACTAGGATGCACTGACAATTAACCTAACACTTCTGAAGGCAGCATTTCAGTAAATGTCACACCCTCTCCTCCTGTTTCCCCACCTTGCATGCAACTATTAAGCCATTCACCTATACTGATCCTAGTGGATTCTGCCAGGCAGGCCACACGTGGGCATCTGGATGATGATAGCCTATCCATCTTTAAACCCAGCGATTCCCACCATATGATAAATGGTGTTACACTTGATGGGGAAAGGAACGAGTAATGATTTGTCATTCACTAAAAAGTGCTGCTATTTCATCTGCTAACATTCCCCTATTGCTGGCTGTTCACTATATGCACCAATTTATAGTCTATCCCAAGACTAATGATGCTGCACTTACAAGGCAAGGTGGGGTTATGTTTTTGTGTTCCGCCAACTGAGGATTATGTTAGTGATTGATATCCACCTGTGCATCTGATTTGAAAACATCCTCAATTGATACCTGGATTTGAACTGCAATCAACTGTACAGACAACTGCTTTTTGGAACTGAATAGATCAAAGATTTGTCACTTTCCAATGGGGCTTTAAGGAGATTTTGACAAACCTCATTATAAGTGAACATTCAATTATGGCAAATCTTAGGGGCAATAGATCATCAAAGCACATAACCTAGGGCATGTGAGAGCCAAGGCAATATACATTTCAAACCATCAGAGGCAACCTCAAGGAGAAGAGCAATAGGAGGCTGCAGTCAAAGCCTCTGGGTACATTTGAGGTTTTCAAGTAAGTCACTGACTTGAGAGTTTTTCAATTTGCAAGGAGGGATAAAAGTCACTGGAGAAAAATGTCTCTGGGAGTGTTTAAGGTGAGCGACCTTAAGAAACAAAGCTGGGATTTTCAAAGGCCCCTGGAGAAGTTAGGAGCCCAACTCCCATTAAGTTCCATTCCAACTCTTCTGAAAATTCCAGCCTGAATCCACAAAATGAGGCATGATAACAGTTTTCAGGTACATAAGTGGTTGTTACAAGGAGGAGGGAGAAAATTATTCTTCTCAACCTCTGAGGATAGGACAAGAAGCAATGGGTTTAAACTGCAACAAGGGCAATTTAAGTTGGGCATTAGGAAAAACTTCCTAACTGTCAGGGTGGTTAAGCACTGGAATAAATTGCCTAGGGAGCTTGTGGAATCTCCATCATTGGAGATTTTTAAGAGTAGGTTAGACAAACAACTGTCAGGGATGGTCTAGATAATGCAGGGGACTGGATTAGATAACCTCTTGAGGTCCCTTCCAGTCCTACGACTCTATGATTCTATGTGTGTAGTTTCTATTATTGTTTTCATTATATTTTCTCTGTAATGATTTCACCTTAGGAATAAATGTGCTTGCTTAGAAAGGGCAGTGTAGTAACTAGTGACTGCTGGTAATTCATCGCCTTTGAAGAGAAAGCCAAGCACAGAGGCTGGCCTGGTCAGGTAGCCTGGCTTTCTGGGGAATATCACAGTGTAGGCAGGGAACTGTGCAGCCTGGAAAAAACCCAGTCAGGAGGGACAGAGACAGGGGTTTCTGTTGTGTAGTTGGTTGTCATGGTTTTGTTGCTATGGCAACTGAGTTAGATTATTATGGGTTAGCTCAACCGGTTTCAACCGGCTGAGGAGCTCTCTGTATATATGTAAATAAAATGGAGGTTTTGGTTAGCTGCCTGCTCTCTGGCCTCAAGTGATTGCTTCCTACACCGGCTGCCCCAAGGATATAACAGTTTCCTCACCAGAGAGGCTGACAGCTGAGGAGCTGGGAGCCTAAAGTGGGTGCCCCAAGGGACCACAGAGGAAGCCTACAGGAGCAGTTGCCTTGAACTGTGTTAGTGATCATCATCTAGTCTGACCTCCTGTATAACACGGGCATGAGATTTTCTGAATTAACTCCTGTTTGAACTAGAGCAGAGCTTTGAGGAAAAACAGTCAATCTTGATTTTAAAACGTCCTGGGATGGAGAATCCACCACAACATTTGTTAAGTTGTTGCAGCGGCTCATTTTCCTCACTGTTAAAAATATTCACCTTATTTCGAGTCTGAATTTGGTTAACTTCAACTTCCAACCATTGTTACACATTTGTCTGATAGATTGAAAAGCCCTCTATTATCAAATTTCTGTTCCCTGGGTAGGTACTTATCAACTGAGATCAAATCACCCCTGAGCCTTCTGTTAAGCTAACACACTGAGCTCCTCAAGTGTCTCGCTATAAGGCATGCCTTCCAGCCCTTTAATCATTCTTGTGGCTCTTCTCTGAACATTTCACAGTGTATTGACATCCTTCTTGAACTGTGGATACCAGAACTGGGCACAGGATTCCCGTAGCCATTGCACCAGAGCCAAATAGAGAGGCAATAGCACCTCCTTTCTTGAAGCTGAGAAACCTGCATATTTTCCATCAGCATTTAAATCTCTTCTTTAGTTATCTGCGAGCCAGTTTTCTCCATAAATAAATAAATAATCTACCCTGTGAATTTTATTATAGACCCATATATGGGTTTCTTTTGCATGTTCATTTCCTACTTGAAAACACTGGAGTAAATGAGCTGACTGGTGGCGGGGCGAGGGCTGAGGTGACCTGTAGAAACCTGCTGGCTGGCTGCCTGGACACTAGAGCACTGCTGAACAGCAGGACACTGATGGTTATTAATATCCTAGAGGATGTGTTAAAAGGCCAACAATGTAATTACCGTCTCTTTGTAATACTAAATGGCCCTTGAGTTCTTACACCACACAGAGTGTAGGTGAGCAGCAAGGGGAAGGGCTGAGAGGCGTGATGAGTTTGGGGGTGCTTGCTGTTTAACTTTTCTCCAAACACTATGTGCTCTAGGTACAGTTCTTCAGACCATTGGTCTAATTCAGTATGGCTATTCCTATGTTCCTAAGGTTCTGCACTCGGTCCCACAGCTGCCCCATGGAGGTCTCCTCACATGTATTGGCTTAGCTTAGCTTGTGAGACAGGATGGGATCACAGTATAATTTACCAGTTACACCTGGATATTTCTCTTTGTATAAACCAGTGAAGATGGCCAGGCCTCTGGGAATACAGCAACTGCTGTGGAGCTCAGGAAGGGATACCCTCACTGTTCTGACCCACCTCACTCATGTCACTTTTAGCTGTTGGCATGGAGGAGGCTGTGACACTGGCAGACCAGGTGTCAGGTCATGCCAAGATCCCCCCTGCCTCAATGGAACCCTGACAAATACATGGCTGGACTCAGTCTGGCTCACTTGTAGGTTAGCATTGTTAAAAGAAGTGTTGGGCTTATAAGAAGGTGTTTAGTGTTTAGACTTTATTGATCTGAGTTTGCAGCTCAGAGCACATGGCAGAAGGGGGATAAAACCCCTAAACAGAAGGAATTAATTCTCTATGCTGCTTGGACTCTGGGGGACAAGGTTTACGAGGCATAAGCAAGAGATCTCCAGTGCTTTGCCTGAGTTAGCTCTAAAAGACATAGAGAGCTTGTGGATTATAGAAGCTTTCATTACCTTTTGAAATTTAAGATTGGAACTCATTTGTGTGTCTATGTTTACCTGCTTTAACCATGTAAATAACTCTCTTGTTTCCTTTTCCTATTTAATAAACCCTTAGGTTACTATAGAATTGGCCACAAGCATTGTCTGCGATGTAAGATCTCAGGTGCAATTGACATAGGGTAAGGGACGGTCCTTTGGAGTAACCTGAATATTGCTGTGATTCTTGGTGCATGGGAACATCTATCAGAAAGGTATATTCTCCTGGGTGGCATTGTGGCAAGACAGACTGGGGTACCCAGGTGGACTGTCCGTGATTCCATGTTGAGGCTGTTATAGAACCTGAGGAGTTTACACTAAATAATCAGTTGATGAAATCTAGGTACAAAATTCACAGCCAACTTGGGGTTTATGCCCTGGGATTAGTATTCATGCTCAAGTCACTGCAGGCAACTTTCCAGAGGCATTTGGAGAAATGCTCTGGAGATTGGAACTGAGAGTTGCTGCAGGGAAGGAGATGTAGACTGAAGAAGGAGGAGGGATACTAAAACAGGAAGAGAATCAGAGACAAGAAGATGGGAAAGCAAGAGAGATGAAAGGCAGAAATAACAGTGTACCAAAACGGGAGCAGATTTTTCACTGACTGATGCTGAATGTGACTCTTTGGCAGAGATAGCATAATAAAAAATTAAATATTAGTTGCTACAGCAAGATTAAAAGCCATAGGGACATAAGAATGGCTCAACTGGGTCAGACCAATGGTACATCCAGCCCAGTATCCCGTCTTCCCACAGTGGCCAATGCCAGGTGCCTCAGAGGGAATAAACAGAACTGGGCAATTATTGAGTGATCCATCCCTTCTCACCTCCAACATTCTGTCTTTGCTCACTGACCCTAGTGGGGCAGCTCTGAGTCTTAAAGATATGCCCCCACCCACAGACCAAATTCGTGGTGAAATCCAGCCCTCCACCCAGTGAGTCTGACTTCCCTGCCATATGAGTGTTGTATGTTTTATTTTCCTCCTTGAATGAGATAGGACACTGTGCACATTGGACTGGAGAATGGCTTGTTTGCCAATGCAGGAGACAGGCTAGCAGAAAACAAGAACCACAGGTTGAATCCATTGTGGCTGCTCTTGCAAACCAAGACAGACTTCTGTCCTGGATCCAAAGGTCTGCGCTATGCCCCAGCCTTTAAACAGTCCCTTGGAGGAACCCCTTCAGTGTGCCAGACCCTCCAGGGTCTCACTCTTCCTTACACAATGCCTCAGAGACTGAGCCTCTGGGCTCCAGTGTTCCTGTTTCACACTGAGCTCTGCCCTAGTCCAGCTGAGAGGAACTCCTGTTCAGACACTTTTTGCCTTATTCACGGGTCAGTGCACCACTGCAAGAGCACCATGCAGCCTTTTCAAAACACAGCAGGGAACACAGTGTTGGGAAGTCTCAAGGTTGGCACAGAGAAGCAAAGCTTGTGTCATAGTCTCTACAGGCCAAGCCAGGACTTTCTTGAGTCATGCTGCTGAAGGAACCGTCTTTTTTTCCTCTCTCGGTCTCCGTTCCTTTTTCTGTCAGTCCCAGGTGAGCTCCCATGCCTCTCCAAAGGCCAGCTCTTATCCTAGCCTGCTGTCACCTCTTGGTCCATTGTCCTCCTCCTGCAGACCGAGGCTGAGTTCATGTGTTCCTCCAGCAAGAGATTCCCATGGATAGGTATCAATTGTTCAGTCCTTGGGGTTCCCGTTTTCTTTCCAGATACTCCATTATTATGCATTAGTTTCATCCAGAACTTTAATGACCCATTGATACCACCCCAGATAGGTACATGACGCAACCACTTTATGTCTTATGCTGTGGCCAAGAGCAGTCATTTGCATCCACTGGGTTGCAATCTCTAGCCAAGTAAGTCACTGTCAGGCACATCATTCTTAAAAATGTTACAGAAAATTCCCACTTCGTCACAACATCATCTTTGTTAGTTAATTTGCTCTAAAGCTCTAGTTGTTGGGAAAAGTTCTTGACAAGTGATTCAGAGTCCCAGTGAAAGCATAATGCAGTGGGAGATGTCTCTGGCCACTGGTGATAGCTTGCTTGGCAGTCATTCTTTGCTACTTTTGGATGCTAAATTAGTTTTTCTCCCTAGAATAGCAATCTGCTTTTAATTAAGGAGTATCCGAGGAAGGAGCTGACAATGCCAAGCCTGGGTGAAAAGGGAAACCTGAAAACCTTTTTCAATTGTTTGTTTCATCTAGTCTTCTCGTCCCTTCCTCTCCCACCAAATTAAGAATTCTCCAGCCAAAGTTCACATTCTAAAAGGCTTCAAAAGCCAAGCATACAGGTTTCTGCCAGTCGCTCGGCTGGGCGAGCGTTGAGCAGCCCACTCCACTCCTGTCCATGTGTTGGCAGGATGGCACATTAAAATAAAACTGTTACATGCTCGAAGGGATTTCAGCTAGGGATGGGATGGTGGGAAATAGATTAACAGTGTTTTTTCCCCCCCTGGTACCAACTTGACTGGCAGCTTGGGGAAAGACGAACCCATTCTAAATGATCCCAGGGGTCTAAAAAGGAACTCATTACATCTAGACTGCCAGTAGCCAGCAGTTCTGCTTTGTGAGCTGTGAAACTAATGTTTATCCACCACTCAGTTAGATTCAGTGCCATTTAAGGAGTTCAGGGTATTAAACGGGAAGAATGAGAAGTATATTACCCAGTGTGTTATTTAAACCGAGCCTGCGAAAGAGGGGTTGGAATGGGACCCCCTTCCCTTTAAGCTGGAACATAACAAACAAGCCGATGCACTTGGGCAAGAGGAGTGACAGCAGGGAAGGACTTCTGGCTGTGGATTTGTTTTTCCTTCTGTTGTTGAATGCTGGTTTATAGGCCTTTCCCATAGGGGAGCTCATGTGAGTCAGACAGCCTGATGTTTCTTGCCTTTCTGCAAAGCCCTGCCTCCCAGGAGAAAAGACTGGTTTGGAGAGGTCTGCATTTGGCAGGGGTCATTCCTCTCCCTAAGGATGGTTGCTCAGAAGCTGCCCTATATTTCCAGGCCAGGGTTCTGAAGTGACCAGTGATTTGGGGTGTGCAACTAGTGACCTTCAAGGGGCCTGATTTCCAAAGGGTTGAGTGCTCAGTGTCTTCTCATAGCCAGGAGTCTTGAGTTGGACATCCGGTACTACTACACGCCTTTGCCACTTTTCCTCTTCAGGTTAGAGGCTTCAAATGCATGGGTTTGGGCAGGTTCTAGATTCGATCTCTGTTTTTTGCGTAGAGAATTCCTGAGCAGGGTTCAAACAGGACTGTCAGGGAGATGGCTGGATTAAATTGGGGGGGCCTCCATTTTTCGTGCCCAGAGAAAAGCATGATTTTCAGAGGTGCCGAGCAACCACAGCTCATTCTGACCTGATCCCAAAACACGGGTACCAAGGCATCTCCAGGAGCAGGGGCCACTTCTGAATGTGTGAGCCTGGTTCACCTCCCAGATGAGAGTCTGCAGGATAGGGCTGTCAGGGTGAGGAGGGAGAGCAGGATCTACTCACCTCTTACAATTATGCACATGCTTAAGTGCTTTCCTGGATTGGGGCCTTCAAGCCTAGTAACTATGATCATGAGTAGTTAGCTCCCCTCTCTGAAGAGGCTGTTTGCTGCACACATTAACATTCATTTCCAAGTGGAAGGCATGGAAGTAGTAAAATAAGAACTGGCCAACTGACTGCCAAGACTTACTGGAACAGTGGGTCTGTAAGAAGCGGTTCTGTCAGGCCAGACAGGCACAAATTGCTCTCCCCTGCTTCCTTACTCAGCTGGTGGAAGCTCCTCTCAGCCACAGGTTGCAGCTGAGGACGGGAAGGAGAGAAGGATGCTGAATCCAGGTGACATCACCGGGGGAATTTAGAGAGTAATTTCCTGGAGTGGGATTTTTTGGCCAGGACCCTGCAGTTAACACCCTTGTTCATACAATAGAAGTGCACTGGGATCTTTAATTACCTCAAGGGATCAGGGAAGGGAACAAAGAGTGACAGAGGAGAGAGAGACTCAGTGAGACAGAAGACAACAAAAGGCCTTTTGTTGTTTTATTATTTATTTATTTTTGCAATCGATGATGCCCCAGAATGTTTACTCTGTACATTTGTTCTACAATGAGCTTGGCAAACACCAAGGCTTCAGCATTTGAACAGCATCACCCAGCATGGCTGATTGCTGAGTTTATAGAGGGACAGAACATGCAAGATATTGCAAACAATATGGAGGAGAAACAAGCAACCCTGAGCTGGGAGATTAAAGCTGCATAATCCAGCATCCAATACCCTCTCAGGCAACGTCAGTGACACGGGAATGCAGAGTGGAGGGAAGTGGAACTCAAGAACACAAACCTCTCCCTTTGCAAGGAAAGAGTAAGGCAGGGCTGGGGTAAAGGCACTGGGCTGTGACTCAGGACAGCTGGCTTTCATTCCCAGCTCTGCCACAGGCTTTTCAGAGGACTTTGGTGAAACCTCTTTGTCTCTCAGTCATCCATTTAGAAAACGAGGCTAATAATATTTCCTCCTTCCTTACCTTTTGTCTGTCGTGTCTGCTTAGATTGTAAACACTACAGGACCGGGACTGTCTGTTACATGTAATGTCTGGCACCCTGGGGCTCTAATATCAGGAGGGCTCGCTAGACCCAGGGCTGGCTCCAGGCCCCAGCACGCCAAGCGCGTGCTTGGGGCGGCATGCCACGGGGGGGCGCGCTGCCAGTCGCCGGGAGGGCAGCAGGCGGCTCTGGTGGACCTCCCGCAGGCGTGCCTGCGGAGGGTCCGCTGGTCCCGCGGCTTCGGTGGAGCATCCGCAGGCATCCACCGGAGCCGCGGGACCGGCGACCGGCAGAGCGCCCCCCGCGGCGTGCTGCCGTGCTTGGGGCGGCGAAATTGCTAGAGCCGCCCCTGGCTAGACCCTATGTCTTGGAGTGCGCAAACCCCAGGCTGTCTCAGATGCTAAAGGGTTAATAGGGAACCTGACTGTCTGCTCAGCTGGGGCTAATTAGTGGCCTCCCCACAGCTAAGGAGACCGGAGGGTTGAGAGCGGCTGTCTTCAGCAAGGTTGTGGGGAGAAGCCATCCAGGGGGCTGGATCCTCTAGACAAGAGAGCCACGGGGTGTAACGCCAAAGAACAGTCTGCAAGAGGGGTACGGTAGGAAGCAGGCCATGGAAACAGTACAAGATTGAGAGAGCATAGTGCCAACCCCTGTGTATGTGGTTCCTGCACCCAGAGGGGGTGGGGCTGGGTTCCCCTCTCAAACCAGCATGGGGGTTTATTAAGGCCTCGAACAAGTGAGCTGTGCTCAAAGAGGCCAGGAATTGCGTGCCCCTTATCTAAAGTGACCGGATGGCAACCAGCCTTCCGAAGTATTGGAGTTCTTTAACAGGAGGGCCAAGGTTGTAACAAACAATTGACGTTTGTTACAACAGACAAGTTGGTTATTGGCCTATCAAAGGAGGGGAACTGAGACAGAGTTGCTGTGTTGTCTGTTTTGGCTGCAAGGAGGCACCAAAGATCTAAAGGTGACCACCAACACCCTACCATAGTACACGCAAACAATAATAAAAGCATTTTAGAATCTAGAATCTGACAGGAGAAGATTTGCAAAAGTCAGTAAGTTGTGTCCACAAAATGTTCCCCCCACACTGGAGTGATGGTATTTGCATGCACATGGGGAACACTTTGCATTGCAATTAACAATATTGCATGTGCAGATGTATGTTTTGTCCCTGTAAACATGTGTTTTGTATGTGCACACCTCTCCAAACCTTTGAGGGGGGCACGGTCCCAGACCTCAAGGTCTACACTGGAATTTTATAGTCCCTCAGCCCAAGCTCCATGAGCACAAGTCAGCTGACACGGGCCAGCAGCTGGTGTTTTATTGCAGTGGAGACACAGGCAATGACGCTCATGGTTTGGCTGGTCTCTGAGTGTATTAGAAGCCCTGTATTAAAATAGACATAACGTACTCCTTGGACATAAATACAGCATGCAGATGCAGCGTTCATTGGTCTCTGTTCTGGGATGTTCTCACCAGGGTATTCTGAGCTAGTGCTGCACTCATTTGACTCCTCTCCAGTGGAGGGTATTGTAATTTTCACAAAAAAACCTCCTCCTCTTTCCAACCTCTCTCCCTCCCCCTAGATCCTAAGCAGTGCAGAAGCTTAATTGCAGCTTCAGTCTGGGATGCATTGAACTGTTGGTGTCCTTCAGTTCTAAGAATCCTGAAATAGCCACAATAAAATACCCATTGCAGCAGCCTCTCTCAGTTGGCTGAGTCGGAGCCCTCTCTCTCCCTGAAGAAGTGTTCCCATATAGTAAAGGATATTAAGAAGGTTGTATAATTGATTGGGGTAGGTACTGCAGCAAGGCTAACAGCAGTGAAACGCATTTGAACATTTCCAGTGCTGAGTAAACCATATGTCTTCATAATTTGATTGTGCCCTGGTCCCATAGGCACCTCCCAGCTCTATTGAACACCGATGGAGTTATTTAGAATCATAAATAATATTATCAAAGAGGGTCCACTGGGTAAACAGAGTCAGTGTATAAATTGTTGGAGTGGGATATTGATTGTTCTTAGCTGACTAATGAATTATTCTGTTTAAGAGCCCACGGAAATAATGTTCAGCGTTTTCAAGGCAAGGGGCCTTTGAAGGATTTCCCTGAAGTGCTGCTTAGCTTTGTTGTTTCGGCCACTGCAGCCAGGGAGAACAGTCCATCAGCAATCACACCATTAAAAGCCAGTGTAACATAACAGGTGAGTGCTTAGGCAATGTGCGTCTGGGGGGTGGGGGTTGGGCAAGTGGGGAGAGATTTATTAAAGATGGCAGCTTGTCATGGGTAATTCATGGAACATTTTCCTAACCTTTGATCCTTCCAGCTTCATTTTTTTTCCTCCCCATTTTTCATCCCAGATCCCTTCCTTTCTTTCTTCCTTCCTTCCCGTTTTGCAGATGCCTAGGTAACACTCCGCAGAGAAAGTGAGCTCTCCTTCTCTCTGTCTCATTCCCCCCTAGCCCTCGCCCATGATGATTCTCCTTGTGTGTCCCTTCTTGCTTGTATTAAGGTACTCTGACAGAGCTAAATGTAGGGATCCTGGAGAAGTATTATCTGTTTGCTTTGTAACACAGCGGGCTAGATTCAGACCTGCTCTTAGCAGGTGTAAATGTGTGATCCCACTGCAGCTGCACCAACAAACACAACTCTCCTTCTGGCCTCCTGCTTCTGAGTCTACCACCCAAAATTCCCTTCACATTTTGGATCTGTATAGCATCCCTTGATCATACTTAATTTGGTGAGCTCTATCATCTATCAGTCTTATTGTTTTCCAGGTTTTCTTCAATTAAGTATCTGCAGTTTGCATCATTTCCCTCTAGACATATTAGCTTCATTGATCTTCCTCCAGAATCAGATTAAATGGACCTTCCATTTCAAAGTTACTTCCAATTTTTTTTCTGGCAGTTGCAAAATACACTCTGTTAAATGTATAGTATTGCAATCTGTTTGATGTAAAGCACTCAAAATACAGCTACTCTCACACTGCAGTGACTGGAATGCTGAAGGCACTGATGGGGGCGTGGGGGCAGTGAACCAGAAAACAATTATTGTCAGTGTAGGTGGGGAGGGAATTAAGAAACACAACTAGTTTTAGAAGAAATTATTTCAGCTGAGTAACTTTTTTTTTCTTCTAAATTTAGTCTCTCCAGGGCTCCAATCCTGCAAACATTGGGACGGGGGCGAGGGGTAATAGGAGCCTATATAAGAAAAAGATCCAAAAATCAGGACTGTCCCTATAAAATCGGGACATCTGGTCATCCTACATTTAGGTAAATGAGGAACAAATGAGTTGCCAGACTGGATGAGATGTATGGTCCATCTAGTCCAGTATCCTATCTCTGGCAGTGGCCAATACTAGCTGCTTCAGAGAAAAGTGCAAGAAACCCTGCTGTGGGGAGATGTAGGATAATCTGCATCACGTGAAAATGTCATCTTAATCCCTAATAGTTAGAGACTGATTTTAACCCTGAAACATGAGATTTTATATCCCTGCCAAAATTTGTGTTGTGTTTTTTTATTTAAGCATTAACTCTTAGAATTCTTTGCATAATGCAGTTTAGTTGGAACAATGATTTGATCTGTGCAAAATTCAAACATCAGTTTAAAATTTCTAATTTCATGTAATTTTACCATTGCTGCTTTGCATGATTTTGCACCCCTCAGAATCTGTCTTTATGCAAAATTTGAATCTTCACACGCAAAGCCCCACAAACTGCTGAATGTGAAGATGCAAAGCTGCCTTCTCTTGAAAATGCATCCCTTTCCACTTGAAGAATGTACTTATCTTGCCAAACTTTTTCACAAGAATGAGCCCGCTTGGGGGGTTGTTATAAAATGTAGCACCCCCTACCCCTGAATTTTACATTGTTTTGCATTCAATTCCAAATAATTTGCATGCCTCAACTTAAGATCACATTTGCATCTTATTTGTAGTCTGTATTAAACTGTAGAAGTTATTTAAAAGTCAAAATGTAAAAAAAATAATAGCATAATTCTGGCTTGTCATAAATTAAAGGATTTGGGGGCTTTTGCAGGAGAAATGAGTGACAAAAATGCACTATGTATGCTTTAAAACCACCCTAAACCAACCTGAGACTTGTGAAGTGAACAAGAAATGGTAAATAGCCATTGTAAAGCACACAAGAGGTTTACAAAGTAGCTTTATGTAGAGAATAATTTACTGTTATTAAAAAGGTAAATTGCTGGAATAGCACTTTTCTCCCCCACTGTTCCTACCCTAGTTATAGTAGCCAAATTAGCGCTGTACTGTGTGGATGTTTATTTGGGGAGGGTTCTGCGGCAGCGGTATTACATTCCTACAATGGGATTCTGGCACAGAGCCCAGTTGGTACCCTTTTATGAGAGTCATTTTCTTTTAGAATATTAAAACTTTTATTGTCTCAAGTGCAGCACTTTTGCTCCTGGATAATTAATACTGATTTTACCATAACATCTTATTTTTATATGCATTATCTTGTTTTTCATGAGCTTCAAATATCACTCTAGTTTATAAAATAACTTACTTTATTTTCCTTCACAAATATCATATTTGGTCATTTTCCTGGCTTGCTCAGTAGATAACTGGGCTCGGGTTAAACGGAACACGCCTGAGTCCATTGTTTCTCAGTGATATCTTTGGAGGGCTATTAACTTGTTTTACTCACTTTTCTCTCTGTTAAGGACCATATTGAGGAAAACACTTCACTAGATGCTTAACTTTAAGCATGTGCTTAAATTCCATTTTAGTCAGTGAGACTTAGGAATGTACTAAATTTTAAGTACATGCTTAAATGCTCTCCTGAATAGGATGACACTAATTTCCTTGTTCTCGTGGGATTTTTAATGAGCAAAAGCAGCTAGGACCTCAGTTTTCTATCTCCTCTAAAATAAAGAATGTGTTTAATTAAGGATGTCAAGTACCAGGGGGAAGCCATGTTAGTCTGTATCCACAAAAACAACAAGGAGTCTGGTGGCACCTTAAAGACTAACAGATTTATTTGGGCATACGTTTTCGTGGGTAAAAAAACCCACTTCTTCAGATGCATGGAGTGAAAATTACAGATGCAGGTATTATATATGACACATGAAGAGAAGGGAGTTACCTCACAAGCGGCGAATCAGTGGTGGGTTTTTTACCCACAAAAACTTATGCTCAAATAAATGTTAGTCTTTATGGTGCCACCGAACTCCTTGTTGTTTTAATTAATGAAAGTTTTAGAGATTTTCTGAGGACCCCAATTTTTATGCTGAGATCCAGAAACCGGTTCTTCCTCGAAGAGATATTCACCCTTGGGAACAATTAAGACCAAGACATGCACTCAGAGGAAGAGATGGACAATAGTCTCAGCTGGTAACAAGCTATATTAAAGCCTGCAGTTTCTATGTCCAGAATTCAGCATTGCAGGGCTTGTCCAGTACTGAATCAGACCCTATGATGTTGAAAAGCTGTGACTTTTGTGCATATATTGTTAGGAGTGGGTGGACGGAGAAAGACCAGCCCACACCTTACCTCTGTGAGTGTAGGGATGTAGAGGGGAAAGATGCGACATACCAAGATCTTGATGTCCAGCATAATTTGGACCATTTAATTAGTGCCCCATGCTTGTTTCAGTCAATAGTATTTCTCCCCTAGGGAGAAGTGCACTGGCTCACATGCATTGCCTGTTATCTTTCAAGCACTCAGAACAGAATGCTTTTTCAGTAACCTCATCAAAGGATAAGCTAGGATTCAGATAAGCTTTTCAGGGAGGAAGTCAGGGTTATAATTTTCAGAGACTTCTGAATGTCACCTCCAATTTTCAACTCTTCAATTGGAATGCCAGGTTTTGGAAGCCACACAGCCTCAGATATTGAAATGGTTGACCTATGGACTCAGGCCTTCTCAATTTCTGGTCATCTTTAGCTTGCAGATCTTGGAGTTGAAAGAGCTAGAGATTTCTGACTTTATAATAATGCAGTTTCTCAGAAGTGCAAATTACAGAGGAATTGGTGCTAAACTCCCCATTAACTACAGAGTCCAAGAAATCTTTAGTGTCCCAAATTACCTGTCACTTTCTCTGTAACACAGTATAATTCTGTCGCTTAAAAAAATGGCCATAATTTGAAATTTCAGTGAAATTTCTAATTGAATCTGCACTTAATTTTGCAGGCTTGATGTTCCCCCATTTCAGTTATAGGCAAGAATACATTCAGCATTCCAATTACCAAAGCCCTCTTTCCTTTGCGAGCTCATCCCAGGCCTCAGTGCAGGACTTCACAGGCAATGTTAACTGAGTGCCCTGCCTGCTCTTGTGCTGGTTCTAGTGGCAGCTCATCAGAAGGGGTTCACGGAGGTCAGGCATTTTCAAAAGTGACTTATAAATATTTAGATCTGGGTAGTCAGGAAAACACAGTGCTTTCACTGCTGCCTTCCGTCCCCTATAATTTTTTTTCTTCAAAATATGATCTCTCGTCATAGATTCCTTTGTTGCTATTCCTTTATAGATCCACAGGGTGAACTGATTCCCAAATGCCAATAGGCAATTTAAAATAGAGGTAGATGAAGATAAAAAACTAGATGAAGATGAACTAGATAGCGATAGGATAATAGATAATAAAACACGGTATGGTGGGAGGATGGATACAGATATTGGGAGACTAGTTTCTCCTCAGTTATCCATAGGACTGTAGGAGCCTTGTTGTGTTATTTATTTGTAGCATTTAATTTTCAGAGGAGGTGGAGAAAAGATTCTTTCCCAGCACACTCAATGTGCACAACTTAATTTTGTTAATGGAGCCAGCAATTGCACTGCGCTAGAAGAGCCAAGGGATGTGAAATGATAGCTGTGCCAGGAATGTTGACACAGAAGAGCATTGGGAGAGCAGATCCCTGTGATACAAACAGGTCACAGCCGTGATGATCGAGTTGTTGATTTTTCTGGTAAAGAAAAAACTGCAAGACAAAAATGTTAAACCCTAGAACGCTGAATGCAAGAGAATATTTGGATTTAGTCTGAGTCAGTTTTTTCAGAAGAAACATTAAGATTTTTGTCAGTAGAAGAAAAGGCTTAAAGCATGGCCTAATGGGATCTTATTCCTTATATTATAGTAGTACCTAAAAGCCCCAACTGAGATCACAATCCCAGTGGTAGGTGCTGCACCTACACATACTGAGGGACAGTCCCGGCTCTGAAACTTTTACTGTCCAGAGAGACAAAGAAAGATTATCATCCCCAGTTTACAGCTGTGAGACTGAGGCACAGAGTATGTGATTTACTAGTGGTCACACAGGGAGTCTGTGGTAGTGCAAGGAACCAAACCAAGGTCTTCTGAGTCCTAGTTCAATGCGTTATCCCCCAATTATCTCTCCTCTTTAAGAAAAGAGAAGTATCTCTTTCCTCAATTATTTCTTCAATCCTATATATGCATACACAGTACATGTGTAATACAAGCACAAGCCTCTCTCTCTGTCAGTTCTAACCATAAGACAACTCCTTCCCTTCCTTGTTGCCTTCATCCATGGAAGAAGAAAAAATCCTATTCTACTTGTCTCAGAGATCCCTTTCCCAGGCCTTCTTAGGGGACTTTGAACTCCCTAGGCTAACTAATAAAGAGCAGTAACAGCTACTAAGACAGTCATGTAGGTTATATTGGACGCTGACTAGGATTGTGTAAAAAAGACAGTTTAACTTGAGATGGACATAAAACTTAGAGAAATTGGAGAGTAGTAGGAATTTTTAACACTTAAAAAACATGAGATAATACTGTCAGCTAGGTAGATTCACTGCCAGCTCTCCTGCTCCATCAGTCACAGATCTTGGAATGTTATTGACAATAATTGTGTTGAGCCCTATACAATGCACAAAAAACCCAAACAACCTATAACCTAGAGGTTCTGCAGAATGAAGGCAGAATGCATTGAGAAACCGCAGATTTGAGGCTAACTTAAGAATTTTGAGGAGGTGGTGATAAATATGCCTCTATAACCAGTGGTGAGCTGGAGCAGGTTCCCACAGGTTCTCAAGAACCGGTTGCTAAAATTAGACCTCCATGGAGAACCGGTTGTTAAAGGGCCAGGGGGTGGGCAAAGAACTCTGGTCCGCAGGCCGGACCATCCTGTTGCTCCCAGGATTCCCAGCTGGGGAGGCTAAGGCTCCTCCAGCCCTTCCCCCGCTTCCCCCCCAGCTGCAGCGTGGCCAGCCACCAGCATCAGCTGGGCAGGTCAGCTGAGCTGTGGAGTCATCCTGCTGCGGCTTTTTGAATGGCCCAGCGAGGTGTGTGTGGGGCTGCTGCAAGCTCCAGGGCTGGCCAGAGGGGAGGGGGCAAGTGGGGCAATTGGCACAGGCCCTGCAGGGGCCCCCAGCCCAACAAGGATGTCTCCCTCGGCCCCTCCTCTGCTGCTCCTCCCCCCCCCTTAAATCAGAACTTTTTATAGGGAACCGGTTGTTAAGATCAGGGGCGGCTCTAGGCACCAGCAAACCAAGCTGTTGCCTAGGGCGGCCAAATCTAGGGGGCGGCAGGCTGGGCCGGTGGACCTGCCGCAGTCATGCCTGCGGGAGGTCCACCGGAGCCGCGGACGAGCGGACCTGCCGCAGGCATGACTGCGGAGGGGGCGCTCGTCCCGCGGCTCGGCTGGACCTCCCGCAGGCATGACTGCGGCAGCTCAAGCGGAGCCGCCGGACCCACGAACCGTCCGCAGCCGTGCCCGCGGGAGGTCCGCTCGTCCCGGGGCTCCGGTGGACCTGCCGCGGGAGCTCAACCGGAGCCGCGGGAAGAGGGGACCCGCCGCGGGACCGAGGAAGGGCGGCGCAGCACACCGCGCTGCTTGGGGCAGCCTATTTTCTAGAGCCGCCCCTGGTTAAGATTTTGGCAGCTCATCACTGTCTATAATGACCATAAACCATGGCTCATGGGGGAAATTTGGTTTATTAGAAGGGATTTGAATGAGGAAAGGTTGGTGGCTTTTCAAACTGAGGACATAGAGGACAGGTGTGGATGAAGAAGGCATGGAGATACTAGAGGTAGTCAGAATTTTTTCTGTGGCAATATTCAATGAAAAGGAAAAATTGTTCATTTTTTTGTCAAATTTCAGTGGAAAATTTTGGCTTTTTTGTTAGAAAAATGAAAACAAAAACAAAAAATCAGCTGAAAAATGCCAAAACCTGATTCCCTTTCACCCCCCCAAACTATCAAAACCTGAAATTTTGACTGAAAGTTTTTCTTTTTTTCCAACCCAAAAAAATCAAACATTTTAAGAGGACAACAGATACTAGAAAATTTTCATTTCCTCAAAACCCATTTTTTGCCAAGAAAAAATTTCAATGGAAAACTTTCAGCAGACCCTATGAAATATTTTCCTCCCCAACCTGATTCAAATTTTCTCTGATAGGAGACAATCCTGGTGGTGGTTTTTGTTGTTTATTTTAACATTCTCAAGGGGTGCAATCTACCCCCACCCCCTTAGCAGAGTGTAACAGCCACCGGTGAAACCCTTTACAAAACACACCGGAGCTATTCGCCTTCAGATTCATCTTGGGCTTGGCTCACCTCTCTCCTTACCCTGACTGTACATTGCTGCAATTGCACTGAACTGAGTGGAGCTGCTCCTGATTTACTCTGGAGTGAGAGGAAAATCAGGCCCCTGGAGTCCATTTGTGCATGTTACAGTGGCCAAAG
This sequence comes from Mauremys mutica, assembly GCF_020497125.1. NCBI lineage: Eukaryota > Metazoa > Chordata > Testudines > Geoemydidae > Mauremys > Mauremys mutica. The sequence continues at coordinate 3,276,074 of NC_059093.1, forward strand.
TTTTTCTCCTTGTAAATGGCACCACAGTAATAAACTGCTTTGTCTGAGAGATTTTTCAGCCCCGTGTAAGTGTATAAATCCAGTTCATATACACTTAAAAACACCGTCCCGCCACGGTAAGCAGCAGCGCTCCAAGGACTAATTGCTCTCCCTAGTCTCGACTTGCCATTGATTTCCTATTTTCTGTTCCTTTCCTCTGCTTTCCAAAGCTGTTTTCCTGCTAATGCCACAAACAAGGTGTGTTTAGTTAGTTGCTTTGTCGTGGTGAGAAGCTCTCATGTGCCCAGCTGCTTGCACTTGTGTACCAATAGACATCAAAATTCAATTATCCAGCCCCACTCAGTCACAGAGGAGAGCGTCAGCTTTGGTTTGGGTAGATATCAGTAAGGTGGATGCCATGACTTTGGCCTCGTCTACACTACAGGGACTATAATGGTATAGCCATGGCAGGTTTTTTTTCATCTCTGCAGGAACATCACCTCCCCAATCATTCTTCTACTGACCTAGCTGTGTCTACACCAGGAGTTCGGCTGGAATAGCTACAGCAGTAAAGGCTGTGGATTTTTCATACCCCTGCCTGCTGTAGTGCAGACCAGGCCTCAGAAACAGAGAGTTCAGTTGGTTGGGGCACTTGTAACCTCACATCTCTCTCCTGCATCAGTTGCTTTCACAATGGTTAGATGTAGGCTGGCCAGAAACCTGCTTCTGCTCTCCAGCTGATGTCCCCTCCACATCAGTCATAAGCAAGATTTGGACCCATTATCTTCCACACCAAAAGACTGAGCTCCAATGCTTGAGCTAAGAGAATAACTCCGTTGGGGGTAGCAGTAATAGGCTGTTATCCTCTGTGTGGACCAACTACGAGATGAGGACAATGGCAGAAACTGTGCAAGTGTGTTCCAATGGCCCTTAACTCCATCTGTCCAACAACTGGAATGGACTATGTTTCCCAACCAGTGTGTTTCTGATATGCCGCTCTGTTCTGCTGTGCAACTGGGCTGTGTTCAAACCCAAAGGGGAAAGGAAATGGTAACACCCAGGTGAGGGAGTTTGTCTAACCCACACTTTATAACCCAGTTAAAAAAACAACCAGAAGTTTCACTTGCTTAGACACAGCCATCTTTTTTCCCTCTGATGTGAGCACCAAGTGACTTTTCTCCACAGATTTTTCTTTCATGGGAGCGAGGGAGAAAGCAGCTTGTGCAGAATAATGTCCGTTCTTCAGGGTAACTCGTCCACCCCCGGGGCCAGCTGGGAAATGAAGGATTTTCCACTGAAAGTGACAACAAAATTAGGGGACTCCATCCATGGATACTTTCATTTAGTTGAAAATTTAATTTCCTATTGATTCAAATCTTTCCTCAGGGACTGTTTGTCCAGCTGTAGAAGGGGCAGTGCAGGGATGGCACTCATGGCTCTTCGTTAAGTGAGGGAGAACTAGGTCAGATGAATGTGTCCCCCCAGCCACTTTGGCGAGGTGTGGCGACTGCAGAGGGTGCTGAGTCCAGGGAAGTGTCAAAGGCCAGTAGAGAGTTGGCCAGCACAGAGCCCTGGAAAGGGCTCTGTGAGGTAGCAGGCAGGTGCCCGGTGGAGTCAGCGCTGCACAGCTCCTAACACCTCGTCCAGCCTCATGCAGCTCAGTGCAGTTCATGCCGAGTTCGTCCAAGAGGGGCCAATTCCCAGACTAGACCAGTTCAGTGAGCCTCCTCCTGGAGTGATGATTGGGAAGGTCAGTCGCAAGTCTCAGGGGAGCCCCCTGCCAGCTCAGCACGAGGTTAGAGCAGATGAAATGGCTAGCCGGGGAAGGGGGACTGCCAGCGAAGCTCATCTCGGCGCTTGGATTTAGCTCTCAGGCCCCAAGCCCTGTCCCTGGATCACAGAAGATGTAGTGTGAATCTTGGCTGTGTTAATGTGCAGGATGCTCACAGCAACTCCTGCCCCACACGGAGGACTTGGCACGTCGGTCACATCTGCTGCTCTCTCCAGCTTCCAATGTGCTGGCGCAACAAGCTTCTGCTACCATCCCACGTTATGGCAGCGGGGTGCCTGCCGTGAACACTAACTCATTTCCTTCAAGTTACCCGCTCCTTCCTGGGTCTCCTGGCCAGAGAAGGGCACTCGCTGTCAGCTAAAAAAATTTCCTCAAGCCCCTGCGTCTCTGTCGTTCCCTCACCATCCAGGATGAAATTCCACTCCCCCTTCCAAGAGTTCCAAGGGGGAGTGTGTGTGCAGATCCTGCGGCTGGTAATGCCTGCCCAGGTGCCCATTGGTGCACAGAAGGGACCAGGAGAGCAAACTCAACAGCAGCATGGCGCGCTTTCTTCCTTTTTCTATTTTCCCTGGCTGAATCAATAATTTAGCATGTTCTAAGTAGTGCAGTTTTGCTTGAAAATTTCCATTTGGCTCATGGATTAGTCGGAAATGAAATATTTAGAGGACAGAATTCAGTTATAAAGCAAGAGCATATTTCTGTCTGTATATTTTAATTTTTTTTTAAATAATGAGGCACTGCAGCCCATCTCCAGCCTCTCCATATCAGTGGCTTTTCCCTTTTCCCCTTCCCTTGGGAGGTGGGAAATAATATCCCCCTTTTAAAAAAATAATAAAGTCAGACATGTCTAACAAATCTTGGGGCCCGCACTCTCGGATTGCAAATGTTTAAAGAAATTTCCCAGAACTCCAGAAGGCTATGAGAGAGAGAGAGAGAGAGAGAGAGAGAGAGAGGAGTAACCCAGCATCCCATAGTTATGCTTGTGCTAACTGGAGATTTATTTGCAAGGGGGGAGTCAGAAGATTCCCTTCACTTAAACTATCTATCTGTTCCCTGATGCTAAACCTTCAATAAATTCCCAGAAGGGGAATGGATTCTTGTCACCCATGCACACAACCCTCATTACCTCCATCCCCTGCTCTGTTTTTCTGTGGTTTGTACTTTCACTTGTTAAATGTATTTTGATGTCATTTTTACCTTTGTCTGTGGCTTTGAGATGTTTGCAAGAATTTCCTCCCCTGGGAATTTCATAAATAAATTACTGATGCTAATAGCTAAGCGGGAAAAAGTTGAGAAGTGTTTTGTAATTGAGTTTTGGAAGAGATGTTACACTATGACATCATTTTTTAACAACTGAGCCGCCATCACACTTTCTGGTCTGTGGTTATTTGGCAGGCAGTTTGGTGGAGTGGATGGAGCAGCGGACCGGGGCTTAGAACGACCAGTTCTCTGTTCCAAGCTCTACAACTGGTCTTCTGAGTGATTTTGGGCAAGCAATGTCCCCTCTCTTGGCCTCAATTTCCACATCTGTTAAACAGGGATAATGGTCCTGATCTCCTTTGTAAAGCACTTCAGGATCAATGGATGAGAAGTGCTAGACAAGAAAGAGGCGGTGTTATTAGTTTGATCTGTTAGTAGTCTGTTGAAAACAGTGGGAGTTGGAGATTTACAGAAGTTGCTTGCTGAGAAGTAAACAAACCTGTAACATACTAAACCTGAAGAAGGGTACATGACACAGCACCGCAGGTGTGATCCACCTGGATGTTTCCCTAATGCATTCAAAAGCCGAGCACAGGTGCATTCTTCCTAGACAACACTCAGTGGTAGTCAAACAGTTAAAATTGTGTCTATGGGTATGCTAACACTGTAATTAAAAACCTGCGCCAGCTGGCTCGGGCTAAAGGGGCTGTTTAATTATAGTGTAGACATTTGGGCTTGTGCTGTAGCCCAGGCACTAGGACCCTGTGAGGTGGGGCTCTAGGACCCTCGTACTGGGGAAAGCAATTGACTATAACATAGTGGAACAAGACAGAGCTGTCTTTCATAGTGTGTTCTTTGTCATTCTCAAGCTCTGCAGCCCTTCTATCCTCAGTAGAGGTAGGTGGGAAACATTTTTCCCATACTGTGAAAAATTTTGAGATTTCAAAAAACTTTCCCATCTGGCATGAGGATGAAAAATTAAAATCTCAAATTTTCATGAACCAAAAGTCTGGAAAAAAATATCTGGGTCCGAGCAATCAAAATATCTTCTGCTTTGTTTAATTTTACTATAAATTAACTTACATTTCTCAATGAAAAGTTGCTTCAGATAAAAACAAATTGAAGTCTTTGTTTGAAAAACATTGAAGCAGAATGTTTTGACAACCTCAATGTATTTTTTTGATTTTTTTTTTAAATGGGAAATTCACTGAAAACAACCCTTTCCTGTGAACAGCTTCATGTCAACAAACTGGCCCTTTCTGATGAAAACCGGTTCAGTGTTACATTCCCTACCAGCTCTAATCCTTAGCTCCTGCTAAGAATGATGAGGAGGGCAGCTGGCATTAGTTGGGGGTGTGCAGATACCTACGACTCCCAGGACTCAGCCCCCCCCACCTCATTTCACACAGGCCTCCTAGCAACCTTCAGTGATTTTTTTCTATCACTATTGACCTGGGATGGATCCCCAGCAGTGACCTGGACAATATCTTCACTGCGAAAAGATATAGTAAACCCCATGTGAGGGGTTCACAGTTGAGCTTAACTAGCGACACTGAGGTAAAAACTACCTGTGCTTTGTCTCCACCAGGATTTCACGTTGAGACAGCTCAAACTCAATGTTTGTTCTAGAAAAATACACCCAACCCACCCCTTTCATCACAGTGAAGACATAGCCTTAGAGATGAGAGGCTGCATATTCCGTTCCCAGCTGCAGGCACTATCCGCTTCTCCTAAATCTTTCTCTTTGTGACTGTACTTCCTTCATGTTAGGGTTTCAGATCTCAGACAGATTTACATGGGTGTCATAAGGCATTTTCTGCTGATAATATTGATCTGGTTGACTGTTCCCACAAGCTGCTTAGTCATTACCTCAGTTCCACAAAGATGTGATTAAAAATTTAAAAAAACCCTTCTGTTTCAGGTGTGAAAGAGCTTAAGATAACTAATTATTTGCACAGCTTGCCTCTCTGAGCGCCTCTGTACTTTAGATAAATATTTTGTATACGTTTGAACTTGGAAATTAGGGAAGAAGTTGAGCGATGTTGATCTTGAATCCAGCTTTGCTGTCGAGATCTTGCCGTGTTTGAGAAGTCAATCCATTCATCTTCAGCAAATTGGGGAAGGCAGAAAATTGATATTTTTCTAATATTTGCTCAGCCTATTGTCTCTTGCTGTGTATTCCCTGGAGGAAAAGCTTTAGCAGAAATTTAATCACTGGATCTTAAGACCTCCTTGGCTATACTGCTTCGGAGTGTACAGTGTTGAACATATACATATAAAAATATGTTCACTGGGCCCAATTCTCCTCCACTCACACCGGTGTAAATAGGGGTCATTCCAGTGAATCAGTGCAATTCACTGGTGTAAATGTGGTGTAAGTGAGAGGTGAATGCTGTTATGATTCTGTTTTCACACACGGCCTGACTCAAAGCCCACTGAATTCCATAAGGGAGTTCCATTGCCTTAGTGGTCATTGTATCAGGTGGCCTGTGCAGCGTTTGTAAAGTAGGAGTAACTCCATTTTAGCTGTGGGAGTTAAACTGGTGTGTAACTGCAGGGAAGATGAGGCCCCATCTCTTCACTATTACAGTGAAAGCCATTGGTTCCTGGGAACAGAATACCAGCCGAAAAGGTGTTACCTCCATCAGTAACACTCACTGAACTCCTTTAACACCTATTGCCCATCTCTGTCACATCACTCCTGCAAATGCTGCCCCAGGGGCAGGCCTTCCCAAAATTCCACCACCGTGCTGGCAGCCCCAGATACCCAATGTAACCACGAGCCAGGGAGGCGTTTGTGTGGTTGTCAAGGCCAGGGTGGATTACATCCCTAAAGGATGTAGGAGGAGAGATGAAAAGGTGACAGATCCCCGAGTGCACATGGATTGGAATTTGTTACATTAGCAGAGCGGTGTTAGGGCCCAGGGCTACTGAAGATGGGATTCAGAACTAGGATAGATGGGGCATTGCATGTAGGTGCACTGGCACCAGGTATCATGTTGCTCCCTGCTTGGCTCTGACCAGTGGTGCAGTTCTGTTCCTTTCCTAAGCACGAGGGGCAAATTCATCCCCCTGTTGGTGTCAGGGCTACCCCTGGGATTGAGGACAGGCCACTGCCCCCATTCTGGGGCTGTGCAGCCACGTTGGGCCCCTCTGCCTGCTACAGCATCCCCAAGGGGATGGCCAGAGCTCAGGATTGCCCTCACTATGCCTCCTCTTCCTCTCTCCTTCCTGCAGATCCACCCATCCCAAATCGCTCCCTGGGCAGAGTTGGCAGAGTATGCCGACCCAACAGCATAGGCAGATGCAAAGAGGCCCATGGGGGGCTGTATCTATACACATGGCCATTTCACAGCAGCTACGTGGCAAAACGTGGCACTCTTCGGGGGAAGGTTTTAAAATGCTGAGCTGAGCAAACTGAGTGCAAGCAACTTTCTCTTAAGTGCCAGGTGGTCTGTGGCATCCTTAGCTTATAATTTCCTCATGTTTACTGGTTTAAAGATCAATCCTATTTTAAGCAGCAAAGGGTTGGTTCATATTTCCAATGCTGGCACTTTAACATGTGGACAAAACTATTGCTTTTAACTCTCTGAACACCTTTCAAGCCAGTTGCTGAGTTAAGCAAGACTGAAGGAAAAAGATCAGGGTTCTTGTTCATTAACAAGTCTCACTGGCAGTCAGAAAGAAATCTTTCTAGTCAGGTCTTTGTAGTTAATTCTTGATAGTAGTCCTCCCATTGTTAATATTGTTGTTAAACTCCTGTATTCTCACTGAGTGAAAGCTAATTATAATAATTAACAGAGAACTCGTGAACTCATCAAACTGGTAATTATAAACCACAGGAACTTTTATCATTAATAGACGCCATTCAGCAGTGGGGGGATGTAAAATCTCTTTTGATTAAAGATATGCCAGCAAATTTCATGCCTCTGTCCAGCCTTGATCTCTTCTGGAATCTGGACTATGTCTCCTCCAGACACCACAGAGACCAACTAACTGATGCCCTGGGTGAACCAGGATTTGGCATTCCAATCTCCAAACTAAACAAGCAATTATGCAACAATAGTTGCCTAGAAATCCAATAGAAACCCTCCCGGGCAGCCTTCCCTAAGCCATTGCTGCCAATGCTTTCAGACCCCAGACACTCCCTGACTGAAAACCTCAAAAACCAAAATATTTCAGCCCCAAACTGAACTCGTGGTGAGGGGAAGCTGTGCATTGTGGAGTCCCGAGCTGTGCTCCATTATGGGAGATGGGGTCCAGCTGGGGATCTTGGCCCTTAAAGGAGAATGGGGACATGAGACGCAAACTACAACTCGCAGGGTGCTCCGTAACTCCCATTTTCAGCCAACATATTTTGACCAAAACCCCAAAGTTTTCCATGAAAAGCCGACACTCTTTGTGCAATTTATTTAATTGAAAACCCAATTTTGTATCCTAAAGTTCCGTTAGAGTCATTTTAACCAGCCTCATGCTGGAGTGGTATCTTAAGGTGGGTTTCATGGGTTACTTGTAATAACAGCTACAGAATGAATTTCCAGGCAGATCTTTCTCTACTTCTTTGTGTGGCTGGGGAAGGGGCCGGGAGGAACTGCCTAGGCCCTGTTTATGTTGGGTCACAAACTGAACTAGCCAGAAAATGACACTCAAACATGACTGACAAGAAGATGGTTGTTTTTTAATTAGCTCCACCTTGCTAGCTTTGCACTGGGGAAGAGTTTGTGTCTCATCTGAATACATGTCACTGGTTCAGCGCAGGATTTTTTTTTTCCTTCTCAGCTCATTCAGCGACTTTTGCTTAGCTATTCTCCAAGTTCCCCTCGTGTCTATTGTGAATTTTCTCTCCTGGACAGTAAACAACAAATGGTCCTTTTCACCCAGGAGATAAGATTGTTCATCTTCCAAAGTCACCGCCACTCGTTCGCTGGGTCTGGAACCGTTTGAGTAATGAGTCTCCCAGAGAACGTATGTTTCTTTTGCATGTCCTTTTCTTAACAAAGATCTGAGATTCCCAAGGCAGCAGCTTTACGAGAAGGCGAATGCAAAGGGGCTGCTTCTGAAGGGCACAAGTTGTCGCTTTTTTTTCCCCCAATTGTAGTTTTTGCCAGGCACAGCCAATGAACAATAGGCCCTTTATGCAAAAATTCCCACCTGGAATGGCACAAACCTTGCAGTATAGATTAGCTTCCCCCACCGTACAAGCTGCAGTGCTGCAATAGGTTAACTACGGATTTTAATTTTAAAGGAAGCAAAAAGTTCCCTGTATCCTCAAAGTCTTGCTTTTGTGCCTCTCCTGTGTTATGTTCCCCCTTCACTTGGCTCTGTCTTTCTGTGTGTGTGTGTGTGTGTGTGTGTGCCTGTGCACGCCATCGCTGGTGTTATCCCCATGTCTGAGCCAGATTCTTCCCCTTCCTCCTGTCCCATCACTTTTCTACCTGCTGTATCCAGGTGTCTCCTAGTCCCCTACTCTAATTCTGCCGCTCTCGGTCCCGTCACCTGTATCATCATTGGTGGATGCATTTCCCATGTGCATCCAGCACCTGAACTGACGAGGACACAAGCAGCAGGAGAGGAAGAGGTGAGGAGCGTTTCCCAGCAGAGCCCTGGGTTCATGCACATCAACCTTTTCTCCAAAGCTCTCAAGGAGCCTTTTGTCCAGTGCATCCCAAATTCAGGCACTCAGGTAACACGGTGATGGGTGCAGGTAAGAAAGCACTTATGTCCATCCCTATTCAAGAAAACATTTAAGCATGTGCTTAACTTTGAGTATGTTCAAATCCCAGTGACCCTGGGTAGTGTTTTCATGAAGCAGAGTCCAAATGAACGTAGTTAGATAGGCTTCATTTTCTTTCCCTCATCTCTCCCCCCCATGCTCCCCTACCTATTTTCATTTCCCCTTTTGCTTCACCCCACTGTAACCTACAAACACTCTTCCATTTCACTCTTTCTTCAGCCGTTGTGCCATGTCTAGCTTCCCCTTTCCCCCATCTCACTGCTGTGTTTGCCTCCTGTTCCCCACTCTTGCTAACAAGAATATAATGTGTAAAAATAAAGCAGGTCTTGCAGCGTTTACATTAAAATGTGAAGGTGGGGAGCGGGGAAATCGCAGCCACATTAGCAATGTTCACTCAGCATGATTGTACTGTAATCCAAGTCTGTACATTTGACAGAGCTCAAGGCAGACCAAAGCAGATGTGTCCATCACCCCAACATTATTAGCACTAATCCTAGACAATACAGGGGAAAAAAGAGCAAGCGCCTGCATGCAGTTTCACTCCTGAGCTTTTTACTGATTGCCCTGTGCATGTTGCATACATATTCAAACACCTATAGACTTCTGTATGCCCAAGGCCTGAGCCACCACTACCTGGCACTGACACAAGAACATAAGAATGGCTGTACTGGGTCAGACCAAAGGTCCATCCAGCCCAGTATCCTGTCTACCAACAGTGGCCAATGCCAGGTGACCCAGAGGGAGTGAACCTAACAGGTAATGATCAAGTGATCTCTCTCCTGCCATCCATCACCACCCTCTGACAAACAGTGAATGCACAGTGGGTGTTCTTCATGGGAATATGACTTTGCCCTGATGTCAATGGTGACACAAGGTATGGGGCATAATGGAGAACTGGGCCCAGGGTGAGGTGAGGTGGTCCCAGGTTTCACGCACTCCACCCACTACATTCTGGAGCTCTGATTTTATCTGAGGAGGCAAAGCTTCACAGCTTTGGGCCAGAGTATTTGCTTATTTACCACATAACCTTGCCAGCCATGCCAACTCAGCCTACAATCTGAAAGTCAAGCTGGGTTCTGCCTTTTTCATGTGCCACCAGGAAGAGAGATTATTCAGGTCAAATTAGCCCCTCAGCAACTACCGTACAACCCCCTTGTCTTTTAATTATGACCTCAGTGACACCTCCTGGCCAAACTCTATAGCCAGCAACAAGAGTCCAGTTGGAACTGAGTAAATAATTCTATTGATGATGCACAAGAATGGACATAACCCCGCTTCCTCTCTCTTACCAGTGCTGGCTCCTCAGGATAAATGGGAGTGTGAGTTTAGTCAGTGGCCCAGACTCAGAGATCATTCAAAGGGAGCAGTAAGAAGGTGCCATTTTCACAGAGTCTGTTTGCAGAGCAGAGCTGTGCTTTTGGAAACATTTAAGACTGGGACAAAAGTTCGGCTGGGTTCTTTTATGATCTCAAGGAGTCTGGCCCAGCCTCTCTGCCATTGTACACAAAAGCCATTGAAAAGCTGAATGCACTTTTGACTTGCTGCAGGCCATTCCACGCATGCTGTTCTGGGGCAGAAAACCTGCTTTAGAGGCCATGGTAAGAAGGAATGGGAGAAGGCCCATGTTGCTCTTGTCAGCCTTATGCACAGAGGCATCATGCACATTCAAGCATTTAAAATACATTAAAGAAGCACTTCCTTTGAAGTGGGAAACTATCTCTATTTAATCAGAGAGAAACAACTTTTCAAAAGAATTTTTTTTTCCTCTTTACCTTCAGCTGTCTGGCTTCTCCTGCGGATAGTACCATGAATAAAACATGCATATCCCAATTAAATCTTGATTTAATTTCACTTCTTTGCAAAGCTGATGAACTCGAGTTCTTTCATAAAGACACTGAGCATTAGCATTCTTTTGTGATGCACAATCCAGTCAGAGGAACAAGAGACTAAAAATAATCACCCGCGTCTTTCCTGGCCCTGCCAAGCTCTCTGCCGATTTAGGGAATAAATCCCCAGCTGGGATAATCCTCAGGATCAGCAGCCGTATCCATCCCATGGTCATCAATAGACACATTGGGGTGAGGACTGGACCGAAGTGGAGGGACCCCAGCTGAAAATAGGAAGAGGGGAGGGAAATCAAGGATGAGTGGTTTCATATGACCAGCCAGAGTCTAGTAGCCTTTTTCATAAATGCTGTCCATGTTGCAGCCAGCTGGTCTGGCTAAAAATGTGTTCAGATATACCTCCTGCAATGGTGATTGAGCAACTTATTATTAGTTCATCTTTATGTGTTTATTGATTTCTATTTTCTTAGTTCCTAGGGAACTCCCGTCAGTAATGTGGTTCATTGTACTATGCGCAGTACAAGCAAGTAATACAAAGACAGTATCTGGACCAGAGAGGTCACAGTCCAAGATAAGATGCAACAGGTAAGTGACACACACAGTAGGGGCTGTGTAGAGGTGGGAAGACAATCTTATGTATTTCATGATATAATGAGGTAACAGTAAAGCAAGAGGGTTTTTGCATATTTAATAGCAGAGTTGATCAAAAAATGAAAATAAATTGTGTGAATATTTTAAAAGTCATTTTCATTTCCTTTTTTTGTTTGTTTTTTTACATGTTTTCTCTGGACTTTTTTTTTTCAAAATTTTAAATTGACAATATCTATTGATCATTTTCCATTTTCAAAATAAGAAATGTTTAGAAAATGAGTTTTGGTCACCCTTCTCACATCCAGGGAATTGCGATTAGCCTATTTCAAACATTAAACATTCTGTTTCAAAAACACCGCCTATTTTGAAAACGGAAAATGACAATGAATGAAAAAAATAGACAAAAATTTCACAAACCGACAACTTTGCGTGAAAAATGTGTCAATGTTTAAAAAGAACAATTTTCAGTTAAAAAATAATTACCTCTGACTAATCCAGAGCACATGGAAGTCATTGCAGAGACTCACATGGACTTCAACAGGCTTTGAATTAGGTCCCATTTGCCAAGCGATTGTCATATGGCAATCTTCTGTAGGCATCCTAGAAGAGATAGTTCTTAAGAAAAGAGCTTTATGTGCTAAGGATGACCAGGTCAGGTCAAATATGAAGCAATCGGAAACAAGCCCTGAATATTTTCTATCTTTCTATCTATTAGAGCTGGCCAAAATGTTCCAAATTATGATTTTTCAATGAAAAAATTTGTTGACTTTAATGAAGAAAATGGTTGTGAAAAGTGTTCCCATTTTTTACTAACTCGTCTATCAAATTTATATTGTGCCCATCCCTGTAATCTCTCAGCACTGATGGGTACTTTCTATTGATTGAAGATACTCACATAATATTTTTAATGATTATGATTTTTGTGCTACAGGTCCCTGTTGCTTTTCTCTGTACATTTAAGCCCTGATCTTGTGAAGATTCATGCATCTGCTTAACTTTATGCACTATGAATAGTCCATTGACTTCAATGGCCTAAACTTGTACTCAGATAGGGAAGCAGAGTTGGTTGAAAATTTTGGTAAATTTCTTTTTGATCAAATGGAAATTTTTATGAAGAAAAAAAATCAGTTTAATCCAAAATGTGTAGCTTTTCATTTAAAAACCTGAAACCCTGAAATCTGAAACATTTTGGGTTTTGGCTGTTGAAAATGTTTTTGATTTTTCAACAAAAACCCCAAAAAACTTTTGAGAAAATTTTTGACAAAATATATTTTCATCAACATTTTTCACAAGGGGAAAAAATTCACTTCCTGCCAGCAAAAATATCACCATGGAGACTGTCCATGTTACATTTCCATTTGGGACTGGAAGCAGGAAAACCAATAATCTAATGTGCTCGTAAGGTTTGAATAATTGGGGGAAGCTGGAGGACTTTGACAGCAGAAGCTGTCACAGGACTGGGACTTAGGAGACCTGTGCTATTGAACCCTGGTCTATACTACAAACTTATGTTGGTAAAATTACTAAAAGCCACGCCCCTGAGTGAAGCAATTGTACCGATCAAACTCCTGGTGTAGACAGCACTATGTTGATGGGACGTCTTCTCCCAGTGACATAGTTACTAGCTCTTGGGGAGGTGGAGTACCAATGCAGACAGGAGATGCTCCCCCGTCAGTGTAGGTAGCATTTTCACTAAGCATGGCAGCTGCTGAGCACTGCAAGTGCAGACAAGCCCTGAGTGTGACTCTCTGTATGAGTTGTGGCAAGTCGTTTCACCTCTATGTGCCTCGGTTTCCTGATAAGTACAATGAGAGGGAAAAATAGAAATAGGGAGATACTGGCTGGTCCCTCCGTTTTCTAAGAATGGGAGCCATACAGTTAATAGAAAGAAAGAACTCCACACTAGCCATGATAAAGAAATGTTCAGTGGGAAACCATGTAATGTGGCTATTTTCATGGGTCATTGCAGGAGATTATGAATTCCACTTCAAAGCTCAAATCGCCAAAACAGCCTTCAACAAAGTTAAATGTGCTCTTAAGCCAGGGAGATCACATCACTCTGTGGAATGCAGAGCACCAGCCCTGGGTGGGAGGGGTGCTTTAAGCGACTCCTTGCCTTTGCACAGCTTTGCATGGTTTCCTTTTCTCATGGTGTGCTGCATTGGACAGGCCATTGCTCCATCCCAGCAGCATTCAGGGTCCCCGTCGATAGCGAATGCGTGTACAGTAAGGAGCTTATGTCTCCAGGGGACACTGAAATACTTCCAAGGGCCTTGATCCAGCAAAGAACTTAAGCACCTGCCCAAGTCCCAGTGACTTCATGGAGTGCTTAGAGTTACGTAGATGCTTAAGTGCTGGGCTGAATAAGGCTGAACTGATGAGTCAGAGCCTAAAGGCGCAATCCTGTGAAATGCTGACTCCACTGGCCCAGACCCAGCAAAGTGCTTAAGCATGTGAAGTCAATGTGACTTAAGCACATGCCTCACTTTAAGCACGTGTCTAAATACTTTGCTCAGTGTCTTGTAGGAGTGAGCCTGAGATGAATATACCCATTCCCCAGGGGGAAAATATAGGCCATCAAGACCCATGCAAAGCAAGATTCTGTGAGAAGCAGAGCACTGAATATCTCACAAGGTGCTTCTTGCACAAGAGCTCCATGAATCCCACGGAGGAGGGAATCCACCAAGCATTCCTGGTTGTGCAGAGAGCTCTTCCCCAAGGTAACCAATACTGTGAGGGAACAGTGCTGGTGCCTATTTCCAGGGGCGGCTCCTGGTACCACTGCTCCAAGCATATGCCTGGGGTGGCAAGCCGCAGGGGGCGGCCTGCCGGTCACCATGAGGGCAGCAGTCAGGCAGCCTTCGGCGGCATGCCTGCGGGAGGTCCGCCGGTCCCGCGGTTTCAGCAGCAATTCGGCGGTGGGTACGCCGAAGGCACGGGACCGGCAGACCTCCCTCAGGCACGCCGCCAAAGGCCGCCTGACTGCCGTGCTTGGGGCGGCAAAATACATAGAGCCGCCCCTTCCTATTTCTTGAGGAAATCATTTGCCACATGGTACCCAAGTGAGTGCACAAGCCATAGTGATCAACAGTCACCAGTAATTATACCAGGGGCCAAGAAGGACAGAAAGCCTGGACCATAGCAGCAAAGGAATTGCCAGACTGGGTCAGACCCTTGGCCCACCTAGCCCCGCGTTCTGTCTCCTTCTGACAATGGCCAGCACCAGCAGCTTCACTGGAAGGTGTAAGAACCCCGCTGCAGCAGCTGTAGGACAATGTTCCCCCCACATCAGGCCTCATCCTGGTCTGTAGTGGTTAGAGATTGGCTCTGAAGGCAGCACTTAGAGGGGGGACAAGAAAAAGACGACTCTCCAGTTAAGAATCTGAAGCCCCTTGCCCAGTTGGTGTGAGATTTATTTCCTCAGCTCTCCCAAAGGGCAGCTTATTCCTATTTTCACATCTGCAAGAGGGGCAGATGGGACTGTTGAAATAACGGAGTTAAGTCACTGGCAGGAGCTCAGGGGAAACACTGTGTTGAGTGGGTTTTAGGAACCCGCAAGGGAAGAATGTATAAAATTGCTATAACAACCCCAAGTACTAGAATCCTCTTCCAGGAGGGTGTTTTAGTGAGTTGCTAAGCCATCCTGTGACCGACCCTTGGTGCAGGATGTACTGTAATATATAAAAGCCAGGGAAATAAATTAAAAACAAATTACTACTTCTGATTACTTTAACTCCCCATCCATTTCTGGACAGATGCCCCAGCTCGGTTCATAAACATTGGGGCAGGTTGCCAAATTCCTTCCCTTCCCCTCCTCCCCCTGCCATAGAAACTCAGTTGATTTACTAGTCGGTGTGATCGATAAGCATCTGAGATGCCTTATTTATAAGATGAGGATTGTGATTTACTGCAAAGAAGTTTCAGTATGAGTTGCTTTTGATTTATGGATTTGCTGACGCTGTTATAAACACAGGGCCTTGTAAATATCCGATTTATTTGTTAACTTTCTGATTCTGCACGAGCAGCAGGGATAAGTGGATGGCATAATGTCCCAATTTGGGAAACCAGAGCTTCAACACAGTAGGGGTCAGTGTCTAATAACTCAGAAGTTTTACTCGTGTAACAAGCTGGTTGTTATGATTGTGACGCTGGCAGACCAGGTGCCAGCTCATGCCAAGGCCCCTAGGTCTCAGTGCACACTGACAAATGTGTAGCTGGAAGCCTGCCGGGCTCACCTGTGCGCTAGTGTTGTTAAAATAGATATTAGAGCTACAAGAATGTGTTTTTGCGTTTATGAAATGCTTGTAGGATGCTGCATGTATTAATCTTACTTATAACATCTGTATCCCATGGTATACGGTAAAAGCTAAGTGTCTTCTCTGTAACTGTAAAGGTGTTTGCTAAAACTCTAAAACCCCACAGTCAGGGGAGAAGCATTACCAAGTGTAAAATGCTAGCTTGCCACAAGAGGTGTCCTCTCCCCCCCCAAACAAAAGAAGGCCTGTAGACACTAGACAAATCATTGTGGAACATCAGGGGACAAACGGCTCTGTTGATTGATTCCCCCATTCAGGAAAAGGGAACCTGCACAAGTCCTCCTCTCATCACAGCTTGAATGCTGGGAGAAGGGGTTAAAAACCCCTGCCAAGGAGGAATTGTGATCTCTGTGCTGCTTGGAATATTGGCCAGGGCAATATTTCTAAGCATAACAAGGGATCCCCAAGTGGCTTGGGTCAGGTTAGCTCTAAAGGACATACGGAGCTCACAAATTATAGCAGCAACTGTTACCTTTTGGAACCTAAGACTGTGTCTCATTTGTGTCTGTACGTTCACCTGCTTTCACCTTGTCAATAACCCTCATTTCTTTGTCTTCGTTGATACATCTTTAGTTAGTATTACAAGATTGGCTACAAGAATGTGGATCTATGCTGATTTACACCAGGGGAAGATCTGGCCTAACAATGTATACACCCTGGACCACCCTCTGCGGGTCTTACACGATTATTTGCAGCTCCTGCTGCTGTCAGTGAAGTTGACTGAAGCCAATGGGAATTTGGTCTGAGTGAGGCCCCCAGGATCTGGCCTGATTAGGGTCTGATTCAGCAAAGTACTTATGCACATGCCTAATTTTAATGTGTGCGCGTAGTCTTATTGACTTCAATAGGAATATTCACCTACTTAAAGTTAGACACGTGTTTAAGCAACTTGCTGACTGAGGGCCATATCTATTGTATCTGGGCATTCTCCCATTCTACATGCAAGAGGAGCCAATGAGAATGAACCACCCAGCTATAAACTCCCTGTTCAGTTACAGCAGGAAAATGGCAAACGGCAGTGTATGTTCACTGTCTTTAGAAAACAAGGTACCACGCTCTACCATTCAGTGCTAAGTAAGGGTGGGGGGAAGGAAAGCAAAGAATAAAGTTATTTTACCTGCTCAGTAGGATAATTAAAAGCTGCCTGAAGCATCCCTCACCTTTTTTCATTACAGTGCCATTCATTATAAAGCCAGAAAGAATTAGCTATGCTGCATTATCAGATAGTGAAAAAATATTAATAGCAAAAGTGGGAAAGAGAAAGGAGGAATTTTTGCTGAGTTAATTAAACCACGTGTCCTCATTGACTTAAGTGAATGGCTGGACTTCCTGGGGCTTAGCAGATCCCTAGTGCATGTGATACCATCTTTGAGAAAGTGGCTCTCCAGTTTGAGGAACTTTTCCATGTAAAGGCAAAATCATGGGTTGCATTACCTGCTCGTGTGTCGGTGACCACTTAGGCTGATAAACGTGGTATTGAAAGGGGACCTCCAATGTTGAAAGCATGAGTCGCTGCAGCTGGAGTCTAGTCTTAGCCGGTAGGGGCTGTAACAGTCTGACACTCTCTGTGGATCGTGTGCAGAAGAGGCTGCACAACACATGCTGGGTGCTGAGTTTCTCCTGCATTGTCATTACAATGCATCTTCACTCTTCCGCATAACTGTGCTCGAGTTGGGGCATCTCAGGGCACACGGGGGACAGCAAGTTCCACGGGCCATTGCTCCCTCTCCCACACAGGTGAGTGGGGAGTGGGAGGAATGAAACATGGTCCAGTGCTGTTGGCCCATACCAGTAGCAAATTTCCTCTATGGAGTAAGTGGGGAGCCCCTCTCAGAGTCACTGCTGGCTCCCGGGTCCACTCCAGGGCAGTGCAAATACAAGCTGCTCTTTACTATGAGTAAAAGTAAACTCTCACTCTAGACAGCATCATGAGAACCAGAAAGCAAAATCTATTATACAGTTGCAGAAGGTCGAGCTGACAAGTCTCATGTCATAATTGGAGTGGAATGCAGGATGTAAACAAGCAGTGCAAGTGGTGAACAAGAGACCCAATTTTAAACGTTAGTTCAGGCATTTGGAGATCAGAACTTGTAAAAATAGATATGATTTTTATCACCGCATTGTAACTTTAAATCAAGCGAAAAGGCAGACAAGAAATTTAAACAGGAGCACATCTCAGCTTGATGGAGGCCTGATTTTCCAAGAATCCTTTACTCTGTGTGGGTTTCGTTCTACATTATAAAACCCCGAGAGTAACAAAACTCAACCACAATTTCTAATAAATAGCAATTGACAGAGTCTGCAGCTTCACCTCTCACTTCACCATTGCACAGTTTCAGACCCAGCTCAGCTGAATAAAAATTGGCACATTTCACCAGGAGAAAGTCGATTTTTCAAGCCAGGAGAAATCATGTTGCACAGATATCGGTTCTCAAACTTTGAATATGTGTGTAAGTGCTGGTAAAACACTGTAGCCTGCATGGGGTTAATTAACAGAGGCACTCTTGTGCTAAGTTACAGGGCAAAGCTCAATTAAGTTGGGAACTGAAATGGATAATTCCATTAAAATGGATTTATTTGCTGTGTCTGCCGCTGACACATGTCATGCCGAGGGAAAGTTTGTATTTTACCAGCCTTGCTTCCCTATCGCTATCATCACGAAATGACTGCAGGACAGATAGGAACAATTTCTGAAGCACCACAGGCCAAGTCCATGCCTGGATGAATTCCATCACTATCAGTAGATACATTGGGGACGAATTTGGTCCATAAGCCACAGGAAAGGACCCACCCCTTTGGGAAAACGTGGACTTTCCGATTATATTAGACAAGTGATGCAGTTGGGCTGTCCTGACGCTGCATAGTGCTCAAGTCCAGTTCTGAGGTCTGGGCTAGATTCTGGGCTCACACCAGCATTAATAGGGATAACTCTACTGAGGTCAATGGAGTTACTCTGGATTTCACCCTAGCGGAACTGAGATCAAAACCCAGCTCCTGCTCTCTTGCATCCAGGGTTAGTGTAGACAGAGAATGCTGCACATAGCCTCTAGGTCACTGGAGAAGGGAGACTGAGAGCAGAGCTGCATATTTCAAATAATAATATTATTAACTGGATTCAGATTCTTCTCAAGTCGGACACTGGAGCTTATTTCACCAACTACACATTCAAAGGACAAGAGGCCCCACTGCTCCATCTGCAAAGTAAGCACAGCCGCAGAGAACAACAGCTGTGGGTAATTCTACTGCTAGGTACTTGGGCTCATGCAAAACTCAGTGGTTTCACTTTCAAGGGGTTCAGGTGAGCCAGAGTCTGAGGGTCAGTTTTTGTGATGTTTGCACCCATGGAGTAAAGCAGCCAAAGCCAGCAGGTTGAGCCTTGTTTCAGGTCAAAAATCTAAAGTCACTGAGTTGTGCATGGTTTTCACCCAGCACCATAGGTTCTCTTAGGGTGTGTCTACATGGGGATAAAAGCCCTGTGATGTGGCTGGCCTGGCTCAGCTGAGTTGGACTTGCAGGGTACAGGCTGTTTATCGGCAGTGTAGACATTGGGGGTAGGGTGCAGTTCGAGTTCTGGGACCCCCCCACCTCACAGGACTCTAGGCCCAGGCTCCAACCCCAGTCCCAGCATCTACACTGCAATTAAACAGCCCTTTAGCTTGAGCTCCGTGAGCTTGAGTCAACGGGCACAGGCCAGCCAGGGGGGTTTATGACCTGCATAGTCACATTGCTCCTGGTACACAGATTAGCAAGAACCAGGAAGGTTTGGATGCTGCCTTTCCAAGCCCTCATCTCAAAACGGCCCAACAACGGGAGCAATACATTCTTTCAAAGCTGGAGGTACAAATCCAACCCTTGAACTGAAAGGAGGCATTGAAGGTTTAAAAGACAGTGAGAGAAAAGCAAATAGGGCTACATTCTGCTCTCGCTTTCGCCAGTCGCAATCATTGCTGGACTGAATTGGAGCTGCTGTGACTAGACTAAAGGAACAGGAGTGTTTTTCTAAAGACGGCAGCCATGGGGAGGGAAGCACCAGCGCCTTTTCATCTCCCATCCTTGCCATCTCCAGCGGCGCATCAGCACAGCACAGGAAAGGGAACCACCAACGCCCAGGCCACTCGCCCAGCAGATCAGCACAGCCAAACAGCGGTAATTAATAGACACTCACAGCATTAAGCAAATGCAGACTGACAGCAGCCCTGCCTCACCCATAACCTGCGCCTTGCTAACATTAGTTCTACAGCGAGTCCCGCTGTCTGTTGACATGTTGTTTCTCCGCATTAATAAATAACTGCCTGAAACAATTACCCTGCTTGAAACCAAACTGATTGTTTTTAATTTGTTTATTTGTTTCCCCTGTGAAAGGTACCCAAAATAACTAAAGAGCAGGAGGCCTAAGTGAGCAGAACTGCAGTGCCCTAGGGCAGAGGTTGTTCCTTTTCCAGGCAATTTCTCAAACTTTGTCAAAAGCTTCATTTTAAACCCCCCTCTCGGGGCCGTCTCCGTGCACAGGGGTTGCTCACAGTGGGGTGCCTTACAGAGTTATCACCCTGTTGGCACTTGCTTTGCGCTCTCACATGGACTGTCTCAAAGTGGTTCCAATTTAGGGATGTCACACACATCTCAATGCACCTCAGTCCATCCTGCCCTGCAGTCCCCCTGATAGTCCAGTCCTGGGCTGCCCAGACAGGTCTTGTCAGTGCTCCTGAATCCAGACCTGAAGCATGGCTTGGTATTCCAGTCTTGGGGTTTTCTTGGCCAGATGCTCCCAATCTTGCCAAATTGTACTGCACTGGGGGCAATGCAGCAATGGTAACATGTGGGGATTCAGTGGAGATCCACCTTATCCAATTCCTATTTGACTTGATGTAGCATTGAACCCCGGGGATAGTCTTCTATAGCTACCGATAGCTACCCAGCAAAGTTCTCCAGCAGAAACACAAGGTATACTGGCAAAAGGAGTTAAAACACTTCCCCAAATGACATAAGCCAATCTGCAAAAGGCCTCTTTTGTCAGTATAAGCTGCATCTACCTGGGGAGCAGGGACTTGCTATCATAGCTATGTCACTTAGGGGGTGACTCTTTCACAGCCCTAACAGAAATACTTATGCTGGCAAAACTTGGTAGTATACCCCTGTTGCAAGCAGTGACAAGCTAGTGGGCAGATCACTGGACTACCCATCCAAGAAGCTACAGAGCAGATTCATTCTCTAAAAGAGAAAAAGCCCTGGAAATGTAATAAACAAAATTGTTTCTTCCTTTCCCGAGGTCAGACACTGTGCAGTCAATTCAGGACACTGGGACACCTCTCCGTTTCATATCTTCTGTTTAATTCTCACCACTTCATTAAAATCTGACCTTCCTGGCACTCTGTGGCTACTGCAAATGTCCAGCAAGAAAGACCATTATATTTCAAAGGCTGTTAAACTGTCCAGTGGTATTTTAGCTTCTTTTTTATATTTGTTGGCAAATCATCAATCACCATCAGCAAACTTCGTGTATGGCAGAGAATGGAAAAGGCAGGAAATAATATGAAAGTCTAGAAGGATAAACCAACAAAATTCCCTTTCTCTGTGAGCAGAGGAAAGGTCAGGTGAGATTCCAGTCAATTATCTCATTGTGTTTATTGATAAATCATTGGCGGTTTCATAGCTGTCAGTGAACGACTTGAGACAAACAGATATTTAGTTAAATGCTACAAAAGGAACAGAGATGAAACTGTGTTAGATATAAATTCCTATGACTTAGCCAGGCTCCAAGACAAGTGAAGGCCAGGATCAACTCACCCCCTAAACTATCCCTGACATGATTGTTTGTGCTTCTGATTTTGTGTTCGTATAAATACAGATGAGCAGACACGTAGGAGCAGGTGTCCTAAATGGTAGATGATAATATGTCATGGGGAAGCCAGACTGTGCACTAGGATAATTTAACGTTGAGCAGTTGGCAATCAAAGCCATTTCAGGACACAAGTGCAATGAGTTTGCTGGTTGCCAATGGCTTGATCTCCATTTCCCCCCATACACACACTTCAAAACCACTAGCTGATTTCATGTGGCACAGCTCAGTAGGACTGACATCCCTCTGCTTAGGAAGGTCCCCAAAACTGAACTGCAGGACAGAGTTTAAGTGCCTAGCCAGTGCAGGGTGCGGCTCACCAAACTGGAATAGCCGGGGGAGCACAGGCTGGGACTGAGATGCATTGGCAGATCTGGGGAGAAGGGTGCAGGATTAGAATTACAGGGGCTGCTTCAGGACAAGGTTTCAGTACCTTGGTAGAACAGGGGGGCATTTTGGCAGGGGAGTGCACTGCAGGCTAGCAGCCGTGTATCCAGCTGCAATCGGACAGTGCTGAGCAGTCACCAGCTGAGAATCAGGCCCCTGAACATGTCCCAAGCTGAGCCCCCAAGAACTGAAGAGCCCCCAGATAACTAGTCACTTTTGAAAACCTTGGCTGTGCCTTTCTATGAGGGCTGGTTGAACATGTACCAGCATGCACCCTGGCCGTGCAACTGCCACGATACCCTGGCTCAACCTGAGCATGTTCCATGGTGCATCAAGGGAGAAGTGGGCTGAACAGAGAGCCCAGTCTACAAAGGAGAATGAGACCATGAGGCCCCCAAACTATGACTCCCAAACAGCACCATGGAGGCATTTCAGAACTGAAATATTTCAGTTTTCATCCTAAGTACTTCAGATTTTGATTTTTTTCCACCAAAAATTATTTTCTGTGGGAAAAGAAGAACATTTCCCAATCGACTGTGCTGTGTCTGAGTTTTGTACAGCACCTCGCACAGTGGTGCCTGATCCTGCATGGACGCTCCCATGATACAAACATCACATAATAATATTAATAACACAGAAATGAATTGTGAATGCTTGTAAGTCCAGCTCCTCAAAGCTCTTTGTGTGCTGAACTTCGACGGATCTCAGTGTGAGTTGGGTGTCTAGATGCCTGGTCTGTATAGAGGCCTCCTCCAGAGACTGGCAAGGAAAGAGTTAGCTCTCAAGGCAGGCTTACAGCTGACTAGCTAAGTGGAGGGATTTGCTGAGAGGCTGGGCTGGGGCATTAATTACATTTCCCAGTGGCTATCAGAAAGATGGAGGGGGACCTGTTTGGTTTGCTAGGGAGAGGCAGGGTCTCTAGGAAGAGAGCTGAAGCAGGAAAAAGAAAAAGGGGAGGTGTTTTGCATTCTTGGGTCTTTAGCTTCTGTGACTGTTTTAACCCTTTGCTTTGGGCTTGGCTGAAGTGGGCTGTGTGTCTGCTTTGGTTGTAGTAGTGCTATCAATAGGTCCCAATTTGCTTAGATCTTCTGGCCCCAGGATCACAAATCTCAGCATGTTTTTCAGGGAGCTTGGCCTTATTTTCAGGGCAATAACCGCCCCCAAACTTTGCGTGTTTGACCCAGTTTCAGAGACTTCATTATGAAGGTTCCACCATGCAGCTTGGTTAGATACAGCTTCCTCCAGAGCATGCTGAGGAGCTGGCTTGTCTCACCAAGGAGGGCAGCCATGTAGCCATGCCAGTGTCTCCTTCATCCCTAGAAAGTATGTGTGCGGCTTTCAGCATTTGCAGCATTTTCTGGGCTGGGGAGTAAAGCAGGGGTCGGCAACCTTTCAGAAGTGGTGTGGAAGCTTCATTTAAAATTAAATTAAAATGCAGAGCCCTGCTGGACCAATGGCCAGGACCCGGGCAGTGTGAGTGCCACTGAAAATCAGCTCGCATGCCGCCTTCGGCACCCATGCCATAGGCAGGGGCGGCTCCAGGCCCCAGCACGCCAAGCGCGTGTTTGGGGCGGCAAGCCGCAGGGGGCGCTCTGCCGGCACCGCGAGGGCGGCAGGCAGGCTACCTTTGGCGGCTTGCCTGCGGAGGATCCGCTGGTCCCGCGGCTTCGGCATGCCTGCAGGAGGTCCGCCAAAGCCGCGGGACCAGCGGACCCTCTGCAGGCAAACCACCGAAGGCAGCCTGCCTGCCGTGCTTGGGGCAGCAAAATGCCTAGAGCTGCCCCTGGCGATAGGTTGCCTACCCCTGCACTATACAGTCACTAATGAGTTCAGATGGAAATTCAGAAACAAGTTCTCCCATGGTCCAGTGCGGAACATTAATCAGGTACCGTGCAGCATGTGCCACACAAGGCTTTAGTGACACCGGCTGGTATATGGTTGTTCCATTTCATTTGCTCACCTTATTAGAAAGAGAGGCAGTCCAGCCTTTTTATTTCCCCTCTGTCCATCTCTCCCACGGTGTTTTATAAATAGTGTTGATCACGTAGCAAGGAAAGGCAGAGGCATGTGGAGAGGTGGGCCTGTGAGAAGAGCTGTTTAATAAGAACACTGGAATGATTTATTACTTACTGCTCGAAGAGAGCAGCCTTTCTCTCCAGGAAGAGCACACCCTCTGAATCTGCTCCTTTAATTTGCATAGGTAATGGCCAAATTATTACCAGCTCACTGAAAAGTCAGAACCATGTGACCAAACAAACCAAGAACCCACTGGACTAGAGAGGAACAGTGTCCCTTGGCTTGCAAATTACAGGGACCGTGCAACCTGTACCGGCTTCAAAATCGCAAGCTAAAAAAGCAACTGGAATGACAGGTGTAAAAACGGTGGCTCATGGAGTTCTTATAAAATTAACCTATGAGGAGAGATGTGCAGAACGAAGGTTAACATGGCCCTGTGGTGATCAGTGCAGTCCTGAGCTGCCTGTAACGGAATGAATGTCCGTGGGCTACAGGGAGAGGAGGATGGAGGGCTGGAGTTTAGTGGATGCTCTCTGTCATGAGAGGTGGGTGGAACAGCCCTGTGTCACACGTGCCATCACGTGTTGTGAATGTACGTCTCTGTAGGTGCTCCGCTGTCCTGTGATACTGTTTGTTTTCCAGAAGCACCATTCCGATTAAGGCCCCATTTAGCAAGGCTCTGTACATGTGCACAGTGACAGAAAGGTCCGACCCCACTGAGCTTGCATCCAAAGAGACAAGACAGACAAAGATGGGAGGGGAGACACAGGCATGGAGCGGGGGAAGTGAGTCACTCAGGATAGGTGGGCCATTAGTACAATCCAGTGTGGTCATTTTTATGTTACTGTTCCTAGGCCATATAGCAGCGTGGGAAGCTCTCCGTGCTTCCTCTATCCATACACAGACTGAGGGCTGGCCGTCACTAATGGACAGAGCAATGTGTGGCTGGCGTCTTACACAGTCCATGCTGGCTCTATTTTCTGGCCTCTCTCCAGCACTATCGGTTCTTCCACTTTCATAAGTGCTCTGTGAATTACCTCTACAATTTAAAGAATGGGGAAAAATTATAAATTGATTATGAGCCAATCTTGCCCAGTAGGTGCCTTTGTCAGGAGAGAGAGCCCTGGAGTCCTCAAATGACTAAAAAAATAAAACAGGTAAAAAAAATGGATAAAATATAAATTAAAAAAGAAGAAAGAGCTGGTTTCAATCAATAACCCTTGAGTTATTGACTGCTCCTACCATTACATTCTTATACCCTGGTAATCTTGTAGGGGAATTCTATGAAGAGCACATCTGCAGGCGATAAGGTGGCCATTGTCAAAAGTTATAATTCATTCCACTCCAAAGCTGATAGGCACACCATGTACTTTTTTTTTGTCCTCCCTGAGTGATTCGGTATCATCGCAAATGACATGACATCATTATAGCCAAGCCATATTAAATATTATCAAAGGAGCCATCTCACATGTCTGTTGAGCTGTCATTATAGACAGGAGAACTTGTCTGAGTAGGACTTTTGCTTTCCCTTTTGTCAGCTCAAGTTTAGACAGCTTTCTGACATTCAAAAGTTGCTGTGACACACAAGTTTTTGTACTGGAGAGGTGTGCGCGGAAGAGGAGAAGGGGAAGAGAACTAGTATGGATAACATGTGACAGATACTGCAATAGAAAAGCTGTTGTTATAGCTATAGTTCTTATGTAAGGTGTTGGCTTGACAGCCCTGAAGACTGAAATCCTTGATCAACTTCAGAACATGGACAGTCTGGAGAATGAGGGCAAACTTCTCTATATTACCTTACCAACGTGATTCAACTCTGTCCTGGAAGTGGCCACGTTTAGGCACCAGAGCACCATTCAGTAGAGCTGATCAGGATATTTATATTTGCTCCTGTGACAAAATTTTAAAAGTAAAGGAACATTTTTTTTGTTTTGTCAAAATTTTGGGGTGTTTTTTTGAACAACCTGCCCCCAAAATCATCACAATCAGACATTTCACACTGAAATTTTTGTTTTGATGAAAAAAACCATTTTTGTAGAACAGACTAATTGAGACTGCCCGCTAATGCTGCTAGTTATGTAAGTGCTTCTTTTAGAAAAAAGAGGTGTGTCCACCTCATGTAGGTGAATGAACAGCTATCACAGGGGTAGGCAACCTGTGGCACGCGTGCTGAAGGTGGCACGCGAGCTGATTTTCAGTGGCACTCACTCTGCCTGGGTCCTGGCCACCACTCGGGGGGGGGGGCTCTGCATTTTAATTTAATTTTAAATGAAACTTCTTAAACATTTTAAAAACCTTATTTACTTTACATATAACAATAGTTTAGTTATATATTATAGACTTATAGAAAGAGACTTTCTAAAAACCTTAAAATGTATTACCGGCACACGAAACCTTAAATCAGAGTGAATACATGAAGACTCGGCACAGCACTTCTGAAAGGTTGCTGAGCCCTGAGCTATCAGCTAGTAACACAACTTTTAGTCACTATTGTCCAAGGACAGACATAAGCCAGTGTCCTAGCACTAGAAGCCTCTGGAATATATTTCAAAAGTGAATAGCGGTGCCTCAATTTTTGGATGCCTGAGTGGAAACACCTCAAAGGAGCCTGATTTTCAGAAAACACTGATGGAAATCAGGACTGCACACACACAATCACAACTAGTGTTGAAAATCTTGAACTCTGTGCCCATCATCAATCCTATGATACATCCCATATCTTCAACCAAACCTACTGAGGTTCACCCATTGCTATTTTTTAGAGGATTTTTTCTAAAGTGAGTTTCAGGTCCAAATATTCAAACCTCAGCATTAGGGGTAGATCAGTAAAATATGTGCACGTACCTATTGCAACTGCATAATCCTATATCTGTTCTTGCAAGTCAGGTAACTACACAGACAAATGGGTAGGTAAGTGTGTAATTTCCCAGTCTGCACACACAAATCCCTATTTGCATCCACTGATGTTGATGCTGCAGTCCCAATGCATGCACCTGCACATTTGCAGATCTGCCATAGTGCCGCAAGTTCTGAATGTAGCCCTGAAAGCCACTGCTGATCTTGTAAATGTCCAGCGAGTTCTCCAACCCTCAGCAGGCAGCTGCTGGCCTCCCTCTTCCCCTGAAATTGTCACGAAGCTCGCTCTTTCACAAATTGCACGGGATTTTTGGAGCGGGGGGGGGAGGAGGAGGAATGAGAGCATTAGAAAAGGCATATACCGTGCCACTTTCTCTGGGGCATTGTGTCCAAATAGAAAAGCAAAGGTCTGCTGATTTTTATTATTAAGATTTACAGCTAGGAGCTATTTTTCTTGGCAATCCTGTCCACCGCGTTTATGAGCAGCAATTACAAAGCATTTGGTACCTGGGAAAGCAACAAGCTCGAGATGAAATTCTCTGAGTGTATCACTCTGAGGAGCAAACGTCTTTGGTAATAAATACCGTTGTTCATTAAGGTAAAACACAGAATGCAATCTTTCCCCAGGAAGTCTCCCTCCTCTTCTGAGCAGCAGGCTTGCCTTATTTACAAGTGTCCTTCCCATCCCTGCTGGAATGAGGCAGGCAGCAGGCCCAGAAGGAGAATTGATTAGACTCAGTCATTCAGGGGGACCACATGTCAGAACAATGGGAAGGAACATTTTGCTCATTGTTATTCTCGTGGCTTTGGGGGAGAGGGTTGTTTGAGATTGTGAGTGTATTTTCAGTGTGGGCAAAAGACACTAGACTGTCATCTTTTGGACACTGAAGTCCTCTATACACTATGGACTAGAACACGTCCGAGGGACAGAGCTCAACTAAGGAGCCAGCACAGGAGCATCTCAGGGCAGGAATTGTAGCTCTGGAAGTTAGTTTCCTCACTGCTCCCTGCTTTTTCCCAAGGGGTGACAATTTTGCTTCTGAGCTATGCCGGCTGCAAATTACCACCCACCCCACCTCAGCTGTGGGGAGGTCAGGCCACTCCCCACCTTCTCTGGTACGCAGTGCTTCTTACCTCTGTGTCTGTTCAAATCCGTACGTTGTGGGGGGCATTGAGGAGTCTGACTCCCACTCAAGCCCCTGCTTGGTGGCACAGTCTCTGTCAAAATCTAGCCTAGTGAGAGGTTCAGCTTGGGCATTGATCAGCTGGCATCTGCAGGGCAATCAGAGTGTTTGGAACACTGAGGAACAGAGTGATCCAATCTGCTGTTTCACAGACAGAAGGCTAATAATATATAGAACAAAGCATTTTCTCAAGGAGCCAGTTAAAAGAAAAATTATCTTCACTTTCCAACCCCCCTCTGGCCTCCTGCCCTGGGCAATGATTTCTAAACCTCTCTGGGTGAAGCAATTCCATTTGCTAAGGGCTTTTATTTTCAACCCTTAGCTGGCAAAGTGTGAAATGTAACCTTAATGTGACTAACTTCCTTTAAGGGGAAGAGGAGAACCAATCCAGCTCAGTGAAATAACGAGAGACTGTAGCTCTCCCTGCAAATCAAGATGTTATTGTTCCAATGCAATATTAATGATCAAGGCTGCAACCATTTGTAATGTGGTCATCACAAAAACAGCTGTTACCATTTACATGTTGGTCTCCCAGAGTACATTATTAAGGTAATATTTTATCATGCATTCTAGTAGCTCAGGGGCTGCATTCCTAATGCATGGAGTGAACATTTCTCTTATTTATAAATAATCATTCCTTTCCTTCACTTTAACCACAAGTTAAGGGCCATGAAAAAATTCTGCAAAGCCAGAGGCCACATTTTTGTGTGTGTCCTTTATGAATGGAGGGAAAAAATAAGATGTTGGAAAATATCTTGGGAGCCCCATAATTTTTAGTTTGTATTTAAAAATAACACAGTTGGAGTTCTGCTGTCATGAGCATTGGCTTCAACCCCCACACAACTCAATATTTATACATGAGAAAGTAAATGCTCAAAAGATAAAAAATAAATCAGGTTAAAGTCCCACTAAGGGAGCCGGGATTTAGCAAAGGAGAAAAAAGCAAGAAGCTGTGGCGCTGGAGCTTGACTGCTGCAGAAAGCATTTGCAGATCTGAGCAGAGGAAGCGTCTCCTGCAAAAAACAGGAACTATGAGTGGTCTGCACTTGATGCGGCCCTGGGAAAGTAATCCTTTTGTTTGTGTGAACAGGGAACTTCAAAGTTTGGGTCAGGGAAAGGATCCCAAAGTTTGGACACTTCTCCAAACTTACCCAATTGTTTGGGTCTATAAAAGTGGATCTTGAAACCATGGAGAAGGGATGTTTCTTGTTATGTTTTGCAATTTTTGTTGCCCAGCCAGAACCAGAAAGGCAACTCAAACTTGTTTTTAAATGGAGGAAGAAAAAGTCAACTGAATTTAGATCAACCCTCAGTAAAAATGTGAGGTTGCACTCCAGTTTCAGAGATGCTTTGAGTGGGTGGGGTTGGCAGATGCCCACTTATAGCTAGAAAAAAAATTTCCCTGGGTGGCAGATTACCTTTTTACTGCACAGTTCCTTGCACCTACCTCTGGAACAGCTGGTGCTGGCACTGTTAGGGGTATGACACTGGGCTAGATGGACCAGGTCTGATCCAGGAATGCAATTTCTCTGTTTCTTTGTAGTAGAATTGCCTATGCCAGTGGTCATTTAACTTCAAGTAGAAATGGGCACAAGCCACAAAACGTAGATCTAGCTCCAAATTTCCAGCCCTCCAAAAGCTGAAATGTCCCTGTTCTTAAGGCTTGGAACTGGCAAAATATCAATGGGGAAACTGACACTCTTTTCTAGCAATGCAGACCAGCTGATCTTAGTCACTTTCCTCCCAGCACTCATGCATCCTGCATCTGGAGCTATGTCCCCACCCGGGGGGCTGAGATAAAACCACCAGCAATATTTCATCTGGAGAGTTTTAAATATGAAATTCAGACAGGCTTGGTGTTTGTTGTCCCTGTTTCTTGTGTCCTTGGCAGTAGGGATCACTTGGGCCCACCAGCCCTTAGGTTGTGAGTCTGAAAGACAGGAGGGATGAGAATTTGCCAGCAAAGCTTTTCACACAGTGAGGTCCCTTAGGGAAGCTCAGATCACTTCCATCTCCACCTCCTCCTTTGTCGCCTCCATCCCACAAGAGCAAAATGCAGGAGAGTGATTAGCAGGTCAGCAGCTGTAGCTTCAAGAAGCACCTTAAATCATAAGAGTAGAGAGTTTCCGCTGTAATTGCCTTGGATAATCAGTGAAATTCTTCCATTTCCTTCTGCTAATATTTCCTGTTCAAAATCACCCAAGTGTTGCCATATAAATTTCAAGTGTTAAACCCAGAGCAATAATAACCTGGGTCTGACTGGGCTGGCCGGTGCAGGGGAGAGGGTGAAAGGCAGGTGTTGAGAGATGGGGTGCTGAGCCGATAATTCATTGCTGCCTCTGTGTTGCTACCCAGGGCCGCCCAGAGGATTCAGGGGGCCTGGGGTCTTCGGCGGCGGGGGCCCCTCGCCACCGAATTGCTGCCGAAGACCCGGCACTTCGGCGGTGGGTCCCAGGGCAGAAGGACCCCCCCCACCGCAGGTCTTCAGGGCACTTCAGTGGCTGGTCCCGGAGCGGAAAGACCCCCCACCGCCGAATTGCCGCTGAAGACCCAGAGCGAAAGAAGCTCCGGGGGCCCGGGCCCCGCTAGAGTTTTCTGGGGCCCCCAAAGCGAGTGAAGGACCCTGCTTCAGGGGCCCCGAAAAACTCTCCTGGGGGCCCCCGCGGGGCCCGGGGCCTGGGGCAAATTGCCCCACTTGCCCCCTCCCCCTCTGGGCAGCCCTGTTGCTACCTTCCTAAAAAATGTTGCGTCACAAAATGCCCAACATAATAGCCAGCTCTGGGCAGGTGTAAGTGACAGTAAGTGAGAATAGGTGACACCACCGAGCAGTAGTGAGCAATTTGGCCTGTAGGCTGCAGCCTTCGGGCTGCTTCCTCCTGTCCAGTAAGTGGGATATGGCAACCTGGAGAGGTGACCTAGGGCCTTCCAGCTGTCCTGCTGTCTATGGGATCCCTTGGTACCCGTGAAGGGACACAATATTTGTGCATAGGAGCTTTTGAGGCGCTCTCCTGGCCTGTCTATCTCAACGGGAGCTGGGCTCTAATGGTGCGTCTCCACTGCAGCCGCGAATGAGCCTCCCAGCCCTGGTAGACAGACTCACGCTCGTGGGGCTCAAGCCAGCACACTCAGAATACCAGGGTGGACATTGTGCCACCTGAGCTTGGACCCAGGGAGTTGGGTGGGCTTGTGCCCGGGTGGCTAGCCCGAGCCTGCACCCCTGCTGCAATGTCCACACGGCTATTTTTAGTGCACGAGCTCAAGCCCCGCGAGTGCAAGTCTCTCTGCTGCAGTGTGGACACATTTATTTGCTAATAATCTTAACAGGGCCAAGCCCCTCTCTCCTCCCAATATTATTAACCCCAAGCCTTCAAAAATCATGAGACTGGCTTAAAAACCAGCAGGGTTTTTTTAAATAATGAATGTAAATGTAAATCATAACATTCTTTGCCTTTAAGATTAATGTTTTCAAACTTTTCTCTGAAACCACAAGGGATAGGAACTAATATATAACAAGCGAGAGTCTCACATAATCACATGACTCCAGAGCTGGGGCTTTGCGAAAGATATAAAATATCTTGCAACTCACAATAAAATCACATGACTTGGCAACAGGACCGGATTTAGGGGCAGGTGACCCAGGCGACCACTTGGGGTGCCGGGCTTGGGGGGTGCTGGGTGAGGGATGCAGTTTTTGTTGTTAGTGGCAAAAGGGAAAATAGACTGTTAGAAGTAACATGTCAGGTATTCCATATGTGGATTCATCTTTCACTTACCTCCTAGAACAGGGGTGAGCAAACATTTTGGCCCGAGAGCCACATTGGGGTTGCAAAACTGTATGGAGGGCCAGGTATGGAGGGCTGTGCCTCCTCAAATAGCCTGGCCACCATCCCCATCCACCGCCTCCCACTTCCCACCCCCTCGCTGCCCCCCTCAGAACCGACAGCCCATCCAACTCCCCCTGGCTCCTTGTCCCCTAACCGTTCCCTCCCCGGACCCCCCGCCCCTAACTGCCCCCCGGGACCCCACCCCCTATCCAACCCCCCTGCTCCCAGTCCCCTGACTGCCCCGACCCCTATCCACGCCCCCGCCCCCTGACAGGCCCCCCAGGACTCCCATGCTTATTCAACTCCCACCCCGTTCCCCATCTCCTAACCCCTATCCACACCCCCACCCCCTGGCAGGCCCCCCGGGACTCCCACGCTTATCCAACTCCCACCCCGTTCCCCATCTCCTAACCCCTATCCACACCCCCGCCCCCTGGCAGGCCCCCCGGGACTCCCACGCTTATCCAACTCCCACCCCGTTCCCCATCTCCTAACCCCTATCCACACCCCCGCCCCCTGGCAGGCCCCCCGGGACTCCCACGCTTATCCAACTCCCACCCCGTTCCCCATCTCCTAACCCCTATCCACACCCCCACCCCCTGGCAGGCCCCCCGGGACTCCCACGCTTATCCAACTCCCACCCCGTTCCCCATCTCCTAACCCCTATCCACACCCCCACCCCCTGGCAGGCCCCCCCGGGACTCCCACGCTTATCCAACTCCCACCCCGTTCCCCATCTCCTAACACCTATCCCCGCCACCTCAGTCTGGAAGTCCGCCCTTGAGTCCCACGCTTATCCAACTCCCACCCCGTTCCCCATCTCCTAACCCCTATCCACACCCCCACCCCCTGGCAGGCCCCCCGGGACTCCCATGCTTATCCAACTCCCACCCCGTTCCCCATCTCCTAACCCCTATCCACACCCCCACCCCCTGGCAGGTCCCCCCGGGACTCCCACGCTTATCCAACTCCCACCCCGTTCCCCATCTCCTAACCCCTATCCACTCCCCCAGCCCCTGGCAGGCCCCCCGGGACTCCCACGCTTATCCAACTCCCACCCCGTTCCCCATCTCCTAACCCCTATCCACACCCCCACCCCCTGGCAGGCCCCCCCGGGACTCCCATGCTTATCCAACTCCCACCCCGTTCCCCATCTCCTAACCCCTATCCACACCCCCACCCCCTGGCAGGGCCCCCCGGGACTCCCATGCTTATCCAACTCCCACCCCGTTCCCCATCTCCTAACCCCTATCCACACCCCCACCCCCTGACAGGCCCCCCGGGACTCCCACGCTTATCAAACCCCCCTGTTCCCCATTCCCTGACCGCCCCCCAGAACTTCCGCCCCATCCAACTGCCCCCTGCTCCCTGTCCCCTGACTACCCCTTATCCAACCCCCAGCCCTGGCCCGCTTACCATGCCGCTCAGAGCAGCAGGTCTGCCAGCCGCGCCGTCTGGCCGGAGCTAGACATGCTGCCGCGCTGCTCGGCAGGAGCAGACCGTTCCGCCACCCAGACCACTGCCCACGCAGCAGCATGGCTGTGGGGGAGTGGGGACCGCAGGGGAGGGGCCGGGGGTAGCCTCCCCAGCTGGGAGCTCAGGGGCCGGGCAGGACGGTCCCGTGGACCGGATGTGGCCCACGGGCCGCAGTTTGCCCACCTCCGTCCTAGAATGTTCTGGCCTTTGTAGAATCTTGTGGAACCTTCCAGGCTTTCTGAGAATTACATTTTCCTCAGACCCCTTAGAATGTTGTCAGCCAAGCTCTCATGGGTATATCGGGGTGAGGCGTCGCCAAGCAGTCAGTGAGATATAAATATAGATTTACAGATGCTAGCGTGCAAATTTATCGTCTGATATGACAGGGATAAATCATGCATGCAAATCATGCACCAAATAAAAAAATAAGATATTCAAAAGTTTAACAGTGGAGGGGAGGCACCAAAGATGCTCCTCGTCTGGAGCACCATTTGGTCTAAGGCCAGTCCTGGCTGGCTACATTGACACACAAGAGATATAGAGGCATGTGTCAGGAACCTATGGAGATTTATTTAGACAGGGTCAGCAGGTGACACCTCTGATCAGTGGCAGAAGCAGGAGTAGAAAGGACCTGAAAGTAGTAGAAAGGCTAGCCTGTACCCATTAAAACATGCTGCTTCTCATCTCTCTGTGGCTCCATTAGTCTTGTAGCCCCGAAAGCCTATTTGGGTCATTAACGCACTATGTGCAGAAAGAGGACTCTGCTGACACAGGGAGCACGCATAGGCAGGAACATCAGACCATTATTACAGCCTAGTTTAATGCTGCACTAATACGAAGCCAGAACAAATGCAAAAAAAATTTCTGTCCTCTAAGAAGTTTGTGGGAAAGGAAGGGTTAACGGGCCCTCTTCTCTGGGGGAAAGGATTCAATAGCAAACTAAGCAGCACAGCGAAATGTTAGTTATTGTAAAAAAACAGCCACAGCTCCTGCTACAAACACTGGTAGCTACGCACACCCCCTTGTTAAATACTAGCACATACCCTCTCTGAGCAAGAAGTCTGAGCTAAAAGGCAAAGGTCTGGGAGAGATGCTGCATGGTAGTGGCACAAGCATATTTCATAGGTGAAACTAAATAATTTACCATGGGCTTAAAACCATTAACATCCCCTCTCTGTTTCCCTGGCAGCGCTCAGAGCCCAAGTGTAGGGGCAGCTGCAGTCATGGGGACTACGCTGAGGGTAGGAGTTGGGATGCCTGGGCTTGGATCCGGACTTGTGGGTTGCTGGGCAAGTTGTTTCCCCATTTGCAAAATGGGAGTGGTTACTCAGCTTTGTAAAATTTCCTCAGATCTAGGGATGAAAAGCTGTAATGTATAAGTGCCCAGTGCTCTGGTTGGTATTGTCTGTGACATGGGTTCTGGGCAGTGGAGCTGGTCCCATGCTGTCTGCTTCGCACACCTGGAAGGACAGTCGTATTAGATCTGTTATATCATATCACTAGACATGCAGGGGGCAGACAAGAAATGAGAGCTCAGGTTAGAGCTCTGCTCCAGCTGCTCCCATCAGACGACCACCAGGCGCCTGTGGTTTCATTCCAATGTCCATGTGATACAAACCATCCCTACAACAGCTATCCTTGTAAGGGACTGTCTTTTTGTTCTGTGTTTGTACAGCACCTGGCGCACTGTGGACTTGGTCCATAACTAGGGCACGATGGCATTACCACAACACAAATAATAAACAATAACAATAATAACACTGGGGAAGCAGAGCTTCCAAGGGGGTGAATAGGAGTGTCTTGGTATTAGTAGTCGGGACATGCCTAGAACAAGGGGGCCTAATTCCTGTTTGGGTCCTTAATACAATATAATAAAGGTAATTAATAGGTCTTGGTCACATCCCTTAGCAGTACAATAGGATCATCCACGTGTAATCTGAACCATTATGATGGAACAATATGGAGGAAGCTGATACTGCCTGCATCTGTGCTGGGGATAAAGAAAGAACTTGAGGCTAGTTTGCAAAATGTTTCAGATTCATTGGGATGAAAGATGCTGCACAAATGTAAAAATAGGATTCTTATTATCTTACTGGGCTGCTGTTCCCCTGTCCTCTCTGCCCCACAGCAATGCTATTGGAAGCCTCTTTGTTTTGCTGCGAATGGTATGTTTGGTTCTAACTGACAGCAATTTACAGTAGCGGAGAGTCAGCTTTGCCCTATGCTGCATTCATAAATTAATCTCTCGGGATTAGGCACTGCATGTCAGGAACACTCCCAGGGCATGTTATTTACACATTAGTATTATTAATAATAATAAAAGAAAAGCAAAACAAGTTCTGACAACTTTCAATAATGATCTGAAATAAAAGCAGAAAACACATAAGCCCTGTCTCTGTGCCTGGAATTAATTATGTCCGTTTGGTGTGGGGCGTTCAGTTCTTTTCCTTCCAGGTGTCATTTGAAGACATCATTTTCTTTTATTTAAATATTGTCACCCAAGAAAACATCTGACAGAGCAAAGAGTGAAGCTGCTTTGATTTCTTTATATTTATTGTCACTTATGTTATGGTTTCCTTTAGCTGTTGTGTTATTTTAGGAAGATGATGCAGGTTTGGATTTATTATTTATTGCTGTGGTGCCTACAAGGTGCTTGTTTCGAGCTCTTAAGCACAAAAACAATTCGAGTTTGAAGAGACATGTTGCAGAAGTAATACAGAGCCGATCCACCATCAAAACTCAAGTGCTGCCAAACCCCATAAAATCAGAGACATTCCCTCGCTCTGCTCCCTCTCTCAGGAAGAGCCTAGGTACATAACCTTTGCAGTATGCCCTGAAAGTCCACTGAGAGCATAAATTTCAGAGCTGAAGGATCTTGGATATATGGGGCTAGACACTCAGCTATAATAATTGGCTTAGCTCCACCACCTCCATTACTCCAGGCTCTACATCCAGAATCAGAGGGGTTAATAATAATGGCCTTTGCTACCTGTCCATGCAATTCTCATTTACCTGGCCTGCACTGAGGGCTTGATTCAAAGCCCATTGGAGTCAATGCCAAGACTCACATTGATATAAATAAGCTCTGAATTCCTTAAAAACTTTTTATAGAGTTTTATAGAAAAATCTTAGCTGGAGAGGACGAAGTTGAACCACAAGGTGGAATTTTCTGCTGCTTTTGCTTTCTTTTTACAAACCTTGGAGCTGATGATCAGCATACTTCTAGGCCCATTGTTTTTTGAGGAAAAGACCTTGCTGATTGTCTCTCTTTTTCTCAGCTGCATCACTCTACCTGTTCACAGGGAGCAAGGAGACCTTACTATGGCATCCTCTCCTACCAACCAGAGGAGCACTGGTAGCTGCAACCCCCTTGCAATGGGTGAATAAGCAGCCCAACCAAAATGAGAGTTGACTCTCACAGCTTTTGTGCATGTGTTTTTTCCCAGCGCATGAACATTTGAACATCCGCAAATGCTGAAGAAGAATAAAAGGCAGAAAAGTCCTATTCCATTGGCTGGGCTGGAAGGAAAAAAGGGACCATTAATGCTAAGCTCCAGCCAGCGGAACACAAAAACCGGTATTAAAGGATTTGCTTTTCATGACCATAATTCAGAGTTAATGTACATTTGATGTTTAATGTATGAACCACAAGTGATTTCAAACTGGCACGGCCTTTTCTAAATAGTATTTTAATCTAAGGGTTGGGGGGGGGTTTTCCCCAAGGTTCAGACTAAGCGTCTGTCAGACAAGAGGAGAAAAAAATAAGGCAAAGCTCAGTGTGAGGATCCGATCTGGGCACAGGCTTTTGTTCAGTCTTTTATTGAGGTTTTACCTCTAATCTCTGCCTTTTTGATGCAATTTAAGATTAAGGAAATGAAAGGCAAGGCTTCCTGTGAACAGTTATACAAACAGGACAGCCAACGGGCATTCGTCAGACAGTTTTGTAAGGGGCTTTGGGCTGCTTTCCCTGGAAAGGATGAGGCCCGGAGGTGAGCAGCAGCACACGTGAGTGCTGGTGGAGACAGGAACAGGGCCAGCTTCCTGTGGCTGATGCTCAGAGATGATCGACCTTAGTGTTTAAACAGAACATCCTTTTCAAGAAGGCCAATGAGCAACCCATGAGACAAATACTGCACATGCATCCTACAGTGCCACAAACGTTGCTCTCCTCTTGAATTCAGACATGCGCCCACAGAGACTACACGTCCCAGTTTAATACAGTGGCTTAGTTCCTCTCTTCAGTCTGTCCCCAAACACTGACTCAGGAAGGTACTTGAGCACGTTGGTCACTATAAGTATGTCAGAAGTCCCACTGAAGGAGTCACTATGTACCTTCCCGAATCGAGGCACCAGTGAGGGTCAGAACAGGCCACTTGCACACTGCTAAAGGATTTTCTTCCTTAGGTCCAGATTCAACACCCACTGCAGCCAGTGCAAAGTCACCCATTGACTTTAAAGGGCATTGGATTGGACCCTTCATGGGTACTTTTGGTGCAGAAAGTCCAAACTGCAGGTCCCAGTGATGTCCCAGCTCTCTGTATGCATGTAGAGTCAGTTCATTATACCAGCATGTGATACCCTGCCTTGATCGCTCTACGCCTGTTAGGATATGCGGGGCTTGATCTAGCTCTGCTGGAACTCCATTGACTCCACCGTGAATTGGCACTTGATGCTATTTCCAGAAGCCTCCCCCACTGACCCATTATTGTCAAGGGGCACTCTCTTAGAGCCCACCTGGCCAGCCTTCTGTACCAGGGTAATCCAAACACGAGGGAGAAATCTGGTTTTCACTGTGCGGCAGAATGTTGCCAGCTTTGCTATGGGAAAGTTACGGTTCTGCAGCTCTTGCAAAAACCAGGAGAATCTAATGCACAGGGAACTGGACTAGGAGTCAGGAGACTGTCTTCTGTTCCTGTTCTGCTCATCACATTAGGGAAGTCACTTCATCCCTCTCTGGCACCTTAGAGACTAACACATTTATTTGGGCATAAGCTTTTGTGGGCTAGAACCCACTTCATCAGAGGCATGAAGTGAAAAATACAGGAGCAGGTATAAATACATGAAAGGATGGGGGTTTCTTTACCAAGTGTGAGGTCAGTCTAATGAGATAAATAAATTAACAGCAGGATACCAAGGGAGGAAAAATAACTTTTGAAGTGGTAAGAGAGTGGCCCATTACAGACAGTTGGCAAGAAGGTGTGAGTAACAGTAGGGAGAAATAAGTATGGGGGAAATTAAGTGTAGGTTTTGTAATGACCCAACCACTCCCAGTCTTTATTCAGGCCTAATCTGATGGTATCCAGTTTGCAAATTAATTCCAGTTCTGCAGCTTCATGTTGGAGTCTGTTTTTGAAGTTTTTTTTTTTAATTGTCACTTTTAGGTCTGTTATTGAGTGACCAGAGAGGTTGAAGTGTTCTCCTACTGATTTTTGAATGTTATGATTCCTGATGTCAGATTTGTGTCCATTTATTCTTTGCATAGAGACTGTCCGGTTTGGCCAATGTACATGGCAGAGGGACATTGCTGGCACATGATGGCATATATCACAGTGGTAGATGTGCAGGTGAACGAGCCCCGGATGATGTGGCTGATGTGGTTAGGTCCTATGATGGTGTCCCTTGAATAGATATGTGGACAGAGTTGGCACTGGGATTCTCCCTACTGTTACTCACACCTTCTTGTCAACTGTCTGTAATGGGCCACTCTCTTACCACTTCAAAATAATGTTCTGTTTGCCATGTCTCTGGATTGAATTGGGAGAAACACTACCGTCTCCCAATCAGGATCTGCCAACAGTTATAGTCGGCCATTAATTTGATTTGAATTCATCAAATGTGATCTGTTGAAACACAGAGAGAAGTAAGAGAAACGAATTCTTGCCAGACAAGCCATCTAAAATAATCAGACCCCTTCATGAGGCCTGCTGATAAATAGGTGCTTCTTAGCCTCACGAACAGACATGTCATTGGCAGACTTCACAAAATAATTATTAAATAATTCTGACATTTGTTCAGGATCAACTGCAACCTCAGTACCCGGATCAGGAGATGATATCTTTGTGTTCTGGGAGCAGCTCCAAAGGGATCATTAATAAGAGTGAACCCAAATTTTGCCAGAGGAAGAAAGATTTATCTTCAGTTAAGACAAGTGTAATTTTCCAAGCTTTTGCCTTTCAGATAAACAATTTGTCTGGAGCTTTTTAAAAACAACTTTTTTTAAAATACCCAGAAGGGGAAGAAAATCTGTAGTTCCTGTCCTTTGGGAATCTAAATTTAACGCAAAATAAAGGTCCAGAAACTAAAAATAGAAAAGAACTATGGACCTGGTCCATTTTTTACTAGTTTAATTGAAACCACATGCTCCTTGGGACAGGGGTCTTGGCTTCTTATTTGTCTGTACAGCACCTAAAATATCAGCGGCGCTAGCTGCAGGACATAAGACATTTCTTTAAACTTGAAATAAGTGTTTTGGATCAAGAACTAGCAAATAAAATCCTGCAAAGTTTAAAAAAATATATCTGAAAGAATTCTACAGCCCAGCACACGGTCATTAATAATTCCAGGACACTTTGGTTTTTTTAAGCATTTTGCAATTTTGACCCTGCTTTCATCAAAATTTGCAATTTGGACCTAAAAAAATTGGCAACATTCTCATGGTTTTTTTTCCAGTTTGTCAGTCCACTCTAGTTGTAAACATGGATGAATGTGATTCATCACATTGATCTGTACTTCCTATCTGTAACTACACAAATTGTTCTGCCGTCTCTCTTCTTTGCCCCAGTACACCACATTTTGGGCCAAGCGTAGCCTTAATTCCATCTAATAATTTCATCGATTTTTCCACAGGCTGATTTTTGTTTTTCCATTACTAGAGATACAAGTAACAGTGCATGTGCTAGTGGGCCAGGTATTCACCTTGTAAGACCTATCAGACAAGCTGTGATTAATTAGCTCCCTTGTTGTCAATGGGGCTGATCATACACCATTAAAGTCAATGGGAGTTTTGCCGTCAATTTCAGTGAGAACAAGACTGGGTCTAATATCAGCAGAGAGGCCAGGACTTGCATGAGCCATTGACATTGGTCTGATCACTGATGTCAATGGAAAGATTTCTATTGACTTCAGTGCACTTTGGATCAAATCTTTAAAGGCGGTCCATACAGGACATATTTGGAGTACCCTGGTGGGTGCAGAGCAGTGCACGTAGAAAGCTGTCACTGCCCTTGCCTATCCTGTAGCACTGTGAATAAGCAGTGCATGGTTTATAAGGCCGGAAGGGGCCATTGTGATAATCTAGTCTGACCTCCTGGCACTTCTCTCTCCAGGGCAATTAATCTATTGGCTTTCACAGCACTAAATTCACTATTAAAAACACTGTAAAAGAAGAGGTATTCAGAATAAACAATGCAATGCCCCCAACTAAAGTAGAATCCAGTTCCCTATGAAAATGTTAATTGTCTAGCACATTTGCTTTCAGCCTGACTCTGATTCCAATTCCCCTGACTTTGCCAGGCCTTTTGCTGCTTTGCAGGCTTCTTATATTTCCCCCAAGATTTCCCCATGGAATCCTCACAGCTGCTTTACCTCAGTGCTGTGAGCTTAGCATGACATCATTGGTAATGGGATTGGCGGCAAGAGCCATTAGCTAACAGTTTGCCCTTCACTTTTGTGGTGCTGAAAATCTAATTGGCTGCTGAGTCAAAGAAGAAATGTCCTTGCTCTCCCCTTTTTAATCTGGCAGTCATTTTCTTCCTCCTGGGATTCTAGTTCTGGTCACTGATTCCTCTAGGACACTCAATATGGCCTTGGAACAATTTCCTACATGCCTAATTTGGTGTATTAGAAAGCATAAGTCATACTGTATTTGAAAGACAGCAGAAATCCCACTCCAAAACTTAGCTCCAGTAGGAAAGAAAGGCAGCTTACTAGCTTGCCCTTAAAGTTATCCAAATGTATCACAAATGGATTGGAAAATATACTTGTCTTTTTGTCCATGCCATGTGGGAGAACTCGGGTTTGAATTCCTGCTTTGGTTTCATGGTCATACAGCTACACACATGGTTTGTTTGATGCTGTTGTTTCTAGAATTGTTCTATATACCCACTGCCTTGAAAATACAATAGGAAACGTGAGGAATTACCTGTCCTGAGAAATAACTTCTTTCACTATAGTTCCAGTAGGGACCTTAATGGTCTAAGGACATCAGAATAGACCCAAATTATCACCAGGAAGATCCCTCTCTGGAAAGTTATTTTTTAGGGGGATTGA
This sequence comes from Mauremys mutica, assembly GCF_020497125.1. Classification (NCBI taxonomy): domain Eukaryota; kingdom Metazoa; phylum Chordata; order Testudines; family Geoemydidae; genus Mauremys; species Mauremys mutica. The sequence goes on from NC_059093.1 coordinate 3,317,377, forward strand.
TTGTATGATAGAGGGGTCTGAGGTGCCATCTAACACCACTGACAGTTCACTTCATATCTCAGAACCCTTCCTTAAGTGTCCTGGATGACTCCAGGCTAGAATATGGTGCCTTTTATCTTTTCTAGGCCACAGGTTCAAGTCTGACCAAGGCCAGAAATAACTGAAAACTGCTCTCTTCTATGACTGTTTGGTTTCCTATGTGAAATGTGTTGATGTTCAGGGAGACAGGGGTCTATGTCACAAAACAACTGGCCCCTTCTTTAGCAGCCTTCACAAAGGGCCCAAGAGCGGAAAGGACCATGTAGATTGGACTGTTTTCTCCCTTTTCGAGGCAGCCCCTTTGTATATGACAATATTCAGGCACATTTACTAGGGCACAGGGTGAGAAGCTGGCAGTGCACTCGACGTATGACTATAGAAAGCTTCAGTTCCAAGCACTGTCAATTTAGCACCAAAGTTGTTAAAGCAATTATGCATTCCTCCTGCATTTCCAAAGGCACCCTGAAACTAGGTACCGCCCACCACTGCACCTCTACTTTTTCAGAAGCAGTTAGGCATGAACTGCATGGAGGAGCCATTGCCAACTCTGAACTTCCTCCTTCCAAACCATGGATCTTTGAGAACTTTGTGGGAGTGATACTCCCACCAAATGGGTATTCACTTCACAACACCTTCTAATTTTTCTGTTTTCACCTGAGCCTTTCTCACAAGCCACATCCCCTCCATGTAGTGCTGAGCACAGATGCTGATTTACACTGGGAAGCCTTGCTCATGTGTCAAAAGCAAAGTGTCTTTCACCATAGTAGAACCTGCAAACAAAATTCAAGCTCACTGCACCAAATTTTTCACATAACTAGCAAAATTGTTTTACAAAAGTAATGATTTCCCCTCCACCTTCTTTCTGCCAACTGCATGCAGCAAATTTTCACACTGTTTCCCCTGAGAAGCTGTTTGATTCTCAAGCTACAGAAGGAATCGGGATGTGCAAACCAGAACTGGCTGGTATAACAGCAAATGCAATCTCTCCAGATCATTTCAGTGATGAAAAATGTTGATGGTCAACTTTTGGAGTTTTTCCCCTGGAGCCCTCAGGATGAAAGTCGGGGGGAGGGAAGTGGTGAAAGGAAATGCACCACTGGAGCTTTCATTTAAATAAAGAGCAGAGTCGCATTGTGCTCCATTGATTACCATTTTTTTCTGACTTGTGACATTTGCAAAGAAGCTAATTTATTCAAGCATGGAAATCTTTAAAAACTTAATTAAGTTATTTCTGCAATTTCCATGTCTTATTGTTTCGACTTCATGTTTAACTTTAATTCTGGTTAATATTAAAAAGAAGAAGAAGATTTTCTAAAAATGAGAGAGAACCAGCAAGTAGAAAATCCAATTTGTGTCGTTCGTTGGCTCTGCTTCAGTGGGCCAGTCCACTAGAAGATGGACTCTGCTTTTATCTGCCTCGGTAGGGCGCGTGTGGTTACTGTCGATTCACTATGAACCAAGGCATTTGCCTCACAGTTGTCCCTGGCATGTGCCGCTGTGCTTGATTAACTTCAGGGACATTGATTTCTATGTGTGTGGTGGGGGAAGAGCTTTTGAAGGTAGATGGCAGGAGAGGGATAAAAGTGACACAGCCAAGGTATCCAAGCCCCAAATTTGGGTGATGAGAACTTTGCACAAAGTGCAAAGGTGAGTTTGGAGAAGCTGAGTCTCAGAGGAACAACATCTCCTACCAACGTCAGTGGCAGAGTGCTGAGTTAGAACCCACATACTCCACTGAAACCACTACCCGCACTGCTTCCATGAAGAGCCAGTCAGAGGCAACATGGAGAAGTGGGGACAGAGAAAGGAGTGCTATATTCTTTTTTCAGAAATGGAGAACTCAGGTGGCTTCTCCAAGCTCATGAAGGAAGCCTCTGATGGAACAGGAAATGAAACCCGGGTTTCCTAAATCCTAGGTTAGTACCCTAATCACTGGACCACCGTTGTCCAACACAGGGCAGCTGAGTTCTATAGAGAATCTCTGTTTGCATTAAAAACAACTGGAGCCATAAAGAACTCCTGGTATAAAACATCCACTGCTATAAGCTGTCCCAGTGGTGTCGTTTATGGGCCATTGAAAAAACAACAATGTTCACTGTCCAACGTTCGCTAAGCATTAGGCTGATTTCCCTGGGGCCTGCGAACCAGACATTCTGTATTCCTGCTACATTTCTGTATATTATTTTTAAGTAATTAGTCTCTGCCTCATATTGTGCATCAGGAAGTTTAATAAGGGGAATTTATGGTGTCTCCTCCAATCAACACAATAATTCATGGTGTTGAATGTTCTTCCATAATGAATATTGCTTTCATCTGTTTCCCTCCAGCCCCTTCTTTTTGGAGTTTGTTAGCAGGACTCTCATGATCTATTAACAGGAACAATAGTTGCTCCCTTCCGTCAGTATAGTCACCTGATGTGCCCTGGGTTTGCACATTACATCAGCTTTGGAGGGTCAGTTCAAAGCACTTGAATACTGCATCAGGTTTTTGCTTGGCATCGTTATTTAACCCACAGGAGAAGAGGAGTGTCCTCTCTTGGTATCAGAAGTTAATGAGTCTACTGCAGCTGCCAGCTAGGGGATTTAATCTCTTAGTTTTAGCTGTATAAATCCTGGGCTTCAAACCCCACCATCAGCAAGTAGGATCAGTTATAAAAGCAAGGCCCCATCTAGAGCTAGGATCACTAATAGCAGTCTGTTGCCTGAAATGTCCATTGATAGTCAATGGGATTTTGGCTGCCACGTGCCTTAAATCCTTTTTGAAAATGAGACATTGGCAATGACCTTGAAATATTTTGCCTCCCTCTGCAGTGTGTGGGTGCAGGTCACATGCCAGGATTATCTGGGTATATCTCACTTCGTCAGCTCCCTGCCACTGAGGGGGCCTCCTGTTTTCTTCCTGTGGCACAGAACAGTCTAGTCCAGTGGTTCTCAACCTATTTATCATTGTGGGCCTCATATGTGTTATGTGGGCTGCATCCACACAATATATACTACCTGTATGGCCCTGAGGATGTCACATGTGCTGCAGCCTTGTGCTGATTGGGCCACAAGCAGCTTGCAGGCCGTGGGTTGAGAACCACTAGTAGTCTCTGCTGGGCTGTAATACTTCAGTCTAATTTCGGTTGTTGGGTTTAGTGTGAGGGGTGGCTTGGCACACACTGAAGGTCAAACTAGATGAACCACTGGTCCCTGCTGGGCTTAAGCTCTATGACTCTATGTGAGTCCTGCTAACAAACTCCATAAAGGTGCCGTAATCAGCTGGACATTGCACCCTGAGCACAGCAATGACTGTATACCTTGAAAAGGCAGAGACTAATTACTTAAAATGTAAAAATGCACTGTAGCAATTGGCAGTCCCAGCAGAGACGTCAGGGGCTGAAAAGGTCAATGGAGACTGACCCCTTGTTCCTCAGAATCCCTTAGCCAAGTGGCTTGGGCACTGGCCAAGAGCTCAGGAGACCCACGTTCAATAAACTGCCCTGCCACATACATCTCCGGCAAGTCATTTAGTTCCTATGTCCTGTGTTCCCACCTGTAAAAACAGCAGCACTTCCCTACCTCGCAAGGATGTTACACATTAAAGATTGTGAGGTGCTCAAATACTAGGATAACAGGCCAGATAAGTACCTAGGATAGATACAAGTGTTCCCTACAGGTGTAAAATGAGGCACAATGGTAGAGGACAGCATGGGGGAAAGTTTCCGTTGCTGCTACTCGTGCTGTACCTGTTTGAGGACAGAAGTCTAGAGTCCCCTGTGCTGTCAGTCTGGCACCAAACACACTGCTTTTAAACCAGGGCTGCAGTTTTGTTTTTCAGGTCCCTCAGCACTCGACAAAGTTGACATTGTTTAACATGAGGCTCTGTGGAGTTAGTCACTTAACGCTGAAATTACCAGAACTCCTTGTTCCAGGACTTTGGTGCTGTGCTGTGCCACAGTGATATTATCGAGGTGAGAAAAGATCCAGAGAGGACAAAGTTCCAGCCCTGCCCCTCCTGTGCCAGCTCAGAAACATTCTCAGATCCCAGGTGCAAAACGTGATGCCAGCTCTGCTTGTGGCAATTCTACCTGGGGACAAAGCTAAAGGTTGCTCTCAGTCAGTCACAGAGAGAGGCAGTACAAGGCTCCCATCCAAAAATATATCCCACAGCATGTTGTTCTGAAAACAGTTTCATGTTAAGAGAGCCTTGCTCAAGCCTTCCCCCCGGCTGGCTCTGTCCAGGCAGGACTCGCCTGCAAGCAGGAGTCAGAAGGCATCTGACCTTCTTACTTAGACACCGCCAGTGTAAGGAAGGAAGGCCTAGATCCCGTCATTCAACTGTCCGGGCTAGTTTTGAGCTGTCCCACTTTGCATCCACTCATCCCTTAGTGCTAAAAGTTTCACTTCCTTAGTTCACTGTGATGCCCGGACATATTTTCCTTGCACCAATAGCGAACAAGCTGTAGAAGTTGCCATGGGAGATTTGCATTGGGAGGCAGCCTTTTAGGACTGTAAACTCCCTGGGGCAGGGACTGTCATTTACTATATCTTTGTACAGTGCTTTGCACATGGGGGGCAGTCCTGCCTGGAACCTCAAGGAGCTACTGCAGTACTACCAAGTCACAGCCCATCACACCAACCTTCCTGGAACTGCTTGTGTGAGCTTTGTCCAAGCCCAACTATTTCAGGTTTTGTTCAACCTGGAGTTGGATAATGACACTAGAAGCTGTAATAAGAACATGAATGTTCAGAGCTGTGGGATATCTGGGAGTTTGCATTCATGACAAGGGAACTTGTGAATCGTTTGTCCATTTGGGTTCCCATGGGGTTCTGCACTCATTTTGTTTTTGAGTTCAGAGTTTGAACCAATAAACCCAAAACAGAAACTCTATGGAAACTGCCGAGTTTTGCTTGCTTTGAAGGCAGCAGATTATGACCAGCTCTGCTAAGAGCCAGATTTATGCTTCACTTCAAAGGGCTTCTCCAGGGATGACTTTGATCCCGTGGTTTTATAGCACCTCCAATCCACTAGCGAGTGTAACAGTACCACAGATGAATTGAGTACTAGCCACACCCAACTGTCACAAAAACATTCCACACAATGCACCATTTTGTTATAACATGCAATCCACTGCCACGGACCATCTGGCCACTAACATGATGGACCTAGACAATGTGGAAATCATCGATCTGGTGCTGCAGTTTGGGTGGGCCCGTAGAAAAGAGCCAAATAGAGCTACTAGTGACAGGGAGCTGGATTGGACTCAGCAGGAAGCAAATCCACTTTCTTCCCGCCTGTAATGTTATTTCATTTTCCTTCCACTGTAACTCAGGTGAAATGTGTGTTCTTCAGCCAATAGCTGTCCTGTGCATATGAAATACATTTGCGTTGGGTGTTTGCCATTAATGTTTTCATTTCTGTTTAGCATCAGGAGTTTTCAATAACTGGCCTTGCAGAGCAGAGAGCTTTTGTTTTCATGCTCCCTTTGTTCTCATTTCCACATACCATCAGAGTAAATTACAGGATAGGAGTCCTGCCCTGGGGAATGGAGGAAGAAATCTAGCTGCTAGACTATATCTGAATTTGTCTACTTTGGCTTGGTCATGGGTTAACAAGACCCAGATCTATGCGTCACCCCAGTCCATGCACACAACACGGAGCAAATCCATCATTCATTCTTCAGTTTTTCCAAGTTTCCTGACCCTTATTTAAAAGGCTGATGTTCTTTAAATTTTCCAGTGCTCCTCTTAAAATGCCACTGGTGCATGCAGGTAAAATGAAGCTGATGCAAGCATGCTCCTACTGGCTCAGTGCGGGAGGCAGGCTGACTTTTGCAACCCTGTGAGACCCGTTGCCTCTGGATCATTATAGTCCATGATCAGACCTTGGGTGCAGTAACATGCAGGAGCCTTCTCCTCTGCAGCTCCTGCCTTACTGTAGCTACATCTTATTGTATTACTGTGTCTTGGCTATGCCTCTCCCTCTGCTGTGGATTTATATCTCAACTTTATTACTTAACTAAAGGAAGCAGAGTACAAATAAACTGCACTATCCTGTGTAGAAACAGGACCCAAGTAAACACACACCCTGACTGTAACTGCAAAGTCCATATTTCTGAAGTGCCACTTTCCTAAAATGTAATTAAGCCATAATGTTTAGAAGTGAGTAGCTGAAGGAGCTATAAATGGCTGCCAGGTCAGGTAAACAGCAAAGCAAAAGCTAAAGCATTTACCAAAGCTGAAAGCCGTTTATTGTGTGTATACTATTTGCTCCTAAACATTATTGCATTATACAGGCTGTCACCAGAATGCGAACAGTAAATAATTAGGGAGTAGCAGCCTGAGAAGGCTGCAGTGCAGCCACTCCATTCCCATCAGGACTCAGGCAAGGGGCTCTGGTGATGGTGGTGAATAATGGATCGAAGGCGGGATTTCAAACTGAAAAACAGATCAAAGTGCAGCTTTGTGCTGGGAAGCATGAGGCAACTGGCCAGAGAGCTTGTCTGCCAGATTTATGAGGAAGACAGTGATTTTCTTGTCTGGTCATTGATTAGCTGATCTGATCTCAGTGTAGCTCTGTAGAGATCCAGGAAGGTATATCTGGTATTTACTTTTAAATAGGAACCAATCAGGAATGCTGTTTGTTTGGTGGAATATTAACCCAATCCCTCTCCTTTTGGAGCTTAAACTGGTCTCTTCTGTCTTGCCCAGACAACTCACTCAGAAATGAATTGCACTGTACTATCTCCTCACCTTTGTACGTATTCGATTTAACCCCCTCCCATCGGAAACAGACACCATTAATTAACAAATCACTTCCAGGTGCACACCTTATGATACCCACCCTGCAGATAAAAACATCAGCTTGTCCTGCAATACTGGCTTGTGGTATTATCCGGAGTTGTTATAATTAATCCTAACAAACCTTCAGGAAGGGATATTAAACCTCCTGCTTCAGTGCATCTCTAACTCGTCTATGAGAGGGAGTTAGATTATCCCAGATTTCCCTATTGCAGGGTTCTCAGGGCATCCTCTGAATCATCTAGTGATGACTACAGTCTAGCTGGACTTGGAGACTGATCCAGTCTGGTATTCCCATGTTCTTATTACACAGAGAAGCCTATCTGCATACAGTAACAGACTGAAAGGAGGAAGAAGAGAGAGGCTGAGATGGAAGACATAAGTGCCACAGGCACACCATCCAAACAAATATGGGATCTGGAGAAGTCAGGCCAACTGACCAAGCAGACACCTCCTGCGGGGTTATGGAGCTTTCCCTTTCAGTAGCATTCAGTCAAAGCCAAGTAAATCTGAGAGTCCAAGGGTAAACCATTCTCCCAAGTCAGCAGTAAGCAAAGCCAGTGGTGACTCGGGCAGCTGCCTGTGGCCAGACTCAGACTGGGTAGTGGAGGTTCACACCAGGCCGGGGGAGTTTTTAGCAGGAGATATTCTCTGAATTAAAGGATTCATCTTCATCTCCCAAAGGAGATGCCAGGGTAACCCAGTGAGGCGGATCAGGGAACGTAGATGGCAATCATCACACCACCAGCAGCCTTCCCTCACCCCCAGCACCAGCTTGGTAAAGAACCTGCTGGCCTTACAAAACATTAGGAGTGGAAGAGTCACCTAGCAGGCCCTAGATTCTTGAACTAACTTCCCCCTCACTCCCTGCTTTCCCACAGAGCTCCCAAGGGGCCTCAGCTCTTCCATCTTCTTCCTCTTTAACCAGGGGAAACTTACTGCTCCTGGGCCCTGAATTCATCCACAGTCAGCAGCACCCTGAGCAAAAGAGGGCTCCACTTTGCAACTGCACCATTGTGGCTGGTTCCTAGGGCCAACGCGGTAGAGATGCCACGCTCAAACACAGTTGGTGCGCAAGCTCTCATGCCGTGTTCTTTCAGGTGTCAAGGAGACAGAGGGTTGGGTGCTCCAGCCCTATCACAGAGAGCAGGATTAAGTTCCTGGTGACACTCCCTGGGATCTACAGGGACTGAGAGGACTGCTGTAGAAGCAATGTGGGAAGCCGTTGGTGGGATAGGAAAGTGTCACTCAATAGCATTCTCTCTAGCCAATGGAGAGTCTACACTGGTGGGTCCCATTGTGAGTCTCACCCAGTCTGCCCCAGAGAGGGCAAGGAATTTGCCCCAAACCACCCAGCGTGTTAGTCTCAGTCAGGAACAGAACCCAGAAATCCGATTTGTAACATTTACAGGACCATTCAATCATCTTGTTTGACCTCCTGGTTAGCACAGGCCATTACACTTCACTCACTTACCAGGATTGAGCTCAATACCTTGGGTTTGACATCTTCCAAAAGGCCTCCACTCTTGATCCGAAGAGATGGAGAATCCACGACTTCCCTTGGGAGTTTGTTCCAGTGGTTAGTCACCCTCACTGTTAAATATTTGTGCACCAGTTCTCATTTGAATGCGTCTGGCTTCAGCTTCCAGCCACTGGTTCTTGTTCTGCCTTTCTCTGCTAGATTAAAGATCCTTTTAGTCCTGCAGGAGTCCTGACTCCCAGTCCGGACTGATAAACAGTGGTCAATACTCCCTCTTTCTTCACTGGGCTTCATGCAGCACTGTAGAGAGGCTAGCCGGGGCTCGGCTCTCTCCGGGGCGCGGGGAACCACACCGCCTCACTACCTTTGGGAATAGCTCTTGCAGGGAATTAGTCCGGCCGTGGGAGTCTTCCTCTATGGCCTTTGTGACAATAGAAATAAACACAGTGAGCCCAGGCCTTGGGTCAGGGCTGGGCATTGGTGAGTCAGGCGCTCAGGCCCTACGGCAGGCGCTGAGCAGTAAATGTATAGAAACAGTAGGTCCAGGCCCTAGGTTCCAAAGGGCCTGGGAATGGGGAGATGGCCACCCACGAGTGGGGTGGCAGGGGGGACGCAGGCCCTCCCACTCCACTGCATCCCAGCCCAGGGCCCTACCAGCGGCAGAAGACCCGCTGCTGTGTCAGTGGGGATCCTGGCCACAACACACTGACATGGGCTCTGGCAGTGCTGCAGCCAGACTGGGGTCGGCTGCCCCCGGGCTACTTCCTGACTCCCCCTCTTGAGGTACATGGGTCAGGGTGGTGTCCTCAGGTGGCTCCAGCACCATGGGTTCCTCGGGATAGCTGGCAAGGGGTAGACTCGGTAACTCCTCCGGGTAGCTGGCACGGGGCAGGCTCGGCAACTGCTCCGGGTAACTGGTGCAGGACAGGTCAGGCCAGTCCTTGGGTTTACCGCAGGCCGCTGGGGTTTCCCACTCGTGAGCTAGGCCGGAGGCGTCTGGTCTCCCTGGCGACTGCTCTCTCAGTGAGCTCTGAAGTAGGCCCTTTATACTTCAGGGCAACGCCTGACCCTCTGGGGGGTGGGCTCAGAGCTCCCTGGCTCCGCCCATTCTGGTATCCGGAGGGACTCCTCTCTCTCCGGGGCAGCGAGGAACCACACCGCCTCACTACAAGCACTAACCTGGATGTCCCATCCACTCTCATTACAGTTCTCTGCTTCCCAGATTAGAAGATCTCATCTCAGCCAAACGGACATTTTTCCTCTCTCTTCCTTCTTTGGAGAAGGGGAAGCCGCAAACAACAACAACCACCTCTACCTGCTTTATGCATCTTCCTACTCCTCCCTTGTCTCCGATTCAGCACTAAGGTTTGCTGGTTTTTTGGTTGGTTGACTGGTTTTTTGGTTGATGGCTTTCAATTGGACCAATTTTCCCTTTTGCCTTGTGTCAGCTGCAGATATATTTGATGAGTACTTTCTTGTTAGTGGAAAGATTCCCTGCAATTCATCATCCTGTATTTCTTTGCTCTTCCCATCATGAATCTCTCTCTCTCCAAGATGAGTTTGCTTATTTTTCTGGCTCTCCTAGTGCCCTTCTTTACCAGATTGTTTATATTCTTGAAAGGATTTTTTCTTTTCTTTTTGTTTTGTTTTTCTTTTCTATTTATTATTTACACTCATTTTTACATCCCTACTTAACCACATTGATCCCCATTGCCCTTCTCCCAGCTCCAATACAGAATTAAGCAGTTTGAATCTACATTCTCATCTCTCCAAATTATGTTGTCCACCTTTCTTCAGTCATTTCGCACGCAGGATTTTTATGTTTTATGTTCCCTTCACATTCATGCAGCTTGTGGTCATTACTTTAAGCACAACAATAGATCAGCTCACAAAGTTTTCATAAAATGTTTAGTTGGCTTTGAAATTGACTTGCCATGAGACTTAGGCAACTAAATACCTAAGTAAGGTTTGAAAAGGGGACTTAAGCTGCTAAATCGCTTAGGTGATTTTGAAAATTTTACCCATGGAAGTCAGCAGCTGCTAGCACCAGCTCTAAAACTTTCCATTTGCCCCAGTCTTGATAGTTCTCAGTGTAAGATGAATATTGCCTCCAACTTTACCAGAGAGCTTGACAAATCCTGGACAAATATAGCATGAGGCAGAGCTGGTGTCCCTCAGAGTTTTTGCAAAGTTTGGTTCAATCAATATGTAAGAAAAGCAATTCCCTGCGATCTAAGTGTTGTTTGTCTGGTTGGTTTTGCTGTTGTTTTCTTTTTCTCCCCTTCTTTTCTGGTCACTTTATATAGGTCTTTCATAAGTGGAGAAAGATTTCTTAACCTGCTCTCTCTCACTGCCCCACAGCTCTGCTTGCTACATCTAAGAATCACCAGATTGCTCTTATTCTATTTAACTGCCGTCAAGCTGTCCTGCAGTGGGCAAAGAGCATGAATACCAACCTCAGGGCCGACTGGTTAGGAATTCTAGCCTTAGATTTCAATAAACAATTATCAAGTGTAAACTCCTCAGGCTCTATATCAACCTAAACATGGAGTCACAGCCAGTCCCCATTGGGTACTCTGGTCTGTCTCGCCACCCAGGTGAGCCTACCTTTGGGATAGATGGTCCCTTACATCAAGAATCACAACAGTATTCAGGTTAGTCCCAGTCCCAAAGGACCAGCCACTCACCTTAGGTCAGTTGTACCTTAGATCTCAGACTAAATACGTTTGTAGCCAGTCCTACACTAAACTATCGAAATATTTATTGAAAAGGCAATGAGGGTTATTTACAAGGGTATAGCAGATAAACATACATACACAAATGAGTTCCAAACTTAAGTTTTAAAATATAATAGAACCTTCTGTAGTCAGCAAGCTCTATATGTCATTTAGGGCTAACCCAAGCTAAGCAGTTGGGTTCTCTTGCTTATGCCTAGAAAACCTTGCTTGAGAGACAGTTCCTTCTTGTTAGGGGTTTTCATTCCCACCCACACGGACTCCCAGCTCCTTGTGCTTTGAGACATAAACTCAGCTCATGGGAGCAATTCATTTGCATGCCTCACCTTCATGGGGTTGGTGGGAAATAATAAAGTTTGTATTGTCTTTAATGTTCCATACTAGGACATCTGGTGTCAATGGGTCTTCCTGGTTGGACAGGATGTAACACATTTTGCTGGAGACCAGCATGTCACACCCAGTTAATGTCTCTCTCCTGGCTGGTCATCTACAAAATTACAGAGGCTTACAATGCAAATGCTCCAATATGATTTTATAATATGGGAGAGAGATTATGTAAGTGAGATTAGTGCATGCAACAATTTACAAGTATTCCAAAACATCTAAACACTAAACTCATTCTTATCATTCTAATACCTATTTTAACAATACTAACATGCCGGTGAGCCAGACTGATTCCAACCATGTATCTGTCAGTATTCAGCTGAGGCATGGGCACCTTAGCATGAGCTGGCCCCTGGCATGCCAGCATCACAACTGCTACTCAGACTGCTAGCCTGTGTCTGCAGGCTGAACTCCATCTCTCCCCAGTGTCACAAGCCCTATCCAGCCATGCTCCTGGCCAGCGCAGGGGGGTTTGCACTAAATCTAAAAGACCCAGATCTGCAATGCAACTCATTTTAAAAACCTTTGTGGCATAACTGAGCAGGCCATATCCTGTGCTGTGCCTCACAGGAGCCCCAGAAGTGGTGGTGTGAAAGTGACTGGTGACTCTCCTTTTCTCTGCAAAGTAAAGCAATCTTTCCTTATCCCTGTCAGGCTGTTATTGGCTCTCAGCTAAACAAACCCAATATTTCGGTAACAGTGGCTAAGGTGACTTTATTTTCCCAGATTCAGTTACAGCTCCAGGGACCAGAGTGTCCCTTCAAGTAAATTACATCAACCTTGAGGCTGCTGTTAAATACATCAGCCTAGCATGGTAGACCATCCCCTCTCCCACAACCAATCTACCCCTTCCTGCTCCTGGCCATGCCCCAGGACCTCGTATGCTGGGGTCTGAGAGGGGGAGTGGGATGATGTCCCATGAAGTCATTTTCATCCCCTTTACACCACATGAGTACCATAAAGGAACCCTATTGGAGCTCTGGATCTGGCCCGGTGTATTTGACACATGTTGGTATATCTATTCTTTATTAAACACTTTCACTAATTTAGAGGTACACTGTATCTAGCAAGCTATTCTGTGCCACACCATAAATTTCAAATGCTGTAAAATGTGACTCGTTTCATACCACGTGAGAGATTTTTAAGTATTGTCACATCTATTTTAAATCAATGTGCCAAACATTTTATGACATGTAATCCAAGTATGGTAAAAAATATACAGTCTTTCCCTGTGGCTGAATTTCAGAAGTCACAGGGGCAAATTCAAGCTAGTAGTGCAAAATGAGGCAAATAAATCCAGCGACTATTATACATACATCACCTAGATATACACGCACGCACATGCACACACAAAACTATCGTCTCACATGTACCCTCAGCCCCCATGACATACACACACATCAGCATTCCCAGCCTCCATCTCCCAAACACTCACAGCACCACACACTGTAACACACGGAGAAATAGAAACGTATACTCACTCTTCTCCTCCTCTCCACCCCTGTCATATTGAACAACATTTATTCACATACATACACTCACCCACTCTTCCCACAGCATATTACATACACAACATTCAGCTACTCAACCGCCCAGCTCACGTACACACACACACTCACACCCAGAGAGACTTTACATAAAGGACAGCCTCTCTTAAAGTGACAAGATCCCTCAGCAGTGCACTGGGATTATGGCTGTTGCTCATTAAGGCTGCAATCCTGCAAGCTGCTTCTGTGAGGAGCCACACTGACCTCCCTGGGAGTCCACATGAGGCCATTCTAGCAGACCCCTATGCAGGATCAGACCCATAAGCCTTGTCTCTACTAGGGAGATTTTGCAAACTTTCCCCACCATTGCTAGCATCAGTTCAGCTCCCCCAGTGTTAACAATGGTGGGGATGTTTTGCAAAATCTTCCTGGTGTTGATAGGACTTTAGAGAGCAGCCACAAAGACTGATTACAGCTCCTGGGATTGGCAGCAATCTCCGTGGCATTACAGTGCAGGCCAGAGCACGTGGGAGTTGTTTGGTGCAGCTATGTTCAGAGATACCTATCTATTAGGCTATATCTACCCTTGGAACTGGAGGCGTGATTCCCAGCTTGAGCAGACATATTCACACTCGTTCTGATCAAGCTAACACACTCAAGAAATAGTGTCGCTGCAGTAGCACAGGGATCGGTGAGCAGCAGCATCGGCTAGCAGCCCAGAGTATGTGCCCACAGGGTCTGGGCAGATTTATCCCTGCTGCCCATGCTACCACAGCTACACTACTATTTTTAGCATACTAGCTTGCTGAGACCTAGCACCAGTATGTGTCCTTGAGCTGGGAATCAACCCCCCCACTCCAAGTGTAGATGTAGCCTGAGTAGGAGAAAACCTCTCTGATACTTATCATGTGAAGCCGTGCAAGTCATGTGGCGCGTGGGGTTACAGCAGGTTACGTGACATGAACCCATCCGCCATTTCAAGGAAGACAATGTTTTTGGCAGCACGAGCAGAAGTCAAATACACTGGTCCTGATTCCCCTGCTAATTATACCAGCTTTACAACAGTGTCGGGTTTTTGACACCTATGGAGTAACTCCTGGTTTACACCAAGGTAATACAATAAGCAAGCCCACTGACTTTTCTCAAACTGATGAGAAAGCAAAGGGAAAGACATAAAAGAGACATACGTTTCAGCGGTCCCTGGGGATTTTTAATATACACACAGTTCAAAGAAGATATGGCAAGACTGCAGAATTTTGCAACTGTACCAAAGCACTGTTAACCTATGATTTAAAGGCTGGGTCCCTTTTGATTTTTAAATGATTCAAAAGGTTTCTGCACTCCAGCAATCTAATTATCCAAAAGATTTCCGTTAGGTTTTTCTCCCACTTTATTTCTAAAGAGGTCTTTCCAAGAATGCCACTGGGTTAGAATCATTATGGCATATATTGCAAACAGGGCCATTTATTGTATTTTTATGAGGGTAATACCATGCTATCTAATAAATTTCCGAAGAAGGATTCAATATAGAGGACATTGAGATTCAGCCACAGCAGGGTCAGCCAATGTAAGTTCTAACTCAAAATGAATACAGTTAAGAAGGGGAAAAAAGACATTTTTTACTCTTTATCTTGAGATGAGAGTAGATGGAGTTGGAGAGAGAGGGATAGATGAAGAAATGGATAGAAATGGACCAGTCTGGATAAAATAAGAAAGCCCTGAACCTCCAGGGCAAATTCATACCAAATGTACATCTTTCTGGACTTTGAAAATGTTCTGCTAACTTTCTGCCTCGTCAATTGGAATTTTTGTGCAACTTCTGTGCATCTTGGTTTTCGCTTGGATGTTTGATGGAAATTCTGAAATGCTGTAGAGAAGGTTTGATAAATGAAGGGTGGGGATAGCTCCCTTTTATGGACACCCAGCCAGCCAATTAGCTACAAAATCCCTGTTAGTAGCTGTTCTCTACTTGCTTTATTTGTAAAGGGTTAAAAAAGCCCATAGGTAAAAGGAAGGTCATGGGCACCTGTCCAAAAGAACCAGTGGGAGGGCTACAACTTTTTTAAATTGGAAAAAACATTCCCTTTATCTGTCTGTGGTTGTTCTCTCAGAGAGCAGGGACAGGGCTGGATTATACTGTAAGAAGCTTTAAGCCAGGTATGGAAAACCATCAGATCATACCTAGATACTCCTCATTTGAAAGCCCAGATATGTAAGTAGATCAGGAAACACCTAGGAAGACGCGATTAGGTTTATCTCTTCTGTTTCTTCATCAGTGAAGTCCAAAGTGCACTACACCAGATGAAGAAGGGAAAAGCTCCAGGCAAAGATGAAATAACATCAGAAATGATTTCCGCAGGAGGCGAAAAACTTTGGAAGGCCCTCAGTTTAAGATTCAGTCGATATCTCGAAGAAGGAAAAATACCATCAAGCTGGAACGAGTCGAATACCATCTTGCTGGACAAGAAGGGGGATCGAGAAAATCTTAAGAACTATCGCCCTATATACCTGCTTTCTCATATCTATAAACTCTTTACAAAGGTGATAACGAATCGACTCTTGCAGAGTCTGGATGAACAACAGCCAAGGGAGCAGGCAGGGTTTCGAAGAAATTTCAGCACCATCAACCATATATTTACCCTTAGCCAGCTCCTAGAAAGAGCGAGGAAATACAAACTCCCGCTGTGCATTGCTTTTGTCGACTATGAAAAGGCCTTCGATCGCATTGAGTTTAACACAATATTAAAGGCAGGGGTGAGCTGCAGCGGGTTCGCACGGGTTCGTGGGAACCCGTTGTTAAATTTAGCAGCCATTTTAGAACCGCTTGTTCAGGGCTGCTAAATTTAACAAAAGTTCCCGCCCACTCCTCTCCTGCTCCGCCCCCTTCTCCTCCCCCTCCCCTGCTTCCCGCGAATCAGATGTTCGCGGGAAGCCTGAACAAGCAGCATGGAGGCAGCCAGCAGGTAAGCTGGGGCGCAGAGGGGGAGGGGAGGTGCAGCTGGCTCAGCAGCTCCCGGTCCCAGACCGCGGCTCCCTCCAGCCCAGCGCTGGCCCGGGGAGTCGAGCCCCACGGCTGCCGCCGAGCGGCCGGGCCCCCGTGCCGGCCCGGGGAGTCAGGCCGAGCGGCCCGGCGAGTCGGGCCCCGGTGCCGGCCCGGCCCGGGGAGTCGGGCCGAGCGGCCCGGCGAGTCAGGCCCCGGTGCCGACCCGGCCCGGGGAGTCGGGCCCCGGTGCCGGCCCGGCCCGGGGAGTCGGGCCCCGTGGCTGGGCCCCGGTGCCGGCCCGGCCTGGGGAGTCGGGCCCCGCGGCGCCGGTCGTGGTCCTGGCAAAGTGGACCCGGTCCCCAGGCAGTGTGGTAAGGGGGCAGGGAGGGGGTGGGTTGTGGGGGGGTGGATAGGGGTCAGGGCAGTCAGAGGGCAGGGAACAGGGGGATTGAATGGGGGCAAGGGTCCTGGGGAGCAGTCAGGAAAGAGCAGGGTTGGATGAGGTGGTGGGGGCACTCAGGGACAGAGAGAAGGGGTAGTTGTATGGGGTAGGGGTTCTGGGGGGCCATTGAGAATGAGAGGAGGGGTTGGGTGGGGCGGCAAGGGGCAGTCAGGGGACAGGGAAGGGGGGGATGGGTCAGGGGTCTCGGAGTGTGTGTGTTAAGGAACATGAGGGGTTGGATGGGGCACGACCCCCCCCACGGAGGGGGGGGAAGGAGGGAACCCGTTGTTAAAATTTTGGAGGGAGGAGGGAACCCGTTGTTAAAAATTTGGCAGCTCATCACTGATTAAAGGTGCTCGCAGAGCAGGGCATTAACACGCAGTACATCAGTTTGTTGAAGGAAGTGAATACTGGATGTACAACAGACATTACTCTCCTCAAAACTCCCCTCTGCATCCCAATCGAGAAAGGCGTAAAGCAAGGAGATACGATTTCACCAAAACTATTTACCGCCTGCCTTGAAATGGTTATGAGCAAGATCAGTTGGAGGAGTGGTGTTAATATAAATGGAGAACGATTATCTCATCTCAGATTCCCGGACAACATCGTACTAATTGCCGAAAGCACCAACCAACTGCAGAGCATGCTCCAAAGACTCGACAAGAAAAGCAGTCAGGTCGGTCTGAAAATGAACAGTTGCAAAATGAAATACATGTGATCAGACATCTTACGAATAGCCCAAATAATGGTAACAGGAGAAGAAATTGAAGAAGTGGAACAGTACATAAATTTGGGCCAAGAAGTTAATATGCGCCAAGACATGAACGGAGAACTCTCGCAAAGGATTCGGGCAGGATGGTGTGTGTTTAATTCCATCAAGGACATCCTCAAAGGAAAAATCGACAAGACCACACATACAAATATCTTCAATTCAACAGTGCTGCCAGCCATGCTGCATGGCAGTGAAACATAGGCACTGACGAAGAGAGAAGAACAGCGGCTGTTGGTAGCTAAAAGGGCAACGAAACAAGCTATGTTGGAAATTTCCCTTCTGGATCGTATCCCAGATGAAATTATTAGAAAACGCAGCGATGTGAAAGATATTGTCGTGGAAAGCAGATATAACAAGATGCAATGGGTGGGTCACATAGCACGGCTCACAGACAATAGGTGACTGCAGTCATTACTGAGTGGTACCTGCGAGAACAGAAAAGACCACCTGGTCGGCCTCCAAGAAGATGGGAAGATGACATTGTAAAATGTTTCAGA
Source organism: Mauremys mutica (assembly GCF_020497125.1). Lineage (NCBI taxonomy): Eukaryota > Metazoa > Chordata > Testudines > Geoemydidae > Mauremys > Mauremys mutica. The sequence continues at coordinate 3,334,978 of NC_059093.1, forward strand.
CGAACATAGAGAAGAAAGGCAAGAATACAAGAAGAATGGCGGACGTGTTGTGATCAGCGCAGTCTTAACGACAGCTTAAGACCGATCGATCCAGGTGATCCAGGTGATTTCTTTATGGCTTGTGGACTCCTCTCAGCTAATCCCAGGTGTTTTTGTTTTGCTTGTAATTTTTAAGCTGGACCTCAAGAAAACCATTCTTGATGCTTAATTATTATATTTACTCTTTTTAAATTTAGCAATAGCCTAAGTTCCAGATGTATTTTCTTTTTTTGTTTGTTTTTAATAAAATTTACCTTTTTAAAGGTTTTTTTGTGTCCTAAGAGGTTTGTGCATATGTTGTTTAATTAGCTGGTGGCAACAGCTGATTTCCTTTGTTTTCTTTCTCAGCTCTTCCCTGGAGGGGGGGGTGAAAGGGCTTGAGGGTACCCCACAGGGAGGAATTCCCAAGTGTGCCTTTCTGGGTCCAAAGGGGTTTTTTTCACTTGGGTGGTGGCAGCATCTGCCCATCCAAGGTCAGAGAGAATCTATAACCTGGGGAATTTAATACAAGCCTGGAGTGGCCAGTATTAATTTTAAAATCCTGGTGGGCCGCCACCTTCTGCACTTGAAGTGCCAGAGTGGGGAAATCAGCCTTGACAGAAGGTGATGCTACAAGACAGGCAGGTCTTGCAGTATTCCAGGTATGAGCAAAAACCAGAAGGGCTGAAGGTCACATGAGAAACAGTTTTTTCTCAGAGAAGTCCTGACATGATCCTTATTGTCAGAGCATTCTGATTCAAAGACATGGGGACTTTTATCCATCACTTATTTATTTGTGCGTGTGTGTGTGTGTGTGTGTGTGTGTGTGTGTGTGTGTGTGTGTAGTCAGTCTTAATTATGGAGCCATGATCCATAATATTTGTAATGTGTGTGTGTGTGTACTCAGTCTCTCGTGAGTGTATGTAAGTGCACACGCATGCATGCATACATATTGCTATGGATTCTTGCTTAACTAAGGAGACCAGGCTACCGCTTTGGTTAGTAGAAAGCACTTGGTTTTGCAGCTGTATTTCTCTTAATCAGTTCATTACAGCAAGTAAAGGAATCAATGAAAACAGGTTATTGATCAGAAATTCATATGTTAAAATGGTGCTGCTAGGACTAGTTCATTTCTCAATGGCAGAGGCAGATCAATGCTTCCCTTTCCCTGGAAAATCACTGCTGATGTGTAATTTTAATGGCTTTGTTCAGTTGCTGTTAGCATGCTGAGAGATTGCAATTCAGGCCGGTGTGAGGCAACCTGCCTGGCCTTGAATGAAAAAAGAAGGGGGAGAGAGAATCACTCCCCCATTTCACTGTCCAGCCACACACCCCAGCATCTGAGTTGTCGAGCCCAGCAGCTAGCCTGGGGTGACTGCAAAAGCTGGGGTGTGTCTGTTTTGGAGCATGTCTGCAGCTCAAAGCAGGACTGGTGGAAATGAAGAACGTTCCCCTGGCCTGTAGCTGTGAAGAAGCCCAAAGACTTTCCAGCTTTTTCAGTGTTGTCAGTTTGGAGAATTCTGCCCTCTGTGAAAGGCCACTTGAAGCACACCCATGCTCTCTTGGCTGCTCCCCTCATGCCCATCTGTTAGGAAGGCACAGTGCCCACACACAAATTGGTCAGGCACTTGCCCTCAGGCATAGGTGCCAAGCAACCAGGGGAATAAACTGGTTGCTTGGCACCTATGCCTGAGGGCAAGGCTGCAGAACACTGCCAGTGTCATGTCTCAGTCACACCTGCTGACACTTAGATGAAGGCACAGAGAGGAGAGGATGATACGGACTTTACGGATCTGTGGGGCAACCAGCAGACCTGACCTCACCACAATGAGTATCTCAGAGAGCCCTGACCGGGTGGGGATTGCCAGGTGCATAGAATGGGTAAAGTACTCCCCTAGGCCTCCTGCTCACTGCTCATACCACAATGGCAGGCAGTAGGTAAAGCACCAGCCCGGGCCCCTGTGTACTGGGAATACCACACTGCCAGCCATTAGGATAAGCACGAACTCCCCTCCTGCATGCAGGGAATACCACATTGACAGGGACTGACAACAGGAGACACAATGTCCGAAGCACAGACCGGAAGGTCCAGCAGTGTCCTGAGCAGGATCATATATTTCCATTAGTCCCACAAAGCCGGCGTGGGCAGTTGGTGTAAATGGCAAAATGCAACCTTATGTTTTAACTTTTCTTCCAACAATGTCTATTAGTAACCAGGAGAATCCCAGAAACCTGTTCTAGGCTCCTGGCACATAAAAGCCTTTCAGTCCCTCTTGAAGAAGGAGGAGGGTGTCTTTTAAGTCACTATCACATTTCTGTTCTTAGCACTTTACCAGTTTTTTAAATAAATAAAAGATCATTTCTAATGCACCTGTGACTATCCCATCGATTCGTATGGGCACTGCACACTGAGCTCCCACCTGCCTTTGGAGTTATGCAGTTTTGTGCCCAAGTGTGTGTCTGTGCTCAGGTCTGTTTCTGTTTGTCATGCTTTGTGTGTACCTCTCCAGGCTGAAATATACATAAGCCTTTGTGTCTGTGTAAGTACTTAAATGTGTGTGTGAGTGCGCGCGTGCGAGAGAGAGAGAGAGTGTTGCAGTAACTGCTTATTGCTGATGTTGCAAAAGTGAATGAAGGTTTGACAGTTAATCTGATTTTTCGTGCTTCTGTTGTTTTCCCCACTCAGAACTGATTGATAAAAATTCCCAGCAAATGACCGGTTTCATGGACTGTTTCCTCCTTTGTCAATACAAGGAATTGAGATCTGTCATCACTGTCTCTCCCCTGGAGAGAAAGAACTCAAATATTTATAGTTGGCTCTTAAAATACTAATTGTATTTCTAATTGTTTCTCCAAGCAGCAATCTTATTTTTTTCACGCCACTGGGATTGAGCAGTTTAAGGGCGTACGAAGAGCGTTTCATCAAACATGAGATCAAGGCATCAACTCACTGAGATGACATTTATTTTCTAATCTTCTGCTTTTATTATTGATGTGGGGATTGAGTGGCAAGCCCAGGGCTGTAGCTACTAACTTGGAGCACTCAGGACAAATGGGCAGGTCTGAGCACACTTGGATTTCTGCAGAACTGGGTGGCATTCGCAGACAGCAGGGGTGTCTGCATTCACATCCTCCCCTGAAGTGCTCATTTGGTAGGCAGCCTAGATAGTGCTGGCCTTCCAAGGGTTAACTCTACTTTTCCATTTCAGCTGTGTGCTAGCAGCTGGCTGGGTGGTGAGGTGAATTAAGGCCGGTCAGCTCCAGAGTGCGGAGTCAGTGCTTGGCATCACCTGCAGGTGAGGTGAGCTGGGCATTCGCCATTTAAGCCCTGAGGGTGGGAAGGCACAAAGTCCACGGCTTATGAAATCCCACACTTCAGTCTAGGATGAGAAGAGCCTCAAAATTGGGTGCGGGACAGGATGGGAGAGTAGGGGAGGGAAAGGAAAGAATGCAAAGAGGAGGTATCTTGGGGCAAACTGGCAGACAGATGACAGCTGAGCATGCTTCAACAGAGATCCGTCCAAGGCTTCCTACGATATGAAAGGAAAGTTCAGTTCATGCCTTGTTTTACTAAGGGTATGTCTGCACTGCAGTAAAACACATGTGGCTGGCCCACGTCAGCTGACTCCAGCTCCCGGGGCTCAGGCTGTGGGGTTATAAAATTGTAGTGTAAACGTTCGGGCTCAGGCTGGAGCCTGGACTCTGGGACCTATGAGGGTATCTTGGGTAATTTTATAGCCCCACAGCTTGAGTCAGCTGACACAGGCCAGCTGCAGATGTTTTGTTGCAGTGTAGACATACCCTTACCCTATCAGATGGGAAACAAAGCACTAAGCCGCTGACGGCTTGATCAGAGCAGAGTAATTGGCTGCAGAGCGCTTGCTGGTAGCACGGTGTTTGTTACTGATACAGTGAGCAACATCTTAAAGAGCCATATTATAATCAGCCAAATGCAACTGAGCGCCGGGGTTCCTCAGGCCTATAAAGCGGCGTCCTGCAGAGAAGCCGTAGCTCTGTTCATTTCAGTGGCTCAGACTTAGCTCATTGGCTGGGTGCGGGAAGCGGTTTCTGCTCAGACGCCGCGTTGCAGATTCCGGCTAATAAGCCCAGAGCAGGGAGGGCTGGGCCGTCTCCATGGAGGGAGCAAAACATGGCTGCTTCGAAAGAGCCAAGGGCAGCAGTGCTTTCTCTGCCTACAGCAGGCTTGATGAGGTAAGTGGGGCTTCTGCATTGATTTGAATCTTGTTTCCATTGGCTTTCCCTGAGGAGCTATCTGGAGTTCTTTTAACATTGATTGGATGGGCAGCGAAAGAAGCTTAGCAAATATACCTCTTTCAAAAACAAAAATGGGCTAGCGGAGGCAAATTTTATGCAGCCTGAGGTCATTACTTGCTTCTCCAGTGGCTTCCCTTTGCACTGTCTGAGACGCAACACAGGGCCAAATCTGACTCCTTGGGTGGATGTTAACAGTTTCCTCCCGACCTCTTTCCATTTTATTTATTTCAAGGAATAGGCAATTTGTGTTTCAGGATTTTAAAGGACTCCAAGCATTAGCTGCATCCAGATATCCTTCAGGCATGATCTCACTGCTCTAACTGCTACACAGTTCTGATGATGGCCATTTAAATGCTGCCTGCATTGCGGCACCATCTGCTAATACAGTTCTGGGCTTTACCGGACTCTGCCCATGCACCTATACCTTGCCTAGCAGCACCCTCTGTTATTCCACTTCTGGGTTTCCCAAACAGCTTTGATGATGCAATTCAGCCATGACCAACAGCCACCCCAGCTGCTGAAGTTCTGAATGTCCATGCACAGCTTTGCCAGATTTACACTTTTCTCCTGACTTGTGGCTCACTATGATATCCCAGCCCTAGGGGCTCACTCAGCTCTGCCAATGTCCGCAAGTGCTGTCCCGCTGCCCCCTCTGCTCCAGATGTAAGTGACTGCTGCCGTTGTTCCACTTTCTGCTTCAAGGAAGAGGTGTCCAGGTATCCGACCACGTGAGAGCACTGCAGCCAGTCATTCTATGGGCTTGGCATGGGCACTTCAAAAGCAGCCTACACAGAATCTTTAGGCCAGAGACTAAGGACCACATCCTTCTGTTTGCGGCAGGCTAAAGCTCTTTCATTGCAGCTTGTGCCTTTTCTCAGAACTGTTATGAATGTTCCCATTGACCATACACCCAGAAGAAGAGCAGAGTGACTCATGTATGAACTGGAATTAGTTTACAAGATCTCTGACTTTTTAAAAGCTGTGAGTGCCTCCTGGGGGGGAGAGAGATTGATCAAGGAACCTATTCCGTATTTCCAAGTGTTCTGTCTCCAACTGGTCTCACCTCACACCCCTCCTGAGCCTTCCAGGCTATGAGGCAACCGCAATAAGGGACAACACAGGCTCTTAAGAAGAAGGTGATAACTTTTCCTGAGACCCTCTTTAGCCTTCTTATTTAGGATCAAAGTAACTCCCACCAGGCCATCCTGATTCTTGACAACCACATGGAGCATCAAAAGAGACTTAACACTTCAACAGGCTGCTGAACAGTGAGCAGATTGCAAGCTGCTTGTGCTTTTAATGTGGTCAGGGCACTTAAGGCCTCGGGTGGGCTGTTAAATAAACAAACAAACAAATAAATAATTAAACAAACAAGGCCTACCGATATAAGAGCTTGCCAGACTCCATGGGTATGCCTACACTTCAACACAAAACGTGCAGCTCTGAAGCACAGAGCCCCAGTCAGCTGACTTGGGCTTGTGGGGCTTGGACTGCAGGGCTATAAAATTTCAGTGTAGATGTTCGGGGTTGGGCTGGAGCCCAAGCTCTGGGACCCGCCGTGTGGGGTTTCAGAGCCTGTGTTGATGAAGCTTCTCAATCTAAATGGACAAAGAACGGAGACAAATATGTCCTGGGAGGCCTCAGATAACACATGGTATAAACCAATAGCCAGCTACGGAGATAGAGCCCCAGGATGGTGCTAATTTGAGGCATTATTTTGGCTTTAGTTATTATTTTTTATTTTAGTTGTTAACAGAGCAGTGGTGGCTGCATTTTTCCGGCCTGGGTTAGCATTGGCAGGGTGCAGAAGGAGAGAGGACTCACTGGTAAGTGAACAGAGATCTAACTACATAAACCTTTATCCTACATAGCCTTTCATTTCAAGGGAGGCTCACAGAGGAATGATAAAATTATAAAAGAATCACATTATTATCTTGATAGCTTCCTCAGTTACTTCCAGGGAGAGATTTGCCCACGGAAGGACTAAGCCAGGACTTCACAGCTGGGTACATCTACAAGTTAGTGTGATTTTACCTTTTAGAAGGAAAGATGCCACTTCATTGTGCAATGTTATTACAATTTTGTTAGAGGGTAGGTGGCCATATAAAAACAGTTGGAGGGCATCAGATGCTAAAGTAGCAAGCCTGGGATAGATAGATAGATAGATAGATAGATACTTATGGGAATGAACAGACAGATAGATAGAGCTATTTAAATGATGACCTCTGACCGAACCCTCCAATACAGGTGGTGTATCTTAGCGGGATATATTGCAGACTAGTGGGCCAATAGAATTGATCCCCCAGCATGATAGCAGGTTAGATCTCATTGGGAGAGAGCATGCTGAAGTCATTATGTCCCCTTTGCTTCCACGCAAAGGTGAGCCGCTCTGCGGTGCTGCACGTATACATTTCATTTTGGAACTGTAATTAGGCTAGAACACGCTGCAGGAGCAAAACCAAATAATGCTCAGCACTATAATTGCATATGTAAAAAAATATACAAGTGGCCTCCTTTTCTCCACTGGGTGTTACAGATGTAGCTGTCATCTCATTTCCTCTGCTGAGTGGCTGGAGGTGCACAGTACTGATACTATAATTTTCTCCACTGGGTGTTGTAGGGAGATTTGTAATATAATCTTTGATCCTGACTGAGCCACGAGGATATCCAGTAGAACCACACGGTTAACAGTGTTTTGCTGTTTGCTTAGGGCCTGAGCCAAAGCCCGTTTATGTCTAGGGGACTCTTTCCACTGAGTTCAATGAGCTTAGAGTCCAATTCTTGGGTAGTGACACATGCAGAGCTCTCTCCAATCCCCCACCCTGCTGCGGTGGGGGAGCAGAATGATAGATATGTGCATAGCTCCATCTTCATGTTTCCTATGCTCACTATTTGCTCCACCGCCCCGCCCCATAAATAAGTTACACCGTCTCCACGGACTCAGTTATAAAGATTAAATTGCACATGAATAAACAATATTCACTTTACTTTGAAATCTTACATTAAATCCCTTGAGGTCCTCCACAGGAGAAATACAATATTGTTTTTCTGTGCCATAAATTAGATGGTGTACTTGATATAAATATTCATTATGTGAAAGAGACACCATCAAGGAAGACAAAAATCTTAGATTTGACACAATTCCTTAGCGGCGTTATGCCCTAGATCATGCAAATTGAAATCATTTCACAAATCTAATTGGCTTTTCACTGTTTATGTTGTTAGTTTGCTTTTTGCATTTTACTCCAATTGGGAGAGTGAAACTTAATGGGACTGTTGCTCTTTCTGTGTAGAGTCAGTGTCAGCTTTCCGGTTCTCATGCATTGGCACAGTGTGTGTGCTAGGAGGTGCAGTCTATCCGTAAAACAGATGTCCCCTCGCTGTTTGCAGTCATTAAAGATCCCATGACATTTTCACAAAGAATGAGTCAGTAGCACCAGAGTATTAACCCACGTGAGAAATTCAATTCTGCCTCCCTAAATTGTCGCTGCCTTTTCAATTAGTCATGGAATTCACTTCCTGTCCTGAACTTCTGTGCAGAGATTAAACAGCTGCTGCAAAGGTGTCTACATTGCAGAGGTGGATAGATTTCAGTGGTCAGCAGAGTGATCTGTATATATTTCCTTCTCTATCTCACAAGAGAGTGATAAGGCTCAATTAACTCATGTTTGTGAGGCACTTTGAAAACCGCTAAAGAACATAGTGCTATCGAGATGTGCAAAGTGTCATTACTATGCCCAAAATTTTCCCTCCAAATCTGCTAAATATATAATCCATGACCACAACAGCGCATTGTCATTCTACAATGTTCCAACTTTTGAGTTCTTTGAGTAGTTATTGTTTTCTATTTGTAACAAGCTGTGAATCTGATGAAAATATAGAAAACACACAGACAAGCAGTTGAAGAAGCAAAATATATATAGCACAGTACATTGTTCCTATAGGGTATCTTCAAGTTTGCATCATAATGACCCAGCAGCTGCAAATCTATACAAACTAGCAATGTTCCAACAGACTGTAATTATTAATTTGCTAACGCAGACACAATACACTCAGTCTTCTTCTCAGCCCCTCCTAGGAATGGAAAATAATGCTGTCGTGGCAATTACCCTAATGCAATTATCCCAAATGTGAAATTTCATAACACAAAGCTCAGCTTCTCTACTTGGAGACAGGTAAAGGAGGGGTCTTCTCCTCGATGTATCCCACCCCTTTGCTCATCCAATGACATATCTTCTCCAACATTAAAAAGAGCTACAAAGATGACTGGCTAGTAACAAAAGGCTGGCACAGTTCAGTTACTGGGATTCATGTCTTCCCTCCCGCTGTTTATAAATAGCCTCCTCGGTCTGGCAGGTCACCAAGCCATTGCTGTGCATTGGTAACAAAGCACCCTTATGCAATTTGCATTGATTATGCTGAGATTCTCCATACTATGGAGAGACATAGCTTTTCCCAAAGTGTTTGCACAGTAAGGACAGCCAGGCAGCAGGTCGCACTGTGTCCTCAGAGTCATTTTGCTGTGTTATAAACTCGGAGGAGTCTTCTGCACTTCTTTCCTAGGCAGCTTTTGTCCTCCCATGAGCTGTTTTTATTAAAGAGTCTTGAAGCACCTCTGAACTCCTCATGTACAGCAGAGAGGCCAGAAGTGGTCCCTTGTGCTATCCATAGGGTGACCAGACCGCAAATGTGAAAAATCAGGACAGGGGGTGGGGGGTAATAGGAGCCTATGTAAGAAAAAGACCTAAACATTGTGACTGTGCCTATAAAATCAGAACATCTGGTCATCCTAGCTATCCAGTATGACATTCCCAGATGGCAAGACTCAAACTCAGACCATCACACTAGTGCATCTTCTGCCAGTGGCATCTCTCCTGCTTTCTTCAGCAGCAATTTACTATGCTACCAGCTCTGACAGAATTCAAGCACAGCTCTGTTTGATTTCAAGGGGAGTTGGAGCTTTTTAGGATAGGGTTAAATTTTGCGCTCAGAGCCTAAATCACACCAGAGGGAAACACAATCAACTCATTACATTGCTCATTGAGCAATCCTACTGAGACTCCAGAAGACTGGGTTCCCTAGAAGCCAGCAAAGCTGGCACAGCAGGTCACACAAGAAAGGACTTAAGTTCAATTTATAGTATTTGATCCCTTTTGCGATGCCTTGGTCAATTCCTTGCATTTCCACATTTACCATTGCACATTTCTGGATCACAATGGCTATCAATGTGAGTCACTCCTAGTGAAAAATCGCAATCTTTTTTGTCTAACAACTGATGGTCAGACATCTGCGTGGGTTTGACCAGCTCAGAGTAACCCATATGCTGGTGGGATGTCATAAACCTTAACATAGTTGGTGCTTCCACCAGAAACCTTGAAGTCCAAAGGCAGCACATCGGTCAAGTGAATCATCCCTCCACATAAGCAAAGCCCTGAATTGAACAGAAGGAGCTTTGATGAGTTTGTCTTGGTTAGACAGTTTCTTTGCAGCCCTTACCAAGGAGGAAGAAAACAGTTGGTACAATCTCTGAGATAATGGTAGGCATTGTTGAAAGGATTTCTATTGCCTGCAGCTACCCTGACAAGCAATCACGCTGGGCACTGGAATGACAAAGAAAGGAAAAAGGAGACCTGGAATTAGTGGCTGAAAAGGAAAGTCCCATGCAACAAGTTCTCTCCCTCTGCAAGATTCACAAGCCATTGCTGCACACGCCAGAATCCCCACGTCTGGGGAAGGCAAGGAAGCGATAAAGCAATTGCAAGAGGAATTAAAAAGAGAGAGAGATTTTAACTAGCCTGAAACATTACATGGGTTTTATTTCCTCAGCTCTGATAAATATTTAATTATCTAAAGTAATGTGGGGAATTTGTTTGATTGTTTGTTTATGTTTTGGGGTTTTTGAGTGTGAATCAAAGCAAGGACAATGTCTCTCTATATACTATTTTATTGCTGCTTGTCCATTGCGACTGACATTCTTGTGTGGCATCTTCTAACTGACATCCCTTGTAATTAGAAGGAATTGTCTTTTCATACCGCTAATCTGAACTGGCTAATTACTCAATGAATATTTAGCTCCTTGCATAGGCAAACATTAGGCGGAGATGCAGACTTCCCTGCATGCCTAATTCAGTGCTCTACAGCTCCATATAAGCCAGTAGGCGAGTGGGTGAGGCATTCTCCTTCCTTCCAGGGACTTGGTTCTGCAATGTGCTGAGTGCACTGGCCCTGATCCTTCAAAACATAGGCTTAATGTCAAGCATATGCATCATCCCACTAAAACTAATGCAACTACTCATACCTAAAGCTAAGCGCATGCTGGATCGGGGCCAGCATGCTCAACACCTCGCAGGTTTGAGCCCCACAGTTCTGACACTGGCACCATCAGACACTACTCTAGATGCTCCAGCTCAGGTAGCATAAAGCCTAGATTTTATACACAGGAGCTGTGCCTGTGCTTTGCACCATAAGCCTGTCCCCCTTGAGCTCTGTGTCTCTGATTTCCTAGCTGGCCTGTCCAGATTTCACACCTTTGAGACTGAGCCTGTCTGAGCATCTCCCATTCTTTTCACAACAGCACCAGCCCAGTCCTGGCTCAAACCCAGGATTGAAACTGATCAACAAAGGAGGTGAGGAAGGTCAGTGAGCTTTAGTTTCATTGCTGTCTCTGCCTATCCTGGTTTCAGCTGAGGCTGGAAGTAGACAGGACCACAGCAATAATAACCCTTTGCTCCCTTAGTGCACCTTCCATGTGCTAAGCTCATTATAAGGCTCCAAACCCCCAGCCAAGTGCTGCACAACATCATCAGCTCACTGTGGTGGACAGAAGGGAGAGAACCTCTGCCATGACCAGAAACTCCTACATCATCATCAGGCCAGAATGGCTGCCTGACTTGGAACAAAGCCCGATGCCAGCTCTGTCCACATATCCATTCAAGTGACACCATCATAGGACCTAATCACATCAGACACGCCATCAGGGGCTCGTACACCTGCACATCTACCAACGTGATATATGCCATCATGTGCCAGCAATGCCCCTCTGCCATGTACATTGGCCAAACCGGACAGTCTCAACGCAAAAGAATAAATGGACACAAATCTGACATCAGGAATCATAACATTCAAAAACCAGTGGGAGAACACTTCAACCTTCCTAACCACTCAGTGACAGACTTGAAGGTGGCAATTTTGCAACAAAAAAACTTCAAAAACAGACTCCAAAGAGAAACTGCTGAACTTGAATTAATATGCAAACTAGATACTATTAACTGTGGCTTAAACAAAGACTGGGAATGGTTGGGTCATTACACCAATTGAATCTATTTCCCTATGTTAAGTTCTCCTCACACCTTCTATGGGCCATCTTAATTATCACTTCAAAAAGTTTTTTTTCCTCCTGCTAATGATAGCTCATCTCAATTGATTAGACTCTGCCTGTTGGTATGCATACTTCCACCTTTTCATGTTCTCTGTATGTATAAATATCCCCTGTCTGTGTGTTCCATTCTATGCATCCGAAGAAGTGAGCTGCAGCTCACGAAAGCTCATGCTAAAATAAATTTGTTAGTTTTTAAGGTGCCACAAGTACTCCTGTTCTTTTTGCCTGACTTGGGGCTCCCAAGCCACCTCAATAAGTTCAGGTGTGATGTGGTTCCCTGTGCCCAAGCTAACCGCACCTGGGGCATCCACGATCACCCACTGCGCATCTGTGGTGCTGTGGGGGATGCTGCACACATGCTGGATGGTTGTTTTTTTCATGCCAGGCTCCCTGGAAGTTTTCTCAAGCTTAAATAGTGATGACTGAGGGGCCATTAATTGGCTCAAGGCCATTTAGCTGTATATTTTTTAAACCTTGCCTTGCCTACATGCAATCACTCTCTCACTCTCTTTATATATGTATGTGTGGAGACAGAGAGTGAGCTGGTTAAGTATTAACGGGCTTATTTTACAATAGGGGAAACTGAGGCATGGTGGGTTGACAGTCCCATGGTGAATCATTGACTGAGCTCTGGTTAGGCCTCAGGAATCCTGGCTCTTAGTCTCTTACTTTAACCACTAGACTATGAACCTTCTGGGAGTCCGTCCTTAGTTTATTTTCAAGTCAGACAAAATGAGGAAGTGCTAAAAAAAATCATGGAGCCAGCATCCAGGTGTGGCAGACCAGGTGCCAGCTCATACCAAGGTGACCAGGCCTCAGCTGAACACTGACAGATACATGAGTTAGCCCTAAAGGACATACAGAGCTTGCTTATTATAGAAGTTTCTGTTACTTTTTGAAACTTAAGATTTGAACTCATTTTTGTGTATTTATGTTTCCCTGCTTTAACTCTGTAAATAACTCTTGTATTTCCTTTTCCTATTAATAAATCTGCATATAGTTTATTATAGGATTGGCTACAAGTGTTGTCTTTGCTATGAGATTTACAGTGCAATTTACCTGGGGAAAGTGACTGGTCCTTTGGGATTGGGAGTAACCTGAATATTGCTGTAATACTTGGTGTAAGGGACCATCTACCCCAAAGGTAGGCTCACTTGGGTGGCAGGACAGATCAGAGTACCCAAGGAGACTGTCTGTGACTCCATGTTAAGGCTGTTATAGTACCTGAGGAATTTACACTTGATAACTGGTTTTTGAAATCTAAGTATCAATTGCCCAACCAGGGGGGTTTGTGCCCTGGTTCTTAACAGGCTGCACTATGGTTAGTACTCATGTTCTTGAGCCAGTGCCAGACACCTTGACAGCAGGAATTACCTCTCAGTTTCTGAAACTGAGCAAAGCAATTCTGCAAAGTCTGAACTGAACCTTCGGAGAACAGTCTGTCACTTATAGTGACATAATTCCTGTCTCTTGTATCATCAGTGCTAAAATAAATTCCTTTATGTTACTTAATCCTGTGTCTATATATATTTTCATGTTTTGTAGGCCTTCCTTTTCCTGATTTTTCTCTTACATTGCGTTTTATTCTGAACAAATATGAACGTTTGTTTTTTAAACTTTAAACCCAGCGACATAATTGCTTTCCAGCATTTATTTACTTAAGTGATTCTTTATTGAACATCTTCAGACTTTCATTTACTAATATCACACATTTACGTAATTGTGTAATTAGAAACGAAATGACAAATGTTTACTTAGAGCAAGTGAAAAATGGATCCTTTCAGTCCTCCAAATTCTAAACGCAATACTTGGCTTCAGGCTCACTTATGACATCCTTTCTCCTTGAGTATGTGTACCTGTGTAATATCCCCCTTTTTCCACTGTCACAGCCATGGAAGTGTCCACACTTAATCCTTCCCGGGCCTATACTCAATGTTGACGAATCTTTACTCCGGCAAAAACTCATTAAAAATACTGGGAGTTTGTTTGAGTTAAGAACCTCAGGATTTGGTACCTGGATTCTGGTTTGTAGTATCAGAGGTATCATATAGTCAGGGTTAGGGCCATGTGTCTAGGGCCTCAGCTGTTGTCAAAGCTCCATTGACTTCAGTGGAACTATGACAATCTGCACCAGAGTCCAGCATTCTCTTCTCTCCAATCTCCCACCCCACATAAACTGCAGAGTCCCCTTCTCTCTCATTTTGTTAAATAATATTATTCCTGCAGGTTTACTAATGATGTTGCCACATACATAATATTCCCCACCAAGATGCTGTGCTGATATCTGGCCATTAATAGTACTGGATGTGTTTCATTATAATATTCAAATGTCCTGTTCCTTATTAGAGGCAGATATTGTCTTTTTGAAGAGCGGATAAATTCATACCATTATCTGATCTGTTTTTTGTTTTGTTTTTTAATCATTATTTTTCATGTCCTTCAAAGAACTGGAAACGTCTGCTTTTCATTCATTATGCATAATGGGTATGAATGAAATTCGTACGGTACTTCTCCCTTGTCCTGCATAAACCACCCCACACATTGGCCATACCCACTTTGGCTCCTTCTTTCAAACCAGCAAGTTATTCTCCAACAACATCAACTTTGGAAGAGCCAAAGATTCATAAGTTTCACCTTTGGGTTTCATCAGCTTTGCCTCTTATTGCAAAAAGGTCCCTGCATCTGGCATTCGATGGCCTCAATCTTATAAGTAGCCTAACAATTTAAGGGCAACTACGCTGTAAGATATTGCTTTTGCATGCGTTCTCAGATTGATTCTGCACCATACAAGCAGGTCGCCATGTGTTATCAGGCCTCCCCAGTGAGGAAACTCATGATAAATGGTCAGAACTGAAGTTACAATAAGAACAATCGAAGGAAGATTTAAAGGCCTCCTTATAATTTAACAGAAGCCACTTTTGTGGGTATTCTCCATTACATCATCCTGGTGTCTGAACTGATGGTTCAGTAATCACAAAGCCTTAGGAGATGAGTAAGCAGAGATGTATTTGGTTTGAAACTGCCTGGATACACTTCCAGTATGGGAGATGGGGAAGGGGCAAAAGGGGAAGGCCACTGGGTATTTTTAAAACCTATCTGATCCTCAAGAAGCAACAGGGAGAATGTTGAAGCTATTGGGTATGTCCTGATGAGCTCTCATCATTTCATGAATCCTGCTGGACTTCCATCCATCAGTCAGAGATGCTAAGGGTGCAGGGGAATGAAACTCCTCATTTATAATGCTCCCTCCCCCAAAAAGGTCTTTTAGCAGCTTTATTATTTTCAATGCACAGAATAAGGAGCAGGTGCAGTTTTTAAGTTTTTGCTGTACACAGTAGCCACTGAGGTAATAATAATAAAAGGAGAAGGGGATGGGAGAATCTAGACACAAAAATTGTACTGCTTTAACTAGGCTGGTATAATTAAAGTGGTATGACTCCCCACCCCACAGTAGGGACTCAGTGAGACCACAGCTAGAGAGAGATACTTAATTCTACTTTAGGGAGGGGAAATGGACTAGACAACCTCTTGAGGTCCCTTCCAGCCCTACATTTCTATGACTATGTCTACATTACAGAGCCTGAACTGGCGTAGCTATGTTGGCATAGCCCTCTGGTGTAGATGCAGCCTATGCTGACAGAAGGAGTATTTCTGTTGATGCAGGAACACTACCTCCCCAAATGATGTAAACAACATCCATTGAAGCACTCTTCCATCAACACAGCTGCATCTACTCTGGGGGTTTTGTTGGCTTAACTACGTCAGCCAGAGATGTGGGTTTTTTCACCTCTTTTGGAGGATTGGCTATTTAGCATCTCCTGAATGTTCCTAACCCCAACGTTTAATGGCACGTGATTAGGTCACCTGCACGCCTGGAGAAAAGCTGTAACAGTTGTCCCGTATCACACTCAGCTCCTTTGAATCTCACACTCAATAAGTCCTCTGCTCCATAACCTGCAGCATTGCTGCCAGGAGCTTGTCATAAAAATGCTAAGTCTGTAATTAAGCACATCTTCCTTCCCTGTAATCCTAATACGAATGGGGAGGGCATGAGAGCAAACAGCAGCTTCCTTCTCTACTTCCATTTTTGCTTTGTTGGTTCATGTTTTTAAATGGTTGCTATTATGTGATAGCAGGAATAGCCTCCTAAAGGTGCCATGCTAGTTCTTCTTGTTCTCTATTTATTTTCTGTCTTCAGAAGACAGCCTAGTACTCCAAGGGTTTTAATCTGCCTGTGTGATGCTCCTGGGGTAAGCACACACATGGCCCTGGAGGCGTGTAGCCATGTGTTCTCAGAAAGGTCGGTGCTAGACTCTCTCCTGCACTCCCAGGAAAACAAAAACTACACCCAGAACATCACTGTCATCCATGAAGTGATGCCGATTCACTGGATCTGGGGCAGTGACTCCAATGGAGTGATGGCCAGTTTACACTGGTGTGCCTCTGCACAGTATGGCGGTATTAGTTCTGGATGGGAAGTTTGGGGGTGGGGGGTGCAGTTATAAACACGTTTGCAAAATTCGGGTCCTGCTGTAGACCAGGATTTCAAGACCCACCATGGGTAAGGGGGGTTGGGGCCCAGGGCTTTGGTTCAGGCCCATCTATGCTTAATATCAGTTTGGGGGATAAAATGACTTTCCATACAGTGCATTATTAATAGATTGTATTTTAAAATCAGAAGATTTGCCAAGCTGGATGCAGGCCCATTGCTTCACCTAGCCAGTGGTTCATCCAGTCTAGTGTCCTGCCTGCAGCACCAGTAACCAGAACTGATGCTTTAGGGGAGGGTGACACCCCCATAATCCCCTTGGCTAATTGTTCAGTACTGACTGCAGTGGAGCTATTGAAGTTGTAATGTAGTTTGATATTTATTTACTGCAATTTATAACATAAAATATAATAATAAATGGAGACATATCTATCTCATACAACTAGAAGGTCATTGAGTTCAGTCCCCTGCCTTCACTAGCATGACCAAGTACTGATTTTGCCCCAGATCTCTAAATGGCCCCCCCAAGGATTGAGCTCACAATTCTGGGTTTAGCAGACCAATGCTCAAACCACTGAGCTATCACTCCCCCCATATATAACTGCACCATCTGCACCTCTGACATTGCTTCAGCTAACATAACCTGAGCAAAACCCACAGCTCAAGTCTACCCCCAACACAACCCAGCAATCTCATCCCATCAGATTTCAGAGATGTAGAAAAGGAGAGAGAGGACTGCATTGAAACAAGTGGCTCCAAGGCCCTATAAATCTGATGTGCCACACATGGTTTGTGGTGTACCTCCTCGCACCATGATGGGAACTGCACATTACATCCAACTCTAACTGGCCAAACCTGCAGCAAGCAATGAAACCTGGGAGCACTGTCTTATCCCACTGCCTTTGTGGGTTCATTGCTTGCAGTGATGTAGGGGAATGGGCTTGATGGTCCCTCTGTGCTGATGGCGCTGTGTGTTTCATCTTAGCCATGTCCTGAAGACCCACTGTACCATCCTCTGAAAGGGAGAAGGTAGCACAGGCTTAGAACTGGGGCTTGGGGCTGAGAAGTGCGACTGGGTCAAGCTATCAGCTGCATGCCTATGGAAGGGAAAAGCCGGAAGGCAGAATACCTCAGACCAGCCCCAGCAGGCTTCTCTGTGCTCAGTGTTTGTTGTTTCTCTAGCAACCACATCCCCATCCTCTACCACTGCCACCCCCTCCCACGCAGGAATACTTTGGCAGACAGGTTCCTGCTGTCCAGATGTTGTTGCCGGGAAGTCCTGTCAGGGGTTGATGGCCGGGGTCTCATTCTCGCCTGTCAGACTTGACATCTTCAGCGGATAATGGAATGCTGGTATGTGAGCAGCAGAGCAGGTGCATGCTAATGAGGAGATCAGTTTTAATTATGATTTTAATTAAACACCCAATCCAGTAGGAAATATGACAAGCAGGCTGAAAATGCAAAATTTATAAGGCAAAAAATAACTAGAGAAAAGAAAAAGGGAAACTGGGATCATGCAATAATGTAGGTGAAGAAGGAGTGATTCCCTAAGACGCCAAAGAGTTAAGGGGCCAGGGAAGGAAAGGCACTGCTATCATGGGGCTTTAACGACGGGACAAGGACTCATAGGCTGAAGGAAGGGAGTTTGGTCTAACGGGTCAATAATTCTTTCTGGGAATCGGGAGATCAGACTTCTGTTGCTGGCTTGTTGTTTGGCTTCAGGCAAATCATTTCTCTCTGCTGTGCCTTGGTCTCTCTTCTATAAAATGGGTAGAATATCACTCACCTGCTTCACACAGGCCATGCACACAAGCTGGGTTGTTACTCTAGGGTTGCTAAGTCTAATATTTTTGTTAGATGAGAGGAGGGATGGTTTTGTGGTTAAGGGACTGGACTGGGAGATCTTGATCCAGTTCCCAGTTCTGATATGGACTTCTTGTGTGACCTCAGCTGCCTGTCTCTGTATGCCACATCCCCATCTGTAGAACAGGGATACCAATACATCTTTACTCCCACCTTTGGTTTGTCTTGCTGTTTAGATTGTCAGTTCTTTGGGGCCAATTGTGTCTGTACAGTGACTCGCACAATGGAGCCCTAATCTTAACAGGAGGCTGTAGGCACCACCATAATACATAAAATAGAATTTCTTATAGTTGCAATATTCTGATGGGAAAAGTCTGCAAGAGTTGAAATATGTTTTAAAATCTGCCACTGCTTTTCTCCATTTCCCCATTTTTATAGGCCCTATATAAACACAGTACTTGGCTAGCTTGGCAACGCCAGTTCACCAACATATCCTGTTATGCACTGTGCACTCTCTTCACCTCAGATGCTGGGGTCATAGACACGAATGCTTACATTGGCCAACTATATTGATCTGTAAAGCAAAGATTCTCTTTGCAAGCAGCTACGTTAATGTAGGCTCTGTATGTAAAACACAGAAGGTGAGGGAAATCAACCCGATGGGGGCCAGCTGGGAAAGAAACAAAACAGGGAGAGGAGAATTTATCTGCCAACTCCTTGGATAGTCTCATAAATAACAGAGTGTGAAGCCACACAATAAAAATAACCCATTAAAGGAGTTACCACTAAATGGAAATCTGCACCTAGAAAACTTCGAAGAGGAACAAGTTAAGGAAGGATTTTGAGGTTTGCAGATTGAGAGGTTTACAGATTATAAAGCCAGACGGGCCCACTGTAATCATCAAGTCTGACCCCCTGTATAACACAGGCCATTGGACTTCCCCGAATTAATTCCTAGAACAGATCTGTTAGAAAAAAACATCCAATAGTGATTTAAAAATTGTCAGTGATGGAGAATCCACCACAACTTTTGCTAAGATGTTCCAATGGTTAAAAACGGTCACTGTCAAAAATGAGAACCTTAGTTCCATTCTGAATTTGTCTAGTTTCAGCTTCCATCCATTGGATATTGTTGTGCCTTTGTCTGCTGCTGCAGAACCCTCTATTATTAAAGTGTTGTTCCCCGTGTAGGTACTTACAGGCTGGGATCATGTCACCACTTAATCGTTTTGTTAAATTAAACAGATTGAGCTCCTGGGGTCAATCACTCTAAGGCATGTTTAACAACCCTTTCGTCATTCTCATGGCTCTTCTCTGAACCCTCTCCAATTTATCAACATCCTTTGTGAGATGGAGATCAAAGGGGAGAACATATCATGGCCATAACTGCTGAACTGGGTGACCATAGAGAATTAGACCAGGGAAATTACACTTTCAGGCAAATCTCTGTTGTTTAGACTCCTTAATTGTGCATTTCAAGGGAAGCTTGCTCTCCAAACCAGCCCACAATATTGCAGGAACTAATGGGGATAGCCTCAGATTTGGAGAGGGGGGGGCTGACTCAAGCCCACCTCCAAGCCCCAGTGTCATCTGCTGTAGGAAGAGCAGCTGGCTGGATGTCTTTGCTAATAGAACACGAGATTGTCTGGGCCCTGCAGCTCACGGGCCCAAGTGATGCAACGGGAGGGGGAAAAGGAGCTGCAAATGAAAAGCATCTCACCATGTTAATCAGAATTTGATGGGCACAATTATGTATTTAACATGAGCACAGATGTTGGGAACAGCTTTTTTAAGCTCATCAATTATCTAAACTTGCCCCTGTGTCCCATCCCTCCCCTCCATGACTCTACAGAGATATTGATTTTGCTGTTTCTCCCTGATACATATTAGAAATTGACTTCAGCAACTCTTTTCTCTAACTAATGAGGCCACTGGTACTAGGGCCTGGGCAGACAGACAGCTAGTCCAAGATCAATCAAACGGGGGCATCTGCCTGCTTACAGAGACAGTGTCATTCAGCAATTTATTGTACTGTTTTAAGCTCCCCTGCAGTGTGGCTCCTTGCCTCTGAGCCTGAGTTATGGTGAATTATTACCAGTGGTGAACAACCATTTGAGTCAACAAGTCCCATACTGAACCTTTCTCTGAAATGCACTTCATAGGCTTAAAGCCAGCACCCTGGAGATGAGCGGCGTCAGGTAGGGCTACACGTAAACATATTGGTATACCGATATGCTGATGTAATTTCCAGTGTAGACCATCCCTTTACGTCCTTTCCCAGAGCCAGCTAGTCCCCCCTGAGCCAATTTTTTATTCAGTGGCCTGACTTTTGCTTTTTGTATTTCTCCCTCCTGTTTAATTAGCAGCTCTAAGAGGTCAGGCTAAAACCTCAAGGTGCCAGCCTGTGTGTTGTATATGGCAAGACAGCCCTCCTGCATCTCTCTTGCGCTCCAGGAAATGTGGGCACGGTGGGAACCCCGCTCTCCTTTCTGCACCCGTGACAGCTTTTTGTTTGAACAACCGTGCATAGTTTCAAATCCCACAGCAGCCCATTCTCTCCCCCCGAGACACTGGAAAGAGGAAGGTGGGCAGCGAGATAACAGTCCATCCGATGCAGAAGAGCTGAGGAACGGGAGCATCACACATCTTTAACCCCGCGCTTTGGCAGGGTCATTTCATTTAGGCACCCAGGCGTTTGCTGCTGCCTGAGCTGCACAGCGCGGTGCTCTCCAACACACCAGCTCAGTAAATCATTCTGGTCGGCTACAAACGGGAAGGATGGCTAGTTACTTATCTGGGGCTCGCTTTCAAAGCTTGCTGTGAAGGGGAGAGAAGGCTAGCAAGGAGGGAGGGAGCAGCTGCCATAGTGCAGAGGGAAACTTTGGCTCACCTCTAGGAATGGTGATCGTTAGAGCTGGGCCACCTCTGGCTGCGGGAAGCAATTTGTCTCGGAGAGAAGCTGGCGGTGGTTCCTTTTTTCTCCAGTTACTCCTTGCTCGGAATTAAAAAGGACATCCTTTCACATGAAAAGGGGGGAGGGCTCCAGCTTTCTCTTGTAAGATCTCTCCTGAGCTGGCACTGACTTGCAATTTGTACAAATGACACGTCCCTGTTAAAAATAAAAAAGAAAAAGAAGAAGAAGAAGAGAGATTTACCGGCTTCCAATTCATGCCTCATCAGTTTCTGCTCAAGTCAAGTCTCTTGTCTCTCCCACTTTCATCCTAATTTGTGACATTCCAGCTCTGTTCTCTGCCTGCACTCTCCAGTGGGTGGCTATTTTCCCGATGGGCTTCTCCTTCTCTGGCTAGATGCCATAATCTAGGGGAGAACTGAAACCCGGATTGGTTGTATTTACACTGAGGCCTTGGTCCTGAAACTCCTTCACTGACACACAGCGCCAATGCGAGCTGCAGTGGAGAACATTCACTGCAAGTGAAAGCTGAGTGAAAGCAAGAGGCCCTAAAGAGACCACTAAAACCCAGATCCCCAAAAGTATGTAGGCACCTAGCTCCTATTGAAATCAGTGGGAGTTTGGTGCCTAAATACCTTGAGACTTTGGGCCCAAGTGCAGCATTCTCAGCTCCAAAACACATGCACTTGATCCCCCTCTGCTCCCATTTATTAACAGATGGGGTCCAGAAACCCTCTTCCTGCAAAATCGCAGCTACCACATTGCCTCCGACAGCTTCTCAGACCCGGCCACTTCCACTCGCTGCCTGGCATGCAACTCCTTCCTTGTGCGGCAGGTGCAGTTCCAGACTCTCGTGTTCATGACCAGTCATGGAGATGATGCTCAGGGCTTGTTTATGATGGTACCTAGGCTTGTGCTATCTCTTTTTGGTGGAGACTCGGCGTAGGGCACCACCAAGACGTGTATCCCAGGTCCCCAAGCAGCCAACAAGATGTTAATAAATGTATTATACCACCAACCCAGACTGGAGTCAGAGCAACAGCCTACTGAGAAGAAAAGGCTCTGCATTGCACAGGCAATCCCCAGAGCCAGGGAGTCCACTGAAATGTTTGCATTTATGCTGATTCCTCCTCCCCTCAAATAAAGAAACAGAAATGAAGAGAAATTCCCTTGAGGAGGAGGTCACCAGAAGGGATTCAGACTGGGCTGTGGGAGAGGATGCTCGTTCTTTGTCACTCACAACACGGAGATTGTGCACACTCAAACTGAATGGTCCCTAAGGGCAAAAATGCCATGCAGGCACTCAGGGAATCCCCAGGGAAAGGCACATTGCAGTCACAATGCTAGTTGCTCAGATATGCCCAGCCTGATTCTGTGAGATACAGCAATGAGACAGGCCCAGTACAGCTGCCCAAGCAGTAGAGTTTCCATACCACTGGAAATTCCAAGATTTCAAAATTTAATTTCATCCCAAAGTAGGATTAAGTTAAAGAAAATGAAGGCTGCTTTACTTCTGAATGAGAGCATCCACACAGGGAGTTAATGTGTTTTCACATCCTACCTTTAGTCAATTTGTATTAAATTTCCGGAGAGCTTAGCCCACACAGAGAAGCTATTTTGACATAAGCCAGGGTGTGAATTTAAAGTGCAATAGCTAATTAGCATGAACTGCCCATGTGGACACTTTTATTCTGTAGTAATAGCGCCTTTGGAGTCAATTAAGCTAATCTGCACAAAGGCATTCAGTGCAGAATATGTGTCCACATGGGGAGCTAGCATGCAATAGATATTCTGGGCTATTTCTCTGTATAGACAAGCCCCAAATTTCCCCATGTAGACATGCCCTGACATGGAGAGACAGAGCATAAGAGAGAAATTGTTTCCCCAGAGAAAATACCATCTCTTCCCCTTAGTGTTTTTTGCTTTTGCTCAGGATGAGTTCCTGAACTCCCCACGAACTCTCTGTAGTACCCTGTGTGTTCTCAGAAAAAACACAATCAAATTATTGTTGTCAGTTCACAACGAAAACACCCACTTGACTCTCAGTTCATCAGGGAATGTTTAGAACTAGGAAATTGAAACACAGCTGGAGAAGGATATTTGGGCTCCACATGCCTGAGCTTCCCAGACAAGATTTCAGGTTGTCGTCCTTCTAAGGTTTAGCCTATGAGTTTTCCCTCCTTTCCTTAGAGTTGTGTCCCTGGCCCAGCTACTGGAAAATAGCTCAATAATCCCTGAATGTTCTAGGTTTTGGAAATGCCAGGGGTGATTTGCAATTAAATGCCATCTAACATTGTTCAGCCTGACAAAGCCAAGCACCTTATTATTACACGGGCAGCAGAAATAACATGTGACCAGAGCTATACTGTGTTTCTCACATGGTTCAGAGAGGCAAAACACTGGAGTGTTTCCCTTCCACATTTCCATTCATCAAAGGATCACATCTTGCTTAGCCACATTAATTAAATAACAATAACACCATTGCTGGGAAGTTGGCTCTATTTACCTCGCTCCACAGATGTGGAAACTGAGACACACAAAGGTTAACTGAATGGCCTGAGTGTCTTGCTCACGGTTTCACTGTAACTCAGTGACAGAGCTTCAGAGAGAACCCAGGTGTCCTCCTGAGTGCCAGGCACCTGCTCCAACCAATCGTATTATGTATGAGTTATTTGTATTGCAGTAGTGCTCCAAAGAGCTTACGATCTAAGGGTATGGCTACGCTACCTGCCGGATCGCCGGGCAGCCATCGATCCAGTGGGGACCGATTTATCGTGTCTAGTCTAGACACGATAAATCGACCGGCAGAGTCGACAGGTGAGTGGCAGCAGTCGACTCACCGCGGGGAAGACACCACGGTAAGTCGATCTAAGTACGTCGACTTCAGCGACATTATTCACGTAGCTGAAGTTGCGTAACTTAGATCGATCCCCCCCCAGTGTAGACCAGGGCTAAGTGTAACAGGGCAGCCTGCCCCTTTAAGGGCCAGAGCCCTGGGACCTGGCAGCCCTGTCCAATGAGCCCTGCCCGGCTACACCTGTCCAGCCTGTACACCTGTAGGGCTGAAGAGGAAGGAGGCCCAGCAGTGCACAGGAGGGGGAAGCATAACACACAAGGGGCTGACTGGAGAGAGGAAAAGGAGCCTGAGGAGGGTGAAAGTTAAGCTCCGAGGGTAGGCAGAAGAATGCTTGACTCAGGGCTGGTCTACACTGAAAACGTACATTCGCTTACGCTGAGAGACGTACCAATGCCGGCCGAACTCCTGGTGCAGACGGTGCTAGGTCAAAGGAAGAATTCTTCCGGAACCTTCCCATCACTGCAGTGAGTGTCTACGCTGACACGCTCCTGTGTCGCAGCTCCAGTGCCGCTGTTGCGTTTTTAGTGCAGACATACCTTCCTAAGGGAGAAGAGAAACACTTGCGAAGCAGGGGCTGGGCTGAGGCCTCGTTTGAAACTGGTGTAAAGGCTCTGTGTCTTGTGTTTGTTTTGGGCTTGTGTTCCCCAGGAGAGGTGGGCTTTTCGCTAACGACGTAGCCAGAGGGCCAGGTGACTGCAGTGAGTCCCCGCGGTGAGTCCAGAAGGAATAGGGGGCTGAGCACAGCTGTAGAAGACCAAAGGAAACCAAGGATGAGCTACAGCAACACTTCACAATGTCACGAGAGGGAGTTCTGGGACGGTGAATGCCGGTAAGCTGGACATAAAAAGAGGAGTTTTTGAAAAAATGAGGCACCAGAGGACATTCCCTCTCTCCATTTGGGATGGCTGCCTGTATCACAAAGCTTCTTAAAGAATGTTTGTTTTTAATAATCTGGTTTTTTTTTCAGTGTGAGAGGAATACAACTGAGCCACATACAAGTTCCCTTTTTGGTTTTGCGAGTATAGCACTGGACTGGATCTTGGGCTTTCTGGATTCAATTTCTATCTCTGTCACAGAGTTTACGTGTGAGTTAGGGCAAACCACACAGGGCCGCAGTTTCAAAAGTGCTGGGAATCAGATTCTCAAGTGCTCAGAACCCACTACTGGGGTCAAATTTCCAAAAGAGCTCCACTCCCATCTAGGCACCTTACAAAGGGGCAGGTTTCCTAAGTGCACAACTCTCAAGGTGCTCAGGTCTTTTGAAAATTCCAGCCCCAATATCTAACATAAGAATGGCCAGAACATCAATGCCTTTGCTTCTATTTAAAAAGGTTAAAAACAGGGCCGGCCAGAGGATTCAGGGGGCCTGGGGCAAAGCAATTTTGGGGGCCCCTTCCATACACAAGACTTGCAATACTATAGAATAGTATATTCTCGTGGGGGCCCCTGCAAGGCCTGGAGCAAATTGCCCCACTTGCCCCCCCCCCCAACCCCACTGGGTGGCCCTGGTTAAAAATGTCCAGGAGAAAAGGTTTTGTTCAACCCAAAACAATATTTTCCCACCTTTTCTGGATTTTTCAGTTTTTCAGAACTGCCAGCAAGGTGGGGGGGGGAATGTTATTTGCACAGTTCTGCTTGAAAGTTCACCTAAAATATTATGATTTCAAAGAAAGCTCATTTTATAGGCAGCAGGTTTCTAAATCCTGTCTCTCTAGAAGATGCACCCATGGCCTCTGAGAAGTCTTCAGTAAAAAAAAAAGAAATGAGAGTAGAATCCCAAGCTGCAGTTCCCAGGGCCGTTCTCTGAACAAGTGCTAAGGTTTCACCTCTGCTCAGTCCCGCAGCTCACTCTCCTTGGGAAATCAGCTGAAATAATAAGCGAATCCACATTTATTTTAATACAGCTCCGAGTCTCTGTCTGTAATGAATGGATTGCTCCTAGTTTTCTGTGTGTGTGTGTGAAAACACATCCTTCTAAGCTGCCAGGATGTTATCAGTTTCCCATCAACCGGAGATTAGTGCTAGAGGCTGAGACCTTACGGAGGCGCCCAAGTCAAACCTTCCCTGATATAAAAGAGCTCAGGGTCTGGGAGTGGGGAGGGGGACAAAACAGGCAGGAACTAGGATTCTAATGAAAATAACGGTTCTACTTTAAATAGGAGAGGGGTTATTTTGCAGGTGAGTGTGAGCTGTATCCTTCTATATACAGATCAAAGGCCAGTCACACCACAGTAACCACAAATATTAAATAGCAAATGGTCTCACGCTCCAGAAAATATGCAGGTGAAGGGCTGTCGTTGCCAGAACAGCAGTAAGATACTCTGATCATTGCAGGAGAACGTGGGAGCAGGCATCTTGCTGCCTGCGACCCAGGCACATTTGCCAGGTGAGGGGGCCATCCCTCTCTTTGCACAGAAGCATTTCACATACTGCCCCAGTCAAAGCATGATAGCCTCCTGGTGCCGGTGGAGGGGGCTCGGCCACACTGCCAGTCTCTGCCCAGTGGTGCCCCCACACCAAAACCCTAGGTCGCTGATTGGATTGGTGAAGCCACTCAATAGGAACGCCACCGAGGCAAGGTGCAAGGAGGCTAAAGGATCCACAAACACCCTCTGTACCCTGTTGTAAGAACGGCCATACTGGTCAGACCATCTATCCCAGGATCCTGTCTTCCGACAGTGGCCAATGCCAGGTGCCCCAGAGAGAACGAACAGAACAGGGCAATTTATCAAGTGATCCATCCCCTGTCGTCCAGTCCCAGCTTCTGGCAGTCAGAGATTTAGGGACACCCAGAGCATGGGTCTGTGTCCCTGACCATCTTGGCTGGTAGCCATTGATGGACCCATCCTCCGTGAACTTATCTAGTTCTTTTTTTGAAGCCAGTTATACTTTTAGTATTGACAACATCCTCTGGCAATGAGCTGCACAGGTTGACGGTGTTGTGTGAAGAAGTGTTTCCTTATATTTGTTTCAAACCTACTGCCTATTAATTTCATTGGGTGATCCCTGGTTCTTGTGTTATGTGAGGGAGTAAATAACACTTCCCTATTTACTTTCTCCGCATTATTCATGATTTTATAGACCTCTATCATATCCCCACCTCAGTCATCTCTTTCGAAGCTGAAAAGTCCCTGTCTTTTTAATCTCGCCTCATACGGAAGCTGTTCCATACCCCTGATAATTTTTGTCACTCTTTTCTGTGCTTTTTCCAATTCTAATACATCATTTTTGAGATGCGGCAACCAGAATGGCACACACTATTCAAGGTGCAGGCGCACCGTGGATTCATAGAGTGGCATTGTGATATTTTCTGTCTTATTATCCATCCCTTTCCTAATGGTTCCTAACATTCTGTTCGCTTGTTTTGACTCCTTCGCTGCCACAGGTCACCTCATAGCCCACTACTGACCTTCCCTCTTGGTTTCCTTGGGGGCATCCCCTCCATCCCTGACAAGGGTTTCTTGCTTCTTCACCACTTTATACCATGTGACTCACATGCCATCCCTTCAGCGGGGAGCATAGAGCAGCACCTTGTGTCATCATTTACCCCTGTGCAAAGGGCACGTAAAATGTTTGTACAGTGCCCAGCACAACAGGGGTCCTGTGACTAGGGCCCCTTGGCACTACACCCAGGCAAATAATGATGCTACCCACTCAGAACCGTAGTGTTTTTTCACACTCACTTTGCACTGAGGTAAATGGCTGCACCAGAGAGAATCTGACCCTGTATCTCGAGTGACCAAAGGGTGGCTGGTCAGGCCATGCTTATGGGCAAGGATCTTGGCATTGAAGTCAATGGTGAAATTCTCATTGATGTTAATGGTGCAGGATCAGGGCCTCAGAGTCAGAGCATCATCCAAATCCCTGCAGAAACTGCAGCCTAGCACACATTTTTGGCACATGCCATTCTGGCTGCCCTCCAGCTTCCCTCTGCTTATGGCCTTAGCTCATCTCCATGTATGCCTGGGAAGATGCTGGTAAATACAATGACCTGCCTTTATGCAGGAGGCACAGATGCCATGCTCAGGTGTCCAGGCACCCAGGCTTTGCACTCTGGTGCTCAGATGCCCACATGTTTGAACTGGGAGGCAGCAGGGACTGGTCATTTTAACCCTTCTGCAGTGCTGAGCCCTGGATCAGGCGGTTCCCCTGAGAGGGACAACACAAACTGAGCAAGTGCCGCCCAACCATCCTACCTGTTGCTCCCCTCCCATTTGTGACCCGGTAAAGGATGCAAACATTTGCTGTGATTTGTAAAACCATCCATGTAATTAGACAAACGAGTTAATCGGAAGGATTTATTCCTGGGAAAGTGTCTCCTAGTGGCACTAACACCTGACACAAGGGGGTCATTATCACAGGATAATGGACCTTATCAAGATTAAGCTCTGTCAGGACGCAATTCAACACACTCAATTATCTCCTAATCAGGGCCGATTTGTCAGAGGTTATTGCCCCGAGGAATCAATTAGATTATATATACACATCATTAATATTTTATGGGAAAATCATTCACAGGAAAGTGTTAAATACGTTTTACACCTTCATTTCCCCCACGCCCTCCAGGGGAAAACAGTCCCTTAGTAACCCACTCCTCAGTTGAGTTCTCATCCCATTGTGCTGTAGTGTAGGCAATTCGAAACAAGTCATGGTACTGCTGAGCTGCACCACTGCAGATGCAGCTTCTCTAGAGGTGTGAATGATGGCATGTCCTCTGGCACTGTGCCGTTGGGAGGCGATGGGAGTCCATCATTACTTTGTGCACAGCCTTCCCTTGACGTGCATGAGAGCCAATGCTGGGGAGAGGCGTATAAGCCAAGAGGAGAGAAGGTAGCACTGGTGGGGGAGGGCTGAATGGCTGTGAGGCTGTCACATGGAGCCTTTCCCCTGTAGATCACTGGTGAAAAATTCTGCTGATGTCAGAGGTGAATGAATGCTTTCACCAGCTGAGGGACAGCCTACATCAAATGAGTTTGTGGTCTCAATCCAGGCACTTGTGTCCATCCCCATCATAGCTGGTGGTAATTATCAGGTTTAGCCAAGAAATCAGCAGGGCATGGATACTGAACTTCCTTCTCAGGCCTGTGCTGCAGACAGAGCCCAGGGCTAGGAATCTCGCACCTTGCGCAAACACCACAGTCACTTTGAGAGAAAAAAAGAGTCGTTTGGCATGAGTGGGATGCACCATGCTGGTGATGTCTGGTGCAGGGGCTAACATTTATATGTCTGAGTGGTAAGGGACCACACACACTATAAACAGTCCCTTCACATTCCTTGATTATAGCGAATAGATGTGTGATTCGGTGCCCTTTCTAGTGCCTGAGTTTAGCAATTATGGGATTAAATGCTATGGGGTTTGATCCATGCTGTGGCCGAAAGGGGGCTGTTGCCTGGCAACAACACCTGTAGAACATTAAGCATCTTCCTTTTGCTCTTTAAACTCATTGTGGAGAAAATCGGGGGTGGGGGAGAGTGGGAGGAGCCCATCCTTTGGGGAATGGTGCATGATGAATGGAAGGTGGGAGAATGGAGCAGGACTGGTTGAAAAGACCCCAAAATTGTACAGTCCTTCTGGTCTACTGGCTCTGCAAGATCATGTGTCTCAATTGCTTGGTGCAGAGTGCCAAGTACTTTGTCCCCATGCTATTGGTCTATGGGCTGGGAATGTTAACTACTTGTATTATTAATAATAATTATTATTAATAATTACTTGTATTATATTCTCTCACACCAAGATCAACTTCACTGAAGCCAAGGAAAATATGCTAGTGTTGTAAATACATGAGGAGTGTGAGGTGAATCAGACTCTCAGGTTTTGATCAATAAATGGAAGGGAAGGATGGCCTGGTCAGCAATGGATTTTTCCATCCCATAAATAATTTTGAGTTTGTAAGAAAGTTTTCATCCTGAATTGGGATGAAAAGCCAAAATTTCATATAAAAAATGTGAACTGAAATTGTGAAAAAAAAGTCAGGTCAGTCAAAATGTTTGATTTCAATAAATTCAAAACGTTTCAGTTTGGTTTAGCCTTCTTTAAAAATATGAATATAAAATAAAGGAAATCTTGGGATAACCACTTTGAAATGAAAAATTAAAACCTCTTGTTACAAAATTGCAGAAATGGGGTAGTTTTACATTCTCTAAACTTTTTTTTCAGAATTAAATTTTATGAAAATCGATGTGATTTCGTGCAGAATTTTGATTTAGTCAAAACTGCATTTTCTAACAGCAAAGTGTTTCGACAAAAAATTTCCAACTAGCTCTAGCATCAGACTCGGAGTTTTATTCCCTGTTTGGCCACTGACTTCCTGTGTTTATATTCCAGCTTCAGTTCAGCTCTTGGGTGTACGGCTGGCTCAGGGATTGGTGAAAAGTACAGAGCCTATCACTTCAAGATCACCAGTTCACCAATGGCCAGGTAAGGAGAATTATACCTACAGTGTTTTTATCTAATAACAGTGCAGGGTCCTATGTGAAATGAGTTGGAAGCCTTGTAATACCTAGTGAACCAGTTTCCACAAGTGAGAGTAGCCAATTGTCATTCTCTTTGGGAGTCTGATCAGAGAGGGTAAAGTCTGAAGAGTCCTTGAAAATGAATGCCACTCTCACCCAAAGAGGTGATCCAGGGCAGAGCCCAGGCACCTTTCACCAACCTCAGATTCACTCTAAAGCTTCGTCTGTGTGCAATTTCAGTTTCCATGCTACCTGCATGTCCCTTTCTAGAGTCCCAGAAAGCAAATGTGGTGTGAAATTGTTCTCACAAAACGTTCTCGTCTCCCCGCACAACACACTTCTACATACCCTGCAGTTATTTTAATGCTCTGAGTTATATTTGACTAAATCCATATCATTTTGGAGCTTAGCAACTTTGCTATTTTACCAAGTAAGAGGTTTGAGTATTACATGCTCCAGAGTCTTGCATATAGCCAGTTGGAAAACATTTGGTGGTGTTTCTGCTGAAAGTTTAAACAAAAACAATTCATTTTCATCAACATTTTCCTGCAGAAAATGTTGACATTTTCATCAAAAACAGAACAATGTTGGCCAAACAGTTTTTAGTTTTCAGTTTTTCAGCAAAACGTCTAACTTTTCCATGGAAATCAGACACTTTACCCCCAAAATTGAGTTTTATGGAAAACACAATTATCCACCAAAATCAGATTTTATGGACAGTTTCTGCCCAGCCCTATATGTGAGACACTGGTAACTTTGGGCTTGATCCTGTGATGGCTGCTGATTGGCTAACAACCGGGCACACTGTTAGTCTGGGCTTTAGCACCCTATTACTTTGATATTCAACCCTCTCATCAGCCACTTGTCTGATATGTGTTACCCATTAAATGAAAGTTATTTGGGTAGGGTCTATGTTTGTGCATCATCTTGCACAATGGGGCTCATTTGGGATTATGTGCACTAAGACGTCAGTCTGCAAATAAACTAAAGAGTAGTGTTTCTGATTATCTGAGTCACTTCTGATGTCAGAATTCCATCACTCAACAATGAGCTTTCCCCATAACAATTTCAAAATCGAACCATAATGGGCTCTTCACGTATTGCCATACAGTAATTGCCTGAGTATGATGGCCCTTACCAAGTTCTTGCTTGGGTCTCTCTCTCACAACTCAATGGGATGAGCCATTCCCTGCAGGCTGATTTTTCAAAACACAGCTTTCCAAAGGAATCAGGTCTCCAGGGAATGGAGCTACAGTACAAGGAGGTGAGTTCCTTCCAGCATGCTGAAATCCTCAGGACCTCACTGAATGTGGACATGGAAAGAATGGAACATTTTCAAATACCTACAGGTATGTTAACAAAAACCAAATCTGTATCTTCACATCTCACTTTTTTCATCTGCTAGATGCAAAAAAACCAAGCATTTCACATTCATGGGAATTGACATATGATATAATTTTTTTAAGAAGTTCTCTGTTCCCTCGGCAGTTTTGATGTGAATATTAATACTAACATAATTTCATGATGATTAGAGAACACAATTAGGGGCTATTAATAATGACACAAATAATGACATTTAAGGCCTCATTTTAATTTGAGTAATATTCTGTCTGGTGGTATTTAAACAGTTCTGTCTAGCACAATTACTGAGGGGCCAAGGTGCAATTGCCTCATCACAATATCAATCATGCCACTCCTCACCAAGGCCTGCCCCACACAAAAAGAACTGGCGGTTCAGAGTCACGCAGCATGAGAAAGGCAGCTGAAAGAAAAGGGGATTTTCAATAAGTTGGGCTGTTGCATTGTAGTTTCTGGAGGGACGTGGGCAGCAGACTGGTAGCTTTGTGAATGTACATGTTATCTTGGTGGTTCACAGATGAAATGAAGTCAGTGGCTTCTTAGGCTGGTCTGGGGTGAGAGTCTGCATCGCAAAGGACCAGATTCTGATACCTGTGTTTGTGTTGAATGGCACCATACGCCACTAATACTTCCTTTGACGACAATGAACTTGTGCTATAAGGTGCTACTCGGCCTGAGGGAGGGTATCACAATCTGACCCAACATGCACAAATAAGCATTATTGTCAGACTCTGCTGAAGCAGTTAGCAGGGGGCACTGCAGGTCAAAATCCAAGTGACAGTGCTATTGGTAGTGGGTCAGGACTGGCGTGTCAGAGGACAACACAGCTCAGGATTGAGGTAACCTTGGTAGAGCAATTTGGAAGCTCAGGACTGGAGTCCAGCTATCTCCCTTCCCACCACATCTCATTGTAACATCTAGGTGAGCTGGGTTCTATTCATGCCCTGCTGAGAGACTTTGGGCAGGTCACTCTGCCTCCCTGTGCCTCAGTTTCCCCATCTGTAAAATGTACCCATTTGTAAAGCCCTTGGAGAGCTACCAATGAGAAAAGTGCTATATAAGAGCTAGGTATTGTTAGGGGCAGGGAGGATCTGGCATACATTGGCAGGGTTTTATAAGGGAGGCTTGCACCATACTTGCCCATGCTACCTCAGGCTGCAGTGCTTCTCAGCTGCCTCTGACTCTCAGAAGCTCCTAATTTAAGAAGGATTTGCAGGAAATGATCTGAATTCTGAAGTCACTAGCAAAATGCCATCTAATCTTCTCCAAAATCTCCAAAATGCCAAGTCTCATATGCTCCCTATGGTATTAACCTAATGGAGTCACCCTTGCACATACCTCCACTGAAGTCAGGCATTGAAAACACCCAGTCTCCTCTACAATATACTCACTGCCAAGATCAGCCCTTGCTGTGCTAATGTGGGTTAATGGAAACCTCCAAATCAATTTTCACTCCCAGAAGAAAATCCACCTGGTTTAGGCAGCAGAGGCTGTAATACTGGAAATGGCTCTGGAACTTCTTTTTAAAAGGTACATTGTAGTTCAACAAAGAGAGGGTTAAGTGAAACTTTTCTGGGTAATTGACTTGGTCTGTATCCATTGCCCCCAGGAGAGCACCAGGCTCTGACACACAGCAGAATGGTGTGAGTTCTCTGCAGAGACGGGCGCTGCTTTGTCGGACAGGGGGAATGGTAATTTCTGTGATAGTGCTCACCCTCTCAGCAACAAACTCATGTCTGTCTGAATCCTTGATGCCGAGGCTCTGGGAGCACAGATGATAATGCTGAGGTGTTACTTTTATCATCCGACACTGGGCTCTGTGCAATACTAAACCAGTGACTGATTTCCACTGAACCATCCCAGGCGATCTTTGTCACACACATGCGGTATCTGACTCTTTCTGCTGCAGGAGTTCCTCTAGCTGCTTCAGACACCCTAATGTATTTTACAGAGAGGAAATGCGGATAACTCCACATGCTGCACATTGCTTACACATCAGGTTCTTCACATGACCTCACAGCAAGAGCCCAGGATGAACTCTACATATGATTTTTGCTATCATCAGTGGACACTGGTTGCCACATCTGCTCCAGGACTCAGGATGACTTTTACCTGATTATACCACTATTATTACTACTATAATTATTTGCATTACAGTAGTACCTAGAGGCCGCTGACTGAGGATTACTGCCCCATTGTGCTTGGCGCTGTACATGTATTATATATACACATGTAACACATTCCAATAAGTAAAGAATTTTTAATAAGCTCCTAAATCAAACAGCCCTTGGACCTCCTGCATTTTCATTGTAGTGAAATTCTGTTCAATCAGACTTCAGGTTTCACTGGCAGCATTTTCAAAAAAAAATCAGCCACCCAATTTTGCATGCACGGTTTTGTGCCCGCAGTTATTTGCAAGTGCAAAACTTTACCACTGCTCCTAAAAACCAGGTGCTTTGAGCTCTGACTGCCTGATTTACGGGCACAAATAAATAAGTTTGCATGACAAAATCAGGCCAAGATTTTTCCAAAGCAACTAGTGACCTTGGGTGCATCAATTTTTGGGGTGCTCATACTGAAGCATCTTAAAGGATCTGATTTTCAGAGGGCAGGAACTGAGAACTTGCTGAAAATCAAGCCTTCTGGAGGTCTCTCTATTAGTACTCCTGGTGTAAGCAAAGGGAGCGAGCGAGCAACTACTACATCCCTGCTGCTTTGATATTTTGGATGGATAGCTCCTTGAAGAGAGACTATGGTGACTGAGCCACACAGCACTCCTCTCTAAACAAGATGCTGCAGCTACCCTCCAGCAATAGAAAATGTGATTTATTGAAAATTGTGTTAAAATTGTGTTCCATCGCTTTAAATTCTAGTGGTTTTCCTAGTCCTATTTGCAGGCTAGGGGGCTCTGTAGGGAAGTGTGGGATCAGAGTCAGTCTACGCCAGCCAGCCTAGCGTAAGGTGGGGTGAGTTGTGCTGCTCTGTTTTTTTGGGAGCAGCCTGCTTTGTCTCTCTCTGCTTTATTTTTATTATTCCATATTTATCATCAGTTTTCTCTGTTATGTTCAATGCTTAAACACAGAGATGTTAGATAACAAAATACTTTTGCTGGAAAGTTGGAACATAATTCTACTTTGTTTTTTAGAGTTCAGAATGATGACATAAAAGAACCCAGAAACAGAGAAAGAGAGAAAGCAGGTTGCTTCCCAAAACAGGCTGGCTGGCTGCAGACTAACTCTGATCACACAAGTATCAGAGGGGTAGCCGTGTTAGTCTGGTTCTGTAGAAGCAGCAAAGAATCCTGTGGCACCTTATAGACTAACAGACGTTTTGCAGCATGAGCTTTCGTGGGTGAATACCCACTTCTTCGGATGCAAGAAGTGCTTCTTCGGACTTGCATCCGAAGAAGTGGGTATTCACCCACGAAAGCTCATGCTGCAAAACGTCTGTTAGTCTATAAGGTGCCACAGGATTCTTTGCTGCTTCTGATCACACACACTTCTTCTCTACAGAGCCCTCTGGCCTGCAGGCAGGACTAGGAAAACCTCTGAAAATTTAAAGTGATAGATCACAATCTTAATACAGTTTTCAATACATCATAGAAAATAGCATGTTCAATTTAGGTGAAGAAAGAAAAGAAATCGAGGTGCTATTTTGGCAAAACAATAAGCATACAGTTTCTCAAGTGAAAGCTACACCAAGACTGTATAAAGGGAGCAGTTAGAGGAAGATAGACATACTGGAGAGACATAAGCCCAGCTGAGAATTCCTCTCGCCATCCAACAATGGTATAGTATTACACTTCTCAGTGAATGATATACGTGGGTTGTTACACCAAGCAGCCAACACTGGACACTTGAGAAAGTAGATTCCAGTCTACAATAGCTGGCTGGCGATGTGCTGAGAATATTGCCTAACATGCTGACTGCTATTGCCTTATTGTTTCCTGTTACCCCCCTGTCCGTCGTCTCTTGTCTCATACTGAGATCGGAAGCTCTTTAGGGAAGGGACCATCTTTTTGTTCTTTGATCATACAACAGCCACCACAATGGGGACCTGATCCACGATATGGCTTCCTGAGTGCTACAGAAATACAAATAATAAAGACGGATCATTAGTTTGCACCAGGCTGGCAATTATGTTCCTAGGAAGTAAGTGGCTGGAAATGACATACAAAGCAGATTGATGCAACCAGTACTGCCCTTAGCAGAAAGGGCCAACTTCCCCAACAGCATAGAAGTCATGTTAATCAGCTGTCTAAGTACTCAGTCTCAGACAAGGTTCCCCTCTTCCTGTACAGTTCAGTGCCACTGTTTAACTTATCCTCCCATTTGGTAACAAACTCCAGACGTAGTCTGACAATGCCATCGGGCGAACAAAGACCTTAGCTTTTGACAGTGAATGAGGCACTTCGCTCAGAGGAGTGGGAAGAGTCCTTTGTATAGATGGAAAAATCCACCAAACAAGTTATTACGCTTAAATGAAACAATGCAGAGGGTTGCGGGGGTAATGCTAACATTTAATGAGTCACAGCATTATTGGCTTCACAGCTGAACAGTGGCACAGTAAATAAATGCTGCTCCTGAACAGTTCCTGCCTGTCAGACAACCATCATTTCTGGCAGCCTCTCAACCTCTTTGGTCTTCCTCCACTCAAGCAATGCAGCGTAAAGCAGCTCTTCCTTCTGTCTGGTTCAAGAAGAGAGTTTATTTTCAAGCAGTCTGGTATCTCTGATGTGGGCTTGTCTTTCATGCAGGTTTCTCACTCTTTTACTCTTTCCTTCTCCCATCACTTTTTCATTCAACTTTTTTCTTGTCTTTTTAGAGCATATGAACGTGAGCATCTTCCAGCCAGGCATAAGTGAGAGCAAGCACTGTGCACGCTTTGCACGCACACACAAAGACTCTCTCTCTTGCCAGTGCACTTCTGTCCTGATTGGCAGCAATCTCAGCTCCTCCAGTCCTTGGCCCATCCAGCTCTGCCAATGCACCTCAGTCCTGACCTGCAGCAGCTACTGCTATCCTGGTCCCAGACAGCACCTCCACGGGCAATAGCAGGGCTTGACTGAGTTGTGTGGCAGGGGGCCCCTGGGCTCAGACTGATGGCTGGGTGCCCCAGATCCAGGCGTGCAGTGGGGTGGCTGGCGGTGTCCTCTAAAGGGAGGTTGGCCATGTGTTTGCTGACACCCTAAGCCTTTTAGCACCATCCCTTTTACATCCAGCTCTGTCTTTTCTGAGCCTTTGCTAAAGTGAAGAGACCCAGTCCTTTCTTCCTCCTCGCAACCCCACACGATGCAGGTAACTCCAGTAGGAGTCACTCCTGTGCCACTTGGTCCCCATCTCCCCATGGTGTTGCTGCTGCATGCAGCTCACTGGCGCCCTGCAGCCAAACTGGGAATCCTGGCTTCTTGCTCCGACTGCTGATCATGAAAACAAGGCCCAGGTTTTTGGGCTGGCAGACAAAAAACATCTCTGCTTTTGGCTGCGAACAGGCTCTCAACCTTGCAGCTTAGGATGCAAGTAGCGTAGCATCCAGAGCCGCACAGCTGCAGGGAGCAATTCAGGAATTGCCTTGCTGGACTACAGAGTGCCAATTTTTCAAATCTAGAGCCATTTTCTGTATTACAGCCTGCACCACTGAAGCCAGGAGGGATTGTCTTCGGGGAGCACAAATGGATTCAGAGGTTACCATTAAGCCACATTAGCGCAGCATGGCAGGGAGGGAACATATCAAGGCCTGGCCTCAGTGGAGCTAAGAGTGAGCTTGAGGGATACCCCAGTATCATAGGACACATGAGTGAGTGTGAGAGAGAGACCGAGGCAGAGCACATTATGGAGACCGGGAAGGAGGGCTACTAATATTTTCCTAGTAGCTGCTGGATTCAGAGTTTCCAACCATATTGTTAAAAATTTTAAACCTGTTCTTATCAGTTTAATCTGGGCAACTCTGAAGTTTATGAAAGTAACCAGCTATTGGGGGTGAATGGAGCAGACATAGGGTGGGAAACTGCCATTCATGAACCTGGTGCAGTACTGCACCTCTGCTATTCCAGGTCCCACCTCTGCTAATCCACCTTATTCCTGCCCTGTGCCCCCTGAGTCCTGACCTCCCCTCCCACCCAGCCTGTGCACCTCCATCCTGACATACAGCACCCGCTACTTTCCCAATCCTGTCCTCTGCTCTGCAAAGGACCTACAGCCAGACCCTTGCTACTATCCCAAGATTGGATGTGGAAAAAATAAAAAAAAAAGAGGCCTGAGTCCCATTAAACTCCTTTCACTTGTGACTCAACTTTGAGCACAGCTGTCCAAAGCAGAAAGACTAATGCATTAATCCCTTGCACAGCTCAGCCCCCTCTAAGGGCAAGCATTAGTGTTAATGTGGGACAGGGCGGTGCTTTCCCCACCCCCTCATGTTTGCAATCTTGGCTAAGTGCTCTCAGCTGTGGAAGCTGCAGCCCAGGAGGGCTGAGTGGGAGTGAAGTTATATAATGGGTGGGTGCAGCAGAGGCTTGGAGAGGAGATGTGGTTGGAAGCTCCTCATAAAGTGAACTGCTGCTTCAGAGTCTGCCTGATTCCACTAATTCTAGGGATCCTCCCATAGCAAGCACCCCAGCCTTCATTGCTCTGGTAAGTCTTAGCTGTTCTGCTCTTGTATTCTGCCCCCTTCTTCCCCAAGCAGGTGTAAATTAAAGCTGGAGCAATGGAACAGCAGATTTGGGGCCTGTGGAGGTGTAAGGTATGGCTCTAAGAATGGGGGACACAGCCAGTGAGAACTGGGGTCTGCTTTGAGTTAGCAGGGCTGGGAGACAGAAGCCCCTTTTGAAAGGAGAAGCACTTTAGGAGTGGGAGTTTTTTGGCTTCTCTTTCTCTGGATTAGAGAAGGACTCTATTCAGTTTTACTCTTTTTGTACCTTAGTGGGGAGTCCCCTCCATGACCCCCTTGAAATCACCCAGCAAATGTAATTCCCTTTTGCAAGTTACTCCAGACTGGTTACAAAGCATTTTCCTCTCATTGGAGAGAACCAATCAGCTAAGGGGACCTGCCTACTGAGTTCTGCTCTGCAGCAAGGCTTATACCTGCTGGGCTAAGAAGTTGCTGCCTGACTAGGAAGGAAGGGTGAGTTTTGAAATGGCCCTGGCAGGTGGGTTGGGATGCCTTGCACCAGTGGAAATGTGCATGTTCACCCTGGGTCTGCCTTACTCAAGAGCCTACTGAATGGTGCTTGGAAAGGGAGATATGGTACTGCGAAGTGCTGACAGGACACTGATGTCAACACAATATTCCACCTTGATGAGCTTTCATATATAAAGTTATTTAATGAATTAGTTAATTAATGAGTGGAGTTTGATTGATGGCTCATACGGTGTTCTCAGTAGGGTGAGCCTGACCCTGGGACATTTTCTGCTATTGCCTAAATGCATCTCCTCATTGGTCTGAAGCACTGTGTGTTCTGGCAATTTGCATGCATTTAATGTAGCTCTTTAATAGGATGTAATGTTAGTGAAAAGCCAAAAGCACAGCAGCTGTAACTTAAAAGACAGCCCCATTACTGCAAGCCTTATAATTAGGGGAAGAGGGAGACTTGCTCTGCCATATGTTAAGCCTCTTTTGAAGTTAATAGCTCTGTAAGATTTTGCAATTTAAAAAAAATTAGTCTTGAAGAATGATGACAAGGCTCTTCAATGAGGTGTCCCAAACCAGGGGCTGGGGATACTCTATCCCCTCACAGTCCAGTGGGAGGCACTTGCTAAGATGTGACTGGTACAGGGAGGTACTAGCAGGAATCCTCCTCTCCCTTGTCCTGTTCCTTCATCATTTGTGTCTTCTCACCCACTCCATTGCCTCTTTTCTGCTTTCATCTGCCCATTCATCTTTCACCCTGCCCCCACCCCGCCCTCCAAAGGCGAATATGGCTTCATTTTACAGGGCATAAGCAACTTGCATGTGCTGCTAGCACTCTGCTGCTCTGCTTCATTTTCTCAGTGCCAGGTATGTTGTACCAGTAAGATTATCCAGTGGCAGCTGCTGTCTCCAGGTCCAAAGTCTAGCAATTAACCATCACTGTGGTTCAAGCAAAGAATAACCTATTGTGCAGCACTTTCCTCAGATCATTGCCCTTGCTGCCTGTGCTACTCGCTTCCCATAAACTTAAATCATCAACAGTTAGTGTCTCGTCAGAAGATGAGCTCAGTAAAGAGTGTGGTTTAGTGGCTAGAGAAGGGCACTGGGAGCCAGGACTTGTGGGATTTGGCTCCTGGGGAGGTGAGTGTGGTCTAGGGACTAGCACAGGGGGCCAGGGGTTGGGTTTACTGATTCTTGGGTGGAGAAGTTTGAACTAAGAGCTAGAGCTGACAGGCCATGGTTCAGAACTAGATTCTTAGCTCTCACTGACTGCATTATTTTGGGCAAATTACTTCACCTTTCTGGGCCTCAGTGTTCTCTTCCATATAATGGAGCCAGTAAAATACTTCAGAGGTGTTGTGAGCCTTCTGCTTCTGAAGTGTTAAAAGTCCTCTGGTGAAAATTGTTGTGAAAGTGCACATGTTTTATTATTGTTACACACGAGGGGTGTCTGGCAGACTGCAGCCAAGAGCCCTGTGCAATCTATTCAGTATCTGATGCCTGGCACATCAGGGCCTTTTGGTGACCCTGAGGTTCACACCAAATATCAGCCAATGTGGGTTGCCCAACTGAACCCTCCTCTGGGCAGGGACTAGTATCTTCCTCTGTTGAAGTGCTCCTAGTGCTCTGTAAATGACCAGGGATAACAGTACCTGGCCAGTGAGGGACTCCCAGTATATGTAGCATTGTCATTTACTATCACCACCTCACTTCCTGTTCTGTGACCTTGCTACAAGCAAGCAGACCGTCCTCCCCTCTGCTGCTCTCCCCAAGCTGCCCATCCGGCAGGAGTTTCTGCTTTAGCCATGTAGGGTTGAGCCTAGCTTGTCACCCTCCAAGGCACCCAGTGGGCCCTCCTCCTTGGGGAGGGAGTGAGTTAGAGGACAGGTTTGGAGCCCAGAACTGCCACTGCCAGACACTTCAGTTCCCCAATGTGTGTGGTTTGCTACTACTGCATCTGGAGGCTGTTCTTCACCCCAAATCAGGCCTGAAGGCTGCCCAGCACCACCTCCAATCTCAACAGTTCCTTCTCCTGTCACTTCTTCCCTCCTAAGGTTGACTTTTATGCTCACAACCCATCCCTGTCACTGTCTTTCCACCTCCTTCCAAGGTGCCTAGGAGCTCCCTGCTGGTGCATGTGATCAAACTGCAAGGTCATTGGAGTCAATAGAAGCTGTGGGCCAGCAACCCCCAGGCTATATATCCATTGTAGTGACTAGCACAGAAAGAGACCTATTCCCTTTTGCATTTGGCACCATAGAAAATCCAGTTAGTGGGCAACTGAGTTCCTAACTTGTGCTCTTTGTTCTCACATTGTTCCCCTTACGCACCACCTTCCACTAAACAGATTGTGGGATGGGCAGAAGCCCAGATGATCCAGTGTTGAAACATGGGAGTTGATCCGAATTCCAGATGAGAAATACTCCAGTTGTTCTGCCTTTGATTTGTATTTTTTAAAGGAGTGTGTGACAAATGAATGGCTTAACTGCAGTTACTTTGGGTGTTTAATGAAGAACACTTGCAGTCCCCCCAAAACAGCCTACAGAACTACATTAAATTTGCCAGTGGCTGCTAAACAAGAGATGACTCTTCTGGTCTTCCTTAACTATAATTTGTTTCCAAGTGCATCTAGTGCTTTGAAAAGAGATAGGAAGAAGATTGGTGAGGAGGGGAGTGCTCTGTAGCAGTGGTTCTCAGCCAGGGGTATGTGTGCTGTTGGGGGTACACAAAGGTCTTCCAGGGGTATATCAACTCATCTCAATATTTGCCTAGTTTTACGACAGGCTACATAACAAGCAGTAGCAGAGTCAGTACAAACTAAAATTTCATAGACTTGTATTTCAGTGTATAGTGTAGAGCAGTATAAACAAGTACAATATTTATATTCCAATTGATCTATAATTATATGGTAACAATGAGAAAGTCAGGACATTTTCAGTAATAGTGTGCTGTGTTGCTTTTGTATGTTTGATTTTGTAAGCACCTTTTTAAGTGAGGTGAAACTTGGGGGTATCCAAGACAAATCAGACTCCTGAAAGGGGTGCAGTAGCCTGGAAAGGTTGAGAGCCACTGCTCTGGAGGACTCAGGCTGTCTCTTTCCAGTGTTACCTTGTGGTTTGTGCACAGGACTGGGAATCATGAGGGACCCAAGTTCTAATCCCAGCTCTGGTACCAACACTTAATGTGGAATGGGGCAAGTCACTTTACCACTACCTTCATTCCTCCATCTGTAAAATGGGCCCAGTTAATAACAATGTGACTAATTACTAGTTAAGGTCTATGCAGTGTTTTGAAAATAGCAATCCTATAAGAATTTCCAAGTATTACCTTTCTTTTGTTGGTTAACTTTCTCTTAATAATGGTGTCCTTCCTTTATCTTTCATTCTTCCTTTGTGGTTGCATTCCATCTAATTTCTCAGCTGCTCTGAGGTTTCATTAAGGATATACTGACATACACATCCTTATATCTGGTATTTGCTGTGTTTAGGGTGTTTGGATGCACTGGAAAATTTAAAATGAAATACACTTGAAACCACCAAGTTCTGACCTTGTTTGGTGAGATGGGGGGGTCAAATTTCTTCCACTTGAAATGGGGTCACTTGGCCTGAAATTCACAGAAAGGTTCACAAATGTTTTGGTGACTGTGGACCAGGCTTTGAGTTTAAGTTCATGCAGTTTTGCTCTAGTTTGGAAAACTATTACTTTAAATGTTGCTCAGGATGTGCAACTCACTCACACAGCATGACTTGCTAGATGTTTTGCATATGATTTCTGTTGGGTTCACACAAGGCACAGTCATAGTTCTCATGAACAGCACCCAGGGCATCCAAAGCTGTACAACAGCCTGAATTCCATCCAGCTGCCATGGTATCAAAGGGGCCATATCAATGAGAAGATTATAAATTCCTTGGACAAGGACTGGGGTTTTTATAGCACCAAACCCAATGGGGTCCTGTGTCCATGACTGGGACTGCTAGGTGCTATTGTAATTCAAACAATCCTTTGCCTTCAACAACCAACCCCTCAAGTACAACATGCTAGCTCCCTTTTTGCTTCTGCTATGCTGTGTCCAATGTCAGAAGTGGAATTACCAACCTCAGATCAATAGCAAAACTATTAAAGTGCACCTTAAATTTATACTCCTGGCACTGCTGTGTTCATCACTTCTTTGGCAGCGTTTCTTATAACCTGGCTCATCTTTTCTTGTAGAAGGATAAGCTTTGCTGAGCCCTCAGTGGCCCCAGGAGCTAGTCTGCTGCCTTTCTGTTCTATGGGTGGGCCATGGGTTTGAAGCCAGGCTTACCTCGGTGAAAGGAAAAATGGCAGGCTCATTCTGAGGGTTCATTAGAGATTTTTTGCACAGAATAACTAGACTGATGCAAGCTCCCAGTGTAAAGCCAGGGTCTGTTGCATCTTAGCTCCATTTCAAGCCACATCTGTGCTCAGGTTTTGCACTGGCATAATGTCATTGATGTAAAAATGCCTGATATAGATGAGCCTTTACTTTCAAGGGGACATTTATTCAGACACAATGTGTAGTCTGCAGCATGATCTATGCAGGCATGTGCAAAACACTTCAACACCCTTTTTTCTTTCAAATCCCTCAAGACCCACTTCCACTGTGATGCTGTAAGAAATTAGTCAAGTCAGACAGCTAGGACAAGGAGCAACAGAGGATAGTTGATTGTTACAAATGTAGACTGGGAGAAAGGTAACCTACTTTATACTGAGTTCTTCAGTGCAAGGTGGGTGGCTTCTGACATTTTTGGACAACACTTAGCACACTGACTGCTCCCATAATGCAAATAATGTGTTCATGTCTTGCCATGTGTGCATCACCATAGCATCTGAGCTACTTTCCAGTAGCACCCTAAGGTGCATGACTAGCATCTATTGATGTGGGTGGCTCCTTTTGCACTGTTCTTTATTAGCAATAACCCTCATAAGGTGGGTGGAAGAGCCTTTTGGTTCCATTCCCCCCCTTGCTGCCTCCTGCTGGGATAGTTGAGCCAAGGTGGGCCATGTCAGGGTCTTAGCTTGTCTGCCGCACCTAGAAAAGTGTTTTGTTTTTGTGTTTGCAAGAGGCAATTGTCCACATTAGCTGAGGTTGCTGTCTCCAGCCAGTGTGGGCTCTGGCAAGCTGAAGGACTGATACGCCTCCCCTCATGTCCTGATCTCTCTGTGTGGGGATTTGTTACCCTGGCTCCATCAGCTATCCCATTCATGAATCCCCGACTGTTCATGCAAACACTAACAAATGACTCAGAAGCCCCATTCGCACGGATGAGGTAAGGGAAGTCTAGTGATGAGACCCAGAGCTGCAGGAAATGCAGCTCCTGGGAAATAAGTTACAATGGCTTCTGCACCCTCTCCAGCCCTTGACCATATTCAGTGCACTACCCTAACTTCTCCTTCCATGCAGGCGAAGGATAGGATCTATAGTGTTCTGGGTAGAGGCTACTTTTTAATCATTTCTGATCTGCCTGAGGTTGAGGCTTCATTTCCACTCAGCAGGAAAAAATCAATAATGTTTAAATTATTCAATTAAAAAAGTGTTGGCTGCTTAGCGGAGGAAGAGAAAAAGGCATGTCTGCTCTGGGTGTGCTATGCAAGGAGCCCAGGGCTGCCAAACGGGGGGTGCTTTTAGTGTCTCTCCCTTCTGGTGCAGTGGGGGATGGAGGAGTGCTCCCTCCCTGTAGCAAAGCACAGAATGGCATACAGCTCTCAGGGCTGGGAAATGGCACTCGTCCTGGGGGGAGCAGTGCCAAGGGGAAGGGATGTAAGAATTAGAATTTACTGAGAAAGCGAGGGCTGGGCCCAAATGATACAAGTCAGTCGAAAAGAAGGCACTCTTACACTCAAGGAAACTTCAGAGCCCACTCAAAGGGTTCATGAGTGTCAGAGGTCCAGTCAAGTGCCCCCTCTTGGCCACTCTAGACTGGGGGAATCTCCTCACTGGATCCCATGTGTGTTAAGCCTCCAGGGTCTGAACAGACCCTCTCTTGGTTCCCTAGGCATACCCTTCAGGTGCAGTTCCTCTATCTGCACC
Source organism: Mauremys mutica (assembly GCF_020497125.1). Taxonomy (NCBI): domain Eukaryota; kingdom Metazoa; phylum Chordata; order Testudines; family Geoemydidae; genus Mauremys; species Mauremys mutica. The sequence continues at coordinate 3,379,695 of NC_059093.1, forward strand.
CTTCCTGAGCGTTTTGACCACATGGCCCATTGCTCAGCCCCCTGGAACCAGTGCTAACTCTCTCCAGCCCCCTGTAGATGGATCAAACACCCTCTTCCAGAATCCCCCACAGATGAGCCATGTGGGTTACAGTTTAACTCTCTTGGGCACAGGCATAGCACATAACACCAACTTTGCACAGAACTCAAATGCAGCATTGCTCTGTATATTGTTTGTGCTAGCAAAGATTTTTACAATACCAGTAAAACCCTACACTCATTTCCCTGCCTCAGTTTGCTCACCACTCCAGGGCACTTCTTGGGCTGGGGTCCTGGATGTCTCTCACTGTCCAGCATCCTCCTGTTAGTCTGTATCTTGGTTCTGAAATGTAGATCCTTCTCCCTCCAGCTAGTTTCCTCTGACCTTGGCCAGTCAATCCTCTTCCCCCGCTGCTGTCCAAACTTCCTGTGTCTTTCTCCCTGAACCTTCCCCTTCTGAGTCCTTTTATAATCTGCTGCTTTTGACCTCTGTCTTGCCTGATAACTTTCTATTCTACAAACCTCTAGCCCCTTGTGGAAAATTGAAGAGAACTGGTTTCCCCTAGGAGGCAGTTACTCTTCTCCCCAGGTAAGACCTAGTCTGGTGCTGATAGTCCTTAATGATTGGCTGTTATCACTGGTCTAGGAAGTACATGCATTGGCAATGGTGGATACACAAGAGACAGAGGAGTTCAGGAAACTGCAGTTTTCATGGCAACAACTGCATAATATTGTATGCCCCGATTCCTCATGTGTCACAGTGAATGTCCCAGGTGCAAAGAACCAGTCTAAAAGAAAATACAGTCTCTAAGGCCTGGATTTGTAAAGGTATTTAGGCATTGCTGCACTCAGTGTTGTAATGCGTAGCTGACTCAGGAACCTAGGTCTCATTTTCAAAGGGGATTTTGACACTTACGAGTCAGCGTCTCGGGGATTAAGGCTCCTAAGTGCCTAATCACTTTTGAAAATGCATTAGGCTAATCGGTTAGATGTTGCAACAGTGAGCCCAGCACTGCCTAAATACCATTACAAAATGTGAACCTAAGTCAACAGGACTTGAGCAAGGTCTTTAAGGGATTTTGCTAAATCGGCCTAAATTCCCATCCACTTTTGTCCAAGATACAACACAGCAGGTGAAATTGCATCATGCTCATGTCTCCATGGCTACTGTCCATTTCACCCCCCATTTGGAAAGGAGATGCATGACTCCTGTGCTGGACAAAAGGTACCATCCTGGAGCTCAACATATCATGAGCCAGGGATGGACACTTCAGGAGCTGCTCCTGTGGCTTGATGCTGGTTAGCTTGTGTCGTTAGGACTGAGTGCAGTGGGAGAAAAGCAAATGGAAATCCATCTCCCAGCCTCTGGTTCAATGACCATGTTCATGAAACTGCAAAATATATTTTGGAAAACCTGACAATAAAACCTTATAGAGGTTGTCAAAAATGCCCTTAGTTTTTTATGGGTATGTTGTTCAAGTGTGTTATGAGTTGAGGCAAATAACCCTTTCAGCAAATGAGAGGCCAGGAACGGCATCCTGTGGGTTTCTAGCCTGTGAAATGAGACACTAATGAATCTGGTATACAAGAATTTCCTTAGGCACCAGGACCAATGGGGTCTTAATAGTTGGAGAACAGAGATGAAATAGGAGCTGTGGAGAGAGGGTGAAAGGTTCAACCACAGGATGTAGGGACAAAGGGAGGCATAGTAGTGACGCGTTGGAATGTCTAGCTGGCTGCTGCCTTGGAGGGGTTGCATTTCTACAGAGAATCAGATGCTGGACAGCTGTCTGCCCACCCTTGCTATGATGACACCTTCCCCAAACTACAAGACAAATGTTCCCAATGGAGCTATGCTTACCCTGGGCAGAGAAGGAAGGGGATTCCCAACCCTCATCTTGAGTCTGGAGCAGCCCAGGCACTCTTGTGGTCCAAGCACAGGCAAATTCACCTGATCAATCACTTTTTGCAGTTGATACCTATGGATACCAGGAGAGTTCAGCACATTCCATCCTTTCAGTAGCCTGTGACAAACTTGCATGATATTCACTTTGAGTCTGTCTGGTGTCCCTGAGAACCGTTTGCTGATCTAGTTGTATCTTAGGGGGAGAGCATGTTACTTGCATTTGTCTAATTAGTGGTGATTAGAAAGAGCTGTCATGCTGCAGTACTCCCTGGTGTGGTAAAAGTGCAGGAGAGTCTGACAAACTACACATCCTATGTTTAGTTTCCTGCTACTTTTGTATGGAATATTTGAACTGAGAATACTAAATACACAAGAAGCTAAATAGAGAACAACCTATCACGTTTTGTTCCCCAAGGTTCCAGCTCAAATTTTAATTTCTTTAATTAATGAGCTCATTCTTTTTATATACTAGTATTAGGCTGGTTTCCACAGTAACAACCAAACCTGGAACCCAAAACTCAGACAGACTTGGGTAAATAATGGGAAAAAACATACCATGACTGCAAAGTGAACTGGCTTTAATTCTGTCTGTCCCTCTGTCTTCATTTTTCATGAATTGTCCAGCAAAGGAGATTGGTGGCAGCAACTTTCATGGAAACATGGCTCTGAAGCAGATACTGGAGAATATTAATACTGATATACAAATTCATAATTCTGAGTGCTTGCCTGAGTAGCCTCATTTCAAGAGGGATACTCCTCCAAACACCTTCTCTTTGTATCAACAGGCATCCTCCAAACCAAGGGTGAGTTGGAAACACCTGGTTCAGGGAATAGCATCATGCTAGACAAGGTTTCATTGGCCTAAGCAGTGCTACAGTTTCTGTAAAGTTCTGTTCAGAGTATTGGAATGACAATCTGGCCCTGTCAGGGGCAGCAGCTGTTTCTTTGTAGGTTCAGATAAGACTCCAACTTGTCTCCTCATGAACAGTGCTGTACTGGACAAATTAGTCCCCTTGTTCTCAGCTGCACTGCTTGAGAAGCAAGTTGTTAGTAGTCATGAATAACCATATCATGGTCTCAGCCTTTGGGCACAATTCCTGTTGAAGTGACTCGGAGTTCTTCCTGGCTAAAGACTAGATGGCAGGGTGAAGATATGAGCCACTAGATTTTGAGATTTCAGCCAATTGCCAAATTCAGGATGCAATACTTAGTGTCCCTAACCATCTCTCTGCAGCAGGTAGTACCAGCAGTATTATAGTAGTCATGTCAGGACAATGGCACCAAGATGAGTGGCTGTTTGAGGAAGCCCAAATACCTAGGGCCAGACTGTAAAAGGTATTTAGGTTAGTATTTAGGTTTGACTAGCCCTTCAAATATTTGTAAGGCAGAAGTGGCTGTGAAATGCCAATTGTTTTTCCCCTGGAAATGTTTTTCTTTAGTCTTCCAAAATTTCCTGCAAGTTTTTTAGTTTTGCAATGAGAAACAGAATTTTTCCCCTCTCCCACTTTTAACAAAAGAAAAGTTCCTGTTTTTTTTCTGTTGGGGGGTGGGGAAATCAAATTAAGAGAATTTTCTTTAAGAGAAACCAGATCTATTCAGAAGAGCCAATGTGTAGCTTCATCGGAACCAGGGTGGGAGTTGCATGCAGAGGGGAGATTACAGGGACTGTAACAATGGGCCAATTTTTTAATCCATTCTCTGTCCATAATGCTGCTCTCTCAAGCAAATGGTTTTGGTATTGACAGTTTGTCAACTTGCAGTAATTATCTTGGTTAACCTTTAGGCAGATCAATTATTCCCTGTGACAGGGAATATAATATTAATATCCACTTGGGTTTACTTACAGTAACTCCTCAGTACTTTTCCATGGTATCACAACACATCTTAATCAGATGGTGAGTGGGTTTAATTAGCTGAAGTATAGGTTTTATTTTTGATTCCTATGACTACTTAATCTAATGGAAACACATTATCTGCTCTGAGGTTTGCAGTTTTCCGTTTGTAATTATGGCTGCTCTTAATTGATAGTGCATCATGGGTTGTGGCTGCAATATGGGAACTGAAATAATGTCTCTTTTCTTAAGTAGAGCCTTAAATATGTTGTCATTGAAGTGTCTATGCCCTCGTCTTTGCAGACAGATGGACTCCCCTTTTTTAATTATTGGATATCAGGCTTCTGTCAAAGGAGGAAGGAAGATCTTGGAAATTATGAAGCATTCAGTTTGCTTCTCTCATGCAGAACCTGTGTGTTGAAGTTTATCATGGCTATTTGATATCAATAAATTAATCTGTGGAATCTGCTGCTGCAGGAAATCTAAGTGAAATAGCTTAGTAAATTTCCAAAGGAGACCTGGGTATTATAATTAATCCATGGCTAACTAGGACTTCACAACTGTCACCATGTCTCACCACAGACACTCAGAATTGGCTAAAGATCAGGACAGTGCTGATAAAAACCCAGATACCCTCAACTCTGGAAGCACAAACTCACCACTTGCACAAATGAAGACTCCTAGTATTATGGGACCTAGAACCCAACCAAGGATTTCTGATGGCAGCAGGTAGAGGACACGGGTACATTACGTTAGCATCTTGAGCTACACCAGGTAGGGTTCAAATTGAAAACTGATTACTCCTATGGCTTCAGGATATCCACTGATGGTGATTCATAGACATTGGGGGAAAGTCTCTCCCCAATATGGTGTTACACAAATGATCATTGTGGCCAAGAGCTTAGTAGAATTCAGTAAAGAATTAGACCTTGATATGACTAATGAGAATGTCCCATGTTGCAATACAAAGGTCACAGTATGTTTGTAGTAGAATCTAGGAGCCCCTGTGCACTAGATGCAGTACAAACCGTGGATACAGGCAACTGGGGGCTAAAGGGGGGTTTAGCTGCACTCCCTTCCCCCCCAAAAAAGGCATTAACAAAGGAAATGTGTGGAACAAAAGCTTGTTTATCTACCTTTATTAAAAGTGGACACATTTAATCCTGGTACAAAACTGCTCATTGAAGTGACACTCAACGGCAATTGCTTTATTTTAAAGTTTAGACACCCCCTGCCCAGCAAACAGTGAAAAGACAGCCCTACCCCAATTGCTTAAAGTAAAACTCTCATGCTTCAGGATGTAAGCCAGCTGCTGAGGGAGTGTGGATCTGTGTGGGCAGCCCCCTGTGACCAGCCAGCCCTGTTCTGAGGGAGAGCGGCTTTATGAGCAAGTGGTTGGGCCTGGTATGGGGGATGATCAGACCCAGCCTGGAAAGGGTCAGGTGATGACTATAAAGCCAGCAAGTGGCTCTTTCAGAGTGGAGAGAGCTACAGGAAACAGTGTGGTGCTTGTGGTAGGTGCTGGAGTAGTGGGCTACCTCGCAGATAGTCTGTCGGAGAATAGGGGAGTAGCTGCATTGTATTTTGATTTCTATGCTTAAATAACAAATGAAGCCCTGAGAAACAGGCCCTAACCTGGCATTGGGTATAGTCAGGCTGCCCTTGACTAAAACAAGCCAGTAGTCTTGAATGTCTGTTATAGTGTTTCTTGCATCTTACTCTGAAACAGCTGGTGCTGGTCACAGTCAGTGGAGTCTGGTAGTTCCCGTGTCCCTAAGTTGATGCATTGTCTGGTGTAGGCCTTTTCTTTTTGTATTCCTCTTTCAAGCCCCAGCACCAATCTCAATAAAGAGTATTCACACCTGAATAAGGGAGAAGATGGCTGGGCAAGAGACAAGTACTGTGCTTTAACAGCATCATCAATGCTGCTCCTCTCTCCCAGCCATCCAAGCATCTCGTGTTCCAGCTCCTGCAGTCAGAGGAAATAGACATAAACACGGTGAGTGCTTATTTCCCCCCTTGCTTGTCTGTTTTTATTAGTGATGTTGCTTAGCTCAGGAACAGGCTGCAGGAGAGGGAAGTGCTTGGCACTGAGACATAATATCTAGAACAGGCTGAACTGTACCTTGTGGGCCACTGGTTGTCCATGCTCAGGGCTCCAGCAGGGGCTCCCTCATGTGCTCAGTGGCTGGGGCTCAGAAGCAGTTGCTTTTGCAAAAATAATTACACGGGCTCCCTCATGCCTGATGTTAGTGACCTCAAGAAGTCAAGGATTTCTTTCCCAGACTGACAAGGGGGACAGATGAGAGAATGCACTCTAAGCAAATGTACAAATGGCAATTGGGGTTGGTACAGAGCAGTCAGGTGTACTTGGTGTATTTTGCAGTGTTCTAGGAAAACGTCTGAGTCTCAGATGGGGTTTTGTCAGAAAGCTGTCCCCCTGCATCCTGCAGAACGGCAGTGGCCTTCAGGAATGGTTTGGGAATGAAATGCACTCCAAGACATGCAGTAGGAGGGATGGTTTTATTTTTAAGGCATTGGACTGGGATTGTGGAGAACTGGTTTCAACTCCTGATTCTGCCATAGGCTCCTGGTGTGACCCTGAGCCACTTAATCTCTCTGAGCCATAGTTACCCATCTGTGAAAATGCTTGGTTTAGACTGTAAGATCTTCAGGGCAGGGATTGTCTCAAATCTTGCAATGTTTGTGTGCAGCACCTCAAGCAGTGCGGCCTGGATCTCACTTGGGAACTCCAGACAGTACTATCATATAAACGGTGGGAAAGGAAGTCAGTTGTCAGAAAGGAAGGTGGACAGGAAAGTGTGGGGTTCGGAAAAGAGGTTTCCTTCTCCTTGGCAGCGTTTGCCCACATTTATCCATTCTTGTCTCCATTTCAGCAAAACTAAAATCTGTCTCTGCTTCTCTGATGCAATCAAATCTTGCCACTGAAGGCTGATTGCTCTGTGCACAACTATGGGAGTTGGGGGTGTGCACATGCATGTATATCTACATGGGTGTCCATCTGGCTATGTCCCCAGAGCAGTTGGAGATGGAGAAGACCTACACCACACCTGAAACCTTGTACACATGTGCACCCAAGCTGCCTTGCTGCAGTGGGGGATGTGGATCTGCATTGCTATCTATTGGGTCAACTGCATGTACTGCAGCACTGGCCAGTCTCTCACCAGTAAAGCTGTTTATGTAGGTGTGTGGGCAGATGGGTGCATGTCTCTCATCCATACCTTGCCTAATAACTGAAGCTTTAGGTCACCCTGGCAAACAAGCTCCCTATTACCAGTTGAGTTCATATTGCTACAGATGCTGCTGTTCTCGATTTCTGTGAACCTGAATTGTGCGGGCAGAATATGTGATGCCAGCATTATATTCCTGCTCCTTTCCCTCCAGACTTTGCCACCTCCCTCTCTTTGCAACATTAATTAGCCACAGCTAGAGGCAAGTCTGAGGTATTAAAACCAGGTTCTTCACATTCTCTGAATGTGTAGAATAACCATAGCTCCAGAGACACATGAGCCCCTACCCCTCAAACTTCCCTTGATGGAGCAATAATTCCTCACCTTCATGCCCCAGCTATCCTGTGTGAGACCAGTGTTCCTTGTTAGCACTGCAGAATCAACATCTGTTTCTTTTATGGTGTCTGTTTACATTGGGGAAACTTCAAGGGAATCTCTTTATTGTTAAAAAAATAAAAAAACAGGTTATAAGACGGGAGTTCCATGGATGAGTGTTCATATTTAAAAATCACAAACTTACAAATTTAATAGGTCAGTTGCCTGCAGCCTTCATGGATTTTACTGACATCTGGATGTTCCTTTCCCTTTATCTCTGTAATGATGCATTACGTGGCATGGTCAAGTGACGCTGCACAGCAGTTATCACTGGGGGACTGAACGCAAAACCTCCAACAGCCTCTCCAGCTTGAGCAAAATAAGGCTTGAGCTGTGAACTAGATCAGATTTATCCTCTGTGGATCAAGCATGGGCAAGAGTAGGGGGATGTGGAACACACTGGAGGCAGGCCCTTAATCACCTGCATGAGGCTCACAGAATCAGGCATTCTTTCTGCCCTGAGGAACTCATGATCTAAATAAAACAAGGGAGTCTCAGAATTCCAGAGCATGAGGGCAGGGGGTGTGCACACATGTGACTTTCTGGCAGAAGGCTTCGACTTCTGGGAACCAGCCATCATCCAACAAACCAACATCCTTCTAGGTTTTCCTGGCTGTTTAGTGCCTCACCTTTATTATGGTTTTAAAGAGTTTTTGTGTCTAGTAAATAACGGAGTTCAAACACCTCCTTTCCTTGCTCTGCCCAAGCTGGCTGCTGAGGCCTTTCTATTCCCTCAAATTGTTTTGCAGGATTGTAGGGGGGAGCTTACCCTGCTCCTGCCCTGAAGGGCTTAAAACAGCCCTGGGAGAGGGCTGTGGCAGGGAAAGCTGGGCTGATTGGGGTGTGGCCCAGCTGCAGCTGCTGCCCCATTCAGGCCTCAGCTGGTCCTATATAAGAAGCTGGGAGCCAGGACCTCAACAGTCCCTCTCTGCATTCAGAGAGAAGGGACTGGCTGCAGAGAGGTTAAACAGGTATCTGGGGAAAGGCCAAGGGAGCTGGGGAGCTCCGGCCTAGAAAGCCCCAGGTTGCAGGCCTGGTAAGGCCTATTAGGTACTGGGTTGCAGGGGCAGGCCACAACTAGCCAGAGGCAGCAGGTCCAAACCCCTTTGCCTGTGATGAGTGGGTGATACTGCAGTCTGCCCCAGTGAACAGGGGCTAGATGGAGACTAGGCAGTAGCCAAGACTGAGTCGAAGTGGGGATACTGGGTGGGGGTTCCTCTGGGGAGGAGAGACCCAGACTGGGGGGGTACTGCCAGGGGGCAGCACCCAGTTAAAGGGGCACCAGGGTCCTGGAAGGGACATGGGGGCCAAGCGTTAGCAGGACACCAGCCTGCAGAGGGTGCTCCAGAGGCTGGATGAGCTGATTCCCACAGATGACCAGCAGGAGGTGCTGCTGGGTGAGTCTGTGCCTATTTACATGGATACACTAGATTCATTTGTCTTCTAAAATGATTTAAGGAAGAGTCCAGAGTCATGTCATGCTGCCTCTGATGTTCTGCTCTACTACAGCTGAGGGAGGGGAGTTAAGGAGCTGTGTGTACAGTATTGAGTCGGTTAAATTTTAAACCAATGCAGTGAACTGGAAGTGGCATCAAGGTAATCAGCGAGCTCTCCTCTACCTGCAGCACAGCAGGGACCTGGTTGAAGAGTTTACTTATCACTTTCAATTTACATCACTGCATGGTTGTCCTCAGAAACCAATCTCATGCTGATCCATTTGAGCAGGGCCTCTCCTAAGCAGCAAGATTCTCTTACTCATGTAGGTGGAGTGACCTGTGTTCAGGGCTGCTTTCACAGCCACTTGTTTAAGCTATTACATTTTATATGTGAGACATTATAATATTTTAATCACTGTCCCATTCCCTGCAACATCTTAGCCTCTTGACCACACTGCACTACGCACTTTACAATGGCACATAGGTCCTCTTGAGTTGATGCAAGCAATTTAGAAGCCTGTAAGGGATATAAGTTTAAATTTTCCCCTCCAATGGGTAGATCTCTGCATTTATCCACAGTGAATATCTTTTGAAGTCTTCTTGCCCATTTACCTAGGTTCTTTGTGTCTCAGTCCTTTCTGGTCCTGAATAACCCATATAACTTGACCTGCAACTGTTGATAGCTCACTTCTTCCCCTTGCCAGATTAAGAGTATCCTGGAAACTCAAATGTATTGGAGACCAGCTGGTAATTTAGAGTGCATGAGTGTATTTTAAAGTTACTCCACTTAGACTCCCTAAGATACCTATCCCCTAAGAGGCCACAGAAACTTGCTTTTCTAAATCCCTCTCTGGCCACTAGTGGTCAAAAGTTTGGGCTGCTGAGCTCTGGATCCTATTCCCAAATCATCTCACCAGGCAAGGGTGTTAATCTCTCTGCCTCTGTCCTATATAGCTCCCAAGGCTGAGGTTTCATTACTTAATGTTTGTAACTGTTTTAGGAAGTAACAAAACAAGGATATTTGCTAAAATACAGTGTAGTACAAGCAGCAGAAATAAGGTCTACTTTCCTTAATTTAAAAAAATGTATTTTTTCCTTAGAATAAAAATTACAGGCACGAAAGACTGTCTAATTGTACAATTGTTTAAGCAGCACAGGTTTATATTCCAGGAAATTCTACTGATGAGTCAGTAGTCAAAATTATTTATCCTATGGGGTAACTCTGTGCTAGACCATGTTAGACTTTAATTTCTCTTTTCTTACAGATCTGCATAATTGTGTGTAATTACTAATCTAATTTTTCTCTTGTCAGAATGTTTATCAGAAAATAACATTTGGTTTTTCTGCAAAAGAGAATAATGCAGAGCTGAGGATGTTTATTTCTTAGGATTGTGTCAAAGATGAAAAGGCCAAAGATGGTCTCAAGAAATGCAGTTAGAAGTAGTTTCAGATGTCACAGCTGCAGTCTCACTGCCAGTTTTTGTGGTTTTACATTTCTATTGATTTTACTTACGTGCATGTGCACATAGACACACATTCTACAAAGAGGGGGAAATGACTATACAGAGCAATAGCAAATATGGTTCAAGACAAAGTTCTGCCCAGTGCATAAAGTGAACAAATGGATAAAAGATAACATTTTGTTGCCTTTAATCTTTCCTTGATGAAACACTTTGGTGTTTCTAACACTAGCAAATATTTTTAAGAAAGTAATTTTTAAGGAGTGTCCCCTTTAAAGGGCCATTGTCAAATAACTTAAGTTCCAAACTTTGAGGTTTTTTCTAAATTCCTTTACAGACCCTAAACTGAACAGGAATTCTGGCTTTGATCTTTAATAAAACCAAACCTGCTTTTATTGGCATGAAAGTGAACCTTTCCACAAAGTTCTAAAGCCCAAATGCTGTTTAGAAAGAGGAAGGTGGCATATATATACCACAAATTGGAGCAGCTTAGCCTAGTTTCACTGTTCTTGGTGGTGGTAGTACAGGAGGGAAGAAAACTAGATGAATAGTGGACAGTAATTAGATAATCTTCAGAGGAAAAAAGGGATAAAGGTGGCAGGTCTTTGCCAAACCCAGAGGAAATAGACCCTTCCTAGAAGAGCTCACTGTCTTAGACACATGAGGTGCTGGGGAAGGGGTTGTGATATGTAAGCCAAGTGGTAAATTCTAACTTCCACACCCTGAGGTAAGTGTGGCACTTAGATGCACAGTCTCAGAAGCAAACCAAAAAGTGAATGGTTAAAGCCCAGGTCTCTTCTTGCAGCCTGCCTGACCTCACCCACACAACAAGTCGGATCAGGAGTGTAGCCAGATTTATCTGAGCAGGGCTAAACAGGGAATAAGAGGGGACTCTTTTATGCTCTTTCTTCCTTGTGTGTCTAAGGGCTGGGATAATCCAGCCCGGAGTGATCAAGGGAATGATAGTCACACATGGTTTGTTTCCTAATCTGCTGATGGGAGTTTAACTCTAAAACAGCCTACACTTCTCATCCCCCTTGGCTTCAACCAGCCATCTCAAGATTCAGATGCAGACCTTGCCTACGCTAGCTATGATTCACAACCAGCGCAATGCTGCCACGGGTAGCAATGGTGCAAGCTGTACAGGAGACAGGCCCCCAGTGTTCTTATTGCCATGTCTCTACCTTGCAGTCTCAGTCTATACTACAGCTTACACTGTTGCTTGAAATGGTGGAGCTGCTGGTAAATTATAGCTACAGCTACAGCTGCTAGTGTTGGTGGGGGTCCAGTGTTCTCACATCCCTCCCTCTCAAGTCAATGCCTTCTCTCCGTGTGTAAATAGATAGCATAAGTAACCCAAGCAAACAGTAGCTGATAACCAGAATCATCAGAATTCTTGCAGGTAACCGTGGATGTGCTTATCCATATAAATGTCTAATCTTCAATCCTACCTAGCTTTAGGCTTTATTGTGTGGTGGTGGTTTCTTCAGTAGTGTCTCATGACCTTGTCCATCTTCTAATGACTTTGTCACCAAAAGAGATGGCAAGTTAGTCTCCTGCACAGAACTAGATTTTCTTTTAATCAGATACATCAAATGGTCACCAGGAGACAAATCTATGAATGCTTGTTTTGCTACTTTCATGTGAGGCGAGGCTGGGGCAGTGTTTTAGAATGACCGTTTATGCAAAACACTTCAGCAGGGCAGGGCTACTCAGATATCAAAGGCAAAGCTTGAAGGGGTAACCTGCTGGAATTTGCATATCAAGTTACCAACCATTAGACAAACACAGGAAGGATGTGAAGATGAGTAGGATGAAGGATAAGCATGAAAAATGTTGGAGGGCCTTGGAATTAGGAGGGAGCAGGTAAGGAGAGAAGCAGAGAGATGAAAGAAACAGAAGAAAATTAACAGAATATTTTAACTAACAGAAAAGTTTCTTGCACTGAAGACAAATGATGAAAGAGACCATGAGGAATTATTAGGACAGAAGATAAGGAAACAGCAGAGATAGGAAATAATTATTTAGTATCTGTCTTTATAAATGAAAATGAAGGGCATTAACTTAAATGGGATTTAGATTTTCAGGGACAGAAGGGGATGAATTAGGAAGCATTCAGATAACATAAAAATTTTTATTAAAAGGTTGGAGGCTCTTGAAACTAACAAGGCTCCTAGACCAGACACATTCTTAAGTGTTACAAGGCATATTGAGGCTAAGTCTTGGGGAAGCTTTCATGTATAATTGTACAAGACTGCTTGGTTAGACACTGGAAAGTGATAGATATATATATAGAGAGAGCATTCTAAGTGTGCACAGAACTTAGGGTCTCTGCCCCAGTGAGCTCGCAATTCAACTCCAAAGGAATCACAGCAGCAGTTAACATGTGTGACTGGGTGGGCATGGTGCTGCCAACAAGGTCAAACTAGATAGGTTTTGCAAAAGAAGGTTAGGGGTATAGGAAGCATTTAAAGGATGGTCTCAGGAGCTCATGGAGCTGGGAAGCCTGTTGATGTCAGGGGTGAGATGACAGAAGATTAATGCTGCTATTTGGAAAAGGGTTATACACCCTTATCACAGTAAGTGTCTAGTTTTATATGCATGGTTCCTCTTCAATTAGCACCATGGCTCCTTCACTTACACCTGCAAACAGTCTCTAATGGCACATCTAATTTATTTTCAAAATAAATCTGATGGCAGTGTCATTCTGCAGAATAGACAGAGCTGAGCCTAGAAATATACATGTGGTCCAGTATCTCTCAACCCTCCTGCTCAAACAGCCCCTCAGCCAATGTACTAGCACTGGGTGTAAAGCATATTTATGGAATTCATAAGCCCTGGGTCATCCTGCATTTTCATGCACATACAAACATCTTGCAAAAATCTGTTCGTTCAGGCTTAGTTTAATTTCAGAAACATTTTCATAAAATCACTCTCCAAATTTTGCATGCACAGATTTCTGCCTGTAGTTATTTGCAAGCACAAAACCCCATGAGCTTCAAGCACTGACTGTCTAATTTACAGGCACAGATGCATAGGTTTGTGCCTGACAATCAAAGGTTGAATTGAGGTCCCTTTAGAAAACAGACCAAGTTTATCTGATGTGACCAGTGATGATTAGCTGCTTTGATTTGTCTGGAGCTCCCAAACAGACACTTCAATGGGCCTGATTTTCATAGAGCAAATGCTCAGCCCTTTCTAGGAATTAGGGCTCTTTAAGGTGTCTCAATTTATGCAACTGAATTCACTAGCCACTTCTGAAAATCTTGGTCGTTGTTCCCATATTGAACATTAAAACTCAGCGCAAACTTTGAAAACTTTGAGGTACTGAACGTAGCAAGCTGTAGTAATTTCCTCTTATACCAGTCTTGCAACACTCCTATAAATGACATTTTAGTTTTCTATTTCTCCTATATACCCAAACCCTGTGCAGACACTGTACTTAAGTGATATCGCAGCGGTACTACACCATTTCAGGAGACTCCTCTAGCATTTCTGTAAGGCTCCTATTTTTGTAAGGTTCTACCAATGGATCCCTGAACTCAGTCTCTCTGAGAGAAGCTCGGGGCTGGGGTTGTTCTTGGGCTGGCTTTAAGCTTTTCTGTTGACAGAATCAGATAATCAACTATGTTGAGTCTACCAGAGTTCAGGGCTTTTTGAGTGAGACATAAGGCCATCCAGCCAGGCCTCTGAGCCTTAGTCAGCTTATTGCCTGTTTGAGTGACTTTACCCTGTGGTAATTACACCAAGCCTGTGTCTGTGAGGAGAGCTGGTGATATAGCTGTGTAATCCTTCAGTTAAAATCCTGTGCAGGGAAAGCTTGAAACATTCCATGTTTGTTTCCTAAAGGTGGCAGGATCAACCTTCTGAGTGGGCGAGTTGCTTATTTATAACTTTCTTGCTGCAGTTCAATTTGTTTAATTTTCTGGAGCAGCCCTGTGCTTGCAAGTAAGGCTATACAAATTACTAGCAATGGAGTCTGTAGTCCATCAAATAGCTACGATGGATAGAGAATGGCCTAGCTACACTTTAGCCATGGGTGGGTGGTGGTGGTTTCTGCCACAGGTGGTGCAGTAAGAATGGTAATGAGGGGACCCCTTTAGGAGAGTGTAAAGGCCAACAGTTTATTGTATTTCCTTTTAGTTCTGTCCCCTTTTACCACAGCTGCTATCTTAGCCTCACTTGGTGCTAAATAAACCTGCCATTCAATGACTGTTTTGACAGTGAATGAATGAGTTTGAGTTAAGCAGTGCTTTCTTTACACACTGCATAATCCCATTGAAGCCAATGAGATGAGACTTGGTGCATAAAGTTAAGCATGTGGTGAAGTCTTTGCAGGAATGGAGCCTTGGTTACTGTTGTGATAGAAAACGTAGACAAGAGGTGAAGTTCGCTTCTGCCAGTGATCCTCTCTTCTTGCAGTCTGCTCACTGCACTCCAGCTGAGAAGAGAGGTGCACCTGGACTGAGTTCAGGAAAGGATAAATCAGAAGAAAGGGAGGATTATGGGTTGAAATGAACTTGCCCTAATGGAATCATCCCAAGACCTTCATGATCATGCAGGGAAGATTTCTCTTGCCTTTCCCCTGCATAAATGACTTTCAAATACAGTAGGTTAACATTAGCCTCTCAAACTTTTCCAATTGGATTAGAACTTTTTGAAAACTTTCCACTCTGTTCAAATACAAAAATTACAGCTGAATAAAAAGCAAGACAAAACAGGAGTTCTTACAGACAGCTAATGTCCATATATAGTTAATTACTTCATGTCAACTCTGTCAATTAGCAAGGGCCTGGTTATGCACTTTTTGAAGTCCAGTGAGTCTTGCAAATTACCATAATAACTTTAGGATTTGGTCCTTAGTGAGAATTGATTGTTTTACTTTAAGGGGGAATGGAACTAAATTACAGTAAGAACTGTGACAATACAAATTAAAGGTGTTTTTAAGGCTGCATTTTCAAATCACCGCCCACTATTTGTGTGTGAAGACAGGTGTATGTACCTAAATGCAGAAGCTGGCAGGATGTTAGGTAGGAGTGATACTTCCTTCCTAGATACAGAATATCCAAGTTTGCCTGTACAAATGGTTCTGAGCCACTCAAATTAGGGGAATGCTGAGGGACTAAGCAGAGCTGCTCTTGCAGTTACTCTAAATTTCTCTGAAAATTGCACTACAGCGCATGTCCCAACTGGCTAATGCAAGACAAATAACATTGACTTAGCTAGATACCTTGGGAAAGCACCTATGGCAGCAGGAACACCTCTAATCATTCTGGCTAGTTGCTAAAATGCTTGTGGGAGTTTAGATTACAAAAAGGACCCTTACAAGATCAGAAGGCAATATCCCAGGGGGCCACATTGCTACTTATAATAGTACTTAGTGATTCCTCTTTGGTCCCCACAGAGGAACTAGTTTCAGATCAGACTGAGTTTCAGTGAAAGGTTTTTGAAAGTTGAATACTCAGGAGACTAGTTACCTGTAACAGTTTTTGTTTTTAAAAAAGCTACATCTACAACCTGTATAGTAACAGGCTTATTGATCACAAGCATAAGCCAAATGTAGACATGTTTGGTTTTTTGGAGAACTGCTGATTTTCTTCTGACATGCAGCTGTAACAGAAAGCCATGTATGGTCTTAATGAGACAATATTCTAGAAGCTATAGATGGAACCTGCTGAGGGAGTTTTTTCAAACTTCTGATAGTCCCAATGTGGTCATTTCATGTCATACAAATTAAAAGGTACAACTGAAAATGTCATCCTTTAGGTGAATTGGGCAGTATTCTGGTGTATAAGATGGGCTCCTATGAGACAATCATCCAAAATAAACTGTTAAGGAATAGTCCTTTGACAATAGACAAGCTGAAAGTACATTTTAAAACAGTATGTGTAAAGTATACGCATTCAATTGGCTTTATACATGATTTTCCGTGTGTGTGTACATACATACACACACTCCATAGCAAGTAATAAAACTGCACATTGGGGAATGAGAACTTGCATAGAAAATTACAGGCATGTAAGGACTGGAGTGTAAGAAAACATGCTGCCACACCACCACTACATGTTGATATCTCAGCATTGCAGGGAAATGTAAATGCTCAAGTGATGTATATTTGCAGCCTAGCTGGGCGTAAAAATCTGCTTGTGCAAACAAGCAGTGCTTCAACTCATTTTGCATCTATTAGTGTTTAGCAGTACCTTATTTTTTTCCAGTACACAGAGATGCACTTGAGTTATAATTGTTACCCATGTGGAAGACTTGCCCTGGACTATTTTGAAAGCCTAGTCCAAAATGACATGCAGGCCAAGTTCAAACTTCAATACTCAAGTAAGGATACTCGATTCCTTACTCACGTATGCATGTGAGCAGAGGGGCGCATCTAAATGTGGAATTGGACTTCCTATTTGGAAACTAAAATCATTATTTTAAAATATTGAAAACAGACTAAAGAAAGCAACATTGAACTTTTCAGGTGTGCTGCACTGTGTGCATTGTTTTGCTGGTCATAAGTGAAGCACCATATATCGCACTCAAGTCCAATGTTCAGAACAGAAAACCCTTTTGTCTATATGGGATGGGAATAAGTGCTTGTTTTCTTGTTTTGGGTCCATTCCCTGCAACTCAAACGTAGATGAACATCTAACACAGCTTATTTTCTGTTTCTCTAAACTGTCCAGGTCTTAACAGCCTCTTACTTCAGTTGAGATCTGAAAAGTTTATTTCAAACCAGAGCCAATAAAACTTGGCATTATTAATATGATGTCAAGGGTTTTTCCAGCTGCTTAGGGAAAAACAATGTGTCCCATTAAACATAGCTCCTTGCACTGTGAAATATGAAGTGACTTCTCAATGACTACCAGCTGGAGCTATTAGTTTTTCTTCATAACTATTGATGCTGAGAGGAGAGGTTGGTTGAGAACATTTTATGAAGATGTGAGCTGAGCCTGTGCAATCGAAAGGCTTTTAGGTTTCATAGGGATCCCACTAACTGCGGCTGCATATCAAAATATGAATTATTAAAGGCTTTAAATACATTTTGCAAGATGTGCATCCTCTCCCTCTTAATGTGCTTGTTCCATCAGGGCCTCTGCGTTCTCCACTGGGAATTCTACACTAGACTTCAATCAACTGAGCCAAGTTGTCCATCTCTTCCCACTTTCTATCAGGAGCAGCAAAGGCAGAGGAGGGAGGAATACTCTTTGATATAGGTTTTTGTGGTTAATTCATGGTGGGTGCATGCTAGTCTGAGTGTTGGCAGCTGTTATCAGGCAATGTTACATTCTGATGGGAGTATTTTACTCAAAGCTGGTTTTCCTCTGGATATCTCAGCTGCTGCTTCCTTGCTTGTCCAAGAGCCAGAGAAGAGAAACCACAGGCAGCTTGGTACAGGGAATATAAAGTTTCTGAGATGTTTTCCTTACTCTGCCTTTCAATTTTTCTGTGACCAAATTGCTTCATCTTTGTCCAGGCTATGCTTGGAAAGTGTCTTTAGAATGTGTTAGGTAACATGTGCTAACTAACACATTGTAAAAGACAAGGGCAGATGTTAAAGTGTACACAGCTTGGTCTAAGCTAGACTTTACAATGTGTTAGCACATTGTCTTTAGCACGCATTAGGTAACACACTTTAAATCCTAGTAAATTCAAAGACTGGCCTTCTCTCATTTTCCCACCTGAACAATGAGCCACATTTCACTATCTCACAGGGGAGCTGTGAATATGAATTCCATGTTGATGCAGCTTTGTCAACATAAAGTGTTGAATGTTAAGTATCACTGTATGGGGGAGTTGGGGCAGTGATGGCCTCTAATAGACTTTTCCTTCTTAAATATGCATTGACCTTCTGTGCTAGGAACCAAGACCATTGACAATGGACCCCTCAGATTCCCAGGACTACTGATCAGTACCAGCATATTGTTCCCTCCGGGTTCTCACTAGTCTTCAATTCTTAATCCTGTTTTAAACCCATTTACTAATGTGATTGTAAGGTCTAGTGGAGCAGCTACACAAACACTCTCCTCTTCTCTTCTCTCCCCCCACAGGACATGTTTGATCTGGTCTGTGCTAGAACTGAGACTCATGAGAGGCATCTAGATAGACTTATGTGTAGTGCTGGGGAGGAGCCGGTGGTCGTGGTACATGTAGGTACCAATGACATAGGGAAGGGTAGGAGAGATGTCCTGGAAGCCAAATTTAGGCTGCTAGGGAAGAGACTGAAATCCAGGACCTCTATGGTGGCATTTTCAGAAATGCTCCCAGTTCCACGCGCAGGGCCAGGTAGGCAGGCAGAGCTTCAGAGTCTCAATGCGTGGATGAGACGATGGTGTAGAGAGGAGGGGTTCACGTTCATTAGGAACTGGGGAAACTTCTGGGATGGGAGGAGCCTATACAGGAGAGATGGGCTCCACCTAAACCAAAGTGGAACCAGACTGCTGGCACTAAACATTAAAAAGGTTGTAGAGCAGTTTTTAAACTAGGAGATGGGGGAAAGCCGACTGCTGCAGAGGAGCGTGTGGATCGGACACAGACTTCTCTTAGGGGAGAGTCTGATGATAGAGAATCTCCAGGTTATAGTCAGGAGCAGAGGAATGAGAAGTATAATGTAAGGGCTGGATCAGATGATAAACAGTCACATAAAAAAGAATCTGGCACATCAGAAAAAGGTAGGCTAATAAACAGGGACAAGTTTTTAAAGTGCTTGTACACAAATGCCAGAAGTCTAAATAATAAGATGGGTGAACTAGAGTGTCTTGTGATAAAGGAGGATATAGATATAATAGGCATCAGAGAAACCTGGTGGACTGAGAGCAATCAATGGGACACAATCATTCCGGGGTACAAAATATATCGGAAGGACAGAACAGGCCGTGCAGGGGGAGGAGTGGCACTATATGTTAAAGAAAGTGTAGATTCAAATGAAGTAAAAATCTTAAGCGAATCCACAGGTTCCATAGAGTCTCTATGGATAGAAATTTCATGCTCTAGTAAAAATATAACAGTAGGGATCGATTATCGACCACCTGACCAGGACAGTAATAGTGATGATGAAATGCTAAGGGAAATTAGAGAGGCTATCAAAATTAAGAACCCAATAATAGTGGGGGATTTCAATTATCCCCATATTGACTGGGAACATTTCACTTCAGGACGAAATGCCGAGATAAAATTTCTCGATACTTTAAATGACTGCTTCATGGAGCAGCTGGTACGGGAACCCACACGGGGAGAGGCGACTCTAGATTTAATCTTGAGTGGAGCACAGGAGCTGGTCCAAGAGGTAACTATAGCAGGACCGCTTGGAAATAGTGACCATAATACAATAGCATTCAACATCCCTGTGAGGGGAAGAACATCTCAACTGCCCAACACTGTGGCCTTTAATTTCAAAAGGGGGAACTATACAAAAATGAGGGGGTTAGTTAGACAAAAGTTAAAAGGTACAGTGACTAAAGTGAAATCCCTGCAAGTTGCGTGGGCCCTTTTTAAAGACACCATAATAGAGGCCCAACTTCAATGTATACCCCAAATTAAGAAAAACAGTAAGAGAACTAAAAAAGAGCCACCGTGGCTTAACAACCATGTAAAACAAGCAATGAGAGATAAAAAGACTTCCTTTAAAAAGTGGAAGTCAAATCCTAGTGAGGCAAATAGAAAGGAGCACAAACACTGCCAACTTAAGTGCAAGAGTGAAATAAGAAAAGCCAAAGAGGAGTTTGAAGAACGGCTAGCCAAAAACTCCAAAGGTAATAATGTTTTTTAAGTACATCAGAAGCAGGAAGCCTGCTAAACAACCAGTGAGGCCCCTTGATGATCAAAATTCAAAAGGAGCGCTTAAAGATGATAAAGTCATTGCGGAGAAACTAAATGGATTCTTTGCTTCAGTCTTCACGGCTGAGGATGTTAGGGAGATTCCCAAACCTGAGCTGGCTTTTGTAGGTGACAAATCTGAGGAACTGTCACAGATTGAAGTGTCACTAGAGGAGGTTTTGGAATTAATTGATAAACTCAACATTAACAAGTCACCCGGACCAGATGGCATTCACCCAAGAGTTCTGAAAGAACTCAAATGTGAAGTTGCGGAACTATTAACTAAGGTTTGTAACCTGTCCTTTAAATCGGCTTCGGTACCCAATGACTGGAAGTTAGCTAATGTAACGCCAATATTTAAAAAGGGCTCTAGGGGTGATCCCGGCAATTACAGACCGGTAAGTCTAACGTCGGTACGGGCAAATTAGTTGAAACAATAGTAAAGAATAAAATTGTCAGACACATAGAAAAACATAAACTCTTGAGCAATAGTCAACATGGTTTCTGTAAAGGGAAATCGTGTCTTACTAATCTATTAGAGTTCTTTGAAGGGGTCAACAAACATGTGGACAAGGGGGATCCGGTGGACATAGTGTACTTAGATTTCCAGAAAGCCTTTGACAAGGTCCCTCACCAAAGGCTCTTACGTAAATTAAGCTGTCATGGGATAAAAGGAAAGGTCCTTTCATGGATTGAGAACTGGTTAATGGACAGGGAACAAAGGGTAGGAATTAATGGTAAATTCTCAGAATGGAGAGGGGTAACTAGTGGTGTTCCCCAAGGGTCAGTCCTAGGACCAATCCTATTCAATTTATTCATAAATGATCTGGAGAAAGGGGTAAACAGTGAGGCGGCAAAGTTTACAGATGATACTAAACTACTCAAGATAGTTAAGACCAAAGCAGATTGTGAAGAACTTCAAAAAGATCTCACAAAACTAAGTGATTGGGCAACAAAATGGCAAATGAAATTTAATGTGGATAAATGTAAAGTAATGCACATTGGAAAAAATAACCCCAACTATACATACAACATGATGGGGGCTAATTTAGCTACAACGAGTCAGGAAAAAGATCTTGGAGTTATCGTGGATAGTTCTCTGAAGATGTCCACGCAGTGTGCAGAGGCGGTCAAAAAAGCAAACAGGATGTTAGGAATCATTAAAAAGGGGATAGAGAATAAGACTGAGAATATATTATTGCCCTTATATAAATCCATGGTACGCCCACATCTCAAATACTGTGTACAGATGTGGTCTCCTCACCTCAAAAAAGATATTCTAGCACTAGAAAAGGTTCAGAAAAGAGCAACTAAAATGATTAGGGGTTTAGAGAGGGTCCCATATGAGGAAAGATTAAAGAGGCTAGGACTCTTCAGTTTGGAAAAGAGAAGACTAAGGGGGACATGATAGAGGTATATAAAATCATGAGTGATGTTGAGAAAGTGGATAAGGAAAAGTTATTTACTTATTCCCATAATACAAGAACTAGGGGTCACCAAATGAAATTAATAGGCAGCAGGTTTAAAACAAATAAAAGGAAGTTCTTCTTCACGCAGCGCACAGTCAACTTGTGGAACTCCTTACCTGAGGAGGTTGTGAAGGCTAGGACTATAACAATGTTTAAAAGGGGACTGGATAAATTCATGGTGGCTAGGTCCATAAATGGCTATTAGCCAGGATGGGTAAGAATGGTGTCCCTAGCCTCTGTTCGTCAGAGGATGAGGATGGAGATGGATGGCAGGAGAGAGATCACTTGATCGTTGCCTTTTAGGTTCACTCCCTCAGGGGCACCTGGCATTGGCCACTGTCGGTAGACCGATACTGGGCTAGATGGACCTTTGGTCTGACCCGGTACGGCCTTTCTTATGTTCTTATGTTCTTATGCTAGTTTTACACATGTTTAAAATAACTTTAAAGTCCAGTACAGATACACCCCATATGCAGGATTTGTGGGCACTTGGAAAGGCTGCAGTTTTTAGTAGGAGTTCAGTATAAGTCACTCTATGGAGTGACTGTCATGTTTGACTATGCAGCTTGTCCTTCTGCCAATCATGTCCCTGTTGGTCTGCAGCCAATCTAAGCCCCTTCCAGTCAGCAGTTGGGAAGTGACCTGTCCTTGCTCAGGCTGCTTTCACCTAGGCTAACCATTGTCCCATCCCCTCCTGCACTGCCATCTGCACATGTCCAGTGTGCATGTGGCAAGCGATGGAATGCTTTCTAAAGCAAGAGGTGACAAAAGGCTTAGAGGTGAAGGCTGCCACAGACACTAATAGCAAGACTGCCTTCTGAAAGGTGAAGGGTTTGGGCTTTTGTAGGCCTCTTGTAAATGGCATGCTCCTTCCCCCTCAGCTGGCTTTGGGATGGGTGTGTTTCCTTGCAATGCACAACTGACCCACTCAGCTGGGCCTCACATGCCCTCATTACAGAGCAGTTGGCCTTTGATTACAGGGTTTGCTCTTATCAGTATCTTGTTGGGATCAGAAATGCTGGCTTGCAATCCAGGGGTCTGTTTCGACCATAGCATCTTGCCAGTGTACGCACAATGCATTTAAAACAAAACAAAAAACACCCTGGTCCCATTGATTGATAAAATTCTCTCTGCTTTGAATTTTGTATTTGTCTGGCTAATGTGAAGCAGCAGCCTTTGCAAACTCCATGCAGACAGGCAGCGAGCTCTGTGCTGTGAATTGTATGGAAAGTGCAGTTCTAACAGACAACCCCAAGCACTGAGGCACTGCCTTCCCCTCCAGACTGAGCTGGGTCCTGTCACTAAACACAGCCTGGTTTCTTTTATACCATACAGGGAGGAGGGAAACTTCTATGGTCTCTCTTCCTGCTGCACAACCTTCCTTCACCTTCTTTCTTTTAATGTCTTAATCAAGTAGCTGATAAGAGAACTGATCCATGAAAAGGACAGGTATCTTGACAAGACACACACAGACTTGCAGTCACGCTCTTCTCCACAGATCAACATTTCCCACAAGAGAGGGAGAGACCAAAAAAGACACATTTTGTACCCTTAAGCCTCCACCAGCACAGTTCAAAAGACCAATCTTTACAGAAAATAAATTTAAAGGAGAATTTTTGATGTATATTATGGTCTCTTGTGGTTGACAACAGTGCTGCTGGCGGTATGCGGAGTTATGCAAAGCCAGAGTGGGATTACTTAAGTGTCTGTAGTTCTTTGATTCACTAGTGTGTATTTTATTTTTTGACACAATCACAGACCTACAGTGTTATCTTGCTATTGTTGGATAGATGAAATCCCCTCTCCTGCAGTATGTTACTGCTTTTAGGGGTATATCTCTTATTTTTAAGACTCCACTATCTGCATATTAAAATAATAATTTTAAGAGATTCTCCATGCACATGGGTGTAGTTGGTGTGATGCAGACACATGTGGCTCCATATTCAGTGATTCATGAATCTGAAAGCATAGAAAATGAAGTTTGTCTCTTGGTAATATTAAGGCAGTGCAGTCTAGTGAACAGGATGCTGGACCTGAGTTTTATCCCTGCCTCTATTGACCTGCTGTGTGATCTCAAGCAGTTCTTTCCCTCCCACTGCTTCCCTTTGTTTGTTTAGTTTGTAAACTCTTCAGGGCAGGAGCTGTCTATCCCTCTGTTTGTACAATGCCTTGCATGATGTGGACCTGATCTCTTGAGTCCTCTTCAGTGCTACTGTAATACAAATAATTCTTGTCTTTTATATTGTGACAGACCCAGACCAGTGGGGTCCAGGAGTCTGGTAGAGGGCAAATATACTGGTCACTGGATGAGCAGTTTTCTGTTCCCTGAGTGACCAGAGCAGGGGCTGCACTAGAGTAATCAGGAACTTGCTAGAACCAATTCAGGCAGACAGGCTGATTAGAACACCTGCAGCCAATCAAGGCAGGCTAATCAGGGCACCTGGGTTAAAAAAGAGCTCACTTCAGTTTGTGGTGTGCGTGTGAGGAGCTGGGAACAAGAGCCGCAAGGAGCTGTGTGTGCTGCTGGAGGACTGAGGAGTACAAGCGTTATCAGACACCAGAAGGAAGGTCCTGTGGTGAGGATAAAGAAGGTGTTTGGAGGAGGCCATGGGGAAGTAGTCCAGGGAGTTGTAGCTGTCATGCAGCTGTACCAGGAGGCACTATAGACAGCTGTGATCCACAGGGCCCTGGGCTGGAACCTGGAGTAGAGGGCAGGCCCGTGTTCCCCCCAAACTTCCCAACTCCTGATCAGACACAGGAGTTGACAGAGATTGTGGGTTCCACCAGAGGGGAAGATCACTGAGGTGAGCAAATCTGCCAGTAAGCGCAAGACCCACCAAGGCAGAGGAGGGACTTTGTCACAATATGTATAGCCCTCTTCCTCCATACACCTCAACGGCTTGTACATATTTCACAGAAAGGGTAAGTGGTTCGCTGAAAGGGGGATGGACTTGTTCAAAGTCGCACAGCAGGTTGGTGGCAGAGCCTAGGTCTCTACTTTATTTTTTATGACACAATTACAGACCTAAATTGATAACCTCAATTATCTTATTTTTCTCACCTCATTAATAGACTTCCATTTCCTTTGCCCCAATCCATCCATTGCCAGGCACAGCTCCAGCTGTTCTGTTCAGGGGCTTTCTCTGGCTTTTGCCTAGAGGCATGCGAAAGGTTTGCACCTCTCTCCTATCTCACATGGTGAGTTGTACCAGCTTTCATCATCAAGCATTTTGTGATACAAACAAGGAAAAGCCTATTGGGCACGAAGGGGAGCTTCAAGTTTCAGGTTTTTAACTTGGCTTCGGTTGGACAAATAAGCCAGTCCATGAATTGTGCAGAAAAATACCTAGTGTAAAAGTGCCTAAGGCGGCCCTAGCCAGAGCTCCAGTTAGGTCTCATGTCATTAATTTCTTTCAAAGGATTAAAAAGCTCCACCCCACAATCTATTTAAACTCTAGGGGCTAGATTGTCATTTAGCTGGCGGTCCCTCTTGCTACATCACTCTAGCAATGTAAAAGGGCCTGGGGTGTTGGTAGAGAGGTCTTCATATAAATGAGCATCTGGCTCTAGGGGCTTAGCCATTATTAAAATGAGATTGAAAACTGTATTGGCTGAAGGATC
Source organism: Mauremys mutica (assembly GCF_020497125.1). Lineage (NCBI taxonomy): Eukaryota > Metazoa > Chordata > Testudines > Geoemydidae > Mauremys > Mauremys mutica. The sequence goes on from NC_059093.1 coordinate 3,404,872, forward strand.
CTCTCAACCCATCACCAATAAAAGCAAAAGCTGCCCCCTTAGGAAAGACCTGGGAAAATAGATAGGCCTTGCAGCATGGCCCGAAGGTTGGCAAATCTAGGCTCTGTCAAGCCACTGCTCATAAGCTGTCACTTGCTCTGCTCTCTCCTGTGTGTGAGGGAGGGGGAAACTATTAATTACAACTCTGGAGTGTTTGCTCCTCCCTGTCACTCTGCCAAGCAGCCTGGCTGTGATAGGGAATGCACAGGGCATGCTGAATGGGTGCACTGGCAATCAGTAAGCTGTTCAGGACTTATCAGAGTGCCAGTGTGTGTGAGCTGACAGACGCGATCCCTGGAGATGGGCAAGCAGCTCGTGACAATGAGAACTTGGTCTCGGTACCAAAAAGTGGGAGTGAGTTGAATCATCAGACAGCTTGGCTCATTGTAACTCAGATTTCTTGGCTCCCCTTCCTGTTAAGCTTAGATGGGGTTTGGGTTGGATTCCCAGAGGTGGGGTCTGGGGTCACTGTGCTTGGGGGAGCTGAGATCTTCTGAATTGTCATCTTGGTTCTGACACTACTGACCTCTGAACTTGGGCAAGTCACCTAAGTGTCCTGCCTTATGCCCCATCCCCCACCCTTCTGTAAGTGGGGGAAAGAGTTCTTTACGACATCACTGGGTGTGCTGCAGTTAGTGGTTGCACAGTGCTTTGCAGATCAAGTCGTGGCCTGGGGCCACGCTGTTTTAGATGTTGTACAAATAAGGGATAAAAAGCCCTTGCATCAAAGATCTTAGACTGTAAGAATTATTACATCTGAATATTGATTTTATCCAACTTCCTGCTGGAATAAGACAGCTGGACTGTTTGATGCTTCAGAGCCCTTAGGCAGGCAGGTATTAATCCCATACTTGCATGCCCCTGTAAGTGCTGTAAAAATCCTGCAAGACTGCCTGTTTGCCAGGCTGCAGTGGGGAGCGTGTCCATGCTGCTGCTGTCAGCATCTGCACTTCTGCGCATACGCTTGTATGAGTCTTCAAAACCAGCTGCCGACCTGCGAACAAATCAGGGTAACTGTTACAGTGGCTCAATAAGGCTGTAGGATTCTGATTACTACAATGGACTGGTTGGCTTAGATTAGTTACCAGATGTGCCCAAAAGTAAGGGATAATATTGTTATGGGCAGAAGTGACTCTTCAAAATTGTCGCTTCAGGCTCCATGTTTATCCTCAGCAAGAAGAGGAAACTTGTTCCATTTATGTGTGCACATGCACACATGTTGAGGGGGTGTCTAGAAACTTCAATCAAGGATCAGCTCCTCACTGTGCTAAGGTTTGCACAAACACACAAATGAAAGCCAGTCCTTGCCCAAAACAACTTAAATCTTCGTAACAAGCACATATAAAACTAATTGGAAATCCTGCGAACTCAGACCTAGGCTCTGCTGCCAACCTTCTGTGTGACCTTGAACAAGTCATGGGATCTGAAAATCAAGCTGGGTTCTTAAACCTTACAGTGCTGCTAATTTAATCTGCATCAACAAGAATAACTGTTCTGGAATCAGAATGGAGCCAGTAGTGTTGTGGATTATGTACAAGGTGTAATAAGACACCAGCTCCATCTTTTGCAGCTATATTGCCTCTGCAAAGCTGATAGCAGTAGTAGCTTATTCTTGTCAGTTGGCTAAGCAGATATGATTCAGGGGACACATGCACAGCAGAGATTAATTGTACCAAGGTGTCTTATTTCCCCAACAGTCACTTTTTGCCCAACAAAATTCCTCTAGACATAGTGTAGGTTTTTTCATCTGTTTAAAAAAAAAAGCCAATTCATGAGACAGAAGCTCACCAAGGTGGCGTTAAAAGAAAATTTCTTCTGTAACAGGGCAGCAATCTTACACAAGAAGGAACTGGTTTCGTGGTGGGCCTCTTTGTTTTGTTGTTTCTCAAATCCTCAGTGTCGTTTAGTTGCAGCAAATGGCTCTGTGAAAATGACACCTTGATGTATCAGTTCCATCTGTGATTTTATGACTGGCCTCCCAGCTCCTTAATCACTGTGAGTGATACCCAGACAGTCACAGTGCTGAAGGAACAACTTGACTCTTGGAAGTCTCGCTGGCTTGACATCTGCTTCAGAATCTGTCATCCAAGAAAGACTCTGAACTCTCCATTAAGTATGCTTAAAGCACCCATCACCATAACATTCAGCTGCTGCTTTTGAACAGGATGCTGTTGATAAACATGATGGATCACACCCTCGTTAATATGAATGGAGTGCACTAGTCAGACTAACTGCACTGGAGGTTCTCAGCCAGAGGAGAGAACATAACATGTTGGGGATGGAGGTTGGGTAGGGGGTTTACTCACAATGGAGACAGTTGTGGGGTCAGAATCGGAGGGCAAGGGGTGCTCAGCTCTTTGATTATCAAATGTATTCATTATTTTCTAATACTTTACCTCTTTACAGAAATGAGCATAAGCAGCAAAATTAAGACCCAGAGCCAGGTGTTTTGGATCTGAACAGTGTGAGCTCATGTCCACATTATCAAAAGTGTACAGAGCCCCCGTTGTCAAATGCTCCTGACTCACAACAGGGGGTCAGATTTTCAAAAGTGCTCAGTTCCCCGGTGACACTTTGACACCTAAGGACAGATTTTTCAAGACAGTCCCTGTAGTTTGGGTGTGGAACAGAATCTAGTCACTTAATTTGTGCAAATGAGAGCTGAGCTTGTTTAAAAAAAAAAAAATCTGGCTCCAGTTGAGACCTGAGCTCTCTGCAAACTCAGGCTTTAAGGACTGAGTCCTGTAGCTGGTGAACTCCACCAGAGCAGTCCTTTGGGGCTATCTGCCTGTCCCAAGTCAGGGTAAAGGAGGAGGGTTGGGTGTGGGGCTAGCAACCCCACCCTGTAAAAAATCAATTTGCTACAGAAATGCCTGTAGCTGGCTGCTGTAGATCCAGTGTGAATCAGGCACTACAGAGACAGCATGGAAAACTAGAAGGAGACTATTCTTTTTTAGCTCAGACTGTCTTACAGTAGCATTCAGCTATTACAGCAAAAGTTCATGGTTGGTTCTTATATCCTCAAAGCAGTTATCCCATCCTTAATGCAGACTTGGGGTCTATTAGCCTCAGGTCATTTTAAGGTACAGTTGAGGTTTACTAGAATCAAACTTGTGTGACCCTGTATAAAGTAACTGATATTTACATGGGGGATGGCTGGTTAATTTAGAAATCAAGCCTGTTTTGTCTTTTTAAAATGTGACACTGACATCTGCAGTGGGTGGTTGAAGACACTTTGTTCAACTCTTCTAAAAATGTGGTATCTTCCATGACCGTATGTTTTGCTGGGAGCCATAACAAAGCGAGACGGTCGATGTGTCTAACGTTTGGGATGGGTCTTTGTTGGCAGGGGGAAATCTCTGTTCCTGAAGCCTTCTACTTGTTTTAATATAGTAGAACTAAACAGCAGAAGGATGGGTGTAGTGCCCTGACCACTAGCCTGGGACTTGCAAGGACCCAAGTTAAATCCCCTGCTGGATTGCAAACTTCCCATGTGCCCTCGGGAGTAGTGCGGTTGGTCTCTGGGTATTTCTACCCTGCAGCTGGAAGTGAGCCTCCCAACCCAGGTCCACAGACTGATGCTAGTGCGCTAAATAGGTGTGTGGGTGTTGTCTCAGGCTAGAGCTGGGACCTGGAAGCACAGGCTTGAGAGCCCCAACTCCAGCCCAAGCCTCAACACAAGTCCTGCTAGCACCTGTGTTGCCCCCTGGCTGGGAGGTTCACTCACAGATGCAGTTAGATGGGCCCTCTATGACTTAGTCCCCCATTAGTACACCTCAGGTGGGTGTTGAGGGCCAAACCATTAAAACAGCAAGGTGCTCAAGGACTATGGTAATAGGCCATCTAAATATGATGGAAGGAGGATGTATAGGTGGGTGGCTGGCTGGCAGGTGAGTAGAGCATTGTTGTGCAGGCTTCCTAGTTCATGCTTCTCCTCTTAAAAGTGGAGGTGTTCCCATGGCTGGTATAGACAGTTGGCAAATGTCCTTGATATATTGGCCAGGGAAGGAAACCACCCACCATTAATTATGCATAACTTCAGAAGCCAAGAGCCTAATCCAAAGCCCATTGGAGTCAATAGGAGTCTATTTATTGGTTTCTAAGTGTTTTGGATCTGCTCCCAAGTTCTAATTCAGATGGAGAGAGTGTTTATGGTGGGGCAGCTTTATGACTTCTTTCAATGATATTTCCCTCCATATATAATAATTCTGAAGTGGCTAAATGACTAGCTGATCCTTGGCACCTTTCATCCAATCTCTATTTGCAAACATGAAGGGTTGAGCACTTGCAGTTCCCTTGGTGGCTGTGAGGACTCAGCTCTTTTGTAAATCAGGCTGCTTACATAGGTGCCTAAATATGAATGTAGGATCATAACTTGAGGAGTTTTGAAAATCTTAGCCAGAGATGATTACTCCCTTTGAAAATCCTCACTGGTAAGGTGTATATTTTCAATATATCAGAAGGGTAGCAGTGTTTGTCGCTTTTTACAGACCCAGACTGAGTCCTATGGCACCTTAATAGGCCAACAGATGTATTGGAGCATAAGCTTTCGTAGGTGAACTCACTTCGTCAGTTGGGTATCCACCCACGAAAGCTTATGCTCCAATACGTCTATTAGTCTACAAGGTGCCACAGGACTTTTTCATTTGCACTATACATATACAATCTAATTTTATAGTTTATATATAAAAATACCAACTGTATGTGTATATATCTAAATATAAATATTAACTGATGAATAAAGCATGCCATTGACCTATAATTACTTTGTAACTGATTCTGTCCATAATAAATATCTATTGCAATTAATAGTCAATTGAAATTTAATTAATGAAGCGATAACATCAGTGGAACAGAACACTGTCACAGGATAATGGTCTCCTGCAGCCACTATACTGTAGCTGTCCCACTAAATCAAAATTAAGTGCAGTATTATGTATTTGGAACACTCAGAATATAAAGTGTCACCATACTCACTGTCTTGCAGCTGGCCCTGTGCCCAACTTGTTAGCAAGGTGCTCTGAGGACACTGCTTTTCTGTAAAAGTACAGAGCAGCTCTGGTAAAATGGGTGTGTGATTGCAGATGGAGATGAAGAGTGTAGAGCAGTAATGCTTGGATGAACTTCCCTCAGACTATCCTCTCTGAAACCTGGTACAAATGCAGCTCTAATGGCATGCAGGCATTGGGATGCTGTTAGGGTATCTGTAGCAGAATTCCATGTCGTGTTGAATAGACAGCATGTGGCCCATCCCTCCCTCCATCTCCTCTCCTCCTCTCCCAACCTGCTCTTTGGTGTGGGCAGTAGAATGGGATGGAATGATAGACACAAGTTTCTCCTAGAAGATTTAAGTCAAACTGATGTGCTTTCGAGAAACAGTGAATGTTGCTTTTTTTGAAGCAGGACCTTCCAGAAGTTAGTGGGTTAACTGTGCTGTCTGTGTAATATTTGGTTTCATTCTATGCTCTGTCCTTTTCTTAGAGTGCAGGCTGTTGCACTAAAGGTGACTTGGGACACACAAATGCCAGCTTCCTTTAGGTTTTAAAAAGTCCTGTTTTTTCTGTCTTGTCAGGTCTAATTAAGTATTTAATGAGGTGAGATAGCACCAATAAATTTAACACAGCACAATAACTGATATGGGCCACAGACTAATAAACTTCCATCCTTGGGACTGGAAAGTGATCCACCTATATTAGATTGTAACTGATTTGATTGCTTTGCTCAGATATTAAAAAGGCTGAACAAGGACTTTTCAGGCACTGCCACAAATGTGTGTCCTGAGCAGGAAAGATTGGAGTGGGTTTGCAAAATGCAAGGTTGTTTCTTGACAATTGAGGTGTGGAAGATGGGTTCCAAATTTTTTAGCTTAATCTTGCAGGGATAGCCTAGCTTTCAGAGTTGGATATCAATGATTCACATGCCTCTCGTGAGTATAATGGGGTAGGAGGAGCAAAAAGACTGTCTTAAAGACTTTAGAATTACTTACGTACTAGATGTACACTGCAGACATTCAGTAACCGCGCACACACCACATTGCATGTGAAGCTGACTTCCAACTCCAAATGTCTGGGGGTCTCTACCTGGCTGGTGACCTAAAGGAGCAGAACTCTCCTGCTGAGCTCATCCAGGAACAACTGTTGCACAGAGATGAGATAATTGAGGCTGGGGTTTTCAAAGGAGCCTAAGAGTGTTAGGCACCAACTTGCATTGAAATTTGGAACCCTAACTCCATTAAAACTGTCTTGAAAATCTCACCCTTAATGAATAATTTGACAAATTTTCCTTCTTCCCATTTGACACGTCTGCAAGCAGCTTGGTATTTTCTCAGAACTGTTACCTGGAATCGTATGAGCTGTCTTCCATGAACCTTGTTCACGGAATGTCGTGCAGTGCTTCATCTTTAGGGTCCTACCAAATTCACAGTCCATTTTTGGTCAATTTCACGCCCTTAGGATTTTAAAAACTGTAAATGTCATGATTTGAGCTACTTAAATCTGAAATGTCAGTGTAATTGTAGGGGTCCTGACCCAAAAAGGAGGAGTATGTGGGGGGTTGCATTATGGCTACCCTTACTTCTGCACTGCTGCTAGTGGTGGTGGTGTTGCCTTCAGAACTGAGTAGCTGGAGAGTGGCGGCTGCTGGCTGGGAGCCCAGCTCTGAAGGCAGAGCTGCCATCAGCAGCAGCGCAGAAGGAAGGATGGCCTGGTATGATATTGTCACCCTTACTTCCGTGCTGCTGCCTGCAGAGCTGGGCCCTCATTCAGCAGCTGCCACTGTCTGGCCACCCAGCTCTGACAGCAGTGCAGGAGTAAGGGTGGCATGGTATGACATTGCCGCCTTGACTTCTGAGCTGCTGCTTGCAGGGCAGTGCCTTCACAGCTGGGTGCCTGGCCAACAGCCGCAGCTTTCCACCCACCCAGCTCCAAAGTAGTGCAAAAGTAAGGGTGGCAATACTGTGACCCCCCCTAAATAACTTTGTGACCCTCTGCAATTCCCTTTTGGGTCAGACCCCCAGTTTGAGAAACACTGGTCTCCCCTGTGAAATCTGTATCGTATGGGGGACAGCACACAAGAACAGATTTCACAGTGGGACACTAGATTTCATGGCCGTGAATTTGGTAGGGCCCTAATCATCTTGCAAGCTGACATAATTGGTCATTGTTCCATTGTCTGTCCCACAGTTTGAGAACCATGTTTCTCTCATGACTGCTCCAAGTGAATTTTAACTTTTTTACAAGCCTAAAATTCACTTTCAGTGTAACTCCATGGCATAAATATTGGTGGCTGAAGGAAATTCATATCTAAATGAAGGAAGGGTTGTGCAAGTCTGTTTGCAGTACGTCTTCTATTAATCACTTTTATAGCCTCCAGTCCACCCAGGAAAGGTGTTGTAATGGCAGAATTAACCCTTTCATGGGGTTATACACAACAGTAATCACAAGTTCATGAGGGTCCATGACTCTTGCCTCTACTGAAGGAGAGGTGGAGAGAACTATACCAGCTTATGCTTTCTGCAAGAAGCCTATCAGCTAGCTTTATCTAACCAAGACAGTGGGTGCATTTACTCTGATCTTATACATCCATCTTGGGCTCTTCTCTATCTATAGATTTCCAAAGCCCACCAGTGCTAAAATTCACCATGTTTTGTGGATGCCTTAGCCAGACACATCTAATTATCCCCAGTTGAGGAAGAGAAAACCACATAAAAATCTACCATTATGGAAAGCAGTGGATGATTCAGAGGTCCAGGGTCCCTGCCTCCTAGAGTCCAGCTCTCCATCATAAGCCCAGGACAGTCTCAGCACACTTCTTTTGTTGATCTGTTGTCTATTGGTCTATGAATGAATGGTTCCATCTAGACATAAATGTTTGTAATTGCTGTTCCAAGCTTTTTTTAAAGTTTTAATTGAACTCAATGTGTGTGGTGCTGCTCTGTACTGACCCCATTACTGCTAGCAGAGATTGTCCTTTTAACTTGGAGGGCAGTGGCCAGCACTTTTGGAGTGGGAGGGTTCATAGAAATAGTTAATAGAATATCAGGGTTGGAAGGGACCTCAGGAGGTCATCTAGTCCAACCCCCTGCTCAAAGCAGACCCAATCCCTGGACAGATTTTTGCCCCAATCAAGGATTTAACTCTCAACCCTGTGTTTAGCAGGCTAATGCTCAAACCACTGAGCTATCCCTGCAGTCTTACAGCTGATGTGAAGTTCTGCATGGCCACTCATGACCATTAAGTCGTAGGCTTGGATTGGTTAGTATTCAACTAATTATGCCAATGTAATGTAAGGCTCAAGGGTATTGAAACACAGGTCATAAGAGAAAGGAGGGCCACTGTTTGTCCTCTCTGAATCAAGCAAGCTGTACAAATTATACACAGCACTGCTTGCAAAATCCATCCAGAGCAGTCATGTATGCATCCATTCAATTGGTGCTCAGGTTTATTATTAGAACAAGCTACTCAGAATACATCTAAGGGATACTTTGTGCTGAGCAGCAAATTTTAGCATTAGCTAACTAAGACCCAGCTATTGCTTGAAAAAGTGTTTGCGGGGAGGCAACAGTCAAATACACAACTTCCTAAACTCTGGCTTGGCTACCGGTCATGAATTCTGATAAATTGATCCAGCCCTGAAACCTGAGGTTTCTTGAAACAAACATTCCAGATTGTTCATGTGCTTCTGTGCACAGAACTGCAGAAACAAATTTTTCCAGTTATTAGGGGGCATTTGCGTGCACTGTTTTCACCAATGCTGTAGAGTATGGATTTCCTCACTGATGTGGTAAGGTCTGTTGGCCAACATCTATGTTCCCGTAGAAAGAAAATGCAGCTTTACTTGGTCGTGTGTGTACAACCGTTTGATAGAATTAAAAATAGGACAAAATCAAGAAGTGGAAGCTAAAAAGTTGAAGAGCAGAGATCTGAGAGAAGGTGTCTGCGGAGGAGACAAAGCTTTTCAGGGCCTGGTCTGAGACTGTGGAACAAATTCTCACAAGAATGAAGGACCATCTCTTGTCTCAGCACCTTCCACTTCATGTGTAAGGTGCACTTTTTTGACCTACCTTCTCAGACATAAAAAGAGCAGCATGGATATGTGGGTTTGAGGTAACCTATTAAAACACTCTTCACTAACACAGTCCTCCCCTGTTTTTTTATTTTAGGGAGAGGATGAGACACCAAATCATGCATGAGAGATGTTAGTCACATTGTTCAATGCAGTACTGGAAGGTATGCTGATACTACAGCAATGGGGGGGTAAGAGCCAATAAAGAATAGAGTAATCTAAGATATAGGGAAGCAGTTTGAGATGACAGGAAGGCTCTTGCACCAAGAGAGCAGAGAGCATGGGACAGGACTATGACGAGGCTAGCACTAAAGGAGTTTGCTGGGAGGAACCAGGCCTTTAAGTCCAGCTGGCACAAGTCTTGAATAACTTGAAAATTGTGGATCACTTTGAACTGGAGACCTGAATGGGCCACATTCCTCTAATTGTCAGCAGGTGGTGATGGTGTGTGGCAGTAGCACCTCCTGGCCCCAGTGTAGCATGTGGCAAAGAGTAAGGGATAGACCTTGCACCAAAGAGCTTATAATCTAACTAGATAAGACAAAGGGTGGGAGAAAGCAAGTCTTCCCACTCTACAGGTGCAGGAACTGGAGCAGAGAGAGAGGGTGAGTCACCAAAGGTCAGAGGAAGTCTGTGGCAAACCCTGGAATTGAGTCTGCATCTCTTGATTCCCAGTTCAGTGCCTTGCACGGAAGGATGGCCTTGTGCTTATTTAAAGTACAAACATTTGGATGGTGAGATCTGGCTTCTTGAGTGACTTTGGGCAAATCACTTCATCTCTCTGCACTTAGCTTCCCCACCTTCAAAGTAAGGCTGATCCTTGCCTAGCTCCTAGACAATGCCTTGGTTTGAGAAGTTGTGATGAAATATATCTCAAATGCCTTCCAACTGTTTCTGAATATTTTTAAACAAGATACTCTGGAAGTAGTTTTTGGTTGACAGTAACTGCTGTTGCTAGGAGGTCAGGCAGAGACCCTGGTTAGTTTCCTCTGTAGCATGAGGCATGGGTCACTTGGAGTTTTATAGTGGTGTAAATGGTGGATTCTCTGTACCTTGAAGTCTTGAAGACATGATTTTAGGACTTCAGTAACTCAGCCAGAGGTGAGGAGCTATTACAGAAGTGGGTGGGTGAGGTTCTGTGGCCTCCGATGTGCAGGAGATCAGACCTAGATCATGATGGTCCCTTTGACCTTAACGTCTGAGAAGCACAAATTTATTTAGCTATTACGTCAACTTTTTATGCATACTTCCACCTTTTCATGTTCTCTGTATGTATAAATATCTCCTGTCTGTGTGTTCCATTCTATGCATCCGAAGAAGTGAGCTGTAGCTCACGAAAGCTCATGCTAAAATAAATTCCTTAGTCTTTAAGGTGCCACAAGTCGTCCTGTTCTTTTTGTGGATACAGACTAACATGACTGCTACTCTGAAACCTTTTTAGGTAGTTGATTCTCCTTCTCCCTGCCCATGTGCTTATCCCTGTTGCCTTTTCTGTGTCACTATTGGTACCAATAAATTTAATCCTGAAGGTTATATTCCATTATGTATTTTGTTAACCTGTGGTTTGTGTGTCAGATATTGTGGCTAGAAGAGCCCCTCAGTGTTCAAAGCAGAAAAGCCCAGTTTAGATACTGCTTATCCAAACTCTCTGAAACCCATCTCTGTGTGTAATTAGGCTGCACACATGGTGTTTACAGACTTTATTGTGGTATTTTTGCTCTTCTGGCTCTGGCTGAAACCTTGGAGTGCAGAGGCATCAGCAGGGGATCTGAGAGAGAAAAGGGTTTGAGGAGGTGAACTTACCGGTAACTTTTCTAACTTCAGGAGGGGTTTGGTTGACTTCAAATGCTTTTAAGAAGTGTATACATATAACAGCAAAGTACAAGCCCCTAGCTGCCCTTATGGCAGGAATAATATGGCCTGCAGCCATTCTACCTCAGGCTGTGATCTCTTCAGTAACAAGCTGAAGCAGAGTCAGGCCTGATAAGTGTTTGGATCAGAGACCTCCAAGGAGAATCCAGGATGTTTCAGGGAATGGTGCTGCTCAGTTAGTAGGAGTGATTTTTCTGTCAGTGCTGATCTGGCCCCCAGCAGAATATTATAGGGCCCTGTGCTGATGGAGATGCCTTCTTTCAGCTGAGCTGTTGCAAGCTCAAACCCTTGTTTCTTGGCACCTCTCAAAACTAGCAGGGAGTGGCTTTCTTTTAAACTGCAACTCGAATTGTGTTGGGTTTTGTTGTTGCTAGTGTAGCGCTCTAGCCTTCCAAAGGGATTCTTTTCAGGATTTTTCATTCATGCTTTCAGCTAATACCTGTTAAGCTTAAATTGAGATCTGACCTGCAGGGCTATAGCTATTCATCCTAAATGGAGCCTTTCTCCCTGAATTGAAAGGACCAAGTCTAATATGGGCTATGGGTACAGAGCAGGCCTGGAGGAGCCTTGCTGTGGTATTCATAACAGAATCGGACCCTGTTTGTTTAGCAGAGGAAGAAGTGCCTGGAGACCCAGCTGATAGAGGGTAGGACACAAAGCTGCTGTGTACCTAGTGCTTTGATCTTGCTCACATGGGAGTAAGTGGAGACACTCTCAGGTAACAGTGATTCAGAACTGGGTTAATGCTGCGGCTCTGGGTTGCTCAAGGCACAAACCGACATCAAATGCATCCCTAAACCAAAGGGGCACTGCATCAGCCTGCTCAGCAGCCATGCGTTTCATTCCTGGATGATGGCTGTAATACGGGATATTATTTTTAAGACTACAATAGTAGATTGTTCAGCAGCCTACATCTTGTGTGTTCTATTCCCCCTCCTGTGTGTCTGGGGAGATGGATTAGATCAGTCATCCTGCTTCCTCAATGCTTCCATTAAAGGCACTTAAAACAGGGATTCTATTAAATATAATCTCCCATGTCAAATATTACCTTCCCTATTCTCTCGATTCTCCCTCTGGTTGTAGTGACACAACAGTTGACTGCAAGGAGTAAAACTCTGACTCCACTGAACCTCTCCCTCCCTTGCCCAAATCTCTTCCCCCAGCCCAACCCACAGTGCTGCCTGGTAAATCCTGCTACTTTCTAGGGTGGTAGCATCCATTTGTAATACCATTCCAAGAAAAGCACCCTGCAAACCACATCTGTCTAGCGTCTGTAACAAGCTTATCAAAGGGTTTCTTTGCAGCAAGATCCAAGCCCTTCTGGTTTTGATTCATAACGGGTAAAGACTGTGCTGAAATCTGATTGAAATGAGTGAGGGCAACAAAATAGAGCAGTGAGTGCACAATAATTGGAAAAGCAGCACTAGACTTGCTTTCTCTGTGTTCATGTGATCCCTGCACTTTCATCTCCTGTTTCCAAAGGGAAGTCTTTGTCTTACGTACTCTTTATTATAGTGTTCATTTGCACAATGAGTCTTATTAAAAAGAGAGAACTCAAATTGTTACTGATGTGGATCATGTTTGGTGCAAGAGCACAAAGAAACATCTCCCTTTGATGTTGAGGCTGAAAAGGTGGGTATGGGAGGAGGAGAGGTACGGACTTTAAGGAATTCTCTCCCCACTCTCTACCTCTGATCCATTGTCCTAATAAACAGCTGATAATTACCATAGATCAATAGGTTTGAGATGAGGAAGGATGCTTTTGTGCTCTAACTTGTTTGGGAGATTAACTCCCTTGGGGAGGTGAGGGTTCCATTTAAGCACCAGAACTGAAACCTCTGGGATCATTGGGGCAAAATAATTGACTTTAATGGAGCTGTCAGGTTCTGAATTTGGCCTATGAGAATCAACACAGATTCCAAACTTGGCCTTTGTTAGATCTGGTGTAAAAGTTTTGGTAAAACTTTTTTTCAACAAAAGGTGAGACTAGACATATTGCTTATTCCACCCTAAGGGAGGAATTGGAGTTGAGGAATGACTCCAGGAACAAGTCCAAGCACAGACTCAGGAGAATCATGGTGCCAAGTCCAGAGCTTGGAAAGCAAGGCTTACAGCACTGACAGAGCAGTACTCCTAGCTCATGGCTCACCCCTAGGAGATGTGGACTACTTTGCTGCACAGCTGTTCTGTTTGCTTTGCACATGGGGTGCCTGATTCACAGACAGGAGTCATGACAAGTAAATGAACTAGTGGCTGATTGAATAGAAGCCAAACAAGTGAAGCAGGGCTTAGGACAGGCTCCAGCTCTCACCCCAACCCCCCTCCCCATCCTGAAGAGTTAAAGAAGACAGCCTAGAATTAGGGCATTGCTTACCAAGTCTTTTAATGCCACTGTGCACTGAGTCATCTAGGGAAGATGCTTACCCAGGGAATCTGGTTGTGGCAAGTGTCTTCCTGAGGTGGAGAGACTAAGAAGGGAAATGAGAACCTTACAGTACTGCAGAACAGGGCTGAGCTGGGAAGTGGGATTCTGGGTTGTTCCTGGAGGACAAGATGGGACAGGGCTGAGCTGGGCACTGAGGCACAGGAGGAAATAAAAACAGTAAATTCTTCTCTCCTGTATATTCTTTCACAAGTTGGTTTTCTTTACCCTTAGAAAAATAAAGCAACCCATGCATGGGCTGTGAGTGCCCTTTCAGTTATTGTACAGCTACAAACCTACATACATGGTCCAGTCTTTCCAGTCCAGCTCATTCTACCAAGCAGCAGTTTGTAATGAAATGCTAGCACCCCTGTATGTTGGGGTATATCTCCATCTCCGCCCCCTCATGAAAATCAATAGGTCCTGTAGCTCACCCTGAAAGTCAACAGTTCTGGACTATTTTGGGCCAGAGTGCAGGAGCTTCCTTTCATCCCCACCTCCAGTCTTTTCCTTGCCACCTCTTGCTTTTCAAATGAAACTTGCTAATTCTCAGTATTGCCCTGAAATTTTGCTCCTGCTGTGGAATGGACAGGAAACTTCCGAGCTCCCTTCTGATGCACTTTGAGCCATGGCAGGTCCTCCCATTTGTTTTGTCAGGCTTGCTGTTCAGACCCCTGGCCTGGCAGCACCAGCCAAACTTAAACTGCACAACTATGGCCTGAAGACACAGCTACTGGAGCCTGATTATCACCAAATAAAATCTCTGCCTTGCTGCAGATGCCATACTGATTAACCAATATCTACAGCTAGACTCCCTGCATATGCCCCACACAGTCTCTGTGCTTCAAAGGAGTGGTGTGTTGAAAGTGGTGACATTTCACTGTGCATGTTTGTGAGTAGACCAGATAAGACCTGCTGCATCATGATTAATTACACAGCTTCACACACAAATGATTTGTAGACATCTGTGTAAACCAGAGGGTGAGACAAGCAGAAACCCATTGTTGCAAAACATGGCATCTGAAACACTTTGCACAATAATGCAACCTTTTTTAAAGTGCAAAGGAAAATGGAGAGGGGGCGGTTATGTTTTGACAGTTCATGGTGCAAGTATAGAGGGCTCTGAGTCTACTGAATGAAGATTTGGAATGCAAGTGCTAACAAAAAGAATGAGAAGGGATATAAACCCTCCTGCTCCAGGGCTGAAACCAATCTTGAACTGTTAGGGATCCGGATGAAAACTTTGAGACCAGATTGTCCCACACCTGCCTACTGAAGGGTTGTTTGCACTGTCCTTGAAGCAGCTGGTGCTAGCCACTACAGGAGAAAGATACTGGGCTGTTCCTATTTGTGTGTTTGTGATATTGAACCTGGTGGACAGGGGGCTGTCAAAGGCTCTGGCCTAACTAGCAGAGACTGGGAGATGAGACCCCCTGGATTCTATTCTTGTTGATCGTGTTACTTTTGGACAAATTGCCCAGGCTAAACCAGTTTTCCAGTCTGACTTGCCTAAAGTTGAGCACCTAAATGACTGTGCTGATGTTCAGAGGTGCTGAGTATTCACAACTTCTATTGATTTAAGTGGGATTTGCTCAGCGCCTTGAAAATCAGGTAACTTACCAGGTGAATGTGTATTAGGTGCCTAAAATGCGGCACTCAGGTATGATCTCATCCTGCTTTGCTCATCTGCTAATACACAGGGCTGGCAATAGACTTGTCTAATGTTTACCCAGCACTGGGAGACTGGACTCAAAGTGCTGCTGCTGTTGTGTGCCAGATGGACCAGTGCAGAGCTGGGACAAATATCTGCCAGAATTTTGCTTGCAGGAATAGCTTTGATCAGCATCATTGGAAGATGGAAACTAACCTTACCTCTGGGATTTGAGGAATGATCAAGAGATCTCAAACAAAGCTATGCTATTAAGGAAACTTTATGTCCACATACCATCGAGGAGGAAATCTTTGAAAAACATCTGGGATCCACATTTGGTCCTTACCCTAACTAGTGAGGGGCCTGGCAGAGGATGGGCTCCTGTCGACGATGATTTTTGGGAACCTTTTGTAATTTCATACAGTCTGTCCGCCTACTGTAGTGGTGGTTTTCATAAGGGGTAGTTGTGCCAAAAACTGAAAGATTTTTAATAACAGACTTAACCTTGAATATAATGAGCTGCTTATTGCTTATTTTAACCAGCAGCTGCCCTCTTCCAAAATATAAACGCCTGAAGCCTAGGAGCTGGAGTTTGAATTAAAAAGGGAACAAATGACTTTTGGTACGTACTGTATTGATTCAGTGTCTCTACTTGGATTTGCAAAACAATAAGCTCTACACTGACTTCAGGTGGTAGCTTCCTACATTCTCCTGCAATATGGTCTAATGGTAGGAGTAAGGATCTAGATGACAAGCAGACCCCAAGTTCTAATCCTGTCCGAGATGGTGGCTTGTTGGGACCTTGCAGGGAGCCATCTGATCTCCTGTTTAAGGGAGCCCATCTGGAAAATTGGGTTTAAAAGCTGGGTTTTTGCCAAATACCAGATGCTTCATCTGAGCTGAGCTTTTTAAAAGGCTTTTGACATAGTCCCACACAACATTCTCATAAGCAAACTAGGGAAATCTAATCTAGGTGAAATTAGAGTGAGGTGGGTGCACAACTGGTTGAAAAACTCTATTCAAAGTAGTCGTCAATGGTTTGCTGACAAACTGGGAGGGTGTATCGAGTCCAGTCCTGGCTATGGTACTAGTCAATATTTTTGTTAATGACTTGGATAATGGAGTAAAGAGGATACTGACAATGTGTAGATGATGCCAAACTCGGAGGGTTGCAAGCATATTGAGGGACAGCATTAGAATTCAAAATGTTGACATATTGAAGTATTTGGTCTGATACCATCAAGATGAAATTCAATAGAGAAGTGCAGAGAACTTCACTTAGGAAGAAATAATCAAATGTACAGCTGCAAAATAAGGAATAACTTGCTTGATGGTAGTACTGCTGAAAAGGATTTGGGGGTTATAGTGGACTACAGATGGAATCTGAGTAAACAATGGGATGCAGTTGCAAAAAAAGGCTAGTGTCATTTCAGGGTATATTTACAGGAATGTTGTATGTTAGACACAGGAGGTTTTGTCCCACTCTATGCAGCACTGGTGAGACCTCCAGCTGGAGGATTGTGTCCAATTAATCAGTCTGAGGAGAGAAACAAAGTGATAAAAGGTTTAGAAAACCTGACCTATGAGGAAAGGCTAAGAGACATAATTAGCCTTGAGAAAAGACTGTTATCTGAAATCTTCAAATATGTTAAGGGCTGCTATAAAGAGGAGTGATCAATTGTTCTCTAACCACTGAAGGCAGGACAAGAAGTAATGGGCTTAATCTGCAGCAAGGGAGATTTAGGTTAGATGTTAAGAAATAAGGGTAGGTAAGATCTAGAATAGGCTTCCAAGGGAGGTTGTGGAATCTCCGTCACTGGAGGCTTTTAAGAACAGGCTGGACAAACAACTGTCAGGGATGTTTCAGGTTTACTTGGTCCTGCCTCAGACCAGGAGGCTGGACTTGATTATTTTTTTTAAGGTCCCTTCCAGCCCTACATTTCTATGTTTCTATGAAATCTCTTAAAACAGGCTTGCAGCACCACTTCTATTTTAGCACATTGGGCCCCCACTGGAAGCTCTGCAGTTCACTTCATTCCTGCCCTGTTGGGCTTCCCTGCTATTCCATTCCCTGCCCCTTTAACACAGAGTGGCAGTCAAAATGTGCATGCACACTTCTCCTACAGAACATGTCAAGGGACATGTCCTTATCAAAATATTACTGTAGCAACATGGTTGTAGTAATCCTTGCTGCAGTAGCACTAACTCGGACACAAGGAGCCCATCTTATCAGGGTTGCAACATCAAAGGCGGAGGGCTAAGGGAACTTTTCCTTTCAGTGGCCTCTGAAGCCCAACTGTGCAGGGTGACCCCTTCGCCCTTCTGGGGTCACGGGGACCCATGCAGTGCCTCCATGTGGCCTTGGGGACAAGTGAAACTCCAGTGGCACAGAGAAATTGAAGTCAGTAGGGACCCTTGGGCACTGAATGTTATGACTCTTGTTACAATTTTGACTCAGGACTGATTGGCTGTTGGCTCCCATCTTCTCCCTCACAACTTCTTCACCTCATCTGCTTCCCTCTAACCCCCTCCTAACAGCTGCCCCAAGAATTAAAATAAACTCCATAAAGTTGGCAAACCTATAACTCTCTGCACTGTCCCTTTTCCCTGCTCTTTGTCTGCCCGGAGCCAGTGCAACCCATTAGGTGACCTAGGCGGTAGCCTAGGGTGCTAACATTGGGGGCAGCGACTGCGGCGGCCGGATGTTCGTCGTCCTCTGTTGGGGGTGCCATTTTGGGGGCGGGACCTTCCGCTGCCTAGGGTGCCAAAAAGGCTGCCAGTGCTCCTGTCTGCCTGCTCTACTTAGTTTGTAAGCTTTTGGGGGCAGCAGTAGTGTTGAAATTAAGCTGAGTCCCTCAGTATTTGATGGTGTTGAAGCCTCAGATCCTGGAGTTGCGAACACACAACTTGAGATTTGCTGGGGGGTGGGGGACAGACATTCCCAGCCCTTGACAACTGTGGAGACAAGGTGGAAAGTATGACCCAACTTAAGGCTCAAATATAAATAAACCAAAATGTGTGTTTAAAAACCCTCATGATTAAGCCAATCTTGTGATTTTTTTTGGTGGGGGGGAGAGCCTCTCTCTGAATTCTTGGGGCTGGTAATACTAGCACTGGGGGTAATACTCTGTGCAATGCGTAGCCCAAAGAGGCTTCCATTTTCCTCCAACCCCTATGGCTGGATTTTTAAAGATACCTACTTCCAGTTGACATCCATGGAACTTAGGCACCTTAATACCATGAAAAATCTGGCCCCAGTATGCCGTACTGTAAGGCATAGTGTATTGGATCATGGCTGTGGAATAATGTCTTTCTAAATAAGGGCAGCTGGCTGCTTTGGCAAAGGACACTCACTCCCCTTCCACCTGCTTCCCTGTGTCAATTTTGCTGTGTTTTCTCTGCTGTTACTATATCCCTTATCTCGACCCCGCCCCGGGTCTGCCAGTAAATTTCACATTGTAAAGGGCTATTGATTTCCCTACTAATGCACCTTGCTACATTGCAGAAGGCAGGCCAAACAGAACCCAATCAGCCACTTAAACACAAATACAGACTGGGATGATCATGCTGCTATAACTTGAACGGGTTCCAGTGACCCATGGCGCTCAGTTAAAATGAAGGCAATGCTGCAAATTTCAGCCAGACACACTCAGGAGAGCTTTTTCCTTGCATAAAAAAAGACCATTTTGTTCCTCCTTGTTACCTGCAAATGAGAAGGGAAAAGTGTCGCATTCCGCCACTCCTTGTAGCATTATTCCAGCTAGGCTGATTCACAGCTCCCTTTCCCCCTAGCTAATAAGTAATCATGAGAAGGTTTTTGCTCTTGTTTATTATATCTGGCCCAGAAAACACATTTTTCCCCACCTAGCTCAGTAAAATGCTTCCTGAGATTTATTTGTGAGCCTGTAAATGCAGAGTAAATAGCTTTAATTTAATTTACTGGGCTACTGTATGAAACCATATCTCCAAACCAGGCATTCCGTCCAGCTGTACTGAACTGAGCGGGGTCTCTGTGTGGAGGATGGAGGGGACAGATTTTTCTAGGTATTTTTTCCCCTTCCTAAAAAAGAGATTTGTCCCCACTTTTTGTTGTCTTTAACCAGCTCCACCAAAGGGCACCGGCCTGAAAAACCAGCTTGTTTTACTTTAAGCACCAGCTATGTGTGATGCTGAGCAAGGCAAAATGGAGTCTTGAACCTGAGAACTGCAATTTGAGGCCTGGTTCCTGTAGTGTGCACCACACAGGTGTTGAATTCAGGTTGCCTGGAGCTTGCTGCAGGGTCAACCAGGGCATAAGAGGCAGACACAGAGGAGGAGACTCCCCTGGGACCCAGAGGAAGGTGTTAGCTCAGTATTGTTTTCTTTCTCTCTTCCTTGTTGTATGGGATGCTGGGTTGCGGACGGCTGACTGCCACAGCTTGGTGTTCACAGGCATTTGCATAAGCAATGGAGGAAGCCCTCTGGCATACAGGGCAGTAGTTCCATGCTTGGAGAGGGGAAGGGACATGAAACGGGGCCTTGGTGGGCCAAGAGGGAAAGGGAAGATGTGAGATCTTAGATGAAAGCTGGTGTGGAGCTTGGAAGCCTTGAAGCCCTCTAGGCATGTTTGTTTTTGAAGGCAAACTGTGTCCCTCTGATGGCTGGTGCACATAGATACGTCTCCTGCTGTTAGGAGTTACTCCTTTAGCTTTGCTGATGGAAGGTTCCAGGTTCAAATCCTTGCTGACCTCTCATTGTAGCATCATTACACATGCAATGGAGATGCTTTGAAAATTCAGCTGTGGATCCTGCTGCATCTCAGCCCAGTGTCCTAGCCCAAGTGGGGATGTGAGTTGGGGCTGAGAACTGCTCAGTTCTTTAGCTCCCAGGCATGTGTTGCATTCCAGCCACTGAAAACATAACTCTAATTTTACAAGGCAAAACCTCCATGACACATGATCATCTTGAGAGACATAGTGCAATTGTGACAAAGTTGTATGGGTTCTTGAGCAAGCCAAAGCCCAATTTACACAACAGCCACTTGTGAAATTCTGTGCAAACTGAGTGCATATCTGGTTTGTAAATGTTTTATGGGCTCAGTAGTCATGATCCTTTCCAGTTGCTCTTGAAGAGGCAAAGCCATTCACGAAACAGTTCCTGGTCCTTATGCCATCATTGGTGCTCCTAATCTTCATCTGCTCACCCAGTTCTCACCCCCTCTGTTTGCAGCCCTGAAAAGAATCTATTCACTCCCATGCTGTTCTGTGCTCCCTGTACCATCAACACCATTGATTAGGCACAAGCCCAAAAGCAGGATGGGTGGGAACGCAGGAAATGCAGGCAGCCCTGGCACGCTATCAGAGCGCCTAGATCCGTGAGCCACTCGTGCAGAAAGTTTGTTCTCCCAATGTCTGGCATACTTCCAGGTATTCAAGTCTGTTAGTGTTCCACCAGCTAATGCAGTGGACTGGAGACAGCACCACTCCAGCTGTACTCGCCTGCTACACGTGAGCTTGTGTGGCTGTGTTCTGTATGGTTTTTCTGTGGCTTGGTTTGGTTTTTTAATTCCAGGTTCTGAAACTTGCCAAATCTCCATTTGGCATCAATTTATCAAACAGGAGGTTCCCCCATCCCCTTTTTCTCTTGTTTTACTGCCTGCCCTGGTTAGTCAGACAGCTTATTTAGAATGGGCTGGTGTCCAGAGGGAGAATTTGCAAACAAATAACTTTCACCCAATGTGACAGTGCACAATAGATTGCAAAAATCCCAGGCAATGCGCTGGCATGACCATGACAATGGGAGTTTTTTGTCCTCATTAGTTTTCAGACAAAAGGTTTCTACTCTGCCCAACCTCAATTGCGTGTCAGTGGGAACGGGTTTCAACAAAACCCTAACCACTTGGTAACAAGAGTGCTGTCTCCATAATCTGAGGAACAAAGGAACCCTGCTTCCCCGCTTCCCTATCTCCCCACCCTGGTGCCCTAGTAAACTGCATTGGTTCTGGGTTCTGCATGCTTTTTGTGCATCGATAGAGCCATTCGGGGGGTAGGTTATAAATCATTAGTGCTAGTTGACATCTGTGCATGTTTTCTATTTCCTTTTTACTCAACATGCATCTTTTCTCAGAGGGCACCAGGAGCCAGGAAAACACTGCATATGTTTTCCTCTGATGGAAGCAACTTATAGATTAATTTTGTTTCCTTTTTAATTGGAAGCATTTACAAATCCTGAAGCAGTTGCCCATTTAAATGCTGACCCTAGATTACATCTCCATGATCACAGCATGTGTGGCAGAGGAGGTGGCAGGAGGAGTATATGCTGATGTAAACGCGACTATATCTTCTGCCCACCTACTCCTTTGTTCTATGTTAAACTAGGCCCAATGTGACTATTAAGATGGGGAGGATGGAAATCTACTACATTCTAGTCTCTTTTCAGTCTGATTTTTAGTGTCGACCAGAGGTATTAATTTAAGCTATGAATTTAGGGCTTATTACAATGTGTAACCCACTAACCCCTTCTTTGTCCTATGACTGCAGAGGTGTTAACAGGCTGCTCTATTTTGAATGGTCCCCTAGGATGTGTGCTAGCTATTTACGCTAAACAATCTGTTCCACCTTGCAGTTAGTTGTGAGGCTTGGAGTACCTTTCCCAGACTAGAGGGGGATCTCTGTGTAGCCAGGGGCAGCTCTATTTTTTTAGCTGCCCCAAGCATGGCAGTCAGGCAGCCTTCGGTGGCACACCTGCAGGCAGTCCGCCGCTGACACAGATTCTGCAGCATTTCTGTGGGAGGTCGGCCGGTCCCATGCCTTTGGCGTGTCCACCGCCGAAGCCACGGGACCGGCAGACCTCCTGCAGAAACACTGAAGGAGGCTGCCTGACTGCCACCTTTTTCAGCAACCAGCAGGCCGCCCCCCGTGGCTTGCTGCCTCAGGCACACACTTGCTGCGCTGGTGCCTGGAGCTGCCCCTGTGTGTAGCTCAAAAGCTTGTCTCTCACCAACAGAAAGTAGTCCAAGAAAATTACTTCACCCAGCTTATCCCTTGGTACATTGAGTTTTCAGAGGAGAAACAAAGGCACTTTACGTTTGCAAGTGGCTGGTGCCCAGGAAACAATCACTGAATCATCAGAGAAGACTGACAGTCTCCCTCTGAATAAGGAAACTGACCGTTTTTTCTGTTTGGGTGCAAGTAGGCCACCATTTTTCCTAATTAGTCACGATGTCTTGCCCATCACAGGAGTAAATAGCAAGCGTCCCCTAAGGACACAAGATGAGAAGCACTATTTATTGCTGTTCTTGGAGGAAGCTGACAGCATGATGAGTGAAATATCAGGAGTAATTAAGAAAAATAAGGGCTTATGTACTTGATTGCACCAACAGTAGGAGTGTGCTGCCAGTTCCTCACAGGCTGCTTGTGAACCCAACAGCTTCCAAGAATTTTTCTAGGAACCCACATATAATTTGCTCTAATGCTTGTATAATGACTTTCATGTGAGGGTCTTGGAGCCTAACTGACACCTAAATTAAACCCCCTAGTGCCCCCAGCAGGTACAGTAACTGCTGTTTCATTCCCATTTCTCAGCTGCTTAAGTGACACAAAACAACTTGCTCATTGAGTCAGAGATGGAGCTGGAACCCAGAAGTCCGTCTCCTTGTTCAGACTGTTACACAGCACTACCTCACTTACATTAGGTAACTTCAGGCCAAGGTAGATCTGCATATGCCCTGTGTTTCCCTGTGCGTCCTCTTCAGAGCCAAGCCAAGGTTGTTTCCTCTTGTACTGATCCTTGGCTTTATCCACCACGTAGGAGTTCTTCACCGAGTACTCATGGGTTTACTGGACATGTCTGAGCTCTACTGGAGACTTGAGCATATCTGTAATGGCAAAGGAGAGATGAGAAAGATGAGTGAGTGTTAACTGGTTCCAAGTGAAGGATCACGATGGGTATTGCCATTCTGTGGGAGTGTGCAGAGGGGCTGTGATGGTGGCAGGACTGGGTAGGGGGGTTGCAGTGTGTGTTTAACACAACATCTGGGCCTTCTCTCCATTTGGCCTGTGGTCAATAAAGCTGGTGTTTCTCTCGTATTGTTCTGGAGGAAAGTTGTGGAGGCCCAACGGAATTTTAAACTAAAAATTCAGTTTTTCTCTGCAACCCACCACTGCCACCATGTTTGTTACCCAGGTGAGAGTTGTATGGGTGCAATACAGTTGACATTACATGTCCTCGGACTGCTGGCACTGGGCAAGTGCATGCAAGGCATGCAGGTCTCAGTTTCTGTCCAAAGAGGCCCATGTGCTTGGGGTCCCATGGGTGTTTTTAGCACAGTCTGATACCTGTGAAGTCCTGGAATGAGACACATCTGGTTATGATGGGCCTCTGAGGCAGAATATTAAAATGGGAGGGAAAAGTAGTAATTAGAGCATTGGAAGCACCCAGGTTACTTGAACAAAACATGTCGATGTTGCCACAGAAAAGCTGAAGGGCCTGTTTTTACTCAGACCAGTTTCCCACCAGTGAGATTCTGCTAGCCCCAGGCAAGTTAGTCCTGACTTAAACCAGGCTAAATCAGAAGGCCCAGTCACTTTCTATTAAGTAACAAAAATGGGTAGCTTGTGCATTTTCTGGCCTGCTTATCCCCCTCTTCTCCCCCCCCCAAAAGCAGTGACCCAGGCGGCAGCAACATCTTGTGGCTTTTACAGTCTGGGAAACTTTCTTAGCAAATCACTGATTTGAGGCAGGGAGCTGGGCAGGGGATCCTGTTGGAGGTGCATTTTGAAAAGACTGGAGCTACGTATGCCGTTTAAGAGCTTGCCCGTTCTGTTTTGTTCGTTTTTGATGAGAAGGGGGAGGTATGTTAAGGAAAGCATCTGGAAAGATGGCTCCTCTTAGCCTCCATTATAAAATCAATGGGGAATGGGCATGCCGGGGGCTTCAGAAGATGTGTCCTGTTACAAATTTAGCTCTTCCCTGGCGGGGGCTCCTTGGGTCCATCTAATCTCATTCCACTGTCCTCACCTTCACCCCGGACTTGTTCTGTAATGAAGTTTAAACTGTAGCATGGGTCCATAGGGGAGGCCCATTTCCTTTTGAAGCAGAACTGATGGAGATCTGAGTCAGAAACTGATCTGTGCAGATGATGCAAAAACCTGATTACAGGAAGCATCACTGGGCTTCACTTTAATTCTTCTGTAACCCCAGCTTGGGCTGACAAGTATAATAGATCTCCGGGATACATCTTGTACTAAAAGTAAATGTCTAGTCAAAAGTGTTTAAAATCCCTCAACTCTGGAGTTTGCTAATAATGTCATTACTTCACCGGTTCCACGTTATTTTTAGGACAGCTATTTCCTCCTACATTAAGCCTCATTAAGATTGTGCCGTAGTGTTTCTAAAGCAGAATAAGTGGAATGTAGCCTTTTTGGTCCAGAAAAAGAGCATTTTAAAAAATCCATGTGGCTGTTCCTCATCTTGTTCCCTCTTTGACCAACTGCTACGAACACCCATTAGGACATTTTAGGGGGCTTCTGAAAGCGATCCTTTATTCAGAGGGGAGGGAGGAACAGCTAATGGACAACAACTTCAGACCTGGCAGATGCTGCATTTCATTCATTTATATTTAGCTCACTTACAGCAGTGTCTTGCTTTACTTTGCTCTCATGTTCCTTTGACTAGCAATACCAAGGCTCTGAAAGGGGAGAGAATAAATAGTGTGTGTGTGTGTGGGGGTGGGGGTATTTCTTCAACTCTAACCCATGAGGTTATTTTAATTCAGGAGCCGGGGAAGGGGGATATGCTTCCTTCATGCGTGGATTCTGGAACCAGTGCCGTGCAGCATGCCTCAGGAGAGGCACAACGTGTGCAGTGCTGGCCACAAAGATGTTGCACGTGACTGGAAGTGAAACCAAATGTGAAAGATGAAGAGGAGTGTCGAAAATCACAGGTAGAAACTCATCCTCCAGAATTACTCATCACACACCATTAAGGAAGAGATACAGCTAGGAGCCATGAAGAAGGCAGACTGGCCACGTGGATTAATTTTAAAATATGTAGGGTGGCCAGAATCCCAGCCCAGCAAAGGAGGTGAAGAGAACTTGAGTCTCACAAGAAAGCCAGGTCTCTGCCAAAGCTGCAGCTGTGCTTTATTTTCATCTAGTAGATATTTATAGAGTGCTGTAGTACCTAGTGTTAGTCTCTGTGCTCCTTGGGGCTTTGGAGTATAAAAAGATGTCCAAAGTAGACTTCGTTGGCTTATAGCACTTGTATAAACTGCCACTTTATAGGATGACCTTGGGGGTTTTCACCTCCTTTCTTCTTTTTTGATTTATGGAATGATTGATCTTCTCTTGACAGAGTATCTGCAACTCCAATGCTACCAGCAGTCAGTATAAACTGGATGTGTCCTGGAGTTCTCTGCAATTGGAAAGGAGAAGGGAAAACCAGCTGCAGCCTACAGACTGCTGCAGCATTCCAGGCAGTCTGCCAGCATGGCCTGGCTGGCTGTGATCCATGAGGTCAAAGGCATTAATCAAAGTCTGAGCAGTGGTTGTGTCCAAAAAAAGGTGGTTTCATATAGGATGTTAGAGGCCAAAGAAAGTGACTTGTTTTGTCTTAAGGAAAAGTCCTGGTAGCAGAGCAGAAATGAGCCACAAATGAAGATGGGGGAATAAGGTTGCTATAACCAGCTAGAAACAAGTGGTAGCTGTAAAACAGATGACTGGTCATCTGTCAGTCAGCTTTTGTTGACTGACAGAGCTTTAGCAAAATTACTTAATTCTTCTTGGTCTATTGAAGAAGTAGATGTCATTGAGTTCATAGCCTGCCAGAGGCAGTGGGCCCCAAAACTCAAGGGGACTTTACAGTCAGAAGCAGCAGCATGTTAAATACACCAGGGAAATTAGGATTGTGGCAGTGTCCAGACATCCCAGAAGGAGAACATGGTGTCTGAACCCCAAAGAATAAGTAACAGAATCAATTGTGTACAATAATATTGTACACCAAAAGTGTATTGAGTAAGGTGTCCTATTAAGGCTGGTGACATGCTGGTCACGAATATCATTGTCATGTACATGTAAGTTGGTATGTATAACAAATTAGGTATGTGTGCTGGAAAGAAGTTCTTAAAATGATTCATGCACTGCCTCCAAAATGCTAGTCTGCCCTAGACAAAGGATTTACATGTCTGATGAGCTTGATAACAGGTAGAGTAAGTTAAACAAAGCAATCCAGCTAACAAGTGACAGAGGAAACAATGTAATAAGCACCCAGGGGAGAGAGGCTCTGCACCCTCAGGAAGTCTTCCTGACTCTTGATATAAAGATAATGGACTTGGTTTTTTTGCTCCCTCTTACCTTCTCCATCCCTTCCGGGACATAGGGAACAGCACCCTCTGAGCCTGTGAATGGTGGATCCTCTTGGTCTGAAGGGCAGGAGCTGCTGACAACTTGCTGTGGGTGAGAAACTGTTTTAGGCAATGATATAGCCTTCTAGAATCAAGTGTTTATCCACTAGAAAGTGGCTTTTACTTTGTAACCGTTGTCTGTTTCTGCTACCACTGCTTAGTATTTTAAAACTGTTCTTGGTTTATAGTGAAACTAAGAAGAAGTGGGTTTTTAACAATCTCAGTGCTATTTATTGAAGTAGAGAGGCGAGTCCTTAGCTTGCCTAACGGGCGATTTTGTGTACACTGTCTCTTGAGAGGCAGCAAACTTAATTTCTGAGCCTCTAGTGAGAGGGACTGGATTCTAGAGACATCTCTGCGGAACTTGAGAACTGGGGTCACTTACCTCCAAGCCAAGGTGAAGACTGGCAGAGTCTTAAAGTTCGTGATGTGGACAGACTGAGGCAGTGAGTTGACAGTCTTAATCTTCAGTAAAGCTCACTCTTGCTCAGGTGGGGAGGGGTCCCACAGTGGCTTAGGCTGCCCTGAGGAGAACATCACAATCTTTGAAGGATTCCTGACAAAACATGAATTTTAGTGAGAACATAATGTTAACATCAAATCCTGCAGTGAATAAACGGGGTGGTAACAGACCATCTGTTGTATAACTTCTCATGAGCAAGTGAAAATATACTATAGAAGGTCAGCTGCTGGTGCCATATTTATTCACTCTGCAATGTTTGATTTTCTTCACTTTATATTGTCTCTACCAGTCCTGTCACTATGACTTTCGGAGGCTCTGTCTCTGCCAGATTGATTCTTTTTTGTTTGCCCGTAAGCAAGAGCGCCATTTTTGAGATGTTGCACATTTACAGCACATAAAGTACAGCAATTGGGATCTATGAAGCTTGTTATTGCATGGGTGCACGAGGCATAATTGTTTCCTCTTTGTCATTGTCACCTGTAAATATTTTGGCCCAATCTTTCCTGAACATTATTCTACATGTATAAACACACACCTCTTCTTTTGCCCTCTTCTGAAGCACCCTAGAAGAATCTTCTCGCATGATTTTCACACATCCTCCAGTATTCTGACTTGTATCCTGTTTTAGCTAACAGGGATAAACTACACTCAATCAAAATCCTTAACAGCCACTTCACCTGTGTATAGTCAAGTTATAATATAGGTATCAATTAGGAAAGTCCTCCTGTCTTGTAAGTGAGTTAGATTCCCACATTCTCTAGGCAGATGAACCAAGAGAAGACTTTGACCTTAGAAGCCAATGGCAACTAACCAGTACAGCTTGAATAGCGAATACTTGCAGAAAAATACTATCAAAGCAGTGGTGTGTGTTTTTAATCCTGCATAACTCCTTGAATGCTTCTCAATAATGAGAATATTGCAACCTGCTCAGGTATTGCAGGAAAATGACTAAATGTCAATTAAATTTGTTGTGAAATTTTCATTTAACTCTACACACAAGAACGTAAGAAGAGAATCTTTTTTCCTGTAAGATCCAGGATTACAGGCACATTTGGGAACTGAAAACTACTCCCTGTGCAATGGAAAATTGATTTTTTGTGGGGAAGAATAGCAGTGTATGCAAGCTGAAGAACCAATAGCTTTATCTAAAAGGAATCAATGGGTAATTGCTACATTTTTAATGTTAAATTTCTATTTTTCTGCCTATGGATTAAGGTGAGAGAATTGTGATGAGGGCCTTCCTTAGACCCCCTAGCAAGGGAATGAGGGGTGTTATTCATTTGATATATATTGAATATAAAGCATGATATATTATCTTTGAGAGGATGAGTCATGTGAAGCAGTGCATGTACCCAGACCCCTTCCGGGCTTTCACTATATGTTCAAAGGTGTAGCAGCATGGCTGCCTGGTGGTAGAGAGTTTTCAACCAGCAGGAAGACGGAAAAATGCTGTGCTTATATAGGGAAGAGGAACTGCCAGGAGAAGAAAACTTCCAATCAACATTCATACCCTTTAAGATTCACTTACCTTTATCTTGGAGAGTGCAGAATTCTGGCAGATATAGCCATCTGTCCACTTCAGCATGGAGAACAGAATGGAAAGCACAACCTAATAGTACCTTAGTGTCATCTCCTGCCAAAGGCATCCTAGAAAACAGCAGGTATTTGCACGTTTCAGTTAGGGAAGGTGTTTGTAGCTGAATTTGTTTAATATCTGTTGTCTGGGATGCCATAATGGAGGATACTTTTAAAGCACCATTAGTGTTGTGCTGACTCCTGCTTTATGCTTTGAAAGGGCAAAGTACATCAGCTGAGATTTGAAGAAATTAAGCATATTTGTCACCACTTTCTTATGAACTGACTAAGATGCCTCTTTGCTCATGCTGTCTGAGCTAATGTCATTCAGCGTGGTACATCTGAGTTCCCCCGCGCTTGTACCTATAGTGACACCTATAGAAGTGTCCCTAGATTGCTGGCTTTGTCCTTGTGAGCCAGCCACGTTCACTGGCATTCTTAACCCTACAAAGTCCATCTTTTTCCTCGTACTTCCTGAGGTTGTGGCACACAGTTTTCAATCAATATTCACACTGCAAGTTTCTAGTTGCGTTCATCTTTGCACACGGCTATTAAGTTTAAATCTTAATTTACAAAAAAATCCACAAAACCCCTCCTCAGTGACTGCACGGGTGCTAATCACGTGGTGGTAGTTCTCCCTTCCCCAGTCCTTCCTACTGTTATACCCACGGTTGCATCTTGTTTCAGATTGCAAGCCCTTCGGGGCAGGACTGTTTCTGCTCCTGGATCTACACTGCACTTAATGCAATGGAGCCCTGATCCCGAATGGGTCCTCAAAGTGCAACCAGACTACAGTTAATTAGTAATTGTTTCCAATTCTGAGTTCTAGTAGTTCCAAACAGTCTCCTTTTCCCTACCCTAACCTGGGTAGTTAAGATGTATAATATAACTGTCATTTTAATATAACTTAACATAATTTATGTTGTAATTAATGATAGAACCAGGAGTGGTGTTGGGCATGTGCTATGCAATCAACAGCAGATGGCTTAACTTTCTGGCAATACACACAAATGGGCATGTCTGTGTCTGAGCAGGTTACTGATTGGAAAGGGCCTTGAAATTCCCAGTTTCCTTGGTCAATAGGGTGGCACAATTGGACTGTGGGTATATCAGATTATATTGGAAATCGCTCTAGATTTTGCAAGTCTTCTTGCTGTAGTCTCCCAATGGGAATGTTGGCTTGGCGTGCTTCAATTCAGCCCCTCATAGAGAAGTCCTAGCTACAAATGCAGTCCCTTCCACATTGGAGAGAAGGGGCTGGGTTCACATTTTGGGGTTCCAAGTTGGGCTGGTGGCAGGCGGGGCGTTGAGAGCATGAGGGAGAAGTCGCCATGGTTCAGAGCACATCAGATAACGCTAGAAGCACACTGAGGAAACCTCACGTTCTGCATTTCAGAGCACTAAGTCACTGTGATCAATGTGAGACTCGACCGCAGGCAGGGGGTGGTCTGTTCGTGGTGCCCTTACGCTCACAATGGGCCTTTCGATGGAAACTGGAAACCTTTCATGTTCTATAGATGCGCAGAAGGGGTGCAGAGTATAATTTGCAATGACCCGTCTCTCTAGTTGGCATTTAAAGGTCACATTATGAGCATGACACTTGGCGTTGGTCAATTTAGAAAAGCCTGGACTTTGTACAGAACGGAAAAGCGGGGGAAGGGAAACTAAAATAAAACTGACAACCGTCATTGTTTAACGCTAACAATGAGCCACTGAAAAGCTCCTGTTGCACTGCCAATAGCCAGATCAAGGGAGCCCTGTGGCAGAGCCACGGTCAATGAGAGTATCTGGCCTGTATGGACAGAGGAAGTGGCTGTTTAGCTCATGTAGCTGGAGGGAATTGGTGGGGGCTTCTCAGTGGCAACAGAGTAATGGAAGAATGGGCTGCTTCTTTGCAGGGGAGATGCTCAAGCCTTTATTTAAGGGCATGGACTGGGGGAACAATGTGACTAGCTGATGGGACTGTAACAGGACACAGCTTTGCATGTGCTCATTGCTGAATCATCATGACATAATACAGCAGGACAGTGTGAAAGGGATAGAAATATAGATATACATCCATGCACCTGTCAGAGGTCATCCTGCATTGTAGCTCTCAATGCTACAGGAAGCCAGGATGGCGTTCCCAGTTGTGTATTATGTACACAAGCAATACATTGTTACCAGTAAGTGTTATCTAAAGCACTCTGGAGTCTAGCCACAAGGATGGTGATGGAGATGGGGCCTTGATGGGTGGAAGGCAGGGGGAAAATGAAAGCTTCTGTATGGCTATGGAGGTCACATGCCTTGAGGGATTTCAATAAATGTGCATCTTGCCATCAAATGATGGGAAGAAAATGGATTTAATCTTTAGTGAATGTACATCACAAGGTTCAATATCAATAGCTTAGGTACTTTGAAGGCAGGAAAGTGAAGTTCCCACCAAATGCACTTCAGTCTGAAGGGGCATCTCCCCACAACTGGAATTGAATCATTACCAGGGAAATATCCAAGGCTGAGAGAGAAATGATTTGCCTTAATGAGCTCAGCCAACCGTCAGCTGTTTTGTAAGCATTAGCAAATAATAAGGAGAAATAGCTGCATTTGCTCTGTGAATGCAGAGCTAATGCAGTTATCTGTCATGTAACAAGGGGAATATTGGCACATTGTTATATTTCAAACACACTTAATCAATGTTCCAAAAAACAAATGTACCCGGAGGCACTCTAGTAGCATCACAACTCTCAAACCTTACATTATGAGGGGCGGCAGTGGAGTGAAGACAGCTGCTGTGTGCTTGCCAGTTAACAAATGGATTATAGAATAGATAGTAGGGACAGGCAGACGGGTTTTGGGGAGAAACAAGAATCCACTCCCCTTCCTGAGCTCTTACCCATATACAGAATGTGTTTGAAAAGTCAGACTTTGAGTTGGGGCTTGTTCCTCCTTTTGTTGATTTCAGTTTCATTCAGAACTGGCAGCGTCCAGTTAGCACAAGAGCAGCCTCTTGCAGGGTATGCTAAGAGGTGATGAGAAGTGGGTGGAAAGCAAGTAAGAATGTGTTCTGAGATTTGGACCAATTGTTGCAATTTTAAGTGGTCTGTTTGTGCCCCCAAGCCCACCTGAGTTTTGCCCACCTGAGTTTTACCCATCATTAGCAAGTAGAATCTTGAGGAATCTATCCCCTCAGCTTGGTTTGTAAATCCTAGTAAAAAAAGCAAACTTTCACTCCCCTTCAGGATGTGAGTGTGATCAGAAGATCATCTTTTCCCATGGGCTTTGTAACTGCACTTCACACACTTAACCATGCTATATGGGTCAACAAACTGCTCTCCACCAGAGGTCATGGTCCCTGTGCTGGAAACAAGCAGAGCAATTTTCGACAAGAGGGGCTAGCGTGTAGGAGAGGAAGGATGGTCCAGTGATTATAGCACTAGCCTGGGACTCAACAGCCCAGCTTCAGTTCCTTGCTCTTCTGCAGACCTACCATTTGACCTTGGGCGTCAAGTAATCTTGATCTCGGTTCCCCATCCATAAAATGGGGATAATATCTTTGCCCTGCCTCATAGGGGTGCTAGAGGACAAATGCATTAACGGTTGTGAGGTGCTCAAGTAGTACTGAAATGGGAGCCAGATAATTATCCTAGGTAGATAACATGGACTGATACATCACCCTGCTTATATAGGCACTCCTATAGTTAAGTAGTATGCTCAGTTCTGGGCACTTCAGAGGGAATATGGACACACAATTAAAATTCAGGGGGAGGAGGGATTCTGTTTTGAGGGCAGGAAGTGCAATAAAAATAGTTCTGCACAGAGAAGATGAAAACAGATGGGTTGCAATATATCCAAGTGCAGGGTCTGTAATCAAAGGATGGAGATGACCATTGTAGGGGGCTAAGAGTAAAGGAATGCTATCAGAAGAGAATACTTTTATAGTGAATTGCCAGGGGAAAACAAACCTTCCTAATGGCAGGAAGTGGCAAGAGCCCTGTCAATTGATAAACAAAATTAGACAGGCCCAATCACTAAGAAAAATACAGGGCCAGCTCCAGGGCAGGGAGCAGGTGCTTGGGGCAGCCAACAGAAAGGGGTGGCATGTCCAGGTCTTCGGCGGCAGGTCCCTCTCAGAGGGAAGGACCAGCTGCTGAATTGCCGCCGAAGAATGAAGCGGCACGGTAGAGCTGCAGCCGATGTGCTGGCCAATCGCGGCTTTTTTTGCTGCTTGGGGCAGCAAAAAAGCTGGAGCTGGCCCTGGAAATGTACATTAAGGAACAATTCTGCATTGGCTCAGGGGCTGGGTCAAATGACCTAATGGATCTTTTCCACCTCTAACATCTAGGATTCGAGAACTACTGGGCTTTGGGTGTGAACAATGAAAGCCAGGGAAGGCTTAGATTATGGAAGTGATGGATCCAAAGAAAAATAAGAGGTTTGACAGGTTGAAATTCACTGCAAAGTGTGGCCCAGAGGTCACCATGTTCCTCCTTCTTTTGGCTTTTTTTTTCTTGTGCAGAGAAAAGCAGCTGGCCAGCTTGACAAGTGGAAACTGTAGTTTTGTCACTAATGTGCAATGCTGAAACAATGATGTATGGCTGGCAATAGATCATGTTGGGTTTCCGGAGAGCCGGGAAGACTAAAGCATGCACCTAATCCATGATGCATGAACACATTGATCTTCCTGGCTCTGAAAATACAGGGTAATGAACCCCCACTAACACATCATTTTTATGCCACTGCACCTCACTAATATCTAATGATTTCACCTTCCACTGAGATAAAATATAATTGTATGGGAGTTCCTGCTTTGTTCTTTGATACCAGAATAGCTGTGTTGCTCTGCAGCTATTGGTGTGTTGAGACTGAAACTTACAAAACCAATTATTAGGATCAGATGCATATTTAAAGTACTGCATATAAGTGTGTATAGAGAGCTTGTATGTGAGGTACATAACTCTGATATATATGCACATATCGTAACTGAAACAGCTGAAAGATAAAATAAAATTGTAAAGATGCTCAGAAGCAGGTGTCCAGACTCTGGGATTTCTGGATCTCTTCCATCTGATTGGCACTCAGGAAATAACAATTAGTTAGGGATGGAGATTACCCTGTAAAGGTTATTGTTTGCAGCATTCCATCTGGTGATTTGAAAAAAAATTAATCATTGGAAAAAATAAAGTCCACATCCCTTCCTAAGATCAGTCTGCCACCTCTTACACAGAGCTAAGCAATAGTCAGACCATGCTTCTCTGATGCAACCATTTCCCACAATTTGTCTCTCTTTAAATGAAAAACAAGTACAAATCACTTGCTGTGATGCTTTCTGCTCTATTGCAGTGAAGAAGCAGAATATTTGGAAATGCTTATGGACAAATGTCTCACTACTTTGTATGTGGCTTTTCTGCTTTTACTTGCCTATGGGTCCACAACATCCCTCTGGGCATAATTTGAATACAAATAACTTGCAAATACCATTTGTGAAGTTCTGAGTGCCTTACAGGGTGGCTAAGAATTTTGTCTTGTTTGTGAAAATGGGGAGAGGCTGAGTAACTTGCTCTATATCATACAGCAAGCCTGAAGCAGAGCCTAGGTCTCCTGACACCCATTCCACCCTAGAACCAGTAGACCCACTGCCACCCAATTCCACTAGTGAAAGGTGAAATCACTGATTGGGTTCCAGTCGAATAAGCTCCCAGAAGGTTGGATACTTCTCCAAACTTCCCAAACATCTTGAATATATAAAATTGGGCTGGATTTTTTTCTGAAACAGGCTTTGTTGTAAGACTTCCAAGTGCAGCTTTATGCTGAATGGGGCACAGATGTTTCTGTGAGGTAGGGTGGTGATTGGTGGGTGGGGTGGGGGGGAGGAAGGTAACTAAGTATTCTGACTCTGATGAAAGGTTAGTTCAGGGTAAAGGTTCTGGATAGAGGGGGATGGGGAAGAAGGGTGTCTGGCTTTTTTTTGGGCACAAATTATAAATAGGGCTGAGACAAAGGTGCATGTGTCATTAGAGAAATAAGGGTACCCAGAACCACCCCAGTCCAGAGCCTCTCAGTAAAATGATTAACTTGACAACAGTCAGGCAGTTGATATACTGAGACCACTGCCTGCAGCAGGGGTGGCCAGCCTGAGCGTGAGAAGGACCCAGAATTTACCAATGTACATTGCCAGAGAGCCACAGTAACACATCAGCAGCCCCCCAATCAGCTCCTTTCCCCTCCCTCCCCGCACCTCCTGATCAGCTGTTTCGTGGCTGGGGGGGATGGGGTGGAGTGGGGGCAGGGTCTGTGGCAGAGCCAGGGGTTGAGCAGTGAGCACCCCCCGGCACATTGGAAAGTTGGTGCCTGTAGCTCCAGTCCCGGAGTTCGTGCCTATACAAGGAGCCGCATGTGGCTCCGGAGCCACAGGTTGGCCACCCCTGGCCTAGAGTGCTGACCAATATTGTCTCATGTTCCCCTGCCTGTTCGTCTCCACGTTTTGTCTCCTGTTTTTATACTTGGATGGGGGGAGGGGTGCAGGGACCACCTTTTCTGTTCAGTATTTGTACGGCACCCAACACAGAGTCCTGGCCCTGGACAGGGACTGGGGCTCTTGGGTGTTGCCACAACATGCAATAATTAGCATCTGTCAGCTTTTAAACTTGCTCATGGATTCTTCAAAGGAAAACCCCATTACTTCAAAATGAGTGAATGTAGCCCTTATTGAATGTTAGAGCTGAAGTTACATTAAACCTAATTTGAAATTTCCTCAAGGCAAAGTAAGATTCCACCCCCCCATGTGTGGTGTTTGTATCCCTTTTGGGGCCTCTTGCCTATGAATTCCAGTTGGCTACATGTAGTGCTAATGGAAGACAAAGGCGTAGTCTCCTAAATCAGAGAAACAGCCAAATCTGACTGCACACGTGGGTATCGATTGGCATCGCTTTGATCATCTGAACCTGATATGTTCTCATGAATGCAAAGCCAAAAATGCGATGTGGAGAACAATCCTTTGACAGATGTACATTGGATAGTCTAACTCGTCTCTTCTACCTCTGATTTCTGCAATTCTTAGCTTAAAAACTTCATGTTGTGGGGTCAATAAACTCGCTTTAGGAAATTCTCTGCAATACCTGCCCAGGAAATCTGTCCCCCTCAAAAGTTTGTGGGGAAACAAGGTTAGATATTGTTGCTGTAACGTTCTAGCCCTCCAAAATGTCATTGTAGTAGTGCATTCTTCCCTTTCAGAAGGTTCCCTGGTGTCCTTTCGGCAAACAATGTTCTGATTTGACGCCAGAGGATATGAATTGACTTATTCAGGGCTTATTTTCAACTAGTATTAACACAATCTTGTGCGTCTGGGATCTACAGGTTTTCTCCAGGAAACCTCCCATCCAGAGGAGAGACTTTTAAATGCAATCAGAGGGAAGTAGTACTCTTTTTTTTTGTTTGTTTTTTTGTTTTTGTTTTAAGTGGTGATGAAAGGCACCAGGCAGACAGTCCTGAGAGAGGAGTTTAGTCCCCAGGGCTAAGTGTAGGGATCCAGAGCACAGACTGAGCAGCAGGCTATGTGCTGGTTATTTCTGGGCAAACAATCTGTCCCACTCAGTTGCATGGATTCCACAAACGTGACCCCTTTGACTCCCTTGAAACTGTGCAGCAAAACCCCTCACCACAGTGTTAGGGTTTGCCCATATGTGCACAGAATAGCTGCAGCAGAGCCAGTGGCAGCACAAGCTTCTCCCCACAGCTCCCACCCACTTCCAGCTGAATACTGCTCCGTCTCCAGGCAGTTCTTGCGGAGACATCCAGAGTGTAAGAGTGCTGTAGATGTCTGTCCACCAACAGCTGCAATGATACCAGGGCCAGCTCCAGACCCCAGCGCGGCAAGCACACGTGTGGGGCGGCAGGCGGGTCCGGTGGACCTCCCGCAGTCATGCCTGCGGCAAGTCCACCGGAACCCCAGGAGCAGCAGACCTGCCGCAGGCATGACTGCGGAGGGGACGCTCCGCCCGCGGCTCCAGTGGACCTGCCGCAGGCATGACTGCGGAAGCTCCACTGGAGCCGCCGGACCAGCGAACCCTCTGCAGCTGCAGGAGGTCCAGCCGAGCCACGCGACCAGCGGAACCTCCGCAGTCATGCCCGCAAGAGGTCCGCTGCTCCCAGGGTTCTGGTGCACCTCCCGCGCATGACTGCTTGGGGCAGCCAAATTCGTAGAGCCGTCCCTGAATGATACCATAGTGGTGGGAGCAGTTCTTGGTTGCTACCTCCCCAGGTATGCATTTGAAGTAGTATTTAGTGTGTTTGTGCCTTCCCTGGAAAAGGGGGTGGTTTGGAATCTGAGAATCTCAGCAGAGGCAGCTAGAAGGGAGGATGGATGAGTCAACAGTGACTGAGAAGGTTCTGGGAAGGGACCACACACACTCTGCTTTGCATTAAAGTCCAATGTATCTGTTGCCTGGGGAGGTATTCTTCTCAGGGGGAAGCAGCATTGTCTGGGGCAACTTCAAAAGGAACCAGTCTTTATCGCATCTGTAAGGATCATTGGGCTTGGGAAGCATGTAGGGGAGGAAGAGGAGGAGATGGGCACTAGCATTCATTAGCTTTGAAGCTGCCTCTTTGACAAGCCTGTGGTTTCCCTTAGCACTTATTGATAGCTTACTCTCTCTTCTCCCCCGCCCTCCCGATCTTCATGACTTGACTTTTACAGGCACTTTTCTTCTATAAGAGTATTAAACATATTTAAAAACACTTAAATGCTAATGTGAAACCTGAAAAAGGATGTCAGATGCAAGCGAGACACACTGAAGACCATCTCTGCAAAAGGATTTGACCCCATAATCTAATTTGCTTTAAATTTAAAATGGTAT
Source organism: Mauremys mutica (assembly GCF_020497125.1). Taxonomy (NCBI): domain Eukaryota; kingdom Metazoa; phylum Chordata; order Testudines; family Geoemydidae; genus Mauremys; species Mauremys mutica. The sequence continues at coordinate 3,442,168 of NC_059093.1, forward strand.
TCTGTTCCCTTATTATAAGGCTCCATGTCATTGGCTCATAAAGATCACAATTTCTTGTCTTCCAGTTGTAATAAATCCAATTTAAGCACCCTCTTGATTTGAAATTTGTCACAACAACATTCAGAGGGCACAGCTTCTCCGATGAGTTTTATGGAGAGGGTGCTCTGTGCTCATCTGGAAGAGAGATGATGCAAGACTATAAAGTGCTGTGCCTCCTCCCTTCTCAATATGATCTGTGAAAAGAATACTATGTCTAAATTATAGTCTATTCCTCATTATCTAGCAGTAAAAAGGTTAGACCAGCAAGGGAGCCAGACTGGCTAGAGTTTCACATTTTATCTGTACGCCGGGGAATAGTTCAGATTCTTTAAATCCATCTGAAAATATTCCATCTTGTTCCAACAAATCTGGTAGCTTAACCTTTCTGGTTATTTTTACTGTAAGTGATAACTGATCAGTGAGGAGTGTCTTACTAAGTAATGAGTAATATAGTCATCTGAACTGATGAAAATAAAACTTTTAATACTATAGATATCATAGATTCTGTAGAGTTGCCTGTCTTGAGAGGTGGAGCAGAAATCTATTTATTAACTGCATTGTGAAAGAACCCAGGACTTCCCCATGACAGATGCTGCAAAAACAGTTTGGGCATGGGTCTTATCAGGCTTCCTAATTCATATTTCAATGTTAGCAATGTGCTCAGCTACTTCATACATGATTTTTTGGTATCAGTTTCACTGAGTGAGTGTGTGGATACAGATAAAGAATGGATCTGTGCATGTATCAATGGATAATTCTGGAGATACTGCAGATCAAGCCTCCCTAGTTAGGACTGAATTCAATGTCTCCTAGTTGGCATAGGGTGTACCATGCACCTGCATGATTAGGATACATTTCCAGATTGAGATCTTTCTTTCATTCTCTGACCTATGCCCCCAGACCATTCTCTGGATGCATCTCATTTTTGTTCCCTTCTCTAAACTCCCTATGGATGGGATTAAGTATCATGTGCTGCCCAAAGCCAGCTTTGCAATGTGGGAGACTGGCTGACCTGTGGAACCAAAAACACTTCTAGCCTTACAAGTTGATTCCCACTTGAGCTATGCAAAAGTTGTGATGGCAATATTTCTGTAAAGTGATTGAGAGATCATGTCAGTTGGCTTGAGGTCATTGGACACGTCCCAAATTCTGCTTTTCTGTAAATTTTGACAAAACAGCTATTTTTTTCACCAAGAACTAGCAATGTATGTTTAATTTTGAATTTCAAGGTGTCTCTCTTCTCTCAGAACTGGAGAGCCAGGAATGGAGTGCAAAAAGTTGTATCCTACAGTCCCATGGTGTCTGCCTAATTTAATGGGTACGTCTACACTACGGGACTATTCCGAATTTGCATAAACCGGTTTTGTAAAACAGATTTTATAAAATCGAGTGTGCGCGGCCACACTAAACACATTAAATCGGTGGTGTGCGTCCATGGTCCGAGGCTAGCGTCGATTTCTGGAGTGTTGCACTGTGGGTAGCTATCCCGTAGCTATCCCATAGTTCCCGCAGCCTCCCCCACCCCTTGGCATTTCCGGGTTGAGATCCCAGTGCCTGATGGGGCAAAAATCATTTTCGCGGGTGGTTCTGGGTACAGCCTCACCCCTCCCTCCCTCCCTGACAGCGGCAGACAACCGTTTCGCGCCTTTTTTGCTTGGTGAACCGTGCAGACGCCATAGCACAGCAAGCATGGACCCTGCTCAGCTCCATACCGCAATCGTGGATGTTTTAAACACCTCGCGCACTCTCGTGCAGTATATGCTGAACCAGGACCTTCGAACCGAGGCGAGTAAGAGGCGGATACGGCAGCGCGGCGATGACAGTGATGAGGACGTGGACACAGAATTATCTCAAACCGCGGGCCCCGGCGCTTTGGAGATCCTGATGGTAATGGGGCAGATTCTATCCATTGAACGCCGATTTTGGGCCCGGGAAACAAGCACTGACTGGTGGGACCGCATTGTGTTGCAGGTGTGGGACGATTCCCAGTGGCTGCGAAACTTTCGCATGCGTAAGGGCACTTTCATGGAACTTTGTGACTTGCTTGCCCCTGCCCTGAAACGCCATAATACCAAGATGAGAGCAGCCCTCACAGTAGAGAAGCGAGTGGCGATAGCCCTGTGGAAGCTTGCAACGCCAGACAGCTACCGGTCAGTCGGGAATCAATTTGGAGTTGGAAAATCTACTGTGGGGGCTGCTGTGATGCAAGTAGCCAAAGCAATCACTAAGCTGCTGCTACGAAAGGTTGTGACTCTGGGAAACGTGCAGGCCATAGTGGATGGCTTTGCTGCAATGGGATTCCCTAACTGTGGGGGGGCGATAGATGGAACCCATATCCCTATCTTGGCACCGCGGCACCAGGGCACCCAGTACGTAAACCGGAAGGGGTACTTTTCAATGGTGCTGCAAGCACTGGTGGATCACAAGGGACGTTTCACAAACATCCACGCGGGATGGCCAGGGAGGGTTCATGACGCTCGCGTATTCAGAAGCACTACTCTGTTTAAACGGCTGCAGCAAGGGACTTACTTCCCAGACCAGAAAATAACAGTTGGGGATGTTGAAATGCCTGTCGTTATCCTGGGGGACCCAGCCTACCCCTTGATGCCATGGCTCATGAAGCCATACACAGGCAGCCTGGACAGTGGTCAGGATCTGTTCAATTACAGGCTGAGCAAGTGCAGAATGGTGGTGGAATGTGCATTTGGCCGTTTAAAGGCGCGCTGGCGCACATTACTGACTCGCTCAGACCTCAGCCAAACCAATGTCCCCTATGTTATTGCTGCTTGCTGTATTCTCCACAATCTCTGTGAGAGTAAGGGGGAGACCTTTATGGCGGGGTGGGAGGCTGAGGCAAATCACCTGGCCGCTGATTACGCGCAGCCAGACACCAGGGAGATTAGAAGAGCACACCAGGAAGCGGTGCGCATCAGAGAAGCTTTGAAAACGAGCTTCATCAATGGCCAGGGTACAGTGTGACTGCTGTGTTTGTTGATGAACACCCAACCCCCTTGATTGACTCAGTCCCTGTAAGCAACTCCCCCTCCCCCTTCGAGTACAGCTTACTTATGCAAATAAAGTCACTCTCATTTAAAAAGCATGAATTCTTTATTGATTCATTATAAAAAGAGGGAGAGAAGTAAGGGTGTGCTTTGGGAGGAGGAAAGGAGGGATGGAGAAGGCCATTAAAAAAATAAAATTCAGAGTAACGACGTGCTTCTGGTTGGGCTGTCCACGGGGGTGGAGTGGGCGGGTGCACGGAGCCTCCCCCCACGCGTTCTTACACGTCTGGGTGAGGAGGCTAAGGAACATGGTGAGGGGGGAGGGTGGTTATACAGGGGCTGCAGCGGCACTCTGTGATCCTGCTGCCGTTCCTGAAGCTCCACAAGACGCCGGAGCATGTCAGTTTGATCATGCAGCAGCCCCAGAGTTGCATCCCGCCACCGCTGATCTTCCTGCCGCAACCGCTGATTTTCCTGCCGGTCTTCCTGCCGCCACCTCTCATCTCGGTTGTCCCTCCTGTCCTCACGTTCACTGGCCTCTTTCCTGTAATTTGAAACCACGTCCTTCCACTCATTCAGATGACCTCTTTCATTGCGTGTAACTTCCATAATATCCGAGAACATCTCATCTCGCGTCTTCTTGTTCCTCCGCCTTATCTGTGCTAGCCTTTGGGATGGAGGAGGGACGCTTGAAATATTTGCAGCTGCATGAGGGAGATAAATATTTAGAAAGATACATTTTACAGAACAATGGTTATACTCTTTCACAGTGAAAAGCACTATTCACCTTACATAGCACATGTGATTTCCCTACAAGGTCGCATTTTTCATCTTAATAGTGCCTGCTTGCAGCTCTTGGGTTACAGATCTCAGACACAGGTCCAGGCATCAGGATTCAGCTTGCATGCGGCCATGGTAAGCCACTGTCTCAGTGATTTACCCCTCCCCCCCCCAACGCATGGCTAATACCACGCTAGCTCCCTGCTAATCAACAACCTTCCCCCTCCCCCCCCACCCACTGCTTGTCCGGTAGCTTGGGGAAGATCGCCTCGCCGGTGACCAAACAGAAAAGATCATCGGCATTTCACTCCTCCCCTCCCCCCGCTTCGCTACGTGCAGGAAAGTGTTTTTTTTAAGCTGCTGCATTCCACGAACCCAGTAGAAAAATGGCCACCCCCCTTACTTAAATTCCTGATTTCTAACCAGGTTATCCTGAACGATATCACTTTGCTGAGGATAACAGAACAAGATAAAGAGCGCATGCTTCTTGAATGCCAGCAGTCACCGGGACCATACGCCGCTATGCTTTGCCACGCAATGATACCTGATTACTTGCTACATGCATGGCATGGTAAAGTGTCCTACCATGGTGGGCGGAACAAGGATGCTTTGCCCAGAAACCTTCTGCAAAGGCTTCTGGAGTACCTACAGGAGCGCTTCATCGAGATGTCCCTGGAGGATTTCCTCTCAATCCCCGGACATGTTAACAAACTTTTCTAAGTAACTATACTGTCTGCGAATGCGTCCCAAGTCCTCAGGGCAAATCAATAATTAAAAAAGGCTTGCTTAAAAAACACTGTTTGCTATTTGCAAAGGTACACTCACCAGAGCTCCCTTCCATGGCGTCATTCTCTGGAATAGTTGCTTGTGAGGGCTGGGAGCAGGGTAATTCCGTCAGGGTGATAAAAAGCTCCTGGCTGCTGGGGGTCACGGAGTGCTGTGTGCTCTCTGCGAGGTCTTCCTCTTCTTCTTCCTCTTCATCTTCCCCGTCTGACATGGCAGAGATTACAACCCCCACCTCGGAATCCACGGTCAGGGGTGGGGTACTTGTGGCGCAGCCCCCTAAAATTGCATGCAGGTCATCATAGAAGCGGCATGTTTTTCGACCTGCCCCGGACCTTCCGTTTGCTTCTTTGGTTTTCTGGTGGTAGGCTTGTCTGAGCTCCTTAACTTTCACTCTGCACTGCACGGAGTCCCTGCTGTGGCCTTTATCCGTCATAGACTTAGAAATTCTTTCAAATACTTTTTCATTTCGTCTTTTGGAACGCAGTTCTGTTAGCACTGAATCCTCTCCCCATATAGCGATCAGATCCATTACCTCCCGAGCGGTCCATGCTGGGGCTCTTTTTCGATTCTCAGGAGACTGCATTGTTAACTGTGCTGATGAGCTGTGCGTGGTCACCTGTGATGATGAGCTCTCCACGCTGTCGAAGCAGGAAATGAATTTCAAAAGTTCGCGGGGCTTTTCCTGTCTACCTGGCCAGTGCATCCGAGTTGAGAATGCTGTCCAGAGCGGTCAGTGGTGCACTGTGGGATAGCTCCCGGAGGCCAATACCGTCGATTGCGGCCACACTAACCCTATTCCGATATGTTAATACCGATATTAGCGCTACTCCTCTCGTCGGGCAGGAGTACAGAAACCGATTTAAAGAGCCATTAAAATCGATATAAGGTGCCTCCTAGTGTGGACGGTTGTGGCGTTAAATCAGTTTTAGGCTCCTAAAACCGATTTAAATGCCTAGTGTAGACCAGGCCTCTGATCTATGTATCAGCTGATAAGATGGTCTGAATTTGAAGGGAAATCCCTTTAATGAAAACCACAATGCACCCTCCCACATATATCCTCTTTCCTTTTGTGTAAGCCTTTCTCACTTAAAACAATTTAAAAATAACAAAAAAAAACTCTACTAAACTGGCCTTTGAACTGATTTGGTGAACCAGTTCTGTGTCTGTCATATTTCAAGATATCAGTCTGAAGCAGAAGTGGACAGGTTGGCATTTCAGAAACCCAAATGTAATACAGTTGATCCAGTCCATGTGTGTGGATATAGATTATATTGATATAGATATCTGGAGAGACAATTGCTATTGGTTAGCTGCAACCATTTGGGAGTACTTCCCCCTTTTTGAATAGTCTTGAATCAATGCATGCTGGAGATTTCCATTCTCTGCTTGGAAGGGACATTTATATTTCTAGTATTTGTGCAGTGTTCTTTAGGGTTTGTTTGGTTTTGTTAAAGGTCTTAGCCAAGCAAAAAAAATCCCATCTGTATGGTGCTTTTTTATTAAAAGATAAAAAGCTGGAGTTCCTAGGAGTTAGCTTTAAGTCAGTCCATAGCAATCTAAGGTATTCATTGGCTGGGGACTTCCTCTGTTTATTTCAAATACCCCTTTATCATTTTTGTTGAAAGAGCTGTGTTCTCTAAAGTGCTGCCAATTGGAAAAAGAATCAGATAATGAAGACTGATGCTACACTGATGACAGCCCTTCAGTTCCTCAATAGGATTTCTCCAAAATCAAAAGACTGTTTTATTGTCACATTTGTTGGGTTTTTTACAAGTAAATTAAAAAATCTTTTTCAGGTCACATAACAAAAATTAAACCTTACAAACATGCCAAGAGAAGGATTGAGCAAATGCAAATATCAAGTGGGGTATTGGAGGAAATTTTGTAACTAACTCAAAATGAAATTGTTTATGATGGGTGTTGAGCATATGTGCTTTACAAAGATTACATTATTGCCTGTGTACATCTATGCGGTGTTTCTATAGATTGCAAGAGAATTGAAGTCAGTCTGATTACATCATTGTATAAATGTTGCTTTTAGGTTTTTAATTTGTCAATTGTTTCTGCAACTATTTGAAATCTAATCTCTTCCCAACAGAGGCCTTGGTTCAGAAAAGTACTAAAGCATGTGGTTTAAATTTCATAGAAATCAATAGAATTTGGGTATGTGCTTAAGTGCTTTGCTGAATAGGAACGTACTCTAGCACGTGCTTAAAGTTAAGCACGTGGCTGCATTACTGAATTGGAGCCACAGTTTACTTGACCATAAAGAGATCCAAAAGTGCTCTTTGAACTGATGACCAACTACACAGACCACATTAGCCTTCTCAGAAAAGCAGCCACCTGGAGTGAAATATAGTCGCTGTCAGTGCACAGCAACAGGGAATGCCAGCTAATTTTTATTTTAAAACTTAGAAGCAGTGTGAGCTAGTGGACAGCATAGGGCTGAAACTCAGGAGACACGAGTTCTGTTTCTGCTCTGCCACTGGCCTGCTGGATCACCTTGGGAAGTCACCTCAATTCTGTGCCTCGGTTTCCCTATCTGTAAATGGGAATAATGATACTGACTTGCTCTGTAAAGCAGTTTGAGACCTATGGATGCTAAATTTCAAACAGTGAGGTAGTATTACTATTTACATAAGTTAGGAAGTTATTTGGCTTTCGGCTTAATGGAGGAGAGTGGTTGGCACCTTATGCTCCATAGGGAGTGAATAAGAAGGAAGTTATTAGATTTTATGGCACTGCAAGTTTATTGGGGATTTTAGGGATGCAAAAATCTAGCTACTGAAGTTGGAACAAGGCTTGGACACTGGGATTAGTGATGCGAAAAGGCCTATGGGCTCTTGAATATCTAGTAGTCAGAATCCTCTGTAAATCCTTGTTGCTTTCCTTGCCTTAGTATCAATCTTAATTAAATTGTGGCCACCAAAATAGCTTAAACTTCTCTTCAAAAGTGGCCTCTCCACCAATACAACATCCCCTTACCCAATGCTGGGGCATTCAGCCAGTACAGAGTAAGGGCTCTGGGCAGGGATTTCCTCCTCTTGTATGTTTGTACAGCACCTAGCACTATTGAGCCCTGATCACTACGGGTGTCTCCACCTGCTACTGCAATACAAGTACATATTTAATGGGAAAAGTATCTCCCTATTCAATCACCAAAACCACTTTCTAGATCATTTGTCTTCTCATAACTAAACTTGTCTAGCTTGTGAAAGCTGATGGGATCAGAACGCAAGATGCTCCGTATCTTTTTTTTTAAAGGGGGATAAGAGCAGTATTCCTGCATTGTGCATTGGAGTCTCTTTGATACCTTTTAGATTTTGAACAAATTTGTTCATCATAGTGAAAGCCAAATAAATAAAATATATTGAGAGATTTGTACTGGAACTAAAGTACTAAATTTATAGAGGAAAAGCGTGGCAAATAACGACAACTTTGTCACACTACATGAAAGAGAGGAAATTAAGCTTTGCATTTTTACCTGATTTTTAAACAGACTGAACTTCACTTCTTTAGTCTAGGGATCATTAAAAGGAGATATTCAGACTCCACCTGGGAGCCCTATTGGTTGAATGAAACACATCCTTGAAGTCCTTGAATTTCTGTCAGGAGAGCCATTGAGTTTGAAATGCTATAACTTGATTATTCCTTTTCTGGACTCTTCCCACAAATGCCTAAATTTTCAAAGAGTTACCCAGGTTTTATCCACACACTGACTTTCATGTGAGTTGTGTGGCTAAATCCCATGCAATTCTGAAAATTTAAGGGCTGATGCTTCTTGCAAGAAAGATGGCTGTTTTTATTCCACTTGACAGAGTATGTGACTGAACAAACACTATCATTTGTGGAAAAATGAAAATCTCTTAGGAATCTATTGCTCTTTGCAGCACTTTTCATCTGAGGCTCTTAGAGCTGTATTAGGATGGAAGAAACCTCACAATACCTGCACAAATTACATAAATGTGTATTATCTCCATTTTACAGAGAAACTGAGACACAAACTCAAGATGAGCTACCAAGGTTTATACAGCAAGTGAATGGTAGTCAGGGAGAGAACACTGAAGTCCTGACTCCCAGCATCATGCTCCAACTAGTTAGTCATGCTCCCTGGACAGCGAACAGTTTAATACCTAGATATAATCCCTTGATGGAGTTCAGGTGATGACATAAACCACACAAAATCTGAGCAAAATTCTCATGGAAAGAGAAGATCCTGCTTTACATCAATAATATCACTAAAGATCTGTATTTCAGGAAGTTGTTACCATGAAAAACACTCATAAAATGTGTGAAAACGCAAAGGAAACTTGCACAGCATTTTAATGAAAATGACCTGTGTGTATCTGAGTTATGTCCAACTTCACCAAATGCACAATTGGTGGGGTTAAAAAAAAGTAAGTTTAAATATCACATTTAAAAATGTCTTTCTGTACTAACAAATCTCTGATCAACCAAACGTCATTAAAGACATGAGAGAGAAGGGGGCCTTTGTACATAATTTTGAATTAAACTCTATTTCCTTAGTTAAAAAGAAATCCTAAGACTTAGGGCATATGTAAATAAACCTGGTGATCTCTGAATTGTACAATAGGCTATGCATACATGTTTCAGGATTCTGGTGGAGACCACCTTCAGCTGTGATTTTGTTCCTACCTCGATAACATAAATTCCATTAGGGAATGTCTGGCTTTATAGCAGTTACATTTGTAGTATCTCTGCTAGGTACACTAGTGCTCCCAGGCTCCATTCCTGCAAACCCTCATGCACTCACTTAAATTTACCCATGTGATTAGCCCAATTGACTTCAATCCAGCTATTCTTGGGAGCAAAGTTCAGCATCTGTGTTTGCAGGACTTAGGCTATGAATTGCTACTCTGTGTCTAGCTTTCTATCTCGCTTTTGAACAATAGCTTGACCTACCCTGAACTTATCTGCAGGAGAAATTCCTCTGGATTTAATACATTTTAGGTTGTGTAGTTTACCTATCAAGAAACTAAAAAAAAATGACTGCTATTTTTATAGGGATTATGAAAACACAATTTCTTGCTACTGGCTCTTTAGAAGTAGTTAAATAAAAAATAATCCTCATTGTAGAGCTGTGCAAATGTTCTTTCTAGAATGAGTAGGCTCTATACAAAATTAGTGAAAGTATCTAAGGCACAAACATACTAACTGTGAATGTGTAGATGTATCTTGTATGATCATCTAGTGGTTAGAGCTGAATGTCAAAAAGGCTCCTTAAAGTAAATAGAAAGATGACCTTTCAAATAAGAGCTAGATTGGTCCGTAACCTGAGAAACGTGTCACAGTGCTCACTGTTCATCCAAATATCTGAATGTGAATCCTTCCCATGTCATATTTGCCCTAAGTGGCATGTATTGTTAAATAAGGTTCACTCTTTAGTTTGTTGCACGAGGGAGAGCAGTATATAAATTTGCCTTTCCACTTTTCTGCATTTTTTTCTATATGTGTAAGTCTAGCACTTTACAGTTTGGGCATTTTCTCCAGCTCAAGTATGTCACAGATTGGAATTCTCAGTGTTAAGTTTATTTCTGTTCTTGCTTTAAAATGGCATTAACAAACAATTGATTATCGGTTATAAACTGCAAAAACACCATCTGGTACTTGAAATTAGCTAAATTGAAGTAGAAAAAAAAATTCCCATCTGAAGAATGTTTGCCAGTGGCTTAAAATGCTATTGTCAAGAAATTCCTCATGCTCATAACTTTTATTAAGTAGCTATGAAAACTTGGCACATTTCACATATTCCATATGTGATCTAGATCATCTTCAAGTCTGGGAATTATCCGATCACACTTGAGTGGATTTCCGCTGATGTTCCCCAGTTATAAAGTGTTAGAAACTACAGCCCATATACAGTCTTAAAATGTTCCCACCTACCGATATTTGCCAATAGGAGAGGTAAGTCATTACTAGACTCAGAGGGTTTTGATTGGTTACTCTGGGGCCCTTTACCACTCCAGCAGTGTAAAGGACCTTAGAGTAAGCAGAAGCAGCATGCTGTGAATCTCCAGCCAGTGGAGAGCTGGCTGGGGGAGGGACTGGACACTAGTCCTGCCCTCAGCATAGAGAACAGATTGGGAGCTTGGTCTGAGTGCATTGCACTACTGCCATTTGCTGCTTCGCCAGAGTCATAGGTTGCTTCCACTTGCACTGTGTGCTGGGCAGCGATCCTGCATGGCTGAGAAAACGGAGAACAAAAATGGCTTAAGAATATCTTCACTCCCATCCTCCATTTCTTTGCTGGAGGAATTTAGAAACAGGCCCAACATCTCCCAGGTTCCCTTGATCTCCCGACTGCATCTGCATGAAAGAAAGGTCACTACTGGACTAAGAAACCTGATGATCATTGAATGTCAATTTGAATGGGAGACTTTGGGAGAGGCCTTGTAATAAGAAATCTCTCCATTCTAGATGTAATGGTCAGGTCACTCTTCTCCCCTCCCACTTTTTAGCTAGCTCCTGTTGCCAGCTGCCTGTAACCTGAGCCCTCTCAGCTATAATATAGCTTTCAATCACTACCAGTGGGGCTCATGCTTCAAGATCAAAACTGCAACTCACTGTGACCAATAATCTGAGGTTAAACTTCCATGGTAGAGGAAATAGTTTTCCTCTTGAAACTTAAGTTAATGCCTAATGGAATGCATTAGGACACTTCCAGCAGGAACCTAGCCACTCTCCTTAGTACATCTTGACTCTTTCAGCAAAAGACAAAGGAATTCACACGGTTAAGGAAGTAATTTCCTAAAGTTCAGGATTTGCAATTTGCATTCCATAATCTCTTGGTCATTTAGCAGTAGATAATTTGTCATGGTTTGTTTTAGCTGTTGTGATATTGATATTTATTATGCAAATTGTATTTCCTACATCTTATTGTTCTGCATCCCATGAATACTTAAATTATTATAAACCTTTACACTTAATATGGGTTGTCCTTCAATTTGTTGCTTGAGCAGCAGTGGGTCATAATGTACAATATCTTATGGAAGGAAATAAAATAAGTAATTAAAAAGAGACAAACAAGAGAGTCTGGTACCTAATCATACTGAGGCAAATTGAGTTTATATGCAGTGTCTTTCAGACCAGATTTGTTTACCAGCATGAAAGTCCTTCTGGAGATGAACAATATACGGTGTCCTAGACTAAGATAAGTGCCTCCCTCCTAATCAAAGGATAAATCTGGTTTAGCCACATAGTTGTAATGACCCTAGCAAGCTTAACATTGTGTGCATCTTGTGAAACAGGGCAATTGTTGTGCAGGGAGCAATATTTTACTTCCAATTTGTAAAATCTGTAATGCAAAAAGACGTTACTCTTCCAACAGAAGTGAGAAGAGCACAGATCTAACGGAGGAGAAAGGGGGTTGTTTTGCTCAGAGGCTAGTTGTGGATATAAATGCTCCCAGTTTGGAGGAGTTGGAGTGTGGGAAGTCCTGTGTTTGCACAGATAATGCTTGTCTGAATCCATGCTAGAAGCAATTCAATCGGAAAAGGTAGTTCTTTCTAAACCTACAGTGTGATGCAACATTGCCCTGAGCAGTTTTAAGTTTAGACTCTGCAGAAGGTGACAGAATGGTAAAGCTAAAGTGACAACTCCTTTGCTGTAGCATTGCTTCGAATAACCTAATTAAGAATGTTGGAAATATTTGGCATCCCCTTTCCGGTAAGGCATGCTTAGTTCCATAATAAGGAATAATGAGAGAGGGACATTAAGTTCTTCTTTCCAACGGAAGAGACACCTACTAGTCGATAGCCAAGATGATGCATTGCACAAAATGTATTAAGGCACAGCGTAGCAGTCTGGAGGAGCAATTCTCTGGAGCTAGTCTCTTTTGAAGAGGGAGAAAGGGCTGTTCAATTCAGACAATTAAGACCTGTAAAAAATCATTGCACAGATGGAAAATCTAAACAAAGGTAAGTTACCAGCTCCTTGACACCATCTTCCATTTACTGTCAACCCAGAAAAACAAGGCAATGGGGTGGGGAGATGGTGTCTGCCCAGAGGTGACCGCACCCCTCATGCCTAGAAGAGCCAAGGAGATAACTCTGTTCTATACAGTGTGTAATGCTCTGATGTCAAATGTGCAGAAATTAAAAAGAACTGTGGATGCATGGCACCCCCTTGGGAGGCCCTTCCTCATGCCCATAAACTGACTCCTGCCTTTGTCTGACACCTTACATTGGCCAAAGTGAGTGGAAAGGTGCTAGGTTACTTTAGCTTAGAGTCTGTTCAGGGAGCAGTTGGATGGAGGGATGAGATGTGGGGGTGGAAGAAAAGTTTGATTGAATGGAAACATAGAACAGTCCAAGGAATTACGCAAATGGAGTTATCTGAACTAAACAGCTATTAATTTAGGAACTTTGAGGGCTCCTGATGGGGTGGTAGGATCATTACAAGAACAAACCAACCTGCTAAGGTTGGAAATGCACCTATGTGGACCATCAATACTTGTTTTGGTTGGTGTACTGAAGTGGGACTATGTTGCCACCCATCTTGTGTGTTTCTTTAGTGGGGAATCAAACACCTATTAACTTGGAGAATTTACCAGCATCCACCTCATGGTCTCAATTGCATCATCTTACTCCTGGCTGCCTTTGTTTTGATCATAAAATACATTCAGGGGGAGAGAGAAAGATGACAGTAATGACTGCACTGAGCAACTCCTAAATTGTGAACCTAAGGTTACTACTACTGCCTCCTCCATAGTCAGTTTCCTACTCTGCCTTTTTTTACTACCCCTTTACTGTGTTTGCCTTCTTTCTAATGAGTCCAGATTAGCCAACCAGAACAATTCTGTGTAACACTACTGTGACCAGGGGTCCATCTAAACCTGATGCCTGAGCAGCTTGATTTCAGTGGAAGCTCACAAGGTCCCAGAGTGGTTAACTGCATGTTGTAACCTTTGACTATTCCTACTGTTGCTTGTAGTCCCCAGGCTTTCCCTGTGTCTCAACTGACTGCAATCAATATCTGGGTGACACTTCAATGTGGTATTCTGGGGCAGGTCACGTCTTTTTTTTTTCCCCAGACTGCCTCTCACCAGAGGCCAGAAGGTTTGTCTTAGTACAGCCACTTCACCTCAAAACAATCAAACTCCAAGACAACTGAGCTGAAAGACAAAATCAAGAAGGGAAAATCATAGTAGGTATGTTGTGCAGACCCTTCTGATTTATTCTGAAATTCACCAAGAGTTGAGCAGCTTGGGTTAGTTCTCTCAAAATGGCCTTAAATGTCTAGAGGGTGTGTTCTGACTCCTGGAAAGCACTGCCAGTGGAGGCTAGATCTTTGGCTTCATGTGTTGTGTTGCTCTCTTCCCCATGGGTTTCAACTTGACTAGTGAATATATTAAAACTACAATGGCCTGTCTCTTAATCCTGTGAGTAACGCATGCTAGTTAGTGGGTTGAAAATGCACCTTTCTTCTCCAGTGAAGACCAAGCCTCTTTCCTCCCCCATCAGATCCAAATCCTTTATAATTTGTGTCCCTTCACTGGTACTGGAGAGTGTGGGAGAGCTCATGATCACCTTGCTGTCCTGGTAGTGTTTATGAGTAATGTATAATCAGGTGCACCAGCCTGGTAAAGAGTGAGAGTGTTTGCCCACTGTTCAGTAGCTGGCCTCCCTGCTATGGGCTAACATCTCCTGTCTAGCTATGAAGGTATTTCCCAATAGCCTATCTGAAAAATCCAGCATTGCAAATTCTCTTCAGATCTTTCCTACCCCTTAGTAAGCCTAAAGGGTCAAGATGACAGGATCTTGGTTTGCATGTCAGTTGTCCTTGGCTAGAAATGTTAAGAGTCGAGCTCAATCTGTCTTTAAAGCAGCAGGATTTACATTTTTGTATAGTTTCCCCTTACTATTATTTCTTACAATTGATTCTTAACATGAATTCTACACTCTCAACTATGAATCATGGACAGATTAATCAGTCATAGCCGTATGCTATGTCTGATTTTTTTTTCTTAGCAACTGAATTGCCGACATTAGAGACAGAAGGTGCATTTTCTTATCTTGAGCTATGCTTTTTCCTCCTTTCTGTGTCCCTCCTCCCTTCTTACTTTGCCTTAAACAATAGGATCCAATTTCAAAGGTGGAACCAGAGAGCTTCTGCCTAAATCGCTTTTTTTACCCTAATGGAAGCATTTGATACCATTTAAGACAGGTAACAAAGGGTTTTTCTTTTTAAAAGACCCTATACAACCAGAGGCACTAAGAAATTTGTTTAAAAACATCCACTTATTTGTTTTTTTAGGGGGGAGATTTTTAAATATTTTTCTTGTGTACTTAAAAAGGATTTGTTCAGTTCATAAAACAAAAACAAATCCCCAGCAACCACACCCTGAATGTAAATGTTGTGACAGTAAATTGTAACATCCTAAAAGCCCTATTGGATAATCCATGCAATTCACTGCTAAATTCCACTCTCCATAGTGAGGGATAGTACACTGAACAAAGGCAAGGAATTGAGTGTTTAGTTGTTATAAAGGACTTAGCCACTGCCA
Source organism: Mauremys mutica (assembly GCF_020497125.1). NCBI lineage: Eukaryota > Metazoa > Chordata > Testudines > Geoemydidae > Mauremys > Mauremys mutica. Next base: position 3,457,300 of record NC_059093.1, read on the forward strand.
AAGATGCCACTGTGGCTTGTTGCTAATGCTATTGCAGCCTATTCGGTCCATAGTCAGTAATGCCTGATGCTGAATTCAAGAGATGTAAAAGAATTGTGGGGCTTGTGGTTAGCACAGAATCCATGTGTCCTCCCTTCCTATGTCCCATTTACCAATAGGCTTGTGTAAACACAGTGTTGCACCAGTTTAACTAAGGCTTTGCCTACATGGGGAAGCTGCTTCATTGTAACCTAAGGTGTGAATTTAAAACAATAAATTACACTGGTATAATTAGAGCTGTGCAAGTACCAGATCTTTTGGTTCACTGGCAGTTCATAAGTTTTGGGTTGAACAAAACATTTTGTTTTGACAGTCTAAATGGTCCATTTTGATCTTAACAGCTTAACTTTTTTGATAAAAGGAAAAGAATTTTTAACACTAATTTCAAAGGAAAAAAATGGTTTAAGCTACAGCCAAAATCCAAATATACTATGTTTTTAACATTTTGGTGTAGCTAAATCTGCATTTTGCCTGAAGATTTTTGCCTTTAGGTATAATCCTGTTTAGACAGTCTTATTGCAGTTTGTGGCTTTTTTCAGTGTTTACATTGAGTGGGGGAAGGGAGTTAAACTAAGCTGAAAAAAGCCACTTTCACTTTGAAATGTATCCATAGACCATTATAATCAATTATAGTTAAACCACTATAATTGATATACTTCCCTGGGTAGCTAAAGCTTAAAGTGGGTAGGTTTTTAATAAAGATTTTAGGTAAATTAGCAAAACTTTCTGAGAATAGTTTGAGTGACTTTAACACTAGCTTGTAGTGGGTTACCTTACATTTACTTTGCACCTCTACACGTAGCAACTTCTCTAACCAGTTTTAAATCAATCTAAGTGTGTCCACAGTGGGTGTGAGTTGAGGGACCATAATGACCATGGGTTGCTCTGAGGAGGAAGTGTGCTAAGGCTCAATGAGCTGAAGTGTAAAAACATATACCTGTGTGGGCTCTGAAAGTGCCTAGGACTAAGTCCTAGAGCTGTTGCCTGCCTCTGATACTATCCACCTCGTGCTAAAGCCATCACAGCCTCCTTGCTTTACGGAGTGACCCTATACTGCTCTAAAGGCTGCAGCTCTACAGCATGGGGAGGGGAGCGATCCTTGCACAAAGGAGGGGGTAGGTTTAACAGAGGGGCTGCATGGGTGGGGTGGGGGAATGGTTGGGGGGTTAGAGTCATGGGGGGGAGGACGTGAAGATGTGAGGGAAAGGGGGTTAGAGAGGAGGGGGGATGCAGGCAGAGGTGGGCTGCAGGGTTTTTTGGGGGGGCCTGCAGTACAGGGGAGGGTGTAGTGGGGGGGTAGGGAAGCAGGGGGGCTGCCCCAGGTGGATCTGGGGGTGGGGGCTGCACCAGGTGCTGTGTGTGTGTGGGGTAGATGGGGGGCTGCTCCGGGTGGTGGGGGCAGAGGGAGGTGTGTGGCAGCTGCCTCCCTCCCCACCCCGGACCCCTGGCTCAGGCGAGCAGCAGCCTCACCTCTCCCAGCGTCGCTGCGCCCCAGGCCGGCGATGAGACTTTACCCCCGTTCCCTTAGCGCGGGGCGGGGCCAGGGCGGGGCTCATTAGCATCCCGCCAGCGGGCGCCGAGAGGGGCGGGACTCCAGCCCGCCCCGCCCCGCCCCGCCCCGCGGTGACGTCGCGCATCTCATTAGCGGGCGCTCGATCGCTAGGTGCAGGCGGCGCTGGCAGAGCGAAGCAGGTGCCCGGACATGGCGAGTCGGACCGAGCCCAGCGGCTGCTCCGGGCGCGGCGGCGGCGGGGCCCCCGGCATCCTCCCGCTGCCGCCGCTGCTGCTGCTGCTCGCCGCCGCCGCGCTCGTCCCCAGAGGTAGGGGGGGGGCTCCGGCCCCATGGCGTCCCGGCGACGGGGTGGGGGGGGAGAGCGCCCTGCTGCACCCCCATACCGCACCCCTAATCCCCCTGCTGCACCCCTAAACCCCTGCTGCACCCCCATACCGCACCCCCATAGCCCCCTGGTGCACCCCCATACCGCACCCCTAAACCCCCTGCTGCACCCCTAAACCCCATAGCCCCCTGCTGCGCCCCCCTAACCCCCTGCTGCACCCCTATACCGCACCCCCATAGCTCCCTGCTGCACCCCATAACCTCATACTACACACCTGTAGCTCCCCGCTGCACCCCGACCCCATACTACACCCCGTAGCTCCGTGCTGCACCCCCCATACCGCACCCCCTGCTCCCCCATAGTGCTCCCTATAGCGCTCCCTTGCATCCCCTATCGCCCCCTCTTTATTCCTGTGCCCCTAGAGCTCCCCTTCTCCACTCCCCCTTGTAGTTTTCCTGCTGGACCCCTGCGGCTTCCCCGCCCCCCAGCTCTCCCCCTGCGCCCCCCAGCAGGGCTCTCTCCCTCCCCGCCCCCCCCATCTGCCCCCTGGCAGGGCCACTCTCGGGGCTGGCTGCAGCTCCCCTCTGCCTGGCTTTCCAAAGCAGAAGTTGCTCCCCCGTGACTTGGCTCCGGCTCCGGCTTCTGCTTCTTCCCCCCCACCCCAGGCCCTGACTCATTGCGCTTCTCCCTTCAGCAGCCGTGCTGGGGGGCAGGGGCTTGGGGTGGGGGGCAGGTTTCTTCTCCCCCTTTCCTCTCTTTCGGCCGAGCCGGGAGGCAGCCAGGCAGGCAGCGATTGTATGAATTAAAAACCTCAGCCCCTATCAGTGTTTTGAATCCAGCCAGCCTGCCGCCTCCTGGGCTTGCAGACTCCGGTAGAGCCTCCTGCTTCTCTAAATCTTGCAGGGATGTGGAGATTGGAAGGACTAGTTCGAGTCTTAGCTCCCGTTCCCAGCCCTGCTGTTACAGAGGCTAGCTCCGTGTTTGTAACTAGAAGGGGATTTTATTTCCTTCCCTGTATTGCAAACATTTTTCTCTTCCAGCAGCAGCGGCTGTGAGTGTTGGCAAGATTGGAAATGAAGAGGGCAGTATTTGCTTTCAATAACAAAAGGGAGAGAGACAAATCACTTCACCGTCAGATCACTCTTTGCAATGCTTCAGATAATGCTGTTTGCTGATTTCTTTTCACCCATACCTCCCTAAATAAATACATGTGTGGAATAGATCAGATTGAACATCCCTTGTGCAGAGAACCCATGATGACAGTTACATCAGCAGCAACAAGTAGAAAATAAAAAAAATAAAATTGCCCTATCAGAAAGAATGCAGCTGTATTGTGGCCTGAAGGTTGTTCTTTGGCTGCTATGAAAGTCTTCTAGCATTTCTCTCTCTGATGTTGTGGTTTTACCAGTTATTTTCACAATTATGTAAATAGTATGCAGCTGAGTAAATCCTAATGTGCTAGGTCAAGCCCTTGAGAGGATTATTCCATGCAAAGCATTTTTAAAAAGTGCTCTATTTCCTCCAAGCCATTTATTTTATAGACTAAATGTGTATCGGGTGCATAAAATGAGATTTTTGGTCTCATTTTTCTTCCACTGAAAGCTTTGTGTGAATCGCTAAATCTTTAATTTATGGGTTGGTAGATCAATTGGTTTGGCAAACCTGGATTTGTTCGAGGTTCCTTCTTTGTGATGTCCAAGTTTTGATGATCTTAATAAAATATTCCTGAAAGAGCATCCTTGGACTACTGCATTGTGAAAGACCCTGTGTCATTAAAACCTGGGTGCACGTGAGGATCTGAAACTGGTGAACAACAGAGGAAACAGTACATTGGCTGCTGACGAGACTGTTGGGCACAGATATTTCCTTTAGACCAAAAATGAGAGAGACATAGGGTTGCTTATGGAGAGTAAAGTAATGGGCTACATCTGAGTGTTCAGCCTGCTTGTTGAGTGAGTGGTGGAAATAGTAACTGCTTTATTTATAAATATTTTGCTATATGAAATTGCTGTTCTTAAAAGGGGATATATAGTGACTAGTAAAGAAGGAATTGTGGGCTCGACAGTGCGTGTCAGTGACATGAAAATTCTGTTACTGGTTACCATGGAAGCAGCTTCTTGCTCTTGTGTATTTTATGGGTCTGACTGGCTATCAAGTAGTGTTCACATTTAAAAGTAATTGGTTTCTGTGTGTGTTCTATAATTCTTTGTTCGTAGAATTGTTGTAATTGAAAGTGCTAAATAAGTCTGGGCCATATGCTGCAAAGGCAGGCATCTGTCAGTGTAGCCTGAGAGAGGACACCCCGATGATGAATTGGGAAGCCAGAAAGTCTGTAGTGAAGAGTCGAAAACCTGTTGGTATCGAAGTAGAACTTACGTGCTTCCATTTTCTTTTCTGTTGTGGCTAATAGGAGCCTTGTTAAAATGAGTACTTCAATGTAACATAATCTGTCTTTCATTCAGACTAGATGCTTTTCCCATGGCGATTGTTTTGGATTAAATGGATGTTAATTTAATTCAGCCAAAATGGGATTGCCCAAGCCTTTCTGGCTCTTTAAAATTGCTCCTGCTTTACAGGGAAGCTGCATGATTTAACTTCAAGCTATAATTGGAATCTCAGCTGACAGTTTTGTGGGTGATTTGGGGCAACTTCCGCAGTACTCTGCCACAGTGTTTTTGCAGAGGCTTGACAAGCTTCTATTCTGGGCTACGTATTCTACCAAATGCTGCCTAGCTATTGTTGCGTTTCTTCTGCATTGAACTGAATAGCCACAGGAGGGACTTGCACTTGCGTCTGGCTTTGATAAAATATCCCTCATTAATGCCACTTTATATTTACAGTGTGTCACTGGAGACGCACAAGGCTTCATTCACTGACTTGTGTGACAAGAGGAGCTAGCGTTATTTGACTGGGACATTTTGGAGGAACAAGAGAGTCATTGAGTGATCTTTTGAATTTAACTAATACGAAAGGGGGAGGTGGAGAATAAAAGAGCAGGCAGTTCTTTCCAACAAAGAGCTTTATTCATATGTATGTTGTACATGTTTTCCCCAGTGGCCCTCTTGGTCAGGCAGTGGGGGAAGAAAACTGGTGTCACTTTCAGTTCATTATTCTGACTTGACATACCTTCTTTGAGCGAGGAATGCTCTCCAGAGCAAGGCCGCCATCCCGTGCCGCCTGCGTACCAGTTAGGTCAATGGCAGTTACTTTATGAATGTGCCATTTTAAAACACATTGTTTTGGAGGAAGTGCTAATTTGAGTTCCAGTCCCTCCTCTTAGCTCAGCTGTTCCATTGATGGAAGTGCCTGCTTGTTGAGGGATGAGGGGGGGTGGGAAAGGAAGGGAATGTGCCATTGGCTGATTTTTTAAAAAGGGTAGGGAAACAGAGATGTCACTTTGGCATGACTCTCAGTGGGCAGAGGCCAACACTCAATATGTTCAAACGCTCAGGTATTTATGCAATTACTGCATGGTGTTCATGGTTTTTAAGACGTTTTGCTGCCAGATGGATTTTTGTCCTTTTCAAAAATGACACTGTAAAATGGGCTCTGGTTTTATGGGGTCATGGAGTTCTCTTGCGCTCCTGCTCATACCTGTTAGATTTTAGTTTCACGCATAGTGAATTGTTCAGTCGTTGGAGCTGGAGAATTGGATCACTAAACAATACTCGAGCTAAAATAAAAATGCTTTCATAATGTGGCCATGAATACACAGTTGCTCATCCCCTCTTTATGTATCTCAAACCCTTAATGCCTCATCTCCTGCTTAGAATCACCATTTAAAAAAAAACTTTTTTATTAAACGGAAGGCTCGTACCGCGCTACTACATGGCAAACCGGGTAAATGGAGCCCAGCTAATAGACATAACAATCTGAATTAAAATATTGCAGCATTAGGAGCAATTGAAAAGAAATGAAAATGAGGGATCTGAATGCTGCAGTTCTTCAGTTAAAAGGGATGTGACTGACCTGTACATTGGGCATTACTCACTGACAGACTGGAGAGCACCATACAGCGGTAACTGTTGCAGAACGGATAATTTGCTACTTGGAGCCTGGTGGTCATTAATCTCCACTACAAGTCTGATTATCCGAGGCAAGGGGTAAAGCACTAGACACTCTCCATTGGCTGAATTTATGTCAAGTTTTCTTAAAACCCCAGGAATGTTTTCCTCACTTCTCCCTCCTCCCCCTAGCACCTTTAAACGCAGTTAATATGCAATAATGAAGTTTAAGTACGTCCGGGAAAGAAAATCCATGCCATGGTAGTAAATACTTGTTTGGTAATAATTGCATAGCTTTGCGTGCCTGTCTGTCTCCTAACTCTAGGGTTAAATAGGTCCTTTCTGCAGTGCTTGGCTAGGTACAATACGGTGATATTGCTGTATCTGACTGTCTTGGTTGAATCCTATAATTGGGGTGTGCTTTGGAGCATGTTGTAATGGCTGTGCTGAATGAGTCAAGCACGGTAATTGGTATAGGGCTAGGCAGTGTTAAAACTTGGTATAAAATAGTCTAATGCCATGATGAATCTGCGTATTTCTTCAGCACCTTTCATCTGATGGTGTCAGTGCTTTACGCGTAAGTAAGTTTCACCTTCTCTCCCTGAAATGGGAAAAGAAAACAGGAATGACTTCAGCTAGCACTGAACTGCAGTCAGCCCTGGGATGGAACAAGCAGCTGTGTAACAGTGCACAGTAATACACTACATGGTAGTTTGGACAGAATAACAACTCAAACCACCGGGGGAATTTAGCGAGGCAGAGTATAACTGCCCAAACTGGAATCTTGTCTGACATCCAGAGTTAACAGAGACAAGATGGGTGAGGTAATATCTTGTATTGGTGAAAGAGATAAGCTTTCACCAACTGAAGTTGGTCCAATTAAAGATATTACGTCACCCACCTTGTGTCTCTAATAGCTTTGGACGGATACAGCTACAACAACGCTGCAAATCAGGGTTAACCGTTATACTTGTAAGAGAATGCAGTGGGATATCTAATGACAAGAAGGGTCAGGACTTGAGTTTTACATCTTAGCCAGGATAGATAAGCCCTGTAAGCAACGGACCAGCAAAAAGATCTGCTCAGATGTCAGTGATCTAACGTGACTGGTCAACAATCCCACCGAGAATATGGGTTAAGCAGACTCTTGTAAATATAGAGCAAGATTGTAAGGAGCCTTTGTCTGCAAGCAGGGGGGTGGGGGACGGGGGGGCGAATCTTACTATCCACTGTGTTTCACTGGGACTGAGCTGAGCACTTGGCATGAAAAAATATACTAAGAGTTTCTGGCTCTGAGTGTTCTGCATGATATGCAAACACTTGAGTAAAGTTGCAAAGGAGAAGCTGGCAAAGAAAATACAACTATCCATTCTGGTTGTGATATGGGCTCATTCAAGGCGGTGGAGCCCTGGTTGTAAGCATGACATTAGGTTTAGGAACCTAATCACCAGTGGGATTACTATGACCTCTTCTGAAGGACAGGAAGAATAATACCAATCATCTAGGCTTCACGGACCCAAGCTATGGTGAAATGGGGGCTAGTCACTAGCACCTTCATCTCACTAATTAGTTTTAAATTAACTAGTGACAATATTGGACACAACTATATAACTCAGGAAGAGCTGCTGCTGCTCTTGTTTTTGGGGAGGCTGTTGTACCCTTTAGCCAGAGCATAGATATGTTCCTTCTTCAAGCAGTCTTCATCAGTTTCGAGTGTTGATCTTTTGCTGTTTGTGTTTGTGTTTGACTTTTGTTTGGTTGTGTAATTAAAGAAACACTTTACATGAAACAACTGACTCAGTAAATAAAGATGGCTTAGTGCTGTTGGGCTGTGCCAGACTTCTGAACATGGTACACGGGGGCAGCAGTAGGCAGACTGTCTCTGCCCTAATGCTGGATCTAAAAATGGATCAGACCTTGTGTGTCTGAGGCCATGCCCACCAGAATCCATTTTTGTTTTAGAGCAGGCATGCTGCCTCCTCAGACTGTTTAAGTGCTCTTACCAGCCTGTTTTGTTGATTTAAAAATAACTTTTCCTAGTAACTTTCTGGTAGCATTATGCTTGTGCATGTTGTTCTGGTTAGGGTGTTTGGCACTGACTCCCTGCAGATGCTGGTAATTTACCTTTTTAAAGTGTCTTTACATTTAAATTAATGGAGATATCCTATCTCCTAGAACTGGAAGGGACCTTGAAAGGTCATTGAGTCCAGCCCCCTGCCTTTACTAGCAGGGCCAAGTACTGATTTTTGCCTTAGAGCCCGAAGTGGCCCCCTCAAGGATTGAACTCACAACCCTGGGTTTAGCAGGCCAATGCTCAAACCACTGAGCTATCCCTCCCCCTGATGTCTTTCATTTTGAGCAAAACATGTTTCAGGGTGTCCCAGAACTCTTTCTCTAACTGTATACAAAAGTTAGGCACCTTCTTTTGTTTTTGGGGATATGATTTTACCAGACTTCTAAAACGTCCTATGTGCAAGTGGACTGTAAATTTAAAGCATTCAGTCTGGCTGGATTCTAGCCACATAAGTAAACATTTATGCAGTAGTTTAGGGATACAGATTACGTGTCCAGCTTTGCTTGTATCTTCTCTGTGTAACTGGACATTACACAGAAAACTCTGTAGTCATTTCCTTGTGGAGCATTGTATACAATTCTCCAGTGTTGCAGAACCACCAGCACTGAATAAACAGTCTTTGTTCAGAAACCTGCAATAAAAGGGAGAGAATTTAGCTGGAATGTTGCAATTACAAATGGTACCTACTTGTTTAAATCTCATAAAGCTCTGAAAAAGTAACTGGTTTAATTGCATGCTCCAGCCAACAGCTGCTTTTATGGTTAATGGGAGGTTCCACTGCAGAACTTTCTTTGAAGGTCTTCCAGGGCTGGCTCAGAGACTTTGGTGCAGCTGGCTTCAGACTTGTGTCGGAAGAGGTGGGGAGAACATGGGTGTGTGGGAGGGGTAGTTTTTTTGACATGCTGCAGGTTTTCCTTGGAAACAAAGCATTATGAGGTTTTGGTCACAAGTTTACAATTGAAACAGTGGGGCCATGTTTCTAAGAAGAGCAGACGGGTGTTGGTTACCCTGGTGAATCCTAGTCCGTCGGAGTTAATCTAGTAAATTGAACTGGGTGTGTATGTGGACGCTGTGCCTGAATCTGATATTCCAGATGGGGTTTGTCAGATACAATAGTCAAGCCTGGCCATTCTGGGGGAACTCCTCAACTAGAAGCTACAAGTGGATATGGTAGGTCCCATTCTGATACTTGGATACATGTGTGGTTTGTGCACACGTGGCCCTCACCAATTATTTTTCCAGTCGGTTAAGTTTGCTGGGCTGGCTTGTTGTGCTGCATTTTAAATCTTTTACCAACTTGTTTTATGCAGCAGCTGAAAGTGAGTGCAAATCTCTGACTTTTAGGAGTGGGTGAGTAGGCCACATGGCAGGGCATGTGGGGTTTCTCCAGTGAATAAGGTGGCTTGGGTTAGTCTCTCTTCCTGTCTCAAACTCCTCCTGTGGACACAACCAGCTCTCATGGCTGGGTCCAAACTCCACCCTTCACTCAGCTGCTGCTGTGTGTGGATGTTGCCTGCCTTGGGGGACTGCAGCATACTGGGAAATTCTGGTAAAATATAGCCAGAACCTGCTAGTCAAGGACAATGCTCAAGCATGTAGTGGCACATAAGTCAGAATGTCTGCTGGACCAACTCTTATTGTACATGTACAGTACATTTTTTAAACAAAATCATAAAAACTGTAATTTGACTAGAACTTTAGTGAAGGAAATTCCCTGAGAATGTTGAGTTCTCAAGATAAACTCATAAATCGGAAAACCAGTCTTATTAGGAGCTCAATACTGAGATACAAAATGCCATCTTTACACTCCTGCACAATGGGAATGAAGAAATGGCATATTGTCTAGGTACTGGAGACTTAATTGGGAGAGCTTATTGTCTGACTTCAGTAGAAACTCTTGCTTCTATGTGACTAAAAATAGCTGCCTAAATGCCTGTTTTCTGGACTGAAGACGTCCAGATTAGTTTAGCCCAAGTGCCATGTTCTGACATGGTTAGTTCCATCCCCCTTTTCTGTATTGCAGTAATACTAGCCGTAGCCAGTAAGCAACTTTCTCAGGCTTTTGGTTCAGGATAAGTGGAAATGGCATTTGTGAGCGCAGTTTGACTTGTTTTACCATTCTAACATCTTATCTATGATTTTTTTTTTCTGGACAATAAGATGTCCACCCTCCAGGTCTTCTGTTAATGCCAGTGGAAGTTGAGTGGACATACTGAAGGGAAAACAGACCTTAGCTGTACATGATTGAAACCACTCAGGTACAGATTATCTGATGTGACAGTGAATTTCCCTTCTTTGTTCCTACCATGTGAAGGTGGTACAACATCTTGAAGATGAGAGGAACCTCTTTGACACCTCCGTTTGGCAGTTGCATTAATACCCACAGCTGCCATGTACCAAATTAATCTGCTTTAGGAGAATGAGAAACACCTCACCAATTTTCAGTGGAGAGGGCTTTGCACGATCTTGTCTAGTTTTGTTTTTTCAGTTCGATACAACATCTTTACTCAATACTATAGACTAGCTGTGAGCTGACCTTTTTTATCTCCTTTTTTTTTTACCCACTTTCAGAGGTTACCAGCTACCATTGCTGATACTAGAAAAGACAAGGCTCTAGTTCTACTCATAAAATGAACCTGTAATTCATTAGTTTTTATTATGAATGTTATGGGAGATTGTAGAAGAAGATTGGCCTGTATCACCGGCAAGTCAAGAGCTCTTGCTTTACAGTAACGCTTGGTGTCCAGTAGGATCATAACATTCCTCCTTATGTAATGGGTGGGTTGACCTCCGTTCCTAGGAATGCTGTCTGGATGTACCTCAAGGGGCTACTAAAATGTGTCGGATTAGTGTTAACCATGCCCCTGGCCAAAGGCTCCCGGTGTAACAATTTCTGAAAATGTGCCGATTGGCATGCATAATCTATTACCCCAGCCACCCCAAACACAAGTTACTAGTGTAAACTGCTTTCTCTTGCCTTCCACGTTGTCTGGTCTCTCCACAGCTTGGCCCTTAACTCTGAAGGGTAATTCTTGGTAATTCAACACTCTCCTTATTGTAAAATAACTTCTGTTTCACAGCTGTTTTTATTGGACGTCTGGAACAGTGAGTCACATGTTGAGCTTCCCTCAGGGGTGGGGAAGAAGAGATTCTTATATTAGCTAGAGAAACTGGATTTTTTTTTTTGGTCTACACTTCTTCACCTTCTGTTCTCTGTGGCAGTGCAGCCTAACCAGATTCGTCACGGGTAAATACAGTGTTTCAGGGCTAGATGTTGGGGCAGGGGCAACCATTGCACTTACAGTACCGAAGCATGGTCTGCTTGTCTCAAAGTGGGAGTAGGGAGTTACCAGGATGGAAGGTTCTTCCAAAAAGTGCATTTCCTGTTTTAAAAAAAAGAAAAAAACAAACCATCTTCTCGAGCTTTCCGATCCCCATCAAAGAGAAGATATTCACAGTTGCAGAGTTAGGATCACAAGGCGTTGCTGCTACATCCACAGTCCATGCCTAAACATCAGCATTGTAACTGATTTGTATTAAACTTCCTTAAACACACCCACTGTTTTCAGCCCACTCCTCGACAAACCCAAGCACGCACTTATGAATGGGGCAGGGGAATAATACTGAAGGAAGAAATCACTGAGATCGCTTTGGATCTCCTTGACTCTTCATGAAGTCAGTCAGATGGAGAAAAAGCGCACGTCCTGCCTTAAGACTCCAGAGCCGTAGTCACATATATCACATAATGCTATGGGGAATTACAGAGGTTCCTTCCGAAGAGCTAGAATACCAGTCTGGTCATTGCATCGCTCTTAACAATTACTGATTCTAGCTACGCAAGGAGATGGTGATGGAAGGTGTATTTCTGCATTTTCTTTTAGAGAAACACAAGTAATAGTAAGTGGTAATCTTCAAGGGTGGCGAGTCCAGTATCACTGAGTTACAGGGGATTGGATTTCCTTTAGGGGCATTAAGTATACCTCTCCTGGGATGGAAGTGAGCCCTCTGTACTCAGAATTCAGTCACTGGTATTGATGGACATAAGAGCGCTTGGGGTTCAGACTGTAGCTCTGCCAATGTGCTAAAACCTGACCAGACAGCTCAGATTTCTTTGTATCCCCTTCTAGCACCAAGCATCTGTGAGACAAGGACTCATCCAGAATAGAACTTAAATTGCATCCTTCAAGCTGTTACTAGGTGTTTGAAAGTTTGCTTCTGTGGGTTTGTTTGTTTGTTTTTTTCTGTGCATTAAAACAAAACTTCCTAAACCCTAATGCAAAACATAAACCTTGAGATGAGTGAAGACCTGGGCAGAGCTCTCCAGATTTCATTTGAGAACAGCACATTTAACTGGCCGAGAAGTATAGCTTTATAATTCTTATCACTTGGTAGACAATATGCTCCATTTGAGACATCTGCATAGAAGTTGGCACGCTTTCCCCAAATCACCATTAATTTGAATAGTGGTTGGCTGAGGACTGTTGCTCCTCAGCAGTTTGGGTTAAATTTCTATCCATGAGCTAGAAGACAAAAGCATCCTCTTCCATTGCCTGGCATCTGAGGCCTCGAAGTGTCATCTGTACCAGGTATCTACAGCATGTGTGTTCTCAGAAAGAAGCATGATTGAAATGAGGAAATGTTAAGCATCAAGTGACTGTTCCCCACCTCCATTCAGTAATTAGAAATAAGTCTGTCTACAGCATCAAAAGATCAGAGTAATAGGATGGAGCAAGAGAAGTGGCTTGTTGCTGCTTTTTTGGTTTTTAAATGAGGCAGCCTCCCTCCTAGGAAAATGTGCCCTTTAAAATATCTGTGGTATTAATCTCTAAAATTGGAGTTATTGCTAAATAAGATTTTGCTACAATTAGGCCAGAAAGTAAATTTGCCTTCAAACAATCTCCTGTTAAATAGAACGGTTTTGCTTCACGTTAGCTCGGAGGTGAATACATTAAAATAAAGGTGAAACGAATGACTTTTTTTCCACTTTAATCCATATCCTGGGAGTAGATTGGGGTTTGTACCTAACTCTGAATGTAGAGGTAGAACCTGCACTAGCCACCTTTTATTGCTGTAATCCTTTTCTTAAATGCGTTTAGTGACACTGATATATCTGTGACCTTGAAAAGGCATGTGGCTTTTAAAAAAGCTATTTTTTCCCTCAGCTGCCATAATATATCATGGGATATAACTTTTGGGCAACAGTCGCTCTTCATCCATAAACAGTAGCTGAAACGATATGACTGAGCTGAATTGGGGAGGAAAAGGCTAGTGGCTCTTGTTATTTATAGCTTATTCACCAACATTGTCTCTTTTACATGAACTTCCATTTGTTTGACCTTCTATTATGTCTGCTGAGGGCACATAGACTGCCAGCAGTTTTACTCTTTGCAATGTTGTATAGCGTTAGAACATTCAACGTCTTGTCAGTGTTTCCTTTGCAGATGTAAAACGGCGTCTTCGGTTACACAGTTGTATTTGCTTAAGCATTATATATGGATTAGCTCAATTGGTTGAAGTTTTTAGAAGAAAGACCAATACTTTGTTTTCCTGAAGCATAACGTGATGTCAAATGGTATTTCTTGGTGGACGTTGCCGATAGGACTGCTTGCTTTTGGGAACGCTGCTTTATGAGAGGAGTATTCAAGTAGTCTTGTTGTGGCTTCAGTTAAGCATTTCTTTCATAAGATGCCACCAATAAGCCAGTGAAGACAGGAAGCTGACGTTAGACAAATCTCATTTCTTGAGTAAAATCATTGTATATTAATGTACAGGATATAACATTTGTGCATTGAGTCAATGAAAAGGTTAGCCAATTCTAACTGGATTCATTACAGTTAAGCTCTAAAATATCCCTGCTTAGAGAATTGCTGCTCTGGCTTGTCTTTTGTGTATGTCTCTCTTATTGTTGTGAGATTTCGAATGAAAACAAGCTCTGATTCTTAAATTCATCTGCTTCTGTGATCCTGCTCTCCCCCCCCGCAAACCTCTGACATGTAATTGGTAATATGAACATGGTTGTGATGTCAAAAGGCTTCAGTGGATGACCAACTGTAGGAGTGGGTGAGCTTTTAAAAGCACCCCCCAAAAACCATGTGAGTTAAAAAAAGACTATCTGTAACTGAGATGAAGGGAGAAGAGATTCCTTGTACTATGCAAGCTGTTTCTAAATAGAACGTATGGCACTTTTTGAGGTGTCAGCAGTTCTTTAAAACATTCATGCCCACATCTATCTTCCTGTCTTAATGGAAAAGGGGGGAAAAAACTTGAGAGTAATTTCATAATGCTGCTTAATACTGAGCAGTGCCATTCAGCATTACTATTGCTTTCTGAACACTGTCTAATTAGGGTTTTTGGGGTTACAGAGTTAAGTAGAAAGCGGATTCACAAGCATCAGAACTGTTAATGCTTTTCATTGACTGAATGTCGGCTTTATTGAACTTCAGTCTTCTTGTGGAGCAGTTGGATTAGATTGTTTGGAGTAAGCACAATTTTTTTCCCAAGAGGTGGGGTACAAAACAAAACCGAACAAAAAGCTGATTAGTGTAGGAAATGCTTCTGTGATAGCAGTGGGAATCTAGGTCAGCCTAATAGCAACTCCAGTTCTTTAGGCAGATTAATTTTTGTCACCCTAGTTTTTAGCATGATATGCAAAGTCCAGAGAAACTGTGTCTGGTTCCTTAGTGCATATTAGCCAGCAGGGGGTCTGGAATTAAATTTGCAAATTTCATTTGCAGTTGAGCAGTGAGAGTTTAACTCAGGCCTAATATGGCATCATGCTGAGATGTCATTGGCATTTCTTGAACTCTCCAACATCTACACAAAACTTCACGTCACCTGTGGTAGGTGACCCTACGTTTCTTTAATGTGGGGAATGTAGGAGGAGAGAATGGGTGGACTCCAACTCTGGCTAATATGTGAAGGATGGACGGATGGCCCTGTCTTGCACATAGCATGACTTGGGACAAGTGGCACACAGCTTCCCTTCTATGTGATACAACTAATTTCTGGCCAGTATTAATGCCAAAATTTACCCCAGATGGATGAACTCTGCCATATTTCTACCTAACTCCTTTTTTGTCTTTTTTTAAATCTTTTGTTGAGGCTGGTGCATTATCTTACTGCTTACTCACTACTATTTTATTACTTGCAAAACTTCAGAAATCTCTTAAGGAGGAAATTAACTTGATATGAAGAATTATCCTTTCTGACCTCAGTGTTCTAATAGCTCACCCATTGCTCAGATTAATGACTTTTGCTTAGTTCTTAAGAAGCTATATCTCTAAGGTTGTGATTACATGATTGCCATCTCATGCCAATACACGTGATCTTTCCTTGTCCCCTTCTCCTTCTGATGCTGAAAGTGAGTGAAATGTGAAAGAAACATTACTCATTTTAAATAGTTTTTTCCTGCCAGGTTAATGTGACTCTTAAGCTGAGCCTCATGAGCTCTGTCCACAGTAACTGCTTTTAAGTTGATTTAAAGTTCTTAAATACTCTGAATTGCTTTACATAATCTTTTAAACAGGATGTACAAATTTCATGCATTTAAAAAAAAAATCCATAACTGTCAGTTGCTGTCCACGAACTATAAAGAGCAGGTAGATGATTGTAAGTTCTGGAGTGGGGAATAAAATTGGCAATGGACAGAAAATGCAGAGTAATATCAACTACATTGAGATATTGAAGGGCAAAGGTAAAACCTAGTGTGGGTGAGAAATATAACACCTACTTTTAGCCAGTTCATTTATTGCTAAACAGAAATATAATTTGAGCCTAATAAAAAGGAGGGTTTATAGCAGAACCAATGATGTGGCTTTTAAATTGCCCCAGGAGGCTGTTGAGTGCCCCATTGCATAATGAATCTCTCAGCCATGCCCTCTTTTCTGCAAATGGACTCTTGTTAAGTATGCTAACACAACCAGATAAATACACAATACAACATTGTGAGCCACATATGCCATGTTAAATACTGCTGTCTTCCTCTGGGCTTTGCAGCTGGATAGCATTTCTTGTGTAGATGCTGGATAGGTCTATTTGTGTGATTCCTGTGTGAGGAGAGGGGCTTCCTTAGATGATTTATTGCCCCTTGATATTCTTATGTTTCTTGCATGGGGAATTAAAAAAAAATTCTCTCCTCTCCCATAGATAAAAATGACTTAACAGAGTGTAGGTGTCAGATCACTTAAAAATAAGTCCAAAATAAACTTTGAAACACACTGAGATTTAAGTGTGCATGCCACAATGCAAAGGGAAAGAAAGAAGAAAGAATAGGTGGATTCGCATTAACTCTACTGTGTTGAGGATCGGGGCTGAAATTTATCTTGGGTCTCAAATGAAGACGAATTCCTTCAGCAAGTCATTCGGGTATGTATGTCACCTGGAAGAGCAGGAGTGTTGCAGATACGGAGTATGAGACACATTGGGGAGAGCTGCCTGGGAAGACTTGCCTAGTGAATGTCCTTAGTGCAGATTTAAAGACTGCTCCTGTTTATATATTTTTAGTGGATTAAAAGGTAACCTGGCTTCCATTAATAATTACAGCAGTGCTGCCATAATGAAGGTTGCATTCTGGAACAGACTTAAAATGAGATGTACATCTCTGTGTTTGTTTTTTTTCTACACGTGGATGGTCTTCCAGTCTGAAATTTCACACAGGTTTTATGCTCTTGGAATTTTATATGTAGGTTTTTTGTTTTGGATTCTTTTCATAAACTTTGAATAGGAAGTGTTTTGAAATTGTTCTCTGCTCAAAATATGTTGGGATTTTTACTGTTTTGTTGTTGACTGTATTTAAAATAACGCTTTGCACCTGTTACCAATTGGCAGATGTTAATAGTTGCTTAGCTTTGGTACAATGGGTAACTCTTAGTCCCTGCCAGAATAATTTCAGCGGAGCTGTGCTTACTGTAGTGGTCTGTAATCGCTCAGTGCTTAAGGTGCTTGGGAGAATTCTGTTTTGTTACCTGTTTAGTTCCAATGGGCTGCACGTAACATAGCACCCTACTCCAGACTCTGTCTGGGAAGCTCAGCCCTTAAAGTCCTAATCCTCTCTAGATCATATTTGCCAGTGCTTTCCCACAATCCCCCTCTGGGTGAAGCGGGGTGGGGACTGTGCTTAGTTTGGGAGAAGGGGCTTTGTCAGAACCTGAAGCCATGAACATTGGCCTGGCCCCAGAAGCAGTGGGAATACCACCTTCAGGGAGGAAAAACTCATTAGGCATCTTTCTACTCAGCCAGGCGGAAACTTGGAACCAGGGAGCTGCCTTGATAGTAGTTGGTCCTGATTCCTTTGGCTTCCCCTATCCCCAAAAATGATTACAGGTATTTCAGGGCTGTATTGGTTCCTGATGATTTAATTCAAGATTAGGGGCCTGGCCTTTTACAGGAAGAGGGTCTCATCTGCTTGTGTTACAGAGGTCTGGTTGGACAGTGCTGTGGGCCTGGCTTTGGCATAATCTGTTAAGTTGATGGTGCTGCTGGGTTACTTGATTTGATGTGGAGGATTTGGTAGGTATGTTTAAGTGTATTTTTAAGATAGTCAAGGCTGCCATAAGCTTTGGATGACCGCACTCTTTTATTATCGTTTGTAAAAGTCCAAATAACCAAAATGAATTAAATTTAGGCTCTTGAGTCTTCAACATTAACAAGTATAAATCCTGCAATCAGATAAGGAGTAGCTTCAATTTGGCCAACTGATCTTTTCTTAGGACAGGATATTTAAACATGTCATGTGACTTTCTTCCAAGAGGATCACGGAAGACTGCTCCGGTGTGTAAGGGTCACATCTCGAAATTCAAGAGAAATGTTTTTCAATGTGCAGAGCTTAAGAGAAGGTGCTGAAGGCTGTCAAATCTTGCACCTTTCACCAGCACTAAATTCACTGAGAAAGGAAAACCTTTAGGACATTTTCAAACACAACTGTTATTTTTAAACCCATTTTTTGACCCACATCTAAGGCATTGGTCTTCGTTGAAGATGTAAGCCCAATATACTTTTGAGGTTTTAGTAAACTTGATTTATGGGGGTTGGGTGCAAAAAAATCAGTTTAAAGAAATATTATTTTTCAAAGCTTAGTTAATAGAAAACTGGCTAGGTAATCTCTTACCTAAACCTTTGGAAAAAGTCATATGTGAATAAACTTGCCAAAGGGTAATTTTTTGACAACTTAAAAGCTATCAAAAATGAATTTTAGTGAAAATAATGCCTCTGAAATTGGTATCGTTAAGGAATTAAAGGTGCCTAGAGAGTAAACAGCATTAGCTGGATATTGAAGCAATTCGCATCTATTTTTCAGGAAAACATATGGGCCTTCTGGAATAGAAGCTGCAGCTACTAAAAACTGCAGCACGTAAGGAAGGTGCTGCTTGCACAGCTTAGAATACTGATAAAAGTAGACCTTCATGTTGTTTGATTTTGCAGGTCACTGAACACTTCAAGAATTGTTCCTGTTGACTTCCTTCTGTGCCCTTTGTATCGATTTTAACCATTTCACATCAGCATGCAATCTGTTTTATTTATTCACCACACACTGTTTTGTAGGCTTAGTCCTTTGGTGTATCTAGCATTCATTTGTCCAGATTAACAGCATGCACAGGAAAACTGGCTTGTATTTCCATGATTTAGTTGTAAATATGGTGAGCGTGTTGATGGATATTGTTGTCACAAGTGCTTACAGCTTGTGGGCTGATTACAGAATTTCTTATGTTTTAAATTTGTGCAGGCTATGCATGCTAGTAGGTTCCCAAGGGAACTAGAGCACTGAGCTTGTGGCTTGCATATAGAAATGAAATCCGAGGTGTGGTTGTATTGCATTGATATATTTATCAGGAAAATCTTAACTTCAGGGCCACTGGATTTGTGGCAGCAGCAGGTTTTGTTTTTTTTAGAGAAGACTTGGAGCAAATTTTTCCCTTTCTTCACTGAATAGGGTAATGATTTGGCGACAGAGTGTATGAAGGATGTCCGTGAGGTCATATGGAGAGAGCAATAGATGGGAGACACATTAATAGATACCAGCAGGGTTAAAGGGACACACATGTGATTTTGCTGCTAGCTTTTTAATTGACTAATAAGCAGTAGTAATTGTATTACGCCTTTATGGTATTCATTCCAGAATGCCTTTGATGTCTGTTTAGGCCTCTGATGTTACCACATGAACGTTCCTAGAAAATATCCCTCTGCATGCAAGGCATGGTCTTGGCAAAGGATTATTTGGGTGTTTTGTTGTCCCAGAAGGTAGACAGTGTTTTGCAAAGCTTGTATGAAACCTTGCTTGGTAGTGAACTTTGGATTCTTTTGTTCTAGGCCAGTAAAAAATGAAAACGTATGGCATTGGCTTGCTTAGTATCTAAAAGTGCGCGGGGAGTGAGAATGAATTGACTATATTGACTGTGTGTATGCAGTTAATTCTGAACTGCCTTAGTGCTGTTCACTAAGCGTGTTCACTCTGAGGGCGGTATTGTGCCCATTTACAGGTGGGCACGTCGAAATACAGAAAATGAAGTGGTTTCCTGGTGATTCTCATTCACATTTGGCTAGTGGCAGATCTGGAAACTGGACCCACAAGCTTTGACTTCACTAGGATTTGGGAGGTACTTGGCTGAATTGGGCTGAAAATTTGTAAATGACGTTGTAGAACTACAGTGCTGGTCAGAGTGGTATGACAAAATGAGATTTGGACACAAGTGATTTATAATACAGTTGGCTGACTTGAGTGTATTGGTAAAAGAGATTGGGTGCTTGCTTTCTCTCCCAGACACACTGCCATGCTGTTAAATGACACAAACAATCCCCAGTTCTTCAGCGTCATAATCGCATTGCTTAGATTAAATGAACAAAACTCAAAACTGTGAGGTTTGCTCAGCCTTGATTTCCCTCCCTCCCCCCAACGTGGCTAACTTCTGAAACAGTGAGACACTTGAAATAGAAGCAGTGCTTGCGACGATACACTTACTTTCTTTGCTGGAACTAAGGCTCCATCCAGTATTGATAAATTATTTGGAAGTCTAGGTGTGATAAGAGGAAGAGAGATGATACGTGAAGATTTTAGTCGTATGGACAGAATAGGCCTTAGAGTCATAAATCCAGATGGATTACATAGGGAAGTTGACATCTTGTTTAAAAACAAATCATTCATTATGTAGCAATGAATAATCAAGCATTACAGTTTCATCTCTGGAGATTGCTTTTTTTGGTTGGGATTTTGATAGTTCAGTAATTAAAAGCTGAAAGCTGTTACACTGTCTACATGTTGATCAATTGGTAATTAAAAAGTTGATGATGGAATGGTATTTCATGTGACTATTTGGTTTATGATCAAATTTCCTTAGTCTGTTTGAAATTTTTCATTTAACTTGGCATTTGATTTTTTTTCAGTATTCATGAACTATTGTATTTGATTTTTATAAATAACACTATCACAGTTTGCATACTGCATAATGGATCACGTGATTTTAATATGATCTGAAGGGTTGTTTTTTATATTTCTGCCAGAATGCATTTCCAGAATATTAAAAAGTTCTTTCTCTGAGCAACATATAATTTTTGACTGTTGTATCGTTAATTTGCTGATGGATTTGTGACTGGCTTAATCAGAATGAATGTAAGACAAAGTGCTGAAAACTACTTAAACCACGAATCAAGCGTCATGCCTCAATCCCTGGAGGAGACACTCAACTTTCATATTGGGTTTTTAATTTATAACTGGTATAAAATCCTAATTGGGACAAATGATACGAGTGGTCGGGCCAGTATGTTGGCTAAACGTTTGCAAAATGGACACACGCTGTTTTCCACACAGTGACAATCCCTTGGTTGGGAATTGTCTCAAGAGGGTTCTACATCTCAAGAATAACTTCTAATCACATACAGTAGGACCTCAGAGTTATCAGCACCAGAGTTGCAAACTGACCATTCAGCCACACGCCTCATTTGGAAGTACACAATCAGGTAGCAGCTGAGATGGGGAGAGGGAAGCAAAGACAGTACAATACTGTTAAACAGCCTTTTTAAAAAAATAAAAGGAAAGCAGCATTTTTCGTCTGCCTAGTAAAGTTTCAAAGCTGTATTAAGTCAATGTTCAGTTGTAAACTTTTAAAAGAACCACCATAACGTTTTGTTCAGAGTGACGAACATTTCAGTTATGAACAGCCCCATTCCCAAGGTGTTGGTAACGCTGAGGTTCTCCTGTATCCCATTTATAGCAGTCGGTTTAAATACAGTGTATGGGGAAGTCCAGTGTTGCAGTACCATATCAAGTTCTACTGAAATGCAGATGTGTAGTCAACAGATGTGTGCAGTGATGCAAGAAGTGTATTTCTATGCTTTAAGGAATGAATTCGATATTGTAAAAGAAATGGTAATAAATCTAATCCGTTTGACCTGTATTTGAAGCCATAGAGATAATATAAATAAATTTAACAGACTTTAAATCATAATTCTCCATTTAGAATTTGAGTACACCAAACTGTAAATCCTTTGCTCTGGAACCTTCAGACATTTGATTTTTTTAATTTTTTTTTTAATATAATCCCAAAATGCCAATTCAGGCCTAGCTGTCTTAGGGGGGGATAGCTCAGTGGTTTGAGCACTGGCCTGCTAAACCTAGGGTTGTGAGTTCAATCCTTGAGGGGGCCACTTAGGGATGTGGGGCAAAAATCAGTACTTGGTCCTGCTAGTGAAGGCAGCGGGCTGGACTCAATGACTTTTCAAGGTCCCTTCCAGTTCTAGGAGATTGGTATATCTCCAATTATTATTATTTTATTATAGGTGCTGTACAGAGCTCTAGTAGAGCCACTGCCCTAAAGAGCTTCTGATCTTGTTTAATGAGAGGATGCAGCAGGTGGAGAGACGGGAAAAGGAGGTGTTGAGAACAACATAATAGTGATCCAATTATATTTTTGTAGATTGTCTCTGTATACAGTGTAGTTTACCTCTTGTCTAACTTATCAACTAGCAAGCAATATATTATAGGCAAGTTTAAAGGAGGATAAAAGTAGCTTTCTGAGTAGTTTATACAATGAAGAAAGGGTAGCATAGGAAAGCACTACTGGGAGAAGCAGACCATATGTTAGGGTTGGTAGTGATGGACCCTGGAATGGGACCCTCGATTAGAACATAACCAGCTGAGACAATTGTGAACTGTATCTCCATCGGTGTTCGGGGCAATAGGGGTGTATGTTCAATCACATTAAGGTAACTCTATAGATAAAGCAACTTTTTTTTACCATGTAGACACACCATAACTGGTGATAAATGCTGGTAACGCTGGCAGAGCCAGAAGATCTGATAGTTGGGGCTGGGCTAAATTTTGAAGGGCCTGTGTAACGGTAAGGACAATGAGCTTGCATTGATTCTTTGGTTCTGATCATGTTTGCATAGGGTAGCTAGAGACTCACGTGGCTGCCATATAAAAACAAATAATTGAGGCTAGAAGAAGGATTATAGTTTTTAAATTAAAGGGTCTTGGACTGGAGGCCAGGCTAGCTTCCGTTGGCAAGAATGGATATGCACTAAAACCTATTGCAGTAACTCCATGAATTCAGAACCTATTCATTTCCATGAAGGAAAATGGTGGGAGGCAATGAAGGGGAATTTTAGTGCGTCTCCATT
Source organism: Mauremys mutica (assembly GCF_020497125.1). Classification (NCBI taxonomy): domain Eukaryota; kingdom Metazoa; phylum Chordata; order Testudines; family Geoemydidae; genus Mauremys; species Mauremys mutica. The sequence goes on from NC_059093.1 coordinate 3,479,865, forward strand.
GGGAATGTGAATTCTTTTTTTCCTCTGAACAACAAAGCATGCTGCTGGAGGGAGTTTAACATCTTCCTTGTTGGAGCCAAGAGACGCTGTGTGAATTTCAAATTCTCTTTGGTGAATCATGGATTTTTAGTGGTTTCAGTTGAAGATGAATAGTTAGCATAAGCTTTTTAAAAACACATTCTGCTTCAATACAAAGGGAAAATGAGTTGCACTTTTTATCCCATATCATGATTACCGCACCTTGCTTTTTTAAAAAACTGGCTGGTGTATTTTGAAAATATTTGTTTTAGTGAAGGAAGACTCCCTATGTGATCTATGGCACATTGGCATGGATCAAAGGGGAAGCTTTCAGATTTTTGTCCTCTCCTAACAATAGAAAGAGGGTTGAATTTTTAGTTACTCAATAGCTGGAAGGACTTGTGTGTCTTGGGAGCAATGTGTGGGAAATTCAGTTTAACTGCAAAATGTTTGGGTCCTTTATTACTGTATATTGAGTTGGTAGTTCCATCACTTCTGTTCATGTATTTTTAGAGGAGAAGTGATGTATGAATTTATATCCGTAGACCTATGATATATGAATGTATGTAAGCCTTAGCTTTGGTCTCATAATTTGAAGTCTCATATAGTGAAAGAGGAAGCATTACCAGTGATTGAAGCTTAGTTTGGGAATTTCTGGTAAAGAATGTAACACTCTACAGCTGGTACCGCTCTCTGCATATCATGAAGGTGTTCATCAGAGAACAGACTTTCAACCTACTTACTCATAATGTGAAATCACTTATTTTTCCTTTGAACAGAGTCTGCTGTAGCTTATTTATAACCAATACATTAAAATGAAAAATACTGAAAGGGTCTTAAGTGGAAGACTATTGAAATATTGCGTTATTTAAATGGGGGAATTCTGTCAAACTGATTTGTGGAAGGAAAAAGTAACCTAGGTAGTTCATGTACTTAGAAGTACAGTACAGCTGTATGGGATGAAAATTATGCACTCCATAGAAATACTGAGGAAAGGTTAGTATCTCCTATTTTAACAGCTTTTGTACTGATATTCAGTCAATATTTGTGCTTTTTGAACTTCCTAGTTCCCATGAGTTACAAAAAAACTTCAAAGGTCTATTGGCCTACGGTGCTTTCTACAGCAGAGGGAAAGTTGAAGTTATGCTGAAAGTATTAGCTTTGTAAAACAGTTAAATCCCCAGGAGAAAACGCTTGGGTGTAGAGAGTAGAGCATTTTTGGTGGAAGGTTCTCTGCTCTGGGACCTCTAACTTGAGATCAGAATGAGGCTCAAGCCTGATGCATCATGCTCTGAAAAGCAAGACTCAGTGCAGCCTCCTCAAAAGGTAGGTAGGTAAATAAAAGAAAATAAAAGCTTTCTACCTGTAATTAGTGCTAAAGAACACTGGGGCCTTGGTCCACTATGGGGACTCCTGTGTGCTATTGCAGTGCAAATAAATAAAATCAAGGTGACTTGACTTTGCTTCTGCATACCTTACTGGTGGGCACAATAAAAGTGCAGAAGGCTATGTAAACCTCTTCTACTCCTATTGAGTCAATATTTGGTTTGGGAAGAGGTAGGTGTGTCACTTAAGGTTGAGTAACTTGACAAGAACACCTCAGGACTGGAGTGTTTTGATCTAATGGTTTAAAAGCTCTTGCAGTTGCTTCACTCATGCCTTCAAAATATATGAACATCTTTGAAGTAGAACAGCAGATACAATGTCTAGTTCAAAATATTAATAAATTTAGCTGCATTCTGATGTTGACAAATATTCTGAAAAGTCATTGGTTTAAAATGCATGATACCCTTAGATTATTGTTGCTGTGTGACAGCTGGTTCCAGTAATTTGTTTTTATAGGGCAGTTTGTAGTAAATGAATGACATGTTGAATATTTTGCTGAGATTTTAGGTTATCTAAAGAACAGTTTCTGGTTTACTAATTGGTAGATAATGGTGAGTACATTGATGTTGACATGTGCAAATAGATTTAAAATGATTTTGAAGTGAGCTTTATTAAAAGATGCTCTAATTCAGAGTCAACAGGAAATGTCAACTAATATGTCCATAGTCAGTTTCACAGAGCAGATTGAGGCAGCGTTGGAATTTTACAGGTCTGTATTGTAGGCAAATACAGATTCTGTATACCCATGCTGATATGTCTTACTAAAAGGTGGGTGAAACTCTGTGGAGTCCAGTCATCGGTGTGTTTAGTGAGATTTGTTACCTTGGTAGTTCTGATATTTTCTGTGAGCCTTTCTGAAGGGTGTGTGGGGAGGAGATTGTGTGTTTGTTTTTTGTTTAAAACACCCCCAACCCCCAACTTATTCTGAAGGATTCTAAGCTATTATTTTCCATCTTAAAAATGTAGTTATCTCCAACATATGATGAAGCATTGATTCTGTAGCTGCTTTTTTTGTGGGCAAATTAGTACCTTCAGGGGTTTCAAAGTGCTTTGCAAAGGTGGCTTTGTTTTTCTAATTTTACAGATGGGAATATTGAGACACAAAAAGGCTACTTGCCCAAGGTAGACCTGAAGAAGAGCTCTGTGTAAGCTTTAAAGCTTGTCTTTCACCAACAGGCATTGGTCCAGTAAAAGATACTCTCTCACCCATGTTGTCTCGTCTCATACCAAAATGGCTAAAACAACATGGCAGAGTTGAGTAAAACTGAAGACTCCTGATTCAGTCTGTTTCGGCAGCCACTAGCCATAGATGTTATCATCAAACACGTCCAATTAGAATTGCAAAAGAAATTCATATAAACAAAGTAAGAATTCTTGAGTAAAATTTTTGCTTAAGGCACCAAGGCCCAGAGCTTCAGTTCATCTGCAAATTTGACACTATCAGCTCAGGATTAAACAAAGACTGTGAATGGCTTGCCAACTACAAAACCAGTTTCTCCTCTCTTGGTTTTCGCACCTCAGCTGCTAGAAGAGGGCCTCATCCTCCCTGATTGAACTAACCTTGTTATCTCTAGCTTGCTTCTTGCTTGCTTATCTATATACCTGCCCCTGGAAATTTCCACTACATGCATCTGATGAAGTGGGTATTCACCCACGAAAGCTCATGCTCCAAAACGTCTGTTAGTCTATAAGGTGCCACAGGACTCTTTGCTGCTTTTACAGATCCAGACTAACACGGCTCCCCCTCTGATACTTGACCTTTATATTGGTAAGTTTCATGGTACTTTCAGTCACCTTAGGTGCTTGGGTGTTCAGGCTTGACTCAGCTGAAAAATGGCTGCACAGCAGCATATCATTTCTTAGCACCACACAAGGACATAGATAACATGACTTTGGGGGCTATGTTAAAAACTGAAGGAGGACAGTAAGGACTCCATTATCCAAGTACAGAAAATACTGATGATGTAAGTGACGTGGAATTCTCCCCTCTGGTACCAAGACAACTTATAGAAGCACTTCAGTTGTTCCAGGAAGTCTCCTATCCCATTAGTGTCAAACCCTTCCTCTTTGTAGTGTGAGGGTGGGTGAGATCAGACCATACCAATATACTGTAGTTTTTCCTGTGAAATAGAGGTTCTAATGTCAGTTTTGTATTATGACTACTTTGTACATCACTTGACCATGTTTAACTCAAGACGGGATGTTTTTCTAAAAGCTCTGCTCTAGGAACTATTTTGGGAAAGTTCTCTGGCCTGTTATACAGGAGGTCAGACTCGGTGATCGCAGTGGTCTTGGAATCTTGGACTCTAAACATTGGATGCAGTAAAATCTTTGTTCAGTTGTTGGTCACCTTCCCCCCCCCCTCCTTCCCTGCCCTCTCCCCCAAAATGTGAATTACAGTGTACATATGGCAGTTTGGCCTGTTGTTAACCCCCTCTCTTGTTAGGGAAATGGAGCTTGCATCAACTTTAGAAAATGAAGGAAAAATGCTTAATGGAATGACTGTCTCAAATATGCATTATACTGCATTAACCCATTATGTGGGTTAATGTAATGTTTTCTCTAAAGATTCAGGACCTGTCAGGAGAGTGAAGAGAAACAAGCAATCCTTTGCCAGAGAATAGTGAACGGGTTTAGATTTCTATTTAAATATACATTCACCTTAAATTAAATATTTTATTTTCCCTTCCTTATTCAGTGTTGCTATGCTTCTGGTCCACTTCCTATTGTACATTACCACTATCTTGCCTGCTTGGGAATTTTTTTGTTCAATGAAATAAGACTAATGTGTTAAATATTTTAACACTAATTGATTCATTGTAAAGGAAAAGCAAACAGCCACCCATTGCTTGAACCTTTGGTCAGCACAGAGACAGCAGGAACAACCTACTGCAGATGATTCATCAGAAGTCAGTGGAGCAGGGACATAGACCCGGTTTTAGACGGTCTCTACACTCCCGATGTCGGCATAGGGTGACCGTATTTCCCAAAGCGAAAAACAGGACACCCCGTGGGGTGGCCTGACCACTTGGCCAAGGACACCCCACCCCTGGCACACAGGGCTGGCCCGAGCCGCTCGCCCAAGCCCTGCCTCCCACACCCGGGTAAGGGCTGGCATTGCTGCTTGCCCGAGCGCTGTCTGCCCCCCATGCTTGGCTGAGACTGGCGTCACTGCTCACTCAAGCCCTGCCTGCCTCTCAATCTCCTCCCCTTCTGATCAAGTTGGCAAGAGTAAGTGGGACAAATGCCCACTTTTGCCAAAAAAGTGAGGACGGCCGGGACAGGGCTTAAAAAAGGGACCGTCCTGGCCAAAACAGGATGCATCGTCACTCTATGTTGGCATAGCTTATGTCACTCAGTGGTGTGAGTAAACCATCTTCCCATGAGTGACATAAGTTACATCAGCATAAGCGCTCGTGTGCACAGCGCTGCATCGGTGAGAGAGCTTCTACAGGTGACATAGCTTCTGCTGTTTGCGGAGGTGGTTTTCTTATGCCAATGGGTGAGCTCTCTCTCCCGTCCGCATAGAATGTCTTCACCGGGTGCTCTGCATCAATACAGCTGCGCCACTCCAGTGCTGTACGTATATGCATGGCCTCAGTCTCTTCCTTGGGAAGAGGAAAGGGAGATATGGTGAAGCTAGAGTCCATGAAGGTATATGCACAAAGAAGTGGGACTTGCACAACTTCAGTTACGGAGAAGCAAAGAAGGGAGATGGGGCTCCTGTGCAGAAACGTTGCAGTAAAAATCACTTGTGCATAAAGCATTGCTTTTCTGAAATGCTGTACAGACACCAATCCTGCAACAATCCTGTGAAATAGGTAAATGTTCACCATTTATTGATGGTGAAATTGAGACAAAGCTGGAATTTGTTGAAGGCCACGCAACCAAGATAATGTGGCTTAGTGGATAGGGTGCTAGACCTGGTTCTACCATTTATCAGCATGGTGACCTTGAAAGACCTTGCTAGGCTATTCGGTTTCATCTTGTCCAAATAAATTGTAAGTTCTTTGGGGCAGGAACTGTTTCTTTCATGTTTGTGCAGTGTCTGATTCAATGGGGCACTGATCTTGGTTGGGCCTTCTAGGCACTGCTGTAGTAAAAACCAAAGGTAATAAGTCTGGGGTGTCATGGCAGGGATTAGAATTTGAGTTCATGTCTTCTCGTCCTTAGCTCAGACAACTAGGCCCCTTATGTTGGGGTTTGGAAACGGGGTAATATTTTAGTGTTAAAATCTTGTTTTTAAGTCTCTGCCTAATATTTTAAATCACTGAACTAAAAACCTGTTTTCTCTATAGTCTAGTAACACGTTTCATATTCCATGTTAGAGAATCCAGATATAGGTTTTGCTTTTTCCACACAATCCAACTGGTATAAAATTACTAACGTTTGAGAAAGGAAGCATTCTCTGTGAGAGAAAGGAAGGCAGTTATTCTAAAGACTTTTTTTATAAAGAACACATATTGCATATTTCATTTAAAGCTGTCCTATGAAAAGTGTTATAGAAGATGAAATGTGTCTTAAATATAGTCTGGGGGTGGGTGTCTGCTGTGAATTGCCTTTCTGTAGCATCTTGGAAACCTGTCCATGTCTCATGAAAACATTTTCAGGTCATCAAAGTAATTTTAAAAAGAATCTGTGGACCAGGGCATTAAAGTGAATCTGTGCCTCTTCTGTCTGTGTGCGTGGGGGGAAGATGGAGAATAGGACTGAATAAGAGATTGTAAGTGTGCAGGGTCTACAGAGCTATAGGAGTAAGTGCACTGCTGAGATGAGGGTTGAATAGACAAACGTGTCCCCAATGCTTTCTTTGCTCCACAAGTTACTATTCTCTGAGGTCAGCAGGAGATTTCTATGTACTGTTAATTCTTACCTCCAACCCCTACCAGCAAGTTCATGCTGTCTTCTTTCTAAAATATACTCATCGATACAGGAAGCCGCAAACACAAGGATTATCGATTGACACACAAACTGGTAGAAATCATTCCCCAGCGTGCCTTGTCTAAAAAGTGATGTCCCTTCTCTTCCTCTGGCAGTGTAATTAGGTCTTGAGATGATTGTAACCACTACCTTCTTGGCACTCAGACCCTTTTTCATTGTAAGATCTGTTTTCTCTCCCTATTGCACAAAAATAATTACTTTTAGATTCAATAGTTTATGGTGGAATGCTCTACTGTAGCATTTTTTTCGTCTAGATTGGTACTAGACTGAACGCTGGGCTTGTCTACTAGCACAGTTAGAGATGCTACCTTCAGAATGTTAGGTGAGCGCAGGGCACCTTTAACCCCTAAAATTAGCATCTCTGTGGATATTAAGCTGCTCTGTGGGAGGACCCATGTTTAAGGATAACCTCAGACTGTCAGTTGAGTTAGTAGCTGCCTGGGGAATTGTGCAGTATGTGCCATGCTTGTTAAGTGTACCTTTCAGTGATGGGTTTAGAGTAGCACTTAAATGTGTGAATGCCCTTGGTTGGACTTTTAAGAGCCATGGCATTTACACGATGGAAACGGTGGTATGTGGGGTGTGGAGGAGTGCCAGCCTAAAATGAAGCAGGTGATGGATTGAGAGGTAAGCAGACTTCCTTTGACTTGGCCATGGTGTAGGCATTAAGAAGAGCCCGCTTGGTTCATGGCAGTGATGAGAGGAAAGCAAAGGAGGGTGGTGGAGAGGGGGGGAAGGAAAGAGTTCAGTTTCTGGATACTTAAGTGAGGCTTCCACCTATCAAAACACTTTCCTTTTTGTCTGCCCGTTGAAACCGCTGAGGCTGTTGATGCAGCATTGCAGAACTTGAAAGCACCCTTATTCCCAATATTAAATCTTATTTGTGAGGAAGTGACTAGAGGGGTTAATAAAAGCTGGAAACTATTCAGGAACATTCGAGCCTTCCTCTGGCGAGTTCTGGAAGCCTGAAATATTCTGGTGAAATACTAGGAGGTAATTTATTTTCAAAATTTACTGAACCCAATGAAGCATAGACATGAGGATAACAGAAACCTTATGCACATGTGGCAAAAAAAAAATCAAATCCTTTGGATTTTGGATTCCTGTAACTCTGCACTAAGCAGCCTTGAATTAACTTTTTTTTGTGACTCTTCCAATTTAATTTCTTCAGGTTGACCAGTTGCGGAGAAACAGCTGGTGAAAGCTACTGTTGGACTGCTAAGAGAGAAATGAGGGCCAAAAGTTCCTCACTGAAATTCACCTCCCTGTGAATGGGAATTGTGAATTTCTTTTCTTGAAAGAAAGCAGCAGACCAGCATTCAACTTAATCTATAGTTTCAACCTTTCCAAGGTGTATAAATAGCAATTTGAGCCACTCTGAGTTTTCACTAATGCCTAAAATTAATTGAATATATTTTAAACACTGTGCTTTCACTGAGAAATTCTTCAGCAGATTCCACGTAGGCATAATTAAAGGATGCTTACCATATTACATTACCTGGATTGGGGATATTTTTATTATACTATGAAAGCAGTCTGCAATGAAATCTGATATGAAGAGACACAAAAGGTTAGTTGGAAGCAGACAAGAACTGAATCATTGAGTTGACTACAAAACCACATTGTGCAAGCAATAATGTTCCTTTCCATTCATTATTGCAATTATAATTATGGAACCCAAAGTATTTAATTGGCATAGCATACTCTTCACGTTGAATAGATTGCATTGTTTCCGTTTTAAAAAAAAAAATCCCTCTTATGCATTGCAAATGCATGTACATGTTGCTCTCTGGCTCTCAAGAGGCTTCTTTGTTTACGTGATGAGTGATTAACGGAATTATGGATCCTTGCTATGTAGCATCATAAATGAAAATCAAGGGAGAGAGGATCTCTTCCACGCCTCAACGTCTGGAGTTCTCTGGCAATCTTACCCACTTTTTCTGTCTCCAAGTGGAGAATTCAATATTTGAGAACTGGGAAAAGCCCATTGAGTCATGTCACTCATTCCCTCCCCCCCCGCCCCCGGTGACTGGATCTGGATTGTTTGCCCTAATGTATTTCGTCTAATTAAAGACCAAGTCTAGAAACTTTTGCCGTATAGCAATGTCTGTTAAGTGTACATTACCTTTTATAGTACTATTTCTATACCGGCGAAAGGTCTAATAGAGATTTGGTTATGCTGGTATAACAGTGGTTTTGTTGATACAACTCACTTCAGTCTGGGAACTGGGATAAACTATGCTGTCATAGACTGTGTCTACATGAGGAGGGTTGCTGCAGTAGCTATACCAGCAAGCCATTGCTAGTGCAGACCAGTAGCTCTCAACCTTGCCAGATTACTGTACCCTTTTCAGGAGTCTGATTTGTCTTGCGTACTAAAAAGTGCATGTAAGGCATATAGATTTTTTTACTCAGAGAGTGGTATAGGAAAGTGTTCAATGATAACACTTGGCTCTTTCTCACCAGTGCTTTATAAAACTGTACAGCTGATGGTATAAAACCATCAGCTATAGCGCACATATAAATTACTAGAGTCAAAGTTGAAATTGAAGAGTCAGTAGCTGGCTGCTTGAAAAAATGGCTGTGTCCCCTGACTCGACCTCATCTCATGTTGCTTTAGAAGTTAAGCGTGGCTGGACTTGGTCGCTACATGGATCGGACACTTCACAGGCACATCACGCACACTCAGACTTTTAGCTGCTGTCCAAAAAAGTCTCTCTCTCTGCTCCCCCCTTAGTGGTAGATAGCCTTACCACTTTTGGCTTCAGGAAGTTTCTGGTTCGATTTCTTGCTGGAATGAATTCCTCCCAAATAAGTATCAGAGGGGTAGCCGTAATTTCCAGTACATGCATCCAACTAAGTGGGTATTCACCCACGAAAGCTCATGCTCCAATACGTCTGTTTAGTCTATAAGGTGCCACAGGACTCTTTGCTGCTTTTCCCAAATAAGGATAATCCTTCATTTGATGTTTACTTACTTGGATACCTTTCTAGTCTGTGTTGTCCACACCAGCCTTTGCAAAACATTTTATGTATTCTTGCTGGAATGCACTTATTCATTAGCTGTTTTTATTAGAGTTATGGCTCAGGTGACACTTTCATTCTGAGCCCCCATTTTCAGTAGCCTATCACTTTGCAAAACGATTATATTTCAGGCTGAAATTTTTTTCCCCTCTGTTTGAGGGTGAATACATTCTGCAAAGTTACAAGAAAATCCATTGATCTTCAGGAACGCTTTAAAATAAAATTGAGATGCGTTTTTCTATTTTTTTCCTTTAAAAGGAAAATTGATGCATTAAATTACATTAATTTGACATTGCATCTGAATTGGCTGACTTGTATGCAATTAAAATCCCATAGCAACTATAACTCTCCCCTGTGCCTTTATGGGGTCTTTCAATATGAGATGAGTGACTTTATATTATCCAAGACTATCTGCTAATATATTAGAAAGGGACTGGTCTTTTTTTCTGTGCTGGGTAAATAAGGCGGATGCAGTTTTAAGTGTGTAACCCCATCTCTGTCTTTATTCTAAGATGCCCAAAGATGGTATCTTGGCCTTATGCATGTGCTTTGACCATGCAATGAAAGATACAGTTGTATTGCACACACACAAAGAGGTGGAATTAAGGTTGCTGTGGAAATCTTCTGAGAATTTACTGACTCATGCAATTAAAAATTTCAACCCTATTAGCATTTTTTTCCCCGCAAAGGGTGGCCTGGGAGTTGCAGTAGTCGTTCCAACAGCGCTGTAATTTTACTATGAAATGTGTGCTTGTCCTAAAAGAGGCAAAATCGTAGCTATATTTCCTCTTACATTATTTTCGCTTCGCTTTATAACCTTCTCCCCCACATTCTGGGGATGTGTGTATTGGGGGAGAGAGACAATGACTTCCTGTAGTAAGCGAAACATGAAAAAGCAAAAGCGGGGTAATACGTACGCAGTAGCTGCTTGAATTCCAGAATTGCCTTTGGACATTGCCAATTGGTGGCATTTCAGAGTGAAAATGTAGAGCATGCATATACTGTTGGCTTGATCTTGCAATGCAGTACACGAGATCGATGAAACACTTCACCAGAGTGTGCACAGACAAAATGAACAGGTTTTTTGCCTTACATGTAAGAACATTTGATTTTTTTTTACCTTGGCTCCTGTTATTAGATGTACTCAAATTCTATTTTGCCACTTACTTTAATCACTTTAAAGGTGACCACTTCAGCCACCATCTCGTGAAGTAAACCTGCTGGTGTATCGGTAGTTATTGCGCACTGAACTTTGCAGGTAGTGGATAGTTACCAGGGCCGGCTCCAGACCCCAGTGCGCCAAGCAGGCGCGTGGGGCGGCATTGTCCTGGCAGGGCGGCATTTGGCTCCGGCGGACCTTCCGCAGTCATGCCTGCGGGAGGTCCACCGGAGCCCTGGGACGAGCGGAGCTCCCGCAGGCATGACTGCGGAGGGTCCCCTCTTCCCGCGGCTCCGCTTAAGCTCCCGCAGCCATGACTGCGGCGGGTGCTCTGGTCCCGCGGCTCGGACGGAGCTCCCGCAGGCATGCCTGCGGATGCTCCACCGGAGCCGCGGGACCACGGGACCGTCCGCAGGCACTTCTGCCCTGGCCGCGGGACCGGGGAAGGGCGGCGCGAGCAGCGCAGCGCGCCGCTCTGCTTGGGGCGGCGGCATTTCTAGAGCCGCCCCTGATAGTTACCAGTATTCTGCCCATTTCTTCCTCCTCCCTACCCCCAAGGCATGGATTTGATTAACTTTCACTCTTCCTTGGGGGGTGGAGTTCTGCTATGAAGTGCTTGCAGGAAAGTCTGACTACAATTTGAATATGTAAAATATATCCTTTCACATGTGTTGCAGTATCCCTTACAGTGCTGTGCAAATCTTAGTTCAGTTTCCCTATGGCAGGGCTTCTCAAACTTCAGGGCACCGTTACCCCCTTCTGACAACAAAAATTACTACATGACCCCGGGAAGGGTGGCTGAAGCCTGAGCCCACCCAAGCTCCACTGTCCTAGGTTGGGGGGGGGTCCAACAAGTATAATGTCAGCCCTGGTGACCCCATTAAAATGAGTTCACAACCCACTTTGGGGTCTTGACCCACAGTTGGAGAACCGCTGCCCTATGGGATAGGTCTGGTAGGTAAGTCGTCTCATTCCCATTTAACAAAGGATGAAAATGTGGCAGAGAAGCGTAGTGACTTGTCCCAAGAGATGAGGTTAAAAAGTAGGAGTTCTTTAATCCCATCCTCTAGATGATGGTGTCTTGCGTAGTAAGAACATAAGAACGGCCGTACCGGGTCAGACCAAAGGTCCATCCAGCCCAGTATCTGTCTACCGACAGTGGCCAATGCTAGGTGCCCCAGAGGGAGTGAACCTAACAGGCAATGATCAAGTGATCTCTCTCCTGCCATCCATCTCCATCCTCTGACAAACAGAGGCTAGGGACACCATTCCTTACCCATCCTGGCTAATAGCCATTTATGGACTTAGCCACCATGAATTTATCCAGTTCCCTTTTAAACGTTGTTATAGTCCTAGCCTTCACAACCTCCTCAGGTAAGGAGTTCCACAAGCTGACTGTGCGCTGTGTGAAGAAGAACTTCTTTTTATTTGTTTTAAACCTGCTGCCTATTCATTTCATTTGGTGACCCCTAGTTCTTGTATTATGGGAATAAGTAAATAACTTTTCCTTATCCACTTTCTCAACATCATTCATGATTTTATATACCTCTATCATATCCTCCTTTAGTCTCCTCTTTTCCAAGCTGAAGAGTCCTAGCCTCTTTAATCTTTCCTCGTATGGGACCCTCTCCAAACCCCTAATCATTTTAGTTGCCCTTTTCTGAACCTTTTCTAGTGCCAGTATATCTTTTTTGAGGTGAGGAGACCACATCTGTGCACAGTATTCGAGATGTGGGCGCACCAAGGATTTATATAAGGGCAATAATATATTCAGTCTTATTCTCTATCCCCTTTTTAGTACGTGTCCTTTATCGCATGACTATATATTGCAGTGACCTGTGGGTGCACCAAGTAATCTAAAAGTCCTCTTCTGCCTTGAATCTGCAACTGCAGTTTGGCTATCAGTGAGATCTGAGCAATGCGTTTTATTATGGTTATCTTTAGAATAGATTGGAAAAGGGAAACAGGAGTCTGGTATTTGACGTTTCTCATGAAACTGCTTTTAAAGTAGTTGTACAATTTAGGAGTCCATTACACAGCTGCTGCTCACTTCTTGAGTTAATTTTGTTATCCGCCTTCTTTGTGCCTCCAGATTGTATCAGTCACTTGTGAGAAGCTAGGGATGAGTGTGGCACCTGTGACCCAGTACTTTGGATGCTGTTTTAAACTAAAAAGCTTTAGTTCCCAGGGCTGCAGGGATTTAGTGCTGTCTGTCATCTTATCGTTCTTAAGAGGTACATCTCTGGCTGATTCTAGGTTCTTCCTAAAGCTGCTGTGAAGAATCTTAAGTCTGTTACATATGCTACTTGGACACTGGGGTATCCTGATATCTCACCAGGTGTCCTCTATAACTACATGCCTTGTCATATTGCTTTTTCCTCTTGAAGTTTTGTACTCAAGTTAAAATGGATTCGGGTTTTTCTCTCTTAAAACAATTAAGCACTGTTCCAGTAGGCTTGATTTCTCTCCCCGCCCGTCCTTGCATTATCCACTAATCCTAGCACCAGGGGAGTTTCCGTCTGTGCTGAGTGCCCCAGAAGCTGCCTGGCAGGGGACAGCCAATCTGCAAGCCTTCTGGTTTTCAGGAGTTCCTGCCAGAAGTTCTGACTCTACGCACAGTGAAGTGGGCAGTCAGGTACACTTTTACATAATCAGATTTATTGCTTTTAGCCTTTGAGGCTGCAGGGAGTGTGTTTTCCTCAAAGAAAATTAAGAAATAATCTTTTTTAGCTTCACTGTTCATGTTTGAAAGAATTTCAGGAAACTGTCACGTACTCCAGTGAGCTTTATCTTTAGCCTTTCACTAAGATGGTGCTCTCAGTCCTCTGCATTATATATTGCAGGGTGCTCAGTGTTTTGCACTCAGAAGCAGCTAGCTCCCCAGGCCATGCAAGAGCTGATGTTCCTGAGGTCTGTGGAGCAGGAACCCAAAGGACCTTGATAATTATGCAAGCCAACCAGGGTGCAGTGGAATGACCTGAGTACAACTGTCTCTGGAATTGCCAAGGGATTTTTTGACCAAGGAAATGACGTTGCTGCAATTCCTTTGGGAACAGAAGTCTTAGGAAAAAAAGCAGGAGTAATCCTGATAGCAGTGCAGTCTGGCTTTGAGTGTAGCAATTGAATAGCACCCAGGAAGCATTCCTGTTGCCTTCGGGAGCTGTCTACTTCTGTCTGTCCATCGCCTTCCTCTGAGACCAATATCTAAAATAGGCTTCTAAAAAAATTCAGGAAGGCAAATGGTTTCTTCTTGGTCCTTCCTGCTCAGTAAGGCAGATGAGCCCGTGTAGCCTGTCTTTAAAAAGACATGTGGTCTTGACAGTCTTTGATATGAAGAATCCAGGATTTGCCCTTGGAGTCTTGTTACAATGGTAACAAATTCTCTGCATTCAGAAGCAGCACCACAGATGTTATCCAAGTACACATAAGATACAAGGATTCCTGAATTTCCTGGGTGGAGAATGTAGTATGCTTTGAGGTGCCCCCAGAGGAGAGGCCTGGCCAGTTTCAGGAATGATACAGAGCACCCTCCTGTTACCAGAAACAAGCATTTCAAACAGAAGCAGCGGCATCTGCATTATCGAGTGATACCGCGGAAGGGAACTGCCCCCTTTATCCCAAAGAATCCTTTTGAGGATGCCTCCCTTGCCCTGTAAAGAATTTCAGGGTTTCAGCAATCATCCCTGCCTGCAGCCTCATGCTGGAGGGGAGTTTCTTATGCAAAGGTTAAAGAATGTGGAGGACTGTTGTCAAGGGTTTAATTCCTTTTGGAAGGTTTTTAGATTCTTAGATAGGGTTGCCAACTTTGTAATGTGTAAAAACCGGGCACTCCAACAGGAGTGCCGGAACCGCCCCTTCCCGCGAGGCCCCACCCCGTTTGCTCCCCTTTTCCACTCCCCCCCCATCGCTCGCTGCTCTGTCCCGCTCCCAATGCAGGTAGGAGAAGCCCCCCTGAGTAGGGGCTGGCGCGGGTAATGACTTTGCACCTCCCCTGCCTGTACTAACCGGACTTTGGGTGTCTGGTCAATAGATCTCACTGGGACTTTCCAGTCAAAAACAGGATGCCTGCCCACCCTATCTGTGGATCCGGGCTGGGAGGTTGGCTTGTAGATGCAGTGTAGACATTTCTTATGTGGTTAAGAACCAGGATCTGCAGCTCTTCCAGCTGACCAAATTTGGTTGTGGAGCGAGGTGCTTTTTAAATCTCGAGTAAAATTAGTGGCCAAAACTGCAGGAAAACCACCATGTTTTACTTTCTTCCAAGCTTCAGAGAAGTATAGAGTTTAAACAGCTATATATATATTTAGAGTGAGATTGCTTTCATCCCTATTCCCAATGAAAATTACAGAGGAGAGAGTCTGGTAACCATAGACATACTTTGAATAAAAATCCCTGAAGAGGAACCTAAACTCTGAGACTTGAAAAGCAATCCATTTGGGAATCTTTACCAATATGTGAAAGATGTCTCGGACGTTTATAGCTGAAGGTTTCAATGCAAATTGTGAGGGAAGAGAATAGGAAAGCCATCCTGAAAGGACTATGGCCCACTCTGCCATGTTAGTTTCTTGCTAAATGTAAGTTGGACCAGCACGTATTTTCATCTACGATTTTGAGAGAACAGGTCTCCTGCAATGAGTCAAGTTGGTTATCAACAGTGTTTCCCTCCCTTAATTCTGTCTTCAAGATTAGTGGGTCTTAAAAGGAGAAAAGCATATGGTTTTTGCATAAACCAATTTGTCCCACCATATGAAACAAACAATATATCCTCCTTAGTTCTTGTTGTAAGCTTTTGTCTTCACTACACAAAAAAGACACCGTGAAACTCAAGCTAACTAACACAAGATAAAGGCCAATTCATGTCAAGGACCCATCTTTTTTGTGTAATGAGGACACCACCATATATTAGCAAGAAGATGGCAAAGAGAAATGATCAAATAATTGCATTAAGTGAGTCCATCTCTGCAGCTTGGAATATCCTCGGGCAGTGACTCCAGGATTGGATTTTTCAGCCAATAAGTGCCTGATTGCTTCTGAGTGCCCCTATTCTTTCTGGTTTCAGAGTAGCAGCCGTGTTAGTCTGTATCCGCAAAAAAACCAGGAGTACTTGTGGCACCTTAAAGACTAACAAATTTATTTTAGCATGAGCTTTCGTGAGCTAAAGCTCACTTCTTCGGATGCATAGAATGGAACACACAGACAGGAGATATTTATACATACAGAGAACATGAAAAGGTGGAAGTATGCATACCAACAGGCAGAGTCTAATCAATTGAGATGAGCTATCGTTAGCAGGAGGAAAAAAAACTTTTTGAAGTGATAATTAAGATGGCCCATAGAAGGTGTGAGGAGAACTTAACATAGGGAAATAGATTCAATTGGTGTAATGACCCAACCATTTTGTTTGTTGCACTCTCCTTGAAGATGTTGGCCTTGATTTTGTTATGTTAAGGCCCCTTTATGCTGCTCTAGCTGCAACATGGTGCTTGAAAATGGCCAGGAATGCAACCCTGAGATTACCCTAATGGGACAGAGACGTGTCACTTGTGTGGCTAGCGGAGAACGCTGCACTGCAATTCTTGTACCTTCTGGTCCTCTTACAGGGAAAGTGTCTGAGAATCAGACTCATACGTAGGTTTCATAACTAATGTGGCAGCATTCCCACCCCACTTCTCTTCCACATCTCCCTCCTCTGCTTATTGGTACCTCGGCATTTATAAAGCCTCGGTAGTAACTAGTTTGCTTTGTTCTCAGAATTGTAGTCATTGGAGGTGCTCACATCTGTGAAGTTGGATTTATGTAATTTTGATACTTGTGTTATACACACACACACACACACACACACACACACACACACACACACAAACACAACAAAAGAAGCAACTTTAGATGTAGGATGACAATTTCATCTGTGAAGTTCCATGGAACTCTTAAAATATGTGAGAGCCCATTTTTTCCATTAAGAACAGAAACAATACATTTGGCCCTTCGATATTCATATTTCTGCTGATTGCTGGTGATACTAGTTAGAGTTGTCCCTCCCCAACCTTTTAACATCTCCACAGACTGAAAGAGAGTAGTTTGCAATAGACCAATCTAAAAACCCTTGCAAATATGAGCTGGTTTTGAAGCTGCTTGTTCTTCTGTTGGCTGATCTTCGTTGGGGAGTGAGGAGATATGCTGACACGCTGTGTGTGACACTTGAGTGAAAGAGTTGAAATTGGATTTACAAGAAACTATTCCAGCAACTAAATGTCCATGGTGTTTATATAGCTTATCTCTATTCATCTGCGTTTGCAGGGCTCTGCTCACCAAGTGTTAATGTAAACACTCTATTTCGAGACACTCGTCCATTTGCCTTCTGGAAATCCATCCCTTATAACGTGGTAGTAAACCTGTGTACATAAAAACAACACATCCCTGTGGACGGAATGGCTTTACATAACTGCTCACAAACACATGCTGCTAACAGTAAATGACTGAAAACACTCACCACCTGTATCAACAGTTCTGTGTGTTCAACCTGTCCTGTTTAATTAAAATACTCTTGCTCTTGCGGGGGGAGTAGCTTGGCATAATGGATAAAGTACTTGACTGTCACCTCTAGTTTGAGTTCAAGTCCTGCTTCAGGCCCTAATTGGTAGATGGGGGAGGGAATTACGCTCTGTTCCATCCCCAGGGTCCAAATTCTACTTATCTTTGACATTCTCCATGCAAAGGACACCCGAGACTGCTGGTTTGAACATATCCTTTAAAGACAAGCTACCAGAAAGTGGGTTATCCTGGCTAGGGTTGAAGTCCTTGATGGGACAGTTTTTGAGAACCCAAGTTGCTGCTGTATGACAGTACGTAGCCACCAGATATAAGAGGTTTCTTTCACAGGAAGATAAGTGCTATGAATTATAGGTGTAGCCTTAACATATGCTGGAGATGATTAGAGGGATGCCTATTTAAAATATAGCAAGGTTGTTTTTTTTAAGTGACAAAATAACTTCACCTACTCTTTGGTTCCCCTGAGTATTTTAGAGTCTGTTACCTTTTTAAAATGTCTTTCTCTTCCCTTTTGCAATGTGAAAGGCCACACAAACAGCAGTAATGCTGAGTACTCAAAGGAAAGTGACTATACACAGAGTACTCTGAATTACTAATTTAGAAGCAATAAATATATATTTTTCTTTTAATCTTGATATCTTTGAAAACTTTTTTTTTGTCAAATGATCAGTAGATAAGGGAAAAACATCAGTAGCCACTGTAGTATGATACCTTTTAGGATGTTAAGAAAATAGCCAAAACAGTTTCACCTCTGAAGCAAAAATAAAATGTGCTGCTTTTTTTAGTTTTTCAGGCTGTGTGCACAATGAAATTGTTAAAATCAGTAGAATGTTTGGAACTATAAAGTTAAGACGGTTTGGGACATTACTGTTTCACATTTGGCTTGAAGGCATGCATGTTCTGAATAAAAGTGCCATAAGCATTAGCTGATGGGAGTGCTAGGAGGAAGTGTGTAATTTTCAGTAGCAGAGATCAGTTTTAAGAATTCAAATATGAGAAATGGAGAATGGAAAATTACAGGAACTCATGTGTTGTATTCTCCCCCCATCCCCATCTGCTGTGGGCTCAGACAAATTGGTGTTCAAAGAGGTCACTTCTGATTATGACTCTGCTAGAAAAACAGCTTTACAGGGCTGACCTTAAGTACAAAAGGGGCAGTAATTCAAACTCCTATGGGGGCTTAGGGAATGAATGCAGGTTATTGGTTTTGGCAATGAAAAAGTTGGTGGGTAGCATCACTTAGACCTTTGACTGAAAATGCAGAGAAGCTGAGCAAAAGCTGTGTGTGCCCCACCAAGCAATTCATTATTTTCATTGGCACAATGTATTGCCCGCTGTTTTAGAAATTATCTGAAACGTAGGCTAGGCTGGAAAGGGTCTGTTGCTTTAAATATTACTGTGGCAGACTCTTCACTCAAGTAGTTTTGAGTACCCCAGATGTACACTTAAGAATTTTTGTTGGGAGTCCAGAAACCTGATTTTTTTTTAAAGAGTATTTGTGGAAGTTGGATAGACTAAACTATAAGGTTTGTTTTTTTTAAACACATTTTTGTCATCTTACACAAGTGTGATTTGGGAAGAGGAGAGGATGGGTGAATGAATCTCTCACTGGAGAATGGTAGTGGTGCATATTGGTGTGGAAGTGAAACATGTATATATCCTTGGAGTGCAGATAATTTTCTGGAAATGAAACAAACTTGATTATGAAAACCAGGCCATCCGTTACCTATTCCTGCTCTCCGGTTGCTCCTTGTACATGAGCGTTTATGAAAATGGGTAGTCTATTGTTGAAAAATCAAAAATTGAAATAAAGTTTCTAATGATTTTTATGAATGTGACCTCAAATGGTGGGGAAGAAAGGGTTATTTGACTTCTTAACTGGTGAAGTTTCATCTATTATTGAGGCTGGCTTAGTTGAAGGCTCTGGGAATACACTTGTCAGGGAAAAGAATAGAATGTTCATGTTTTCAGGCATTGTCTTTGGGTCAATTAAGGAAGCCGCAGAATGAATTTTCTAAACTGAATGTTAAATAAGAGGACAGTTAAGCAATGTACCATTCCACTAATGAGTGCTTGGCGAAACATGCTGAGATGAGCCGCTGGAGTTGTTACTGATGTTAATGCACTTTCACAGTATGGTGCCCCGAGGTCACTTCTTCATGTTTACAAATAGGAGACGACTTCTTATTTTAAAGACAGAAAGGTGGGATGGGCAGAAGAAGAGTGAAAACATGTTCAAAAGGTGCAGAGATGCTTTGCTTTAGCTTCTCCGTGTAGGTTATTGGTGTTCAGGCAAGATCTTGGTACTGAAGTGTGTGGGAAGCATGTAGAAATGATGTAATGCAAAATCCCGGGTAGGATGCCAATGTCTCAACGCACTTTTTAAAAAAAAAATGAAATAAAATAAACCCTAGTGTTTGCTGAAGGTGCACTCGTTTTGGGCAGGTGAGAAAAACTGCAGTTTTTATTCATCGTCTCCTTGGACAGGTAAACGACAGTATCTACTGCACTCTGTAGAGTTATATGAAAAACATAAGTGATCAGCTTTCTTCGTGACAAATGGAAACTGTCATTTAATTTTTATCCCCAATTATACAGCTCTGGGACCAATTTTTCAGGTGGAATGTTGGAGCCATTAGAAAGAAATAAGTAAACTATACTGCATTCCATCATTTTTTCTGGCAGCTACCCAATGGTCTGTAGCCTTATTACGTGTACTTTTTTTATATAGATATTTTTCTCCGGGCTTCTACAAGGTTCTTATTTAACTCTCTACTGACTCTCTTGAGAGTAGGAGCATTAGATAAATTTTACAGCCAGATTCTTGAGTGGAAGCAGAAAACGCAAAATGTTGGCTGTAGTTCTGTACCAACGCTTATTCTCTGATTTTCTTGGTAAATTGGTGGCTGGTATGTTAAGTTTTCACCCACGTTGTTTCTAGGATGAGAATCCCTTAGCTTTGCTGGTGTATATCAAAGGCCTGCTAACGTTTAGGCTGTTTCTTTATAAGAAAAGAAGGACTTGCATATCTCTTTGAGTCTAGTAAACTGAAAAACCTGAAAATATTTTATGGAACATATATTAAAATAGGCAGTCAGACATCTCTCCCTCTTGCTTATCAGACTGGGGTTACAGCATAGTAAAGCTGTTTCCTGCCATTTAAGCTTTTAGTGTCACTGGTTCTGCAACATAGTTACAATTTTGTGGATGCTAAAACCGTATTTTTATTTGAAGTATTAACATCTGGAGGCTTAGTGTGGCAAATCCCATGCACGTGTCTCTTGCACTTGGTGAAGTTCTTCAATAGACAGTCTGTCTAGATAAGGCCTCGCCGTTTGGATACTTTCTAGAGTTTGACAAAGTCTTTTTTTTGTTTTTTCTTTGTGTGTAGTCTGTCCTGTTGCCAAGAAGCAGTAGCCTTAAATGGTAGCTTGAGTCTCCAAAAAGTAGACTATCAAAATGTTAAACATGATTTCTAGTAAGAGAAGTTTGACAGTACATTGAAAGAAATTCAATTCTAAGTTTTCTTTAGATATTCTAAGGGAAGTTGAGTTACCTTGACTGAAGCTGAAGGGAGGGAGCTATATACTTTGTCTATGCATACAAAACCTTCAGCTGATAGTTACCATTGTAAATTCAGGCCAAAGGGCGTTCTTTTAATGTGAAAGGTTTTACCAGAAAACCTATTGTATTGTCGATCTCGTCCACTTTCTTTTCAGGGACTAATAGTTGCAGACATTCTCTGCGTACTATTCTAAAGCCATGAAGCTTCTGGATACCGCAGTCAAAATGCCCTTTAAGTCTGTTGCCTTTGTGTTTCTTTTGCACTTTTTAAACACCATTCCTGACAGCCATTTTAAGATGGGAATTCAAGGTTTTTTGTTTTTTGTTTTGTGGGTTTTTTGTTGTTGTTTTTTTTGTTTTGTGTCTTAGACTGCATGCTGATATGTGGCAAAGCTTTCTACAGTTGATACTGCTACAGCTGATATGTTTTCTTAATTAACTAATTTACAAGAACTGCATACAAGTTATTTGTTTCTTTGACTAACAGGAATATGAATATAAATAAAACAAAACACCCAACTAGCTGCAGTTCCAGACATACCCTACACTTGTTGAACACGCAATCCTTTGTTGCTTGTGTTGACATAATAAAATAGCTCCATTTGGTTAACAGAGTTCCTGCAGAGGAAATGCCTGAGATTAGCATGTATTAAATTTTGTTTCCAGAGGGTATTTCTTTGACAAACTTGTTATCTCCTTTAAAGCGAAGTGATTATTAATTCTTAGTATAAAAACTAGGTGATAAAATGAATGTGTCCTTTTGCATGCATCTTCCTTGGCCAGTGAATTGATTCCTCCTTGTTAGCCTATGGAGACAGAAGAAATATGGTGTTCGAGGTCATTTGCCCACATAAGCAGCAGGGGCAGCCCAGACCTGACAGATATTCTTATGCTTCCATCAGGTGGGTGCTGTGGCCTCCTCTGATATCAGGCCCCTGGTTCTTTGGAGTCAGGAGTTTGAGTTCCATTTATCAGTGGAAGTTTTTCAAGGGAGAAATCTGGTCGAAGAGCTGTAAGGAATAGGAGCTGACTGTGTTCCGGAAAAGGGGAGTACCCTTCAGGGTCTTTCCCCGTCTTCCTGTGGGTCGTACAAAATTAGAGATGCCATTCTGGATTTTGTACATCCTTGCAGGCTCTAGGTACCTGTAAGAAATGCCAATTGACTGATGTTGGCCTTTCTACCTTCCTTTCCTCTACAGAATGGCAGAACCGTCTCCAGGAGCATCTTCCAACCGCTCTCATGCTCTGTGATATTTCCCATATCCCTGTTTGATGTGGCTTTTCCCCAGACCTCAAGGGAAATCTGGTAACCCCTGCCCTACAGTGATAGCTGATACCTTCCTGCATGTACATAGCTGCCCAGGTACACTAATATTGTACCAATCCCTTCCTCCTTCCCCACCCCAGCTGCAGCCTTCAAGCCTTCTTTTAAATCACAAAATAGATCTGAGAGAAACCCACGCCCTTTATGAAGATTATTTCTATATCAGAAATCTGAATCAGGCCTGTTATCTGGAACGAACTAGAAAACCGATTTCATTGCTCTGGATATTTAAGGTAGCTAGTCCTATTCCACAGGAGTAACATCTGCTTTTGGCCACCAAAGGGAGGGTTGCCACATTAAAGTTCGTCAGTGGAGTAATGCGGCTGTAATTTTGTAAATGCTACAAATTATAAGGACGTTTTCAGCTCCCTCAAACACATCAATTGGGACAGATGGGTTTCCAAGCTGTGGTTTGGAACATTTCAATTTTCAGTAATGGGCATGCATCCCCAAGTGTGGTGAATGTTATGTGGCTTGTAAGGTTATGATAGTGTGTCCTTCCTCCAATGTAGTTCTATGATAACTGTTTACTGTGAGTAACCTTCCTTTGCAATTATAATTCTGCTTCACGGCAGCTAGACGGCTTTCTCTTACTTCTCGCTTGCCGGTTCTTGGGTTGGAATAACGTTATTGCATAACAGCACCTCTTTTCCCTCTTCCCTCCTCCAGAATTTCTGGAGAAACAAAACAGTCAGTACATTATTTAGAGGGCCAGGACACGTGCATGACTCTGGTGTGAGGGAGGCAGGAGTGCTAATAGGGATCTGCAAGTCAGCTGGGTGCTGCGGGTTAACCTTTAGTCAAATGGTACCAGCCTTGTGAAACCGTTCTACTTTGTACACATTTAGACTCCAGTCCTGTGTGGGATCTCAGAGGAGTGGTGGCTTGCTGAGGTCAGTATGACTGTGTGGGCATAGAGATGTAGCCTTCATCCACGGTTGGATAACAGAATAATGTTCATCTGTACTGTGACAAGTATTACAGAATGCTGACTGAAATTGTAACAGACTTGCCAAAATGTATGCACTTGCCAATAAAAGTATAGCAGGGACTTCTTTAAATATATCAGATTTTACTTAGTGCTACTTGTTACTCTTTAAGGAGAGCATTGACTAAGTGCTCATTAATGTATTTACATTTAATATTTAAGATGACTTTCTGGGGTACAAAACCTGTCTGTACTTATGTAAATGAAAATATTTATGAAGGGGTAACTGTAATCTGACTCTCTTTTAAAGAAGCTCCAAAATTGGCCTTTTTACAGAATGATTAACCCCTTAAAATATTCACAATGCTTTGTGACAAAGGCTAACATTTTTCAGGACCTGCCTTTTTATACTTGATAAACTTGGAGGTAAAATTTTTTAAAATGTGTGCGCCAGTTTACATCTCTGGCGTGCTAACAAGCCTTCTTGTGGGTAGATGGACCACTTCAGCTATGAAATTGCTGGGCAGGATTTAATCACGCGTGCCTCAGATTGCTTAGGGCTGGGGCACAGGTGCACTTGGTCTATATTATTTCCCTTTCATTGACTTGGGTGAGGGAGGCAAAAGAAATAGGCAAATATCCTCCTGGTTAATACTCAGTGAAAAGAAAATGGATATATTTTTAGGATGCTTGCTGCAGAGGCCTAAAATTATGTGGATAGTTTGCCAGCCTTATATATGGAGATAGAACTGGAATGGACCTTGAAGGGGCATCGAGTCCAGTCCCCTGCCTTCACTAGCAGGACTAAGTACTGTCCCTGACAATTTTTTTCCCCCCCCAGATCCATAAATAGCCCCCTCAAGGATTGAACTCCCAACCTTTGGTTTAGCAGGCCAATGCTCAAACCACTGAGCTATCCCTCCCACCTTGGGGAGAAATAATTTCTTTTGTTGAACTGAGCAGTTAAAGCAGTGCTGTGTGGTTACCTGCAAACCAAGGCTGCGTTCAGGACTATGTGGAAAAGTTTTAATAGACTTTGTCTTTTTCTTTTAAAAAAGAAAAAGTCTTTTAATGAAATTTGCTTTATTGGAAATGATACCCTCTCTTGGAATCATGAGAATAAGTCTTACACTCAGCTGGTGTGTTTTACCTTGAATAGTGTCACCAACTATTCACCATCTGATTTGTGTAATCATTTTCTTGCAATACAGTGCATCAGCTGTTAAAAATGACTCTGCTATCCATTTCCAGTAAAAAGGAGTATGCTTTCAAGTTCAAGACTAGTGAGTGAAACTGTATTGATCATGTACTCCCTAAACGTTAATACAGTTAAAAACCTTTCTCCTCAAAATCCTTCTCCTAGCTTCCCGCTGTAAATATAATAATGAAGCTTGTAGCCTGAACAACTATTACATTAATAAGATTATGAATTGGGGTGCAACTTATCACAGATAACCAGTTCCTTTCCCAGGTGGCTACTTAAAGTTAATTGAGAGGGTGGAATTGGTGAAACACACAGAAACTTTAATACAGACAACTATAATTGAAATCATAGGAAAGGATCAATACACATAATGATTAGAATAAGATAAACACAAGGAAGTGGTTTCCTGAATTGTTCATACTTGCAGTCTTGTTGTTGTGCATACATATGGAGACTATTGGAAAGAGAGATGGAAGGGAAAGTGGAGCCCATCAGAAGGGTGGTCCTGATTCAGTTTACACCATCTTGGGGACCTGATGAACCCAAAGAAATAGGAACTGGGTATGATATTTTATACCCTTTATGGTAATACATACCACATTTGACTCTTTGCCCTGATTATAATGTCAGTTCCTACCCCATCGGCTTGTGGCTTTGGGGTGTTCATAATTAAGCATTAATATCCATGAGTTACATCACTTATTTCTTATAATTCCTATGAAGATGTGGTCTAACTGCTTATATATTGCATAGCAATATAATTGCTAAAAGCCCCCAATATTCTCTTCTTGCAGATTTCTGTGGTGTACTACAGACACCCCCTGGGTTACACAAACCCAATTTATGCAAATCCGCACTTATGGAAAAAGTTCCATAAGCTAGAAATAAGAGGGGGTTTTGCACGTAATGGTCAGGTATATGTTTCCGACTTATGCAAAATTCGAGTTATGCAAGGCGTTCCGGAACAGAACGCTTGGGTAAGTCGGGGAGCGTCTGTATACCCATTTGTCAGTACTTGATAGTGTCTCTGAATGAGAGTGCAAAAGATCTGACCTGAGGTTATCTCCTTAGGTCTCTCTCACTTCAGCCTTTAATAAACTACTCCCACAAAGCCTTAACATAATATGACAGACCCTTAACTATAGCAAGCTTAATAACCGATTTACTTACGTTCACCTATGTGCCCCCATGCATATTCAAAGCTAATAAGCAGCATATCTCTGTCGGTCTGATATTCCTATGCCATTTTACCTCTAGTAAACATAAAATCACCCTCGACATGAGACAGTGTCATAGGTTATAAGATCATGTCAGGGATGAACAAGCTGCATAATTACACAAATGTTTTGCTATGTTAAACCTACAATTAAATATAGTAGTTGGTCAGTCTGTTTTAATGGATGAGTCATGCTGTTCTGAGCATAGGTTATACTATTTTGCTAGCAGCTCACAATAGATCAATAGTAATTTTGTTATGGGAATGGGCCAGATGTCAAAGAACAGAAATATGCTTTCAAATACAACTGACTTTCTATGACAATTAGTATGGTGAAAGATGTTGCTTGCAATCGAGGCATTAATAGCGGGTTTTGTTGTCCACCTGTTCAAGGGAAGGCTTTTAATTACCTTTTTGGTTGCTGGCCAGTGTGATAATACCTGTACGTGCTTCTTTTCTTTCCTTCTCTCAGTCTCTTTGTTTGAACACAAAGGAAACATTAAATGTCCTTTCCGGAAGAGATGAGGCATTTAGACAGTGTATCCATGTTACGGCATGTCTTCAAATCTTAGTATACTGAAGGATGCACCGAAGGTGACAAAGGAATAGCCTTTTGGAGTAGTTGCAGTCGCAAAACATAAGTAATGCAAAAACTATTACATACATACACACACCACCATAGTGAAAGGCACCTCAAAGTTCCAGTGCCGTCTATACAAATTTAGATTCTGTGTGTATGTGAGAGACAGAGAGAGCGCGAGCCTTAATTATGGCATTTCCTAATTTTTGAGCGTGTTTGACTTTGTAACCTTAACTTTTTAATGTAGTTTTGGGATGCAATTCCTAACTTATTAAAAAAGCTACAACCCACCTCCCCCTCCCGGAAATCCCATCATGTGGAATCATATTGACCCCCAGCTTGGGTTATGGGCACTGTGTGGACTGAGAGATTCACAGCACAGCCTGTACCGCTTGAGCTAATGGAGTAACTGGCAGAGGATAATAGGCCACTACGGCTACGTGGCACAGTCACTAGAGGGTGGGGGGATGAGACAGACATTTGCAGAGGAATGTAGAAACAGGATTGCTGGATTCAGTTACAGGTTCTACTAGTTACAGATCCATATGCCCTTAGGCTGCCTCTATCTCCCTCCATTCTGTTCACCTTCTATGTCTCCTGCAGCTATGCCTATATAACCCCTCCCTATTCTTTCCTCTTGTGTACATATATATGTCCCATCCTCCTAATTTCCTAGGTACCAACAAGGGGAGCACAAATGTACCAGAGAGACAGGGTCCCTGCAGCCCCTGACTGCCAGGAGCAGCAATTGAGGGAGAAATCCTGCATCCCTCGGGCTCAGTTGTTCTGTGGGGATTGAGCATGTGCAGTCCAGTTCACACAGAGGAACTGTGTGGGAGTGGATCATACTCCGTGCAGGTGAAATCTCTGGAGAATTCAGCTTCCAAACGAACAAGTCTCTATTGTATAAATGGAGACACTTTTTCAGGGGCTTACAACTTGCCGAACTTGGGGAAACAGTCACAGGAATTGCAAAAGGCACATCCATGACACAAGGGCAATTGCCACCTGCCAAAGTATGAAGCACTAGATCAGGGGTAGTCTCCGCCCCCCCCCCGGTCCAAATTTCTTGGTTAAGGTATAGTCAAGGCCCAGTCTCCAGAGAAACATTTTCCACACCCCAATAACAATAATAAGTAAATAAAGATTTTGCTGTCCATTCAAAAGCATCAGGTGGTCCTGATTTGGCCCAGGGCCCACCTCCACTAACTACCCCGAGCAGCTCGGTGAAGCCATTGCAGGGATGTTTTGCCCACATTGAAAAAAAATGTAGTTTTCCCCCCATCTTGTTCTCGGACGTAGTTGAGCCATTTTTGAGGAAATCCCCCCCTCCTTTTTTTTTTTTTTTTTTTTTTTAAAAGGATCTGGCAGACACCCAACATAGACACTTCCAGCCTGAACTGTTAGTTTGGCAAATTTTGTAAGCTGCATCCTTAACTACAAGAGAAGCAGGTAGTGACCTCTATTTTAAGGGGGGCAGAGGGGATTTTGTTTTAAAGGGAGTAGTGCTAGTTATATCAATTTAACAGGGTAAATAGAGCAAAAGAATGCTAAATATATAATAATAATTTGTTAGGGAAGCATCACTGATTGGATCTCTTAAGATGAGTGGAAAATAGCCACTGTTAAAGTAATTGTTAACTGTTTTCTATTTCTATTTCTGATTATAACCCTGCCCTGCCTCCAGGTGTTCTAAGGGTTAATGTTTTACACCCTTCTTTGACTACCTCAAGCACTATAAAAATGCTACATGTGACTTTATTAAGAAAAAAAACAATAAACACTTTGCGTGTGTGACATTCCAGAGCAGTGGACATCAGTCTCCAGGTAAGTAGTGACAGCAGCAGGTAGAATTGTTTGTACGCTGCAATACACAAAGCCTGGGTTTTCCAATGAAATGGACTGATTTTATAGAGGCATGCAGCATTTTTTTAGCCATGTCCGTCCCAGGATATTAGAGAGACGAGGTGGGTGAGGTCATGTCTTTTATTAGACTCTGGGCTTGGCTACACTTGCACTTCAAAGCGCTGCCGCGGCAGCGCTTTGAAGCGCTAAGTGTAGTCAAAGCGCCAGCGCTGGGAGAAAGCTCTCCCATCGCTGTCCGTACTCCACCTCCCTGTGGGGAATAACGGACAGCGCTGGGAGCGTGGCTCCCAGCGCTGGGGCTTTGACTACACTGGCGCTTTGTAGCGCCACAATTTGCAGCGCTGCAGAGGGTGTGTTTTCACACCCTGCCGCAGCGCTGCAAATTTGTAAGTGTAGCCAAGGCCTCTGTAGCTTGAAAGTTTCTCTCTCACCAACAGAAGTTGATCCAATAAAATATATTACCTCACCCACCTTGTATCCTTGATTTTACAGATATCATTCTTCAAAATTACGCAAGATTTAATAAATAGTCTGTTTTCCCCCATCACTACACAAATATTCTAATTCGGTTTAGGAAATATACTCACATGCTAATTTGTTGAAACTGCTTTTGTGATAGGCCTAGTTTTTTACCTGTTTGTTTTTTATTCCTAGACTGAGTATTTAGTTCGGTCACTGTTTGTCAGTTGTCTTGCCCTTCTGCTTGTTTGAGAACCTGTGCACATAAGTGAATTCACTGCAGGCAAACAATTGGACTAGTAATGTAACCACTTGAAAGTCAGACACTCAAGTGAATGGGCCATAACCCTTCAGGGCACGCCTGCCAGTTACACAGTTGTCATCAAGCCAGCTTCTATTGTGATGCTAAGAAAATTAATCCATTCTCATGATTTAATGTCAATTTTATGTTTAAAAATTATGCTTCATCATGCTGTCACAATGTACTCTCTTTGAGCAGCTATGTTACTGCATTAATTTTAGTAAAATTAATGAGCATCTTATGTAAATTCATATCTTAGCTTGCTCTTAATTTACATTGGATGCTTAAATAAGAGGTGTCTTATCATTGCCCATTGGCTCTGCTGCTCTCTAGTTTTCATAGATCCAAAACAATCAGTTTAAGAAAACCCTTACATGCAAAAGGTAGAAAAGGTTAGATGTTAGGGCTTTATCATTCATTTCACAAACTCTCGTTTGACACTTAGTGTCACGTCTAAGTAGGGTGACCAGATGTCCCGATTTTATAGGGAGAGTCCCGATATTTGGGGCTTTTTCTTATATAGGTTCCTATTACCCCCCCACCCCGTCCTGATTTTTCACACTTGCTGTCTGGTCACCCTATGTCTAAGAAAACTGGGGGGGTGGGGAACTGACTTATTGCCCGTCCCTCACTTAATGCAGATTTTAATGTAAAGATCTTTTATCTGGAGTGCTGGCAGGCTAATAAATTCACGGACTGTTTTAAACATGGGTCAATCTAAAAAGTAATCCTATTAAAATAATTGAGTATTTTCAGAGTAAAGAATCCCCTCCTCCTCCTGTCCACAACACAGGAGAGAACATAAAGGGTAGACAGGAGTGTCCTTTGAAGAACCTTGAACCAATCAATGTTTGTGTGCAGTTATCATCTTGCTTCAGCACAAACTCAGTCCGTTGCAGCCCTTTGAAGAAGCATAAAGTTTGTAATGAGCGACTAGTTTACAGATAACCTCATTTTAATTGTAATTATTTAAAAAGTCTCCTGAACCTCTCCCCCACGCCCTGAACACTGCACAAAATTAATAACTATATTAATGGTCACCTGGCAGCCCTGCTTTGGTTAAAGTTGCAGAAAAGTTTTCATAATAATCCTATGTTTCACATGTTGGTAACTTTCCAAAGTATTTGTCCAGTGGGTTGAAATTCTCCATATTTGGTCTTTGCTTGAAGAGTTTTTTGTTTTTGTTTTTTAAATTTGCGGTGGGGCCTCTTTTTGCTTGTTTATGGAGGTTTTTCCACCTTCTTGTTTACATTAGAAGTGTGAGGAATGCCAAGCCTAACCGTACCTGTTTTTTTGTTGTGTTTTTTTTTTTTACTGGTGGATGGGGAGTTTCAGAAAGATATATTCTGGTCTCTTTTAGTGGAAGGGGCAGGATTTTGAATCTTTAACCTTTCTTTCAATTGTTCATCTGGCATTGGCTTTTTAATAGGTTTTAACAAAAACAGAAGCCAGTGCTCAAGTATCTGGCTGAAACACTCAATTTTCCAGCTTTCAGTCTCCAGTGATGTCAGAATTCCACTGGTTCTCCAGTTGCTACTGTAGTCTTTCAGTGCAGGGAAGACCTGAATTTCAAATATGAAAAAAACAAATAAGAGGATAAGGGGAAAACAACCATAACAAAAAAATTTACATCAGGTTGTCTTTGTACATTGTGCTCACACTCTTAAATTAACAAACTTACTTTGGGGCAGGTCCTTAGGGTTGCCAATTTTGGTTGGACGTATTCCTGGAGGTTTAGTCACATGACACAATCTTTAATTCCTGGAAACTCCTGGACAGTCCTGGAGGGTTAGCAACCGTACCACTGTAAGGGGGAACCAAGTGTGAGTTTGGCTTACATAAGCCGAGTTTGTTACAAAAGAATGCAGAAAATCCTTTTTTAGAAATAATCAAATTGCATTTTTCAGAGGGCTGTAGCAAAACCAGCTTACATGTAAACTTGCCAGAGAACAAAGGCTTAGTGAGGGGTGACTTGTCTTGACTGCGGGGGAGGAAGTAAAGCAAATGGGGAGGGGGGGAGAGAATAATTTCTGAGCATGCTCAGTTGATTATTGATGCTTTTACCTGTCTAATGAATCCTGCTCACTTTGCAGCATTGCTGCATGTTCCCCTTACTTGGCCCGGCCATGGCCCAACAAGCTGAGGGCTGTTCCATTTGGCAGGAGAAAAGTGTTGGGGTGTGTAGGTACTCTGTGAGTACCAATACCCTAGCACCTGTATGACAACGTGAGTTTTTCAGTCTCTCCTCCTTTTGTAGAATAGTGTCTGCAATCTGAAATGTCTGTCCTCTTGCTTGGGGGCTTTTTGTTGCGTTTCTTCCCTAAGCTTGGGTTAACTTGAATTCAATTGGTGTATGGCTTGCCATTTTTGGTAAAACGGCAAAAAGAAATGGTCACATAATTCAGAAACGTTTGCCCTTGCAGTGATTTAGTCATGCTGGATGATAGCTGAGGAGCCGTTATTGACTTTGAGCTCCCTTTGGAACTGAATTCAGAAAGCTGTACAGTTCTGCAGCACCTGCGAGACGCTCACTTGAATAGAGCTACTGAGAAAAGCATTTCAGTTATTGGCATTTTTCCTAATGCATTTTGTATGTGTCTATACCACAGGGAGAAATGTGTGGTTATTGTTGAAATATTATCTACATGGCTTTTCAGAAGATGAAAGAGAGCCACTCGGCAGCAATGAGTGTTGTGGACTAGTATTGTGGTAATGGTTTGGGGTTTTCACACAGATGTGGCTCAATGTGTTTTATCCCTACTATGCACATGTTTAAAAGCATTAAACAGGATACAGAATTTGTCAAACAATGCTTGGCGGGCTGCTTTCTGGTGACTGTTAATTATGGGCTGAAATGTTATTTAAATATCACTACTTCAGTGTAGAGTATAGTCTATTAGAAACTAACTCGTAATGCACATCACCTATTTTAGTAGCTATGCTGTATATTAAACATCACCTGTAGAAGTCATTGGAATATGAAGGAATAAATTAATCTCCCTGATGCACTTTGAATTGATGTATACATTTATTTGAATTGTAGTCTAAACAGATTTCATTTTGTCATGGTGTTTCAGTACAAGTTGTGGTCTGTTGGAAACAGCTCCAAATGTCTGTCCTGTAGCCCTAGGATGCAATAGCTGCTTTCTTCATCTTAGAAAATCCGTTTTTGTGTGTTTTGCTAACTTTGCTGGAGGACTTTGTAATTATTGTCCAAAACAGTACAAATCCTGTGGCTCTTTCTCAAACTTAATCTCAAAAGTATGGCTTGGTTTTTATTTGTTACATGAAAGGAGTTATTTATTATTCATTACTAGGCAAATGACATGCAATCATTGAAAAAACCCAATAGCAAAATAGCAAACCTGTGTTGCATCTCCAAATTTCTGTATCTTGTTTACTCAGCTTCTCTGGTCTTTTATCCTCGCTTAAGAGAATAGAGCTTCCTTTCTATAATAGCCTGGAGTTGTGCGTAGAATAAGTTCTCGAGTCCAGAATGATTGTTGGAAGTGCCAGGAAAAGGTGGAATTGAGCAAAAAGACTGAATCAAAGTAGAAACATGGTCACTTGCCGAAGTTACTGGTGACCTAACCACAAAATAAGAAGGTAGTCTCATTACCTCTTCTTTAAGATTCTGTTTCAACAAAATGCAAATATTGCATTTCATTGTTCTTCCTCCATTCATAATGTGTAAGTGAAATGCCAGACTCCTTTAAAAAATAGCAATTTATTTGATCTTGGGGATATTAAATTAGCTGTCAGCACAATACACAGGTGAATGGTGACTTCTGAATGAACTTAACAAATCACTGTTCCTGAGGCATTTTTAGTCTCTTGTCCAAGATAAAAAAATCAAATCATTTGTCTAGATAACAGTAATATAATTGTAAGGAGGTGCTTTAGCATGCATAGTTTTCCTATATTAATTACAATAATGCGATAACCCTTCTGTTTTCATCTTAATTTGAGTACAACAGGCAGAACTATTAAATCTGGTTGGAAGAGTTGTTCCAAGTAAATCCAGGATGCTGGTACTGTGGGCTAATTTCTTAAGTGATTCAACTGGATACAATGTTAACTAACCTGGATTTAGTTTACAAACACAGTGTGTAAAAGAAAACCATTACAACACTATAAAATTGAGGCTTTGAAATAAATCCAGCAAAACAGAATTAAGACTTACTGTTCATTTCTCATTGTGTTATCTGAGTCTTGGCGTCTATGCAGGGTTATTACTAAATTAGTTTTATTAGTTAACCATAGTGAAATGAACTAAGGACAGAATGACAATACCTGAAACCCAGAGTGCAGGTTGTTTGCATCTTAATGTTTTAATGGGCTTGTTTGTAATATTATAGGTAGTAACTAACTAGTGTTGTTACACTGGCATTGATAAGATATATATTGCAAGTCTGTGCCATCTTACTATATAATCATATGCTGTTTATATATCCTTCAGAGCTGTTCGATCATGCTAATGCTTGATGTGGGTCTGTGGCAAACTCCTGCAGGAGTAAGGTTTGTATGAGTCACTGTGGGCACAGTCAAATGGTAGTCATACTTCATGGAATTACTGTTTGAAAATCTAGGCCCCAGTATGTCTTTACTCAAGTGATACCACTCTAATGGATGGGTCATTCATTAGCTTCCTTCTGTTCCACATACCTGATGGTGATAGGCCAGTGTAATCCAATAGGTTTTATATATCTTGGCGATGTTTGTAATTTGAGGTTGGTTATATGATAGAATGCATCATCTTTGTTGTTAAGGCTGTAGGCCTGGCCTGGCCATGTTCCACAATTAAGGGACTGTTGCCCAGCTGCAGTTTTGTTTAAACTATCACTTCTGATGATCTCTCTGTCAAACCTTGCATACACTAGCCCAGTGTTTCTCAAATGTGGTCCCCAGGGGCTTTTCATGTGACCGCAGCTTCCTAGGCAGTGATTGCGGGACGGTGGAAACATACAAAAAACACTTTTCACAGAAACAGATTTACTAGCTAGCAAGTCTTTAAACAAAACCACCAATCCCCCCCCCCCTGCAAAGAAACAACAACAAAAAAGACAAGAACATGCAAAGCATGTGATTTGTTTCTATTCTGTTTAGGTCCAGTAAAGAGTAGACAGCTGTATATTTTTATTATTGAGTCTGCAATAAAAGTCTATGTACATAAATTACAAGTATAGGTGTATATTTTTGTTTTTTCCTAAAGTTAATTGAGTATTTAATCAAAAATTGTCAGAGCGGCCACCAGCAAGAGTTGGTGGCCATACTTTGAGGCTACCAAAATTTTTCTTAAGACCCCCTGTACTAGCCTTTCCCCCTAAAATTGCCCACCATTGCTAACATGGATACAATTCCATCTGATGGCAACATCAAGAGTGTTGGTACATGAAAATCTTGATGGTACAGACTGGACATACATGTAAGCTTGATCTATCTTTGAGGATTTTTCTCAAGAGCTGTGAATAAGTATGAAAAGGCGACACCTGCCTCTAATGGTGATATGGCAAAATGTCTACTGGAAGAAGCATAACGTGGATGTTTGACTTATTAAACTTTTACTGTATTGCACCACTAGTTTTTGTGTAGTAAACTTGGTCTGCGTAAAAAAAAAATGTTAATTTGAATGTAATTGGACATAAAGAGCAAGCTTTAAGATGATCTATCTGGGTCAAGCACAATGAGAGTTTTTCCACTTGTTGCCCGCAGTGTGACTGTACTGTTTTCAGCATTTTCTTTTGCGGTGGTGGCATTGCCTCAAGGTTTTCATCTGAACTATGATGTATTCATCTAATTATAAGGGTGCATAAATGTTGCCAAACATACTACTTCTGTGACTTTCACTAGCATCTTATTTAGCTGCAATATTATCCTACTGTGACGTTGCAGTCTATATGATTTTATAAAAATATGCTAATGAGTGAATATAATGTAACTGAGATATGCTTCATGCAAAAGGTCTCTTGTAAGGTATCATTACAAAGCTTATCATCTACTGAGTGTGCTCATCCTATTTCTATAAATGCATCACTCTTGTGTCTAAAACTAGAAATATGAAATATAACTCTGAGGGCCTATTGTAATTACGCAAAGTGCGGGCAATTAATGGTGGTTTGGAATCTTGCTGGCTCCCATCAACCAGGACAATTGACTGTGGCTGGCTCTGTTTGCAGGCAAGCCTTCCTGTGAGTCAGGCTGGGAGGAATGAAGGCTTGGGGTCTTAGTGACATGTGATCATGTCACCTAAACTGGAATCCATCTTTAACGTGGTGTCTTTCCATTGAGAAGGAGGGGGTGGGAACCCAGAGAGGGATAAAGGGTTCCCGCCTTATACAAAAGAGATATAAATGGGTGGAACAGAACAAAGAGAGGAGCCATCATGAAGAATCTCCTAGCTACCACCTGACCTGGAACAATAGCTGTACCAGGGGAAAGAATTTGTGCCCAGGCCTGGAAGGAAAAAGTCTGAGGAAAAAACTTACTGATGCATCTCTAAGGGTGAGATTATCTGTATTCAGTTTGATTAGACACAGATTTCCATGTTTTATTTTGTTTTGCTTGGTAACTTACTTTGTTCTGTCTGTTACTACCTGGAACCACTTAAATCCTACTTTCCGTATTAATTAATAAGTAAATAGTGATTTTATTAAACTCGGAGTATGTATTAATACCTGGGTGGGCAAACAGCTGTGCATCTCTCTCTCTCAGTGTTATAGAGGGCGAACAATTCATGAGTTTACCCTGTATAAGCTTTATACAGGGTAAAAAGGATTTATTTGGGTTTAGACCCCATTGGGAGTTGGGCAGTTGAGTGTTAAAGACAGGAACACTCCTGTTATCTGCTTTCAGTCAAGCCTACAGCTGTTAGGGGCCATGGTTCAGACCTGGTTCTGGGTTTGCAGCAGGCTAGTGGGTCTGGCTCACACCAGGCAGGGCACTGAAGTCCTAAGCTGACCAGGCAGGAAAGCAGGGGCAGAAGTAGTCTGGGCACATCAGGTGGCAGCTCCCAGGAGGGTTGCTGTGATCCAACCCGTCACACCTACCTTCCCTGAGAATGGGGGAAAAATCAAAGTGCTGAGTAAGGCCAAAATAAACCTATTGGAATATAACTGTTTGCAATATGTAGTATAAACCGGAAACCCTTCCATTGTTCATAGATGGCTGCATTCAGTCCACAACACAACCTAGTAACATAATAAATGCCATCAATCTGGGGCCTTGTCTACACTGAGGCTTTTCAGTAGTTCTTCCACTGTTGGTCTCGCACCAGTGAACCACTACTACTGGTAGCATCTATGGAAGCACTGATATAGTCAGGACACAAGATTTTTGTAACCAAACATATTGGTCTTTCCACAGTGCCTGCACCTGGTTTACACTAGCACTTCTACCATTGCTAACATCATTGGGGCTGCATCCACAGTGCTGTCACCTGTAGTGATTTTTATTGTCTCACAGTAGTTGGTGCTTTGTCTTAAAGCTTCAGGAGTCAATTGATTGTATGAGACTCTCTACTTTCATTTACAAAAGAGGTTTCTAGCTTCTGTGATTGTGGAGAAAGCCTGCCAATGTGAATAGTGTACCTGTACTAGCTCAGAAACCAGAAGGCAAATATGAAGAAACCAGTACTACTTTAAATCATGAGGTTTTTGAGCCTGAGGGTACGTCCAGACTACCCGCTGGATTGGCGGGTAGCGATCGATCTATCAGGGATCGATATATCGCGTCTCGTCTGCTCTGAACGTGCTCCCATCGACTCCAGAACTCCACCAGAGCGAGTGGCGGAAGCGGAGTCGACGGGGGAGCCGCGGCCGTTGATCCCGCACCGTAAGGACGGGAGATGAGTCAAACTAAGTTACGTCGACTTCAGCTACACTATTCCCGTAGCTGAAGTTGCGTATCTTACATCGACACCCCCCCACCCCCAATGTAGACCAGGCCTAACTAATGATTTTGAAGTGCCTGAGGTTGGCAATGCTGCGGCCTTGTTAGATTAACAGTGGACATATTGCTGAAAATATCTTTTTAGGAGTGTCCCAGTGCTGGTCAATATTGATGCTAATTAATGACATAACGTATTTTACTTTGGTAGCATAACTTGTTGTAAACCTTAGCTGAATTCCGCCAGTGCTTGCTTTTGAACCGTTCACTTTTCATCTTTCTCCCGCTTTAGTCTTCGTGCTTTTGTCCAGACTGCTACTTAAACCAGTCTTATGGTTCAGTCTCTTACTTCTTGTGCACCAAATCACCACCCTGCCCTCCCTCGGTTCCTCTCTCTAGACCTTTCAGCATTGCATTGAAAAGGAGCAATGGGGGAAGGTAAAGAGTTAAGTAAAGTTGTGCTGTTCTGAAACTGAGCCATCCAACCCATGGTCATTCATTGCAATGTAGTATTTGTCCCTTGAGTGGCCTCCTGTATAACATAGGCCAGAGAACTTCCCTAGACTAATTCCTAGAGCTTTTAAAAAACATCCAATCTGGATTTAAAAATTGACAGTGATGGAGGAATCCGCTATGACCTTTGGTATAAATTGTTCCACTGGCTAATTACCGTTAAACATTTACGCCTTATTTCCAGTCTGAATTTTCCTAGTTTCAGTTTCCAGCCATCGGATCATGTTCTACCTTTCTCTGTTAAATTGAAGAGCCCATTATTGAATATGTTCCCCATATAGATACTTAACTTGATTACAGTCTATTTCTAAACGTTCTTTGTTAAGCTAAATAGACTCAAAGAGTTCAATCACTATAAGGCATGTTTTCTAATCTTTAAGCATTGTTGTGACTCTTCTCTGAATCCTTTACTTTCTACCTTTTATAAGTCTTCACAGGGATAGTGACTGATACAGTGGCCATTCTTTGTGGTTAATTTGCTTAAATATTACAATTGTTTTTTCAGGGTAAGGAATATTCACCTGGGACCTCTGCTTAGTTGTAAAAAATTGCAAGAATTCACAAGCATGCAGGAACTTTTCTAACCCCCCTCCCCTGGGACCAATTAATTCATATGTCTTGTGTAGTTGGTTAGGTTTCTTCCCCACAATGCTTGTGGAACTTGCTCTTGATAGACTCATAGGAGAAATTTATGCTGTGGTGTTGTAGCTGTAATGGTCCCAGGATAATAGAGACACAAGACGGGTGTGATAATCTTTTACTGGCCCAAACTTCTGTGGGAGAGAGAGAGACAAGCGTTAGAGTTTACACAAAACCTGAAGAAAATCTGTGTAAGCGCGAAAGCTTGTCTCTCTCTCCCACAGAAGTTTGGGCCAGTAAAAGATGTAACCTCATCCACCTTGTCTTATAAGAGAATTAGTAGTCAAGGAGGCAAGGCTATAATTCTGTTAGATAAATATTAGAAAATGGTTTCCTCTTTTGATGTAATGAAGTAAGCTTTGGAGCATAGAACCGTTCTTTTGCTGGCTTGCTCTGATTAGGTCAAAGCCTCCCTCTGAATTTGTATGTGTTTGAGGGAGGGAGAGAGTGGTTTTCTCTGATTACTTACCTCTGTTCTGTGGAGCCTTTTTGGTTTATCTAGTAGAGCAGTGGTTTTCAACCTTTTTTTTCATGTGCAGACCCCTAAAAATTTTTAAGTGGAGATGCGGACCCCTGTGGAAATCTTAGAAATGGAGTACAAAATGACCAATACTTGCATTATTTAAAATTGGAAGTCTAATTTGTTTGTACTCCATCAGCAATAATATTACTCTGCCACCACTTCACTAAACTGGATGCTTTTCAAACACCTGTCTTTTGAGACCGAAAACTAGATGTCAGTCCAAAAAGAAACAAAAACAACAACCAAAATACATTATTTTTTTTTGTGGCATATTCAGCTGAACACTTGGCTTGGTTGCTGATGCCTCATTGAAAGCATGGACAAGCATTATTGCTCATTTTATTTTTTTTAAGCGCTTGCTTAACTAGTACCATAGTCTGTGTTTCTCCAATTATTAAGTGCAACAGAATGCTTGCATAAAACATACAGTATTTTGCTTAGGAGTTAATCTCTTCCTATTTCTTCTTCTGCACCTAAATACAATGTTTGAACGTTGAAAGCATTTCAGACTATCAGTGGACTCTTTCTGGATAATTAAGTGCTTTTCAGGAGGCTATGATCTGTGAATAAAGCTGTTCTTCAGAGCCGGTGACCTACTTTATCTTTGTAGTATTTCTAAAATGTTATGTCGTCCCTGTGTTGAAGATGCTAAGGCCAATTTCATCCATGAGCCTTGATTTTTTTTTAAATTTTTTTCATCTCTGCTACCCAAAACATACTTCCCAATCTTTCCGTTACAATCTCTTGCAATTGTAGCCAAGAGGAAAGACAAGCCAGCTAAAATTCCCACCAAACCAAATGGAATTGACACTTTTTGTCTGCATAAGGAGTTGGTACGAGTAGCTAGTACACACCAGCTGCTGTGGGCTTTTTCCCTGTGTAGATAACCCCTTGTTAGTTCCATGTACCCTCAAACCAGTCTGGAGAGTATACAGTTTTTGGACATAGACATGCTTGCTAAACTGCCCCAGTGCCTCCTGTTTGTACACGATCACCTAGCATGGAAGACCTTACTGCATCCAAACTCTTGCAACACAGTGCTTCTGGCTGCCAGTCAGTGTTTTGTTTTTTGTGTTGTTTGTTTGTCTGTGTCTGGCCAGGAGGTTGGGATCCCTTTCTTTTTGGATGTGGGGCTAGCAGTCACTATGTCAAAATCAGACTGTTGCGATATGCTCTGTGGGACTGCACCTGAAAACTTTTCAGTGGTTCAAGCTGGTACAGAATGCAGCGGCTCACTTACTAAGCGGGACATTGTGCTGGGAGCATGACACCAGCGCTCCAGAACCTGCCATAGCTGCCTATCTGTGTCTGGATGGAGTTGGAGGAGTTGGTTGTGTCCTATAAAGCCCTAAATGGCCTGGGAGCTGTCTACCTGGGACCTTCCTCCCATGTCATACTATCACAGCTGCAGGTCCCTCTCATTAGAAATGAGAAGGGGCTGAAGGCAGGGCGTTCTGTGAAGATTTGGGTACCTGCTGGAACTACCTCCCCTTCAACACTGAAATAACCTGAATTTGGTGACCCAGGCAGACTGCAAGTGAAGCCATTTTTGAGAGTGGTTTTTGGAGAGTATGGTATTGGCAAGTTGCTAGAATGAAGGGGTAGAATTCATTTTTTGTAGGTGGCTGGCTGGCAGTGATTATTTTTCTGGGGCTGTGTTGTATTATTAATAGCCCAGAGCCTTTGTATAGCCACCTATTCAGCAACATTTACCAAATTACCACTGTAATATCTATGCAGGGTTTCCATATGCTTAAAGTAAGTGTCTGTTGTGCATACTGTTGGTAAATGTAGGCTTGGGAAGGGTGTCTCTCTTGTAAAAGTACCTATGTAGCCCACCTAAGCCTTAAAATGCACATACTCCTCAAGAACTAGACCTCTCAGAAGAGGCAATTCATCTGGTTGTAAGTGTATTGAATTGCTTAACTTTCTAAAGGTAATAGATCTTACCAGACAAGAAAAAGCCCTTAAATTATGAGCTATGGGTATTGTAAAAATCTGGTGTTTTAATGCCCAGAGCACATCAAGCTCAGTGGAAGAAGCTACATTCTGCGTAATGGCCAGAGCAGTCTTAAGATATAGCTGTTACCTAGCAACAGGTGGAAATGTAATGAGAATGAAAGGTGCTTGTCTGTTGCTGAAGTGAGTGTAATGCAAAACGTTCACTAGGCTGTATTGCTCTCTGTTCTTAAAATGATGGTGTAAACTGAAGAGGAGCTGATCTGCCTTTGTTGATGTCTAGTATTAAATTCCATGTGAAATAGTAGTACTTCCGGCTGGACAAGGCGAAGAGGGGAGCCCTATGCTCCTGAACTACTTCCGACTCATTGAATTTTGACTTTAGCATCGTTCTCCTCTACAGATTGAGGTGTCTGGGATGTAATATGGAAACTCCAGCTTCTCAGGAGCAGGTGGTTACTTTGGCTTGTTCTGCAGCATGTGCCATTTATAGCCGCTCTAAGAATAGCCTGGTGCAGCTATACTTCCTGCAGCAAAATGTTGTTCAGGATGGTTACCGCTTGGTTTATTGCAGTGTCCTTTGGAAGTTTAATTTCCTATTCTAGTACCTTGCTCAGGTTCAATCCTTGGTTTGAGCTAAGTGACTGGAATAAGCCCATGAATCATTAGTGGAGGATGCTGCTAAAATCACTCAAAAACTGTGAAATTCACCATACGAAATAAAACAATCCCCTTTCTTCTTTTAACTTTTTTGTCCACTCCCTACTTTTTGTTTATTGACTGAAAATGTACTATGGGGATGGAGACGGGTAGATATTTTTCCCCCAGGCACAAAGTACAGTTAGATGCCCAAAACACAAGTTCCTTAGGCTGCTATGAAAATCCTAGCAATAGCTGTCAGGTCATTTGTTTCCCCACAACAATCTGACTTGTACTGTAAGACATGGTTTTGATAGACGTAATATATGATCAGATCTGACTCGCTGTTGCAACTCTTGCCCCATCAGTAAACCTGATCCAAACCCTTTGATTCCTAACACAGTATTGAGGGAAAGCGTACTTTCCATACGTATTTGGCAACTTGTGACAAACAATTTTAAAATTTGGCAGATGCGACAAAACTGTTAGCTGTGTCCTGACACTACTTCTGGGGCTTGGGAATGTGTTTGTGTAGCAGATGGAGCTATTAGTTAGCTGTGCTATCTTGAAGAATTGCTTTCCCAGGTAATCAGCTCTGCTCATTTAGGATGTCGTTTCCCCACCTCGAAATGTCAGTTGAGGAAGCAGGAATGATTAATCACTGTGGTTTGGACATTGCTCTAGAATAACTGCATAGGGAGAGTCTTTCCATAGAGCACCAACACCACAGGGAGTTTAAAGTGTTCTGATGCAAAGCAAACAAGATGGAAAAGATGACCCTGATGCTTCCTGACGGTTGTGTGTTAGTGCATAGAGTTTCTGTGGCAACCTGAAGATTTGCAATTCATAGGAGGAGTGGAGCGAGACAAAACTTTAAGTCCTGGCTGTCATTCCAGTGGCATGACTGCCACCAACACCTGGCAACCTCTTCCTTCAACTGCTTTCCTTTCACGCTTGGGGGGATAAATCACATAAGAGTAATATGCATAGTAAACCCTCTTTTAAAAATATGTATGCCTTGTATATTTTGAATGAGTTGGAACTTAAAAAAGTTAAAAGAAGAAAGAGTCAATATTAGTGATTTTTTTCTTGGATGCTTTATTTTTGGTGGACAATCGTGCAGGGAAAACTAGAGTCAGTGTTAACTTCCCCTCCCACTCCCAAAAACCAAACAAATCTATCTACTTAATTAGAGAGCATGAGTATAAAATACCTTGTATTTTTCAATTACGGATACTGTTAATTTGTCACTGATGACCAAGGTTTGCACTTCCTTTTTAGCAGGTTGCAAAATTTTAGAACTTTCAGGAGTAGAAACGTTGACTTCGAGTTTTGACTCAATCTCTGTACAATAGTAGTTTGAATATCGTAAGTTAGAATTTTCATGTATAATATAAACATAAGGTGCAAAATAGGGCAATCTAGGATTTGTGGTTTGAAAGGATGCCAGCTACAGCTCCTAAGTATGACCAAGTAATTTAAGAGTATTAGGCAGTTTAGTCTCTTCATGAATATGCAGGATTTCCCGTATCTATCTTTCATTGTACTTGCTTCCCCCTATGTTTTTTCTGACCTCCTAGCTCTTGATTTATACATGAGATAAAATATGCTAACTGTTATACAAAAGTAACTCACTGATGACTTTATTTTCATGTTGGGTGAAAACAGAAATACCTTAAAAGGGGGTTCCAGACACTAAGCGTAAACTAAAATTCTGTAAAATGAAAAACCTGTCTCTTTTTTCCCCCTTGTCAATGCTTTATAGTAAGGAGCACTGGAAACTCATTAACAAGAATGTTCTTTTAAGCGCTAGTTTCTAGCAGGGCTTAACCTTAACCGGCTATTTATCCCCAACTGAAGTTAAAGGTTTCCTTTGAACATGATAAAAATGTATCACTGCAGTAAACCTGGTGTAGTCAGTTTCATAAGAGTGGGTGGTGTTGCCTGTCCAGCTTTTCCCAGGATTGTCCCCCTTTTTTTTCTTTTGAGGCAGCTGTTCTGAGATACTACCAGCTGTCCAGTTCTAGGGACTCAGGATCATTCCAGCTGTGCCCTGAGAGATGGCAACTCTAATGGCAGATGAATGGTCTGTTGATTAAAAATCTAAAGGAGTATATTGTGGAAATAACTGAGCCATGTCAACATGCTTAGTGTTTGTATACAAAATGAAGATGGCAGGTTAGTTGCCCGAAGGAGCTTACAATCAACCAACACAGCAAATTATTATTTATAGAGTACTATAGGTTTGCATGGTGTTTTACAGACAAATATATTAGATTCCCCACGGTATGCTCCGCCCTTCCCCAGCCTTTCTAAAGTTTAAAGTTACTGCAGCTGAGCTATCCAGAGTGAGGCTTTCAGAAATCTGACTAGGGTTCAGAAATAAAAATTCAGGTACAGACTCATGTAGTGTTGCTTCATCAGACTACAGCATGCTCTGCTTTCTATTCAGTCTTTTCTGTTGTGCACATTCATTTCCTTTAACGCAGGAGTAGGCAACCTATGGCATGTGTGCCGAAGGCGGCACACGAGCTGATTTTTCAGTGGCACTCACACTGCCCTGGTCCTGGCCTCCTGTCTGGGGGCTCTGCATTTTAATTTAATTTTTAAATGAACTTTCTAAAACATTTTAAAAACCTTATTTACTTTACATACAATGATAGTTTAGTTATATATTATAGACTTATGGAAAGAGACCGTCTAAAAATGTTAAAATGTATTACTGGCACTCGAAACCTTAAATTAGAGTGAATAAATGACAACTCAGCACAGCACTTCTGAAAGGTTGCCAATCCCTGCTTTAACGTCTGTTCATCTGTATATCATCTGTTTTATCAAAGTACTTCTACGGGACTCATCACAATACTATGTAGGCACTTCTCAATGTGACTTATCCAAGGCCATGCGCACAGGCAGGGATAGAATCCAGGGGCCTGACTTTAATAAGTGCTGAGCACCCACAATGCTCCTTGCAGTCATTGGAGGCTTTGGGTGCTCAGTGGTTCTGGGGCCTGATTTTACAGCTGTTTTTTCTCCTGGGTGCAGTGTGGTGTTCATGCATCTCGGGGCTTATCTTAGTGCCATGTTGTCACTTGATATTGGTTTGTCTTGTGTTCTTGATTGGCATGTTACTACTGTGTGCTGTTAGTAGAATAACTTTAAGCCAGTAAGATGAAGAAATTTGACAAACATCTCCTGAACCTGCAGTTCTGTGCTTTTTGCAACCTGCTAGTGAAGAAATTATGCCAGTTTTTTTTATTAAATATATGATCATACTGTTGTCATAAACCTGACGTTAGCCTGTTTTCAGTAACTTGAGTTGAATGAGAAGCCATACATTTTGCAAGTAGGTAACAAACTGCTCAGAGCTGATGATTTTCCAGGATTTGTGATGTGATGGCTCCACTAAGGAATTCAGTTCTATAATTTGTCGCACAGTAACTTATTTACCTCAATCAGACATGTTTGTGAACTTGTATAAATGTTATCCTTATCCAGTCTAGCTGTGTCTCTCTCCAAAAAACATGTTCATTTGTTTTCAACGTAACTAATGCCTGTAGCAAGATTTTGAAGTTAATTGCCCACATGAAGCGTTACAAGAAGATAGCAGTAGATGAATGGATTGAGAGAATAACCCCGGGGCACGTCTATGAATAGACACGTAAAAATGCATTAATTTTGAACTTCTGACTTAAAATATTTTGTATAGAAATGTTTAAGTAGTTTTCTATCAAGTTTGATCTTTTGAATCGCCAGACCTTTTTGTGGCTGGCAGGAATCGTAAACGTATTTTCCTAAATGATCTCTGAAGCTGTCAAGCAAG
Source organism: Mauremys mutica (assembly GCF_020497125.1). Lineage (NCBI taxonomy): Eukaryota > Metazoa > Chordata > Testudines > Geoemydidae > Mauremys > Mauremys mutica. Next base: position 3,524,364 of record NC_059093.1, read on the forward strand.
TTTGAGGGAATAGTTCTGGATGGACATCTGTACAATTTGTTCAGACAATAGCATAGAACTGGAATTTTTCCAATAGAAACTAAATTTGCTTTTTAAAACTACCTGCTATTTACATTAAGAGAAGGTTTAGTGTACAAACATTTGCGCAAATGGAGGCACATTGCATTAGCTTGTATTTTTATATTGAAATGTTCATACAACTTTTGAGACAAATGATTTGAGCACTGTTTGAAATTTAAGTGTATTTTGGGTCAGCTAGATTTGTTTAATGAAACTGTGTACATGTTTCCTAAAGTGTACGATAAACTAATACAGGAATGTGGGCCTTGTTTTTTCCAGATGCTTAGAAGTCAGTCTCCCTTTTAAAGATATTTTTTCACTCTGTTCTTCCCAAAATGGGATTAGGAAAGAGATGGTTTGGTTTTTTGAATTGTTTTGGGCTAGTAGTCCCGTGTTCAGATATCATTTGGAATGGATAGACTCTTCCTGGCAGATGAAACCACAGCAGACTTGATCAGCTGGAAGCATTTGGCACAAAATGAATGGTTAAGCTGGCAGAGCTAGCGTCTCTGAGGCTGTCCTAAGGGTCCACCAATAGGTTTTGCCAGTGGGATTTACATTCTGAAGGTTAACATGAAAGCATAAAGCATATATTAATCAAAGCTGTTGTTGTGTGAAGGATGGAATACTCTTATCGTGCTAGTGTAGCAATGAAATTGTCCCTTCCAGTTGACATAGTGTAAAGATCTGAAGACTAGGACTTGTGTTTTCCAAATATGTGAGATTGCTTTGTGGACCACTTTTTCTTTGACTCTGAGCCTAGCACACTGTTGAAATGCAGGTAGAAGAAAACTGCCTTGAAGTTTCTGGGCATCAGTAAGCCAAAAAGAACACAGCATGGTTCATTAAGATTTATAACTCAAACATAAAGAATTCAGACTCAACAAACATAACATTTAAAAGCCCCTAAAACACTCCTGGCATAGCACATAGATCAAAAGGATCAGACTACTTGATAGAAATGACTTGGTTTGAGACTTAGTCCCAGAGGCATAGTAACTTACATTGTAAGGTTTTTCTGATCCTGTTAAGTCCATTGTTGGATCTTACTACACTGCTACCCCGCTATAACGCGGCCCGATATAACATGAATTTGGATATAATGCGGTAAAGCTGGGCTCCCGGGGGGCGGGGCTGCTCCAGGGTGGCGGGGCTGCACACTCTGGCAGATAAAAGCAAATTTGATATAACGCGGTTTCACCTATAACACGGTAAGATTTTTTTTTTGGCTCCCGAGGACAACGTTATATGGGGATAGAGGTGTACTAAGGCGAATGGACAAGAAAAGACAAAACAGCAGGGATATGTCAGCTGAGGAATTAAATGTTCTGAATTGATTTACTCTGTAGAAATATATACAGGCTTCTTTCTAGTCAGAAACTGCAAACAAAACAGATCTCATCAATTACCATTTTCTTTTGCAGCAACCGTCACAATTAGTAAGCATCTCAAGTACAAACCATGTTTTCCAAGTGAAGCCTGTTGCAGAGTGAAGATGATTGTGCAATCTAAAGTCTTGTCTGGGAGTTTTGTTGCAGTCGTCCGCATAAGTCTGACCCATTCTGGCGACAGGCAAAGCTACTCCTGGCATCAGGGCTGCTTCTTTGGAAGTGGTAAATGGCGGCTTTGCGGGTTCATACTAAACCTTGTGCTCATGCTGTTATGCTGGTGCCTGCATTGGGTTCAGATCCCCTAGACAAGGCCTTACATTTGCTGTTCAGCTGTTTTGTTTTATACATGAATTCTGCTGGAGAGCGACGTGTCAATATTGTGGGAGGCTCTACCCTTTCGGATGTGTGGGCAAAAAATACATGGCAGATGTCTTGTCATGCTGAAGGGCTTTGGGGGAAGCTGCTGTTGCCACAGGGTCCTTGAGTACAGTAGGTAAATGTATAAGTATTTCTGGTGTCTACAATTAGAGGGATGTTGCTAAATTGGAGAGGGCTCAGATTAGAAAACATGCTTTATAGTCGTAGACTCCAGGAGCTCAATCCAAGCAGGAACCAAGTGATGGTTAAGGGGTGACTTGATCAGGCTATTAGGGAATCTATGCAGGGAACAGAAACTTTGATAAGAGAGGGCTCTTCAGAGTAGCAGATTCAGGTATAACAAGATCCAATGGTGGAAGTTGAAGCTAGACAAATGCAGGCAAAAAATCAGATGCGTGTTTTTAACTGAGTTCTTAGCCATTGAAACAGTTTAGCAAGGGTTGTGGTGGAGTCTCTGTTGCTGACCATTTTTAAACCAAGATTAAATGTTTTTTTTCTAAAAGATATTCTCTAGTTCAAACAGGAATTAATTTGGGGAATTAAATCAGAATTACACCAGTGTTAGGATGAGACTCTCTCATAGATGTTTATGTATGAATTCTGCTCCTACTCATTTGACAGTCTTTATCAATGGTAAAGACTTTCCACTGCTATCCCCAGTTACGGATACTTCCGAAACCTATAAAAGGGTGTTTTGAATGATGTTCAAACATCTTACCTCAGGGAGATTGCCTCTTAGAGCTCCTTCAAGCAGGGTTTGGCAGTACCCTTCCAGGGCACATTTCTACTCTTGGGACATCCAAGGGAAATGGGAGTGTTGACAGTGGGCTCCCATCCTCTTAAACACTTAATTTGGGCTCTATTAGCCTTTATCAGTGCTTTCATCCTGTAGTCCCACTGTCATGTGTAAATATGTTCTTCCTTGCCATTTTGAGCCTATGCTACTATTCCTCTAGAGTAGACTCCCTCTTCTAAAATGGCTCTCTTTTTTTTTTTAAATGGTTACTTTGGCCAGATGAGCTGGAGAGAGAGAGAGCTCTCTTTTCCTGCAAAGAACCTTTTCAGCACTTTCTACAAGGATAAAAGCGTCAACTTTCTCTCTCGAGTTTCCACTTGACACCAGAATTGCCTATTCTGGTGTTTTATACTGCCGCCAATCACCATAATGATGGAGTGCCTTCCATGTAAAATTGGCAGCAATAGCCAAGTCCCTAGTGCTTCATGGATATTTTACTGACTCACCAGAAAATATAGCCTTTTTGATGACCATTTGATGACCTTTGCTTTCATCTAGAAAACCAAGTACTGAACTTACTTTTACCTTTAAAAGAATCAATCTTGGGATTTTTGCTGCCCTGGAATGGTACTTTATCTCACCCATGGTTTATTTCTTAATCATGAGTTCTTTTTAAAGGGCTAATTTAGTAACATAATCTTCTTTTCTCTACTGCTTCATATATTCCTTCTCTAAACTGTGATTTAACAAGTCCCTGAGTCTTATCTTTGTAGATTATGACACTATCTCATAAATATTTTGTTAAAACACTGGATCCTGAAAAATATTGCATTGGAATAATTCTATTGCAGTCTTTGTTTTTGCTAAAACCTAATCTCCAATACTGTTGTTAGTCTCTTTGGGGTTGCATTTAAGGGAAGTAGTGTTGAATTGGATGCTTAATTCTAGAGTGGCTAATTAATTTTTCTTTTGGTAGCTGATAAACTTTGGCTTTTGGTCTCTGCAGTCTTTGACATTAATCTTAGTAAACTGTGAAATGAAACTGTGAGCATCTTAAACTGACCCAGTAAATTCAATTTACAGCAGGATATTTTAGAGCATAATGTAGAGAATATTTCTGTTGCAGACTTATCATTAAATAACTGGAGACAGTCCCAACTGGCGACTCCTTTCCTGGAGTCTAATATAATTTCCTGTGAATCTGAATGAATAGGAGTTTGATATTTCAGCTCTTGGTTCTTGCCCTGCTGTAGAAACCATCCTGACTGTAAGCAGATCATGTGAAATAAGTGTTCTTTTTGTGTATAACATAAGCTGCTTGAGTGCTCCACTCCCTTTAAGTCCTGGGGCTAAGCATTAAAGGGAAGTTCCATTTCCAGCCAAATGGTACAGTGCACAACTACTGAGCCATGGGTGACCCTGGCTTCCCAGGGGTTAACAGGAACAATTTTCAATGCCTGATTGAGATCCGGTTTATATAAATACACTTTTTTTTCAGGAACTCTGTACTCAAAATATTGAAGGAGAAGATTCACTACATAGGCATGCAATGTGCTTGTTGCTTTGTTTACAGTTGTGGCAAGTATACTTGTTCGGTTGAAATTATAAGGTAACATTTAGTGCAAGAGCAAAATATTTTCACTGCATTATATAACTGTTTTCCTATTCAGGCTACAGACATGTAAACCAATGGAGTTAGCAGTAGTTACACCCAACAAACATAAATAACTTCACTAATGGTGTAAATAAATACAAATCATGGTGTTGTCAGCGCACTCTTCAAAGCTTTAATTCTAGGCTCCTTTTTAGAATCTGTTTCATCGTAGCACTTAAGTACCTGGTTAAAGTTAGGCATGTGGTTAAGTGCTTTGATATGGTCCTTAGTGAGATGGCCTATCATGAAGTCTTCGGCACATTCAGAGAATACAGTACAGAATGTTTGCACGTGGCTAGTGCCCTACCAGATTCACAGCCATGAAAAATACATCATGGACCATGAAATCTGGTCTTTTGGGTGCTTTTACCCTATTCTATACAGGTTTCAGGGAGGAGACCAGTGTTTCTCAAATTGGGGATCCTGACCCAACAGAGAGTTGCTGGGGGGTTGTGGTATTGTCACCCTTACTTCTGCACTGCCTTAGGAACTGGGCAGCCGTAGAGTGACGGCTGTTGGCCAGGCGCCTAGCTATGAAGTCAGCGCCCTGCCAGCAGCAGCACAGATGTAAGGGTGGCAATACCATATCGGGCCATCCTTATTTCTGTGCTGCTGCTGGTGGCTACTCTACCTTCAGAGTTAGGCTCTTGGCCAGCAGCTGCCGCTCTCCAGCTGCCCATCTCTGAAGGCAGCATCGCCGCCAGCAGCAGCAGCACAGAAGTAAGGGTAGCAGTACCGCAACCCCTTCCCCCCCCCCAAAGGAAAACCCCACTCTTTTTGGGGACAGGACCTCTACAATTACAACACAGTGACATTTCAGATTTAAATAGCTGAAATTATGACATTCACAATTTTTAAAGTCCTATGACTGTGAAATTTACCAAAACAGACTGAATTTGGTAGGGCTCTACATATGGTGAAATGTATAGTTATTCTGATATACGCCATTTTATATTAAAGGGACATGTTTTTGTTTACTTTTAAAATTCACCAATCTGCGGTGTCTCTTGGTCATCAGTGTGAATTAGCCTGGTTCTAATATAGTTTAATTACGTGTGTGTGTGTGTGTGTGTGTGTGTGTGTGTGTGTGTGTGTGTGTGAGCTTCTGCCCTAATTTGCAAATGAATGGTTGGTGTATCTGAACCATTTCTAACTATATAACGTACAAAATGTAAGGTGAGTGTATATATATTGCTTTTATCATCTGATATGGCAATTATGTTCCAGTGTGTTTAGTCCAGCATGCACTCTGACAGTGGGTGTTATCTGATGCTTTAGGCAGATGTTCAGGAAAACACACTGTGAACAATGTCAGCTCACCCTAGAGGAGACTTCTTCCCAGCCCGCTCTCTCCTCTTTCCCCCACCCCCCAATCAATCTCAGGGTGACTCATTTTCCAGTTGCGTGCAAATCTGTTTAAATTTTAACCTCACTGTCTTGTGGCAATGAGTTCCATAGGTTAATTATGTTACAGTGGGTGTTGGGGGTGGGAGGGAGGTAATAGTTCATTTTATCAGTTAAGTGTTTTCAATTAGCTGAACATCCCCTGACTCTCTAGTAGTATTAGAGGATGAATAGAAGCGGCTATTTAACCTTCTATATTGTTCGTTGTTTTATATCCCTCTATATCATGACTCATCACTGAACTTAAACAGCCAGACTCTATTCTGTGAGCTTCTTCATGCCTTTCATGTTCACTGCTTGTCTCTGAACCCCTTCTATTTCTGCTCCATCATTTCTGAGATGGGGAGACCAGAACTGCGCACAGTATTCCAGGTTGGTCCCAGTTATTTTTGCTTAATCTCTAAGATGACTGACCTATTCAGAACATCAGAGTACAGTAACTCTTCACTTAAAGTCATCCCAGTTAACGTTGTTTCATTGTTAGGTTGCTGATCAGTTAGGGAACATGCTTGTTTAAAGTTGTGTAATGCTCCCTTCTAAGGTTGCCTGTTTTGTCTACTGCTTGCAGGAAAAAAACAGCCCCTTGCAGCTAGCTGGTGGGAGCTTGGAACCAGGGTGGACTGGCAGCCCTGTGTCAGCTCCCCACTCTTCTAAGTTCCCTGTGCAGCAGCTGCCTGCAGTTAGCTGTGTCCCTCCCCTGCCATGTGCTGCTCCTGCCCTCTGCCTTGGAGCTGCTCCCGGAGACTCCTGCTTGCTGGGCGGGAGGGAAGGAAGAGGGGGGCTAATGTCAGATGTCCCCCCCCCCCACTCCTGCACCCCGCTTACCCCATCTTCCATAGAGCAGGGGGGACAGACCAGGACGGCGGGAGCTTGCAACAGCTGAGTCTCAGCAAGCTGATCTAATTAACAAGGCTGTGTACTTAAGGGAAATGGGCATATCTCCTTCCATTCCTGCTGCCTTGAGAGAGAGAGAGAGAGAGAGAGAGAGAGTTAACGCTTGAAGGCTCAGCCAATTGCTAGTTAATCATTTAGCAATAAGGGAAATATCCCCCCCTCTGACTCTTCCACCTCAACCAAGCTTCACAATCATCATCACGGTGTACCAGTATTAAATTTTGTTTAAAACATACACTCTGTGTGTGTGTGTGTGTGTGTATGTATGTATGTATGTAAGTATGTATGTATAGGGAGAGACAGACAGACAAAAAACATGTCCCCGGATGCTAACCCCCTCATTTACATTAATTCTTATGGGGCAATTGGATTCGCTTAACATCGTTTCCCTTAAAGTCACATTGTTCAGGAACAGAACTACACCATTAAGTGAGGAGGTGCTGTGTGTTTACTGTTACTCTACAGATTTTGTCATTCCATGTTTACAGCCTCACCAGTTTTCACATCAGGGTTTAATAGTTCTGATAGGCAGAAATAGGAGTGCTATGTATTGTTTCTCTTCACACATTATCAAAGGATTAATGAGAAACCAGCAGAGAATTGGCCAAAGAAGCAGAACTTTGAAGAGGAGCCTCTCCTGTCTCAGAATATTTTTTAAGTCTTAAAGTTTTTTAATAATTGACAACCTGGAGTTTTCTCTCAGCGTGTGGCAAAGTGGTGCATTAATTGTTTGACTTGGGGTTTATGAGGACGAGGACTGAGCTATAACATTTAAACAAAATGCCAGAAATGGCATGTGGACCAATGGATAACATGAAACTGAAATTTTTAGTGAATGCTATGCTATATCACTGGGGACTGTTTAAATTGCCTGCTGTGGGTTCTTTTCCCTCAGTAACCAAACGCAGCAAACTAATTATGAAGCAAACCCTGTGGATGAAATTTGGTCTCTTCTTAAAGTGCAGTGTTACTGAGATTTATAGGTAGCTACTGACCCATCCATCTGTTGGTAGTAATTGTATATCCCTTTTTGAGACCTCTTACCCAACACTAAATTCATAATTACAGCTCAGTTATCAGGTTTCTTAGTAGTATCTGTTGTCAAGGAGACAAATGAGGCCTATTGAACTAATAGAAATTGTACTTTAGAAGGAACTGGCACATACTTGTAGTTCTAGAAGTGAGTGATTTGATTCATTTAGGTTTTTCAGATGTTAGCTGCAGCAATTATATTTATTTTTATAGATTAACTTTTGTACTTTCATGTGGATGTTTAAAATACATTGTTCACACGTGGTGTTTGTTGTATTTACTGATGGGGAATGCTTCATGGGAACTTGCTAATAGTGGTTCGATGGTAGACACACGTGATGGTGATTGCATTGGTACAGAATTGGGTGTGCAAAGAGGTTATATTTGCAAACCAAATAACATTCTAAGAGGTTAAAAAAAAATGAAGATGCAGTCCCAGGTGAGTAGTGCACAGTCTGTATTGCCACGTAGTAATATCCAACTGTTGTGGGATTCTCACTTGTGTGTGGCATAGTAGGAACAGGCATTGCTGTGATGGGGCAGCCTTTCTCATCCTTTACAGAGGTAGCAGAAGTGTGTGTGTGTGTGTGTCTGTGCGCGCGCATTCCCATGTATGTTTGGGTAACCTGAGAAGTGCAAAAGCTTATTTTAAATTAACATGCACTTCTGTAATGTCTCTTACACACATTGTTCTTAATGCTTTTCACAAACAACATCCCCAGGAAGTAAGGTATCCATCTCCATTTTACACATGGGTACACTGAGATACCATGAGGGGAAAGGACTGGTCCAAAGTGTGTCAGCAAGTCCTGCTGTAGAACTGGGAACAGAATGTTGGCGTTCTGGCTCTGTCATCTGTGGCAAACACCGATACACCATATTTACCCCCTCTTGAATCTGATGCATTAATTTTGGTTTCTTCATTTTATGTCACTATTAAGGGGATGTGTTCAATCTTTTACAAGGAACATAGCTCCAAGAGCAGCATTTGTGCTGCTCGTACCCCAAGCAGGAGAAGATTATGATGAGTCTACTTAAATTAGAGGTGACAAATTATTGATAATTAGCATTTGTCTTTTGTTTTACTAGGGCAAAATGTGAATTTATAAAAGCTGATTTTGCTTTATCTTTGGCCTCAGGAATTCTCAAGCAGTTGTACTTATTCTTAATTGCTCGTTTTATGGGTGAAAATTAGGTTGTAATGTAGGCTGTATTGTGGGGAGAATATAGTAGAAATGTTGTGATGGTTGAACACCAAGTGAAAAATTGGTAGAGGATTGCCTAATACTTTGCAAATTCCAATTTTTATTAAGTTTAACAATGCAAGCATTTCATAGCATTCTACAACTAAATATAGTAATGAAATTTTATCTGAAGTCAGGAACATTATCCAGATATGACTTGATGTGTGTAGGATACTGCACATCAACTTAGTGGTACAGATTGTGTTAAATGGGCCAGAAATAATCTTCAGGAAAGAAAATCGCTTTCTATTCTTCTTGGCACAAAGTGTTTGTCACAGATACGCATTCTTATCCACATCTTGTTAGTGAAATCATTGTACTTTTTCATTACGAGTTTTATGCAAATATGCTGGCTTTCCTTGATTAGGTTTACATGAATAAGCTGCAATTATATACCGAGGTGATATTAATGTGTGATAATTAAATGTGTAATTAATATGTGTAATTACGATCTGAAAGGTGCATTGTAGTCCCTGTGCACTGTGTTGATTTATGGCATAAGTATTGCCCACGCAGGGAGATAGTTCTAGTTTTATGCTTAACACTTCTTCCTATAAATCTTCAACCACTTGTAGGGAGAGAACACATTCTTTTATTTAAGTACAGGGAGTCTTTATAGCCATGGGGGATGCAGGATTGCATTTAGATGTCCTTTTGGTGTTTCCTGGTTAAGCATTTGTTTCATAAGCAGCCGCAGATATTTGGAGGAGGAAAGGAATACAATTAGTGTTTTGAGGAGGCCACCGAATGTGTAGTCACAGAGTTAGAACTCTGCTTTTCAGAACGAGAGTTCGTAGGATGGATGTCAGAATCATTCTGTGGTGAGTCAGAAACATTCTTGTTTAGCATCACTTAGGATAGATTTTGCATTCAGTCCATGGGCGATCCTAGTCACTCTTCCTCTTCAGTCTCTCCCACTTCATGTAGTGGGGATCTGGCTATGAATAGAGGTTCGTTCCTTATCCATCTCTTTGTACAAAAAGCCAGCTGCAAAGGGCAAACTTAAGATCTCATGCCCCCAGCTGGTTTGCCATAGAGCTGGCTCCGTTTGCATCTGGACTCGTGCAAAGTGTTGGAACATTTTTGTGGTCTGGGTTACATTGTAATCATAAACTGAGATGTAGGCACCATCAGTAACAATATGGCTCATGATGCCCCACGTTTGACAGCTCTGTTGTGGCCTCCGGTGGCGTCTACAGTTCGTGTTTCAGCCCTGTTTGGTTCCATTTGAAGTCGTGACTTGTGCTCAGTGAACTTAATAGAGCCAAATCATTGGCAAAGGCCAATGTAACATCACTTAAATGTCTGATACATTCTCTGTTGAGGACTATATCTTTTCCTGGTGGGAGGACACACTCAGTGCATGAACAAGTTATTTTAACCTTTAATTCCTGACTTGTGTTTAACTTATTAGAGTTATTTTACCAGACTTTCAAGAAGATTTCATATGTACAACTTTATATAGATAAGAGCAAAGGACATGGAATTTATAAGAGTTTTTTAAGGTTTTTCATGTACTTCATTTTGTATAGGTAGATACTGAGTTGTAATCAGGGAATTTCATGATTGTAGAAGTTTTCAAATTCCATCACTAGATGGGTCACCTAGAACTTTCTTAACTGTTGTTCTGTCAGTTGAAAGCTGTTGTGGTGCCTGTTCTTCCTTCATCACTTTCTCAAAATGTGTCGTAACTACCTGATATGCCAACTTATAAGAACTGGGGTGTGTCATACTTGTGGATGCATATAGACTGGATCCATTTCATGCAATGCTATTCCGCCCTGTCACTACAGGGGTAACTTCTCTTTCAAGTACAATAGAACCTCAGAGTTACGAACACCTCGGGAATGGAGGTTGTTTGTAACATTGAACGAAACGTTATGGTGGTTCTTTCAAAGGTTTACAACTAAACGTTGATTTAATACAGCTTTGAAACTTTACTATGCAGAACACAAATGCTTCTTTTAACCATCTTAATTTAAACAAAATAAACATGGAAACCGTTTCCTTACCTTGTCATTTTTTTTTAAACGCCCCGCCTTCCCCCCCCTTTTTTTGTCCTTAGTAGTTTACCTTTAACACAGCACCGTACTGCATTTGCTTTTGTTTGGTCTCTGTTGCATACGTCCAGTTCCAAATGAGGTGTGTGGTTGACTGGTCAGTTTGTAACGCTTGTGTTCGTAACTCTGAGGTTCTGTTGTAGCTTATTTTCATTGCAGTCGTTGGGGCCATCGTGTTAGCATGCCCAGTCAGAACACTCTTTAAGCACACTTGGAGAAGGATTTCCACATGTCAGGAGGCATTGTTAAGGGAATTAAAGAAGCTCCTGAACTCCTCTGACTCCTTTGTACTTGAAAGTGACTGAGGAAAGATGCAGTCTAGTGAGGTTATAATACACTTGGAATCCGTATTGTGAGCCTGGGATGCAGACTAATAATGCTGTGGGTAATTGTAATGTAAGATGGAGAAGCCAGGTTGGAGATTATTTAAATCTGCTTAGACTATCTTACTGCTGTGTAGTCAGTGTTTCTTGTCACGTTTTGGGGAGAGCCCAAGGGCCTAATAACTATCAGCATATAATTTTGATACGAGTGCATATGTATGTATGTTTTCTTGAATAACATGTGGAGGGTTTACTTAAATTGTAATGCAGCATGTTTCCAAGGGGGAATCTCAGAACAGATGTCTTATCTACTATGAATGTATTGGGATCAGTCCATTTTGTGCTTACAGACCCTCCTTCTGTTTGGTGCACTCTGCCCTCTAAAAGCTTCCTGAATTGCTTTTTAAATAAGGCAGCTACTACAGCTGCAACTGTTGGATTGGGCCATCTGCCAGCATGAAATGTATCCTTACATACTGAGAATCTAGGAGCAGACGAAAAGGGAGTGATACTTCACACACATGGAGACCTTGAAAGTGGGGGGGGGGAATATTAAACAGGTTTAATTTAGGACTACTTCAGTTGGGATTAAGGGGTTGGTCATCTTTGGTCCTCAAAGAAAGGGTATTCATCCTTGCTCGCTCCTTGTCCCTCTCTGTCTGATTTATTGAGCAAGCTTGATGCAGTAAGTTGTTGCTTGTCCCTTATCTTTGCAGTGTTCATGTTAGTCAAAGATACACAACATGCATTCTTGAGGAAATGTACACAAGGCCTAAAATGACTTTCAGGGTTTTTCTTCATGTTATTTAGCTGACAGGCATCAAAGTGGATCTTTTCTCCAAAACATTAAACGGTTCTATATTCCCTTCACTTTTAGTGTGTTAAAACACCATGTATAAATATGTATTTAACCTTATTACTGGAAGAGTAAAAATACCTTTCAGTAGCTTAATTCATGTTTGGTGTACAACTTTTGAATGATTGTTTCTGTTTGCAAATGCTGAAGCTACAATGTCCTGTGTAAGCCTTGGTTTGAGAACCAGTTGGATTCATTTAAAGACTTCCTAAATACATTATTCCTTCTCCATTCCTTCTGCCTACTCAGATATATATGACCTTTGGAATATTATTCTCAAAGAAGAAACTTTTGTCTCATAGATCAGGACTTTGGAAATTGCTCTAGTGACTCTTCTATATATCTCCTTTAATTTCTTTTAATGCTTTTTTTACATGTGATTCATAATATTTAGCATTGGAAATTTATTTCTTGTGTCAAAGAACTGGCCACGTTCTCCAGTTTGTAGGAGCAGAAAGTAAACCTTCCCTCCCACCCCCCAAAAAAATAAAATAAAATAAATTATAAAAAAACCCAACCTTTGAGGAGCCTGTCAAAATTTTCCTTTTGGAAAAAAGTCAAAGCAGCAGATGAAGTATTGAGACAGACTCGGATATAGGGAACGCTTGCTGCTTGTCTTGGGAGGGTTTTGAAATTTGTGTTGCTGTTTTTTGCCTGACTCTTTGTAGGGGGAGAAGGGGATCAGTTAGTAGGTATGGCCTAATTACACTTCTGTCTCGATATAACGGTGTCCTCTGGAGCCAAAAAATCTTACTGCATTATAGGTGAAACCGCGTTATATCAAACTTGATTTGATCCGCCGGAGCTCACAGCCCCGCCCCCCGGAGCACTGCTTTACCGCATTATATCCAAATTAATGTTATATCAGGTGGCTTTATATTGGGGTAGAGGTATACTTAACTTTCTGAGGGTAGTGAAGAACTGTGGGGCAATGGTCTGTGGCAGTATGATGTGGTAAGGCTTGTTGCTTGATTTTGGTTTTTCACAGTGTCATTTGCTGAAGTGTTTCATTTGTTGCAATCTTAGGTCAGTGGCTGGTGCAGTTGAGAACTAGACGGTTGCGTCAGTGCATGGTTTGCAGGAAATGCAGGCACTCACTCACTTTCCTTGGTCTGAGTCCCAGAATGTCAACTCTGCTGGGATTCCAAATGTTAGAAGCACAACATGTTAGCTGTAGCTTAGAGAAATGAGTAATTTGTGCCAGTAGAATCATCTGAATTAAAATTGACCCACTTTCTTCAGGCACTGTGAAGTTAATAGTGGGGGCTGTTACCATGTAGCAGTGATTTGAGGGGTGTTTATTCCTCAAATCCCTGTGCTAACGGGTGTGTATGTGGATAAACAACATGCCTCTCTGGAAGTTGCTTCAGTGTTTATTAAGCTCTCACCCTTCTTTTTAAGGACTTACAACTTTGCAGAAAACAAATGTTTGTCTCTGTAACTACAGTAGTTATAGTCCATGCACCATTCCTAACTTAATGGTATGGAGAACCATCTGTTAAAAAGGACATTGAGGTCTGCGTTCCTAAAATGTGCTTTTGCTCCCCATACCATGTCCAACCAGCCACACAATTCTTCCATGAGGCCTTTCCTAGATGACTTAATCAGCGTGTATATTTTTCTCTCTAGGTACGGATCCTGCACTGTTTGACAATTACACCTTTTAGTGTTTCTGTATCTTTGAACTGTGTTTGCTGTTGGATCTAGTTCTATGGGGCAGGGATCTCTGTACAGTGCCAAGAACACTGTTAGTACTCAATAAATAAACTTACACCTCTTCCTCCAGTACTCATATGTGTGACTTGGTATTGGAGGCTGTGGTGTGTAAAAAGAAATGTAACTTTGTTAGACCTTTGGGTGCATTGGATTAACTTAATCGTAAAATTAAAATAGAGTTAGGGCTAAGGCGGCTCTTTAACTGGGTTGTTTGGGGCCTACAGCATAGAAATGAATTTTGGCTTCTATTTATACCTATAGGTTGAAATATATATTTCTGCGGACATAGCTCACCTTGCTGTTCCACTGACATCGGAACAGTAGTGAACTGGTTAAGTTTGTGTGCCTGTGGGTGTTTGTCTCCAAACATTTGAGAAAATATAATGTGGAGCCTTAAGCAATAGAAACAGAATGCCTTGGGGGGGAGGAGAAGGTGCAAGTGACATGGACTGGCGCTGCATGGTTACGTGGAGCTAAAAATAACCTTTCAATCCTCCCATACAAGCTTTTACACTTAACATATTATGCTTGGAGTAATATTTTTCCCGTCTTTCTCTTTTTAGGTAAGTGAACATAATGCTTGGATATACCAATTGTATGGTCGTGTTTTTTGCAACCAGCAGCTGTGAATTCAGAAGGAAATTGTAAGTAGAGCTGACCAGAGGATGATCGTTCTTTTTAGCAGCAATTTCTGAGATTTTCCAAATTTGTTTTTCATTCTGCAGTGATGTGAAAACAAAAGTGTGCATGACACAGACACACTCAGTAGCTGAGTGGCTAGGGTACTGGCCTGGGATGTGGGAGACTCAGTTTCAAATGCATGATTCAGAGTAGTCTTGCATACCATATCACCCCAAAGCAGGCAGAGCAGGGACTTTAACTTGGATTTTCCACATCCCAGGTTCGTACCCTAACCATCCAGATATCGAGTCAGTCTCTCTGCCTCAGACCTGAAACCTTCCCAGTAAACTTTGTGGAGGCCAGTATGTCTTCATGAAACACGTGGGCGAAAATGTTCTGACCAGCTCTGAGATGCTTGCCAACTGACAGATGCTCCCGTCGCACATCTAGCAATAGAATGCATGAGGTGCAATGTACCTGTAAAAACAATTACAGTGTGGTCAGTCTGGCGCTACTCTAAGGCTCTGACTCTGTTTCTCAGACCTGTGTGGGTTAAGTGACCTCTTTGGCTGTGCAATTACCCTTCCTGCCATCTGAGATATGGCACTGAATGGCTCTGGAGGGAGGTGGCTAGTCACTATCAGAAAAAATACTCAGTAGGAAGCAGAGTCTGAGTTCGGTGAGGTTCTCTGGGCTGAGTGGGAAATGAAGAGCAGACTTGATTCTTTCTTTCTTTCTTAGTCCAAATGCCCTTTGCAGTCAGGGATTTAGTGTGTCTCCAGATATTTTTGAGATCCTTGTCCTCTAGTCAACATTTTTTAATAGATTCCTCATGGCAGGAATGTGCTTCTGTTTAATTTTGAATGAGGGGGTGGGGGGAGGAAATGTTCTTTCATGCTTAATTTAAAATTAAATTCAGAAGTGTTTGGAGAAAATAAACACGATCCCCCTCAGATCAAATTCTCTGAATACGTTTTGCCATCTGTTCCATTTTATCCAGTGAGCAAGTAGATCTAGTAGATGGAGTTACACACTGGGCAGTTTTAGTGGCAGCAGATGTGCAGGGGAGGGATCTTAGACTGAATCAGGAGAACTTCAGGCATCAATGGCTGATTTCTTTCCATACTGGAGACTGTTGCTTTTTGCAGTGAAGATGTGACCTCGCCTGTTCTCACTGAAGTCAAGTCAGTGGAGAAACTCTGATTATGTCGATGTGGGGTCAGAGTCCATTTTCCTAAAATATATGGCTGACAAGCACTCACTAGAAATAAACAGGGTTAAGGAAAGAGATGGCAACTGAATGCACAACATGTGATTAGCATCCTTCTCTAGTTGGTTGTTTCAGTGCATCACCTGAAATTATTTAAAAACTTTACTTTTTAATTGGTGCCTATTCATGACCAGCTGTCTAATTTAGATGGCAAATGCCTCCCCTTCACTAATGTTATAAGAAAATTGCATGAGAGTGCTGAAACCTCATGATGGGGTGATCGGTGAAAAAACGTTGACGAGTTCGGCTATGAATCCAATTCAATAACATATTTCCTGATAATTTGAGGAAGTCTTACTCGTGTGGCTTGTTATACAGACAGCCCTCCTGGGCAAATATAATCTGTTGTGATGGAGACATCTGCCATGAGGAAGGCAAAGAATGGTGGGGTGGGGTTCTGACAGGGCCCAATCCTGTGAAGTCTGAGCATCTCTTGTAAGGTGCTGACTTTGCTGGAAGTTGAAGAAGTCTCAATACTGTTCAGCTCTAGCCCTTACAGCGCACATTGGGCTTGTTGGCGTAGCCCCGCAGTGTGGCCTGCAGTGGCGAGAATGGTAGCCCGCACTGAAGTGTCGAGCTGTAACCACCCCCGTGTCGACCCAGCCAGTGCGAACTAAAAGGCACCTGCTTCGCATTAACATAGGCCTGTGTGATTCAGGACTGCTTGAACCCAAGCTTGGTACCTTTTTGATTGATTGAGCGAGTATAGGCCATTACCACACAAGGCCCCAGTGTGTGCTACAACTCACAGGCCTATAGTCTGCACACAAGCCCATTGATTCATTCCATCGTTAGCAGGGAGCAGTCTGGCTACTGTTGTTTGTGATTCTATGCTAATGATCTCAGCTGGGCAGACTCGTCCAAACGTGCGTCCCTTCACGCCAAGGGGGCAATGAAACCTCTGGGACGAATGAAGGATTTTATAAGGTGAGTGTGAAGGACGGAAACAACCATCTGACTAATACTAAGCTGTGTTCTTAGCTGAGTGGTTGTCGGCACCAGGCTATGGACAGAAGCCCTGTGACCTGAAGTAGCTGCATTCCTCCGCCATGTGGAATTGTGGCCTGCTGAAGCACAGACTGCCTTTCTCAGCAGTTTATCCAGAGAAATACAGATGCTTGCTTTGCCAGGGGTTACGCACTTGCTGTGCTTGCAAGAAGCCATTATACAGAGTGGACTGTTAATGAGTAGAAAGAAAAAATGGGAATAGGAACCAGATAAATGATCGTTTCAAGTAGGAGTATTTAGTCAAAAATACTTGTGTAATGTGTTAGAATCCCATTTTCCAGCAATAACGCACTCAGTGTTGTATTCAAACACTGAGATAAATGCATCAATCTAAATTCATGATTTTGGTTTTCATATTGCTGCTAATTATTGAACACAACTAGCTTAGTCATAATTTCTTTTCTCCTTCTGCTTGATAGCTATAATCCTGTATTTGTGCTGCTGTCATTCCCATGGTAACAGATTAATGTCTGAAGGAAAAGATTATTAAATACAGAATAGTACATTAAAATAATGTTAAGGTTCTGACTTCCACATAGGGGCAACCGTTTAAAAAAAAGTATACAAAAAGCAATTTACTTTGTCAGTAATGTTCTGTATTCCCACAGCTATTACTGAAGAGGTTTGTATGAATAAACAGCCTTTTCTCACAACCCATTTTTTCCTTCTGCTTTGCAGAGAAATCCTAATCTTGTGTTTGTCGTCAGTCTGTTACCGTGGAAACTTTTCCACAAATGTATCATGACCTCATGGCAGCGTGGAGAAGAGAGAAAAACATGGGTTCAAAGGAAATAATAAAGAAGACTTAAAAAAGAAAACAAAACAAAAAAAGAAAGCAAACCCTCAAATCTTACCAAATGTAGCACAAAGTACAAAGGACAAAGTACATAAAAGTTAATTAGATTTAGGATATTTTATATAAATCGATATGTTATAAACAAAATTCCTTTTAGTTCCCTTTCTGTTGTGAAAGTTTTTGCAAATCAACAAAAGTGGCAAAATTCAGAGTTAAAACTGTGATGTCAGTCTGACACATTGTTGGATCCCTGATGTGATTTGATACCCTGCGTTGCAACAATGAGGCATAACAGGATTTGGTCAAATGGAATGTGAGAACAGCTTCCTCGACTTCCGTGATTTTAATGGCTTGAGGTTGAATTATCATGTTAACTTTTTAGAAAGTGTCAAACCTTCTTTTTTATTAACTCCCCACAATCTATTTCATTTCGGTGAAGTGCACAAATATTCAACAGTTAGACTCATCAGTGAAGCAAAATTGCATGATTCTCTTATACATGAGTAGCACGTGTGATGGATGTGTGAAATCCCGATGCAGCAAAATCAAAGATATATATATTTTTAATACCTGAAAAATCTAAATGAACCAAAACAAGAAAACAAACTGAAATGTATGCAGGATTTGAGTCCCAGAAGACAATGGAGATGTTTGAGTATGTGCCCCAAAAGCACTAGCAAAATCCATATTTCTTGGATTGTTGGGGTAGGGAAAAAGGAACAATTATTAGCTACCTCAGATAGTTCTGTGTAAATGGGTTGCCTATCCTGTGGTGGCTTGTGCTTATTCACAAGCTAAAACTAATCACCAGTCTTGAGTTAGGAGAGAATTTCCACCCACAACATATTGACAGGAAGATGGGCTGTTTTGCCTTCCTCTGGATCACAGACCAGTGAGAAGGTTGCTCTCCCTTTGTGAGAACGGCATGGGATAGGTGGTGGGCTAAGATCTTCCTGGGAGAGAATGGGAAATAGAGGCAGATCTTGATCTTTCTCTCGCACATGGCAGTTGAGCTGCCTTCTCTAGTTCAAGGTACTGGAAGGTTCTGAGTTTGTCTCTGGCAAACAGTTTATTCAGATGTAGTCATTGTAGCTGATCAAGTATGACCGTTTTATAGGTATATTTTTAAACCTCTCCTAAATGCTGCCGTTTTGGAACCAACATGGTATAATTTTGTCTGCTGCTGGTTCTGGATTCCTTCCTCCCCGGCAGCTTTCCTGATGAGAGTATCTCTGTTAAATGTCAGTAATATGGAAATAGTCTGGTGCCAAACGTGACACATTTTTAATGACTCCTTTTGCTGCGGGTTGTCAGTTAAGCTATGATGGTAGCAATGTGGTATTTACTAAATCACTAGGCGTGGCTAACATCTTTTTGGATGAGGCTTCGAGCAAAAGTTGTCTCCTCCAACGCCTCTTGTGTTTAATGAAACTCAAGTCCAAAATAGCAAAGAGAGGACATAGATAAAAAATAAAATTTACAGAAAATGCTGCATCTAAGAGGTTATTCCTTTGCAAATGTCTTTGTCTGCAAATTCTTATAAGCAGTCAGCCACATAATAATATCATTGCCTGCATACATTGCCCTTTGCAGACTTTTTGGTAATGCAATAAACAATTGAATTATATCAGAGGTAGTGACCACTTTAGCAATGCCACATTGAGAAAGTGGTGGAGAGAGCTTCCTGTTAGCTACCACCTGTTTAGTGGCCGAAATCAAACCCTGGCTTTTGACTTTGATTTGTATAGTACATGCTGACACTAGTGTTCGGCCAGCATACATTTTTTCCCCTTAAGGACTGTATAAATGAAATGACATTAAATGGATAGTTTTCCTCTTGCAATAGGTAATGCTAGAGGAGATGAGTAAGTGGCGATTTCTTCGTACCATAAAACAAAGTACCACTGCAATAAAGTCCTGCCTAAAACTTAACCCTGCATTTTTTAATTTACCTTGGTTATTGCTTTTCACTGTCTGTTTTAGTGAACAGAGATTTCCCTCTGGAGCCAGACTTAAAAACAGAGGTTATAAGGAATCAGAGCATCTTGTTTCATGCTTAGCCAAATATATTTGACTTAAAATAATAGGTCTATTTGTTTTTTCTATTATGTTCCACTTTGCAACGTGGATGATGTTAATCTTAGTTTTAGACTGCAGCCTGTAGTAAGTTTACAAGGTAGCATTGTAAAATCATTGTGCTATAGCATTTTTTGCAAAGGATTTTGATGTTATTCCTCCACTGACACATTAACTTGATTGCTAAAGTGTGTTCTAGTTGTTGTAAAATTTTAACTAACATGTGGATGTGCTCACACATTTAAACTACCTTAATTGGTTTATTTTAGAATCGTGAAATGACAAAGATAGCAGAAAAAATATCCTTTGAAAGTAGGGCATCTTTTCTTCTAGTATTTCACCAAGGCTGTGCTATTTTATATGTGCAGTCTTTATCTTCTGGGTAATTTATGACTGAGTTCACCTAAATTCTATATTTGGCTGATATATTGAAAAGTCCATTTACTATCAGTGACTTTGTGTTATATTAAAAGAAGCAGATTTATAGGGAGGAGAGTGCTAGCATCGTGCATGCCCTTTATCTTTACTCCTGTGGCAGATGTGCTCTTAACATGTGTCTGTTTGAACCGGTGCCTTGTTGGTTTTCTGAAATATTAGGATTTAAAACTATAATTCAGCTCTAATTATCACCTCAAGGGAAATGGCCTAAGGGCCTGGGGTTGCTGTTAAATTAAAACATTGAGGTGTATTTCTTTGTTTAGTTTGTTCCCATTGTTAATCTTCGTTAAACTTTTATAGCTGAAATGAGAGAGAGAAATGAAATCTGATCAGGAAAGCAGTGATTCTTCCTATACTTTTATCTTTTTATTTTTCACTTGTCCAAGAATGTGCAAAGGTGATGGTTGCTTTAAAACAATCATTCAATCACTTCTTTTGTAAAGATAAAATCATAAGATGATGCAGTTCATATAATGGTTTCAGAATGGGAAGTGTTTTAACAATCTGATTTAAACTGAATTAAATTCCTGAGGTGTATTGACTGGTAGCCAAATGAGCTTTTTGACACAGATAAAATGAAGATGAACCACTGAGAAAAGATCTGCTGGCCAGACTACTAAAAATCTCATTTGGATGATGATGATTGTTGAAATATCTGCCCGTTCCACAAACTGACCTCCCCACCAGTAAAATAGTGATCATTCTTTCCTCAGTAAAATTATTGAGGTTGTAACAAGTTCATCTCTTAGCACCAGGAGGTGGATTGGAGCTCTGCATTTTGGGGATGAAAAATATGTTGGTGCTGGGATTATTAGGTGGAGGGCAGAGCAGATGACGGAGCATAAATCAATGCATGTTGCGTTCCTTTGGAGAAAATCTGAGTCTGCTAGGACAAATGAATTTCAGGTAAGTATCCTTGGAACAAAGGATTGAAAGAGGCATTGTGACTTGCAAGGGAGGTAATGAAAGTCTGACATCGACCCTTGGGATTATTTTGACAATAGATCACCTCCCATGTATTATCCCTTTTTACATGCATTTGTTTAAAAAACCACTTCTGTACTAGGAACACGGAAGTGAGGAATGGGAGGAGAGGGAGGGTGTGTGTATGAACTGAAGCTTGGCTCTTTGCACACCATCTAGAACTCTATTAAGGACACAGGAAACTGTTTAAGCCATCATGGAGGATTTGTGATAGGCTGTGGGTGGGAGGCAGAAAAAGACAAGTTGGATTTATTTGCAACTTTGTGTATGAGAGAGAGCAAGAATCTGATCTGACCTACTACACCGAGTTGTTGAATTGTGATTTGCTTTAAAACAGGATAAACAAGAGCTGACAGCTTTATGTATAAAACAGGCTTTTTAAAGTTTAAATTCACCCAGATTTGTTTTCAGTCTGGATTCTTAAACACACTAATGCCAGTGGATAGTTCATATTAAATAAATGCAGCTATGACTCATACTCATATTGCAAGTATAGTTTTAAAAATGGGTCTAAACGATACTTGCACATATGGGGTCCAAATGATTTTTGACATCTGAGGCTATATTTTACCATTTGATGTAGTGGAATAATTCTTGAATGCTTCATTCGTCTTTCAGGACTGATGTTGAAACTCTTGGTGTTTCTGAATGAGAGATGTTTCAGCATGCACCACTTAACTCTGAGAGTCCTTTGTAATCGTTTGCTGATAAAGAATATGAATGCAATAAAGAAATGGTGAAAAATAGCTCGCAGTAAAAGTAGTGTCCTCTTGAAAAGGAACAAGAACAAAATGGAAAATTTCTTTATTTTTGTTCATTCATTTTGTTGAATCCTCTAAATTGTATGTCTAATTGGGCTCAATTATTACAGTCTGGTGCAGATAGGTTAATAGTTTCTAGACAGTGATGTACATTGATTTCTTTTCACAGGCTTTGAGACAATTGTCAATTCATAAAGCATGGCTGTAACTTTGGGTGGTTGTCAGTTGTGTTGTTTTTTGCATTCCTGCTTCTGTACTATTGGCAGTCCTTAAATTGATTCAGTTTGAAATCTGAATGAGAAATTAGTGTGTTCCTATATGAACACGTCTCAGCTAAATTATTAAATGAAGTGTTTGACTTTGCCATCTGAATTAAACTGGCAGAAGAATTTTAGTTAACTATTTCATTGGCTGAGAAGGAGTTGGAAGATATAACCAAAGTTGTTAAAAATTGACTAGATAAACGTTTTTGTCTGTGCAATACTGTGGGAGGAGTATGAGGATGGGCTTTTAAAGGACTAGATGAGGGGAAGGGGACCACAACTTATTCCCACTAATAAAAGTTAATTTTTATCTTTGTTCTCCAGTTATTTGAATAACCAGCTATTTGGTACAGACCACTGGTAGCTTCTAATACTTGACACCATTTGTGCAGCAGAATGAACTGTATATCTACCCAGTGTCACTTTGTAGTAACAAAAAAAATCATTCAGGTCACCCTCATCCAGAGAGTCTCCTAACAAGACTCTTTAAGGCTGAGCTTTCTGAGGGAGCTTTTGTCACAATGAGGGAGGTGACAAAATGGGCTGCCTGACAGCGAAATGTCTCTTCATCTTGCTCTGTTTGGTTTGTCCTTTCCACAGCCATGGTAGGTACATGGATCTCTAAAGCTATGAGCCATACCACTAGATGCCAGGTATATTTTTAAATATGGTCCAAATTCCAATTTGAGGCTTAATTTTTTTTCAATCGAGAGAGCGAGATGGAGTCAAATGACACACATGCAGGAATTCATAAACGTGCGTGTGCGTGTGTGCACATATTTATGCAGTGTAAAAAGTCTTGAGTTGTGTGGAGGGATGGTAGAAACAGTCAAACATGTCCCAACCTGAATTGTGTGCCCAATGTAATCCTGTATAATGGTAATAGGAACTGGTTAGGAAATACTTCAGTACTTGTGTACCTTTGTAATGAGTTTGTGTAGTGTTAAAATATGTTCAAATCACTTTCTAGACATTGGCACTCTTGGCAGCATCCTTGTGAGGGCTGATACCCTATTTTTACAAATCAACACAGTTGTTGAGACTGAGGGACAATGAGGTGATGGGATTTGCCTATAGCTGTGCACTGAGCCAGTGGCAGACTTGGGGTTAGAATTCAGGAATCTGTCTCCCAGCCTTCCCTTTGTTCCTCCAGACCATGGTGCTGCTCATGGGCTCTCTTGTTCAGGATCTGTGATTAGCGGGTGTAACCATCATCATCTGCTTTCCCCCACAAAATACTGCTACGCAGTGTGCTAGCTGTTAGGTTTGATACAGTTATATTTAACTGTAGTTCAGTTACGCCCAGCAGTCCCGTCCATGTTGAATTTTGCTCATAACCAGTGCTTTCACAGCACTGGCTCTGGTAACTATTTAGTTTTAAAAATATACATATGTGCTACTGGTTACATAATCAACCCTCACTATTAAGTTTCCAGTGAGACTATAGGATGCTAGCAATTGTCCTGTCATCTAAGTTAGGCCAAGGTTCGACAGCTGCACTGCTGCCATGTATCTGGTAAGTGTTAAGCAAAAACATTTTTCAGTACTCCTTGCACATACCTGGTGATATGTTGGCTACTTCACCTTCTCTGCACTTTGAGATAAAAAGCCAGAGACCAAACTGTTTTTGAGACATCATAATAAAAGCTTCCCTATTTGTAAAGATGGGGAGATTGCGGCATAGATAAGTGACTTGCTTAAGGTTACAGAGGAAGTCTGTAGCAGAGCTGGACATAGGACGTAAGGCTTCGTCAAGACATATTAGAAACAGTACATCCAACACAGCAAATGTGGAGATGGCATTTTCTCTTGACTGTAGTTTTGTATATAATCTTAATACACACTATGCAGGTACGCGGTTAGTATTATCCAGTGATTCCGTCGAAAGTCCCCAAATGTAAAGTACCAGAGGACATTAATTACAAAAGAGAATGCTTCACAATCATCTTCTGAGGACCAGACAAAATGGATCGTAAGTTTTGTTTGCAAAATATTATGTAGTTTGATGAAACTTGGAGAGTTGTACGTATAACGAAATATATATATAAATATAATATACTGTTGAACCCTGTTATGTCGCCGGCCTAGGGGTTTGCCAAAAATAGTCCAGATAACCGATGATCGAGATAAACCCCTATCCACCCCCCCACCCCTGAACTCCCCTGCCCTCTCTCCAACACCCCCTCCCTGCCCCCTTACCGCGGTGCCTGCACGTGGCTGGATCCGGCGAAGCGGGACGGGGAAGCGGGGCCGGGCGGCCGTGGACGGGGACCCGGAGCCGGGCAGCCAAAGAAGCGGGACCCGGTAAGCGGGGCCGGGCGGCAGGCGAAGCGGGACCGGGTAAGCGGGGCCGGGCGGCAGGCGAAGCGGGGACCGGGTAAGCGGGGCCGGGCGGCAGGCGAAGCGGGGACCGGGTAAGCGGGGCCGGCCGGCCGGGCGGGCGGCGAAGCGGGGACCGGCGAAGCGGGGCCAGGCGGGCGGGCGGGCGGGGACCGGGTACGCGGGGCCGGGCGGGCGGGCGGCGAAGCGGGGACCGGCGAAGCGGGGCCGGGTGGACGGGCGGGCAGCGAAGCGGGGACCGGCGAAGCGGGGCCGGGTGGACGGGCGGGCGGCGAAGCGGGGACCGGCGAAGCGGGGCCGGGTGGACGGGCGGGCGGCGAAGCGGGGACCGGCTAAGCGGGGCCGGGCTGGCGGGCGGCGAAGCGGGTATGCGGGGCCGGGCGGGCGGAGACCGGGTATGCGGGGCCGGGCGGGCGGAGACGGGGTATGCGGGGCCGGGCGGGCGGGCGGCGAAGCGGGGCCGGGCGGACGGGCGGGCGGCGAAGCGGGGACCGGGGAAGCGGGGCCGGGCGGGCGGGTACGCGGGGAACCGCGCGGCTGGGGAGCCGGGGCTAGGGCAGGAGTCGCGTGGCCGGGGAGGGATGCGGCAGGAGCCGGGCAGGGCCGCCGCCGGAGTTAAAGTCGAACCCATTTATCTCGACCTCGGTTAGTGGCAAAAGCTCTTCTGTGCTCGAGATATTAGGGTTCGGCGAGATTAAAGAATCGACATAACCGATGAGAAACCGATAAGACAAAGAGGGAGTTTGGCGGTTCCACTACTAAAACGTCGACTTAATAGGGTTGGCAAGTTAACCGAGGTCGAGATAAATGGGTTCGACTGTATTGAAGTTGAAGTTTGGGCTTACAAAGCAGAGCTTGCTTGCTTGAACTTTGGCTGCTTTTATTTCGAAGGAGTTTGATGTTTGCCATGCAGATAGGAGTTGATTAACTTAATTTCCTAGTGCAATATTATTCCCTCATTGAGGAAAAGTGTGTGCCTTCTAGCACTGGCTGTTAATAAGAGCTACAATTTGGTTGTTGCACTGGGTTATCTTGCCTTGTCTTCATATCAAAAGCTTGCTACTGAATTCCCGCAGCAAATCTTTATACTTACTAAATTCTGCACACCAAAACATTCCTTGGGAGTTGCTGGAAACTTTTTGGTTCTTGAAATACTGACTTTCAGAGAACTCTTTTGGTAGGTACTTTCATCTGCAACATAAAGAAACTTCACAATGTGTATTTACTTTTTAAATTGGATAAACCACTTCAGACTCCGTTAATGATCCTCTGCTGAAGAATCTTCATTATACCAAAAACTGCTGATGCGTTGGACTGACTGAGTTGAGGTAGAAGTGAGGGTGGGGAGAGGTGGTGTGTGTGTGTTATAGACTTTAAGGTCAGAAGTGACCATTATGATCATTTAGTCTGACCTCCTGCAGAATGCAGACCACAGAATCTCACCCATCCACTCCTGTAACAAACCCCTAACCTATGTCTGAGTTATTGAATTCCTCAAATTGTGGTTTGAAGACCTCCAGCAAGTGACCCGTGCCCCATGCTGCAGAGGAAGGCGAAAAACCTCCAGGGCCTCTGCCAATCTGCCCTGGAGGAAAATTCCTTCCCGACCCCAAATATGGCGATCAGTTAAACCCTGAGCATGTGGGCAAGACTCACCAGCCAGCACCCAGGAAAGAATTCTCTGTAGTAACTCAGATCCCAACCCATCTAACATCCCATCACAGACCATTGGGCATATTTACCTGCTAATAATCAAAGATCAATTAATTGCCAAAATTAGGCTATCCCATCATACCATCCCCTCCATAAACTTATCAAGCTTAGTCTTGAAGCCAGATATGTCCTTTGCCCCCACTACTCCCCTTGGAAGGCTGTTCCAGAACTTCACTCCTCTACTGGTTAAAAACCTTTGTCTAATTTCAAGTCCACAACTTGAAATTCCTGAAAACCCTATCTGAAACTGTGTTGGGGGGTCTGTTAGGCAGGGATACATGAACATGCTTAACACATGGCAGCTCATTTCACCCTAACAACCTTTAATTGTTTTATACCGTAATAGTATGTATAATAGCTAGCTTGGTAAGAGAAGCTAAAATGAGTATGAATGTGGGTTTTCTGTAAGGTTCCAGAGTGCAATAATAGAATTTAAGCTCTTCTGTTCCAAGAAGGTGAGCTATCCATCAAAAGCACAATCTTGGATTTGGGTCTTCTATTTAGATTAGGCATGTTAAGAAAGATGGATGGTAAATGTCTTTCAACCACACTGTCCCCAAAACACAAAATGAAATCTAAAGACTCTCAAAGAAGGTTTCAATTACGTTAGCAAATAGCTTGAACAAGAATTGGGTAAGAGAAGGTCATGGGGCAATGGAGTGCCAGTTGAGGATTTATATAGCTTAAAATGAAAACATTATTTTCATTAACCCTCCCCTACACATATAACATTCCATGCAAGTTATTTTTCGGACCAGAGATTTGCAGAGATTCGTCATACTTGATGCAGAAAGACCTTTGGACTAATATGAATTGCATGGCATTTCAGCATGCACATAAATATGTATTATTCATTACTGCATAATGCGTGGATCTTTTTCGTTAATACTCCTGAGCTCTGCCTGGAGTCTTTCATTGTTTGTTGTACTGACTTGCTCTGAAAATGAAGCAGCAAGCAGACTGGATTGCAAGAATATGTTTTGCAATGCTGCCGCTTAAAATCCCCCCCCCCCATGCAATGGGTGAATTTTTTTTTTGTTAATTGTTTTGTTCTGATTACGTTCATTCTATACCACTGAGACACTGATAACTGAAAAATAGGAGCTACTGGAAATTAGAAATGAAGCTACTTAATACTTACCATAATTGATAGATGGTTGGGGAAATTTTGGTGTCCAATAACTTAAACACATTGGAGAAAAACATGGTTGGTAACAGCTGCCTAGCTCTTGAAGATTTGAAATTTACTATATGCTCAAGGGCCATGCGCTTCCAAGAAGCACTGTTAATTTGAATAAAATGGGAGAGGTGGGTACACCACACATTCAGAAAGCACCAAAGAAGATGAGCCTAATTGTATTGTCCATATTTAATTGTCTTCAGGCTTAAAGTTTTACAGGCATTTCAGACTGCTTTATTTCTTTATGTATATGCTTGACTATTCAGGTGTGTGTGTGTGTGTGTGTAGCCACATTAATATAACAAAAATGATGATGACAAAGTGATTTGGAATCCAGATAGCACTGCCACTGTCTCCTTTAATAGGAATTTTGCATCCTTGAGGCAACATATTTGGTTACTTAGACCAAAGAGAGATGTTTTTGTGATTCTTCAGGCATCCCCACAGGACTGACCTGGGTAGAAGATGGAAAGCATAATCTGGGTAAATTCCTCTTGGTGAAAGATCCTGTCGAGGCTTGTGGACCCTGGTCTTAAACACTGAGAGGAGAACCTACTGTGTATAGGAAATTCTTGCTTGAAGTCCCCTTCAACCCGAATGTCATCATTTACCTTCATACACTTTTATTTTATAAAGAAAAGCACTAATTATCAAAAGGGGGGGGGAAATCACTTCTTGTTAATATCTAACAATAGCCGGTCTCTTCATTAAAAAATGTACATATTATTTACAGCTAAAGCAAGAGTAGGTGGTGTGTGCTTTGAAATGTGATAATAGTATTCTAGCGTCACAAGGCTAGGCTTGTGCTCATAAAGCTTCCAAGGAAATCAATGATGTACTGACAGCTGGAATTAATGTCAACATGACAGTGATTCTATAGTATACTGAAGGTGTTTTTTATTTTTCCTTTTAGTTAATACAGGAGCCTAATTAGCCATTAACATGCTCTCACCTTGCATGGTCCTAACCACAGAAGCATGTCTTATTGTATTCTAGAGACTGTCATTGCTAGTTATCTTTTCACTTAATCTATTTTATGTATTTTGCACTAAAGTTTGCCCTTTTGAAAATCCCTGCTTCTGATCTGTATTTTTCCTTAGTTATAGGATCCATTTCAAAATATATTTTGACTACTGTTATCTTATCCAGTACTGTGCTAAGATGAATTACATTATAGTGCAGGTCCACTAATAAATCAGGAATTGAAATAATTAATTAGAAAATAGCATACTGTGCTGCAGGGCTGTGGCAAGATTAAAAAAGGGCAAAAATTACAAAAGATAGTCTTAAGCCCTTGCTGTTGCATTTACTCTGTTACCTTACAAAGATGGTGAAGTTGTTTCATAATAAAATGTGTGTGTGGGAGGAGGAGTATTACATTTCTACCCTCTGTAAAACTGTCACTTAACACTTGTATGACAAGAATGTTGTGAAAATTGGTAAAATGCTTTGAGAGCATCAGACGAAAGTTGGTAGAGAAGTGCAAAATAGTACTGAGTTCCTATATCAGAATATCTGCCCTGAATTTTATTTAAATTGGTGAAGTCTGTTCACTGTTCTCTATCTACTTTTTGAAAAGACTAACCAGAAGAGCAGGAAAGCATGAATTAAAAGTGTTTGCAGTGTTCAAGGTTTGGAACAAGAAGCTAAGAGTTCATACTTTCTGCTACGTTTGCCTGCTACTAGTATGAACTCGGTAGTGTTTTGCACTTCTCTACTACCCTTTATCAGGTGCTCTCAAAGCATTTTAATGTTCACACCATTCTTGTGATGGAGGTAAGTTTTTAAGTACCAGTTTTACAGAGACTACAAATGTCTTTTACACACAGCATCTTGAGTATTAAAAGATGGCTATAAAATTACTTGTTTCACAAGCCAAGATGATGAACCTACAAAGGTGGAGAATGGCATTCTGGTCCATGTTCTTTCCAGAGGTCGAAGCGTCTTGGTGCAGTGCCAGATTCTCCTTATTCTTCTTCGTGTTCCTGCTAAAGAACTGAAGGGTTCAGTTACCCATTCATGTCCACATACACCAGTACATGAATGTGCACCACTACATTAATGTGCACAGAACATCGGAGTGCTTTAGAAATCATCTCTCTCTAATGAGCATTGCTGTGCCTTGTAGACTAGCCCTAAAGTCCCACTGGATGTCTGTGGCAAAGCAGAAATTGTCTCTAGATCACCAAAATCCTAGTCCAGCTCCCTCACCACAAGACCATCCTTAAAGCTTCTTTTCTGCCTCTGTTGCCGGGATTGTAAAATATCTGGCTTGGGGCTATGTTTAATGGTTTTGTACAGTATGTAAATTGTCGTCAATAACAAGCAAGGGTCTAAAACTTCTAAGTATGTATTCCACTCATGATCTTTATCACTGAAAGACAAGATTTTGAAGATTACAATATTGTAGCAATAAAAATCCATTAGGGTGATACATTGTCATGTCAGTACAAGATTTTAGTTTTGTGCTTTGATTCTCAGGATTTATTATTTTAGTTGTCATTTGGTGTTGCCAGTTCAGTTTGTTAGAGTACTGATTCCTAATGCTCACTTGGCAGGTTCTGTAATCTGGAATATAAGGAACATGTTAAAGTTTAGGGGACCTGCAAGCTACTCTAATTGTAAATCTTTGATTTATTATTCCAAAAGTCCATTGAATGAGTAGTGTGGTACTGTTAGCCAATACATATGTGGTAGGCAAAGGCATAGCATGTTAATATTGTGTTATACCCAGCAAGTAGGCAGTTTTGTTAACTAAATTGTATTGGGAATATAGCTTCAAGGTACACATTCTTGATACATTGAACTGTGTGTTGTGAGAAATAAGCTTCCTAGAAGGATTTATATGGTATTGACTCTTCACTTTCTATATAGTACTTTAGACAATAAATTGGCTGTTTTGGTTATTTGAGCTAAATCGGCTATACCTTTAGCAACATTGTTCAATGTCAGTTGAGCTTCAAATAGGCATTCCAGAGGCTTTTGATTTAAAACCCCATGCTAGACTTACATCAGCACTTCATAACTGAACTGTAAGTTTTATATAAGAAATTGGATTCTAGAAATTGCCTACCTTCTTAATCTTGCATTTGACTTCTAGCAGGAAAGTTCACATATTTCTAGGAAGCCCTTCCTCATACTGGAAAATTCATTGGAATTTTAATTTTGTCCATAAACTGGACTTACATATGGGATCACTTAGACCTAAGAATGGTTTACCGTATATTTAGGGTAGCACACTTGTAGCATTTTTAAGGATATCATGTTTTACATGGCATGACAACAGAAGCATAGATGGGATTTTGGTCAACAGTACTGGCAAACAGTATTCAAAAAGAGAACAATCTTTAATGTCAATGCAGAACACAAAGTCTGGCTATAAAGTCTCATTTGCAAGCCCCATTTCTCAACCTTGGAAGTGCTGGAATGCTGAATTGACCCTCTTGAGTTTCCAGTGTGGAGTTCCAATGTCTCTCTTAACTATCCTTTGCTATCTGTTGTTGTCGTCATAACTGGTGACAGTTAATTTTTTAAAATTCTATTTTGGCTTCCAGAGAGACCAGTTGAAAACCATTTTAACACCATATTTGTTGTCCGACACATACATTGACTGTTTACTAGGTTGTTGTTGCTGTACTTTGCCTTAGGCAAAGTTGTGAGTCGGTGCTGTTGTAAATGATGCACCATGAACTAGGTCTAGGCATCATAAGATGGCAAACAGAGGGACATCCAATTCTGCCTGGTTAGAGGAAAGTCCACCTTTTGTGATGGTCAGGAGCAGGTCCTACTTGAGCCACTGACTGCACAAGAACCCAAGAACTCTGCCATCACCCCATTGATCCAGCCCACATACCTAGATTGTATTTTTTCTGCAAGTGCTGTAGAGGGAGGAAGGAGCAGCTGTAGAGGGAGGAAGGAGCAGCTGTGTTTTATTGCTACCTGATAAAATTAATTGGTCCCTAAAATTAATATTAAAAAAGATACTGTGTGTTCTGCCACACTGTAATGACTGAGGTAGTTCCCCCACAGAGCTTACTGACATTGGTACCATAAACTCCTTGGTGTTAAAGGTTGGCACGGTGTCCTGGTACAGATCCTAAACTTTCACGTGATGCTTTTTACTTGGAATTGGGAGGTAGCCACACTTGGTGATACTCTCTGCCCCAGCATTACTCCAGCTTGCTACCACTCCATGCGTAAGGCAGGTAAACAGTGTACTATCTCACCTCTCCATCGCTTTAGTAGTGTGTAGGATGCTGACTGCTTCTGCATGTGTGTTGCTGGTTTGGAGAGAGAGAACAATAATCCTCACAGAAGCTGGTGGTCAACATGGCGCTCTGTCAGCAAGATGATAATTTGAGTTGTGTCTTGCATGCTCTCATTCATGCTTTAAGAAAACAATTTTTTTAATGTATCCTCTGAAATGTGACTGTTTTTCATGACACTTAATTTCTGTGCTATTGTGCATCTCAAAGGGGATTGTGGTGTGGTAAGGGAGTTAATGTGTTTATCTGCTTTATTGAGGCAATTTTAATCGAAGATAAATGAGCTTTATTTTTAAATGTCTTGAGCTATTATAGATCTTCAGTTATTTTGTCCTAATTTCAGGAGATCTGAAAAGCTAGGTAACTTTTAACAGCCCTAATCTGATTCAACATTCATTATTGCAGCTAAATCAAATAAGAACCAGGCTAATGGAAACGTGGCTGGTGCAATCATTCTTCAGTTTAATTAGAATATTGTACATTGTATTGTACTTAGATCTTTATATCAAAGACCGAACTTGTATCGATTCAAGAACTGTATTAGAGCAGTGCCTGCTAATGCCATTAGAGAGACTTGCAAATACATTATATCCCTCTGTTTTTGGGGCTTCCTACTTGACAATAGGAAACTTTGCTCTAAGCTAAAACTTTCTTTGAGTCATCTGTGATCTAGTAGCTACCAGAGCATTTGAACAGTCTCTCCGGTCTGTCACAATACAGATGGCAACTAACTGTAGAGGTTAGTTAAGTCCTCCTTCCCCAGTGGGGCCGATCAGTCCACTCATCCTCATTTGGGTTAGAATTCTACATTATAGGAAGGGTTAATGCTGGAAGATACTTCTGACTTTTTTCAGTGGTACTAGGACAATTAGTAGAATGGCAGAACTTGTGTATGGTAGGAGACTGCACAAAGCAAACCACTTCGGTGCAGTTTGTAGACAAGTTGGGGAGCTTGTTGCCACAGTAGATCAGTTTAATACTGTAGCTGGAGTTTTAAAACTGGCATAATTTCATGACCTAACAGCTGTAGGCAAAACCAAGGGAAGGGAAATCGAATCTCAGGCTTCACGATGTAAACCAGTTTCCTGCAGGACTGGGAAGACTTTTTTTTTCTTTTTTTGCAGAGGGCGGGGGGCATATGGACAGCCCAGCCCAGTTGACCAGGCATTTACGTTGTCTCTGAAACATCAGATATTGGCCAGAGCCAAGATGCTGGAGTAGGTGGATTGGTGGTCCGATACTATATGATAAATCCTTGGCTCATGGAACTCCTCTTTAAATTCAATGAAGTTTTATAGCTTATATACACTATTTCCTGTTCCTTTGGTGCTATAATACACTTGCTTCCCTTATCTATACTGCATTAATGACTGTGATATCTAGATATATGTATAAATAAAACTGCTGGTGACTGGTACAAAACGTACCCAGCCCCACTGGCCCCTTTTTTGATGAGCGAAGTCTCCTTTGTAGAATCCCCCTGTAGAACTAAACTAGGGAATCTACTTTAGCAGCTGATTGCCTTGTGGCTCCAGCCTCCCCCACCACTGCCTAAAGTAGTAGATTTAAACTGAGCGAAGGATAATTGTAGGCTATTTTCAGTTGCAGTTACCTTGTGCTATCAGATGCTTTTAGCTTTGAATTATTGAGGAACCAATAATGCCACTGAGTTGATTCGTCTGATTTCTCGTTTCAAGAGAGACTTCTTTTTTATTTCTGGAGTTACTCAGTGTAATTAACATGTGCATAATCTGCCTTTAAACCAAAAATCCTAACCAAAACAAAATGCTGTAAATTGATTGCAGTTTTCCAGTGTCGGTTTTCAACCGTGACTTTTCTTGTTGAGCTAGTTGGCCATTGCTATTAATATAAACAAATAACACAAGATTAATTTTATCAGTAAAGTTTCTGTCAGTCTCATAATCTTGTTACTACATCTGTATAGATAGTACTGGAACACTGCAGAGGCATGCTGCTGCCATAAAGTCTTGATAGACTTAATGAAAAGCACTTTAAAGCTTTCCATTCCACCTTCACCAGGCAATGAATAAAAAAAGGTACCTGATCAGTCAGCTGCCTGGAAGCTGCTTTTGAGCAGTGATCAAGAAGAGGTGGGTTAAACCTCTAAGTTAATGCATAAGGGAGAGAACTTGGGAGCTGTGCTCCCTCACTGAAAGTTCAACTTGATGATAAATCTGCTAGCACTTTGTCACCTGACATTATGAATTGTCTTGCCTTATAAATATAGAATTGCTCATTTAAGCTTGCCACTGGCATCACTCTCAGAACTGGACAGCTTGGCAACCTTTTCTCCTTTCACTGTCTGTCTTTTAGGCCTGTTGGAGCAGGGCATGGTATGCGAATTTAAACCCTTCTTTTGTAACGGTAGTCCTCTGGGACAGCAAAAGATGGAGAGCCATAGATGTCGTCCACTTCTCAAATTCACATAGACCGCTCACCTTCAGAGCAGGTTAGAGAGGGAGGCGCTTGTCAGCTGGGTGTGGAGAGGTTATAGTGGTATAGACTGTGCATAGATTCCTATATACCAATCCAGACAATAGGTTAGAACATTCTGCACCAACAGGGGAATGTGACACCTACTAAATTTTAAGACCAGGAGAATCACCATGGTCTCATTTTGTATTTGGCTGCAGCATGTCAGTAATTGAATGATTTAAGTATCAGGAGATAGCTGTGTTAGTCTGTATCCATAAAAACAACAAGGAGTCCAGTGGCACCTTAAAGGCAAACAGAATTATTTGGGCATAAGCTTTCATGGCTAAAAAACCTCACTTCTTCAGATGCATAGAGTGAAAATTACAGATGTCAGACATCTGTAATTTTCACTCCATGCATCTGAAGAAGTGAGGTTTTTTACCCCCAAAAGCTTATGCCCAAATAAATCTGTTTGCCTTTAAGGTGCCACCGGACTCCTTGTTGTTTTTGTGAATGATTTAAGCTTTCTCAACTTCCAGTAAAGGTATTTGATCACTTTTCCCCAAGAAGCGAATCCCTTTTCAGTCCTATTTTTCCCCATAACTTCAACATATTGGAGAGTATGCACCATTTCTACCATGTGTAAGTATGGTCATCATGGTACAAAGTGGTTCCCAAACCTTGGCTGGCGGTCCTTTAGGTAGTACTCAAAGTTCTGTAGGTCAGCTTGGAATCATCATGCTTGCAAGGGGGAAAAAATTGACTTCAAAGGACAACTCTGACATGGTCAATTAATAATTAAAACCGTTTTTTAATGAGCTGTGCAATTACCTGTGTGTCCCTGGAGATGATAGTTTATAGTATTATTGCAGTGTGCCCTTTCTTTAGTCATGGCACATGACATCTGTAATTTAAAGCAGGCTAGACATTAAAGTGACAGGACTTTCATTAACCTTGTCTAAAGTTTGCTAATGACAAATGTCTCGTAAAAAATGCTGTTGTCAAAACACGAAGCTAAAGTGAAAAGAGAAGCCTCTGCAATCCTGAGGCTTGTTTCATTGGTTAATAAGCATGCACAACTCCTATTGATGTGGATAAATGTAATGGGAGAGCAGAGGTTTTTCCCTTCTCCCTGTACCCACAATCTCTGTGTATGGTGTCTCCGTATTCAAGACATAATGGTGGTGCTGCATGAGTTTTTCCTGTATAAATTCTGGGTTTTCTGGGACTTGCAATTCTCAGCTATAACTTACTCAGACTTAAAACTTGGTTAACAAATGTGGCTTTGCATTATTTTTTCCCCCAATTTTAAAATGCCTTGGCTGGTAATAGTCTAAAGGGGTGTGTGAGTGTGTGTGCGCGCACTATTTTGAGCACATCTAGAGAAAATGAAATTTGTTTAAAGCTGAACTCTAAGTGGGGAGGGGAATGTTGTCTAGTGGGTAGAGTAGGGGGCTAGGAATTAAGACACGTAGAATCTGTGCTTGGTGCTGCCACTGATGACCTTGCTCAAGTCACTTATTTCTGTATATCTCCCCCTCTGTGAAATCTGTAGAACATCAACTAGTGAAGGATTTGTGCTGTTAGAATGCTTTGAAATCTTTAAAGAGGTAATAAACATTTTTTTCTTTCAAAATGTTTAGTGCCTGAAGAGAGATGAAAACTCAAACTGCCAGTGATATAAATGCAACTGGGTGTCTTTGATATATCCCCAGTAAAGTCTCTGGAATATTAACATAGGCTGGTATTTTCAAAGGACCGTAAGGGAGTTTGGTATCTGGCTTTGAAAATCCCTGCCACTGTTGAAAATTATAGCTGGTGATATATGGGAGGGAGTAGAATGCAGTACGACCTGAATTACCCACAACTCCTGGGGACTCCTGAAAACTTCCGAAAATAGGGTAGAGCTGTCCCAGCCGAGCTCTGCTAATGGATCTCTGTTTGACCTCCTCACCAGACTTGGCTTTGCTCTTACAGAGTTGAGAGCTTTTGTAACAGCTTTCAGATTTCCTGATAAGCGTTACTGTAAGGTGAACTAGGCCAAGTCAACCCTGGACGATGAGTATGTTGCTGATCTTGCTTAGCTACCCTACAGTAAATACTCCCAAGTGTCTTTTCTCCACTTATGATTTTACAGCGCGATAACTAATGCATGAAACTTATACCATTGTTTAAAGAAAAGTCTAAACACAAATGCCCATAAAGCCTAAATAAGATTGACCAAATGCTTACAGCTCGGTTGTCTGCAATGCTGTCTGTGTGAACTTCTTACTTTACTGACAGAGATGACGTGGAAGTCACATTTGGAGAAATAAGAGTATCATTTTTATTCACTACACTGGCCACACCAAACAGGAGGCTCTTGAGTTTATTTTTAAGTATGTCTTAAGAGTGCTGCTGTCTCCACCACTCTATTCCCCAGTTCTATGGGGTAGCTATTTTATTGTGGGCTGGGTGTTAGAACCATTACATTTTGTGTATTTACCCATCCAACATCCCATTTGGGACTAGTCGAATGCTTCATTACATACTCGCAGTAATATGTTGGTAAATGAGCCAACCTTAACTCCTCTCCTCAAACATATGAGTTGTCTCTGCTGCAGTGTTTTCTGTTTGAGGCACTGAGAAGTTAATTTAGTTTTCACCGGAGTCTGGATTAGAGAGGAAAATTATCTGTTTGAATCATGAGCAACTTTGTAGGAAGGGGATCAGCAGCAGAGAAGTCTGTTGAGGAGAGCTGAATTTGCAAGGAGATGGTGTTAAAATGGATAAGTCAAATCTTAACATCTTAGTATTGAATGTCACGCTGTTTGGAAATGGAATCTGTTCTGGTATTTTTGCAGCAGCTTCACATGTAGTAAGTAAATAGACTTTCCTTATGCCTCTGTCACTGCAGTGGAGCCTCAAACTCCAAACAGGTAGCAGGGTTTTTTATTTTACCCCCAGTATTGGTGGATCTGGAATGAATAGAGTAGCTCATTAGTGAAGTCTGAAGTGATAGGAATCAGAACTGGATTAACTTTACTTCCATTCCTTTGAAATTGAAAGTCATGTCAATCCCACAATATTTATTGTTAATGTAGACTGTAGGATTTAGAAAGCACATTTCATACATAACGCTGCTACCTTTGTAGTCTCTCCATATGGCCATGAGAGATGACCCATATTTCATCTGAGCACTTTTTATTTTCCTCATTAATTTATACAGAAATTTATTTCTTACTGTTAACCTTAACAGAATAAATTTATTCATTTCTATTTGCCGTGACAAATTGGATTTTAAAAACGTACTTGTGCAAGAATTTGTTTTTATTTGCCTCAAGGAAAGAGTTATCTGTACTTGATAGAGCCTTGTGTAGTTACATAATCCCCCTAATATTCTCCAGATTTGCCTAAGGATTTGAAATGAAGGCACTTCAACAAAATGTATGCATGGATTGACAGTAGTTACCTTCTCTTTAATTGTGGCTTTGCAGCAAGATTGTGGTATCAGCGGTGTTCTCCTTTTTGGTTCTGTTGAGTAATTGTTAATGGCCTTACATGTTTTTCTCCAGTGCTTTATTGGATAAAGATTGGTGCAGAAAAGCATTCCTTTTGCTGGATGTAGCTTGCATTTCTCTCATGAGTTAACTTTCACTGGGTAGGAAGGAGGCCTGTGTTTCTGAAGCTTCTCCTAAATCTGTTAGCTCATTTGATCCAATTGCAGTGTGTGGGCTTCACAGCTCACTTCCTTGATGGGTAAAATCTCCCTTTTTCGCTTAAGAAAGTCATTGGGGATTTTAGCAGAGGACTTTCATGCAGGTTTAAAGGAACCACTGAAGTTATGAATGCCTGACACTTACTTTTTTGTATTTTTAATGAAGGTGGGATTCACTTGCTTTTTTTGTATTTTTAATGAAGGTGGGATTTACAGATTGGCACAGGGAATGGGAAAGGTTGGCCACAAACCTCTTATTCATTATTAGGCTATATAGGGGCTTCTCTAATCTCAGTGCTGCCTAAAACCCCATCCTTCCTGCTAGCCTCCACCCCTAATTGTACACCCCAGTCCTTTTTGTTATGAGGTAAATATAAAACTTGGGAAACAACTGACCAACCCTTGCAACTTACAATAGTCTGCCCCAACTTTCAGTACTTAAATTACCTTCCAACACCCCCTTCTGTCTTTGCATGCATGCATGCATGTCTAATTCAGAATGTAATCTCTTCAAACCAAGGACTGCACACATCTGTGTTGCCAGACTCTCTCTTTTCTGGATCTGCTCTGGACTAAGTGCTCACAAAATCTACACAGTCCATTGAAACCATGAGAACAAAGAATAAACAAACGGTCTGCCCCTAAAAACTTCTAAGCATAAAATAATTCACTTACCAATAAAGAAAAAAAGATCCCACAAAACTGCTCCCCTTGCCAAAATCCTGGGGGAGGAGGCCAGATGTTGGGGAATAGCTTTAGCAGCATGCCCTGAAGGTAACTATTTACAACATGTGTATGTATTTACAACATGTATATTGAATCATATAGTCAATAAATACAACACACCAATGCTGGGGCCATGTTATCCATTATAATCCCCCCCCCCCCCAGCATTTAACAAAATTTAATATCATGATAATTCCCTCCACAACGTAAGGATGTGGGCACAAAGACAGATCACTTACTTCCTTAGCTCTCTTAGAGTTGGATTCAGTCTGCTCAGTGGTATCTTCTGGACACCTGATCCCTGCCTTTAATTCAGCACTGGCATCTCCGTGCTCCTGGAAAAAGCTCTCCAACTTTTCCTTCAAATGTGGTGCATTGAACAGCATGATCCAGTACCATAGACGGGATTGCAAACAGTGGCATCCCAACAGTTTTATAGGCAGTGCTGTCAAAAAAGAAACTGACAAAAAGTGGAAACATGGACAAATTGCGGAGGAGTTACAACAGAAGAGCATAAGCATGTAGGGAAAAAAAATTAGAAAGGCTAAGGCACAAAATGAGTTTCACCTGGCCAGGGACATAAAAGGCAGTAAGAAGAGGTTCTTTAAATACATTAGGAACGAGAGAGAGAAAAGTGTAAGCCCCTCTACCTGGTGGGGAGGGAGAGTTGAAGACACTGGCATCAGTATTGGCTACAGGTGACCAGCTACTCAGCACAACATTAACAACAAGGAGATAGGAACACAAGCTAAAATAGGGAAAAAAACAGGTGAAAGAATATTTAGATGTTAGATTTATTGAAGTTGGCAGGGCCAGATAAAATTCATCCTAGGATACTGAAGGAACTAGCTGAAGCAATCTCGGAACAGTTGGCAATTATCTTTGAGAACTCAGGGAGGATGAGAGAGGTCCCAGAG
Source organism: Mauremys mutica (assembly GCF_020497125.1). Lineage (NCBI taxonomy): Eukaryota > Metazoa > Chordata > Testudines > Geoemydidae > Mauremys > Mauremys mutica. The sequence goes on from NC_059093.1 coordinate 3,563,603, forward strand.
GACTGGAGAAGGGCAAACATGGTACATATCTTTAAAATGGGGAACAAAGAGGATCGAGGGAATTTTAGACAGTGAGCCAAGCTTTGATACCTGGAAAGATACTGGATGAAATTATTAAACAATCTGTTTCTAAGCACCTAGAGCATAATAGGATTATAAGGAATAGCCAGCATGGATTTGTCAAAAACAAATCATGAAAGACCAGCCTAATTTCCTTGTTTGTCAGTTTTACCGGCCTAATGGATGAAGTGGTCGTGGGGAAGAAGCAGAAGATGATGTTGTTTGTTGTTGTTGTTGTTGTTTTAGTAAGGCTTTTGATACACTTCCACATGACATCTTCATAAGCAAAGTAGGGAAATGTTGTCTAGATGAAGTTATATAAGGTTGAAAGACATACTCAGAGTAGTTATCAATGATTCATTGTCAAACTGGGAAGGTGTGTCTAGTGGGGTCCTTCAGGAGTCAGTCCTGGGTTTGGTACTATTCAGTATTGTCTGTGAGTTGAATGATGGAGTGGGGACTATGCTTATAAAATGTATAGATGACACCAAGCTGGAAGGGATTGCAGGCACTTTGGAGAAGAGGATTAGAACTCAAAATGACCTTGACAAACTGGAGAATTGTCTGAAATCAACAAGACAAAATTCAATAAAGACGAGTGTGAAGTACTTCACTTAGGAAAGAAAAATCAAGTGTTCAAGATGGGGAATAACTGGCTAGGTGGTGGTACTGCCGAAAAGGTTTGGAGAGCTATAGTGGATCACAAATTGAATCTGCGTCAGTGTGATATAGTTGTGAAAAAAGGCTAATATCGTTCTAGGGCATATAAATGGGAATGTTTTATGTAAGACATGGGAGGTAAGTGTCTTGCTCAGCTTGGCACTGGTGAGGCTTCAGCTGGAGCACTGCATTGAATTCTGGGTACCACATGTTAGGAAAGGTGTGGACAAATTGGAGAGTGACCAGAGGAGAGCAACTAATGATAAAAGGTTTAGAAAACCTGACGTATGAGAGCAGGGTAAAAAAGATGGCCATGTTTAGTCTTGAACAAAGAAGACTGAGAGGGGACCAGATAAGTTTTCAAATATGCTAAGGGCTGTTATAAAAAAGCATAGGGATCAATTGTTCGCTGACTTCTGAAGCTAGGACAAGAAGTAATGGGCTTAATGTGAAGCAAGGGAGATTTATGTTAGATATTAGAAAAAGCTTGTGAACTCTAAGGGTAACTAAGCTCTGGAATAGGCTTTCAAGGGAGGTTGTGGAGCCATTCGAGGTTCTTAGGAACAGGTTAGACAAACAACTTACACCATTCCTGACAGGTTACTTATTCCTGCCTCAGGGCATATCTACCCAAACAGTGTGAAACTGGGGTGAAAAAAGAACAGGAGTACTTGTGGCACCTTAAAGACTAACAAATTTATTTTAGCATGAGCTTTCGTGAGCTGCAGCTCACTTCTTTGGGTACCCTTCTGTGTGCACACAGTCCGCGTGGACCCTGCTGCCGCACACTAAGTTTCCCTAGGGCACTTAGATGTACCCCGATTGGAAAAGGGAATAGATTAAAGCACACTCTGGAACTAAGATAATGTTTTCACCCCTCTTAGCCATAAGGCCGAGAACTACAAGGCAGCAGGATCCACGCAGACACTTAGTGTGTGGCAGGGTCGATTCGCACCCCAGGAACTAAGTGTTCATGTAGACAAGGCCTAAGCAAAAAAGCAATATGTGTATTAAAAATTGTATCCTTCTCTGCCAACCTTACACTGAAAGTGGGGAAGGGCAACTGTATCTATGTGTGGACTTAATTCAATAAATATTATGTAGTTTTGTATACAAAATATCAGTGCGGTTTGTGCAACCCTCATGTGACTCTAGTGACTGCGTTTGTACTCAAAGAACCCATTATTTTGAATTAAAATACTAAACATTTTCAGATGAGCAGATTTATTTAAATAGTCGACACTTGTATTTGTAAATGAAAGTTGCTCTGATGTAACGAATACCAAATTCAGGTAGATATCGTCTGCGCTGATGTTAGTGTTTGCATATTATAGGCCAGCTGAATGAAATCTCAGCGTATAGTAACATGGTAAATGTGCAAAATGCTGTTCTCCTAGAATACACAGGTGTGATTAAGCTCTTAATTAAGAAAAACACTTTTAATATCTGTTGTAGGTTTTTTATTGCTGAAATGTTAATATGTGAGAGTGTTGGGAAAAGTGTGTACATTGGGAGCTTGAATTACTCTGACTGCTTGCTTAAAATAACAAAGTTACTATATTACAAGTATAATAGAATTAGAAAATATTTTTGTGAAGTTAGCTGTCCCACAGGTATTCCTTGATCATTTTCTGAATCATTTAGCTGCTTATGCAAATGACAGAGGTTAGTCATTGACCAATTTGGATTTAGCAAGTGTGTAAACTAACAGAATATTAAGTCTGGCAACTCAAATTAAGTTAAAACTGACCAGTAATAGTTTGCCATCTACACGGTAGCCCTTCCATCTTATAGATAATAAAGTAGCTAAAAGGAGCATGCAGGCATTTGCGCTAGTGGCAAATATGACGGTGAGTTGTGTTTAGTACAGGAAGCTTGCCTTTGACTTCTTTTTAAATTATTTTTCAAAACTTATATTTGGTTTTTATATTCCATAACCCATGTTCCGTGACGGTAAAACAGCTGGGCATATGCAATGTCTGAATAGTGGTCAGCCTGGGGTGGGCAGAACAGGAGGATGTGCACTACACTGGAGCATACAGGATGGGCAATGTTCAAATTCAAGTGTAGATAATGGGAACTCCCATTAAAATGTATAAATTAATAAAAGGGATGATATGAAAGTATCGTTGCACTCAAGCACATCATAAATAACAAAAGGTCTGTCTGTCAGCTATTGGCAGGGATTTGTCATTTAGTTTGTGTCATAATTATTGCTGCAGGATGTGAGCAATAACGTTGTATATCATATTGAAATAGGGTCTCTCCAAATCTATATAAATATCCAGTGTTAATGGAAACCCAGAGGTCACCGTGTATAGGTAATTCCTGAATGTTCCTCCAACTATACTGGAAACGTTTTTTTTAGATTTCTAAGATGCTTGATTGTTCCCTTCCTGAGGAACTTTATTAAAATTGGGACCGGGATGAAGAAGCAGCATCCTGCTTTGTCTTCATCTCCTATTTAAAGTCTTTTGTTTTCTATTTTCTGTAAATTGCAGGGTGCTAAATTGGCCTCCTTTTCTCATCTTGCTTTGTGTAGTACAGTAGTTCCTCCCCTGCCCAAGCCACGCTTTACACTTACTGCATTAATCCTATAAATTCAGTTCCTTCAAACTTTCTAGGTCATCAGTCTGGTGAACTACACCTCTACCCCGATATAACGCTGTCCTCGGGAGCCAGAAAATCTTACCGCATTAAAGGTGAAACTGCGTTATATCAAATTTGTTTTGATCCACCGGAGTGTACAGCCCTGCCCCCCGGACCACTGCTTTACCGCGTTATATCCGAACTCGTGTTATATGGGTCACGTTATATCGAGGTAGAGGTGTACTTTCTTTTGGTAAAATTCTTTATTCTTACTAAAAAACAAACAAGAAACAAAATGAGGAGTGAGTCTCTAAGGTGCCACACGAACAAATTTATTCGGGCATAAGCTTTCGTGGGCTCGTATTTGTTTTCTAGATCTACAGTGCTGGTGCTTATACCCTTCCTATTGGAAACGGAATCCATGCCAATACTTGTGGCAAGATGACTTGATGCTAGTGAGTAGCAGCAATTAGATACGGAGGCTGACTGGCTAAGATGTTCTACACATTAAATAAACAACCCTTGATTGAATTAAGTGACGATTGAGGAGAGTGCACTTCCTGTCTAGTTGGCCCAAGTGAGCTCGTCTCCAACAAAGTGTGGTGTGTGGTAAGTGATGTATGCTAAATCTGCCTCTTTCTACCAAATGGATGCTATAAGATATGTGCTGAAAGCAGACAGAAGTTGTATAAATAGGCCCATGCTACTCTTGGAACATTTGCCTTCAAGTTGGACAGATTGGTCACCTGTATCACTCCTCAGTTGCAGCTGGATATTGCCTCATGTTCCTGTCACAAACAGTTCAGCACACCAATATTGAAGGAGGTGAAAATAGGAACAAATCTGATTTTAAAGATAATGAGGTAACCGGTGCAGAGCTAACCTGCAATTATTGCTTCTTTTCCTTTTTTAGAAGGACAAAAATATCAAATGCTGTACTGTTCAAGACTTAGGGTGTTGAGGGAAAGCAAGGTTAAATAGCATCTCTCACCTTTCACTTCCGAGTTTGTTATTCATTGCTAATAGAAGCTTGGACCATCTGTCTCTACTATGCCTGTCACACACAAATGTTCTTTGCAGATACTGCAAAACTTTCTCTTCGGTAAAATGTTGGTTTATAGCTTGCTCTGTTGGTGCCCTGGAGTCTTCTGCAGCTCACCAGTTCTTACATGAACAGTAAACTACAAGCTTTGCTGCTACTGAGCTTAACTAGCTGAGCTTTTCTGGCTTTACAAGGCACTCGGTAGGTTAACAGGAACAATGAGTATTGTCTCTTTTCCTCTTAGGTTTCCTGTAAGCCAACTGAATCTTTCTTAACAAAGAAACCAAAACCGAGGGTTTTTTTGACACTGCTATAACTTAAGAGAAATGTATGTTGGGAAATAAATGGCTTATGTATTCTTAGTGGTATCTGGGCAAAGTGGTTTCTCTGTATAGGGACACTTAATTCCTTTTGCGCTGGATGCCTGGACAGGATCTAGCAGAGAATGAAATAGCCCTATCAAGATTCCACTGGTGTAGAGATCATTAACCTTCATGAAGAACTTACTGCAGTCCATTTTTAGTTCTTACTCATGAATGTCGCTTACTCCCATTATTCCAGGCTATGCATTTTAATCCATCAATACTGTGTTTTTCAGATGTCTTCTCAGTTGAACTGTTGGAGTAACTAAGAAATGAATTGTGAAGGATTGGGGGAGGGGTGTCCAATGTTGAAAGGTGAATTGCAAAGGGGAAAAAGGAACCATTTTTTCCCCTTTAGTACTGGTGATTTTTTAGTGTACACAACTCTTCAGAACCTGTGTTTTTCAGCATATTTTACCTTAAAAATACTAGGAATATATATAAATTCTTCCCTGGAGGATAAGAGAACTGCAGTTGGACATTCTCTCTCTCCCATGCCTTTCTGTTTTTCTTACCTTGCTCATCACTATGGTATTCAGAGCTGCTTATCTCTCTCAAGCGGAGTGTATGGATGTTGCACCTTCCCCAGGTATCTTGTTCTCAAATGTTTGAAGCCTGTGAATTAGGTGTTTTCTAAAAAAGGGAATCAAACTGACTCAAAATCTCTTTCCCTCTGTTCAGGGCCGGTTCCAGACCCCAGCGCGCCAAGCACGCGCATGGGGCGGCATGCCGTGGGGGGCGCTCTGCCTGTTGCCGTGAGGGCGGCAGGCAGCTCCGGTGGACCTCCCGCAGGCATGCCTGCGGATGCTCCACCGGAGCCGCGGGGCCAGCGGACCCTCCGCAGGCACGTCTGCAGGAGATCCACTGGAGCCGCGTGACCGGCGACCGCCAGAGCGCCCCCCGCGGCGTGCCGCCGTGCTTGGGGCGGCGAAATTCCTAGAGCTGCCCCTGCCTCTGTTGCTCAGATTTGACTCACTTGGTAATCATGGAGCCAATCTGCAAGTTTTTCAATTGTTTAGAGTTTTCTAAGAGAAACCAAGTAGGCAATATCTAAATTTCTATAATAAAAATCTGGGCAAAATATTTTACAGTTTTTGGTGGGTGTAAAACAACCTTTGAGCCTGCCTTATATGTCTTAATGGAGCAAAAAAGGGCATAGAAATTGAAGTTTGCTTACATAAGCTCTTAAACTTTCATAGTAAAAAGACTTGAGTGGATCTGAGAGCTGGAATTGGAAAGTGTATAGGTTACATTGGTTGTCCTGTTGTCTAAATCTTGAGAGGAGAGGGTGCGTATATGTGGGAAGTGTCTGTTGCAATGGAAGTAACTATTTTGGGAGAGATGGATCAGTTTGATTGCTGAATGTTTTTAAGTCACAAATATAGCAAGATAACCATTAAGCCTGGCTGCTTAAGTAAAAGATGACTTTGATTCCTATGGAATCCTTCTCTCTTCCTCCCTCCTCCCCCCAAAAAAGAGGCATTTTTAGGAGGAAAGTTTCCCTGAAGGGATTGAGGTCACCTCTCTCTTCTCTTAAAACTTGGTGATTCGCCTCTTGGTCACTTAATCTTATGAACAAGATGGTGTTAATTGAAGGGGTTATGCTGACAGCATAAACGACACACATACAGTTCAGGTTTTGTAAATCAGCAGAATCTGAGATTGAAGTACTGCTGTGCCGTTTATGATTTAGTCATGGAATGTGAGGAATTTTCAACAGGAAATGTACCAGGTTCTGAAGTATTTTCATCCCCTTCAGACTTTTAACCTAGTTGCCAGTGGGATATCAGCATTTGTTTATAGAATTTTGTCTGGAAGGTATTTTTCCTATTTCTTCACAGGTCTAATGCTGTTCGTTCTCAGGTTTTTGCCATCAGTCACACAAACTGTTACCTGCAGGTTTTGGCAGAAACTACTTAGTCTTTACTTGGATGCGTAACATTTATTGGCTGGCTCTATAACAACATGGGTACAAATGATAATGAAGTTAAGATGCAAATACAAAAGAAGATATCCCCAAGGCATAAAATGTGCAGATGTTTTATTCATGTCTTATCATTTGTGTCAGAACTGCACTTTATGCCAGTCAATAGATTCTAGTGTTACAGGTTTAGAAGTTAAAGAAAAGTATATGCAAAACCCTAATTTGGTGTGGTATTTTTTTTTTAAGAGTAACTCAGATGTGTGGTGACAAAGCACTACTGTTGTTTCTTTGTGTGTGTGTGTCTTTACTGCAGAGCTAACCTGGATGACTGACCCCTTAGCCTAGCCTGGGTGTGAGAAATCAGAGCAAAGCCCTACTACAGTTAGTATCTCCATGGGTGCTGCATTCCTCAGGTGTACCCTCACTGCTAAGTGAGTGGGTTACCAGTCCCAATGAAAGCAGCATTCGAGCTGCTACTGACCCCCTGCGCAGGCTGCGTTGAAAGCCCCACTAAACTCAAGATGTTTTTGTGTGGATGGGAGAGGGGTTTGGATCAGCAGCTGAGTAAGACTCTGGGCTAACAAGGCAGTGAAGACATACCCCTTACATCTTCCTGGGTGTAGTCGGTACAGTTGCTATGATTGTCTTTCGTCTCAGAAGACTTACTTTGGCTACCAGGGCTGGATCTTATTCGAATGTCTCCAATTTGTTTCCATATTGCAGAATCACCATGCAGTTAGTTATGTGCCGAGTAGTCACTGGGAACTGAAGTAGCTGAGATGTGAAAAGTAGGATTCAGGTGTATTGGCTAAAGTTCCCTTTATTGCATGGCTCTTCCTAGTGCGATTTTATCCATAATTACCAAATAAGCCTGTTGGAGTTGTGCAGTGTTGATGTGTTTCCAGCTAAGTGTTTTTAATAAACCAATTTGAATCTTTCTGTTAGATTTACATTGTATTAATCTGGAAGATGATGGATTCATAATCTTCCTTTTAAGATTGTTATCCGTGAAGTTGCCTTATCATACACTTTCATCTGTTTCATACGTGTAGCACAGGAATGTCCTATCTGTTTGAAAAGGTATCTCTTCTAACAAGGATATTAAAAATAGATTTAGATCAGATGAAAATCTATAATGGATTTATTTTTATTTTTATTTTTTTTTGTTAGATTTGAAATGCTGCCATGGTTTCTTTTCATAACACTCATTTACAAAATATGACGGTCGTGGAGAGAAGTTTTAATAGGAGAAGAAAGGAATAGCTAACCTTACCATCTGCAGTGAATCTCTATTGGCAGTACATGCCTTTGAGCAGTATATTTGGCCACTGAGCTGGAAAATTGTCATCTTTATGTGGGAAGGATATTTTTAGTCAGAGCAACATCTGTAGAACACCACTTGCTCAAACTTCTACCATCTTTTGACAAGTCAGACAGATGTGACTCATGTCAGTTTTGTACTTTATGGGGGAAGGGAGGAATGCAGTGCGTATACCAGAAATGTATGTGTGTGTGTGTGGGGGGGGAGAAATACTCTTTCACTCTAAATAGGTCATTCTCCTTGGTTTGTAAAATATATTGAGAAAAGATTTGGTTTTCCGTCTCCATATTAAAGATGCCTGCATTTAAATTTTTATCTATAATCTGTGTTGTAGAAATCATGTTACGTTGATTTTTATGAAACTTCCTACTAATTTCCAAGTTGAGGGGAGAATGGCCTACTTCTGTTCTTGAATGCACTCAGCATGTGCCCTCTTGTCTGGTGAGTTCTCCTGAAACCAGGATGTTTTGAAATGTGCTGCTGCTCGAAGAACAGTCTGCAAAAGTGGTGGGGAGTGGGGTTCTATGTCTATTGTGTCAAAGAGTCCCAGATTTGTTGACTTTGCTATTTAAAAAAAAAATCTTCCTCCCTCTCTCTACCTCTCAGTTCACTTCAGGATTGGAGGGTCAAGCTGTGATGTAGCATGAGTTACAGGTGGGGCTGGTTGCACCACGGCCTATTAGGGCTGCCTGATGCTTCAAATTATAAGACCGTTTTCAGTTGCTTATAATTTTGCCCAACTTTAAATGACTGCGATGAGAATTTACATGCTCAGGTGTCTGTTTCAGGGTGTTGGTGGGTTTTTGTAACTTTAACCAAAAGCAGATCAGCTGTTTCTGAGTGAGGCTCGGGAAAAATACATTTTGCCCATGTTTTAAATTCTGGCAACCTTGTCTTTGAAAAGCTCTTGCACTCCCCCTTTGCTTCGGAGCAAGCACTTGAAATTTGGGGGTGTGCGCTTTGTGTCAGGGGTATGTCTTCTGCCATCCCTGTGAAAATCTACCCATATTTAGCCAAGTTACAAGTCTGAGGAAAATTTCGGTTTGTGCGAGCTTAGTGGAGACTTGCTGAAGCTTAGCTAAAATCTCAAGGTTCTGTCCTCACTGAGCATGGTGGAGCCTCTCGCAGCTCCTGTTGCTACTGAGATGGCTCATGCTTCCTGTCCAGGGTTCTGGGAGCTCATAAGGCCTTTCCCTCTTACTGCTGTGCTGGGCTGGGTGCTGGAGCTAAGATCTGGGAGGGGGAAGGGAGGCTGGAACTGTTTGGACACGAAGACTGAGACTGGGAGCCAGTTTTTAGGCCCCTTTTACACCCAGAGGGAAGCAATATTGGACTTAAATAAGGGTCTCTAAAGAGGGTGTGGCTCATACATAGGTTTTATACACTATTTCCTGGGCCTTATGTACAGAAGACTTGATTTTTCTTTAAAATGTTCCCTGATGGAGCTGCACCATGTGGTAGCAATGCTGGCAATGTTATGGCAAAAAAATGTGCATGCTAGCAAAGAAGCTTAGGGCCTGCAATGTTGGTGAAACAAATAGGACTCAGGTCAGCAAAACCACGTTTGAGCCAGGCTTTAACATTGTGTTTTTGAAACAGATTGGTTTTATTTGGCCTTAAAGCAGGATTTTTAGTAAGATTTAACATTATTGCCTACTCAGAGGCGCAGGATAGGAAAAGGAAAACAAGGCCATAGCTTGACTTTCTCCCGGAATTCGTTGATTTTATCAGGATGAAGGTGTGAAGTTTTCTTTTCACGTGTGGCGCATAACTTAAATACCGAGGTTTTTTGTATTCACGAAACAGGACTTGAGAGTAAGCTGTTGAACAGTATATTTTTTTAAATTATTATTTAATGAATGAGTTGCAGCTTTTGTTGACCTAGTTGGTTGTTTAAAGGTTGTTCACAGTTTCAAACTTGTATTATCATTATTTACACAAAAAGTTGGCATTTGGATTCAGGAGCTGCCAGTCTTACAGCTCCAAGTACTTGTGATACAGAGTTTTGTTCAGCAATGCAACACTTCTGAATACCCTGCTGTCACATAATACTTGTGTGGGAGTCACGTTTTTTTTTTATTGAAGTGACTTGCAGTTATGATGATCTTGAGTAGGAGTTGGACCTTGACACGAGGTCTCAAAAATGTTTTTGGCTTAAATTCAGTCACTTGCTGTTGAAAGCATAAGCCGATATGTCTTGGCATATTTAGAGTTGTTTAAATAGCTTTTAAAATATTTGATAGTATTATGTTAATATATTAACATTATATTAATGACTTGTCTGTCACCAGTTAGTTATATTACTTATCATTCCATTACTTCTGATGGGCCTAGACAGTAATTTCTCCCATCAATATACATACACAATTTGTATTACAGTGAGTGGGAGATAGGGTTGGCGGGTGGGAGGTTGTTCCCACTGTTATCACACACAAATGGGGAAAATAGATCCCAAGGCTTATGAAGATCGAATTGTATGTTAATGTTCCAAAATCATGTGCTAGCATTTGTTGCATTTGAGACTTTTAAAATAATTGTTTTGAATCCAATTTTGATAACTGGCTTTCCAAGCCATTCACAAATGGTTTCATAGCAACATGTTTTTATTGGGGGACCAAACCAAATCCAAACCTTGATTCTTTCTCTTCCACCACTCCCTTGAAAAAGATGCTAGGAAAGAGAAAGTTGCAGATCCCTACTCCATGGTTCAGGTGCATGTCTATTCAGAGACCAGAACCATGTTAAAAATGGTAAAGATTGAGAGAACATATTAATAGTTTAGAGTAAAACATGTTTTAGAGATGCTGTGTTGATCCCCAAACCAAGTGTTCTAAACCTAAGAAATTAAAAGTTAAGATTGAATTTAAAAGAAATCCAAACATGGTAAAGTATAAAAATACAGTGTGTTCTCACACAGCCTTAACTATGCCCTATATTAACACATGCAATAACTGTATAATGGATTGAGGTGTTTTTGTGTTTGTACTCCCACATTAGGTTAAATTGATTTTTAAAGACAAGTTAGTTTTTTTTCCCTCGTCAGTGTCACCATAATGTATTTTACCTTATTACTGATGTGTTCTCAACGTCAGCAGCATCTTAGACAAAAACTATCTTGAGAATTTATTTTTGGTTACTCTTCTATGAAATTATTGAAACAAGAAACCCACAGATAATGTTGTGATATTTGTGTTATGTGATATTTATGTAATGTAATTAAGTATCAATTTTAATTTTTTAAAACTTCAATGGCCATTTTTACCATTATGATCTGACTTCTTTATGCTACACTGAAGTAGCACCAGGTATCCAAAGTATGTTGGCCAGTTAACCTGAATTAGAGCTGTTTTACATCTGCAGAGAAGTTCGAAATAGCTAGAGTACAACTCCAGAAGTTAAAAAAAATTATGGGTCAGATCTCCAATAATAATGAGAGAGTGAGTTTTCTCTCTCTCTCATTTTTGAATTCCCCCTGCCCATTACCAGTGTGACAAATATATTTTCCTGTGCACATCCACACACTATCTGTTTTTCTCCTCCCCCTCTTGCAGTGCCTCACATTATTTCACGGTCCGTATGCACACGAACAAACCAGTCCCCCCTTCTCTTCCAAATATATCTGCTGTAAGGAGTAGCTCCTGAAAATAAATATTTAGTACTAATGGTCATTTTTGCCATTAATTTTCATAACTGAAAGTTCCCATCAACAGAGGCTACTGCATAAATCATGTTTTCCTTCAGAGAAACTTGTGGAAAATTGCCCTCTTTCAAGAAAGGTGTCCTTCAAAATGGCCACCCCATTATTTCTATTAAGAAAGAATCCAGCAGCCATCTTGGAGCAGCTTGTATCCTCAATCCTGTTGAGAATAGGAGATAAACACCCTTCTCTCAAAATAGCAACCCAACTGTAGGTACATTTATGACCTCGTTTCTACTTAGAATAATGGAAGATGTTAGCCATATTGGAAGAAGGTGCTTCTACATGGAATTATCTGGAGTTGAATATTATTTATCATCCCTTGTGGAAGAAGAAACGTCATGAAGAATAATGGGGGAAGAATAACTATTAACTCTTCTAAAATAAACAAAAGAAAAACCTTCACAACAACCTTTAAATGTATCCTGTGTTGAGGATATCAGTGAGTTTTGACTGTCAAGGAAGTTGGAAGCACCTGCATTATTTTGCTATGATCATCCAGGTGAGAGAAATGATCTGATACTGGGTGCTAATGATTTTTAATGACTATTTTAAAAGTAGTTTTAACCCATGACTAATTAACTGTTTTACTTGTAAATTCTCAGAAAATTTATTTTGTGCTCAGAGTAAATGGTGGAATTTTTCAGAAGGATGCACTGTATTGTTCAACCATTGTTATGAGCGAGACCGTGACTTAAGTCTAAAGCTCAAGGTGACTTTAAACTATGCAGTTGTGAGTGGTGCTGTATTACTAAATTGTATTATCTTTTGCAGTTTCTCACAAGAGATTATTTTAAGTCTCTGACTGATAGTAAGAGTAACTCTGGCTTCTGCTGTACCCTTAGGCATCAAGCTACCTAGAAAAGAGGAAAACACTTGATTCTTTGTGATGAGCTAGTTTCTTTGCTTGAAGTTGCTAATTGGAAAGCAGTGATTAAGGCTGACATGGGTGTCTTTATAATAGCAACCTGAATGATCAGTTCTAATGTTTGTTGGCTTCAGATTTATGTGTTAGTTTCTTTAGCTAGTGGATCACTAGATATTGGGACTGGAAAGCATGTTTCCTATGGGAGAGAGAAAATATTAGAAGCTGCAAATATGATGGAATTACCAACGCCTTTAATTTTTTAAGTCATGGATAATTTAAAAAAAAACCTATTACTTACATTTGTTTGTTTCTTTGCTTGAAACCATGTCTATCTGCCAACCTTTCCGAAATGTCATCATGTAATTATTTTAACAGGCAGTGTATTCTCCTTTATTTGGGGGATATTAACCTTTCTAAACAAAAGGAATGTTAATATACACTGGAGACACAACTAATAGGATTTCATTTTTCTCGTTAGGCAAGAGACTTATTTGAATTCTCTTTTTAAATAATTGTGAAAGAATGCCTCAAGTAAAATAATTGCCTTAAACTAATCCATGATAGCAATTTTAAACGTGAATATCCAGATCATTTTGTATGAATTGGAAAGAGAAATGTTGTTTTCTTGTTTTTGTTTGCTTTGGTCAAACAGTGTTGAAGGATGATATAAATTCATTGAATTCGGAACAAAGGAAATGCTAATTATTAATGCACTAAATTCTTTTATGCCATGAATGTAGTGTTCAATTCACAAAGCTTGTTGTGGCCTATTTAGACTTCAGCTAATGTTTTGTGTGTTGGTTTGGGGTTTGTATGATGTATTAGGGTTCAGCACAGCACATTTTTATGTTTTCTTTCCAAAATATTTAATTGAAATTTTGTCTCCCTACATTATCTGCACTTCACTTTTTCTTTCAAACACCATTTGCCTGGAAAGGCTGAAGAGATGAGAAGAAACACCTTAAACTGCAAATATCACTTCTGACCTCTTTTGGGCCCTTAAGGAAGATGGGTTCTGCTGTTCTTGTATTAGTGGGAGAGTGTGAAATGTTTCTTGCTTCTCCTAGGCAAAAATACCAGCAGAGTCAGCCTTTGGAATGCAAGGGCTGATACCTAGTGACTCCTCAATTTTGAATTGCATGTTCCAACAAGAACTGTGCATTAGTCTGCTTAGCCATTGTGGGTGTATTTTTACATATTTGGATACTGCTTTGTGGAATTGGTAAAGTTTGTGTGTGGGTGTGGTCTATATCCCAAGCTGTTCATTGTTTCCCAAATAGTGATTTGGCTTTTAATGGTACTTTGAATGTGAACACTAGTGTTTTATGTGCTGAAACTGAAAAAATATATGTAAAATTGTGCAGTGTCTTGCATATGAAATGTAATGTGGACAAATATCCCAAACTCTAAAGCATTTATATTTCAATCTTGATTTTAAAAGAATATTTCTAGGCCCCCTAATGACTTTCTTTATCTACATTGAACTTCATGTGTGTTGCAAGAGTATAAGTGCTTCAGCACCTTTGGTGAACAAGGAGCAACACAGTCGTTAACAAAATACATACAGGAATTTAATACAGTCCTTTTGATGCATAAAGGAGGATGAATAGTAAGCGAAGTTGATTGCATAGCTAGAAGAATCTTTGTGCCTTATTTATGCTCTAATTTTAGCACTGAGTTTCCTTTGTAATAGTAAAATGTCACATTAGCATGTCCCTTTTAATTTAATTTAGTTCCAGTGAAAACAAATGCATGTGCCGAGGGATTCTCAAATTTAGTAGTCCACTCTGTAGTAGACCTTGTTGCAATACAATTATTGTTAAAGTGACTCTCTTGGTCCCATATTTTGAGACCAAAATGTTATGTATTTTTTTCTTTCCATCATACTCTTTCATTCACCTTTGAATACTGATGAAACAAAATTAAGAAGACAGAAGTGTCAGTAAATAACCATATGGTTAATTTTCAGCAGCTAAGGGAGATCAGTTCATGAAAGCTTATGCCTCTAAGAAAATGAGTGGCTCAAAAGGTCTACCTATGTAAATAATAATTCATTAGAGGATAAAATCAAAAAGAGAAAGTACCTTTACTCTGGAGAAGACTTCTGAGTTACTAAATAGAGAGCATCATGTTCAAACATTCAAGCTCAGTTACTTCTCTTCATCATTTGATAAAAATCCAACACTTATGCATAACACACATGCAATTTTACAATTAAAAAAAAAACAATATTGCTGATTCTCAAGGGTTGTGACCCAGAATTTGAAATCCCAGATTGGCCGAAGGTTCACTTGCAACTGCCCTAATGTGTCTAAGTGCTACTAATTTAAAACTGTACAGATCTAATCTTTAGTTGAAGTGAAAGCTGCCTCTGAACTAATTATGATTTACAGAAATTGATAATTTGTCGTGTGTGTGTGTCTGCAGGAAGAAAATTAATATTAAATATGATTAGCAAATGACAGGTTTCGACCCAGTAATTTACAGTCTTCATTAACAAACTTCCAAAATTTATCAATAACACTGGAAGTCACTTCATTTATACAACTTCATTGCAGCTGGCATCATTTTTGTAGAAAGGGAAATGTGGACATTCTCTTGTTAGGGTGCTTTTACCTTACCCAGCCCTTCTATGAGCCCTGAAGTCTACTTAAATCCTCTAAACCTTCCTTTGGTTATATATCATAGGGCAACCACTGATGCATTTTCATAGAATGATCGGACTGGAAGGGACTTAGAGAGGTCGTCTAGTCCAGTCCTCTGCACTCAAGGCAGGGCTAAGTATTTATTTAGACCGTTCCTGACAGGTGTTTGTCCAACCTGCTCTTAAAAATCTCCAGTGGTGGAGATTCCACAACCTCTCTAGGTAATTTTTTCCAGTGCTTAACCATCTGACAGGAAGTTTTTCCTAATGTCCAACCTAAACTGCCCTTGCTGCAATGTAAGTCATTGCTTCTTGTCCTAGCCTCAGAGGTTAAATAGAACAATTTTTCTCCCTCGTCTTTGTAACACCTTTTATTGATTCGAAACGTGTTTTCTGCCTCCCCGCACCCCCCCGGTCTAAACAAATACATTTTTTTCAATCTTTCCTCCTAGGTCATGTTTTCTAGACCTCTAATCACTTTTGTTGCTCTTCTCTGGACTTTCTCCAATTTTGTCCACAGCTTTCCTGAAATGTGGCACCCAGAACTGGGCACAATACTCCAGTTGAGGCCTAATCAGCACGGAGTAGAGTAGATGAATTACTTG
The DNA here is from genome assembly GCF_020497125.1 of Mauremys mutica. NCBI lineage: Eukaryota > Metazoa > Chordata > Testudines > Geoemydidae > Mauremys > Mauremys mutica. Next base: position 3,579,375 of record NC_059093.1, read on the forward strand.
CTTACAACACTCCTGCTAATACATCCCAGAAGTGTTTGCTTTTTTTGAAACAATATTACATGGTTGACTCATATTCAGCTTGTGATCCACTATGACCCTCAGATCCTTTTCCATAGTACTCCTTTTTAGGCAGTCATTTCCCATTTTGTATGTGTGCAACTGATTGTTCCTTTTAAATGGAGTACTTTGCATTTGTCCTGATTGATTTTCATCCAGTTTACTTCAGACCATTTCTCCATTTTGTCCGGATCATTTTGAATTTTAATCCTATCCTCCAAAGCTCTTGCAACCCCTTCCTGCTCAGTATTGTGCACAAGCTTTAAAGGTGTACTCTCTATGCCATTATCTAAATCATTGATGAAGATATTGAACAGAACCAGACCAGAACTGATCCCTGTGGGTCACCACTTAATATGCCCTTACAGCTTGACTGTGAACCACTGATAACTACTCTCAGGGAATGGTTTTCCAACCAGTTATGCATCCGCCTCATAGTAGCTCCATCTAGGTTGTATATCTCTAATTTGTTTACGAGAAGGTCATGTAAGGCAATCAAAAGCCTTACTAAAGTCAAGATATACCACATCTACCACTTCCCCCTCGTGAACAGGGCTTGATTTTTAATAGCGTGTAACTTTCAGCACAAAATCTCCAAGTCAAAGGGTTTTTTTTTTGTGTGAAGTGACTTAAGCCCCATTTAATGTAATTATGCATCACATGCTGTATTATCAAACATGATATAAGGAGAGATTGTAGCAATCTAATGTGTAAGCTGTTGTTGATAGCTGAGGAATGGTATATTGTGAGTAGTCTTGGAACTGACTTTGTAGGCACATTACTAAAATGTAAAACTGTTGTAGTATAATAGTTAAGATCATTAAATTGTTTCTATACTTACTTAGCTTTTTAAACAGTTCACTTTATTGTAGGCACAATACCCCAACAGTGTATTCACTATGGCTTAACATGTGGATTGCATTTGTGGATCTGCCGTCTCCCAGAGGAACATGATATGCTAGTCTCTGTGGATGCTGAGGTCAAGGCTAATTATAAAAAAGCATGGAATGCATCTGTTCTTGTCTTGGTAGAGTAGGGCAGAAAATTGTGAAACAGCTTTGTACCCAGGGGGTGAAGGCCTGTGTATGACGCTAATTCTAAAATGGGCTTGATAGCAAATGATCTGACACTCTAATTAAAACTCCAGATATAATATAATCACTTGCTCACAATTTTTGGAGCAGTGGAAGGAAATCGCTGGAATGTACCAGTATGGTAATCAGGTGTCATACTCCTGTAGTAGTATCATGGTGCTGGTCTTCGACCAGGTGGCCTTTTAGAGCATAAATCATGTCCTGTCACAATTTTTTGAAGTGAATTTTAGTGCTTCTAAGAACGCTGGTGTGATTCCCTTAAATCGGAGGTTAACTAGACAGTGAAATTAACATTTCCTTAAATAAGAGAATGGGGAAAAACTACTAGTCTGCCTTAGTCATGATGTAAAACAGGGGTAGGCAACCTATGGCACGCGTGCTGAAGGCGGCACACGAGCTGGTTTTCAGTGGCACTCACACTGCTGGGTCCTGGCCACCAGTCTGGGGGGCTCTGCATTTTAATGTAATTTTAAATGAAAATTCTTAAAAATTATAAAAACCTTATTTTACATACAACAATAGTTTAGTTATATATTATAGACTTATAGAAAGAGACCTTCTAAAAATGTTTAAATGTATTACCGGCACGCAAAACCTTAAATTAGAGTGAATAAATGAAGACTCGGCACAGCACTTCTGAAAGGTTGCCGACCCCTGATGTAAAACATCCCTGCCCTCTCTTACAGATCTTCTGAGCAATGACTGCCAATCTTATGCTCCATTTCATGCTGGCTTTATGTTGTGGACAAAAAGGGGCTAGGGATGAGTCTTTTGGATACTTGATTGTTGCAAGGGGTATATAGGTACCTAGAGAGTTCACATGTACCTCAGGTCTGTGTTTGATCCTCGCTCTTCAGAAGTGGAAAGCGAGTGGATTTGTGACACCAAGCTCCTGTTCCTGCCAGCAGAGCTTCAGTCTGGTACAAGGGCTTGTGCGAGTTTTCCAAGTATTTTGGATACAGGCTTCTGAAAACAAAACACAATGTACATCCCATGGGAAATAGTGGGGAGGGGAGACATTCTTTAAAAACTAATTTCAGCCCCATTTTAAAACGGGTGACTGTGCTTCAGGGCCATTTTTCCCTATAATAAACATGTACTGATGACTGTCGCTGCTCAGTATTGTGCATTTATTACTTGCTATGCTGACATGTGCAGGTTGCCATGACATCTTCATACAGAATTATTTTTTTTAAGAAGTATGTACTCCAGGTGGAACAAGCATACAACATGCTCCTTATCCTGGTTAAGTGACAGTGTTAAAGGACAAAGAATCAGAACAGCTACTGACGGAGGACTTAGAGAAGTTTGCAATACAAAAATCTTTCCAGGCGACCTTCAGGGTGCATTTATTCTTAAGCTGAAAATGTTTGAAATAGTGATGGTGCACCATCACCCATCATCAGTAAAAAGTAGTCTTCTCGAGAAGTCTTGGGGAGTGGAGTGGGGGGTTGAGATTTGAACGACAAGAACACTTGCCAGTGGTACTGAGTGAGTAGCGGTGAAACTATGGACTATTGGGATCTTGCAAATCAAATGGAGCTTGCTACTACCTGGACAAGGACAGCATGTAGCTCCCTCTGTAAAGGTGCAGTTAGCTGCGTCATGCTCAGTTGGGACGATGCTATTAAAAGTTGCGCTGCTTTTGCAGATGAACTACAAGACATCAGCTTTCAACTTCTCATTCTTTAGCCTTGTTTTATTCCTTGCTGAGCACTGACAGATGAAAAACGTACTAAATTTAGGGATGAGAGAAGTCTCTCTTCCACACTCCCACTCCATTTTTAGTGCCTGAATTCTTTTGATTAGTTTTACCCTTGATTTCTGTCTCAGATTTAAGACATTTTCTAACAGCAAGGAGTCTAATTTTATATTATGTGAGTACTTGGTTAGCATGATGGCAATATAGCTCTCTGCCAACATGGAGTATGTCGGAACAACCTGAGCTTACAGGCATCAGATCAATGAAAATCATCTACCGTGTCATAACATGATGGAGCTTGACGGTCTCTAACCGAAGGAGAGGGCGGTAGGTGAAAGCCGCCTTTGCTGAGAACAAGGTCTGAGGAGGTGAACTTTGAAGTGGAGTTCTAGAAGTTGAAGCCCCCTGGGTGGGCTCACTTTGTCAAATGTAGTTCAGCGAGAAGGATGTCTTTCTTTGCACAACCTCTCCATCAGGGCTGGCTCCAGGCACCAGCCTCCCAAGCAGGTGCTTGGGGTGGCAATCTGCAAGGGGCGGCAGTCTGTGTGTGTTTGCCCCCAAGCAGCCCGCCGAATTGCCGCTGCGGACGGAGGGAGCAGTCCGTGTGCTGTTAGGGCGGCTTGCACGTTTCCACGGTGGTGGCAGTTCGGCGGCAGATTCTATGTTCAGCTGCCCGCGGCGGCGCAGCTTCTGTCTTCCGGCTGAAGGCAGAAGCTGCCGCTGAATTGCCGCCGCCGCAGAAACGTGCGTGCCGCCCTAGCGGCACATGGACTGCCCCCGCCGTCTGCGGCGGCAATTTGGCGCGCTGCTTGGGGCGGCAAAAACAGTAGAGCCGGCCCTGCTCTCCATTGAGTAATTCAAGTATGTCAGCTTAATACTATGGAATTACTGTTTGATAGTTGAGAGTCAGTTAGGGTGGCACAGTTATATGATGCTGGGGATAAAACCAGCATTCTTTAGACAGATGTGACATCAGGGTTTGGTGCACAATGTACTTATGTCATGACTTATCCTCACTTGTGTGTGTGTGTGTGTGTTCATCACTGTGATATTTGGCCATATGAGCAGTGGCATGATCTAGCAGATAAGGCACCAGGTTGGGAGTTGGAAAACCTGGGTTCTGGTCTTTGCTCTGCTACTGACCAGTTCAGTGACCTTGGGCAAGTCACTTCCACTCAGTTTTTTCATTCCTCTGCCTCTTTGTCTCTCAAGTCTTTATTTTATTTTATTTTTTTTTGATGGGGGAGGACACTCTCTCTCACTATATCTGTACAGTGGTTAGCATAATGGAACATTGTTGTTCTCACTGCACCATCAACAGCCCACCATAAGCAGGCCCTGAATAGTTACTCATGCTCACAGTTGTTTGGCAAAAGGAAGTACGTTTTACTGAGCTCTGAATGTTACAAGAGTGTTTGACCAGAGATCTGAGGCTAATGAAGAACACGACTACAGTCCTTAGTTGCACATGTAGGGACTGTACCAAAAGACTTGAGCTGAAATCCAGCCTTTGCAGTTACACAAGAAGGAAGGTGACCTCTGTAGTAGCCAGACCAAATAGCACTTGATAAAACCGCTTATACTGTATCTGGAATCCGTAGGAGGAAGCAAGCAAATGCCTGGAATATAAATCTAACAGGCCCAAACCCATTCATTACACTAAAAACTGGAGCTCAAAACATCTTTAAGACCACAGATTTAAAATTTGCTATTCATATTTATCAGCGCGTATATTATGAATCATCTTGTTCATAGTTGGTTCTGCTTTTCTAAAGAAATCTTGACTGTTTTCCACAACTGACCAATGAATTTTGTTGAGTTGTGAATAGCCAGTAATACAGCTCATGTGCCCTCCCAATATGGCTGATGCATCTTGATTGTTGCATTGTTTTGCATTTGCTTTCATTGTAGCATTTAATTTAGTCAGTCAGTTTGAATTCTTAATAAGGAAGGAATTCAATAACCTCTAATGATTAAATAACCCCCATCGTTTGTAAAATTGGGTTTGTCTGGATATTAGAATGCTGCTCAGATGGCAGACGTGGACTTCTAATTGTCGGATCAGATTTATAGCTGAAAGATGAGATGTACTGTAACATTCCCTCGTTTTGTGTCTCCTTGTAGCTTTCTCTCTCCTGGAGCAAAATGGGCTGTGTGTAAAAGTTGGTGCATTTGTACACCATAAAAAAATAAAAAGCAAAATCCAAATAGCTGTCAGAATTGGAAATAATTGGTACCATTGTCCTGGGGGCTAAGGACTGAATGGACATTAAGAATGAGCTTCTTTCTCAGCTACTAGACAACTCTACAGTCCATGCTGAAACTACAGTGGTAGACTATTATGAAGAAACTTGTACTGATACTGCCCATACTGTACTGCTTCTTGGAAAAAGAGGGTTTTGGTTCCAAGAGCTGCTATTATGGAACTTTAAGCTAGCACTAAATACCAAGCAAAAACATTATTTTAAAAATATATAGTGTCCTTGTATGTTAGTTTCTCCCTGAAAGACAGTGGCCATATTACTTACACCTGGCTTTATAAAAATGGCACTACTTAGTGGACAGTATCCATATCCGGCCTCAGCTTTTTGTTTTCTATCACAAAATTGCCTCCACAGAATCACACTCTTTGCTTCCAGTTTATAAGAAGACATGTGGGGGTGTTCCCAATCCAAATGTCTTTTTATCCGCCCCCGATCCAATGTCACTTTCTTTGGAGCTCATACCGTCTAGATACTTGGCCTTTGATCACTGTGTCACGTAAGACTCCTTCAGAGCAGAATATAGATGTAGCTCTTCCGTTGTGATGTATTGGGACTGTTCTATTAACTTTGCTTCTAAGGAATCGGATTAAAGTAATCTTCTATTATAGTATGATAGAAGCTGCACATGTAGAGATATTTTACTGTAGTCACAGTTCTTAAGGTAAGTTAAAGTTATTTCAATTGTTACTTATCTTTGGGATGACAATCATGACAAATGGCTGGTATAATTTCTTTCCCTTTAGCAGATGGATATAAAATGAAGGTATTATATAGATCTTTTATAAATTTTTATTTGTGAACGTTGAATTAGATACTGACACATTTAACTTGACAAGCAAGAAGTAAATTGTATTCTGATCTAGTTTAATAAAGTGAAATCCAATTCTTGAGATTTGTGCTGGTAACTTTTCACTGCTCTAAGTTAAGTTACAAGAAACAGACAACAGTCATTGGTCTCTGTTAGTGATGCAGACTTCCAAGAGATGAAGTTTACTGCAGTTGACTTTAAAATGGGCACCTTTTTGAAGAGGGATCCCTCCATTCTGTTAGGGGATGGGCATGTAGCTGTCTTCATTGCTACATAAATCAGTTTAGCAGGCACTGGGCTATAGGAAAAGAGGGCATCTGTCATGGAACTGAAAATACAGCAAATAGCTCTACCAATCTGACTGACCCAGGAAATGGAGTATGGACCCTATAATGAGAAGCCAAGCATGTGGTATAATGGATAGAATGCCTGAAAAGGAGGTGGGGGATCCTGTTCCTAGTTCTGCCACTGATTTTCTGAATGAGGTTGGCCATGTCACTTCATCTTTCTATGCCTCTGACGCCCCATCTTCAAATTAAAATGTGTTAGAAGGAAAAAAAAAGGAGCAGGCTGACCCAGAGGCGGATTTGAGTAGATGGGCTTCTTTATTGCGGTACTTGTTCCGCTGGACCCAATTGTCCAGTAAGCACTGGATTAGTTACATCGTGCTCTTTTTTTTTTGTTTTGTTTAGGTTAGTATGTACACACCTACATTTATTACAAAACCCCCAAAACCCTTATTAAGTAATAGAAACACCCACTGGTAGTAAACCCGCTTCAGTTTATCGCTTATAGCATGACACATCCCGTTATCTTGAAAATACATTTATTTGCAACAATTTGTTGCCATAAATATTTCTTCTTAGCAGTTCCCAGGGGAGGGAGGAAGGGGCCGTGGACAGTTCTCAAGGGCGGCAGAGGAAGGGGCCCTACGCCAGGGCTGGTTTATGTAGCTGGGAAACGGAGGGAGGGGAAGATAACATTCCTTTTACCTTCTTCTACACAAAGGGCATTTTTCTGCAGTTGCATCTTTATTAATCTTTGTGAGGAACAGAGAAGGGAAGAATCTGGCAACTTGCATTTTAAACAAAGAAACTGAAAAATTTCCAACTTTATGTAATAGACATGAAAATATTTCCTACATATGCCTTTGTTAATAATAAAAAATAATAATAATTGGAGACATACCAATCTCCGAGAACTGGAAGGGACCCTGAAAGGTCATTGAGTCCAGCCCCCTGCCTTCACTAGCAGGACCAAGTACTGATTTTACCCCAGTTCCCTAAGTGGCCCCCTCAAGGTTTGAACTCACAACCCTGGGTTTAGCAGGCCAATGCTCAAACCACTGAGCTATGTTTACAAATAAAATATATAAAATAATAAAGTTTCTCTGTTTACAGGTATAGTGAGTGACCAGAATGAAGATTTTTTTTTTTTTTATCCACAGCCTCAAACTTATTCAGTTTTTGAGCTTGGAATCTACATGAGAAAATGTTTTCCCCGTAGTCTTAAGGCATGAATGGTGTTTTTATGTCACTCAAAAAAACAGACTGAGAATCATTGGAATTGGACAAGTTTAGCACCGAAGTTTGAACAACACTGAACAATTTGCTTACCTTTTGGCCGCTTATTTTACTTTAAAATTAAGTGAGCAGCATTATGAGATCGGGCTTCCCAGAGGGCTTACAAGATGGAGAAGTGACAGGGGGTTTGGCCAGCGATGGTATTTCTCTGTACCCTGCTTTTTTTTAAAAGTGCAGCAAATGTAGAATGAGCTGTTTTGAGACTCTGAAGAGACCAATTGCTGCTGAGCAGCCACTTCCTTTCTTTTTACTGTCTGTTTTCTTTGTCTAATTTACTTTTATGTAATCAACACTGAAGCCTTTGTGGCTACTTAGAATTGTGTAGCAATATTCTGTACCAACGCAAGGTTCAGTATAGTTGTATGTAGGATATGGTAACATTCTCTTTCATAAGAGTCTCTGCCTCCACCCCACCCCACCCACGTAAATGGTCGCATATACCATCACCAGATTTCAAGTAATAGGAAAATGTCTTGCAGGTCTGCACGTGTTGTGCTAAAGAGTAGATGCATATCCAGACATTTTATCGTCTCTCCTATAGCATTTTACTTGAGACTTCAAATTGACTTGAACTTGAGCATTGTCACATGGATCATAAACTGGTTGGAAAAAAATCTATATGAAGTGTAATGATAAATGGCAATTTATTGAATCCACGGGAGATGCCCCAGGAGGTGCTGCAGGGATTGTTGTTAAACCATCTCATTAATAAGTCTTCAAACAAAAATAAAAGGAGCACCGAGACAAGCATGCTAATTAATCTCAGGTGAGACTAAATGGTGCTGTACATGCTATGGAGGGTAGTGGAATTATACAAAGAGGGATTATTTAGAAATAAGGGGAGGAAATAGAACTTGGAAGTATTCAAGTGAATCCCCCTGAAGAATATTAATCAAATGTATGTATTGAGAAAAATTAGGCAAGGGCAGTACCGAGGGTCACCAAGGAGGTGATAGTGATCAGCAAATTAGACATGAGCATGCCAAAGCAGACAGTAAAATAGCCAGTGCATCTTTGGGCTGTATATGCAGAGGTATCATGCATTGAGCAAAGAGGTGGTAATCTGTGTCGTTCAAGAGACCTAGCACTAAATTCCCTCCATCTGGGAGTTCAGATCTGGTTTTCTGGTGTGGGCCCATCTCTCTGCTAGAAGGAGGGTGGCAAATGGGAGGGAATTCAGAAGAGAATAATGGGAAAAAAAATTGAAGTGGAGGTGAGAGCAATTTAGGGGGGAAAACCCCCTGAGCTCCAGTCCAGCCATCTGCTCCACACTGCTGGCCCCTTGTTCTGCGTGATGCTTCATTGGGTTGGACAGGACCCACAGCAGGAATGGACTGTTCGTCTGCTTGGATCCAGTTGCAGGCCTAGGGCCTGTACATGTATAGAGGGACCGAACAGATCAAGGCAGTGCTGCCTTACATGTATAAGGTTGTAAAGATCAGTGAGAGAGGAGACTTGTTCGGAGCTCTGCAGAGGGATAGAATTAGAAGTAACAGGGCATTGTGAGCATTGTGAAATGGTATTTATTAGACTGGAATGGTCTCCCAAGGGAAGTGATGGAAGCCTGATTACTTGTCATTTTAAGACTGGGCTACTGGCAAAGCACAAGTGTGTACTATAGGGAACAATACCGTGTAGGCAGGTAGATGGACTCGGTGACCTAATAAGTTTCAACCACCTGTAATTCCTGACACATCTGTTTTTAAACTATATAAAATTCTGTTAATCTTTCAGCTGTTGGCTGCTTGGTTCTGAAATGAAAATACATTTTTGTTCACGCTCCTGGATGAAGGGCTAATGTCATGAAAACAAGAGGTGTATCTCATGAGGCTACTGCAGCTCTACAGAAATAAAAAATACATGTAGAATTGAGAGAGTTCAATACTGGGGGCGGGGGAAAAGCATACACAGGCTGCAGTATGGAACTGGATTAGTACATTTCTTTTATTGAATGTGGCCCTTAAAGACTGCATTTAAAATGGTACATACAGAAAAGGAAAAACATACCTACACAATCATTCTTCTCTTGCCTTGTGAATTTTAAATGTTAATTTGTAACCATACCTGTGTGCTTCTGCAGTATGGCAAAGTGGGGAATGAACAGAATGCTTTGGTCTTTTAGAGACTGTTTGTTCAGTGCAATCATGGCCTTTGACAAATTCAGCGGTCACAAAGCTATAATATGTTAGCAGGCAGGAGCACGCTTTTAATATTCATCATCTCTAAGTGCTACGCACTGACATCTAGTAGTAAATGTGCAGATATGGGCACTAGGAAAAACAGAGCAGGGAAGCATACTCGCTAATTTGTATTCTAGATGGAAATCTTAAATTAGTTTGAGATTTTCAAATGAATTTTAAATGCCGGGCACATAGGAGATGGAGTTGATATTAATATTAATAAGATTTTAAAAGATATTTAGTGAAATATTTGTATAATTTAATTTTGTTCATAGTCAAGTCGGAAACCATACCAAGAGTGACTGTGGAGTCCAGAAATTTGAGAGTTGGAGTATTCTTTAGTCTGATTCATTATGATGTGTATATATACAAAGCATTTTGTATTAACATGGGTAACTTAATCCTCACTTGTTTGTGCCTTTACTGCTATGATGTATACTCAATACATCAAATCTTATTTTTGCATCATGAATTTAATTGTTTTATCAGGAGCATTAAAATGACCTCTATCAAGGCATGCATATTGTGTTCATTACCCTTGATCACCTGCCAGTGATTTCTAGATCAGTATTCATGGAACAGTTTTTTCCCCTAGAATATTAATAATTATTTAATATCAGTCTAGTGCAGCAGGTTTGCCTAGTGCTGACAGAAAAGGGGTTGGAGTGGGGGAGGCAAGGCAGGAAAGACATTCCCTCCGTGGGGAACCTAAAACCCTATAAATAACAAATTTCAGCTATAAAGAGTTCTGCTAATGGTTTGGTGTGTAAAAAGCATTGTATGTGTTCATTGCACTCAGTCTTGCTCTAAAGAGAGGGTGTGTGTAAAATAATTACTTTCCTCTTAATTTTTACTTACCTCTTGCAAATGGGACGTAGGATTTCTCAGCACACATCAGGTGCCAGGGGTTTAAACTACTATTAAAATAGCATGCATGGGCAGGCAAGAGCAAATCTTGTGTTAGATTACTGTGTAGCGAATACCTGTTGGGATCATAAGACACAATTAAAAAGCATTTTACCCCAGATAAATGGTGACTTGTTGTTTCTCTTGGCAGTGTTTAGTCTCACAAGAGAATGTATTTTGCCGCCTTGTTGTTGGGGAGACGAGCAAGAACGGCGTCCTGCAGATATGGATAAAACCAGGGCAGTTACGGGAGGACAAAGATGGGAGACTAAAATATTAATGGATATCTTTAAAACACTGCACCTACATTGAGAGCAATGTGATGTTCTTACTTATGTATTCATGTTGAGTTAGCTGGGGTTTAAATTTTTAAAGCCGAGTAGGAAAAGAAAAGTTTTGCTGCTCGTTACAGGATCTGATGTTTTGTTTCTGCTGTTTAGGTAGAAATAGAGGAAGCTGATTTGAGCTTGTGTCCAAATACCTCTTGACTACCTTATCATCAATGTGCTCTCATATGCATGACTCCGACAGACACATTACATGCTTAGTTACTTTTCCTTGATTTTGGGGGGCTTTTGTCAACAGTTCTGTTCCTTATGTAGCCAAAGATGCCGTTTAAACCAGGAGTGTTATAAGTGCATCTAAACTGTCTTGTGTGTGCGGACTGTTCACTCCATGCAGTTCTACTGCTTTAACAATGCTGATATCGTTACAGAACACCCTACTGTGGATGCAGGTATAGCTTATTTCCCTTCTCATGAAGAGAAATGAGCGATACAGCATAAGGCACCTTATATGGTATAGCTGCATCCCCATTAGAGACTGTACATAACTGTTTTGGTTTAAAATAAATAAACACTACCCTCCTAACTGGTGTACTTGTACCAGTACAAAAGCCGCACGTAGCTCAGGCCTACCAATAATAATTCATCTGGAGTTCTGTAGCTGCTGCTTTCCCTGAGTTTCTCACAACCAGAGAATGCTACAACCTATAAACATGTGCAGATTTGCACTGTATTTTTCTTAGGAGACTCAGGATGGGATATGCTTCCAGCTATGGTATCTGGGTTTGTTTCAGGTTTGTAAACTGCCTCTGTACAGATTTACTTGATGGAGGGTAGTGACGTTGCAAGGTAAAATGGCATTTTAAAGTCCTCTGTAATGTACGCTGAAAAATGTAATCGGCTGTTCACATGACTGATAAAGTAACAGCATCTTTGCAGCTATTACGGACTATCCTATTGGGGACTTGTCTATAGGTGAATTGCTTCTACACGGCTGCATCAGCACTAGTAACAAGCTGTTCTGAATGAGGAACTGTTGATGCTATAGCAACTTTGATTAGCACTTCACTCACAGCTACTACAGTACGCTTTAGCTTTCATGATGATGTATGTGCTTGCTTCAGCAAGGAGTTTGCCTCCACCTACAGGAAGCAGCAGGCAAGAAAACCCCAAACACCTCCGATCAGCCAACCTCTTCTGAATAAACCCAGTAACATTTCTCTTCAATCTTTCTGCTTTTTTGGAACCAGTCAAACTCCCACAAGCATTATGGTGGTCCCAAGACCTTGTGCCCCTGGGGCTATTTCTGCATTTGCCCTTTCTCATGCCCCCACACTCCTATCAAGGAAACCTGTAAAAACAGGGCAGGTGGTAATTGGGCTCCACTTGTCATTAGCGAGGCTTCCCTTGGAGTTCTGGGTTGACTAAAACATGCAATTTAAAAGACAAAATGCATGGTTCAGAGCAGAGCAACAAAAACATTGGGAGGTTTAGAAAAATAATAGCTTTTGATTCTGAGAGAATGGAGCATATCTGGCTGGAATAGCCAGAAGGTGAATGATACAGTAAACCTCTAACTTCCCTTTATGTATCCGAAAGGAGAACAACTAGCTGTTACTCTCATCTGTCACCCCAACAGACTGGGCTGTTAGGAGCTTAAGCTCCAGCAGGGACAATTCAGAGATATAGGCCCTTTCTCTCACTAAGGGGAAGGCTGGGATGGCTCCTGCCTCTATTTCACTATGACCCAAATGCTTCCTAAGCCGTGGAACCATAATGGTGTCCATGGATTGATGGCCTCTTAAATGCTTCTCGGTCTGCCTGTGGTGGAGCCCAATGAGAAGGTGAAATGAAAGACCAGTTATGGTTGCTAATGTAGCTCATAGACTATTAGCCAGTATGTTACTGCTTCCTTGGTGCCTATAATTACCTCCCGTACTGAAACCCCTGGAGCCCAGCTATTGCCATCTCCTTCAAAGTCTTCAGGCCCTCTGTACCCCAGGCCTATTTTGTTACCGTTTCATACAGATGTCCTTTTTCATTGCGCTTCTCTTTGTCCTCCTTTTCTGCAGGCCCATGACAGCATAAGCAGCCTGACAGTCCTTGACTAATTGGAGCTGGGTCCTGTGGCTCATGGTGTATAATTAGCTGAAGATGAGTTCTTGGTGCAACTCCGTGGCCCTAAAGGGCTAATGTGATCCGTGGCTGCTTAAAGGGGGAAATGTTGAGTAGGGCTAGAGAGGATATTTTACCGCTGTATTCGGCACACTGTGTCCAGTTCTGGTGCCCACCATTCAAGGAGGGTGTTAAGTGGTTGAGGGTTCAGAGAAGAGCCATGAGAAGGATTAAAGGACATGCTTTAACAGGGTGCTGAGTGAGGTGCTAACTCAATACCCAGTCATTCAAATCCCTGCCAATATCGGTTAATTGGGACCTCATTAGAGGATCAGTTTTTAAGTGGAGCTACAGCTGAAAGACTAATTAGTGGGGGGAAACAACCCCAGCAGCTGGGAGCAGATCAATAGAGAGGAGAGAAGCCCTGGAAGTTGGGAGCTCAGAACTGGAAAGAAAGCAGAGATGGCTGCTTATAGCATCGCTCCTTTGCTAGTGGGGCGTCTAGTTGGGACTTACAAATGGCACTCCAGGGAATGGCCTGCTGGAACAGAATAGTAACGTTCGGAGGTGTGAAGGAGACATGGAATGGGTGTGGTCTGTACATAAAGCAAGAAAGGACTCACCCTGTGACATATGCCTTGTAGTGAAAGACTCAGAGTGCAATCTATTTAGCTTAACAAAGAGAATGTTAGAGAGTGACTTGATTACAGTCTACAAGTATCTACATGGGGAACAAATATTTAATAACGGGTTTTTCAATCTAGCAGAGAAAGGTAGAACATGATCCGATGGCTGGAAGTTGAAGCTAGACCAATACAGACCGGAAATAAGACCTAATATTTTTAACAGTGGGAGTAATTAACCATTGGAACAATTTACCATCATTGGCAACTTTTAAATCAAGATTGGATGTTTTACTGAAGGTTCTGCTTTAGGAATTATTTTGGGGAACTTCTGTGCCCTGCGTTATACAGAAGGTCAGACTAGATAATCACAATCGTCCCTTCTGGCCTCGGAATCCAAGTTTCTAGTTTGATGCTGCTGTAAGAATGGCTTTTCCGTTCCAGTAACTAATTCCGGAAATGATCACCTACTCCTAAGCTTCGGTGTTCTGTCCATAGCAATTAGAAATTAGTATGTACCAGGCACCAGCCTCTACACACAATGCTTCAAAATTTCCAGTGTGGTGCCAGTGGCTCTTTGAGTTGCATACAGGGTTTTCTAAAAGTTTATAGGATAACTTTTTGTTTTACAAGAAAAAACAAGGTCATTGACAGCTAAAATCAACTTGGTCAACTCAGTTATCCTGGTTTGCTTGTGCCACTGAGCTTCTGTTGTGATGTGGAGAGGGTAAACAAATAATGCCTTAAACTTAACACGCTCTCCACGCCAGCTGTCAGTCCAAAAGTCGTGCCATCGATCTGATGCCAGATAGACAGAATTATGAGTTTGTATGTCAGATGGATTGTATACTATTTTTGAGTGATGGCTTGACAAGAGATTCTAGCCTCCATATATTATGTAGCGGAGACCTGGTGGTAAAACTCTATGATGATATTTATCTTTATGGACTATGAGAATTAAGTTCTCGATTTTAGTTTAATTAAGCAATAAAGCACAACAGATGGCACATTTCTGGGTGATTATTGAATAGCTCTTCTTCACCAGGGAAGTTCAGTAACACTATAGAAATGCCTATGGTCCTTATTAGCAATGAGACACTCCAGACAATGCATGTGCTGGGATTGGGCTGATAGCAATGCCTGGAATTCTAAAGCAGTTTTATAATGAGTGTCAAGATCACAGGTGAAATATTACTAGCTGAAGAATCCACTCCTTGTGCCCAAATATGCACCAGAATCTCAGCTTTTTTTTTTTGTAGGTTTTGTGTGCATATAAAGTTTTAAGAGAACAAAATGCAGATGAGCACAGTCTCTCGTCTTCCTGATTCTACAGGCAGTCTGAAACAACTGGTTTGAAAAGAGCAAGTTGTTTCTTATTTTGCTCAGGGAGAGGTATTAACCAGTAGATGATGTGTCAATATTAACTAGTTAGGTGCCGTTACATTTAGCAGTTACATTTAGTCCTCAATAGCAAACTGCTTCCCATTTTTCTCTAGTTGCCAAAAGCCTCATCTGCCCCTGACAACTTCTGTGATGTAGCTTTGTGATACCAGCACACAGATCCTTGGTACTTTAGAAACTAGAGGTGTGGTAGCAAAAAATTACATTGACTATCAAAATGTGCAGACTATTTTACTGACTGTATGATTTTTTTGTATCTAATGAACAAAATAATCTTTTCTCCTTTAAACAAGGATTATATTGTGGTTAAGGTGTTGGAATGAGGTTCTCGACATCTGAGTTCAATTCCAGTTTCTGCCATAGATTGTGACATTAGACAACTAGCCTGGGCCATGTCTCTACTGTGGAGTCTATGCTAGCATAGTGTCAATAAAGCTGACATAGACAGTTTTTCTGCCAGCGTAGGTACACTGTTTCTCTGACGTTAGCTATATTGATGGAAGTCTTCTGTATCTGGCAATACTGTGTCTACACTGCGGGTTTTGTTGGCATAACTCGATTGGTCAGGGATGTGGTTTTTCATACTCCTGACCAAGCCTTAGTCTTTCTTGTGCCTCAGCTCTCCATCTGCAAAATTGGAATAGTACTCTCTTTCTCCTAGCCTTTGCTTGTTGTGTCTATGTAGACGGTAAACTCGTCAGGGCAGGCACTGCTTCAGCTAGGAGTTGTACATACACGTATTCACAGAAGGATCTCAATCTCAGTTAGGGCCTCCAAGCACTATTGTAATGCAAATAAAAATACTAGCATAATTTCTAGTAGGATGCAGAATCCAGGACATTAGCTTCAGAATTTAGGTCCAGCTTCCTGTGGAGTATATGGGACCTTCACAATGTAATGGAAGACTGCTGCATTAGCAGTTCAGCGAGGGAGAAGATCAGGAGTGCAATTGCCAGGAAATCCCCCAAATGTAGCTGTCATAACCTCTCTGTATACACTTGATTTGCAAACACTGTGTACTCTGGTATTCTTTTGTGTAATCTGGGTCAAACATTAAGGATGCTTTGGAATATGATTTGCATGTTTAAGTTGCTCAAAGGAGATCCAGTAAACGGAGAAGAGCTGAATTTATGGCAGGTTGTTTTATCGTGTTTGCTTTTACTGACTACAGAGAACATTGGGAGTTTTCTGCAATATGTGTTTCTCTAAGTACTGTCTGCTTACAGCTAACGTATTTACTCTAGAGGATGTTTAAAAATATACCGGGACAGAAAGAACATGGAATTAATCAAATAAACCTCACCAATCCCTGGCTCTTAAGGGAGAGCACTGGACTGTTAACTTGAGTCACAGTTACTCCCATTGGTATGTGTCTCCTCCTATTATATTTTTTGCCCCTGAACATTTCTGAAGTTGTGACTGACTTAAAACCTGGCATAAAGCTTGCGATCACACAGTATTTTAGATCACTGGCTAATATGCCTCAATTTTTCTCATTAATGCAGTATTTGAAAGCATCAAAATGAAATACATTCACTTGCTGGCTGCAGTGTTGTTGAAAGTATGATCTGTGGGGAGTTTTTAATACAGCTATAGTTCTTTTAGATAAAATAGCCCATTTGTCTCAACCTGGTGCTGTGATGATGAGATTTGGGATTGTATTTTAAATCACAAACTTCAATACATATTTAAAAATAGATGCTTTAAATTTCCTTTTGGGAAAGCCTGAGACTCTTCTTAACTTTCTGCTGTACAATGAAAAAGATGTTTCCCTTGCTACGCTTTCTAAAGAGGTTGTCACCTTAAAATTACATACTCAACCATTTGTATCTGCCCACTTAAGTTTGTCTGGAGAGCTAACTACTTGATTTATAAAAGTTTTTGGGGTAGTTTTTCTTCAGTATTCTACTGTGATGTTGCAACTATACAAGGGACAGAAAAGCACCAAAATAGATCTTTCTGTGAGCAAACACGTTCCTATTGAGTTAGAAAATCTTGCCTTTAGTTAAAGCATAAATATATTTAAGGAAAAGGTTTGCAAATTCTGTATTCCCCCATGGCTCCCTGTGGAGTTCTGTTCTTGTTTGTACTTCCAGCACTTGAATTCTCCTACCACAAAAGTTATGAGCTATTAAGTCCCCATATGCTCATGTTAGGCTCTTCATTCAGCAGCTTAGCTACTCCAGTCTTCTAAATTCATTTCCTGTCTGACTACAGTTGGCATATGTGCTTCTAGGCATCACTGTGCCGTAGAATCCTTCAGTGTCTAAACACGATAAACACTAACAATTAGAGATTTCCCCAAATTCTACTAGTGATGTGCGTCATGATGCTATGTAGCCTACCCCTTCCCACATCCTTCAATCTTTTGCTCTTCTTCATTTTATGGGGCGAGAGGGTGTTAATATGTCACACCGGCACTCCGACGCCTCCTCAGGGCTTCCTGTTCCATGCTGTACTCTAGCCAGTTTCTGGCTGCAGGTCCTGGGTTGCTGTATAGCTGGGAACTTAGCTGCTTTTAATAGTAAATATTAGAAGTTCTGGGAAGAAGAGCAACACTCAGTTAGCTTAAAGCCTAAAGTAAATCTTGGTTTAAAAAAAAAAAAAGTTTGACTCCTTTAGATTAATTACTACAATTAAAGAAAAATCCCATGTAGCAATGGGCAGGTTGGAGACATTTTTTTAATAAACATAATGAGTTTCCTCTGATGTCCTTGATGTCTAAGCTTGATGAGTGTGTGTCCCCCTTGGATACATATTAAAGAACATTTGTGAGTATGCCCTCTAGTTTAGAAGAGACTAGTTCCTGGAGATTTTATGCACACAACTCTTACTCTGTTCTTGGGGAGCTACATAATAACTCCAAGAATTTAGAGAACAAACCATAAAACCAAAATATTTGTTAGATGTGGACTGCTCCCTGAGCATACAAAAGATGAGATATATGAATGCTCAGTTGCTGCTCACTGTTCTGAAACATCTAGAATATGGAATGTGATGTAGAAAACCCAAGTTTTCCTGGGTTTGATCAAATTTCATGTCGATTTTAAGCATTTGGTATTTAATAGAATAAACTCCCTATGTTCTCTGTTTCAGTTCAGGGTTCTGACAGGTTTGAACATATTCTCTTTAGAACTCTCTCTGCCGAACATATAAAAGATGTGTTATATCAAAAGCCTTGTTTTCGATGCAGTATTATGAAACTAAGTGTGTAACACAATTAAAGCAAATTCTTGGTCATAGATTAGTTGGCTTTATGCCATCTTCATAGGCAGTGTCCTACTTAAATAGCTTGGATTGGGCTGAGAAAAATAATTGCTGCTATGAAATAATTTTGCAATTACCACTGTAATTAAGGGCAGTTTGTTAATGAAAATGCTTGGTGAATAATGACTGTAGGGTACCTCATTTTGCAGCCTTATGCCAGATGATTGGTTCATGTGGTGGATATGGTTAGGGAATTAGTGACACAGCTGTCATGGTTACTGGATGGATGTAAATAGCCAGTGCTGTTTGATGATGATGAACAGTCATTAGCCTTCTGCCATATGGGAACTGGTCAGATAAGCAAAAATAAATTTAACATACGATGGTGAAAGCTATTGCTTATGTCTTTTGAAAAAATATATAGATATATATGTTCACATATACTCAGTGACCTATTGAAATATATATTCATTCAGTTGGTCACTGCGTCCATGTTAACTTAATAGATAGAGGCCTCCAATCAGCGTATTGATTACTCAGTTGCGAATGAACCAGCTCTTTACAAACCCAGTGGATATATTTGGATTTTATCCTAATAGATCTGCTTGTTTCATGGTTTCTCTCACGCACATGAAATCTTTCTTTTAGAACAATAAACATCTATGGACTTGTGTGCTTGCTGTCTGTATAGAGCAAACTGCAGAGCAACTTCATGTTTGTTTCAGAGTAACAAAATATTGTGTTGGCCAGGAAACCTGACAACCTTGCCTTCTCTTTCTGTTTGCAGGTAAGAAATATGAAAATTTTCTTTCACACTCAGGTGCAAGAGATCCACCACTCGAGCATGCTAACCTGTTGGATGGCAGTAGCCAGTGACAGAGACACTAACCAAAGACCCCTGGATCAGGTTTGATAGATTATGCACAGTTAAACTCCAGGCTTGTTGAAGCGAGTGGTGCTGATGACATAAATGTTGGTGTTGGACGAGCAATTTCCTGGACTTTTAAATATTTTCTTTATATTGATTATTAGGGGGGTAGCTGTGTTAGCCTGTATCCACAAAAACAATGAGGAGTCCTGTGGCACTTTAAAGACTAACAGATATATTTGGGCATAAGCTTTCATGGGTAAAAAACCCACTTCTTCAAATGCATGGAGTGAAAATTACAGATGCAGGCATTATTATACTGACACATGAAGAGCAATATTTATATTGATAACACTATTCTCAAAGGTATTGAAAACCTACAGTGATTCATGAGCTGTTTACATATATTTTCAGATTGGTCCTGTATTGAGCAGGTAACTGAATTCCTCCTGCAAAAATAAATCTCCCTGTCATTATCTGTGCAGTGCCATTCAGTACCGCCCATTGTATTCATTTGAGTATCCATGTCATGGCCTACAAGTAACTCTTAACAGCATGGCTGTATTGTAGCACAATTTGGGATTCTTACTGTATATAGAAGGTACCTTAGAACAACTGTTGTCCTTAAAACTTCATATTATCAGGAAGTGGCCAGCCACCACTCCGGCCTTCTGATTGGTTTCTTCCCCTTCCCTCTATTCTCCATCTGTCTGTTTAGTTTCTCTTCCTTTAGAAGGCAAGGCTGGCTGGTGATGAAGTTGTGGTGGAAATCTGAGGGAGTGTAGGGCGTCTGTCTAGAGGATGAAAATATCGTTGATGTAACTCAGGGATATCATTGTTTTGTGGTGCATTTTTCCAGAAATTCTTCCTCAGAATGGCCCATGAAGCGATTGGCGTATTGGAAAGCCATCCGAGTACCCCTGGCTGTTCCCATGATGATAATTCAGAACAGTGAAGGGAGGGCTGGTTCAACAGAAACTGAAATGTTTTCTCCTAATCCCTGACTGGTGAGACATAGGGTGGCTTGACTGGCACAGCACTTAGCGCATCACTGTCAACTTGAATTCACTAATGGATAAGTCAGTGTTGTGACCCTGTGTCCTGAAGGTTTATCATTGAAAACTTAAACAAATAAAGGGGTTTCTGTTACTTGCTTGATTAAAAAGATTTTTTTAGGACTCGCCTGAGAGCAACAGCACCAAACATATGCAAGCCAACCTTCCTTCGCTCCTTTGTACTCCTTCCTACGGCCGATTCAGTGTTACTGTTGCTATTAGTAGAAGTTCTCTTGTGGAGTTGGGAGAAGGGCCTGGCTCATCAACAAACACATCTAACTGCACACAAAGTATGGTCAAATGCAAAAAACCCCAAACAACCTAGAAAAAGAGAGAATATTTTTGTTCGTTTTAGTTTTAATATACTAGACTACTGTTACTGTTTTTAATTGGATTCCCAACCAATTTGAATAGGTTTGATTTACAAGCACGGCTTAAATATATATACCAGGTTCTTTGGAATTGCAGAGGTGGCTGTCGTTTGATCATCAGTGTGAGATAGTACAGGTCCCGCATATGTTTGTGCAAATAGTTAAAGCTCCAAGGGTCCGAGAGGGAATGTTGCATTTCTTCTTTTTCCTGCCTCTGCCATCTTGAGACCATTTATGTCATGCTCTGTCTTAGGTAGGAATATAAGGTACAGGTACAAAGAGGCTCTCTCTTCAGGACTTGTCAGAGGATTTATAGAGTTCCATAATGAAGATGGATCAGGTTCTGTCTTGTTGCCAGTCACTTTATCAAAATAATGCTAATTATAGCAGTTACACATTAATGTGCTTCCGTGTCGTGTCACTTAAAAGCACATTCTGTACCAGTTGTAAAAGACTAGGTTAAGGGGGACTTCTTTCTTAGTTTTGGAAGAGTAGTTAGTAAAGGAGCAGGAAATTGATTTTGGTGTCACAAAGAACATTTCCGACAGGAGCGTACTTTGAAATGATTCAAGGTAGCTGTTTCTGTTACAGACACCCAGTGTTGCTAAGAGCAGTACCTAAATCAAACTGTTTAAAATGTCGGCACTGGATCTGAAAACCATCTACAGCCCAGTTGCTTGGTTGGAGTTTTTATGATTTTATGAACTTTCTTTAAATCACTGAACGAGGTCTCTCCTGTAGCAATAGTGTTTTCTGGTGTTTGTGAATATTCAGATTGCATTTTGATAACTGTCAAAATGGGTATAACTTTATAAGCTGTTTGGGTTCATATGGTATTTAATTATAAAATTTAACTTATTTATTTACATTTAAAATTATATTTTTCATTTGCCCAATCCTGTTCCCATAGAAGACAATGACAACATTGCTGTTTGTTCTAATGGGAGCCCTACGGAGTCATTGGTTTGGTAGATGTTAGATGCCCCCCCCCCAACATTTGCTTTGTCATGCTACAACTGTCACCTGCAGTAATACAAGCACTCCTGTAAAATGTTTGCAAATAAAAGCCAGTAGGGACAAAAAAGTGAATACAAAGAATTATTTTGAATACAAAGGGCCAGGGATGTCTCTTACTATTTGTGTGTACAGGGCCTTCCTTGTAAATGGAGCCGTGATTTCACTTGTTTTGGGGAGAGGTGTGATCTATTGGTTTAAACATGGTAGGAATCAGGAAGTGTTGAGTTCTAATCATCTCTTTGATGCAAATGACTCCTGTGTCCTTGAGTAACCCACTTAATCTCTTTGTAAAACAGGGATATTATTTCAGAGACACTGTCAACTTACAACTAATGTCTGGAACTACTGCAAAACTTCCCAGCCCTCGTGTTTAGCAGAACACTCTGGCTGTACTGTAGAGGAACACTTATCTGCAACCTCTTATTGTTTTAATATTGTCGATGTTACTATTTCAGTTTATTTTTCTGTTTAGATTGTGACATCGTCTTTGCCACTTGTTATGGGGGAAAAAAAACAGAAATTTTGCATTCTGACATCAGTGGATGCTGCTATTGAGCAGAATTCTAATACATATCTTGGTGCTCTTTAAGAAATGGCAAGACTCAAGCTATTTATAATTAGAGGCCTCTTGTTTTGTGTTTGGTGGTGCTCACTCCTGATATCAATTTGCATTTCAAGATGCATGGTCACTGTGGGTTTCTTGTTCTCTGGTGTCTTATGGATTTTTGAGGGACTTTGTCAACTTGAAACCTAGATGATTTAAAAAAAAAACACGAGTTAAAAGCATTTTCAGGTATTTTCACTGCCCCCGAGGCTCCCTGCAGTTTGAAAACAACATTCTCTTTTCCTGTTGGTATGTGTGAGACCAATACACAGGGAAAATAATTATACAGGGGAAAGAGTGAAAGTGAGTCCAGGTATAATTCTGTCAGATGTGCACAGTAAGCAAGCTGGGGAAAAAATTGTTCCTAGTCTTTGTTACCTGAATCCTATGTGGTGGGGTTTTTAACAGAAGTAAAAAAATATTTTCTGGGAGAAATGTGACTTTTCTTTAAAGCTCTTGATGTCCCTGTAAGTTGCTTGAAATACAATTTGATTCTTTAATTTTCTACCTTAGCTAAATATCTGTCTTAACGTAAGTCCAGGATAAGTATTAACTGTAAAAACTGATACTCTGGGTAGGACTTAGTGTTCATGACGCATTCTGATAAGCTGACGTTCCTATTGTTCCAGCTGTACTGAGGCTGCTATTAGTGCATTTCAATTGTACATTTTTATAGCAGTCTGTCTTCCAGCAATCAAAACATGAGCGTCGTTGTATTGGGAGTCAGAATATGGAACTTCTGGTTAGGCTGCGCTTAAAGGGGGTGGCAGGGACGGACGGAAGAAGTGTTAAACTGATGAGAGTGCTCATCTGTTGTGTCTAGTTTTTGTGTATTTTGCTCATGGGAAGGAAAGTTCTGTTTGAGCTGTCCAAAGTAAAATGCTCTTATTTATTATCGGACTGTAAGGATAATGCAATAATAATAATAATAAATGCTGATGTGTACATTTAAAAATCCTTATTTTGTTATTGTAGTCCTCTTCTCTGCCTTTTGTATGATGGTCAGCTTTAACTGTAAGCTCTTTGGGGCAGGAACCATGTCTTCCTCTCTGTTTTGCCCATAGTTCAGGACATGTAATCCTGACTGAGGCCTCTGACCTAGAAATAAAAGTTCATGTTTAAAATTTTTACATTGCAAATTGCCATGTTAAAAACACAGTTTAAGTATTATTTCTCAGCTGATAAGGAAATCGCATGTTATATCCTTCTGCCAGATGTTAACCCTTCCAGCTTGGGTGTCTACTTATGCCCTTGTATGGTTTTCATCAGGGAGACTGACCGGAGTCGTTATTCCTGTCTGTTTTAACTAAGATTTTTCTTGCAACATGCTAACATGAACTTTCACCCTCCAAGAGCGGGGAGGAGAGGGAAAGGGACAAGAAACCAGGATGGTTTCCTGCTCATACAGAACATGTGCACTGGGACACTTGTGAGTGTAGGAGCTATGTGGCTAGGAACCTTGCATCAAAGCTGCAGCCACTGCATCCACTGAAAAGACACCTTGTGTCACTTCTACTTCCTTACCTACAGCGTAAGTTGCAAGTTGGAACCAGTGGAAAGTTATATTGAAAGGAACTGATGTGAGCAGTGAATCAATGCACCCTCCCTCCCCCCATAAACAAGTATTAACAGGACACAGATGGCAGGCTGAATTGGATGCAATAGAAGGTTGAATTTATCAATGGCCTGATTCAGCTGTTTTGTGCACCACTTAATCCTATGCCAGTAGCAATCTAGCACAGCTACAGAATATGCAAGGAGCAGCATATCACCTTCCTTTGAGGGACAAAGACGCCAGGGTAGTCTTCTGGGTTAGACATGTTGTCCAGCAAACCAAAAGGGCTGGCAGGAAGGCTTTTAGAAAGGGAGACAGAGGGTGGCTGGGAATTGCTCCAGGCCCATGGCATAGTTCTACATGTACCAGGGTTTGTTTGAATCCAACCCAGGTTTTCCCTAGCAGACATCCCATCCCCCTCATACTCCAGAGAAGGTCACCTTTCTGCAAAACAATGAAGAGTTGTCAGAAGTAAGAATGTGTAGAGTGGGACACCCTCTCTGATTTGATCTGTTAAGTTTCCCAGTATCAACTCCAGTGAGTTGAAGGAAAAAAGGAAATCATACTCTTTGGCACAGAAGAATTTATGCAATACATAAAGGTCTTCTGCTATAAAAGCACCCTAGAGATGTGCATGATGGACTTCATGCCCCATTTCATAGCAAGGTGTGGAATCCTCTGCACGTGGTGCAAAATGTCCCCTCCATTTTGTTTTGCAGGAAATAAATGTGCAGACTTTGTAAATTTGCTTAAATAAACACCTCGGCCTTCAATTGGATGTGGTAAAAGTGGCCTGTGTACTTGTCTAGAGTGGTTTCTTCACTTTCACCATGTCCCATGAAAGAAGCTAAAGTTGCAAGTCAAACACTAAATGGCCATGAAGAACTTATACAACCATGCAGTGAAAAGATCCCTTGCTTTCTTTTTCTGGAGACTCTGATGGCATGTACTGGTAAGTAGACTCGGCTGTGGGCCTGCCCAACCTGAGCTCTGTGCTCGTTAACTAGCAGTGCGCTTTCTTGTGTGCTGTCGTGGCCTTTTATGCTAAGAACAAGTGACCATTATGTACATTTTTAAATTTGTCCTTTTGACTTTTACACTTAAGTTTTTGGTATTTTTTTTTAAATGCAACAATTAGTGAACCTTGTATTCAAAATTTAGGGGCGGTTGTCAGTGCTAAGATTCTGTGAAAGTTGCAGAACTTCCTATGTTTTATATAGAATCTGTTCGTTTGTTTTAAAAAGGCTCATAAAATTACTTTATAGTACCAGTTCTAACTAGGAGTAGAAAAGGAAAGTGATGTGTAAGGTTGCTCCTTACAGTTATGAAAATGCACCATTTCCCATTTGCTACAGCTCCCTGTTTATCTCCAGTCTCTGCCATGGCACAAACAAATTGACATAATTTGGCACAGTAGGGAAGCTGTCTATAAATGACTACCAGAAGCAGGCTTGAGACCACGTGATTGATGTTGTTTTGGGTTGAACTCAAAAGTTGAACCCAACTTTCCAGATGTGGGATATCAGTACAGATGCTCCCCGACTTAAACAAGCCTTCCGTTCCAGAACGCCTTGCGTAATTCGAATTTTGCATAAGTCAAAATGTATACCCGACCATTATGCACCCCCCCATCTCCCCCCCAAAAAACTCCACCCTCTTCTTTCTAGCTTATGGAACTTTTTCTGTAAGTGCAGATTTGCGTAAGTCGGATTTGCGTAACCTGGGGCGTCTGTACCCTAAACTACTGAGCCAGCTACAAATCCAACTTCCTGTGCTTCAGTTCTTCCTCTTTTGCTTAACAACTGGCGGCTGCTGCTGCTGAAATAACAAAGTACTGGGTCAGAATGTCTTCGTAGAAATGTGATCTCGTGGATGACACATGGGGAGAGGGACTTGGGAGATCTAGGTTCTGCTCCTAGCTATTCCATGGAGTTTCTATATGAGCTTGTTGTTTCATTTAATTAAATTTTGTGCTTGTTTCTTCCTCATGCATCTTAAAGAAGAAAGGAGTTTGGTGATAATCATAGAAATGAGAATATTGTGAGATTTGCTAAAACTTGTAAATCATTTGAGAGCCTCATAGGGAAGATGCTATAGAAAAATGCAAATCATTTATAAATTGCAGTCTGTGGGTGGGACTTTTAATAGCTCCTAAGGCGATTCGGTGTCCAATTTTAATTGAAAATTAATGAGAATATGGGAGTTGGATCTTTACTCTCTTAGATACTTCTGAAAATTTCACCATGTCTTAAAACTGTATGTTAAATCTGCTTCTGTTTGTCTGGTTTGATGAGATGATAGGGTTTTACAGTTAATGTTTTCCTTTACCCAAAATAAACTTTTTTCATTAAACTTCAGTAATCTGTTTGGAGGTGAGAATAAATACAGTAAAAGCTTTATCTGGCATGCTAGGGGAACGGGGCCGGGGGGGGGGAGAGTTTATGTCCGGGAGGGGGCTCAGGGCTAGATGTGGGGGCAGGGCACAGTCTCTGGGAGGGAGTTTGGGTGCAGGAGGGGACTCAGGGCAGGGGGCTGGGGAAGGGTTTTGGGGCACCGTATCTGGGCGGCGCTCACATCGGGGGCTCCCTGCAAGAGGTAACATGTCCCTGCTGCTCCCAGGTAGAGGTGCGGCCAGGTGGCTCTGCATGCAGCCTCTGGCCGCAGGCACCGCCCCCACAGCTCCCATTGTCCGTGATTCCTGGCCAATGGGAGCTATGGAGCCCCCGTGTCCATTCCTCCACCTATGAGAAGCAGGGACATGTCGCTGCTTCTGGAGAGCCATGTGGAGCCAGGGTAGGGAGGATGCCTGCCCTGTGCCACCCAGACTTTTAATGGATATCAGAAATGCTGGTTTCTAGAGCTTTCTGGTTGGTAAAGTGCTGGATAACATAGCTTTGACTGTATTAGGACATAAGAATAAAGAGTGTACTTAAGAGGGGATGGGTGACATGTCATTACCATTCATATTAGTTTGTATTGGCTGAAAGGATAAAAGGAGAAACAAGAATATTGACTTAAATTATTGAATATTGAATTAATATTTTTTTTGCAAAGGGCTTTTAATGTAACTCCTAACTGTAAATAGTTTCAGTTCAAGGTGGCCTAGAAAGTTCTCAGTATGTTGCAGAAGGTATGTATTGCACACAACTGATTAACTTTTCAGTATTGCTAATATCTTGATGTTGGGGAAAGCTTTGTGGAGTTGCTCTTAGAATGAAACTTGGTGTCCCTTCTCCCCCCTCCCCAGCACATTCTTCAGCCAGTGGATTAACTTGCATCATGTTACACAATATGCTCCAATTCTATTGATGGCTAGAATCCCAATAGTGCACATAGATTCTTGACTCTATATTTGACTTGCAAACCTTTCTCTGGAAGCTGAGCAACCCAGTTATCTTTCCAAAATGAAATGCTCATGCTTTTTAATAGGGTGAAAGTTCTTGCATACAAAAGCATTGTAGCATCTTGTCCTGTTGCTTATATCTGTGGTCTTTCAGCACGAAAATACTTCACAGCTGGATGTAGTGCTGTATGAAATAATCGCTAAACGCCAAAGGAGGGAGAGGCAAAGTGCTGAATAAATGTTTCATGGAAACAAGGGAAATAAGATACAGTATATAGGATACGGCACCATTTATTGTATTGAAAAGAGGAAACAATACAAGGATCAAAGTCTATCTTTGGATGCAAACATCCAAGAGCAGAGTATGGTCCCACGAGGTGGTCTTTTCCGTCTACATTATTAAAGGTTTCGTTGTGTATGTGTTATCCTTGTTTACTCATTTCAAAGGAAATGGAGTAATTCAAAAAGTAGAAACTACCTCTTAAGCGGTACTGATGGAAACGGTTACTATTCTAAATCCAAACTTCATTAAGTATGTGAAGGTAACTGGTGCTGTTGAGCAATGAGTCCTGATTTTAGCCTGCATTTCCCCAGGGGATAGCGAGAGCTGACAGATGACTAGGATGCACATTTTCATTGTCGTCCCAGTAAGCAATATGCAGGCAAGAGATAAAGCAGAAATGTACATACTTCTGGCTTAAAGCTGCCCAGACAAGATGTTCAGGAACTATTTGCAATGAAATGGAGATACGTATAGTATGTACAAGAAGAGATGTGATAGCAGAATGAAGACTACTCATCTGCAAATAGGAGAAGCCAGATTAAATCAGTGGAAATAGAAAGGATTTAAAATGTCTTTCGTATGAATTTTTGATTGTTTTGCTTAATATATACTGTTTAGATCTTTTTTAATGCAACAGCATGATGCTAAGTTTCCTTGACATTCTAGCTGTGCATTACTCTCTCTCACTGCATAAATCGATCATAGCTACTTCGCTATGTGGGGTATTGATGGACAACTTAAATACTTCTCATTTAAAAAAGAGAAGCATGCACTCTACAAGTTAGAGATCAGCTTCTCATGGAGGAACAATAATGAATAAAAAGTACATTACCCAAATTAAACTCTTACATTGCCTGTAGGTCTGTAACTATAGACTTGGCTATATGAATTTCGTTACACTATAGCAGAATCCTGTTAATGAAGGACTCTTGCAGAAAATATTCATGGATTTAAGGGTTTATAAGTGAGGAGATGAACATTGTTGCTGCTGTTCTGATTGAAACACTTAACTGTTCCTCCTTCTTCACTCCTTTCACCTGGCCAAAAATGTAAGCATGAGTCTTTAAACCGTTAGGAAACCAGGCCTGTGAGGTTTTTTCCCTAAGATAAAGACCTAAAATTAGGCACCTGAATAAATGGCCTGATTTTCAAAAGTAATGTGCACCCAGCGGCTCCCACTGAGATCAGAGGGAAATGTTGGGAATGCAGTACTTTTGAAAATCAAGCCACCTATTTATGAAAATCTTGGCCACGGGACTTTAAATATGCTATCTGGTTCTACAGTCAGGACAGCCAAACCAATTTTATTGGTAATGGAATTTATGTATTCTTTAGTAAGAGATGATTGTCCTTCGAGCTTACATATTCTAGAAAACGGCCCAAATTCAGCCCTGAAGTCACAATTCCATTGGCTTTTGAGGGTTTGGACCTGTTTATATTGGCGCTAAATTGAGCCTAATATCCTCTGTAAATGAGAGGGGCATCATTAAGTCAGGTCCTAGAACCTCTTGAGTTCTATACTAAATAGACGGATTATGATTGCCAGTTGGAGTACAAGCACCGGTATACTTCTGAATAACCACGTGATGCAGAGCCTTCAATCTGGACTGGCTAATAATGGCTGCCAGTTAATGAAATTATAGGAGTGAACATTTTTTATGCTTGAAAGAGTCATATAATTATTTTGGTCATCAGATGTCTATAACCAACTAAAGTATAGGAAATAGATAAATAGGTAAGGCACCAGTGGTGCATCAGTAACAGTGCAACATGCTGATTGGAAAAGACAAGCCTGCTTCAGCAAAATATTTTGTAATTTAAATCTGATTTGATCAAAGGACTCTAGAATGGCTCGTGCAGAAATCAAGTGCTGGCTTACTCAGCTCTCTAGTCTAGTGAACCGTTGGAGAGGGCAGCTTTGCTCATCCAATAACTTGAAAAAGAGATGCTAATTCCATATGAAAGTTTTTCCATTTCTACAGTTACTTCAGTTGAACGTAAAAGAACCCCAGTTCCATTGTGGTTGCCCAAGGTTCTATTTCTCCTTCGTCTCCTTGTGCTATGACTCTCCAAGGTGTGAGCATCAGAATGTGAACATAAGAAGCGGAGACCAAAATGAGAGACAACCAAATCTCCGAAGGATTTAGGCTAGTAAGAGCACAAATGAATAGGGATTCTTAAGGGCACAGATGAGGTTACTTTAATTAAATACACATGGAGGGGAAAAATGGGGCTACTTACTCTCTCCTCTCCCTCTGAGCAACAGCTGTCGCAGTGTTATACTTAGACATCAAGGGTCCCTGTCTTTGGCCAGATCCCGTCTGATGAACTGGGATGCAGCTTCCTGAGCTCAGCATGCGTTGCAGCTGGCTCATCCCTTGGAGGAAGACTTGAGGTAAAAGGGAAAATTGCAAAGGCTTGAAAGAGCTGCACTTTCACAGTGGTTATTCAGTGAATTTACAGCCTTCCCCTCATTTGTCTTCACCTGTGCAGTTACACTGGATTCTTGTCCAGTTGAACTGTTTGTCAGCCACACTGGGATTATGTCTACATTGAGATAGGGGTGTGATTTCCCTGCTCATGTACACATACTCCTTGAGCTAGCGTGAGTATAAATAGCAATGTAGCTGTAGTAGTGGTCGTGGAGGCACAGCTGAGTACCTCCGTTGCTGCAACCAGCGCTAACATGGCTACACTATTATTTATATTTGGGCTCGCTCGCCTGGAGCTAGTGCAATATGCGTTCATGAGCTGGGGAATCGCACCCCTAGCTCGTAGTGTAGACATAGCCTGAGACCTTCAGTGCTCAGTTTTAAATTGGCTTCCATTAACTAGGGCGTACTACAAGGTTCACATTTGCATCATATTAACTTTGTGTGTGTGTGTGTGCGCGCAAAAAGCGAGTAACTACAAAATCGGATGAGTCATTTATGTGTGCCACGGTCATATCTTTCCGTCAAGAAAACCACCATTCAATTAGCTTTAGCATAGTGTGTTTCAATCAAAGTATTTGATCCTTGTTTCTGCAAGATAATCCGAAGAATTTCTTACATTGAGAATAGAAGGCCATGATGGATTTAATTCATAAAGGGAAGCAGCCGTAAGGAATGTAAATGTAAGAGTCAGATAAGGTAGGATTTCCTAGTTGCTATGGCAACCCTTGGGTCATGAGCCTGAGAAAATATAAAGTAAGTCCTGAAGCTGTGAAGATGATTATAAAATTTAACTGTCATTCTTCATTTAGAGTTTATAGCAAACATTATTTACTTAAGTTTATCTGCAGGCAGACAAGGATCCTCTCCCCCCTCTGAATCCCCGCCCCCCGCCCTGTGCCTCCTTACCCCCCCCGACCTTTTTAAATCTGAGGCTTGGATCACAAAGGAATATATGTTGTGCGTGTCTGACATTTATACCCTGAATCCTGCATTTATTATTCTAACCAGGCAATTTGTACTTAATATTCAAGTAGATTTGGTCATTGTCCTGTAGAAACGAAAGGTTTTATCTCTCGCATCCATAATGAAAGCCTTCGTAATGCAGCTTCTCGCAGAGTAATTTTACAAAAGCAGTACACTTTTCACTGTACTGAAAAGGCGGGTGGGGTAAATAGGGATTTCACACTAGTATTGTACAGTTACCATTGCATTCTCTTGCTGGAGTACAGAGTTTTGGCTTGTACATGGAGGAAATTTACAACCCTAATTATTTGATCTGTAGGCCTACCAGTCTAAGCTTGCAGGGTAGTTGTTTTCTGCAGGCAGGCGAGGACAAAAAGCAATCTGCAACCCCTGCATTCTCCGTAGAGCATTTTCACTTAGTTTGGCTTTGGTTCCAGCAACAAAAATTTAAGTTTATTCGTCTGTTGCTGTCTCTTAGTTACAGCTGGTGGATGGTTCCTTCTGTAACCCGTATATGCTTTATATTGTGGATACTTGATCACCATTTCTAACTGGGATTGAGAAGGGCATAGAACATTTTATGGGTCCCTCTGTCAGCTATTGACATTCTCAGGATTAAATTTTCAGGTAGCTAAGCATCACATGCTTTTTAAAAGTCCCTGTAACCCATGCCATATCAACCATTTATGCATAGTAACTTCAACTGGTCTAGCAGGGTTTAGAAGCACTGTTAACTAGTTTTGGTTTTTTAAATTAGTGAAGTTAAAAAAAATGCAGTCTTAGTGCCTGCTGTGTAAAGCAGGGGTTCTCAAACTGGGGGTCGGGACCCCTCAGGGGCTCGCAAGGTTTTTACATGGGGGTCACGAGCTGTGAGCATCCATCCCAAATCCTGCTTTGCCTCTGGCATTCATAATGATGTTAAATATATAATTTTGTCAGAGGGGGTCGCACTCAGAGACTTGCTATGTGAAAGGGGTCACCAGGAAAAAAGTTTGAGAGAGCCACTGGTGTAAAGGGAGCTTTTTAAACTAGTGTGTGTGGATACATAATGTTCGGGGGGTGCACAAGCACACTCCCCTGCTGATGTATAAGGGTCTTTCAGCAAGTTAGAAACTGGCTATAAAGAGGAATAGTAAAACCAACTATACATAGTGCTGTCAGCTGCAGAAAGTCAGTACACTTGTAAAGCAGGACAGTGGTAGTCATTTTGTTTTTCATGTAGTTACAATAAGCACAATATTTTCAGACAGAACCAAGATTTTAAAGTTTGGAACTGTAAAACAATAAATTGGTGGCATCCATTTAACTTGGTCCTTTGTTCTTTGTTTTGATCATTTAATATACTGTATTGACTCGCTTAAAAAAACAAAACAAAACAAACAACCCTCCCTTTTAGATGTCTTTAAGGACGAGCTGTCTCTAGGTTTTAGAGCCAGGATCTTTAGTCCAAATTAATTTAAAATAAAATGCTGCCCCTCTTCCCCTAGAAATATCATCCCAAATCTTAGCACAGATTATTCACTGCAGTCAGACATTCATCTATTTCTACACACTCTCGAAAATAAAAATAACTTGAATCATCTTGTTTTAATTTGAGGTCTGCATACACCAAAAGCCCATTAAGGCATTGTCCTGAATTGCTGAACTTAAGCAAAGCGAGAGATTTATTTATAAGTAAATCCCATAATTTCCGTCAATACAATGTATTTTATCGCTATGGCCTTAATCCTGTAATGAACTCCATGCAGGCAGATCCCATTGACCACACACAACTTCTTGCAGGGTCAGGGCGAATGGTTGCAAAATGAAATGCTTATTGTGGAAACACTGTAGATTAAGAGTAAAAGCATGAAGGAAAAACACACTCACTGCCTTTTCTAGGTAAACAGCTGTACTATTTGAGAAGAGCTAGGCCAAGCAGGATGCAGACTAAAAAATGTCATTTATTATAATGGTATGGGTGTTCGCTCCTTATAACCCAGGATCTATAGTTCCTCAACTCTGTCTGTTTTCTTTTTATGTCTGACACACTGTATTTATTTGACTGCTTATTTCATTCATTATATTACTGAAATTGTAAGTAAAACTAAGCACCCCCTTCCAAATCAATGAAACAGAAATGTTTGAGGATCAAGAAAGAATTAATTAATTTGAAAAGGAGAAAACTGTGTTAAAAGTCATTGTTGTGTGAGGTAGCAAGGAGGCGTACCTGCCTGGCCCATCTGCTACCAGATGGATCACTTCCTGCACTTCAAAGTTTTATAAGGGAGATCTCCGTAAAGAGCTGTTCACAGCCTCTCACACCACAGTAGTAGCTACTTCACTGAGAGGCCTGGATCTGAGATGTATTAGGTTATTACTCTAAGATCTCTGAATGTATTCACTTGACACTGCTAGCTGGATGTGATCACCAGCAGAGACAATCTCTCAAGTCTTATATGTCTTTGTTCATCCTTTTAGTTTTCTTATGGTTCTTCTTAGTCCCAGCAACCCTGAATTCATCTGTACAAGCAGGCTTTGCCAACAGGACAATCTCTTTCTACTTGCATGCTAAGTTTATGCATTTCTTCTCTATCATCCAGGAATCTGTTCAAAAGAGAATTTCCCCCTTCCAATGAACAGTTGACGTAGGTCCTTATATTGTTGTATTCAGTTGCTGGCGTGCAGGATATTGTTTAATGCATGTGATAGCACTGCTGTGGAATTCTGAGAGAGGCTCATTCAAAGACCATTGTCATGCACCTGTCTTGACTTTTTTTAAGGTTACACTTTTAGGATTCCAAAATCTGGCTTTAACAGAGAAAATACTTCCGCTCCCTCCATCAGTAGGAAAGGAAATGTCCCAGAGACCATATTATTTTTCCA
Source organism: Mauremys mutica (assembly GCF_020497125.1). Taxonomy (NCBI): domain Eukaryota; kingdom Metazoa; phylum Chordata; order Testudines; family Geoemydidae; genus Mauremys; species Mauremys mutica. Next base: position 3,612,958 of record NC_059093.1, read on the forward strand.
AATTTTCAACTTTATCAGAAATTTTTCCTCCTGATTCGTCCAAAGCTAAAGTTAGTTCTGCCAGGGAAACCCAGTGAAACTGATCAGATGAGCCAGCTGCTTCCATTTGCAGACATTATTTCCCCTTACTTACCAGCTCTCCTGCCCTGCCTGATGCTCTGGATCCTGCCTGCAGCCATTGCTAGCTCCCCACCCGAGCAAATTCTATTGCTCCCATCCCGCTCCATGCCCCGACCAGCCCAGCTTCTCTAGCACACGTGCAGCCTGAGTACCATGATCCTGCTTTTGAGACTTCCTAGCGTCGGTTGCAACATGTTCTCCCTCTCCACTTTTTGGTGGACCACAGGAGTGTCATCAAAACTGAGCAGCTGCTTTTGGAGTTGAGCAGCAAATTCTGTGTGTCTGAAAAATTGGCGTTGCCCCTTCCATTGACAGTAAGAAGGCAGGGTACCGAGGGGAAGGGGTCAGCAGGTCCACTGCTCAAGCGGCTGCATCCTGTGATGAACCTCCCAGTGGCTTGCCAAAGGGGGCCACCCAAGGGAGTCCAGTGGGAATGAGTTGCTTAGGCTTAGTAAGTGCCTTGCTGGAATGTGTCAGTGGTTGGAGAAGAGGGGAGGCATAGCAGCTGACGAGAGGCCAGGGAGCATAGATAGGAGATGTGGGCAGTGAGGGACGTAGTGTGTGCCTGTCTAGTTCTGCTCCCTCTGCATGTGATCATATCCCCCATCCATCCAGGCTCCCATTCATCATCTCCATCTCATACCACTTCTGAAACCCAGCAGCTCATCCTCGCTCCCGGCTTCCTCAAATCTGTTAGAGCAGGGTTTCCTACTCACAAACCACAGGAAGTTCATTCCAAGGAGCGCTTGCCAGTGTAGGAACGCTGCAAAGTCCTTATCTCTTCGCCTTGAAGAGACCCTGCAGCTTCACAACAAACTCGCCTTTGATTCTGCTCATCATGTACCCATGCCATTTTTTATACTTCCACTAAACTCTGATCTCTACTTACCCACGCACAAATTAAGTGTATCTTATCAATTATCTGTCTTGCTGAGGTCAGAGATAGGCTTTTGTCTGTGTCATTTTGATAAATTGGATGAGTGCATTAAGTGAGTGTGCTGGGAAGCTAAGGTGTCTGAGTATACTTGGGTATTGTGGTAAACGGGTGGAAATGTGTGCGATGAGGTTAGCGTGAATGCTTATGTTGGCCAGCTTGGGGTCTTCCTTGATTTTTAGGTATCCCATTGCCAAGAAGTGCAGTTAAACAACTTTAACGATATGTTAGTTTACAAATTTGTTTTTGGGACTGAAGAGAGAGAGAGGGTGGAATGCAAGGGAGACTGGAAGAGAAGTATCTAATCACAAGACTTTATCACACACTTTACAGCACTTGAGACCCCCAAGTGTTTGAAGTAAATCCTCCTAGCCTAACTAGGGATGAACTAAGTAGCATGTTTGTGTACTTTTTCAGGATGATAGAATAACTTCATTTGATATGTTCTGGTTGCAATTGTAATTTCTATATAGTTAGTCTAGTTTGTGTAAACTGTGTTATTTGAGATGGCCAAGGATAGAAATGCCAAACTGTCCCCTACAGTGTATACTATTCATTGCAAACTGGCTCATTGACCAGGTAAGAGCTTCCTTCTGTGTTCTTGTTGAGGATACCTGAGCTACTGTATAAGAGTTGTGGTTTTGTTTTGTTTTGTTTTTAGCATACTTTTAGGCCTAGGTGAGGGCATTGCATATTGGCACATTTATCTTCTAGTATTTTGAGTTGTACCTTTACAAGAGTGTGGGACAACTGGGTAGCCTTGATTTAGGGGAAAGTCTGTTGATGTGTGTCTGGGATTCCTAGGCCACCAAAAATAAGTTTACAGTCTGCAAGGATTTGCTATCTTGCAATCTTAAACTAATATTGCAAACCCCATGTTGTTTTATACTGCAAACTTTCAAAATATCTGAATACTTAACACTTATTCCAAGCAATTACCCTAAATACCAGATGTAAAGAAAATAATTTGTTTTTAAAATAGCCTGAGCAAATCCCCAATAGAAAAACTATCAAATACCAAATAATCCAAGGGGTCTCATGTCTACACCTGTTTGAAAAACATGGTGTAGGTGTGTAGGATACTGTTGTTAAAGCTTGCAATTATTTTCAAAATCCTGGGGAAAAAAATCTTTACTTGCAAGAACTCATTTTTAGAAACATGCACTCAGTATGAGAGCAGCTCAGATATTTTTCCTTTTAGATCAATTGCCGTGTTTCAGTTTCCCTATTTATAGCCTAATTTTGGCTGGATAAAGTGAAAACTGTTACATTTGCCTGTATAATACACTTAAAGTAGCTAATCTGAAATAGCAGTTTCAATCAGAAGGGAATTTTGACTGCTTTTATAGAAATATTACTCTAAAACATGTTTCCCGTTTGGCTGATTTAGATTCCTTGAACACACTTTGTAAATGTTGAAATGTGAAACCAAATGTGTTTCTGTCTATCTTTTTAAAAACGTTTCAAATTCAAGACAGAGGATTCTGTTTCCATCTTCATATCAATGAGAAAAAAAAACGTTTTAAGGGGGAAAATAGTGGCTCACGTGTCAGTGCTCTGTATCACCTCTATCAGAAAGAATGATTACTGTATTGATGGTGACTTCTAAGGCCATCTCACACTTGCTTCTGCTCAATAAGGTGCTATAATGCAGTCCACACTCAAGAAAAATAGGTCAAACTGCAAAATTGTGGGTATAGAATACTGAATTACCAAAAAAACTTAAGTCTTAGGTGGACAGGCCCTCCATGAGCTATTTCTACATTCTAAACAAAATTTAAAAACTGTTCATAGAGACTTCATATATATTTATGCACTGAGCCTCTTTTTTTTGCTCATTTAGGCATCATTATTTTTACAGCACCAGGGGCTGCCATTTATTATGTTTAAAGAATGCACATCTTTGGTATCTGTCAAACCTAGCTGTTACATAGAATGTAGAAAGTAAACGCATGGACTTTTTGAGATAAATTCCCTCAAGGCTGAAAGCAAAGTTAGTTTTCTCTGTAAACAGATAAGAGTATAGGCCCTGACTCAGTATAGGCGCCTAAGCGTATGCCTAACTTTAAGCATGCGAAGATGGGTGAGGTGAACAGATATTACCTCACCCACGTTGTCTCATCCTGGGACCAACATGGCTCCAACAATGCATATAAGTTTAAGTATGTGAGTTACTCCAGTGACTTCAGTGGGAAAACTTGCTGAATTGGGACTACAATCAGTGCTAACAAGGTGCAAAACACCTAAGCATAGAAGGGAAACTCGTTAATTTTTTATTTGGTATCTGATCAGCAGCACTCCTTGAGCCTTGCAATTGCTCTGAATTGCTTGAAAAGTTAGGTTCGCTGTCCTTACCTTTAGTTAGAGATAGAAAATATTTTTTGAAAGAGCATAAGAGTTAAAAGCGACAGAGTCCTGTGGCATCTTATACACTAACAGATGTATTGGAGCATAAGCTTTCGTGGGTGAATACCCACTTCGTCAGATTCATGTAATGAGTTAATTAACTCTGGAAAGAGACGAGACATGAGCTAAGTGTCGCGGCTCTTTTAAATACATCCGACAAGTGCCCTTATGATGTCTGCTTACTATTAGTATTCTGAACTAGTCTGACCTGACAGGATTCAGGTAACTTAAGTTTTTTGTATAATACGAAGATTTCAAGCGGTGTGCAGGAAACTGTTCATGTAAATCCAATCCAGGAATAGCTGCTGTCTCTCAGACTGACAGATATATGCCATTCTCTTCATTTGGCATGTGTTGTCTGTGATACGAGGCTATGAGAGTTGGCAGCAGGCCCGTGGTGTTGGGTGTCAGACTAAGAAACATTCTGAGAAGTGTTTTCCAGACTGACACCGAGTTACTTAAAAGCATTGAGTTGTTAATAATAATAAATTAATAATGGTAAAGATATGGGTGGCAGAGTCGTTGGATTGTACAACTAAGCCAGAATTCTTAAAGCAGGCATGTTTCTTTTGGTGATCTAGGTTTTCCGATGTTGCTTTCTCCTTCTCTTTAATATGTACGAGAGTAATGTATTGGCTTAGTGAGCTACTTTGCACAGTTGTCATTGCTCCTGTGGTAGAGATCAATAATTCATGAACATATGGAACTATACTTGCTTGCTAGATGAGGCGACTTGTTGACTCCAGGAGAGTGTTTTATTAGCTAGAGTGGTCCATCTGCTTTTGAAATTGTAATTAAGATATGCATTTCCCTTTGACCAAAGAAGTGGAAAAGGTGTTAGAGATATTGCGGTGAGGTTAGTTACTCAGCTGCCAGCTCCTTCCCCAGAACCCAAAAAAGCAAGACTTGGCAAATGTGATGTAAATACAAGCACCCTCATGCACCCTGCACACTGCCTTGAGCTTTAACGCTGTCACCGACAAATATTTAAACAATTTTCATTTCGATATCTTGATAAAACCTACATACCCTTGTGTAAGATGATGTAGTGAGAACTGTTAGTTTCCCATTTTTGGCAGTAAAAGGGATGCTGAATATTGTTACAAAATCTGTTTTGAGATGACTATAGAGGCTGTGTCAGGCCCATAACACATACGGCTGTATTTGTGGACTAATCAGCAACAAACTGACAATACCTTTGACTAGTTGTCAGTGGCTCTGTTTCTGTTGCCTTGTTTTTCTGTATAAAATTCCTGGTGGAGATGTGAGCAGACAGAAGCAATGATGGTTATCCAGGGCTTCATTATACCAATATCTATAAGGATCAAAGCAATCTTCTCGTATGGATCTTGTTCTTTATCGTGCAGTTGAACATCTGTCTGTCCGTCCACCTTCTGATTGCTTCACCTAGGTATCTGTGATCATAGGCATCTCTGTCAGTGCCACTCTGCCGTCTACCCTGGCTGATCACCGTTAATGTAGTCTGTTCCGTGGGGGATGTGTGTACTGTAGAAGACTTTATTATTAACGTATGCCTCATCGTTCCATGAGGAGTTAATTGACGGCTACATGTTTAGTGGAGCAGAAACCATTCTGCTGATTTCCCGCTATGGGAACGCATAGGAGAATGTGGAGTGGGGCGGAGGGGTGGGGCATGTTCGTTGGGTGAAAACAGATTCTTATTTGGTTGGAACCCTTGAGTGTGTTCACGAAGCTGTTTTCTGCTACAGTAAATGTGAGAGTGAGGGTGGGGTACCAATCAGTAGGCCAAGTAAGTCTGAGGTTCCTTGGGCACCACACAATTAAGGGTTTCAGGGCCTCATGTTGCAGGATTACAAGGTAGGAAGCATCTGCTTCAGCTTGGGGGGACTAATTGGTCTCCTTGATAACAGTCAAATCCCTTCTGAGCTCATTCAGTCTCTCCCTACCTCTGCCAGAGATTGTTCTATGTGCCGCGTCTAAGATACATTACAAAGTGTCTGGGGAATCGTACTGGTTTCAGTCACATGGTTGTAGTGCGTTTTCTCTTGTGTAGAGAGAAACACACGTACAGGTACTCGGAACTGAGCTCAGCTACAGTCATAATACCAGGCAGCTGCACTTTGCTGTAGAGCCCTGCTATAAGCCTTGTCTGACTCAAGGAAATGAAGAATCAGGGAGGCTTGCTTCAGTATTTACCCTCGCTGTCCTGACTTTTCTGCTCCCTTCTTGAATTACGTTTGCAAATAAACCCCAGCTTGGTGATCCAGTGGTAGTGCTCTGAATTGCCATGCAAGACCTGACCTCAATTCAAAGAGTCTACAAACCAAGCCACCCAGGAAAGGATTGTCCTTCCACAGCCATTTCTCCAAACGTAAAGGGTTAATGATGGTGTTAGCTAATTGGGAGTGTTCTTAGTATCCAGTTAGTCATAGAATTTAAGGCCGGGGGAAACACCGGATCATTAGTCTGGTGTATCACAGGCCACCAACACCCCACACACTAAACCCAGTAACCAAAATTAGACCAAGGGATTACAGCCCTTGGGAGACTGAACTATTATGCGCCACACGCAGAGAATAGCAGGGACTGAGGCTCACCAATCCCTGAGGCCCTGCAATGGCAGGGAATTGAGGTTTGGAGGAATACATTTAAGGACAGGGCTATGTACATTAGTATTTCTAACCAAGAAATGAAAATGGTGTGGAATCTGCTGCAGACATTTTAATTTCCTCTTGCTACAGACTCTAAGCAATAATTGCAATGCAGCAATAGGAAATGTGCTATGTACTGCTTGTGTAAGAAAGATGTAGTCCGTATAAATGTGTAACTCTTCGGAAAAGTTCACACTACCACTGGAAGACCATTGCTAGTTTGTACAAAGCTAGAAGATCCAATGTCTTTCTCATTGCCAGCATTGTAACTAATTCAAAATGGGTGCATGTGTGGGTTTCTTTCTTGCCAAATCATATTAAGCCTATTTCTAAATAAACTTTCTTCCTCAGTTAAATTGCAGGCTGTGATAATCTGTTCCTTTTGTTTCCCTGGTTGTTTCTTACTGCACAAAGAGAACAAGACCAAGATATTAAAAACCGAATGTCTTAATAGGTGTCTGTTTTTGCACATCCAGCTTGAGATACTTTAAATGGGTTTGGTGATGAACAATCACTCTTTGAAAGCAGCAAAGAATCCTGTGGCACCTTATAGACTAACAGACGTTTTGCAGCATGAACTTTCGTGGGTGAATGCCCACTTCGTCGGATGCATCCGAAAGCTCATGCTGCAAAACGTCTGTTAGTCTATAAGGTGCCACAGGATTCTTTGCTGCTTTTACAGAACCAGACTAACACGGCTACCTCTCTGATACAAATCACTCTTTGAAAATCCCCCCCCCCATATTGTCTCCCCCCCAAAAAACAATCAATCAAACAAGCAAACAAACAAAACCAAAGAAGAATTACAGTCAACTCTTAATTTCTACATGTTGAGCAATGACTTAGCAGCGCATTTCATAGAGCGTTCTGGCAGCAGAATTGTGATATTTTTAGCTCTCCTTCCAAGAACTTGCAAATAGACCTGGTCAAATAATTGAGTTTTTGCTTCAGTGGCTGAACTGAAACACTAGAAAAATTCATTGCAGGTTTACCCAAAATGATTTTTTTTTCTGTTTTTTTGTGAAAATTTAAAACAAACAATTTCATTGTCATGTTTTTACATTTTCTTAATTAAATTGGAATAAATTTTGAAACAAACTCTAGATGTTTTGTTTAGAAAATGTTGAGACAAAAACATTTACTTTTTTGAATTTTTACAGTTTTTTTTTAAGCTGAAACTATTCACCAAATTCAACCTGAATTCTCAGATAGGTTTGATTGATCTGAAATTACATTTTTTGGTAAATAAACTATTTCCTTGCAGTGCTAGCTACAAAAGTGCCACGCAAATGCCAGTTCTCACTTTCTGGTGATATTGTAAATAAGAACCGGGCAGCAGCATCTCCTGTAAAAGTAAACAAATTTGTTTGTCTTAATGATTGGCTGAACAAGAAGTAGGACTGAGTAGATTTGTAGGTGCTGAAGTTGTATGTTGTTTTTGAGTGCAGTTATGTAACACAAATAATCTATATTCGTAAATTGCATTTCCATGACAGAGATTGCACTATAGTACTTGTATGAGGTGAACTGAAAAATACTATTTCTTCCATTTTTTACAGTGCAAATATTTGTAATAAAAATACACATTTTGATTTCAATTACAACTAGAATACAATATATATGAAAATGTAGAAAAACATCCAAAATATTTATTAAATTTCAATTAGTATTCTATTGTTTAACAGTGCAATTAAAACTCTGATTAATCGTGATTAATTTTTGAGTTAATCACGTGAATTAACAGCGATTAATTGACAGCCCTAGTCTTTACCTTTACTCTCATCTGTAACTGAATCCTATTATGTGGATCCCTTTACATGATCTCCCTATGACACATGTTCTCTAACTCGCCAACGAAAAGATGGGCTGTGCTGGATTTAATGTTATCCAGTCCAAAAACTAATAAAGTAATCAGTCCACTAACATTTTATATGGAATATATAACAAAATGCATATGCATCTCAATAGCATATGTAGTAATATCCTTTGCAGTGAGGTTTAATTGATTAATGACAAAGTTGCTCTTTAACTAACTAGTTTCAACGAGTTCTTTTTCCCCTCATGATTCAGAGGGCTGGGGAGTTCTTTCTTCATCCCCTTGCCCCCCTCCCCCAAAAAGTTTAAGTATGGAACCTTTCAGTGGACTGTGAGCAGCGTATATTATGATTGTATCAAGACTGCATTTAATTTATAAAGAGGAAGGGAGGATAACACATGAGAGAGACAGAAATCTGCTGTTCTCTTTTTAAGTGAAAGGTCGTGTTACTGAGCACTGCAGGGTGGATTGAGAGAAATGAGCTCCTGTTTGCTAGGAATTAGAATGAGTCTATCTGATTTTTCCTTCACTTGTGACCTTTAAAGATGCAGCTTTTAGATTGATAAGCAGGTTGATGCTTTGAGTAACCCAATCCAGAATTTGTTTAATATAAAGACTATCTTTCAAACCCCATGGATATTACTTCCACAAAAAGGTTTCTTTCTATGAAACCTCTAGAGAAAGGAATGCACCGATTACATCTTATCTGTTAGACAAAAGAAAATTCAGAATGACTGTAAGTTTAAATTAGAAGAATGTTGAATTTGCTAAGGTATAAAATATTGTATGGAACTTCTTGCATCCTCTCATTAGAAGTCTTCAGGCTAGAATATTCTTTCCTAACCAGGAGCAAATTTTCCATGCCCTACCCTTCCAGGTCTACCTGCTTTGTTCTCTTTCCACTTCGTTTGCAGGCGTGAAGCATTCCTTTCCTATGGGACGATAGAATAGCTTGTCAAGATAACTTACTGTGTGCAGTGTACAGTGGAATGTTACTTAACAATCTTTTTGTCGATGATGTACAGCTGGAGGTGTTTGATGGCAGATCAAAGAACGCATGCAAGTTGAAAACACCTTACATACTGCATGAGTAAAACATTGATATGTTGCCTTTAGATTTCTTTGTTGTTCACTATAACAGTCTGCTACCCTGTATTGGTAGAGCAGGCTCTTTATAGCGCATCAAATTTCAAGCTTATCTGTACAGTTTTTGTGTCGTCTTGGGCACCTGTGGCCATATGATTAATTTGTGACTGGGTTCTTCACATCTTCCCTGACCCTTGTTCACAATTGCTTGATCTGCCTGCAGGGGGAGTTTTTCAGCGTACCGTTTGTAACCCCAGCTACCTAGTCACTCAGTCTGCTCAGAGATAGTTTCTCTCGAGCTCTCTCTGGCTCCTGGTGGGAGCTTTTTCCGGTGCATTATTTGTATGCACACACCCTGGACATTTTCTTGCTTGGTGCATCTAGAAGAGGGAGGATTTTTATTTATGTATTTATTTAAAGAAAGGAGCCTGCAGACTACTTTAACTTGAGTAGTGTGGCAGGACTAGCTGAGCATGGAAAGTCAACTTTATCCCTAAACAAGGTCCCTGCTGGTCAAGGTTGAAGTATGTTTGTGTGACAGTGGAAGAAGCGCTCCCTGGCACTTCCTGGGCTCTTCTTGTTCTGTTGTTCATACAAGGCTTGCCTTTCCAGGTCTAGTAATCCAATGTCTCACTAAATAGATCATTACGGAAGTGCTTTTGTCAGGTGCTGTCTCTTCAGACTGCTGTACTTGAGTTCCTGTACAGGGCAACAGCTTTCACATTTATTGTGCTGAATATTACCTATTCCGTTTGTACAGTCAGTTTACTCCTGTACTTGAAAATTATTACAGAAAATGTGCTCTACAAAATAAAAAGAAAAAACATGTTTATGAGGTAGCTAGAACATAAGAACGGTTGTACTGGGTCAGACCAAAGGTCCATCCAGCCCAGTATCCTGTCTACCGACAGTGGTCAATGCCAGGTGCCCCAGAGGGAGTGAACCTAACAGGTAATGATCAAGTGATCTCTCTCCTGCCATCCATCTCCACCCTCTGACAGAGTCTAGGGACACCATTCCTTACCCCATTCTGGCTAATAGCCATTAATGAACTTAACCTCCATGAATTTATCCAGTTCTCTTTTAAATGCTGTTATAGTCCTAGCCTTCACAGTAAGGAGGGTCCCTCCCAGTAATGCTCCTTCAGCTGCTGTATGCGCTTCTTTTCAACTACATTCTCTGCTGTCTTAGTTTAAATTCTAATTTGACTAGCTGTTCCAAATCTCACAAATGATTATTCAGAGACTTCATCTGAATCATTGCACGGACTTCCTAGGAGGGAGTATGAGTGCTGTCTCCTCTATGTCCTTTTTTGTTTCCATTTAATATTGGTGGATGTAGACATGAGAAGTAAATCTGAAGTAAAAACCTGCATCTCATCACTTGCAAATCTGTGCCCTTACCACTTTTCCTTGATGCTGAAATTCCTGTCTATAACTTCATTTCCTCGCATCTGGGATTGCTGTAATACATAACAGATGCACATTACAAATAATTGATGATTTGCTGTTATGGGGGTCAGAATACTGCCGCTGTGTCCACCTAAGGCAGACTGAACATTTTATGCCAGTTCCTGGTTCATCTTTATCTATTCTAGCTTTCAATTTGGCTTGATCTGGTTTTTAAAATCCTGTCCTGGCTAATTCTATGTAGACCTAAGGTTTCTACTTATAATATTAAGCATGCAAAAAACTCAGACTGACTGTGTGTGCCATGTTCCCTTCAGTTGTACTTGTTTTGCATCTCCTATTGAAATAGAGAGTGCGTGTAGAAATCTTCACAGCTGCAAAACTGCCTTCTCCGGGTGACATGGAGCATTTGGGCTCCTGGCCTCTGGTGCTTTGGGCTAACGTTAGCTGAAGAGCAGCCTAATGTACAAACTGAAACCTGTACAGACCCTGTTGGGGTTTCTTTATACATGCTGTAAAGAAATACAGACACTCCCCGGGTTATGCAAGACCCGACTTGTGCAAATTCTCACTTACGGAAAAAGTTCCATAAGCCAGAAATGGGATTTTCGAGTTGTGGAAATTTTTGCGTAATGTATAGGTATACTTTTCCGACTTAAGCAACATTCGAGTTACGCAAGGCTTTCTGGAACTGGACAATTGTGTAAGTCGGGGGGTGTCTGTAAGTTATAAAATGCCTTTTCACCTCCTTCCCCCAAAAGTGTGAAAATACTGGAAATGACAGAATTAAAAATTACCTGGAGAATCTTTTACTTCCCCTTTGAAACTGTGAAAAACCCCATCTGTAGAAAGTTACTGCACAATATTGTACACTAAGACACTACTGCCAAAGACTAGCCTTTCTTTTAAAAGGCTTTCCTCATTGCAAACTAACACAAAGAAGCCGTAGAACGCACTTGAGTTTACAATATGCTTCCTGAATGCTTTTTTTAGATGAGTACAATTGTGCAGTGCAGTACAGTCCAGAACCAGTATCATGGAAACTTCATTGAACCAGCCAACTTTACTGATCTTGGGCTACACATCCGTTGTTTGGGCGGGGAGGGAGTGTGGTTATTGCATTCTTCAGTAGTATCAGAGAAACTAATAAAACAGTCTCTCCAGAGTATTGTGTTAGAGCTATATTCCCACAGTTGATGCTGCTGGGTCTTGTGATTCTAACTTCAAAAGGGAAAAAAAAATCTTTGAATGAAAGCTACCAAACCTCTTAACTTGAACAGATGTATGCTGCTTAATTAGGATGGCCATTCCGAATGTTCCTTCTTAGCTTTGGTTATCTGTCCCAAGTGTTGAGAGAAAATGGAGGCGTTCCCAAGCAGGAAATGATTGATAAGCTGCTTTTCTTGAAGCTCATTCTGTTATTGATTTTGTGATATTATTTGAAGAATGATTCTGCATTTTTTATTAAAATATGTACTCCAAGTAGCTTTTCAATTAAGTGAAAGGTTCCGTTGTGCTTGAAATATGCTTGCTTTCTGTACCTTCAGCACCATCTTAATTAGTAGTGATGTGACAGGAGGTGGAGAAATCTCACTGGCAATCCTCTTCCTTTCCCCTTGATGATTTTTTTTATTTTATTTTATTTTATTATTCCGCTAAAGCTCAGCCTCTGAAGTAGATGAAATGGTGACCTAACCGGGGAAGATGGAAAGTTGCGTATAGTAGAATCTGAGAAACTTGATTATATACATGCTCAGCCATAGCTTCTGCTTGCCTGTTGCCTACATAAAGGAAGGAAGGTGTAAGATCCACATGTGGAGAACATGCAGAACTGAATGACTGGAATCTATTTGTACTTCAACTTGAATGCCAGCATGAAATGAAAAGCCACTCTGAGAAGTTCATTTTGCATGAGCAACTTTGTAAATGAATCAATCAGTGATATGATGGTGCTAGCTAGACAGTACTCCTACCCCCCGCAATACCTGAATTTGGTCAGTAACAATTGAGGCAGCTGGCATTTTTTTTATTTAGCGTAGCTTTTATTCACTTTTAATTTGATTTGTTGTTTCTTCAGGCTGGGAGTAATGGTGTGAACGGGTGGACTCAAATGGTCAATGGAGGAGGGCAGTTACTGGATCAGAACCAGGTTACTGCCTCAGGGTGGTGACTGGAGCTGTGTCATGTAGGGCTGATGACTCAGTTGTTTTCCATGGCTCCTGGAGAGAAGTCCCATTTGGCTTATTAAAACATAAAAACCTACCAATTCTCCATGATGTCAGAAAGCATTGGGATGTGTCCATCAGATGCAGAGGGTGAATGCATGACTGGGTCGAGCTACTGAAGCATATGAAAGCTTTCTCTTGAATGACATTCCTGGATGGAGTCCATTCGCTAGGAATCAAATGCTTATGTCATTTCAGTCAATAGGGACAGGGGAAAAATGCATTTTAGAATTATGAGTGCTTTGAAAATGGGAAGGCTTTACACTTACTAAGCTTACCGGTAAACTCATACTTAAAATGATTGCCGAGCACAGATGTTAAGGTTATGTAATTCTGTGGAGAAAGTGTAACAGTATAACATTTAAGATGAGCTGTAAACTAAAATTCAGATCAGGCAAAGAAACGAATGGAAAACCCTTCTGTGTATGAGTGTGGAAAACCGAATAATCATAACTTCAACATTTCTGAGCCAATTCCTTTAAAACTGTACTTGTTCTTTAGAGTTCAGTGAGTTCTAAACAAGTCAAGTTTGAATAGAGTCATTTTGGCTGTTGAGTAAATTATGCACTGTTCTGTTCAGACATGTGAGTGTGCATTTGTCTTTTACGTGCATAACTCAAATACCTGAACAGTTTTTTTTCCTGACGGTTTCCAAAAAAAATGAACTTGAGGCAGACACATGAAAAATTCAGCCCAAAAGGAGTTTGAACAATAAAAGACAAATATAATACATATTGCAATTCAATCTGAAATGGAACACACACAGCAATTCAATCTGAAATAAAGTGGTTATTACCATTGTCTTCGTAATATGATAGGTCTTGGTAGCTATAGTCCACTGAATATCCTGTGTAAACTAATGAGGTTTCTCAATTTCATTTTATTTTTCTGGACAAGATGGAACATTTCAAATGATGCATTTGCTGCAACCTTTCCCCGAACACTGAGAGTAGCTTATTCTTTCCTGTAGGGATGGAATTGCTCCTCTTTGACGTTATCGAATTCTAAGCATTTTCCATACAGGAAAGATGTTGCAGTCTCTCCATGCATGGAACTCCAGTGAAGGCCTACAGGGCCGGGCCCTCCATTAGTATGCACAGGTAGTGAAATTGGAATTTAAATAAAGTGGCTGGAGAGCGAGACAGCAGTGTTGTCTTTTTGTTCTTGATCTTAAGAATAGTCACCATTTCCCATCTCCTAAAATGCCTTTATAAATATTCTGGCCATTGAATCTAGTTTTCCTAAAATTGCAGTACAGAATGGACCAGTCAGTTGCCTGGTCCGTCTGGTGAAAATCAGCCTTTACAGATTTGATGTCCCAGCCTGCAGTGTGATTACATTAAGTGGCTCCTGGCAGTTTACAGTTGATGAGTGACAAGTTCAGTTTAGTATATTGCATTTCAGAATGGAATGCAGAAGAGTATTGCAGCTATATTCCTCTTTTCTAATTCCCCACCCCTATTTGATTACACTGTAGTGTCTCTGGGCATATTTAAATAGAATTTGACTTAACTCATTATCCATTGTCCCCCAAACCCCTCCATATAATTGGCTTTTTGTACATTCTCAAGATACTTGACTTTATGTAGTTTCGGTTGTAATGAGCAGAGTGTAATTCTGATTTTTAGGAAATTATAAGAAACTGCAGACCCATAAAATCTTATGATTCATGATCATTTGTTTTGTTCTCATAATGCAGCCTAAACTAAAAAGCCATTCATCAAAGCTGTAAAGCTGTTCATGGCTGTCTCAGGATAGCATGCAAAGGATAATTCATCCCAACCAGAAGAAAAGCACATGTTCATCCATCCATTTCCAGACATGAAGTTCGATTCCTTCTTCAGAGCTGTGGTGGAGGGAAGAGCTGTCACCAAATTATAAAATATATGCAGCAGGGGAAAAAAACTTCTTTGTTCAAGTAACCTGGCATATATTGAATGCAAAATATATGGTAGGACGCTTAAAGTGACTGTATAAAGACCTGCCTGCTTTGCATCATAAACAGAATTTACTAAATTCCATTTACAGAATTTATTACTCGCAGTGACTTATTTCAAGCTCAGACTAAGATTAGCTGTTAAGTCAGCTCTACATTAAGTCAGCTCTACATACCCAGTTGCAACAGCATTTTTTGTTCGTTTTGTTTTGTTTTCCCAGCCTAAAATCACATTTAAAATGTCCCCTTCCTAATACTTTTTGGCCCCCTTAATAAGCTTTTTGACCTTGGAAGAGAGGGTTTTTTGTTTGTTTTTAGAATTGAGGATAATCGACTTTTTAACTTTTTTACCTAGATTGTATTGCACTAAACTACATGACTGAGCCAGCAAATTCTAATGGCCCCTTTTAGAATGAGTCCAGTTGGAAGCACTGGTGGTCTTGTTTATACAGCTTCGTGTTATCTCACTAATCTGCATAGAGATGCTCTTCAAATGTGCATCTGATTTTGTTCAGTTTAATTTAGATGGATTATGCAAAAATGGAGCAAAAAGTCCCCATTCCCTTGTTTTCAGAAAGGAAGAACTTCCACCTGGAGCACTATTACTGTAGATGAAAATTTCGACCTAAGCTCCATATGCTGCTATGACTGGCTAAACGGAAGACAAAAGTTATTAATTTGAAAGCCATTTGTAAAAACTAGGTCTTGAATGCAAATATAGCTAATGAATAAAATAACCCAGTGTTGGTATCTTGGAAGTACAATTGTGAAATTTTTTTTCAGTTATTTATTCAAACAGTTGCTTTAGAAATCATGTATTCTGCTGGTTTCTGAAGCTTCTCTGTTGTCAGAAGTGGCTTAGTGGGAAAAAAATCTAAGTGACAGCAGTGTGTTTTTTCTTTATTGAGATGTGTGAGGCAGAAGTTATTTTTATCTAACTCGATACAGTTCTGATGTTTTACGTACCATCAGCCATACATTCACCTGCATGTTTGTCTGGCATTGGAGGGGGCTGTCTTTCTGATTTTTAAAAGTTAATAGAAGTAATCACACTTCTTCAAACCGTTCTTTAGGTTGGAACATGATAGTGGAAGTTATTCCGTATGGAATTTCAAACTATATTCTTGAAAGAAGTTAAATGAATGTTTTGCAGACCTGTAAATCAGATATTAAAACAGTGACTTATGGAGATTGCTCTGTTCAGCAGCAACTATGAAAGTTCATAACTAGTCTTTGCTCCACACCATGGCAGCTAAGAATTTGGCACTTGTCTGTAACAGCACTGATGGAAACAGGAGGATAAATTAAAACAGTCTGATTTCAAGATTAACTTGTGTTCTTATTTACAAATGGGAAAACAGAGAGAGAGCTTATTTGCTAAAATATCTGCAAGTTTCTTTTAAAATGACTTCCTTCTTGAAATGGTTCTCTGCGGGGCCAGACATCTATATAAAATCCCCACAACAGCTATATTCCACTCAAATTCTGTACTGCCTGATCTAAACGAAAATGGCTGTTGGGATTCGTGAAACCCACAGTACAAAGTTTGACTTTCAAGCACTCCCAATATGAGACAATGTATTTGGGGGATTTTTTTTCACATCTGGGCCTATTTATCAGTGTTCTGCTGCAGGGGTGGGAGGCCTGGATCAGTGTCCATGTTGCATTCCCCATCAGAACATGGCCTGAGCCAGGGAAGCTAATGATCCAACCAGCGGACCAAATTTGGTGATGAATCCTGGTCACATGCCACCCGAGGCACGTTGCACATATGCTAAGAAGTAGTGGTGTTCCATTTGCTGCTGCTTTTACCTAGATTTGCTCATATGGAGAGAGGGGAGAAGAGAGGTGGGAATTTGAAGTGAGTGATGAGGACACAGTGGGGAGGGTCCCCTATTCCTAAAGCCAGCACTGGATGTATGTTTACCAGTCCCTCTTCTGTCCAAAAAATATCAAACTACATTTTCTTTCAAGGTTTTGCTTTATCCCAGAGTTTATTTCAGGTCCCAAAGAAGAGCTCTGTGTAAGCTTGAAAGTATGTCTCTCACCAACAAAAGTTGGCCAGTAAAACACATTACCTCACCCACATTCTCTCTAGTATCTAGGGGGTAACAGAGCTACTACAACGTTGCAAGCAAGTTTTTCATGGCAGTTTTAGTGGTCTCTGGGAGACGTTTGATCTAATATCAGTTTACATCCCTGTGGCACTCTACCTCAAAGCCGCACCCTGGAATCCCCATAGTCACCCGTCATATAATTCTGATATATTTCATACAAAGCATGCCATCTAAGATACCATATCAAAAGTTATGATCTGCTGAAACCCATTGTTCTTTCAAAATATGTCTATCGTTAGTATGTATGATGTTATGAGATTTTGCTCTATGATTGTTACTGAAATATGTTGTAAGTTTGAGAGTCTCCACGGCTAGTTCTCCAGTGACAAAGGAGGTGATCCATTCCCAGGAGGATGTTAAGCGACCATTAATCAGCAGGAGAGTTGTAATCAAGAGATTTACAATGCTATCAGAGGGCCGCACAAATGTAACAGAATGGAGGATTGCTCAAACCACGATATGTCTGAGCTGGTGTTTTCCAGGCACATGGACTGAAGATATCAAATAGGGCTCAGTGGTGACATGTTTTGGCCTTTTTCCTTCCTCACCTATGCTGGAAGCAACAAGAATGCTGGTAAGACAAAGATTGGAATTTAGGAGACCAGTCCCAGATTTAAAGGCAAAGCCTGTATATTAAGAACTGTAATCCCGCTGCAACGTTTAGTGGGAAGAAAAAAACCTGCTTGATCTAAATACCGCCGAGTCTAATAAGGTTTAAGGTTTAGACTGTGTGCTTACCTTTTATTTTCTTTGGTAACTATCGCTGACCTTTTGTGCCTACCACTTATTTTTTTATCTAAAATAGCATGGTTTAGTTGAAATGCTTGGAAAAGCTCAGCTCAGTTTACAAAGGCTGATGTGTGTCCTCTCCACATCAAGGGGTTGGGGGTAGATTGGGTAATAAACTTACACTGGTCAGGCTTCTGACCAGGGCAAGATGGTACAGTTCTGGGGTGCAAGGTTAGGGGCTTGAGAGATTTGCTGGTGCCTTTCACTGTGTGATTCGTGAGTGGCTCCAGGAACTTGCATGCAGTTTAGCTGGGTGTGGGCTCCACGTGTGGTTGTGCTGAGTGATAACAGCGCCAGTGCTTGTCACTAGCAAAACCCTGGGGATCCCATCTCAGTCCCCAAAACCATCACCATAGCTGGCAGCAAGGGAGCCCTTGTTGGCACTCGTGGCAGAGGGGGCTAGTTTAGAACAACCAAACTCATCTTTCATCTCTAGGATCCTTGTGCTCAGGGGTGTGGCAGTTCAGCAGTGTGTTATGGGAAAAGTTTGCATGGCAGCAGCCCTTGGTATCTGCTCTGTGGCCAAGTAAAGCACAGTTCTCTTGAAGGCTGTGAATCTGGCACTCTTTACGAGTACGGAATCCACGTAGAAAAAACCTTGATAAGAGGAACATTTACACAGGCACCCAAGGGACAGAAAGCTAGAACGATGAAGGCTCTTATTTATTTATGGGCTGATTTTCAAAGGTGCTGAGCAGCTGGCAGGTCTTGCAGAACTCAATGGGAAATGTGGACCCTCAACACTTCTGAAAATCAGTTGAGCAGCCTTGCAGAGAAGATGGCATTTGTACGAGATGCTTAGCGTTCTGCATTACACACAGGAGTCTTGCTTTACGATATTAAAAATACAGAATAGGAGCTTGCAATGATTAACTCCCCATTCTTACTTTACTGAAAAGCAAATGTCTTGTTAATTAAGCCTTTTTAATAAACTGGATTAAATCCAGTGGTTTGGTGTTAGAATGCATTGCAGCCAAGTCTGTTGTTGTTCCATGAAAGGAGTTTAGCATTGTACATCAATAGAGTATGCAAGGCACGATCCCTTTATAGGGCGCTGGTTTGTCATGGTTTTATTTTGGAATGCAAAAAGAGTACAGCACATTGAGAACCAGTAACTAAATATTTTTAGACCCTATAAAAGGACCATTGTAATTAAAGATATGGTGGCAAATTGCATTTGTGTTTATGTCTTTGTATATAAATAAACACTTGTTAAATATGGTGGGGATGGAATGGAAAGATGTCTGGCTTTGAACTGCTGTTGATGTCCGACTTCTGTAAAATCTGAATGATGTTATTCCTTCCCTGCTAAACTTTCATTGAGGTGTTTAGCATTTTAATGTGGACGCTTACGATTTCCTGGTGGGTTTTACCAGTATCAGCAAATATCAGTAAAATGCGTTTTATAATCCTCTTGCCTTGTAGTATTATTAACAAGCTCATGATTGTTGGTCTAACCTTGCTCATAGACTGGAGAACCGCTCCTGTTTCTCACTGAGGTGATAAATTCATTTGTGGTGCCATCAGTGTGTCAGATACTATAGGGAAAGGATAAAAAACCTGTTTTGCAGCATTTACAATCTAAGCAGCCAAAATTCAAAGAGAAGCCATTCTCAAGTATCAGCCAGTGTGCAAAGATTAAAGAGAGCCTCCTGGCCATTCCACTTGTGCCTCAGTCTCACAAGCTAAATAGGGCCAATCCTCATCAGTTTGAGAAGATGTAATTGTGGATGCTGACCCTTGTCCAGTGGCAGGGAATTAACCGTTGTAACCAGACACGCATATCAGGTGATCGGCACCAGGAAGCAACATTCAGTGCAGCACACCTGTTTATCACACGCTTCACTATGTGTTATCAATACTAAACTAATCTCTGCAAAAATCAAATGAAGCTGTCTGAATCCATCCCTCAGTCTGAAAGGGCACCTGACACAGATGGGGAGGCACTGGTGGCAGAGCTTTCATTCTCCCAGAAGCATAGAAATGGGAGAAGGTGAAATCCTCCATGCTGCCACATGTTGCAGACCGAGAGGCACTGGAAGCCTGCAGTAGATTCCAGTGGGAGCGAAAAGGGGACCATAAGTATCAGGACGATGTCATTTGAAATGTCAAGAATACCATGATCTCCTTTTTGCTCCCTGTGGAGGCAATCACACAACACCAGACAGGTGTCCAGAGCAAGTGGTGCAGTGTCACGCTTACTGTTTAAAAACCAAAAACAAACCCAACCATTTTACAAGAGTGTGGTGCTTTGGGCATTTAAGTCAAATGCAGGTGATCGGAGGCAAGGAACAAAATTAGCTTTTTGCGAAGTGGCAGTCTTCCCCTTCACTAAGTTCTGCACTCTGTGACTCACCCTAGTGATGAGGGGAATTGTGCTGTACTGTTTTTCAGGGGAATTCCAACCATGCTCGTTAAAGATCCCATGTCCCTCTTCAGAAAAGCAGAGGGAATAAGATTCGGTGTCCTGGCAGATTCCCAGTGTGGGCAATTACTTTTTATCTCTCCAGATTGTTCTTCTTGGTTTGAACTGGTCATGGAATTTTTCGTACTTCCTGTCCAAAACAGCTGCATTGTGCTTTTAACGCTATTGAAGTATTACTCTGTCTTGGCAAACTGTATTCAGTAGCAAAGCTGGTGATGCGATCGCTAACGTTGCATCCTTCTATGCCGTTTGGAAGGCTACAGTTATTAACAACGAGTAACATCTTGCAGGCCAGCTTGCAGCCGCCTACGGTACATCACCCCCGAGTGTATTTGTGCTTCAATTTAATCTTAAATGGAAAATGTAGTCACTTTATTTTAGCTCAGTTTTCTTTATTCAGTAGGTTCTTCTCGCTTTTCCTTTTGTGTATCTTTGTAGCATATGGGTGGATCTAAAATTTATAGCAATGAGGGTAGTTGTGGGACATCATGGAGGATGCTGTGTTTTTTTTTCTCCCATGCGCTGCTAGCATGTTGTCCCATTTTCTTGTATCTGGATGTTCACAGAGGATTAATTTCTCAGTCCGGCACTGCCCAGTGCCTTGCCAACATTCACCTGTATCTGTGGGTGCAAAGGAGATTTTTTTTTAGGCAAAAATAAAAGGCTTTACTGTAGAAATTAAATGGCAAGTGGATGGGGAAGGGGGTTAGTCATTTTAAAATAGCTGTTCTTTACAAAGTTGTAGACAAGTGGAATTAATAAATACTTGCAAAAACACTAAATATTCACTCCCTGCTACTTCTGAAATGCTACAACAGCATCATTTTTTAATGATGGGTAACGATAAAAAACATCAATTTTAGATAATCTGTTTTCTTCTCTACCTCCTCCTAAAGCTGTGAGTCAGAAAGCCTGAAATTAAATACAGTTAATGCAGACAAGCTTTTGCTACCCTTATTCATGGAACTGATACCTGTCCATGTTTCTTGAATGCTCTGAGTATTGGGGAAGATCAGCAAAGCAAAAATTGTTGCTAATGGGCTCAGGCTGGATTTTTTTTTAATGCATCTCAGAGAGAAGAAAACAAGAAATATTGAGCCTTTAAATAGAACAGGCACCATTATCTTCTAATGCACATTTTCTTGTGTTTGTCTCTTTACAGCTCTTGTCTGCTGCTTTTCTATAATAGCTAAAATGAACCTGTAATCAAAAGGCATCCAGAAAAATACCCCTCATTTTATCTTAGTCTTCCTGTTGGCTTTAATAGGGCAGTCTGCATGCAGGAGACTTGGGGGATCAGAGTGCTGCTAATCCATTATGTAACAGAACCCATCCAAAACATGCAGCCTGCTATACCCCAGGGGCTATGGTTGTATACTTGTTGGGGATGAGGAGATGCTATTCGTGCAGTGTCAGCATGTTCACGGGTCTGATCATACCAGCTAATAAGGATGTTCTGTGTTTTACCTTCGGAGGTGGGAGGAAGACATTTAACTTTAAAAGAGGGAGCTACACAAAAATGAGAGCGCTTGTTAAATGGAAATTAAAAGGAGCCAGTCGCAAGGGTTAAATGCCTACAAGCAGCATAGTGCCTGCTTAAAAACACCATAATAAAGGCTCAGACAAAATGTATACCCCAAATCAGAAAGGAAAATAAGAGTACCAAAGCAATGCCACCATGGCATCAGCAGAGAAATAGAGGCTGTTAGAGGCAGAGAGTATATCTGCACTGCAGGTAACGGGCGGCTCTATGTATTTTGCAGCCCCAAGCACAGCAGTCCGGTGGCTTTCGGCAGCGTTTCTATGGGAGGTCCGTCGGTCCCGCGCCTTTGGCATACCCGCTGCCAAATTGCCGCCGAAACCGCGGGACCGGCGGACCTCCCTCAGGCAAGCCACTGAAGGCAGCCTGACTGCTGCCCTCACGGCGACCGGCAGGCCGCCCCCCCGTGGCTTGCCGCCCCAGGCACGCGTTCGGTGCGCCGGTGCCTGGAGCCGCCCCGGTAGGTAAACATCCACAGCTGGCCCGTGCCTGCTAACTCCAGTTTGCGGGGCTTGGGCTAAGGGGCAGTTTAATTGCGGTGTAGATGTTGAGGCTTGGACTGCAGCCTGGGCACTAGGACCGGTGAGTTGGGAGGGTGCTAGAGGTCAGACTGCCTCCTGAGCCCAAATGTCTGCACTGCCATTAAACAGCCCCGCGAGCCTGAGTCAGCTGGCCTGGGCCAGCCACGGGTGTCTAATGGCATTGTAGACATCCAGAAAGGCGTCCTTTACAATGTGGAAGTCAAAACCTAGCAAAGATAATAGGAAGGAGCTCAAACTATGGCAAGTTAGGTGTAAAAGTACAACAAGGCAGGCCAAGAAAGAATTTGAGAAGAAATTCATAGCATGCAGTGTAATGGTAGCCATGCTGGTCCCATGATACTAGAGCAGAGGTGGGCAAACTATGGCCCACGGGCCACATCTGGCCCACAGGAGAATCCTGCCCGGCCCTTGAGCTTCCGGCCGGGGAGGCTAACCCCGGCCCCTCCCCAGCTCCGGGGGAGGGAGGAGAGCGATGCCACCACGTGGGCAGCGGTCCGGGCAGCATGTCTGCACACTCCTGCAGGGCAGCGCGGCAGCATGTCTGACTCTGGCCGGGCGGCGCAACTGCCAGACATGCTTCTCTGAGCAGCATGGTAAGGGGGTGGGGAGGGGTTGGATTCAGGGACGGGGGATCCAGGGGGTGGACAGGGTGTCCCGGGGGGCAGTCAGGGGGCAGGGTATCCCGGGGGGCAGTCAGGGGACAGGGGGTGGTTGGATGGGGCAGAGGTTCTGAGGGAGATGGGACGGTCAGGGGATGGGGAACGGGGGGATTGGATAGGGGGTGGAGTCCCGGAGAGGTTGGATAAGGGGCGAGGGGTCCCAGGAGGTGGTCAGGGGACAAGGAGGAGGGGAGTTGGACGGGTTGTTGGTTCTGAGGGGAGCAATCAGGGGGTGAGAAGTGGGAGGCGGTGGATAGGGGGTGGTGACCAGGCTATTTGAGGAGGCACAGTCTTCTCTACCCGGCCCTCCATACAGTTTTGCCACCCCAATGTGGCCCTCGGGCCAAAAAGTTTGCCCACCCTTGTACTAGAGACACATGGTGGGTGAGATAATATCTTTTATGGGACCAACTTGTGCTGGTGAGAGAGACAAGCTTTGAGCCATACCAAGCTGACCTGAAGGTGTAGGTGTGTGTGTGTGTGTGTGTGTGTAATAGAGGTCTCTAAAATCATGAATTTGGTGTGGGGGAAAAAGTGAATAGAGAAGTGTTGTTTACCCTTTCCCACAATACAAAAACCAGGGGTCACCTAATGAAATGAATAGGCAACAGCTTGAATACAAAGAGGGGGGAGCACTTTTTCACACACTGCTCAATTAACCCATGGAACTCATTGCCGTGGGGCTGTTGTGCAGGCCAAAAGTATAATTGC
This sequence comes from Mauremys mutica, assembly GCF_020497125.1. NCBI lineage: Eukaryota > Metazoa > Chordata > Testudines > Geoemydidae > Mauremys > Mauremys mutica. Next base: position 3,636,306 of record NC_059093.1, read on the forward strand.
ATAAGTTCATGGAGGATAGGACCAGGAATGGCCATTAACCATGATGCTGATGCTCGGGTGAAACGCTATGGTGGGGAAGGCAAGGGTAGATGTCTCCAGAATTGCCCTATTGGGTACACTCCTCCTATAGCTCTGGTATGGGTCTCTGTCAGAGACAAGATACTGGGCTAGATGGGCCATAGGTCTAACCCTATATGGCCGTCCCTATGCCATTAGGGGAGTGGTGTGTTGTTTTTTCCCCCAAATTTCAACTTTAGATCCCTTAAGTAGGGTTATCTGATTATATTAAGAGACATTAAGTATCAGAGGGGTAGCTGTGTTAGTCTGGATCTGTAAAAAGCAACAAAGAGTCCTGTGGCACCTTATAGACTAACAGACATATTGGAGCATGAGCTTTCGTGGGTGAATACCCACTTTGTCTGACAAACTGGATATTCACCCACAAAAGCTCATGCTCCAATACTTTGGTTAGTCTATAAGATGCCACAGGACATTGTTAACCCTTTCTCTTGTGTAAAACTCGTGGCTGTTTTGTTTTTACTTTCCTTGCAGTCTAGGCAGCTGTGTATACCTGGTTAGAGAGAGTCTGAAAGCAGAAGAGTGCATGAATGAAAGGTGTCCATGAAGAATATAAAAGCAAAATATATGGATTTTCATTGACCCGTCCCTGAACCCATTCAAAGACCAGTCAATGGATAATTTCTAAATCTTTTGTTTCCAGTTCGTGGGAGCTGTGCTGGATATGGCAGGTGTTAATCTGGCAGAAACATTGCTGATGGAGTTATTATATTGGACCATTGTCAAGGTTTTGTATTAAGTTGCACAAAAGAGAATTTTGGGGCAAGGAGAAGAAGTGAACAAGGTTTGTCTCTCCCAGCTGTTTTGTTCTTCAAGGGACAAATCTCCCTGGGTGATAACTACCAAATTGATGGGGTTAGTGAAACACAGCGCAGAAAAGAGGATGCTGCTCGGTTGGAAGTAGAACCCAAAGCTCATGTTTAAGTACCGCTGGCACAGCTTCAGTTTTGTGTCTGAACAAGTAATATAAGAAACAAAGCATAGTTGCATAAGACAGTGTTGTGCTGATGACCTTGTTGCATTTGGTTATATTGTCATTCAGCAGATGATTCGTTAAACAAAGAGCGTGCAACTGAAAGATGATCGTAAAACAGGAGTGAGTATAGTGCACCTTTCTTTTACTCCAGTCTGATGACACCAAGAAAATCTTGGATTCACAGTATCTAAAATGTCTCACTAGCTACCACGTGCTCTTAAAAATTGACTTTCTTCTTGGCATCACTTATGTTTGCATGTCATCATACTCATCACATACTTATGTTCAGGATATAATTTCCAGGTGGTGTAATTGAAACCTAGATATTTTGCACTGACCTCTGTCTTTCTTTCCCTGCTCCTTTCACTCAGCATTCTCTCCCTTGAATATTAGGTAACACATTTGCTAAGCTTTATGGTGTGTGCTGGTTAAATATTCCCCTGTCCTGCTGTATGCAGAACTGTAAGAGGAAATTAATATTTCAGTTGAGAAGATGAAAATATGAAATGTGAAGGCTTTTTTTGCTTTGGTTATGCCTTGCAGCACGTTTCTTCAAAGACAGCAGTGAATTTAAGTCACTCACGGTAGCTGTCTCATTCTTTCTTGAGGCAGTGTTTTGATAAATGTTGATGAGTTTATAACTGTAAAACCAAATGACATTTATAGCACGATGCATGCTTTACTCATTGCATAATTATATCTAATAGCATTGCATGTAAAAAAAGCATTTACCATTTACTTTTGTTTAAAATGACAATCTAAACCGCCAGGCTTACATTTTTTTAATATGAAGATAAAGACTTAATTAAAAACTAAACACAATTTATTTTTGTATCTCGTTTTTTAAAAGGTACCTAGCACTTTTTATTAAATAGCTGATAAAAATCAGGGTGCTTCTATTGAAAGATTCATTTCATTTGAGGGTTGGTGTTTTTTTTTTCCAGTTCTCAAGCACCGGTGGACTTTGTTTTTAATTAAAAAAAAATTGAATCTGGTATGAGTCATCATCCTCTTCACTTTTCTATTTTGAAACTTTAGGGCAGTGTTTAACAGCGTTCCACATTAACTGAAGCCATTTAGGTTCCAATCTGAATTTGATACGGTGGCTGTAAATGATGGGCGCAGTTATCTGCAGTGTGGTCACATGGTGTAACATTAGTCTTCCAGAATTGCCTTCCTTTCTTGGCTGTTAGTATTGGTAAAACCAGTCAAGTGAAGGACATTCTGATTTTCTACCATTTGCTAAAGGAGTCCAGCCCGGAAACTACAACTGACTTCTCAGAAATGTGGGTGGTGGTTGTTTGACTTAAAGAACTGCGACTCTCCGATAAATGCGACAGTTATTTTGCACAAGCAATATTCTTCTTTCTTACAAACCCTCCTTAGGTTTTATTTTCTGACGCTACATGCATCCCATTGGTCATGACTTTTGGGGCTACTACTGTTAATCGGTGGGGTGAAAGTAAGGGTGTCACCATCTACCTCCTCCATTATATCAAACATTATACTTTGTTAAAAATTGAGCTTGTTTTTTAAGAGGAAACTATATAATGAAACGAGATGTGTCTGATTTAGCCAGTGGCATTTTTATTGCTATTCACTTAAATTCATTGTTTTTTTTGTTTTGTTTTTTTTCATTATATTTTAAAAGAAAAATCTACAGCATTATTTTGTTGACAAGGTATTCAGAACCTTCTGTCTGCTTGCCAAACCGCTCTTTGATTCTCTGCCAAATTTGCCTTTGTGCTCCTTGAAATGTTATGGTGTTACTCGGTCTTCCATGGTTACATCATAAGTGTCTGAGTCATTGCCAGTCTCCTACATTTTAAGTGAACTACTGTCATTTCTGCTTCTCTTAACCAACTGAGCATCACTTCACTTGCCTCAGGTCTTTTGCAGATTCATAGGAAAGCAATTGACACGTCTTATTTATTGGTGACTAAATTTTAGATGCTAGTAAACTCTGTTACCATCATCAGCGTCATCACTCCCATGACTGCATTGGTCGTTGGGGCACCATCATTGATGAGCAATCAACCAATTGTCTCCACCCCTAACGATTGTGTGTCAGTGCTTGAGTCTCTGCGAAGTCCATTTCTGTCCACTCTTTTATGTTGTCAATCCATCTCTTTTGCTGTCTACCTCTTCTTCTCTTCCCCTGTACTGTCCCTTGGAGGATGATCTTGGATAGGCCAGATGATCGTTATGTGGCCGTACCACTTCAGCTTGCAGTTCCTCACGGTTATCAGGAGGTCTTCATCTGACCCAGCGCATTGGGTGGTGATGTTGCAGACCTCTTCATTAGTGACGTGGTCGAAATAGGAGGTGCCCAGGATTTTATGGAAGCTTTTCATGAGATGCTGCTAATGAGAGAGAGAAATACTTGCTCCTGGTATGTGTACAAGTACTGAAACTTATTTTCCAAATAGTGAGTTGGGTGGAGCGGGGTTGCAGAGTAAAATGTAATGCTTTCTGGAGATGCGATCTAACACCTGGAGACATAGTGCAGCTTTTGTTTGGATACTTAATACAAATGTGTGTCAAATTCAGTAGCAAGTGTGAGGCTTTACAACTATCTGTTCAACCCAGGATTTCAATAATGTGCTAAAAGACTGCAAGTCTTTCCCCCACACACTCTCCCAAACAGAGTAAAAGAACAACTAACTAACTCCAACATAAGAACTGAAGATCTCCCCGAACAGTCTGCCGGGATTTGTTAAGATGGAAGGTATTGCTACGTTGACACCTCGTTCAGGTTTCCAGTGCTATTTAAGGACAGATGTTAGTGATTCAGTGCATGTAATAACACCACCTTAGAGTCAACCGTAGTGCCTCAAACTCCAAAGGATTCTTCGTGCTTTCCAGTGATAGAGGAAGCGAGATGTCTAGCCACGACCCTGGGACAAATTCTCAACTCCTCAAAAATGTTAATTAAATTAAGAAAATATTTGCTTGTCTTGAACATTAAAGATTAGACGAATAGTTTTTGACTTTGGTTTTGACAGACTCTCCTACTGGTACATGCTGCTTGGTTGACCAGCCTTGGGAAGGATGAAGATAGTCTCTCAGGTGAGATGAGAACTTACACCTGCAGGGTGTTGATGGATATCAAGCAAAGATGTATGCTAGATGAATTGAAGATCAGCTTCAATCACATTTTTCTCATTTTTATTTATTTTTTATTGTAATTGCTATAATTTCACAAGGGAGGAGGATAAACTATTTTGAAAACTCATCAACATTTTCTTGAAGGTTTTTTGTTTTGTTTTTTTTGGGTGGGGACAATTCCCCTTTTCCTTCCTCCAGGTGTGCCATTGTGCATTAGCAAACAAACAGAAGCTCCTCTATTGAAAATAACATGTCAAGAATGAGTATTTGTCTGTAAAGCTGCCTTTTTAAAAACAAACATCGGCTCAGAGTTTTGCACGTAAGCCTGGCTACCCAGCAATGACAGCAAGCAGTAATATGCTCAGGAGAGTCTGCCCTTCCTGTTCTTTTCAAGCTTTCACTCAATAAAGCAAATCCTGTAAATGCACTAAGAATATATATATATATATATATATATTTTTTTTTTTACTGAAAGGTGGTGTGTATAAGGGGGGGAACAGAATTTGTAGTGAATAGATTAATATTTAGAGACATCAGCACTGGTCTTTTGCTAACATTTATTACTCTGTTGGTGGCAGACTGAGGGCTGAATCAACATTTTTCCCCTCTGTAAAGTAATAAATATGGTAAAGTAGCTCTCAGAACTGCCTTTATCATATGGATAAATCAGGACAGTTTGTGTTGCAGGAGAGACTTTAAACTTATAAATATGTTGCCCTTTAGGCTACTATTCATCAATGTGTCTGATATGAAATCTAGACTAAAGGCTTTTGTTATTATATACCTGTTTATCCTTTCTTTGAGGTATAAATTGGAAGAAACTCTGTCACTTTGATCATCACAGGGCTGCTGAGTTATTTAAATGTTTCTCTGAGAGTTTGAAAAGAATTACGTAACATTGGTGGGTAATGTCTGTCATTCTTTCATTCTACAAAGAGCCTAGTGTTTCTTTACAGGTGCCCCCATCCTGTGGGGGGTGTGTGTGTGGGGGTGTGTGCGTGCGTGTGTGGGGGGGTGCGCACAAGCATGCACAGTGCAGGTGTTGCTTCAGAGATGACTTATCTGAATTTCCAGGCCACTGAAAAGCAAAAGGACGTTTTCACTGTATATTGATGGAGTAGATGTGTGCACATGTGTGTGCTCCTGTGGGAACTAACATTCCTTCTCACATTTGATAGGAAAGCGGATACAAATAATACAAAAAGACATGACCAATCCCACACTTCACAAGAAAGTCTAGTTCCTGGTGACAGAATTCCTACAAAGTATTCACTAGTCTGAATTTCTCTTGTTCTTGTGTTTTTTGCAGTTAGAGCCTGAGCACTGAAGTTCAGGCTAAAGCTCTGACCTTAACTCACCTCCATACTCAAGTATTGGAGCACAGATAGTATGTAAAATCGCTGCAGACTGCTTAGTGTCTAGTAATAGGGTTTCTTTAATGTATGGTAAGGCTTTAGGTTGTAAAAATGACCAATAGGGAGTGTAAACATTGCTCTGCCCTTGAACTGTTTAGTGAGTTTTAAGGCTCCAACATTGTATACTAAAAATTCACAAAGGCAGCATTATGATTCTTGCTGCAGTTTGACATCCTGCCCATTTGGCTTCAGTAAGCTGCTGGCATAGAAGTGCTCTGGGAAGGAAGCAGCAGGATCTGTTAGTTATATTAGCTGTTATATCATGTACAGTTGGTAACACTGATCATTAACTACATCAGTTAAAGCTCCCTGCAATCCTTGGATAGTTGCAGCAAAAAGTGTGCGTTTTCAGAATTATACTCTCGGTTTCAGAAAACAAAGATTTTGAACAGGAATTTTTTTGATTGTGTTGCAAGTTCAGATGATTTGTTTTGTGTGCTTCTCCAGATATTTGGCAGCAGCAGCTGGAATCAATAAATTGTTTTAGAAGCTCCGCTTTCATCTTTTTAAAAAAGTGTCTAGCCCTCCAGGTTGCAGAGAGAGCTGGAGAATGTAAAGCAAGTGAACCCAAAAGTCTGAGAGAAACCAGGAGACAGACAAACCTTAGGGAGTATCTTTTCTCTGAATTTAAAAATCCATGTGTGGCAGGTGTAAATAACTCTTTATAGGATTTTTAAACATACGATGTCTGCAGTATAATATATATAGTATGGTTATAATATATCAAGGGAAATGTATTGAAATGGAAGACATCCATTTTAGTTGTTGTTGACCTAATTTCAGATGTTACTTTGACTTAGTAATCTGACAGTAGTAGTTATTCCTTCACTAGTGCGGTTATAAAATACTGTGCAGACTAGTATAATTGCAACGGTTTGCTAGAAACAAGTAGTAGTCAGACTCCATGCAATATTCTGACATTTCTCTACTAACAAATCATAGTTCATTCACAAAGATACAAGTCGCTTAGTGGATAAAACTGCCTTTCTAATGATTGAAAAATCATAGAATGCTGATGCTGTCTGCCTAGCCATTCTTTAAGTGATTGAGTCTCAGGTCACCCTATAACAATACTTAGATAATTGAGAGTGTGTGCAAAGTTTCAATATACAAAGAATAGTAATTTCAGAGCATTTTGCGAGAAAAGTGTCTTATAAGAAATATGCCAGAGACAGACCACTGGACGTTTTGTTTTAATCTATGCTCACTAATGCTATACAGATGCTTTTGACCCTTTTGGTTCTACGCTGGGGGCAAAATAGCTGAGGGAGATCGCACAAAAGCATATCCGTACTATACAGTGACAGTATGTGGCTTGCTTCCATCCCAATGTACGGTTGTGTGGGGGAGTTAGAGTAGGGGAGGAGAGGGCAGTTAATTCACACAGCATCAAGAGATATTCTCCAGACGGGGAATATATCTGAATGAGAGAGTGCATATTAAATCAGATGCCTGACACAGCTGCCAGTTTTTACAATATGTATAAAAATTGAGGTGGTGATGCAGATCACAAACCTGAAAATATAAATCCTCATCTTCTCTCCCCCCCCCACATGTTTAAGATTGTAACAAAAGCTGCAACAGCTCTTACCCAGTGTTACAAATATGGAAATGAGTATGTAGCACTGAATGTGCTATTAAGTAAATTTGTTGTAATAATGTAAACATGTTGAATACACTTATTGTGTGCTGAAATATTTCATTTTCAGAAAGATTCCTCTTCCTCACCTGCAGCAATCCCACTGTAAATCATTTACTAATGAAACAAGGCATGACAGACCAAAGAAACTCCATGTGTATTTTAAACTCCAGATTCATCAAGGTCTCCATTCTTAGATCTAGGCTGCATGAGTCCTTGGTAGTGATGTAGCTGGAAGATAAAATGCAGATAAGAAACTCTGTATTAGAACAGCATTAATAATAAATGCATGTTGATCCTAATTGAGTAGTATTTAAATAGACAGGATGGAGGCAGCAGTCTGCAGGGACCATCTTCTGTTGTCGTACCACTGCCTCCCTCGTGTGCTGCTGGAGCACTTGCCTTTTTATAATAAGACTGAACTGTTCCTTTTAAAAAAATAAATAGAGGAGCTCTTTGAATAGGACAGTTGAGCTTAGAAAAAGGTGCGCTCACATAATTGTGGTGTTCCTGCAGAACCTCCCCCCCCCATCTTCCCCCTCTGGTTCTAGGCTCTGCACAGCTCTGCCCCTCCCTGCTTCCCTATCTCCTCTCCTTCCTTCCTCACCAGACTCGCACCTGACAGCTCCCTTAGTTTTAAGCCTGAGTCAGCAGATGAGGTCTCCAGCTCTTTATTGATGTTCACCAAATCTCTCTCGCACGTGCGCACACTTACACTCCCTTCTCTTGTGATCTCCTTCCTAGCTTGTCTTGCACCTGCAGAAGTTGGTCCAATACGATATTACCTCCCCCACCAGGTGTCTCTAGCATCTTGCTTGAAACATTTGAAGAGTGGCATCAGCATTAGTCTAGCACCTTTTCAATCCTCCACAGTCGTCCGAAGCCCCATGCATCTCTAAATTGTTTTGTATCTGTTCCTGTTTGTAAGCATCTTGGGGTTGGGCCTTCTCCCCTTGTGTGTACAGTGCTGAGCGTGCTGTGCATAATGCATGATAGCAATAGCTCAGGAAGGATGTACCTGCACTAGAGTCCTCTGTCCATGACAAGAACAGAAACATTTTTAACTAGCTTCATTTCTTCTGTTCAGCAGTTACGGATGATTTTTAGTCGGATCTCTGACTCTCTGTTGTAGAGCAGTCTAGCACCTCTACAGCCCAGGCCAGTCATGCTTAGTCTGCTTTTTGGATCTCATTTTGACTTACTGGTGCTCAGGTATTTAAGAATCTCCTCGCTCTCTACTTATCCCTCTAGTACAGTAGGACACACACAACTTCCACTGGTGTGCTGGGCCAGTTTTTGAAAGGTGGAGATTTGCAGAATCTCCTGTGACACGTGCCGTGATTGTGAACATGAAAGAGGAGAAATATTAGGTCAATACAACGGGGGCAGGATGAAAATCAATTCAGTTTAACATATTGGGTGTGGCTGCTGGATGTGTTTATCTACCCTTCTCCCCCATTGTGTGTCCGTACGGTTTGTTTTCTTCCCCTGGGGTGCAGAGCTGGTATCAAGTCTTCCTTTTTTGTTTTGTTTTTTGGTTGGGTACTTATGGCCCTCATCACATATTGAGTTCTTCAGTCATCAGCGGAGTTTATCCACACAACACTCTGTGGTGCAGGGCAATATTGTCCCTATTTTAGAAATGAGGAGCTGAGGCACCAGATTGAGACTTGCCAAGTCTGTGGCTGAATTAAGAATTGAAATCAGGTCTCAAGTCCCAGTTTCTCATTCTATTTGCTATCCCAGTGGCTCTCAACCAGGGGTACGCATCCCCCTGGGGTACGCAGAGGTCTTCCGGGGGCACATCATTTCATCAAGATATTTGCTTAGTTTTACAACAGGCTACAAAAAAAGCACTAGCGACATGGGCGGTGGGTGGAGCCCCCTTTAGGGGAGACTAGCTCCCGGCTCCTCCCCTTCCACCCCTCAGCCGGAGCCCCAAGACGTCTGCTCCTCCCCCGTGGCAAGAGCGATGCCCCCCGCCTGCTTGGAGGAGTCCCGAACCCACCCACCCCTTGTCTGGCCAGAGGAGCCCTGGGCCAGCGGCGCTGCGCCTCCCTTCTCCAGACCCCAAGCCATTGTGGGGAAAAGCCTCTCGCTCTTGTCCAAAGAAGCTTTTCCTATGCCCCATGCAGGTTCTGGAGCAGCTAAGAAAGCAGTATTTGCTACTCAGCTTCTTTGGTTCATCAATATTCTCTCTGGAGTCCAGGGACCACCCTGGAACCTGCATTGGGCATAATAAAGCAAGCTCCCTCTCCCCCAAAAACCCTGCAACTGGCGGTCCGGTGGCAGCACCAGGGGAGGCTGAGCCATCCATGACTAGCGAAGTCAGTACAAACTAAAATTTCATACAGACAATTTGTTTATCCTGCTCTAGATACTGTACAGTGAAGTGTAAGTACAACGTAACACGGCTACTGCTCTGAAACCTCTTACAATATTTATATTTCAATTGATTTATTTTATAATTAGTGGCAAAAATGAAAAAGTCAGCCATTGTTCAGTAATAGTGTGCTGTGACACTCTGTGTTTTTGTCTGGTTTGTAAGCAAGAAGTTCTTAAGTCAGGCGAAACTTGGGGTAAATCCGACTCAGGTACCCCTTTCAGGAATCGGGAAAGGTTGAGCCACTGTGCTAGGCCAACCTTTCTATTATTCCCTTCAGCACTCACTGCTCTGATCTCTCCAAGTCATTCCGTTCTGTGTGTTTACTATCTTCCCAGGTTGTTTTGTGTTCAGATATAAACATTGTGGGATTCACATCAAAGAAATAACAATAAGAAATACAAAGTAGCCACTTAGTACAGAGAGGTGGTTTTAGTGTCGTGAGTCAAATAAGCCTCTGGGACCCACCTAAAAACCTTGCACTGGGCTAGAGCAAGCAGGAAGCATCAGTCCTTGAAAGTTTGTGGATGTTTCACCATTTTTATGCAAGCATTTCACTGGACCATCTGGAAATGCCTTTCAGATGATCATTTTGAGAGATGCCGATGTAGCGAGTTAGGATCTAGTGACAGAGGGGGAGCCGTGTTAGTCTGGATCTGTAAAAAGCGACAAAGAGTCCTGTGGCACCTTATAGACTAACAAATGTATTGGAGCATGAGCTTTCGTGGGTGAATACCCACGTCAGACGCATCATCAGGATCTAGTGAGCAAGTCCCAAATTACTTTTCCAAAACCCAAACAGCTAGGAGTGTTCTACTAAGTAGCCTCTTTACAATTGTTCGATACCCTGTGCAGTTTCTGTCAATGTCGTCCATTTGCAAATGTGTCTTCAACACAGCTCCTCCTCATGACATCTTGGCCCCAGTCTTGCACCGTTGGTAAGTACACTTAGACAGTCTGCCAGGGCAGGAGGTTGATATTGGTTAGTCTCCACGCTGACTGTCTTACAAAGGTTGCCCCAGCCAGGGACTGTTATCCACAATGCTGTCCATCCGAGCTGTTTGTTTGATAATTTGCTATTGACCATCTGCCTATAAGGCAGTGTTTTAATAAATGACCTTGTACTGCCTTACCAGGTGCTATTTCCAGGATAATAGCGATAGATCAATTGGTAACTGGTTCCTGAAAGCATTTCTTCTGTTCAGCTAATTAAAGTATTTAAGCATCCACACGCATCCTCGGAGAAGTACCTTTTAAAGTTCTTACAGGGTACAGTATTATCATAATGATCTAACAGAAATGGATTGCTGCAGCGGAGTCTTCCCTTCTTTAGGGATTGTAAAATGAGCGGAGAAATTAGTTCCAAAATAGGCAATGCATAAGACACACCTTTCCAGTGTAGTCGGTGAAAGCAGAATGGTTTTTTTTTCCCTCTATAAACTGAGAACTCTATTGTGCTGAATATAAATTGTAGAATTCTTTCCTTACATAAAAATCCCTTGCTGTAAATATGCTAATATTCTGTAAGGCCGGGAATTTTCGGCAGTGGATGTAAATTACAATCTACCACAAGATCATTCACTTAGAAATGCGAATAAAACACTAACTGGCCAGACTTTTATAGAATAATAGGTTTTTCTACGCAAAGCTGTAATCCCATGAGCCACACCATTTTTTTTTATCTTGTTCCCATGCCTTGCAGTGTGCCTTGTTTGCCATGCTTTTCTGGTGGTTTCTGACAGATATGATCTGTATTGATTTTGAGCATCTACTGCCCGTAACCTTTTGAAGGGCCACGCAATGCTTGGCCATAGAATTTTATCTATCAATATCTGAGTAATAGAAAGACAGGGATGACATCTAATCACAACACTGGTGACAGATCATAAATCTGAACTGATACGGTACTACTAATGGGCAGTGGAGGAAAAGGGATAAGGATTAACAGGATAAAGTTAGAAAAGGCTTAGATGGAAATGGGATGTTCTTCTTTTTTTTTTTAAAAGCTGTTTTTCACCTTTGAGAGGGATTTAATCATATAATTTTTTTTTAAATCAATCATTTTACAGGTTGGATTTAGAACTAGTTGCTCTAATAGATAATGCAGGTACTGTTATGAAGGACAAGCAGACTGACACATATAGATTTTGTACAGTGCTGACTTCCATGCATATATATTTTTCATAGCTAGACCTCTGGTGGTCCCCTCCTTACCTATCCACATTGCAGACATCATTAGTCAAACTGTTCAGCTCAGGCTGGGACTGCTTTCAGAACTGATCTCTGTTCCTTAAAAACCACTGAACACTGCAGACATGCAATGCCGCGTACATACTGAGCGTCCTCCCATGCTTTCCTTTGGATTAGCATTCTGAAAAATGCTTGCATTCTAAGGGTTACTTTTCTAAAGGGGTCATTTAGAGATGAGGCACTCCCACCTCCTGATAGCCTGATGAGTAAATAATGTGAAGCGCTTTAATAATAAAAATGGAGCATGATTCAGCAAAGAGACTGCCTTCTTTTGGACCCAGAGTACAGTCACCCTAGCATTATTTTAAGTCTGTTTCCCATCTTATAGTATCCTGGATGCTTAGCGCTACAAAGAGGTTTGAGTACAGCTTAATCACACCAAAAATTGACAAAAGTTTTAGAAAACTAACAGCTGGTGTCAGTTTGGGGCTATTGTCCTTGTGTAAAGCAAAAATATAGTAATGGGGACAGGCTTCAGTAGAGGCAACATTTTTCAGCAGGAGTTTATGTCCATGCACAACTGGTTGGAATTAAAGTACTTGCTCATGAACTATCTAATTTAGACCATAAATATGCTCCCCATAAACAGATCTGCCTTTTTAAGACCCGATTTCAGATATTCTCTGGAAAACTTTAGTCAAGTGATCTAGCGAAGTTGTTCACCAAGGATTGTGGAAAGGCATGCACTGCCATCCTGGGTGAATCAGTAATGAAAGGTGTTGAAAGCATTCACATGTGTGCATGCCTGTTAAAATATGTATTGAGAAGAGAGAAAATAAGTTCCTGCAATTACAGAGGTTGAGTAAAATAGATGACAAGAAAATGAAATGTTTTGTGCCAGAACATGCGGAATGTTTTTTCTGCAGAAAATGTCTGGGATCTGACAAAAATTTACATGTAGACATCTCTGGATGCAAAGACCACTAGCATTCAAGTCTGTGCAATCTTAATTTCATACTAAATCCCTAAATATTAAGGATTTAATCCTGTGCCCAGACTTCTGTGACACAACTCCACTTGACTTCAGTGGGAGCAGGTTCAAGCCGCCCTAAAGTTTTGTTGAAATCTCATAAGATCTGATTGAGATGTTAGTGGCCTTCTGGGATTTCTCATCCTTTTATCTGGTACCTGTGATATTTTTCTTCCCATGCAATCTGTCTAGGGCAGGGGTTGGCAACCTTTCAGAAGTGGTGTGCTGAGTCTTCATTTATTCACTCAAATTTAAGGTTTTGCATGCCAGTAATAAATTTTAATATTTTTAGAAGGTCTCTTTCTATAAGTCTATAATATATAACTAAACTATTGTTGTATGCAAAGTAAATAAGGTTTTAAAAATGTTTAAGAAGCTTCATTTAAAATTAAATTAAAATGCAGAGCCCCCGGACCGGTGGGCAGGACCTGGGCAGTGTGAGTGCCACTAAAAACCAGCTCGCGTGCCGCCTTTGGCACCCGTGCCATAGGTTGCTTACCCCTGGTCTAGTGTCATCTTCTGAGAAGCTTTAAAAAAATTGCTTATGGTCTGTTCCTGCTCTCATGGTGTCCAATGCGGAGACTTTCAAAGGCATTAATAGGTAGTTAGGTACCTAATTCCTACTGGAAAGTAATGGAAGCTAGGCACCTAATTGCTATTTGGGTTTATGAAAATCTTCCCCCTTACTCTGCATCCAAGAGGGGCTGGCCCAGCTGAATATGGATGTCTGACACCATACCTATTCCTTTCCTTTCCTTAATCTGGAGCTTGTTTTTCTTTCTTTTGTTGCTATGTATAGAGTTGGCTCTTGTACCATAATCACAAATGCCTGCAACTAAATTGTTGCAGAAAATTGTATTGTCTAGAAGACTAATTGAAGAACGCAAATGTTGCTGCTGCTGGTTGTGTTGTAGAATTTAGTCATGGTTGCACCACAACTTTTGCAGCATAATTGCATTGTGGTTTGAAACCCCTATTTTGTTCCTTGATATGTTTCTTTTGCACATACTTGTCCTGGTGAAGTTTGAAGTAGGCAGCACAGAGAGCTACTTGGTTTGGAAAGCAGAGATACTGTGTGTTTCAGGTGGAAACTTCTTGTGTCCAGTTTTAAGCAGAACTTGTCCCTTTCCTCATGTTAAAATGAAGTTCAGACTCTGTGCTTACTACATCTTGGACATCTTTAGGGAATAGGCTCTGAGCACCAAATTCCTATTTATACTAAGGCTCCTTAAGATGCTTATACACTGTTAGAGTGGAACAAAGGGGTCCACGCCGCTTGGATGGGTAAGGCACTAGTCTTAATGCTGCAGTCAGCCATCTTTCTCACTTGCTTTGGTCATGTAAGATTTTATCAGCAGGTATCTTTATTGTCTCCCCTGAACTTTCATTAAATAACTGGTAGGAGATAATCTCCCATCCCTGTATTCTAGCATCATGATCACCCCCAGCTGAAAGGAGGATCTGGTGTGTGTGTGGGGGGGGAGAAAGAGCAGAGAGAATTATCTCTCTACCTTACTGTTCTGAAGAAACATTCACAGGCGTGGAGTCATCAAATTTTGGATGCTAATCCTGGCTCTGCCGGTGATGTACTGTGTGGCCATAGCCAGCTGCTTTCCCCCCTCTGCCTTGGTTTCTCAGTCTATGAAATGGGGATGAGTCTTACCTCAAAGTTGTATTGCAAGATGTAAGGTTCAGTGCTCTGCACATGTAAAATGCTCTGCAAGTGCCAAGAAGTCTGTTTTTCAAGTGTCATGACACAAACTGTTGGAATGGTTTCCTTCAAGATGAATTGTAAGTTTCCTCCCCTAAAGGAAGTAGTGTGTTTAACTTGCATGCCTGCTCAGAGTTGACACCTCAGATTCCATTGCAATCAGGAGCAATGGAATTGACAAGGAAATACTTGACCTCTGTCTCATTGCTTTTCTTTAAAATTAGCTTTTTGTGGGGAAGTGAAGGATGAGTGACACCCATTCAATTTGAAAGTAAAACTGTTAGCACAAGATGAGCACTAGCAGATGAATTTGCTATATAGCATAAGCTTCAGACTCCGAAGTATAAATGTGTAAACTGTTATACCTGGTTCCTCTTACTTCATTTGTACAGTGTTTGTTTAGATCAGCGGTTCTCAACCGGCAACCCGTGGGCTGCTTCCGGCCCAATTAGCACACAGCAGTGGCTCACGTGACATCCTCGGGGCCGTGCGGGTGGTATTGGATAACATATTGTGGGCTGCATATGTGACCCACAATGGTAAATAGGTTGAGAAGCACTGGTTTAAATTGACTTCAAGGCAGGAGCCTGTGTGTCCATAAAACATCTAGTGCTCTTCCCACTATAGAAATAAGAGTTTTGCCCTGTGAAAATCCCAGAAGATCAAATACTTGAAGATGGTCCTCCACAGTGGAGGGAAACTGAGAAATGAGACTGTTTCTGCATTTGTTTTACTGCTAGTGTCTTTTTCTGACTGGTCTTTTCCCAGGCTTTTTTCCTGCTGGAGTCTGCTGTGAAATACCAGTCCTGCATGGTTCATATTAGTTTGCTGGCACAGAAATAACTTTTCACATTTCAGCATTCTGACTTCTCTACAGGCATCAAAACTAACTGCTTTGTTTTGACTTTTTCTTGTCTAAAATGTTATTGAAATCGACACATTCCTGTGAAACGTTTCAATTTTGACAAAACTGCATTTCCCAATGGGAAACAATACCTTCAGATTTGTTGATCAGCGATAATGGTATCCAAAGCCATGGTTGCATGTGAGGTCACCATGAGATAGTCTGCAGAGGACCAAGAAGGGGGCCAGTGATGAAGACCTGGGTGATCCTCACTTCAAGAGGGAGAGGAAAGGAAAGGAGATCCCATTGAAGAAAATACTGAAGGAGGGAAGATCCAAGAGAGGATGGAATCATAAAATCCCTGGGAGGCTAGGATTTTGAGAAGAACATTAGACACTTGCTAAGTCTAGGAGGTTGAGGATGGAATGCTGTGTGGTCTATGAGATTTGGCCAGGAAAAGGTTGCTGAGGACGTGAGTGACAGAAGTTTCTATGGAGTCCAGGCAGAAGCTGGATTAGGGAGCGTCTAGAGTAGAGTGTGTATGTGGGGAGTCTAGAAACTAAAGAGAATTTAAGGCTACGACCTGCACTTGCAGAAAACTGCATGTAGAGGGTAGCTTGTGGATATGCCCCTGACTAGCATTTGGCTAACATTGTCCTCTTTCAGGAAGGATATCAGTGAGGCAGTACTGCACGTGTCATGGATCCAGCTAGTGCTCCCTTTGCATCAGCATGAGATCTGTGGTCTCCCTAACCACAGCTGGCAAGAGCTCGATGGATGGGCAGAAGCATAGGCAGGATTGTCGGCCTTGGTCTCCATCCATCACAGATCCTTCTCTTCCTGTTGTGGGGCAATGTCTGCTCATTGACAGGTTGGGGGAGGCATCTCATCAGGGTGCCCTAGCTTCCTTGGGAAGTCTGGTCTTCCAGTTGCTTAGACAGTGGTGCATCCTCATTCTCCTCTTTCAGGGCTCTTTGGCCTACACAGAGAGAGTTTTTTCTGATGCTGTGGATAATTGTGGGCTCTATCCAGGTTGACTTATACTGAATTACACCTTGGATTTTGACTCTTCTTATTTGGTTAAAGTGTTAGCCAGTAGGGAATTTGTCTGTCTGTCTGTCTGTCTCTCTTTCTGAAGGGGAGAGGAGTGTGGGAGAGTTAGAAGTTTCAGGTGGCAATCTTCTCTGGTAAGCAGTGTCTCCAAGGAAGAGAGTTACTGTTCTCCATCAGATTATGTGCCTGGGAGGCTTTCCAGCTATTGATTATTTTGCCTGCGCTCAGAAAAGAGAAGATACTATGGGGAGCAGATACAGTAAGTCTTCCTATTGGTAACTGCTGTTTGATTGGCAGCTGATGAAGTGAGTAACCCATCACAATAGATTGGTGAGTCTGAGTCACAGAAACTTAATTTTCAGGTAAGAAATTACCCTTTCATATAATAGTCTGACACCACTTGGCATCTTCATGAGAAATATGAGTAATTTTCACATTGTAATATTATTCAGCACGGTTATCATCATCTGTTTACAGCTGTCTCTTGAGCGAAATGTATTCCTTCCACCCCCTCAGAACTCTCTTTGGAATAAGAGTCTGAGCGCTGAGCATCTCTTCTCCCGTCTCCTGCTTTCCCGTTTCTTTGGTAATGTCAGTGGATTCTGACATACGCTCTGAGTGCATATCTGATGAGTTCCAACACAGATCCTTACTGCTTGGTGTGTCAGTTCTAAGCTTTGAGTTTGGAAGGCTTTCAACATCTCTCTTTGGCAGGAAAATGAACCAGGAGATGCAAGAAAACTAATATTGCAGCCAAATTTCAGTCACACAGACTGTCAATATTAATGAATGCCCTTGAAACAGGTACTGCAAATGTCTGACTCTGGAGTTGAGCTGCTTTTAGAGGCTAGATCATTCAACAGACTTCTCTTAAATACCAAAGGCCCTGTATTTAGGTTCTGGTTATAGAGCTAATTTCATCGGTGTCACATTTAGAAGCTTCTGAATGCTGACAGATTGAGTGCTTAGATAAGTTCAGGTGCTTGTTGCAGTGTTTTATCTTTATTACTGTGCACAAATGAGATGTTGAGTTATTTTGTTACCTCCGTGCATTAACACTTTCATATCTGAAGACTTGGATGTCTTTCATATGCATGGTAAGCATGCAATGAAACTTGATTAAAATGTGCCTGGATTATAAAGTCAACACTGTTAATAAATGGAAAATGCTGCATTCCAATGGCACTCAACTCACGTAATGAATCTGGTCCTATAGGTAGAAAATCAGTGTTTCTTTCCCATTGCTGCTCTGTAAGCACAGTGCATTGTAGGGAATTTATAACCGCATTCACGATCAACTAACTGGTAGAAGGGTATTACATCAGTAATCCATACAAGTATATACAGTACAGAAATGCAAGCAAACCTTTGCTGGTTCCCCTCCTGCCCCAACACGTTTATAATGGTGCATCCTGCTGGCTAAGGGGTGGGGTGAAATGTAACTGTTAAGGATCTCACCTTTCGTATAGTCTGAGTAGAAGTGCCATCTTGACTGTAAATTCCTTGGGGCAAGTGTGTCATTTTATTTGTCTGCAAAGTGCCACGAACATCTGTGGTACAGTCGGCAAAGAATTGTCTTCCTCAGCAATTGTCCTTACCACTTCAATCCCCTCTCTGAATTCTTCTTTTTTGCACGCTACTTCAGAGGTGTTGCACAACTCAACCCCAGCCTTCATGCTGGACCTCATTTTATTGCATCTTCTGCTTCACCTGCAATGCCAGCCTTGATGCCCTAAACTCTTTTCTCCCGTTTCCATCTCCATCTTTTCCATGATGCTCTCTCGCTCTTGGACTTTTCCAGCTTGGCTCACCAAGCATCACCCACCTATTCTTCATTTGTATCCCTCTTAAAAGCTCACTCTTTAGGGAAGAAGATACAGTACTCTGGGTTCTTCTCTCTAGTGGATTCTCTGATATATCCTCTCTTTGGCTGTCTGGTTGTTTTATTAGCTCCATATTTCTTCAGAAAGAGACTACATTTAATTTGTGCCCTGTAGAGCGCCAAATACCTGTCGTCATTAACACATACCAGGACTGCTTCTTGCCCAAGAGCTAGGGACAGAGCAAAAGAATTGTGTGTTCCACACGTCTCCAAAGTCTCATAAAGCTGCCATTTTATAGATGGTAGCTTCCAAGTGTCTGTGGAAGTACAACGTGGAAATGAGGCAAACTGGACAAGTTAGTGTATGTAGCAGAGAAGAAACAGCTTTTGTAGTAACTGGAAGCCAGATTTTTAGACACTTAAAGATAGTCATCAGCCTAAGTGCATTAGATGTCTAATGCCCAGGGGATTTATGCACCTAACCTGCTCAGGTGCTTCTTTAAATTCACTAGGCACCTAAATGCATTTGTAAATCTGGTCCTGAGACTATGGGAGTAGATGGTACCTGGAATTGAAAACATAAGCATTGTGTGTGGAGTGGGAGGGCATCACCTTTTACAGCTCTCATAGAAACCTGAGCTTATTAACAAAGATGCTAGTTAATATGGGAGGTTTTCATTAAGTGGTCACCTGTGATTAGGAACTGGACAGAGCAGCGGTTCACTTCCTGTGCTCTGTGAGCAGATGTTAGAGGGCAGTTACTTCTGATCATGACTGACCCTGGCGGTATTCAAACCAATACTGTACAGGTGGGAGGCTGCTGTAGTACGTATGCACCACAGTGATGGGTGATTTGGAAAGGCATTTTCTGTAGTAGGATTTTGTATCCGATCACTAATGCTCTTCTAAGTCATTCGCTCCCTCTACATTTTGTTTTAGAAACAAGTTCTAAATCTTTTCACCCTTAAGTTTTTATACAAGTGGACAATGGCATACCTGTTTTCACACACTCAAAATATTTTAATAGATCTCGGAGGACATAGTATCAGGTTTTTTTATTGCACATTTTAAAGCAGCTGCAGTCAAAGCTAGACGTGATATTGTTTATCATTGGTATAAAACTGTTCTGGCCGGAAGAGACTTAATAAATGACAGAAAGCAGCACAGCTTTGATATTTTTCTGCTGACAGCCTAGTCTAAAACTGTCCTTTTATTCTTTGGCCATGAACAGACGTCACAAAATTAACTCCATTGAAAGTAAATGCCTTTCGTTGCCAACACAATTAGCACAAATTGTCCATTCTTCTCAAAAGTTCAAGTTTGACAACTGTATGGCTTTTTAAAATGGTCTCCTAAGACTTCCTGACCAGATGCAGTGAGCTTCAGTGACTTGCTTTCTGATGTTTTTTTTTTTCTTCTTAAAGCAAACTTGCTGCAGAGTGAAACTGTGGCTAGCCTGCCTTTCCCTCCCCTCCCCAGCATATAATCCTGTATACGTTATACAGTGCAATGTCTGTCCGTTTATGATAGTCTTGCCACAGAAATAGGTTATTGTGTTTACTTTAAACATATCCTATCTCTATGGTGAATAGAAAGGGCAAGGACTCTGTCCAGTTACAAGCAAAGAATGCTTCTAGTAACACGGATAGATGACTAGATGTTTGTAAGATTTACATGATGTTTGTCTTCAAATTTGTTGGTTCCTAACCACTGCCTTTCTTGTTGATCTTTAACATTGATCAATTTTTTACACTAAAATTGCATTAGTCCTGTGGATTGATCATACTTTTTTTCCCCCCCAAATTAACAACCAGGATAACGGACTTCATTGTCCCCCTTCTTCTCCCCGAATCAGCTTATGGAGGGGGATTGCTGCTTTTAAGTTGACATTAATTTTCATAAACTTCTTTAAAGATGTGGCTCTAAGAACCCTTTTCTGACGACGCACATGTCCATCAGGCTTCACAAACTCACTACCCTGAACACTGCTTTCAAAACATTTACCCGAAAAGGGTTGTGTGAGGTGTCTAATGAGAGCTTACTGCTGTGACAAAGTTCCTCCTCTACCTTGGTGGGTCCTGCGCTTATTGGTGGATTTGCTCACCTCAGTGATCTTCCCCTCTGGTGGAACCCACAGTCTGGGTCATCTCCTCCTGTGTCTGATCAGGAGTTGGGAGGTTTTGGGGGGAACCCGGGCCCGCCCTCTACTCCGGGTTCTAGCCCAGGGCCCTGTGGATCGCAGCTGTCTATAGTGCCTCCTGTAAGAGCTGCATGACAGCTACAACTCCCTGGGCTACTTCCCCATGGCCTCCTCCAAACACCGTTATCCTCACCACAGGACCTTCCTGCAGGTGTCTGATAATGCTTGTACTCCTCAATCCTCCAGCAGCACCCCCTCTCCCTCTCAGCTCCTTGCGCCTCTTGCTCCCAGCTCCTCACACGCGCACCTCACTGACTAACTGGGAGGCTTTTAACTAGTTCCAGCCAGCCCTTGATTGGCTTCAGATGGCCCAATCAATGTAGCTATCTCTACTGCCTTCTAGAAAGATCTTAACTGGCCCCAGGTGTCTTGATTAACCTGGAGCACCTGCCATTTGGTTACCATGGTACTAGAGATTTGTTTAGCCTGGGGCTAACATACCTGTTCCTCTCTACTTTACTGTAGCCATCTGGTCTTGCCCCATCACACTGCATAATGGGTGTGCCGTGTAGGTACAGGTGATGTACATACTGAAAAATACAGTTTAAAATCTGCGTCCCAATCAGGGTTGACAGGTTTTTCCTAGACAAAGGAAGGTTGTTTTACCTGTCTGCCTTGACTGATATGTAAGTGAAGCAATGGAAACGAAACACAATGGGAGCCATGTTTGTATTCCAAACCAACAGTAGGATGTGAAGTCAACATGGGAAGACACTGGAGACTGGAAGCACAGGGGTTGTCTTGTCTTGGGTGAAAACACAATGAACTTGGGGGTAGAAGGGGAAGTAAAACAGATCGCTCTGTTATCCATTTCACTGAAGAACAGACTTGGTGTTCTGGTAATTCTGAATCCCGGTTTGACTGAAAACTAGCAAGCTCTGCAGAAAAAGCTTACAGTCCTTTGTCTAAAGGAGTGTAGTCTGCTACAGTAAAGTTTTAGTTTCTAGAAAGCTTGTTGTACTCTTGTATAACATATTGTTCTTATTACCCTTGCTCAGGGAGCAGGGGAGGGACAGATAGCTCAGTGGTTTGAGCATTGGCCTGGTAAACGCAGGGTTGTGAGTTCAATCCTTGAGGGGGCCACTTAGGGATCTGGGGAAAAATCAGTACTTGGTCCTGCTAGTGAAGGGAGGGTGCTGGACTCAATGACCTTTCAGGGTCCCTTCCAGTTCTATGAGATAGATAGGTATATCTCCATTATCTCTTAAACTTTTGTCAATGAAGTTATATTTGATTTTACTATAGATTACAGTGCTGTGTTATATTGGAGCTGATACTCAGTTTAATCAAACAAGCTAGTGTATATGTATTGTTCCCTTGGAAGTAGAAAGCCTCGTAATTACAGAGTGTGTCCAGTGATGGGCTGGACACAACAGGAGGATGCGTCTCAGGTGTTTGGGGACTGAGATACACTCAGTGCTAAC
Source organism: Mauremys mutica (assembly GCF_020497125.1). Taxonomy (NCBI): domain Eukaryota; kingdom Metazoa; phylum Chordata; order Testudines; family Geoemydidae; genus Mauremys; species Mauremys mutica. The sequence goes on from NC_059093.1 coordinate 3,658,179, forward strand.
CTGTGAGGCAAAGTGGGAGCTTGCAGAGCCCAGAGGAGGATGTTTGAGTAGCTGAAGGGCCATGGCCCTAGACACCCAGAGAAACTTACATCCACTGTATTGATTGAGCAGTCTTATGGAGCTGTCAATCAGTCTTTATTTGCAGTGCTGTAGCCATGTCGGTCCCAGGATATTAAAGATACAAAGTGGGTGAGGTAATGTCTTTTATTGGGCCAACTTCTGTTGGTGAGAGACAAACTTTCGAGCTTACGCCTCCCTCCTTTCTCCCCACCTGTCGCTCTACCCGAGTCCAGTACATACAGAACAAGGATTTATTAAAGGGTAAATATCACCTAAATGTGGTCAGTGTGAATGAGCAGGATGTTCCCAAGTCATTCCCTTATCTATACAAGACACACATAATTGGATCTTGCACCGAACACTCTGCTTATTGGGGGATTTTATTATTTTTCAGCTTTACAAACTAACGAAGACTTAAGACAAGAATATAGGTTTGCAGAATTGCAGTATATACCAGCTTCTGAACTTCCTCGCATCTTGGTTTATTCCAAGACTTTTCCTTACAGGATTTATGTCCCTCCATCTCCCCCTCTCTACACTCACTATATAATTCACTCATTTTTAAATGGTCCAGAGGAACTGAATAAATGAGGTCAGAGATTCCCTTTAGGTAGTAAGGAAAAGTTAGCCCAGTGATTTTTCTTTCACTTACACTGCAGATACCTATTTCAGGTACTACTGACACCCATAAATATAATACATGGTTATTCAGCCTATTAATCCAAAATGCTCAGGTGCTGGAGTTGGTTTTACTTTTATGTTGTGTGGTTTTTTTACAAAATAGGGAAGCATTTCTCCAGTAGCTTGAATTACCCCAGCGTTGATTCAAAAGGCTTCTTGCCTGTTGTGTAAACTGTAGGTCATCCAATTTTTCACAGAGATGGAAAGTTTAATCGAGGAAAACGGTTTGGAAATCTGCATGCTGACAAGTGCAACTGACACATTCACACCGATAAAATGGGTTCTCCACTGCAGCGTAAGCTAGGATTTAGTTAGCAAACAAACTGTTATTTGAAGGACTTTTCTCCCCTTTTTCCAAGGCTCTGATTGATTGATTGATTTTTTTTTAACCTGGAGCATTTGTCATTGTTGGAATCTAGCTTGAATTTTGCTTTTTATATCCCTTCCCTATTAGATTCAGAAGAGAGGAGAAAAAAAAAAAAGCCAAGTGGCCCTCTCTGTTTTCCTGTAGGTTCCCAATCTCTGTAGCATTTTAGCCACTCACAAACAGCAGTGAATGTATCCTCCCAATACCGAGGTGAGGAACAGCTGTACTGTGACTGTTTTACAGACCCTGATCCCAAGGGTGGGAGGGGGGAATCCTTTTCTAGGACTGCGGTCTAACTGACTTCCACATGGTCACCCAGGAATCACGTGCTAGAGCTGGAAATAGAATCCAGGTCTCCTGAGTCTCTGTCCCGTGCTTTAATCACAGACCATCCTTCCTCTCACTGAAATCTTTTATGGTACTTGCGGTCTTGGCTGGTTCACAGAACTTTGGCGATAAAAGGCATTCAGCTGCGGTAGTGATGAGAGGCAGTCTGAATCCCTAAAATGGATAAGGCAGGTGTGGGTAAGATCAAAGGCGAAGCAGATCAGAATCGGATCTTTCCCTTAAAAGTGTCTCTTGTCCTGACATCTAGGTATGGAAGGAGTGGAGCACAGGAGTGCACGGTGGGTCCCTTAAGACTCCGTTTCACTTACCTTATGTAAATCCAATGTTCAGTTTCCAGGAAGCTGTATAGTGCCAACTAAGCCCCGTAGCAGAACTGTAACGTGCCATGAAGGAGATAAATGCTTTTAAAGACTGGACCAAAGATGATGATGTAACAACTTAATTTATTTCATTCACTGATGAGAATATTTGGAAATGAATTTGTGTAGTTTTACCACATATGGCCTCAGAGTGTGTAGGCTGTGTTCGGAAGCTAATGGGATTAGTGAGTGCGGCTCGAAGGACATAGTCATGTCCCTATGAAAGTACTCAGCATTGCAGAATTCAACATTGGACGTAGTAATTAAGTGACTAAAAGTGTCTTAACAATTTTGCTTGGCTCAGAAATACCTTTTATGTTGAAATTGAAATATCTCCCTGTAAAACTCCATAAAATGCATTGAAATATTTCAGGCATCCGCCAAATAAATTGAGCTTGCTGTGTGTGATGGCAGATGTAGAGGTAGGACAGACAAACTGAATTGCCCCATGGTCAAATCAGCTTTTCCTATCTATATTTTTTGACCCAATAATCCGGTTGTCATTGTATTGACAGGAAAATCTCAATCCATTGTAATGTGACGAAGTGGAAAACCTCAAAACCATTTGTATCAAGAACATTCTGGAGAAAGTGGAGGGAACTGAAACCCTGGAGGCACAGCGCTCCTTTAAAAATGAGACATTTCAGTGACTCTCTTGTCTTGATTGTGCTTCAGTTAGTGTAGATCTATGGTGGAAATGTATTTAGAAGCAAAACAATTAATCGTGGACAAGAATAAGTATCAAATCATGTAACCAAAAAGCAAGACAATTTGGAGTTTAGTGTGGTTCTTAACAAATTCCATGTGCCCCTGAGCAATGGTTAACAAACTTTACAGTATTTAAACAAACACTGGGATTTAAAGAGGTGAGTTAAGGATGGGATTTCAACTTTCAAACTGAATTTCCTGGGTTTGCCAAGTCATTAACTTTACTTGAATGTGGGTCTTTTAAATATTTTCTTTCCTTTGTTTCTATTACCAAATCCACCAAGAGACAATGCACCTTAATTGTTGTCAAGGAGATATGATTGTGATCTATATGCAAATATCCAAGGCAATAGACTGTAGAGTAACCAGTTATAGACTATAATCTTAACATGTATTTAAATTATTGTGAAACTGTATCATATTTACTATATAGACCCTAATGACTCCAAAGGACCCATTACACTATATTATGTGATTTACATGTTTAAAGTGCATAGTAATAAGCTTTTGGCATTTAAAGCTAATCAAACATACCCATGTAGTAATGCATATCTAAGCTGGAAGAGAGAATTTTAACTTAGTGTTAGACATCTCAACAGGAAATTAATTATATATAATACAGATACAAAGCACATGGGTTTTTTTTATATTCAATTTGTGCACAGTTAACTTTAATTGAACAAAATCTATCCAACATGAATATAAATCAGTTGATTTTTTTACCCACTTATTTTTCAAAGCTTGTTCAAAAGTTTTGCTGATTATTAGAGGATATTTATTCAAATAAGGATTTTTCACCCTTTAGCACAGCTTCCCTCACTCACACCACCCCCTGTGATTCTGCATTGGGAACATAAAATTGATTTTTCCCCCTCCATAATTTTTCTTAGTTAGAATGTAAACGCAGTCTAATGGAATTAAACACACTTTAAAATGTATATCTACCACCAGTAAATATTTTGCTGAATATTTCTTGAAATGTTTGAAGGGAAACTGAAATAAGACTGCTGTTGGTCATAATATATCTTTATGCTTGTAATCTGCATAATTCACATTAATATTTTCCCTATTTCATGAAACTGAATATGTATCCAGATGACTGAAAACACTAGCTTATACTATCTGGTGTTTTAGTTAAAACAAACAAGGATAATGGGTGATGTGAAGGGTCCTCATTTTGACTGGGTAAATGTCACTTGGGTTCATGATGCAGAGATAAAATTTCTAGAGTGGTGCTTCTTGGAGCAGGTAATCCTGGAACCCAAATGGGGAGAAGGAATTCTTGATTTAGTCCTAAATGGAGCATAGGATCTGGTCCAAGCGGTAACTGTAGCTGAAGTGACCATAATGCAATTCAATATAACATACTTAGGGAAGATACGAAAAAAAATAAATCACGGTAATATTTACCTTGAAAAAAGGGAAGTAAAAAGAATGACAACTAGTCAGAAATTAAACTGAGCAGTCACAAGAGTAAAATGCCTGCAAGCAGCATAGGGGCTACTTAAGAACACCATAACAGAGGCTCAGAGTAAATGTATACCCCAAATCCTAAAAGATTGTAAGAAGACCAAAAGAATTCTACTAAACAGCCAAGTAATGGAGGCTGTTGGAGGCGAAGAGGCATCCTTTAACATTTGGAAGTCAAAACCTAGTGAGGAAAATAAGGAGCACAAACTGTCAGGTTAATTGTAAAAAGTACAATGAAGCAGATCAAGAAGGAATTTGTGAAGCAACTTATTAAAGACACAAAACCCTAACAGTATGAATTATTTAAAGTACATCTGAAGCAAATAGGTGTTGGGGCCACTAGATAACCAAGGTGTTAAAGAAGCAACTAAGGAAGACAATACCATTGCAGAAAAGCGAAATAAATTCTTTGCATTGGTTTTCACTTCAGAGGACGTGAGGGATACCCTCATCAGAGCTATTGTTTTTGAGTAGCAAATCTGAGGAACTATGCCAAAGAGATGTGCCAGTAGAAGAGGTTTTAAAACAAATTGATAAATTACACACTAAGTCACCAGGACCAGATGGTATTCACCCAAGAGTTCTGAAGGAACTCAAATATGAAATTGCAGAACTACTAAGTGTGGTATGTAACTTGTCACTTGAATCAGCATCTGTACCAGCACTGTTGGATTTTTTTTTTTTTTAAAGAGCTCCAGCGGAGATCTTGGCAATTACAGGCCAGTAAGCCCAAGTTCACTACCGGGGAGAGTGGCAGAAACCATAGTAAAGAACAGAATTTTCAGGCACATAGGTATCTCTGATTTGTTGGGGAAGAGTAAACACAGCTTTTCTAAACAGAAATCAGGACTCACCAATCTACTAGAATTCTTTGAGGATGTCAACAAGCATGTGGATAAGGTTAATCCAGTTGATACAGTATACTTGGATTTTCAGCAAGCCTTTGGCAAACTCCCCCACTTAAGGCTCTTAAGGGAATTAAGTTGCATTGGATAAGAGGGAAGGTCCTCTCATGGATCAGTAACTGGCTAAAAGATAGGAAACAATGGGTAGGAATAAATTCAGTTTTCTCAATGTAGAGAGGTGGACAACGGCATCCCCCAAGGTTCCGTACTGGGACCTGTGCTGTTCAACGTTTTCATTAACGATCTGGAAAAAGGGGTGAACAGTGAAGTAGCAAAGTTTGCAGATGACATAAAACTATTCAAGATAGTTAAGTCCAAAGCAGATTGTGAGGAGTGGAAGAGGGATCTCACAGAACTGGATAACTGGACAGCAAATTGGCAGATGAAATTCAGCGTTGATGATTGCAAAGTAATACGCATTGGAAAACATAATCCCAACTATACATATATAATGATTGGCTCTAAATTAACTGTTAGCACCCAAGAAAGATCTTGGAGTTTCCGTGGATAATTCTCTGAAAACTTCCGCTCAGTGCACAGCTGAAGTCAAACAGGCAAACAGTACGTTTGGGATAGAAACTGTTAAGAAAGGGATAGAAAATAAGACAAAATATTATAATGGCACTAATCTACACACACACACACACACACACTGTGCCCATACCTTGATCACTGTAACCAGTTCTGGTTGCCCCATCTCAAAAAGGATATAGTGGAACTGGAAAAGGTTCACAGAAGGCAACAAAGATGACCAAGGATATGGAAAGGCTTCCACACAAGGGAAGATTTAAAAGATCTAAAAAAGAGACAACTACAGGAGGGTACGATAGAGATCTATAAAGTCAAGAATAGTGTGGGAAAAGGGAATAAAGAAGTGTTGTTTACCCTTTTCAACAATACAAAAACCAGGGATCACCCAATGAAATTAGTAAGCAGCAGGTTTATATAAACAAGAAGAAGTACTTCTTTTCTCACAACCCACAACTAACCTGGTGAACTCATTGCCATGGGATGTTGTGATGGCCAAAAGTATACCTAGGATGATCGTAAACTTCTGGCTGCCAGAAGCGGATCACTTCATAATTGCCCTTTTCTCAGCACTCCCTCTGTTGCTCTGGTATGGAGCACTTCCAAAGACAGGCTATTGCGTTACATGGACAATTGTTCTGACCTAGTATGGCAGCTGTGATGTTCTTACGATAGAGGTTGGGGGATGGGGGGGTGGTCAGAGAGAAGCTTTTCAAACAATGTTTAGATTGGGAGGCCTTTGAATCAAAATAACTATTCAAATCTTCAGGAAAGTTGAGTCACTGGCTGTTTCCAAAAATGCAGAACTGTGCTTATGCTTCCTGGATCCCATCATGAACTCCAAACCTAAAGGTGAAAACACACTTCCATGAGACATATTGTCATTCCAACTTGGGCCAGCCTAGGCACTGGATTTCTAAATAAATCCGTTGTCTGTTTTAATGGAGCGACATTCCATCATCAGAAGCTTCAGTGACTTGAACTTCAAGTAATTTATTTCTAAATTACTTTTACTGTAATTCTTATTAATTCAAATAGGGTTTTGACTTGACATAAAACTCGACAAATATAGGGAACGGTTTAATGAATTGAAAGATAGAATTGAGTCTTTTAAATAAATGTAAAAAAAATGTTAATTGCTTAGATGGAAATCAAATCTTAATAGCTTTGTTAATCCTTTGTAGTGAATATTGTGTTTACTAAGAAGTATGGAGAATGTATCCAGTTTAACCTTCTCCAGAAGCCTTTTCTCAATTGGATTGATAAAACTCTTCCCCAGGGTTTTTTTTTGTGGTGATTAACTTTTTGCTTCTATTTATCCACAGCAGAAGCTGCTGCTTCTGTATTGGTGACAATCTTCAGCTGGGGAGCTAACCCTACTGTTAAATTCTTCATTGTTTAATAGCATAGCAAGTTGAATGCATCCAAAAACCATCCTCTTCTTTGCACGTATAAAAATTACTGCATAAAAACAGGTGCTTTGCCAACTTGAAATTGACCACTAAGGCATCTGTACCCTTCCAGTGGTCTGAGTCTTGTAAATCCAGAAATAGCGTGTTCATGGGCAGTGACTTGTTCCATTTTTAAATGCAGCAGTTATTTCTATCATTATGATAAAAGCCAATGTCCAATGTGCTGAGTTAATGCAACTTGGTCACACAGTAGGAGAAGAGAGGGGGAAATGTTTGCTTGATGTGAGATCTTGAAAAAATCTTTGTGTGGTTCGCTATGGGTTTAGTTACAAAACAAGGCCACACAGTAGTGTGTTGCCAAGTATTTTAACATGGCCTCCCACCAGGATTCCACCCTTTAGCCATTATAAACCACCTTTCCAGGGTTCCTTGTGCAAAGAGGACAGTGAGGTCAATAGCATGCAATACATTCACTTGTTTTCACATATGACTAGGAGACTCCTCCATCCCCCAATATAACGGCTTAAGTAGACAGCGTCATTTTGGCAAACCAGATAATAATTGTTTGGCGATGTTTCAGAAAACTATACTGAGTATATTGTTAGTATAGAATGGTGTTTAGCTTATGTGATTGGAGATAAGGAGTGAGCATTGATAGTCTTGTAGAGGCACCTGGTGGAAAAAAATTAAATGCCTGTAACACATTCATCATGAGTATTTTTAATGAATGCTAGGGGACACATCCTCTCGGGGGAGGGAGGTTGATTGCTTTTATTGATATTTTTTAATTGCCTTATAAATCTGAGACAATTTAGCAATAGGCACAGAGACATTAATAACACCCAGGGTCACAGAAATTGCTCCAAATCCCTCTTCAAAATGGTGGCAGGATTTGAACATGGCTCTCCTGAAAGCCCTCGCCACTCCCTCACTGAGCATTGTGAAAGGCATGTGACAATTTTTCAGTCTATTAAAATTTACATTTCTCTTACAGGTTAAATAATGAGAAAAATATGAAATTTTAAGAGTAAATTGTGTCCTTATGTTGCTGCTTCTCAACCTTTTGTTAAATTGTGATGCACAGAAATAGACTTTATTCTGAGGTTTCATTGGAAGCGCGTATAGTCACATCGTTACTAAGTTACTTGGACTCGCTAGCCTTAATGCTAACCCTTTATGCATATGCTGTCATTAGCATCCTTGACGCCTTTCTGCTATATTTTCTAGACATTCGTTGGTACCTCCCTTTCTCACCTTTAGTTCAGTACCATACTTTTTAGTCATTAACTATATACCTACATCTCTTACATTTTCCCATCATTAAGTTTAATTCGACACATCTTGCCAATCAAAAAGTTGAAAGTTTTTTCCAGTCTGTGCTTGCTTTTCTGTCATCAACAAGTGAAACCACTTATTATCGGTCCTTTTGTCCGTACTGTTTGTACAGTTTGAAAGCAGATGAGAGATCAAAAGTGACCCAAAGGGACTTCAATTTGAATTTCTCTTTTGGGTAGATATCCTCTCAAGTTCTGTTTTATGTACTTTTTACTGCTTAGCTTCTGCTCTAATTTTCCTTAGGATTCCTTCTGCTTTTTTTGTGACCTGACAGAACTTGCATCATTTATGAGGAAAATTAGAAATTTAGAATGCAAGGGTTTTATTTCAACTATGTTCCCCAGTATTCTCTAAAACTTGAACCCAGATATCGCTACATGCATCTGATATGTTGGTTCCTGTTAGTTAAAGAGAGAGGGGTGGTTTGTGCAGCTGACTTGTAAATAATTTCTAGACTCAGAGAAAGGAGATGGCATGAAGGATTTTTCTTCCGTTTTTGGACTTCACCTACTGCAGTTTATGAAACTAAGTGTGTCAAGGTTCCTTCCCCACTCTGAACTCTGGGGTACAGATGTGGGGACCCGCATGAAAGACCCCCCTAAGCTTATTTTTACCGGCTTAGGTTAAAAACCTTGTCTGGAACAGCATGCTGCCACCACCAAGTGATTTAGACAAAGAATCAGGGAAAGGACCACTTGGAATCCTATTCCCCCCAAGCTATTCCCCCAGGCCCTGCACCCCCCTTTCCTGGGGAAGGCTTGAGAAAAATATCCTCACCAATTGGTACAGGTGAACACAGATCCAAACCCTTGGATCTTAAGAACAATGAAAAATTAATCGGGTTCTTAAAAGAAGAATTTTAATTAAAAAAAAAGGTACTTACCATCCTGATTTTACCAAGGTAATTCTTGTATTTTACAGAATAACAAAAGACTCAAAAACACAGAGGATTTCCCCTCTAAGCAAAACTTTAAAGTTACAAGAACAGGGATAAATCTCCCTCTTAGCACAGGGAAAATTCACAAGCTAAAACAAAAGGTAATCTAATGCATTTCTTTGCTATTACTTATTATTTTTGGAAGACTAGATGCTTTGTTCAGATATGTCGTAGGGAGATGTATTTTCCCTGCCCTGTTTCCTTGTTGACTCCGGGAGACGCAGAGAAAAAACCTTCCCTCACAGATTTGAAAGTATCTTCTCCCCTTCTCAGTCCTTTTGGTCAGGTGCCACCCTTTACAGGTAAAAGAGGAATTAACCCTTTATGATTTTATGATACCCTTAGCTGTATGTTCATGACAAAGTGTATATCTGATAATCAGAGGACAAATTGCTGCTTATCTATATATATTTTTAAATGTTTTAAAGATTCTTGCTTTGTGAGAACAGTCTTTCAATATTCATGCTTTGAGAGAGTGGGAGTCAATCTTGTAACATTTTATGCAGTCACCCCAATGCCAAGAAGTTAAGTGCTAATTTCATTTTCTCTGATCTGAGTACTTGGCTGTGCTTTAATACAATGGGCTGTTCTTTTGTTATCTGCAAAATACTCTTTCTGTTTAAATTACATTGAAGAGTTCTGGTATCAATATGTTGTCACAGTGTAATCTGGATTCTGGTTTACTGTGGGCCTTCTCTTTTATTGCAGATTCAAATGGAGGGGCTTCTCCAAAGCATATGGAGAGCATTGTTTAGTAGCAGGCTAACTGGGGGTGTGAGTTCACAGACTTGGTAAATGTCCACCATGGAAATAAAGCTGATCTCCTGAGGCTAAGCGTGCTGAGTATTAAAGAATGAAGGGAGTAGTAAACAAGGTGTTTGATATTCCATACCGTTTCTCCCTAGACTTGATGTGCATAATTGGGTTCTGGATAAATTACAGGAATTAAAAAGAAAAAGTATCCAGTGTAAAAGAGCTCATTTACATATAAGTATATTCTTCATAGCAAAGTAAACGATGCACAAGCAGGGATAGTTGTCCACCAGCTAAATAAAAGAAACTTCAACAAAAAAGGTTGCAGTTTGAAATACGATTCCTGATTGGGAGTAGGTTATCACTCTGGCTTGTGGAGTTCTTAATAAACAAAAATTTACTGGAAGAAGGCTTGACTTCAAAAATGCAAAAGTACATCCAGAAGGTCTATGTATAGTACAGCCAATTCCTCATGCAATACAAGCTTAGCATTACAATTAAGTCACCTTGCGTCTTTGAGAAGTGTATGTACTTTATCTAAAATAGCCATGCTGCATGCAGATGAAAGAGTTAATTGTTAAAGTATTTTGTGGTTTATTTCTATTTTTTTATAGTAGAGCTTTATAGTTCCAATATTTCCATGGCAAATAAAGCTATTATCATCTGTGGCATATTTTGAACATAGTAGCTTCTAGGGGTTCAGGACCTTTTATGGAGTAGAGCACGTATAACAGCACAAAGGAAATAATTGTCATTTGTTACCTGAAGAATAGAGTTGTGACCATAGCTGCCAGTCCTCAGAGACAGATGTTCTCACCTTGAGAGCATCAACCCACAGCCTTGGCATCATTGGAAGGAATCTATCCTTGTTTGGAATTTGAGCTCCAGCTCTTTTTGGTCTCTTGCATAACCCAGCTGAAGGAAATCATTGTTTCTTACTGTGGCAGCTTTTGTACCTTGTCACTCCTTTGATTCAAGGGGTGTGGGGGGGGGGGCGAGGTTAACCCCACCTCCCTGTGTTTGTCGGTCTTACTACCTCCCCGGTAGTCAGGGCTGTATGGCTCAATGGCCAGAGTCCCTCAAATCCACCTCCCTGGGTGGGGTAGTGCGGCCCAGTGCCCGGAGTCCCTATAGTGCTCTCCTAAACCAGCGGGGCCCAATGACCAGAGTCCCTCTCCACTCTCTTCGCCCAGCGGGATAGCGCAGCCTAGTGGCCGAAGTCTCTATAGTGAGCTCCTAAGGCAGCATGGCCTAATGGCTAGTCTCTTTAAATTCTTCTCCCCTCGGGTGATAGCATGGCCCAGCAGCTGGAGTTTGTCTACCACCTTTGGGGTGAGAGAGAGGGGTTGGTGAACTGTCTCGTCCCCCCAAAGGTGGGGGTGTTAGAGACCCCCGGTAGGGGAGCCCAGGCCCACCTGCCTTCACCAGGATCCGACTCAGGGCCCTGTCAGTGACAGCGTGATCCGCCACGGGTCAGCGGGGAATCCTACCACAACACGCTGCCTGCAGAGTGGTGGGAGATACCACTCCCTCCCTTCCCTGGGTCACTTCCTACCAGTCCTCCAAACGTAGCAGTCCTTGTGGCATCAGGGTCTCCAGGTTCCTCAGTACCCGATGCTCCCTGGGGTTCCCACAGCTGCCAGTCTCTGGGCCTGCTTCCTGGCTCCTCAGCTCCCTCTTGTAAGGCTTGCAACTGCTCCTGGGCTGGAGCTTCTGCTGGGCGTCCTCCTTCCTCAGCGGCCAGCCCTGACTGAGCGGTTCTGCAGGCTTTTATGCTTGACTCCTGGTTGGAGCATGCCCAACAGAGCCTCAGGGGCATGGCTTCCTCTGCCAGCGAGGAAAGGGTTAACTCTCTCAGTCCCAGTGCGGGGCCAGTGTGCCCCATCACACTTACCAAGAAAAAAAGTCTGCCGATAGGCTTCAAAACAAAGAGTAAAGTTATGTAATTTTTTAGTTAGCTATCTGTTGCAGATTTCTCCTTTATAGAACTGGAGCTACTGTGATATCACTACATGGTCTCTTGCTTACCAGTCATAAGCACATGTGTACCATGCATGGATGTAGTGATACTTTAAAAGGCTCATGAATGATGGAGTAAGTATAATTCTGACATAAATGGAGTTGCCCAGTGGGATTAATTTCAGATCAATTAGATTACAATTGAAAATATTCGTAGAACAACACTCATGCAGATTAGAACAATAGAGAATGTGTTTCAAGTGTTGTGTTCAGGCATTAAAATTAACTTGTTAACCGTTCAGAGTTACTTGATGTTTACTGAATGTTTTTATTGGGTTTGCTTGTTGGTACAGAACATTCTGACTGACTTGATTTATCCATTATATTTTATTTATTGACTTCCTTTTAGTCCTGGAAAGGATAAAATACAAAAGGCTTTGGTAATATTATTATTTATATTAGTTGAGCAATTTCCATATACACTTCTGCTGCACATCTGATTGCATTATTGTGTTTAGTGGCTGCCTAATTGCCTGTGCAGGTATTCCTGGTTGGAAATTATCAAGTCTCTGTTGTGCAAGTGAACTGTCCTACATGAGTGGGGCAGTCACTAAATTGTTTGTGATATACCTCACTTTTCCATTCTACACCCTCGAATCTCCAGTCCAGTTTATTTCATTACGTTTAAAAGTTGTCCGTTTTTCTCCCGTGTTCCCTTATTCACAGTTTTTTAATGTTGCTAAGCATCATTCAAGTGGAAAGAATATTTGGCCTGCTAGAGGGAAAAATATGTTGCATTCTTAGTACATAAAATCTATAGACAATTTAAGATTGAGAAAGGTAAATTTAATTTTCAGACTTTTAAGCAAATACTTTTCTGTTCCCTTCTTTATTCAACTCAGTCAACTACCCTTGACTGTTTTCTATGACAGTCCTTGTTATCACAGCCAATGTCAGTGCTATGGGGCTTGGCCACCCTTACTTTCATGAACATTGATGTGATGAAGTGTATGTTGATAAAGACTTACTATCATCTCATTACCACTTCAGCTTGGAGCTGCTAAAGGCTCCCATCCTTGAAGGCAGTGGTTTAGTATAACTTAGTTGTGTAGCTTGAGATTAAATTTACATACATTACTGGTCTTTTTTTTTTTAACAAACTACCCAATCTATAGGTACTTTAATTGCCTCTCAAGCGATTCTTAAAAACTATTGCTTTATCATAAAACAGTATAATTGTTGCTGTATTTTCCTCAAAAATATGCAAATTGCTGCTGAGTAAATAGCAACTGTTAGTTGCGGTGATTCACAGATAATTAAAAAAAATGGAGAATATGGCCAAAGGAAGTATCACCGACTGTATAAAGCTTCCCCAAATTCCAGAGATTGAGTGAAAGCTGTAGGTGAACAGGGGGAAATGCCTGATGCTATAGGGGCTTTCTCATGTATGGCTGTTGTGAATATGGGCACTTTGTACCACAAGTGATTTCCTTTCAACAACTTTAACAGGAACAGGCAATATTTTGTGTTGCAATTGTCCTAACAATAATTCAGCACTTTTTTCAGTTCTAGTATCAGAGTAGTCCAGTCACATTTTCTTAAATCACTCAGTGGGCTTGGTTCCCTCACCTCCATCCCAACAACAACAGAAAATGATGATGCCATGTGTTGCTCAGTATTTTGCTGGAGATATTTGAATCTTTAGGATTGTTAGCGCTGCAGATAGCTGCTTTATTTTTTTTTGACTAGCAAGAATTCCCATCAGCTTTCCCCTTTCTACTTTTGGTTGGAGGGTAGGGGAAGACTTTTTAACTAAGTGTTTCCAGAATCTTTCTTATATAATTATAATGTACTATAGAAGTAAGCTCTTCCATTTCCCTTCTTGTTCCTACTCCTTTAGTATATTTTAATATAACAGTACTAGAAATTGGCCATATAGCAAACGCAATCACATTTGAATGAACTAAAAATTAGGCTTCAGATTTTCACACCACTCCAAGAGGAAATCCCAGGATCGCTGTATTCTTGGAAGCGCTTCGCATTTTCAGTGAATTGGTTTGCCTCCTTAGCACCAAGATCAGCACATGTGGCTCCAGGAAATGTCTTGCATGCGTTAATAGGTCCTGATATTTTACTCCCTACAGCTTTATTTTATCAGCTGCTCTGTCCATTCATTTCTCCATTTCACTCTCTTGTGTAGCTCTGATACTCTTTTGGTTCCCAGGGAATTAAGAGGTAGACATCATGCCATCAACTGCATGGCTCACGATGCCTCCACCACTTGTTTTTTAGGAGCCAGTCTGTGCCACGGTGCTTGGCTCCTTACTGTGATGTAGGGCTGAGATGAAAACATGCCCCCCCAGAATCAATCTCCTTTTGTTCCCTTCCCTCTTTCCCCCACTTTGGCATATGTTCCTTGCATATCTGCCAACCAGGGGTTCATTTTAAAATATTTCATTCTGGGTGGGTGGGATAAGGTAGCAGATGTTTGGCTTCTAGGAGCAAGAGAATTTGTCTGCTCCTTCTTTGCCCAGTTCTTTCCTTGGAGTCACATTTTTACATCTAGATGAAATTATCCATCAGCTGCTTATAGAGCAGCCTTGCCAATGCATACAGCAGAAGGGGCAGTCTTTGTTTTTAGAAAAGCAACTGCCCCTTCTCCACTCTAACCACCCACAGAGCTCTCCCAGGTATTCTAGTCTAATTTAGTAGTGTTCATTAGAGTTAAATGGCATGTCGTTATTTTTTTTCCCCAGGATCCCCCTTTCAAATGTTGTCCAATGGCCAACTGTATATGTGTGCAGCAATGAAATTATTGCCCAGGTAACTATAGTTATGAATTGTCTCTAGCATAGACACTAAGCCAATAATAATGCCCTCTTCATACTCAAGAAGGAATAGTTTGCTTCAGCATGGGGGTCCCCCAAAGCTTGTTCTTGATCGATTTTACATGAATCCCGCTGACATAATTTAAAAACTTGGCAATACGGTATTTAATCTCTTTCTTTCCTTGCTTTTTAAGGTGATGGACAGAACTTGGTTACTGAAGATGTGACGGTAGTGGAGGGAGAAGTTGCCACCATCAGTTGTCGAGTCAAAAACAGTGATGACTCAGTGATTCAGCTACTGAATCCCAACAGACAGACGATTTATTTCAAAGACTTCAGGCGTAAGTTTCCATCCCTGTGTTATTTGGTAGCAACTGACCCCCACCCTCCTAGCATTCTGGATAAAAATATTGCTAAAGCCTCTTTTTTAATTGAATGTTATGCACTTAAAGTTTTGTTGATTCTTCAGAGCGTAGATGACAGGCAATCATAATCTTTCTCCTTAATGGAAACCTTGATAGTCTCTTTTAAAAGTCAGACTGTTTTACTTTGCAGTAGGAATTGATTGTAGTAATTCAGGGTGAATTGCAACTGAGCACCAAATATTTAGCTGACACAAACAAATTGAATACAGTAATGCAGGAGAGTACAATGTTCTGAGAAGTAATATGTTTGGTCTGAAGATTGACATGTTCAAGATAATCTGTCTCCTTTAAAGCCAAAACTAAATCTGTCGCCATGGTGCCCAGTGCAGGAGGATGGCTTTATTCCCTGTTTAGATAACACTGTGAGGATAACAATTGAAATGAGACTATTTCAATTATTCAGTCTAATGGCTGCTGTTGGAATTGGATGGGATGGACCAGGACTACTTGTGCTCTCTGTGTACATGCAACACAGAGGGTCTTTTCTCCAAAATTGCTTACAATGTAAGTAACTAATTGGGTGAGACGAACTCAGCAGAGATTGTGATTTACTGGTATTGCAATAGCATCTAAGGACCCAGTTCAAAGATCAGGGTCCCCATTTTGCTAGGTATTACACACCCTGTCCCAAAATTGACACTCAAGAGAGACCATCAGTGAGTCTTAGTTGAAATATTTGTCAGTGCTGTCAAAATTCCCAAAGGGATTTTAGCAGTAATTACTTGTGTAAGGAAACATAAATCTTAAATTCTTTTCCCTGATTCTTCTCTGCTTCATGCCGGTTCTAATCCACTCATGGTATCAATCCTGCACTCTGCTTTAAGCCACAAAATAACCCCCTGAATTGTTTTTATGGCAGCCTTCTTACCCAAATCATCGCTGCATCTTCTGAAAATCAAAAGCTAGACACATCAGTAGTTTGTATGGAGAATTTGTATTGATTAGTGTTATTGATCTGAGCACATGAGTATTGTTAAAACCCAAATTGAAATGCAAGGAGCTGGAATAATGTGGAAGAAGTAAGAGTTTTGTTTAGGCACCATTACTACTCTTTCAGGCTTCTGGCTTTGCCATGTTTTTGTGGGAGGAAATGTACTATCTGTCTTGTTCATCACAATCACTAATGATCTGTTTGTTCCACAGCTTTGAAGGACAGCAGGTTTCAGTTAGTGAATTTCTCTAACAGTGAACTCAGAGTGTCGTTGACAAATGTCTCAGTTTCTGACGAAGGAAGATACTTCTGCCAGCTCTACACCGATCCCCCACAGGAAATTTATACCACTATGACTGTGCTTGGTAAGTGCTGGGCACTAAACTCTAACTCTTCAATTACGTGGCGGGTCCAGGAATGAAGGGGAGGGGAAAGGGAATCAGCACATGGTTTTTTGAAAACTATTTTGTAGCCATTACAGCCATCAAAAGTTGCTAAAACTGAATCAATTCTTAAAACTTGCCTTATGGAGCCACACCCACTCTGAGATTTCACTAAAAATCAACATTTTTTTTAATCCCAAAGAGCTCTTACACTAAAGACCAGCTGCCTTTATGGATCTAGTGAGTCTGGGACTCGAAACGGCAATCTCAAGATTTTGAAGGTGACTAGCAAAGATCAACCTACATTTTCGAGTGAGCCATTTGCCACATGGAACGTCATAGCTGTTAGCTACTAGTGGTGTTAGCTAAGTGAGGAGGAGACTGGCTGTGTGCCTGTACCCAATAGAATTTCTTTGTAATCACTCTCCATGCTCCTCTTTCTAAGTAATATCCTGTTTGTAGTGGAGAAGCCAGATGTTTGTTTTTTTTCTGCAGCATTTCCGTTTCGTGAGATAAGTACCGGTTTAGGAGCCAGACTCCCCTGAATTCGAAGTCTGGCTCTGCCTGTCACTGACTCACTTAAATTCCCTTGATCATTGTCTCCATTTGGAAGGGTGGGACAATACCTGCCTTGCTGAGGCTGCATAAGGATGAATCACTGCATCGGCTGAGTATAAACGTATGAATTCCTAATGTGATGTTTTGGAGTAAGTCTGACACTGTTATTGACTTGGAGTGGATGTCTGCCCACCCCACCGTCTGGGGAATGGCAAACACTTACAAGGGGAAGACAGTCAGCTGGCTTTAGTAATCCTGCAAACTATCCTCACAAACTTTCCTAGACCACATGCCTTTCATCTTTAGGGTAGCGGAGTATATCTGTGTGTGTCACACTTCAGCAGGAGGGTGGGGATCGTGGTCATAGATTCTTTTCATTCAGTGAGGAGAAAAAGGGAAGGAATAAGATTTAAGTATATGTCTAAAATTAGGGGTATATTAATTATGGTTCTCAGTGGCCATATTGGGACCCTTGGTCTGCCTACCAAGAGCAATTCTTACTAGCTCCTAACCTTTCTTGTTGGGACTACTGGGGTAGGCAGGCCCATATTTCATTTGTTCTTCGTCTCCTACTTCAGCTGCAGGAGGAAACCTTTGAGGAGCGAAAGGCCAAAGCAGACCAGGAGGGTACTCTTCAAACAGTCCCACATTGAAGCTGTTATGCCCCCTCCACCTTCTCTGGCTTCAAACAGTTTCAGGAGCTAACGTAACAGGTTGCGGATTCATTGCGTGTTCCCCTAGAGGAGGTTTGAGAGTCGCAGCACCAAGCACTTGGACATTTTGCAAATGCCACTTTCTGCTCCAGTGCCCTTGCCCACAAACGAGGCCCTCCTGGATCCTGCCAGGACCATCTGGCAGACGCCAGCAATGGTATTGCCCATGCGCAGACATTCTGATAAGACGTATTCTTTCCCAGCCAAGAACGGTCAATATTTATTTTTGAATCCTTTGCCTAATTCCCTGGCTGTTGAAGTGGTGAACGTGGCAGACAGCACCATTCGTCTGCAACCCCAGAGTTCAGAATTGCAAATTACCAAGCTCTTATGGCTAAATAGGCACACCAGTTATTCCAAATTCACCACGTTTATTAAACACTTTCCAGCAGAACATCACGAGCAGTTCCACGCTGCCATAGCTGAAGGTCAGCTAGTGACTAGAACATCTTTACAGGCCTCCTTAGCTGCAGCTGACACTGCGGCTTGCTCCATCTCCAGGGGAGTCACAGTACATTGGGCATCCTGGCTCCAGTTCTGTGGGTTACCTAGAGAGTTTCAAAGTATTATTGAGGACTGCCCCTTGGATGGACTGAAACTCTTTTTACTGAGACCACAGGTGGATCATTGATCACTTCGGGTCCCAAAAAAGAATGAAGGGTGGAGACCAATTCTAGATCTGACTCCTGAACAACTTTCTGAAAATACAAAAAGGCAGAATGGTGATTTTTGCAGCTGTAATTCCACCAATGGATCCAGGGGGGGTTGGTTTTCAACCTTCAACTTTCAGGACCTTCTACTTTCATGCCACAGTTTGTCCTTTTCACAAGAGATTATTTTGGGTTCTGGTCAGTCAAGATCACATCCAGTACTGGATACTTTTAGTCAGCCTTTTCTCTGCTCCAAAAGTATTCTTGAAAGTTTTGGCAGTGGTCACCAACTACCTTTTGTTTATTGGAGACAATGGTTTTTCCATGCCTTAATGATTGGTTGCTCAAGGGCCAGACTTGCAACGAGGTTTCTCTCTGCCGTAAACTCATCACTGTCCGTGTCCCACAGGTTAGGTCTCCAGCTCAACATCAAAAAGGCCACTTTGACCTCAGAACAAAGGAGAGAACCAATTCATTTTGTTAGTCTCTCAGGCAGTTCAATTGCTGACCTGTTCAAGGGAACCACCGTCTCCATTCAGAGTCTGTCCAGGTGGATATCTGGATGTATTATTCATTGTTGTTAATTTGCCGATACACAAGCTCCTCCCAAGGTGTTTGCCCATTCCACTAGATTTCTGCCAGTGTCTATGATGGTGTTTAAACATGTTCCCATTGTTGGGATCTGCAAGGCTGCAATTTGGACTTCAGCACATACCTTTTCCAAACTCGATGTGATGGGTCATTCTTCTAGATAAGATGCTGCCCTGGGGAATGCGGTCTTGTCTTCTGTGTTGGACTCTACTCCTCATGATGAAGATACTGCTCGGAAGTCACCTGAGGTGGAGCATCCATAGGGATGCTAGTTGAAGGAGTCCAGTAATTGGAATTCTTCGAGAGGTGTCCCCCTATGGGTGCTTCACTACCTCCCCTACTTCCCTTCTGCTTTGGAGTTTCCTCTGTGGGACTTTGTTGTGGAGAAGGAACTGAAGGTGGTTCACTCACGGAGTCCTACATATATGGAGCACAAGGATGTATAGGGCGCATGCACAGGTCAAACAGGCATTGCTACCAAAAATCTCTGATCAAAGGCTCTGTGTCCAGTTGAGGTGTGGGGACAGTGGCATAAACTGGCACCTGGTCTGCTAGCATCACACTAATAAATGAAGAAGAATAAAGTCTTGTTCGCTATCTGTTCTTTAAGGAAAGTACTATGTACATTATGCGGTTGTTAAACCTCTTAATGTGCTTCAAGATGCTTATGCCGATGCATGTTTGTTAGTTGCTTGATGTTTAAGTAAAAACTTGAAGCATAATTATAATGCAAAATGTGGGATTTATGTAAACTTTTGTCTGGGCTGATTTAATAGCCACTATTTTATGTATTAGTTTGTATGTATAAAGAACTTGAAATCTTTCATCTGACATTTTGTGTGTGCTCACTTGCTTAGGAATTATCCATTTTGGAGTGTTGCAGTTCACTTTTTCTACTCAGAATTGTCTTCATGAAAATGTAATCTACCAAATTCTCCTCTTTTTCATCCTATTTCTCATGGTTTGCAAGACAGTGATACAGATGCAGTTATAAGGTTAATACAGCTACAGATAATAGTAGCTAATAGTATTACAGCCATGTCCAAAGATTAGTGCTGACTTTTAAGCTCCTGTTAATCAGAGAACCTGAATCGCAGTGGAAGATCTTAATGTAAGATCTCACTCACTGATTGGTTGTAAGTTGGGTTGTTTTTCTCATATTTAATGAGATTCTGTTCTGTCTTAGTGTTTATAATCTGCCCTAGTATGGATCTCAGGTTATCAACAGCCTTCAAGTTGTACTTCAGTTTTCTGATCTTCAGCTGAATAGGATGATGTTTTTGTCCCCTTCAGTTTCTCTCCTCTTGGTACATGTTTAAATGTATTGAGTTAGTTAATGTACATTCACTCATTGCTAAGAGATGCATCAGAAGCAGTGGTACCTGTTCAATGGGCCTAGAAGCAAATATTTTGTGTCTTCTGTAACAGGCTAGAAAAATAATTTAGTTGTTCTCGTTAAGAAAGTTGTATTTCAAGATTCAGAATATGCCAGTTTTTGTTTCTTGTATTCCAGGGCTATTTTAGAGAAATTGCAGCTGTGTGTATACCTGATGTATCTGTAAGGCCCTGAGCATCTAGGTGTGTCAGTTCTTGGCATATTGGGGATGTGTATGCATGTGGGTGTGCTCCTAGCCCTCCTTTCATGGAGTGGAAAACAAAGGCAGAAGCGTCTTCAGTTGCTCAAGAGCAGAGAGCGGCTGTCACTCAGGGTTGGGAACCAGGATCTCAGGTGCTCAAAACACTAGGCTAACCCTTGTTCCCTTGATTAAATGTTCTTATAAAAAGAAAATAAGTCAGAGCATTTCCTTGGTCCTCCTTTCTAGCACTTTATGATGGGATCTTGTACATGGGAAGTAAATAGCACCTATAGTTCCATGTGTTGATGTTACACTTAGTAGTAGCTTTAACATTATGCTTTCCAGTCACATTTTCAATGATAGTCTCTTGGGAAAGCAGAGAAACCTTTCTAGATGTCTCTCACCACTGCTACAGTGAAGGAGCCATCAGTGGCTGCCTGTTAACTTTTCTTTGTCATTTTATTATTTTTTCTCTCTTGCCATGTATTTTAATGTTTTCTGTGACACTATATATATTTATTCATTCACAATGGATTAGAACATATGAAAATCTGAAATATATGGTCTGTTTTACTCATCTTGGAGAAAAACTACAAGTGACTAATTAGTCCTTCGATCATCTGGAAGATATTTATACATTTGTTTTTCATGAGCTTGAAAATGTATGAGTCATGTTTCAACCATACAATTGCTTAATCATAGTGACGAGAACAAAAAAATGTTGAGTTATCTTAGGAAATATCAGTTTAAATTCTTTACTTAAAGGCCTAATAAGGATGGAATTGTATGTATTTGGGTGATATATTCATGTTTCCCTCCTTACTGACTTTTTCATCTTTTTCAGAATTTTAAACTTGTTTTTATCCTGTCTATGGATTGCACGCTACTGTGGTGGTGGTGGTGGTGGTCTCCCTTGGGTATTACACTGTTCCTAAATAGCATTGGATTGTTTTTCACTGATGATGATTACAGCCCTCTGGCTTTGTAGCTCACAGTAGTGTTGTCTCTAGAGGATACTTGCCTTAAAGAGAGGAAAACTCTCAGCTTGCAGTAATTGCAATCTGAAGCAGTTATCTTTGTAAAGATCCAAACTTGTTTCCACATCTTCTCATCAAATCTGGGATTGCATTTGCCTTTTGGTTTATTTTGATGGGCGATGCATTTTCAATTGGAGGCAGTGGCATTCTATTCTGGTCCCAGGCTTGGTGGGTTTTTTTAAGAGCCTAAATGTATTTGATCTTTGCTGGTCATCTTCCACATCTTGAGCCAGAGGCTTGAAACTGAAGAGCAGATGAAAAAAAGTTTTTTACCTTTAGGGAGCTAAACCTATAGGTAGGTACAGTACCTTTAAATGTAATCCTTTTTCTGTTTCCCTTCTCGTGACTGACTGACTAAAATGTATATGAATGCAAGCTGTATTCTTTGTGTGGTATCCCACACATGTAGCATGAAAGAGAGCAGACAATTTACAGGGGACCATGCTTAGCTGGGAGGGACTATAGAAAATGTGAGAATTTAATAAGCAATAGTTGATGAAGCTCAAAGCTGGGCTGAAAACATTTAACACAACTATTAGGAACCTGTGTGTTAAGGGACAATAGTACAAATAATAATTTGATAAATTAAGAGATCTGATAAGTCTGGGTGCGTAGTTTACCCCAAAAGAATCCAACTGTCAGGTTTAAAACAAATAAAAGGAAGTTCTTCTTCCCACAGTGCACAGTCAACCTGTGGAACTCCTAACCTGAGGAGGTTATGAAGGCTAGGACTATAACAGCATTTAAAAGAGAACTAGATAAATTCATGGAGGTTAAGTCCATTAATGGCTATTAGCCAAGATGGGTAGGGAACGGTGTCCCTAGCCTCTGTTTGTCAGAGGATGGAGATGGATGGCAGGAGAGAGATCACTTGATTATTACCTGTTAGGTTCACTCCCTCTGGGTCACCTGGCATTGGCCACTGTCGGTAGACAGGATACTGGGCTGGATGGACCTTTGGTCTGACCCAGTATGGCCATTCTTATGTAACATTGAGTAATTTGTTGATGAGTTCTTGGGTATAGACCAGTTAAATATCAAAATGTACTGACCGTGTTCTGATTTATATTTTGATTTTAGTCCCACCACGCAATTTGGTGATTGATATCCAGAAAGACATTGCCACTGAAGGAGAGGAGATTGAGTTGAACTGCACTGCCATGGCCAGCAGACCAGCCACCACAATCAGATGGTTCAAAGGGAACAAGGAGCTAACGGGTAGATTTATCTTCTAAATGAGCACTGTTTTATAGATAACTGAAGTGGTTACATTTTATACTTTCTAAATATAATATTGTGGTGACAGAGAATAGAAACACTTGGGGTTTTTTTTGTTTTTTTTTTAAATAGCTCAAGCTATTTCAGATGCCATGTCAGTGGCAAAATATATGGGCAGACTTAAATGACAAACGCATCTTAACAATAAAGGACTTTACACCTGTTTTGTCCTTTGGCCAGAATCCAAGTTCAGAGTTCTGGATTTGCTCTTCAGCTGCTGATGTCCTCGGTGATCCCTTAAGGTGTGCGGGGAAGGTAGCTCTTGGCCCTGATTTTGGGGTCAGTGTGATGGCATCAACTGGGGTGTAAAAGCATTTCAGTGCACTTTTATATCTAGCTCAGTTCTTCATGTGGGATTGTGTAGATGTTCGTATAAAAATGAGTTTCTTCTACTCTGTAAAGTCTAGTGCTCGTGAAATTTGTACAGATAAGTCACAACATGGATTGCATAAGATGTGCTGTTTAAGTCTGCGTGCACATGGCATCACCTCTGGTTTTGTCCCATCTGAGATAATAACAGATCCTTACAGAAGTCAGATACAGCCCTGTAAATCTAACCCTCTGCAAGGACAGGATAAAGTCCTCCGGACAGAGGACATATATCCCTTCCCTCCCTTAGCACAATGACACATCCTGAACTTGTGCTGGTAATAGTGGACGGCAAAGCTGCTGCCACATGTAGCATCCCATAGAACCAACTGCTTTCCGGCACCTGTTGTCATCTAAATGATGCATGGATCTTCAAATGGCCTCCTCCTTGGTTTCTTTTGCTTTCTGTAGAGCTCCAGGACAACAGTATTTGACCACTTGTGCTTGACCTGTCCAGCTCCTTTATTAAGCTTTCTCGCTTCAGCAATTGAATTCCCACAGTCCTGTATCTTTGAAGACTGCCGAGCAAGTAGTCGCTTCTTGAAATACCAAATCACCCTGCTGATTCTTTGGCACAGTGGGGTTTTCAAAAACAGAAATAGGGAAACTGAAATAGTTTTCTTTGTTCTTGATTTTATACGGACTCAGATGGAGAGAGAACCAGGATCCTCTTTGATTATGCAGTCTTTCCTCTAAACATAACAGGTTGTTGTTTTTAACAGCTGTCAATGTGTTTTACCTATGTATTATCCACAGGAGCTGTTTTGTGGGCTTGAAGGGGAAGTGTCATGTATAGGTTTCCCTCTTATCCATTTTATCTCCATGGTTTGAACCATAAAAAGTGCAGCTGATAAGCTCATTTAAAAGAGGCAGTGGTTTCTGGTCAGCAAGTATGTGCTGAGTTCATGGAAAACCTCGTTAGTTTTGGTCACTTAACCATGAGCCGTCTCTTTCCTGTTCTGTGTGTGTTCTGGAAGTCCTTCACTCCAACCCACCGCTATGATATTTTCAATGGATCTTCAACAGTGCCACTGTTTAAATATTTTAATTACTGTTTTAATTATGTTAATGCATTTACTCTCTTTCCCTCCTAATAGCTGATGATGGGTTTTCATCTCCATAGCATCTGAATTCCAGGATGCTTTCCAAAAAAAACCCCAAGCTCTTAAATCAGTGGTGCTGTAAGCATCCTGGCATTTTTAATACTTATGACAGTGCACTGTATATTTTAAGTTTTAATGACTTTGGTAGGAGGGATAGCATTACCCACGTGTACACCTCCTTGCCCTTAGCAGTCAGTGCTATAGAGATGAAAGTTGGAAATTTAAGGGCACGTTCTTCCCAGCACCTCTTTTGTCTACCATGGTGACGCCAGCGAGATGATAACGTGATGTTGTCATGAATATGCTCTCCCGTGATTACTCTGTGCTCTCTCCCTCATCTGTCTGGCAGGCAAATCTGAAGTGGAGCAATGGTCTGATATGTTCACTGTGACTAGTCAGCTTTTGCTGACTGTGGGGCGCGAGGACGATGGGGTCCCTGTCATCTGTCTGGTAGATCACCCCGCTGTCAAAGACTTACAGACCCAACGCTACCTAGAAGTAATATGTGAGTACCAGAGCTTTCTATTCTTCTAACGTAGAATGTTTCTCATTTAAACAGAAGTTCAAAACCATTAATTATGTAATTAGGTTTTATTACAGTGTAGATAGGGTTTATAAATGTAGAAATAAAAGTGTTGAGTATTGTTTAATGGCTTAAACAATGACTTCTCCTTGCAGTTTTGCTGTGATGCCAAATTCCTAGTTTTATTCTCTCCACATAGAATAACTTGCTTTACCCAGATTTAATACCTTGAAGGGTTAATAGCTAGGCCTTCTAATTATGTCACAGCAGATTAATTTTAATTTTAAGTCTTAACTTTTTTAACAATGCATGTATTTCTTTAAAAGTTAGCATCACTGCCGAGCTCCATTTAAAGTAACTTACTGCAGTTCTCCATTGGTAAATGTACTGAGAGACACATGCTGGGATGCAAGAGAGACTTTCATAATGCATATAATGGGAAGTATAGTACAGTAGTTCTTTTCTCAATTAGAGCTGCAGAAATGTGTTTAAAAATAGTGAAACCTTTAAGGTAAAGGTCAAGTAAAAGCAGCCTGCTAAAGCAAGCTAATCTTAGGGTTTAATGCTTCTGACTACTTTCAGGATAAAAGCTAGGTAGGACATTTCACTTAGTTCTCTATGAACTGCCATTTATATACATTACATGAGTGATGTACCTAAATAGAAAAAAAAATTGATTTCTGAAAATACCCATGGGGCAGTCCACAGCAGAGATGGCTCATGTTTATATTTGTGACACAGAACACAGTCATGTTAGCATCACTGTGTCATGTTATCAAGTGGAATATGGCTTTTGAAATCAGAAATGCAAACAAACCTGACATTGCTGTTCTCCTGTGCTGAGGCAGTCACCCCAAAGTGGTGAGATGCTAAGATGACTCAAATTTCTTTCTTTTGTAGGTTCATCTCAACCGTAACATTATATAAAGGGAGTGGAGAGTTGTTAATGTTTCATCTATTTCATTATGCAGCTTCATTAAGAGCATTCTGCTTACAATTTTCATACCACTGAAACTAGCATGAAGTAATGTCCCTATAATAGGGAAAACAAAAATGATCAGATATTACCTAAATTGGCAGATACTAGATTTCTTTTGACTGTGCTAATGTGTAATTCATTTATGCAAACTTAATGTCCATTAACATTTCTTGTAGAGCTCCATTAGCTTTAATAATACATTAGCACCTTTGTGAGGCTTGATCAACTACTTAACGGGGAAAAAAATCCCATCTCTCAGATGATATAGGAAAATTGTTTATAAGGGGGTCAGATGAGTAGTTTAAGGTTTTCCTATGGATATTTCTGTGTAATGCCTACCTTTTGGTGCAGTAAAAATGGGTCAGTCTTTTTAACAGCGTGTGCAGTAGGGTTCCTTCTACATTTGTCTATGAAAGAGAAAATAAATCTCTTTTCTGAATCCTTTTGGTTGCAGCTTGTAAAAGGTACCACACAGAATGATGACAAAGTACATTTACACCTGTGGTTATCTGAAGGTCTTGGGGGACATCCAAAACCTTCACTGCATTGGTTTTATCTGTTGCAAAGGGCATTTTTTCCACTTACTGCTAATTTTAGGTCTGCCTTTGGGTGTCTCTTGGGGAGGGAGAGGTGTTAGTCAGTGCTTACCACGAGTTTGTTGGAATGCACTTAATGCAGAGCTTTCTGTAAGAGGATGGGGAAACAATGTGAAATGGTCTTGTTGACTAGCGTGTTTGTCTTCACATTCTGAAATTAACCTGGAGCTTGTGAAAGGCACTAGACGAATAGCTCTGCCAACGATCATTGCTTTTTGATCCACAGAACGAACAAACAGCCCAGGGTATCTGCACAATAAGTGTCCTAACAGTCTCCTCTCTCCCTCTATCAATCTGTGTCAGCCCTCTCCTGGTGTTGAGGGGAGTTCGGTCTCCATGACGTGTCAATTCCTGGCCCTTCTTCTGAACCTGTTGTAGGGGTGGTAATGAAGATTTATATAGTCAGAGGACACTGAATTATACTCATCTCTAAGCTATGTTGGGATAAGTGGGCCTACAAATGTACCCTAATTGTGAGCTCATCTTTGAAAAATATATGAAGGTTTATAAGAGATCACAATAACATAAAGAACAAATGTGGATGCGAGAAGAAGCAAAAGTGAGACAGAGACTGAATTAGTTCAAACAAAAGGCCTACTAATGTAACTCAAGGACTGTGTTAAGATCATGCCTGGTACCCGAGAGAAGGGTGGAACCAGAAATCTATGAACCAGAATTGGTGTGCTGGAAACTAGGCCTCATTGGTGGTGGTAGTGGTGGGGATTCCGCCTATTGCTTCTTTTGCAGGTCCTCAAAGAGATTTTGGGGAGAAAAATTGGCTACTGGAGTGAGCTTCACCCTCATGACAGCCACCTCCACCATTGCTTGGGACCCTGGGCCTTTGTCATCCCAATCCTGAAAGATATCCTGATTTGATGGGGCCAGAGAGAGGGACCTAGATGTCATGACCAACCCCACTGGTTCCAGTTGACTCCCAAACACCACCTGGATGAAAGAGAATTAGACAGTGTAACAGCTCAAACCCATCTCCGCTACCTTTTTTTCCCTCTTTTCCCCACGAAGGAGAGTTTTTTACCGCCTTTGATACCATCTAAGGCCACGTCTACATTTCCCCATATGTCGGCCAAACTTATGTTGCTCGGTGTCCCACCGACACAGCTACAGCCACTCATTGCAGGTGGTTTAATTATGTCAATGGGAGAGATCTCTCCTGTCGGCAAAGAGCGGCTACACGTGAGATCTTACAGCGGCACAGCTGCATTGGTACAGGTGTGCTATTGAAAACTCGCCAGTGTAGACATAGACTGAGGGTACGTCTACACTACCCGCCGGATCAGTGGGTAGCAATTGATCTATCGGGGATCGATTTATCATGTGTAGTATAGATGCAATCGCTCTCCCGTCGACTGCTGAACTCCAGCTCGGCAAGAGTTGGAAGCAAAGTCGCCAGGGGAGCGGCGGCCATCGATCCCGCGCCACGAGGGTGCGAAGTAAATTATTCTAAGTCGATCTAAGATGTGTCAACTTCAGCTACTCTATTCTCGTAGCTGAAGTTGCGAATCTTAGATCGATCTCCCCCCAGTGTTGATCAGGCCTAAGAGACTGTCAAACAAGGGATTTTATTTTTCCTTCTAAAAATCTCTTTCCAGCTAAAGGGAAGGGGACGGAACAAGGGATGTGGTTAAAATGAACGCCTTATTTAATACCTGACATTTCAAATGCTTTAACATTTTTGCCTTTTTTTCCTTTTAATGGTGTTTTCTCCATGGGACTAAGCAGGCTGAGGTCTCTGTATTTCAAACCCTGAACCTTGTTTAACACTGTTTAATGTTGGACAGTGACTGGGTTATGCTAACACCTTTGGTCCATGTATTCAATCTGAATGAATACAAAAGCCACCAAAGAACCATCACATGGAAAGGGCTTCCAGTCAGTACCAGCCTGTTTTGGATCTAACCTGGAGTCCGAGGGGTGAAGGATTCTATAGCCCAGTTCTTTTCTCTGGAGACAGTCTCATATCTATTTTTTCCCAACTTTGTTTTTTGAAGACAATATGGTCAGAGGATTCACTGCAGGCCTAGGGAGGAAGTAAGGAAGGAATTGATGGGATCAGAACTCCGGCAGCGCCCCTCTAAGGGGGTTCCAGGCAGTTCTGTTTATAGACCACTGGGAATTCTGTATATAGACCACTGGAAGAAGAGAAGGGAGCCAGTGTGATTTGATGGCAGAAGTAGGGATCAGAAGATGGGGAGTGGCTGTGGCTGCTGATACTGGGGAGGCTGAGCACCAAAAAGAATCGCAGTGCTGCCGTATCAGCTCTGGGTCCTGCAGGCCACTCTTCTGGCTTGGCACAGACCATGCCATAGAACCATATGGGAGTGTCGGCCTGGACCTCTGTAGCGTTGTGGGGAGACCTGGCAGTGCAGGCTTCTGTCTCCTGAGTCTCAAAGCTGCTACATGTAGGAATAAGCTACGATCCCTTGGTGACCCTTTTTTAATAGATCAGATTCGCACCAGCTCCAGGCAACAGGGAAGAGGCAGCTGGAGCATTTACTTACTTCCACAGTCCTCTCCGTGACTCAGTTTTCTTGTCCCTAAAATGGGAATAATACTAACCTTCCTCGGTAAAGCCCTTTGAGATCTCCAGAGGGGGAAGTGTGATAGAAAAGCTAGTTTCTCTTCAATGTGACTGATGCAGTTCAATGCCTTTTTTTGCCCATTACCCAAAGAGGGGCTACATAAGGTGGAGGAAAATCCACTTGTCTTCTCTGACTGAAGTGTAGATCAGAGCGTCCTCTGACGCAGGGCCAGCCTTTTAAAGAAATTATACTCCTAAAATCAGGCATAATTGTCACTTTCTCAATAGCTTTTTAGAGCTGGGGTTTGCAATCAGAGCGAAGTAGCCCTCCAAATTGCTGTTTCATGCACCCTAGCTGACCACTTTGTTACCTCAGGCTTTACAGAATACCGTATCTCCAAGCAAGTGGCAATTAACATTTGCACATAGTGCTGTGTCAAAACATGTGTTTACATAGTTGTGTTGCTGAGTCCAGAGAGGCATAATTTGAAGGAGAGTTGGTTGCTTTTAAAAAATAAGTGATTGCATTTATTATTGCACAATGCCGGCCTGAACTTACCCTTCCATACAGCACACCATGTCCATGTCTTTGGAATGTCAGCTACTGACACTATACGGGGAGCCAGAGTAGACCATTTTCCCAAGGTGTCGTATACCCCAGCGCTCTTAGTCTGTCAGACTTAAGAAAGAAAGGTGGTGTATGAAAAAGAAAGAAAAGAAGGTATTTGCAGGCAACTTTCAAGTGATGGATCCAGCTTTCAAAGCTTATGAGCTAATATTTGTTGGTTTCAAGTTCAGAATATGCAGGTACACCATAAGGCTAGTAGCAAAACGAACACAAAAAACACAACATAAAGCTTGGAATGTAGGGGAGAGGAAATGGTTGTCATCCTACTAAACAAATCAAAACAAAACCTACAAAAGAGAGCAAAGGCTGAATGAGCTCAACATAATCTGGGCCTTATGGAGGGTAGTCTTGAAACAGAAGTAGTACTTTCAGATGTTCTCCTACATATTTCATAGTAATTTTCCAAGAAAAATGTACTTGGGTTATTCCCTACCCAGTTAATAGCAGCTGTGGTAATGTTTTTTCTGTCATGCTCTTGAAAAAGAAACCTCGCCTCAGATTAACCAACATGTGCATGGTGCAAATGCAAATGATGAAAGAGAAGATTAGTCTGGGGTAGCCATCAAAAGAAGCCAACTGGTTGCAGAAAAGTCCAATAAACAAGTTCCTCCTATTGTCCCCTCAGATGGTGTAAATTACCACTATAAAATAGCCAGGGTAAAATTTCCCTTTTAAAAATTTGGATCCTAAAGGTAGTATTTTCAAAAGCTCCTTGGTGATTTAGGAGCTCAAGTCTCATTGAAGGTTAATAGCACTTCTGCATCTACTTCATGCAGGTGCTTTTGAGAATGCTAACCTTAAATATATATCTATGCCATTAGAAATATATTTTCAGCTGTTAAGAAAAGGAAATCATTCAGCTGGAAATTGAGGTACAAGATGTCAGCCTGCAAAGTGACCTGTTACAATGAGTTTTATAAACGATTCATTTGTATGTTTTCTTGTGTGTTACAGTTCAAAGAATTTAAAGATTTCAGCTTCTCTTTCGTTTACCAACCACTCCTGAGAGCTAACTTTTTTAAATGGCTCTCAGCCGTACTCCCTCGGGCTGAGTGCTCTCTACATCTCCTAAAATAGGCCGGGGTAGGGAGTCGGAATCCATTGTCCCTTAGAGCACCATCTTAGGCCCTGACTTCACTGATCAGAAAGGCGTATGTGCAGCTGTGTTAGCTGTGAAAGCAAAACAGTGGCGACAAGTGGAGTTCTACTGTAGGGTAAATTGGGCAAAGTCAACCACATCCCTGACCTTTGCCTCGCCTGTGTCAGGGTAAAAAATTCAGATGCCTTGTCTCCACTAGGATTTTATGATAAGGTACTGAACCAGCATCCGTTATCTCACTTGAGGGTAGGGATGGAGAGGGAGACATTTGTGTCAGGGAAGGCACAGCCTCAAGTGATGCGGGAAGTAGAGTTGATGTCTCAGTCTACTTACAAGATGTCCTATCTGCTCATGGTTACTATCAGTAATTCATTAGAATAAGGTTAGTGCCCTAGCCAAATTCCATTGTGATAATATTCTGCTCTCCTAATGTTCCCCTGTGGTATCAGTAGGCAGCAAAGTGCTTATCTTTCACTCCCCTGCTGGTAAGCCTACTCATGCAGAGTTGCAGAAAAAAACATGGACTTCTGGTGTTTTCCAAGCCCTTTGGGTGTGCAGTAGAACCTCAGGAATTTGTGTCTCACTATTCCACCAGCCCCATAATGACCCCACGCACAATGGAGTCTTACACCATTTCTTAGCAAAGACGTAGTAAGGCTGTTGCTCATTATGCTTAACGTGATTGTTCTATTTTTACCTGGTCCTCTGCTTATTTGTAAGCATTTTGTCATGTTCTGAGACTGTAAACTCTTAGGGACAAGCACAGTCTTTTATTGTATAGTATACAGTGGTTTGAGCTATCCCTCCCCCCAAGTATGTGATAAGGATAGCTAGCACAGTAGGACTCTGCTCCCTGTTTTGGATTAATAGGGCCGTTATGATGTCTGCTATGAAAGAGACTTAATAGAAAAAGACTACAATCACTTTACTATTGTACTGTGAAGCGTGCAAAGTAATTAAGTGAGCTGCAAGGTCTCAAATGAACTCGGAGCTTGGTTTTTGCCACTCTTATGTTTAGTAGCTCATCCTACTCATGAAGTAACCTAATAGCATTGTGAGTAAAGGGTGTGAAAGTCTGGTCCTTTCTGAACTTTTGAGATAAATGCTGCTATGTGAATGTAGGAGATATTATTAAAATGAAATCTCTGCAGACAAGCAGGCCATAATGTCTTAATAATGTTTTTAAAAGCAAAACTGAGTTTGACAAATGGCAGCTGTGTTCAGTAACAATAACTCTTCCATGCTTGATTAATAGTCACACTAGCAAATGTATAACTGCAATGGATTGATACAATATGCTGCATGGTCTTAGTTCAGACATCTCCAATGGTTTTCGAGTAGCTGTCTCTTTTAGAATTCATTATTGCACGAGAGGTGGATGGGTGTTTGTGTTGCATATAATTTTTAGACAGGAAACAGCAACAAAATACATTAAAAGATCATTAAGGAGTTGAAATGAGAAAATACCCCCAGAAAAATGTGTTAAAGATTAATCTTCAGTCTTTGTGGTACTTTTTCTTTGTTTGTTATAGCACTGGAAATGGATGACAAAGTATAAGCCTTAACTCTGTATTTTTTATTTTGTGGGTTTAAATTCTAATTAATTGAACATAGATTTTTATGTCTACATGCATGTTTATAAAAATATATACCCATGGAAACAGTTGTGACCACTTATTATGCCAGGAGAATTCATTGTACCCAATTATGCTAAAAATCAGCCATATATGTATGCTTTCATACTTTCAGTAATCTTTGTTTCTGGTGAGTACAGATATTAATTGCATGGTATGCAGTGAAGTGATTAACATCAATGTAATTTATCATCTGGAGATTTCTGAACATAAATAAATGAGTTGTTTTGTTCAGTGAGGTGTTGACCCCTTCAGAATCTGAGACTTATGTTTTTTTATTGTAAATATGAAAGGCACCACAATCAGCCAAGTGTTGAGTTATTTGATTTTCTGGGGCATTAGTCGCTCTTGTTTGTGACATTTCCCAGTTGTGTGCTCGTTTGCAAGCTCATTAATAAGGTTTTCTCAGAGGAATGTTGTTGAGAATGAAGAACATACAGTAGGGCCTGGGTTTGATAGTTTCACTGTGAGGCTCGGCAAACATACAGCAGCAGTGTGCAGTTAGATGTTTAAAATGGGAAATAATTCTACACAAAATCTTTGAGTTCAAAGGCCTCTTCTTGTCAGTCTGACTTAGACCAAAGCCTTGTACTTTTTAAAATGAAAAATAAACCATTTTGCTACATGTGGCCCCCAGAAAGCAGATAATTAACCATTTCTTTGTATATGCCTATGATTTTGGTGGCTGTACTTCTGTTATGTTAAGTTTGGCTATAGCAGGACATATAATTGGTGACAAAGGTTGCAGAGTTCACCATCTGAGGAGAAGTGCCTCTAATAGTGTAACTGGCTGTTTAACAAGAGCAGCATGCTATATATTAAATAAAAAACTAATCTCAATAACATCTAGGTGGCAACACGTAAGCTGGACATTCAGACTAAAGGTTAGACACTATATAATGAAAGGATGTCATTGTGTGAAAAAGTAAGAAAAGGCACAATGGGAATAAGAAAACTGGCGCATCTTAACTTTAATATTTCTTTACTATTACAAGTTAAATGCTTAAATCTTCTCTTTATGTTTCAGGGATGACTTTTTAAAAGTCTGTTTTGAGATCAGAAGGGCTCCTTTAGACACACTGTGTGTCAGTCATCCATTTAACTGTTAGTTTAAAAATGAGGTCTATCGATCTGATAGTTGTTTATTTTCTAATCCCATGTTGCTATTCAACCATTATATGGACCATAACATTGATACAGATGTGTGCTTGCTAAGAAGTCTAGATTTATGCACTAATTGCATCTGCAAAGCTTCATATTAAAATGCCAACTGAATTTATTGCTTTTTCTGTTTGCATTTTTACCCTTTAACTCAAAAGTTGTGTTCTTATAATTAAATAGACATTTTCCCCCTCTAACTTAAATATTTTTTCTGACTAATTTTGCTTTTTCTGTAGTTAATATATGCAGTCTGATTTAGAAACTGGTGAAAATCAAAGCTCTATGAGCAATTTCCTTGTTAATTTTAATTTAGACAATATATCATGCCTATTAAAGTAAAAACACAGGTCAAAAACCATAGATTAAGGAGATGAGAATACATATAAAACTTTCGCAAGCCTCAAAGGCTATTGGAAGGAGTATTGTGAAGTACATCTTGCATGATTTTTAAACTAACATAAAGGAAGGTAGACAGGAATTCTTCTACTTCAGCTGAAAATATTTTCTTCTGAGGAAACAGTGTCTCCTGGATCAGCAGAGAGATTAAAACTAGGGATTAACACGATCAGAAAATAGATTTTAACATATTAAGACTTTAAAAACTCAAAACTTAAGCAAGATAATTTTAATTGAGTTATTAGAAGATTCAGTTTCCTAATTTTCTCAGCTGGCAAAAGATTTGGCATTTAAAAAGCGATTCATACTTGAAATCAAGAAACAAAATATTTAATGATGTGTAGAGCTAGTTAATGAACATGTAGAGCTAGATAAAGTCTCATTTTCTCAGCCCCAATGCAAGTTTTCTCTCCGGTCCCTGCGTGCCCAACTTGGGTTACAAACTCCTTTAGCTTATACTGGGAATGTTGTATGCAGTTCTGTAGCTATGGTGGTCCCAGGAGATTAGAGACAAGGTGGGTGAGGTAATATCTTTTATTTCACCAACTTCTGCTGGTGAGAGACACAGACAAGCTTTCATATTTACACAGAGGTAGTTGTCTTCTGGAAATGTTGACATGGCTTGTGCAGCAGCAGGGATGCGGCAGCTATACCTATATATCTGCTCTCTTGAATGAATGTAATAGACTAGAGTGCTAGGTGTTACTGAAAGCGGCCCATTGATATATTTTCTTGATCTATCTGTTCATATATACACACCATGAATTTTAGTGTGTTTTAAACTGCCTGTTTGTTCATTTGGTTGATTTTGAAGGCAGCAATGTGCAAAGAAAACATTCAGTCTGATAGGCTGTATCAGCCATGAGGATCATTCGTTTGTTGCTTTTTCCAGGTAGGAAAAGTCAGAAGTGGGCTGAGTTATGAAAAAGCTCTCTTGAGTTTAAAAAACATTTCACATAATGTTGTTGTATTATTAATGGCTCGGGTCCAACACAATCAGTGTGTATTGAAAGTGGATGGTCCTGCAGGGGCAGCTGTCGTCTGCCCCATATCACTTACACTGAAATTCTTGAAGAGCCATGAGCTATTAGAGTGTGAAGAATCAAATCTGGTATGATTGACACAGCCCCAAAGAGCGTTGTCTGGACTTCGAGCATAATGCAATTTTCTCTCTCACTGCCGCTTGTGATCACTCTTGTAGACAGTGAAATTACTGTACACGGCCACCAAAATTAAATGTACTGCACAGCACTCCCCCATTCTGTATGCGCTGATTGTATTTCTAAGGTGAGGTCTGAGTGTGATCACACTCTCCGTCTCCTTTTTGGGGTTCAGCAAGAAAACAAAATTTGCAGTTAAGCATTTTACTCTTTATTAAAAATGTCAATTACCTTTAGCGTCCGTTGGCCACAGTTTACATCTTTGTTGACTGCCGAGTCCGAACAGCAAACGAGCCACAGAGGCTTGAGCTGCTATTCTGCTTCCACAGGAAGGGCTGTCTCCAGCTCAGGGGCACGTGGGAGGATGAGGAGGAAGGAATCTTACTGTATTGCTCATTTTGCTGTACTTGTTGTGTGCAGAGCACTGGTCTCTCACCACACCTGTAGCTGGCGCCGCTTTTGCAAAAGCTCAGTCCATTTAAAAGAGTTTGACATGCACATATATCTTCAGTAGAAGCTGCAGCTTGTATCCTCTGTTGTTCCCCCACCTTGCATGGTTTTCAGGTGAGGATAATATTTAAGGGTGGTCTCTAATCAAGGCAGGCCTACAGTTTGTACAGCCTAAGAAGTGCTTTGGGA
Organism: Mauremys mutica; assembly: GCF_020497125.1. Lineage (NCBI taxonomy): Eukaryota > Metazoa > Chordata > Testudines > Geoemydidae > Mauremys > Mauremys mutica. Next base: position 3,693,798 of record NC_059093.1, read on the forward strand.
AGAGTTGGAGATGAAAAGCATTGTATAAAGTTAAAACATGAATTAAGCACCACCATTTCAAAATAGGTATTAAGCACAAGATTGTCAAGTTGCCCATGGGACCGTCTGTTTTGCATACAGCCCTGCTGAAAGGTCGTCAGTTTTGGGATGGATAGAGTGACAGCCAACTGCTGCAGAGCATGGAGGGGCATTTCTAGCTGAGGACTCTAGTACAAAATCTTGACCTCTTGAGGAAAGTCCTGGTATCCTCTGTGTACATTCAGATGGTCAGTGACGCCATTCATTTCAGGGTCTCCTCTGAAAGAGACGTGCTCTTTAAACTGTGTGTACGCTCAGTGTATGCTCTTTGGAAAGAGGAAATACCGAATCCATTTTTGCAATAGTTAGTATTAGAGCTAGGCAGGCATAGATGCTGGAACTAGGGGTGCTGCTGCACCCCTTGGCTTGAAGTGGTTTCCATCAAATACAGGGTTTACAGTTCGGTTCAGTGGCTTTCAACACCCCCACTATACAAATTGTTCCAGACCACCTGGAGGCAGGAAGCAGCGTGGCTCTATGTAAAGAGATGAGAAGTAGAGACAGCTTTAGGACTTGCGTGTCAGGATTGTCAGCATCACAGGTGTTATACACTTTGGCACTTGGGCAGATAGGCACCCTATTCAGAGAACACCATTGCTGGCCCGGACACAAAGAGTTATTGACAAGTGACCTCTATGTACAGCACTTTTCATTTCATCGGTTGACTTAAAGACCACAGAACATTGTGCTTTGTCAGGCTGGCATAAACTAATCTACCAACAAGAGAGTAAGAGCAAGTCTCATCCTGGCCTCTTTAAAGGCTACTTTTCGTGTATTTTATAGGCACACTACATGAGTACTTTTAAAGAAATCTCGTCAAATCCAGAATGGCTTGTAGTAAGGTTGGTTGATTGGTTTTCAAATTGGTTGCTGTTGCAGTGGGTCCTTTAGATGGCTGGTGTTTAAGCTTTTGAATGAATTCAGCTTAATAAAGATTCCTTATAAAATTACTTGGGTGGGTTGTTTTTTTTAAAGCCACTGGAAAAGTTGTAAGTGTATTAGGAAACAGCTTTAGATTACTAGAACTAATTGACTACCAGTACTGTACTACTGTGGTGTAGGTGTGGCTCTAACGACTCATCTTTGTTTTTATGTAGAAATCCCACTGTATAATGATATAAAGAAGCGCCAAGATTCGCATTTCAGGGCAGTTTTGTTGTACGTAGGTAGTAAATGTCCATCTGTTGTTGGCCTTATGCCGTCTATTGCTATCTGAGGCATGCAGTAACTGCCCCAGAATATACTACTGCAGGTCTCGTTAATTACAGAATTCTAGGAACTTGGCATTAGAGCCCTGCAATCTGTCGATATCTGAGTTAGATCCGCGGACCATTTTTGCAGATTGGATACGGATACAAATTTTGCATCCACGCAGGACTCTACTTGGCATGTTTAAATATGATGTTTAATAGCTGATACACAGTTATTGGAGACCATAAATTCATCATAAAAATTTCGGTCTAAAGATTTGTTATGATAACAATAATGAATGATTGATAAGACTATCTAGAATATATGTACCAATTACTTTTAAAGATTTACTTTGCAGCTACAACAAATTAAACCATGTAACTAGAAGGTCAGCTGGTGTTTTCAAGTGTGTAAATATTTTATACTAGCCAGTATATGATCATTTTGCGTCTCTAAAATGTTGCAAACACTTACTGTGACTTGGTAAACCAGCACAATGATATTTTTTTAAACAGTCTTATGGTTTCATAGTCGCAAGAAAGATCTATGAGATGGGGATTCATTTATTAAAAAAGCATTTATTGTGTAGCTATCTCAGGAGAGGATTTACTAGCGTACTTTATTCCATTACTGAAAATTATGAGGGTTTAAATTGTTAAACCCAGCCATGGATTTTTTTTTTATTTCCACTATTCCATATGAAGCATGTTAATGAGTTAAACGCTGTTAATAAAAGGCAACAAGCCAATAGTATCGGCAGTAGAGATTCTCAAACAAAATAAAAACGTTTGTATTGTTTCGACCTTTATGCATACTGAGTTGCTGCCCTCCCCTGTTTCTTACAGCTGAGTAACTTTCTAAAAAATATATGTGGCTTAATGGCATTTGTGGTATTGAATTGATTTTTGCGTTCATAACATTTTAGCTACAGTTGAGATTGCATTTTTAATCTGTTTCAGCTGTTGAAGGCAATGAATTTCTTATTAATTGCGGACTGTGGCCTTTTTCCTACAGGGCCTTTCTGAAGGATTTCTGAGCTGTGTCCTTTGGCGTAAACGTTTTAATCCCCTGTGTTTATTTTGAGACTTACACAAATTTCATTTGGACTAGCAAGAACCTGGCATTGCTCAAACAAAGGCAGCAGCAGTTACGATTTTTGTCTTTTGCACAAGTGCCTCCAGTAGAGCCGAAAATATTAATATGCAGCGGCACAAAGTATTGTCATACAGTAATATGACACATGATAAAAAGTATCAATTCTGAGCACCACAAATATCTCTGGTTTCACCTCCGCATGAAGGCAAATGAGTTCCCTTTAGCTTGAGTGAGTTCAGAGATAAGCTTCAATGTAACAAAATGCATTTTCCAGGAAACGGTGGTGCTGCACTTAGTGTGAAATGCTCTTATCTATGATTCACGTTTTGGAGTTATTAGTCAATTTAATTTGAGAAAATACTGAATCTATTTACTGATTAGATGAATGGTATGAAGGTGGCAAGGGTAGGAGTACTGATGCCAGGCTTTCCTTTATGGGTGCATACAAATCTGATTCTGCTCAATGAGATAATTTGTCAAAGTTTGGTTTTGTTTTTTTGTCATGCAGATAAGCCTCAAGTGCGGGTTTTACAGAATTACCCACTGCAAGGTCTAACGAGAGAAGGGGAGCCACTTGAGCTGACATGCACAGCTTTTGGAAAGCCACAGTAAGTTTGGGACTTCAAAGGCTTGAACAGATCACCCAGTGCCAATTATGTCATGCTATAGAAAAGTGATTTGCACGTTTTTACCGTAGGAAGTTAATATGAGATACTCTGCAGAGAAAATAGTTTAGCCTTGAAAACAGTGAGTGCTGAAGGGGAATGTGCTCTGAATCTGTACATCAACTAAAACATTAAGACCTTGATTTTAACCCATATCCGTTTTGATATGTGATAGGTGGAAAATGTCTCCTTTCAAAGCTCTAAATAGAGCTTTTTCACAAATGGGCACATAGGAAGCAACTCTGTGCTTTGTGCCATCACTGGCAGTAAGAAGCAACAAAGAGTCCTGTGGCACCTTATAGACTAACTGAAGTATTGGAGCATGAGCTTTCGTGGGTGAATACCCAGTTCGTCAGACGCAAGCTATTCACCCGTGAAAGCTTATGCTCCAATACTTCTGTTAGTCTATAAGGTACCACAGGACTCTCTGTCGCTTTTTACAGATCCAGACTAACACAGCTACCCCTCTGATACTGGCAGTAAGATTTCTCTCGCACAAAGGGAAACAAAGTGAATTTTGTTATGGATGCCACATGACAGGACATCCCTTCCTTCAGGGAATGGCTTAGATGGCAATTGGTTTGTAATGAATCTGCAAAATCCAGGCCATTGACTATGTACTGAATCCTACAAAGGTGCAAGTATGGCTGGGTAATTATGTCACGAGGGGTGGAGATTATGGCACATTAGAGTTGGAGTGGAACTGTAAGGTTAGATAGTCTCTCCCTGTCTGTACGTTATTGAAAACAACCACCACCACCACCACCCAGAACAGTTTTCAGTGTTTTGTGCAGTGATGCTATTATACAGTTTAATAGATTGTACCCCAGGACAAATCTCCTGATTGCAAAGCGTAAATTTTCCCCTTTATTTTTGTGCCATTAGTTCTAGTTTAACCCTTGTAGCCTCCTTAAACAATTCCTCTTCCATTTTGGGTTTACATGCTTTTGTAGGTTAATATGTTGACTCACTCTTATTAATCACGTAACCTAGCCTTTTCTCTTCCTTATGTGCCCAGTCCCTCCCTTTCTTAGGCTACATCTAAACTACAAGCTAGGGGTGTGATTCCTCCACTTGTGTACATGTTCTCCCAATATCTTGATGAGAGCTAATGTGAGTACAAATAGTAGTATAGCATGGGCAGTGGCTGTGAAACACTCCTGAAACTGATGGGTACCATAGGTGGGTACCATGGTACCACTATTACTTATATTCGCTCTAGATCAAATGGAACTACCATAAGTATGGGCAGGCAAGTTGGGAAATCACACCTTTGGCTCATAGTGTAGATGTAGGGTTATTCTCATCATCTTCATTATGTTTCTCTGATCTCCCTGCCGTTTTTTGGTAACTTGTCCAGAACTGAAGAGGTTATTCTGGGTATAGTTGTACTTAGAACGCCCAATCTAGATTGCTCTATCTCCGTGGGCAGTGATGGGAGGTGTATAAACCTCAGAAATGCAGTGGCTTCCTACTTACACCTTGCTTTCTAAATTCATGTCTAACCTTTTCTCCTGCCTCAGTCTGCCTCAGTAGTACTGTTTCCCAGCTTCTTCTCCCCCATTCAACGTTTGTGTTTGAGTTCTTCCCCCAGATATTAACCTGCATATTCCAAGTTGAATCTCCTTTTTATGATTTCTGTTCCCACGTTTCTAATCTCCCTAGGCCCCTTTGTATTTTTTCTGTCCTTGGTAACTGCAGCTCTTCCTAATTTAGTATCATCTGTGAATTTAATGAACATATTGTTGACTCCCTTTTCCATATGACTAATGTTCAGTAGGACTGAAAGTAACCCTGACCCTTGCAGTGCCCCATTAGACAATCTGTCTGTTTATCTAACTTCATGTTGGTGCCTATACGGTGATGGTAACACAGTTTTTATATAGTGGGTTTCATTTGGGCATCTGAAAGCATTTACATCAAAAATATAGCCTTTAAGGGCAACTGCCAGGTCAAATGTTCTAGAAATATAGTTGTCATAAAAGCTTATTTTTCAAAAAATTAATATGAAGAGGAAAGTTTCCTTGATTTTTTTTAAAAATTCCACTGGAATTAAAATAAGAACTGTTCCCCTGCGATATTTGCAACCTAAACGTGACTTTGTAGAGTTGCATTAGAACTTGAAAAATAAGGCGAGACATGATCTTTTTGTGCCTAGTTACGCAGTAGTCCATTTTCAATGTCTAAACTTAGACGAAACCAAAAACTAAACAAATGTAAATGGTGACAAGTAAACAAGAGCTGCAAAATTCTTTCAGTTTTAGTGGTCTAAGGTGTTACACGTAAGGAAATGAAGTCATTTCTGAATGTGCAAATTGCCACCTCTGTACATAACTTCATAGGAGATGTGGCTGCTGCCCCACTAGTTTACACTCTGCATATATTTTGTATAACATTTTAATGACTCTAACTATGCCCCTTTAACAGTAAAAGTCATTTGTCTGACCCCTCTTGCCCGATATTAAAGTTTGCTGTCTCTCAGAATCTTCTGATCACCTCTGCAAGCTTTAAATGTAAAAGCCTATGGCAAAAGGATAAGATGTTGGGTGTCTCATTTTTTCGTTGTCCCACTTGGGACACTTTATAAGGTGCCTGATTTTCAGTCAGCGGCGAGCAGCAACTCCATTAAAATTGTATCTCTTCAAGGTAAGCACCCAAAATTGAGACTCTCAAAATCACTAGTCGGTTTAGAAAAGCAAGGCCAATAGCAATAAAACCTGGCTTGGCAACGCTAACATTAAACTTATCCACACAGTCAAATAGCAGGTCAAATTTTGAGTTTCAATTTGAATAACACCTAGTCTGTATATAGAGGTTTACATGTTGTGTATAATCAAAAAGGTAATGTTAATTTGCTGTTAAATATTGTCCCACCTATCACACTCTGGCTACATCTATACTGCCAATTTAATGACAAAACATTTGTCTAAAAAGAAGACCTCTGAAAGACAAAAGTTTTGCCGCAACAGGTGCCTGTGTGAACAACGCCCCTTGTTGAGGGAAGTTTTTTGTCAGCAGGAGAGCCAACAAACACCGGCTACACTGCGCCACTTTTAGCGGCACGGCTATAGCAACACAGCCATGTTGCTAAAAGCCGTGTAGTGTAGACAGAGCCCAAGTGTTTCACCTGTCAAGCAGGAGTTCTGATTGCCAAGCAGCCCATTCGCCACAGCCTGCAAGGCTGACGCATGCGATACTAATTTTTAAGTTACTTTACTGGGTCGTGGTGACATACTCAATTACTATTGTTTTTAGATGCCGTTTAAAGCTTTTAATGTACCTTACTATGATTTGAATATTTATTAGTCAGCCATAATGCCTGATTCACAGATATGTCATTGCCCATTGAGACTGTTTGAATTGATGGAAATTTTAGGCCAGGGCTTCTCAATTGTTTACTTTGCATCAGAAATATGGGTTGTCCCACTTCTGATTAGATAATGTTCTGGAGTTTGCTCGGGTTTTTTTCCCCTTTACTCTTCAGAAGAGCAGTATTCTTCAGTTGTCTAAGAAGTACAATATTTTTTTTTTCTCTCACTTAGGGTGGTGAGGAATTTATCCTTGATTCCAAATACTGTATTGACGTGTTTTTTAACATTTAATGAAAGTCAGTGATAGTTTTACTGCCATTGTGAGACCCACAAAACCAGTTGTTCCCTCCACTGACTGTATAGAAATGTCCCTGTTCCCTGAGCTGCGTAACTATTGCGTTCATTGTTGTTTCATTAGGAACAGATGAGAAAACAGACTAGCAAATGGAAAAAGGGTAATAATAGGTGGGGAGAAGAGGCAATGTTATTTTCCAGCTGCTAAAATGGTACTAACAAACAAGGGAGACAAAAATGTTGCAAATGAGTCAACTGTATCCCCTTTCAAAGCTGTTCAAACTTGCTAAAATGTATCAATTTTGTTAAATTAACGTGTGTTTTACAATAAAATTCTGTTGAAATTTAATTCACGCTTAAAGGGCTACTGTACGTACATGTATAGCCCATTGATTGTAGGCCTTAAGCCTTTGAGTTTGTGGGGTTTTCCCCCAAATTAATGAGATAATTATCTTTTGGTGAGGTCTGTTCTCCGTGGATTGCTGTGAAACAGCACAGCAAGGCAACAAATATTAATCTCCCAGGGAATCGTTTCCAATTGATATAGGATAAATTCTAAGTAATGTAAGTGCTTCAGCATGTGAGACGTGAGTGATTCAAAAGCAAATGAAGAGTATTCACTAATCAGTGCATCTTACTCAGGAAGGTCAAGAATTTCACGTCATTTCCTTAGTGTCTTTTTGTCTGTCATGTGATCTCATATGTGGATGTGGATGAAGTATTGAAAATACCGACTTGATTGTCGGAATTAGTAATGCAATTGTTTCTTTCTCCCCCTCCTGCCTAGGCCTACGGAAGTGAAGTGGTTAAGAGTAGATGATGAGATGCCTCAACACGTTGTAGTGTCGGGTTCAAACCTTCTCATTAATAACCTAAACAAAACAGATAATGGTACATACCGCTGTGAGGCTTCAAATGCGGTGGGGAAATCATCTGCGGATTACATGCTGTTTGTATACGGTACGTGAGGAAAAAACGCCATTCTACTAGACTCATTTACACATAATGGCTACATACCACTCTCTAAAAGCTTTTGAAAAAGTAAACATTTTGCTTAATGCTGGAATTTCTGATAGCATCCAACGCATCCTCTCATTATATTGGGGGGTTCTGGGAAACCATTTCCTTCACTCTTTTTTTCCCCTGATGCTAGCCTCAGATGCAGAGCCTCTGATGTTCAAAGTCCAGTAAGTGATGACTTCTCGGAGCTGTCATTGTGAGCTTGCCTGAAGGTGGGATGTATTGTAAGATGCAGTACAGGAAAAAGCCAGAGCAGAAGCTGGAGGGGTTTTGGGGAGGGGCTCATGGGAGCTTGAGGGGGGGTTAAGTTATCCTCTGACAGTCCTGAATATTGTAGGACTGCTCCCTATGGTGTCTTATCTAATCTGTTGTGCTATATCTGCAGCAATGGTACAGGATTTTCTCTCCACTCTGTTTTTAGCAAGTTAAATTACAGAAGAATCAGCAAGCATATCCAGCTAATTACAAACCAGTAAATAAGCTGGAGGAATGAGATGTCTTAAACAGATCTGTGGCTGCCAAACAGACGCTAAAACATGCCTCAGCATCTTTTTAAAGTGCTATTAAGTACCTACTTTAATTCTTCAGTTCCTCTGCATTATTTCACCATCACTTTTAACCTTGTTGTGCTCTTGTCATGGAGGTCGGGCATATAATGAAGATTCAGTAGACACTTGAAGAATGGTCCCCAGTCTAATTATGAACAATTCCCTTGTGCTACATGCGTTCGGCTAGTTCTTTAGGAAGACTTAAGATGCATGGGCTTTTTCCCCCCCCTGCATTTTATAAATGCTGCCACCCCTAGTGGCGTAGACAGGCTCTAAGGACAGATCAGCATGAGAGCCCCAGTGGTCATCAAGCCTGACTGCTTCTAAAGCCCCCTTGACTTCTCGCAAGTATTGATAATTGATGTCTTTTGAATTATTACAATTAAGATTGTGCTGATATTGTGTTTTGGAAGCTTTCTCTGGTTTAAAACTTACTCCATATTACCTCCACTTGGAACAGTACAGCTCAAAATCCCTTGTGCTGACACAGATCACTCAGCTTGTGCGCCCAACTTCTGACTTCCGTACTCAAGCATTGCTGTACATGTACAATATTTTAGGCATTTATTAAGGGAGGCCCCTGTAGAAATCTATGTCTATGGATTTTAATTAAACCAGGGGTTTTCAAAATTCATTGCTTTGCAACTCCCTTCTGACAAGAAAAATTATTACACGACCCCAGGAAGGGGGACTGAAGCCCGAGCCCCACCACCCAGCGCGTTGGGGCCAAAGCAGAAGCCCCAGGGTTCAGTCCCAGACTTGGGGGCCTGGAATCTGAGTCCCACCACTCCAGGTTGCATCCCTCGGGCTTCGGCTTTGGCCCTGGGCGGTGGGGCTCAGGCTTCAGCCCCAGCAAGTCTAATGCCAGCCCTGGCAACCCCATTAAAACGGGGTCGCAACCCACTTGGGGTCCCGACCCACAATTTGAAAATGGCTGAATTAAACAAATGGTGAACATGTCCAATCTTTTCCCCCCAAGTGCCCCAAAAAAGGGCTTCTGTTTTTAAAGTGAAAGTTTATTTCATAAGACACATCCATATTTCAGAGTCGTTTCTCTTCTCTCGGTCTGGTGGGGTGGAGGTGCATTCACACTGATGGTTTTTCCTTAGATCAGCACCTGACTGACTTTGCAGTCCCAGAAGGAATAAACTCTCCATACTACATGACAGCATGAGAACATGTGAAACAAGGCTCATGCTTATTGCATCAATGCAATCACACTTTCTGTATAATGTCCTAAACATCATAACTAAGGAGTTCATATGAAACTAGAATTGTGCAGTATGATAAAACAACAGTGAAATGATTTTCCATTCCTTGGATGGCTTCATATACTAATTGTCCCATAAATGTGGATTTTAAACAAAATTTAGCAGCCATTAAATGAACTGGTCTCGTTCCAGTTCCTAGTGGGCTTCTCTTAGAAACAGCTCTAGTGGGAATGGCTCTAGTTGGAATCTCTGGCCGTTTCAGGCCAAGGATTCAATGTGCTCTGGAAACTGAACTCCCTTCTGAATGTTAGACATGATCTAAGAGTGAAATTTTCAGAGCTCATGTTAGCACACACTATCGCTGATTTTGCTGTATCTGTTGTGTGAACAAGAAGTTTAGGTCTGTCAGTGCTCTACCTCTCATTGGCACATCGAATTCACAGGGAAAGACTGCAATTAAATTATTTTAAAAGAAATAAAAATTACAAAAGATTTTTAGCCTGTGCCCATAGTGCATACATTTGACAGACATATAAGCATGATTAGCCGCTTTTATGGTCTGTCGGGGGTCCATGGTCAAGTAACTTTTCTACAGCCCATCGTATCAAGATTGTGTAAAATCAGAAGTGTCCCAATACGGCTCAATACTCTAGATTGTATAAAGAAGTCCCTTGATGCTATGCATGTTCAGCCCAGGAATTCAGAGCTGTTGGTCTTATGAGAGTGGATTGCTCATGGCTTCCTTGTCTAGTGCGCTGGTTCAAATCTAGCCCAACTGTGTATTAAGGAATACAAATACTATGCTGTGTCCTGCGTGGAAATGTGTCGGCAGTCTGAGTCCACCTCTTAATAAAGCATGCATATCTCATAAGCCATCACCACGATGGGCATCTTTTTCTGAGCATGGGAACTGACCCGTGGAAGTAGCATCTACAAGCCTAGTGCAAAATGCATTAAAAGGTTTCCCTATTGCTTGCCTCTCTACCTGTTCCATGGATAAGTAGGACTTATTCTCCAGGGCTGTCAATACAGGACTTGGTATCAGCACCAAATTGACCTTAAGAGAGAGAATAAGAAAATAGGGTGATTAGTCTGTCAAATCACTCCATGTCTTAACAAGTCCCTTAATAGTTATCTGATGCAATAGAGTGTAATGACTGCAGAAGAGTTGTGACTATCTGACATGTCAGCCCTACTCCACCTCATTAAGATTAATCTCCTTATAAAATTAAAATACACATACGTTTAAATATAATTAAGTCTAAAGTGTCTTCCAGCAGCAAGAACCTGCAAAGTGATTGCTGCGGAACTGTGTCCCCCCCACACACACTCTCTCTCTCATATCCTGCTGATGTGTTATAAGGATGTCTAATCACATATAAAATAATACAAACTGAAAATGATGTTGCCTAAGAATTAATTTCACATTAGGAGTGACCAAAGACATTTCCTAGAAATCTCTAGTGTGATTAGCACATGAGGCTAGACAGTCATCTCCCCAGTCAGTAGGGACGAAACTGTCAGTAGCAGTTTCCCCTGGTCGAGACAGTGAAACAGAAAATTCAGTTTTTCATCCTCAGTGACAAAGGTTGGTGATTTTCTTCTCATGCTTTGCTCTGTCTCCACTGATAATAAAGAAACATCACTGTAGTACCTTGTCAGCCTACCCAAGTTAGGCGGATGATGAAGTTATCTAACAAAGAAATGGACCCAGGTATTGCAGCTGCAGGAGGACAGAATGTTTAAAGGCATTCTTCATGAATGATCATTTTCCTTTAGCTGACTTCACAATGAAGCGAACTCCAAGGTAATGTTTCTTAACTTTCAGGAAGTTATACTGAACACAATAAAGGTGTAGCATATAATTAAAGTTTGGATGTATTAATTAGAGAATTTGAGAGCTCACTTGGAGATAAAAGAGTAGCAGATGTGTCAGTGATGAAAAGTTGACATGCTTTAGATAAAATTTAAAATCAAAAGCCTATGAACCGTTTCATGCTCTATTATTGCAGAATGATTCCTTAGTTCAAAGTCTTGCTGACTACTTAACACATTCAGTTTGATCATTTTGAGGCATTGATATACATATAATTTTTTTTCTTTTACATCTTTTCTCATCTTCCTCCTTCCCCAAGTAACTTTTGTGAAGATATGACACTCTATATGGTATAAATATTTTATACTGTATAGCCTAGCACTGTTTGGTGGCTTTACCGGGTCAAGTGTCTTTTATAAATTCTTTGTAAAGAAAAAAAAAACTCTTCAGTTTTCTGTTTTTTTGTTGTTGTTTTTTTTCCATCCAGGATGTGATATTAACAAAAGGCAGGGCAGCATTAAAATATTGATATTTATCAGTCGCAAAGATATTGACTTTATTTAAAAAATAAAGTCTCAATAAAATCTTGCATGCCTCAAACTTGATATTTAATAGTGACATTCTCATTTCTTTGTATTTATTACTAGCTTAGAAGTAGTTTTACATCCTGTGGAGATGTATTGATGGAGGAAGAATAATGAAGTTAACAGTTCTGGAAAAAGCGAATGACAGAGACTCAATCTGCTGTGGATATTTAGTCTGTTAAGCGCAGCAGGAACTCCCCCCTTCCCCACCAGAATTTTCAAATGTAAACGTAGAAAAATGACAAAGCACCATTGTCTTTCTTTGTACATAGCAAATTGTCCTCCTTGTCACAGGAAGTTTTTGTGGTTTGTTTTTCTTATAGCTCTCCCATTCCATCTCTCTCTCCCATCAATGACTAATTTGTGCTAGGTTTTTAATTTTTTTTAGCATTTATAAATGACAGAACAAGAGAGAAATTTCAGGCCAGATCCCTTCTGCTGGCATAAGTCTGTGTGTAGCTCCATTGCAGTCAGTGCAGCTATACCAGATGGGTTCTGGCTCTCTGTCTTTAAAGCCAGTTGGGAAATTTGCCCCCTGTTTTTAGGGGAATAATGACATCAAACAGCCATGCTGCTTTTCAGTGTCCTCGTTTCTCTCTTATCATTGTTGATCATTGTTGTGTTCTGCTTGTTTTTCTTAATTTGCCTTTTTATTTTCCTTTTTATTTTTTATCCAGATCCCCCCACAACTATCCCTCCTCCCACAACAACCACCACCACCACCACCCCTACCACCATCACAGGTATGGTACCTTCATGACCATTGGAAATGTCCTGAATGTGTATTGTCTTTTATGTCTATAAACAGAAGCCTGGGGGGTGGAAATCTTTATTTTTCATAATATACCATTCTTGTACTGGTGTGTTATAATCTCAGGAAGTTGGACAGTCCTTACTGCAGGTGTTCTTGGAACATGGATACTGGCATGTCAGACATGACTAACAGTCCCTTTAGTCCAGGGCTGGTGGCTAATATCGAATACTTCAAATGAAGGTATAAACACCTCTGTAGTACATCTAACACGGGGAGCAGATGTTAAATATCTTGCTCACCCCAGCCGATTTCACTTTCTGAGCTATTTATGCCCGGAAGCATGAAGTTTGTTTGTAACTTTGTCCAACTGGGTATGATTACAAGTGCTATTCTCATTCATAGATATTTCATCTATTTCTGAAACTTAACAAAACAAGCTATCTACCTCAATATCCTGCAACAATAACACCACCACCTAGCTCTTATATATGAGGCCACCAGTCAATTATGCATATTATTCTAATATTAAAAAGAATATTCTGTTAATTTTTTTTTAAGTTGCCTTTTACTTTTGAATTCCTATTTTCCTGTATTCTGGGACCAGGTAAATAGGAACACCCAACTGTCCATAATACACAACTCATTACTTTACATCCATCCATCATCTCACCTCGTGTTCCTTTCCACAATAACTACATCTGTCTTCCCAGTCGCTCCCCATAAGGGAGGCTTTTCTGATTTTCCCTGCTCAGCTACAATGCTCTGCTCATTTTCATTGCCCTTTCCTGAATGTTTTTATTTCAGCTATATTTTTTTTCTTGAGATAGAGGTGACAAACTGACCACAATACTGAAGGTGAGACTGTACCATCGATTGTCCAGTGGCTTAATATTTCCTGTATTATACTCCATCGCCTTCATAAAGCAGCATAACATTTTATTTATCTTTGGGACTACCGTTGTGCCTTAGCCGACTTTAACTATCCTACATTCCCACCCCCGCTCCCATGTGATTTTACAACTAAATCAGAACTCATGGGTGTGGACAATTAATTTAAAACCTTCCTTCCAATGTGCCTTAACATGCTCTTGTCCCAGTGTGTTTCATCTGTCATTGTGTTGTCCAGATTTTGCCATGTCACTATCTTCCTCCTTCCAGGTCCTCTGTCTATCTCCTTACTAATGAACTTCGGAACATGCTGGCATGAACTTTTTCCCATCTCAAGACTTGGCTATTTTATTACAATTTTTATCTTTTAACGACTTTTTATTCCATAATATGTCTTTAACTTCTCACCTCATTGTGTCAAAGCTTCCTTAAGAGCCTTTTGTGGGGAGACTTTTTCTCAAGTGTCTCTCGGTCTAAAGGAATGCTGTAACTCGGTGGTTCTTTATCCACTGTTCTGTTAACGCTGTCAAAGAACTGTAAATGGTTACAGAGCCTTCCTTACCCTTTCAGGAGCCAAGCTGCTTTGGCCTTGTTACATTATATTCATGTGGTGCTTTGTAACACTATGATGTTCTCATCTCTTTGTCCTGGAAATGAAATTAAGTATTGCTAACATGTCATTTTGGGCTCACTTTTAGTATTTTTTGGGTAGTTGGGTATAAAATCTGTGCTCTTATGAGTTGGCTTTTGTAGCTACACACAGACTTGCTTGGATCAGAAATCTACCAGCGCCCCTCCCACCCCCACCCCACCCCTGTGATCCAGGCTGTTTTTGCAGTTTTTAGTGTCAGTCATTATTCAAAATGCACATTGCACTGCTGATGCGCTAGCTGGCTCCATCACTGTGCCCTCCCCTTCTCTCAGGTTTCCCGAGTGTCCTTCCTCTGTAATCTGCCTTCTCCCATGTAACATTCTCTGTCAGCTGGCCCTGCCTTTGGAGCATTTCCGGAAGAGTTATTGTAATGGCCTTGGGCCTTGATGATGATCCTAATAATCTAAATTTAGCTCCCTGGATTTCTGACAGTTCACTTGTGGTTGACACAGACACATCAAGATCGTAAGATCTTCTTCAGACTCTGAGAGAGATCCACATGCCTGGTGAGATCTGACAGCCACTTATAGTGGACAAGTCATGGGTACCTTATGATTCTTGCAGCGATCAAATACCCATTTTTGCTTGTTCCTGCTGGTAGAATCCCCTCTCCCCTTACCTATCTAGTGAGTAGAACAGGGTGAAAAAGACCCCAGGTACTCTGGCTTCTAAAACAGAGCTAAAAAACATGTTTAAACACAGTTTATGCTCAGCCATAACCCTCATCAGTTAATCTGGTTTGACCCGTGTGAATGGGGCCAGACTGTGTTAGTGACATTGTACTCTGTTCTACTCTTATTCCAGATCACTGGGAACTTTTCCATTGACTCTAATGAGGGCGGAAACAGGCCAATTGTGCCAAATTCCTTGGTTTCAATGTGGACTTTCTGTTTCTGTCTCATTCTGTTGCTGGGATTTGAGGCCACCTTACAGATATACTTTAACCTCCTGATCCAGGAGTTGTGTCTTCTCTCAGCACAGAATACCTTTGTGCTAATGAACGAGCTAGCACTGAGGCGTTGTTAAACTGAAATTGCTCCTAGAACAACTTTGTCAAATCCCTCTCTTTGATGGATGTGATCTTGCAGAGTTACTGTGTCTTAGCAAGCAGCTATATATGTATTTATCTTATCCTGAAGGCTCAATATCTGCACTTGTGGAATTTAACATTTGCTCCTCTCTCCAAATAGATTAAAGGTTATGGAACTGAACATTTTCAATCTCCATTTCTACAGAGACTAGACAGTCTACTAAATTTAACTGGAAAACCAAGTCTGACAAATGGATATAAAAATTAATTTCCACTTTTCCCCTGTATTGTTTAGTTCATTGCAGCCCCTGTTAACCTTAGAAGCTTCAGCAGCCAAACATCGATGAGTAAGTTCCTGCAGTTTTATACTGAAGCTTATCTTCCTTTCTTCCCAGTAAAGGGTTTTGCAACTGAAATCCATTTACAAACTAGCATCATTGCAAGAATTATGTTCAGTAGTAGTGTAGAAATACTACTTAAAAGCCTCAAAGGACAATACATAACTTCTAACTGTATTGCCTCCAAAATACTGAAATGTTCTCATATAGCAGGGGTGGTCAAACTTACTGACCCTCCAAGCCACATACATTAATCTTCAGAAGTTCCAGACCCAAGGCGTGCCTGCTTCAGCCCTACGAGGCACATCTGCCAGGGCTCTGGGCTTCAACCCCACTGCTGCTGAAGTCCCAAGCCCCGGCAGGCAACTCCCATGGGGCTGAAGCCCTGCGAGGAGACTCCTTGCAGGGCAGAAGCCCATAGCCCTAACCACCCTAGTCTGGTAGGTGGAGAATGGCGGGGAGGTGTGGGGGGGGCTCCGCAAGCTGCACTTTAACTGAAAAGAGCCGCATGCAGCTCTCAAGCTGCGTTTTGGCCACTCCCACCGTATACTCTGAATACTAGTGATTGACTTTGTTCAGAGGTGGTAGTGTTCCTTTTTTCATGCTTAGTCTTCCACCCAAACCAATTATAAACACTTTTAAATGGAATTCCTCAAATCGGGGGGAGATTTTACCTCCATTATGCTTCACTTTCTTTCCCTTCATTCCCCGCACGAGCTGGGAGCACACTCAGCTGGCATCACATGGAGGCTGAGGGCGGTTCTGCCAGGACCCCGTCTTCATAAGAAAAATGAGCTGTGTTTTGAGAGAGTTTTCATTTGCAAAGCTCCTATTCTCTGCATTTACACTGCACTCCTTACCAGATGCTTCCTCCAGTGTGGAGAACGCTTCCTGATTCAGGTGCTGAAGTTGCTTTGAGGGCTCACTTTTTCGACCGTAAATAAGAACAGGCTTAGGAAGGGCCCATTTGTGCTTGGGCATGTTCAGTAGGTTCTTCAGCTATAGTCTCCAGTGGCAAACACCCATTTTGATTATTCGTATAAAGCCAAACGTGCTAGGTGGTGTTGTACAGCCATTACAGGAAGGCATGCTTTCTACACCAGAGAGCTTGCGTCGCTATAACAGATAATACATTTTGTGACAAAATATGACCCCTGAGCTGTACAAAATTCCTCCCCAGCCCATTAAAATAGCCCTGTTCAGTGCTGCCCCCTTGCCAGCCAGCCACTGCTGTCATCAGCCATGCTTCAACGGCCAGCCACGCTTTCTTCTCCATACTCTAGATGACAACCTAAGGCAAGTCTTGGCATGCCTTCATTGTCCAGTCAGTCCACTTCCTGAGCATAAGTGTCTTTCTCTCACTCTCACACTCACTCCTGATGTGACTGTGAAAGCTGCTGGCATGGACTTGACCTGATGAGTCAAGCTGAACTCTGAAAGCAGTTCTGTAGTGCTGCGGGGAAATCATGGAGTGTCTGAAAGAGCACAACCTTTAAACCATTTGCTCTGTCTCTGCTGCTTTGCTACTTCCGATTTATCACATGATGGTTTGATCTTTTCAATTTCTACCCTGATTTTCTGACCATCCTTTGGCATGTCAGCTGTTATCACTGGCAAATCCTTTTTTTTTATCATTTCAAATTGTCCCCGTGGCTTTGTTCATTAAGATGTACAATATGATATGGCAGAGCAAACTGCATAATTTAAATTGCCCCTGGAGTCCTCACTTGAAATACTGTTTTTGGACAGCTGTTATATCTTGGGAGATAAATGTTCTTAATTTTTTAAAAAAATCCTTCTCTCTGGTCATAATGTAGTATTCAGAAAAAAGGTCTGCCTTTTAACGAATTTTTTTTACCCCCTGTAGGGCTAATTTTCTTCCCCCTCGGCACATAAACAATTAATTGTGTACCTGTACAGTCATGTTTGTTGCCGCCTCTGCTGTTGGGACTTGCATGTAACATAGCAGCCATTTTAATGGAACGTGGGATGTACTTAGCATACTACCAGGGAATCCCTGGTGTTGCAGATTACATGTTTGAGCATATATTGCATGGATGTTCCTTTATAACTTGTACAGAGACTCAGTGCAGTCCTGTAGCAATGTCAAGGCTCCTCAGCAACTCATCACATCCTGATCCTGAACTGGCAGGTTTCATATCAGATGACTTGCCTTTGAAATAATTGTGAAGTCTTTTCAAATGTATTAAAACATTTTTTTTTAAGTTAAAGAGATGTTGGAAGGTTTAAAAATAAACACATCCTGATTGGTGATACCATAGATCAGCAGTTCTCAAACTATGGGTCGGTACCGCAAAGTGGGTCACGGCCCCGTTTTAATGGGGTTGCCAGGGCCGGTGTTAGACTTGCCGGTGCTCGGTTACAGGTTCCCCTTGGGCTTTGACTTTCCCCCTAACTCCCTGGGGGTCAGGTAGTAATTTTTCTTGTCAGAAGGGGGTCGCAGTGCAATTAAGTTGGAGAAACGCTGCCATAAATGCTTAAAACGAAATGGTAAAAATAGAACGAACTTTTCAGTTTTTTCTGCTGTTTTTAAGTTTAAGCATTAGAAAGTAAAATTATTAATCTACTTCCCAATCTTATGTAAATGTTCCACTGTTTAGGTTGCAAACACCGGAGGAGGTTGTTGAAGTAGAAATGAAGTATTTTTCGTACATTTTCACTTAAATGTTAATGTTTTATTAGTATTCCGTTTTGTGAAATTTTAAATGTGGGGACTAAACAACTTGACTGTCTTTTTCTATATAAATAAATAAAGTGGGTGTTGCCAAGCCTGGAACGATTTCACACTTAAATATTCTGTAGGCTAAAGCTACAGTGCTGGTGCCTAAAAATTCCATGGATTTCCTGCCTTCCCAGATGAATTCCTCTGAATAGCACTGAGTTCCT
Source organism: Mauremys mutica (assembly GCF_020497125.1). NCBI lineage: Eukaryota > Metazoa > Chordata > Testudines > Geoemydidae > Mauremys > Mauremys mutica. The sequence goes on from NC_059093.1 coordinate 3,712,180, forward strand.
GTCTTAAAAAACGCTCTTCCTGAAGGACAGGTTAAACTCAGATTCTGAAACTAAGTCAGTGGAAAACATTTTTTCCATCTTTGCATAGGTCTCTAATATAAAAATGGGAACTCTTGTATTCATTAGCTAAGAAAAACATTGCACCATTTTAAAATTGGAATTTACATCCTAGAAAACTAATTTAAAATGATAAATTTATACCCACCACAAGTTTGTCCTTTTCCTGATTTCAGCTGCTAGTGTGATGAACTACAGCTGTCTGGGATTTATTCCAGGAGTAATCCAAAAAGGTTATGGGTGGGAATTATACAGTAGAACATATTCTTTACTGAAAGGTATTTTGAGCAATAGGTTTGTGGGAGGTTCAAAGACCGTGTGGATTAATGGGGCTACATATGTACCAGTGGACGTGGAAGCTTTGTGCCTAATTGGTTACTATTGCTGACACTTTGTGATGCCAGTTCTGCTGTTCAGATGAAATTTAATGGATAAATGGAAAACTTCTTTCCCATGAATTTCTACAATGGATGATGGTGGTTAATTCCAACCTGGACTGGGCGAACTACAGATGGCCCCAGCAGCAGTTTTGTTTCCTTTTCTGAATGCTTCTTTAAAGATGCAGCAGTGTATACAACTTGACATTTGAAAATCAGAAAACATGAATCTGAAAATAAGAGCCTCGCAGTACTCTTCTGTCGTTGTAAACTTTGAATGTACACACACACACAAAGCTAGGTGTTTGGCGCCACGCAATGCTTCACAGGCTGGTGCAGAGATTTACACTACTTAGTCATTCCTTTCCCCAAATTATTTATTGTAGCGTTCTTGGTTTCTGTAGAAGCTTCCCTGTGTCCCTGATAAAATGTCAGGTTAATTTACCGTTAACATCGTACTCCTCTGACATTTTCATCCAATATGTGACCACATTAAAGGGAAAGAGGGAGAGAATAACCTACATGCCTGCAAAGAAATAACTAAGCCAGTCTTACCCCACTGCTCTGTCAATAGCAGCCAGAGCACTTTGATTTGTTTGTTACTTGTTTGTGATGAATAAAGTACTGCAGCAATCATTTTTACTTAATTGTATATCTACAGAAAACTTGTCTATTTTGAAACAAGAGGACTGATGGAAAAATAATAAAACTGCTTATTCCACTTCTCCAACAAGATATAGTCTAAATATCTACTTAGTATTTTGTTGAATTCAAAATTCACAGGGTTTCTCCATGACCGCTGGTATATCTAGTAGCTTCTGATATCTGTGCATGCTGTAGGAAGAGTCCTCCTTCTAAAATAATTGCAGGATAAGGGGTTTAGTAGCTAAGAGAGGAGCATAGTCAAAGGTGTGGAGCCCGTTTGACTTCAGGGAGCTCTGTGCAGGTTCTCTTAAGTTTTCTTTGCAAGGCTGGGGCCTAAGTGAGAGTGCATATTATAGGGCTTTCTGGAAGAAGTGTTAAAAATCCCAGACCAAGTTGCAGCACCAGATCTAGAATTCTCTCCTCTACCCCCCAACTACGCAAAGTTACTCAGCAGATACTGATTATTTTTGTGAAACATCTGGTCTGCAAATGAAGCTGTCTCAGGGGTGCAATGCAAAAGCTTTGAAGCCAACTTGGAATTATTTTACAAAGCATGAGCTTACAGTATCAAACACGGGGTCCATTCATCATTCTTCTGGGAAGACTTTAGAGATAAAGGATGGCTGCGGCTCGGCATTATACGTAGGCTTGAATTCACCTCATCCTCCCTCCTGCACCATTCAGTTTAATTGAAGTGTAACATAAATGAAATGAAGCTAGGCATTAGGTCAGTGGAAATTAATAGATTTTTTTCAGTATTCCTTTTACTATCTCCTATGGATTTGAAATAAACCGGAAAATAATATTCTTTTCATAAATACAGAGCATTCATTACTTAGGACATTGCTGTAAAAATGGTAACATCAAGGGAACTCATTCTTGCCCTGGCCTTCTAAATGTGAAGAAATCTGAAAAAAGCAGATGGAACACGGTTTCAGTGAGTCTGATCAGAAAGCCCATTGGCTCCTTTTTTACTTTAATGAAGGAAATAAACTAGAAAGGAACTATACTGTGTTTGTATTTCTTAGTTTGGTTTAAAGACTGACACGTGAAATGGGTGCAGTTGAGCCTTATGTGCACTTTTAGATGCTACTCTTCTATCCATTCTGGTATGGGGTTTGTTTTTAAAAAGCCCCAGCGAATCTGTAGCTTCTTAAAGATATTAACACTGCAGTTCAATTGGAAATAGAAAAAGCATTTTAAGTTTAGGCATTTAATTTTGTTCCTAAGATTTTCGTTTTCATTTATGCTGTTCATTCTGTGCAAGACTATGGACTAATTTATGGATTAGCTTTAAACCCGCAGTCTGTCACGCTCAATGAACAATTTTCAGTTGGAGAGAAGCCATGTGAAAGAATGAGAATGTGCCACAGTGGAGCGCTTGTGCCACTGTTTCAACTAAATATTGTCCCGCTGCCTCTGAAGTAATGCATTTTTTTGCTACTTAGTTAAATGGCTGGTGTCTAAAGGCTTGAATGTTGCCAGTGTTTTCCCATTTTGCAGATACCTTCATATTCTACCACAACATAATGTGTATTAGAGGTTTAATTCATTCAAGTCCTGGCCACGGTAAACGGAGTGACTCCTATGTCTGATGCTAAAAGGAAGTCAATATTAAGTGAAATATGCAACTTTATATCAACAGGAAAATTCCTTCCTGGGATACCATGTTTGATGATACTCATAAAACAGTCATCTCAACCTTTCCAGACTAGTGTACCCCTTTCAGGAATCTGATTTGTCTTGTGTACCCCGAGTTCCACTTCACTTAAAAACTACTTGCTTACAAAATGAGACCTAAAAATACAGAAGTGTCACAGCACACTGTTACTGAAAAACTGCTGACTTTCTCATTTTTACCATATAATTATAAAATAAATCTATTGGAATATGAATATTGTACTTACATTTCAGTGTATAGTATATAGATCAGTATAAACAAGTCATTGTCTGTATGACATTTTAGTTTGTACTGACTCCACTAGTGCTTTTTATGTAGCCTGTTTTAAAACTAGGCAAATAGCTAGATGAGTTGATGTACCCCCTGGAAGACCTCTGTGTACACCTGGTTGAGAACCACTGATCTAGTGAACACAGTAAGATTATGGATGTGTAGAACTGAAAAGGCCACTGGATTGTTTTTACTACACCACATAAAACAATTTTAGCTGAGCCTTACTAATTAAAATCCTATTATTTGTTTTACCTTAAGATTAACAATGCCTTTACTCCACCTCAGTGTTTTGTTATATTCTTCCTTCTATCTTCTGTACTCACCTCAGAATAGAAAACATCCAGTGTCAGCACCCTAGGATAAATTTCATTTTCATAAAATTTGTGTGATTGTTGCTATCATCCATCACTAGGGGACCCGATCAAATGCCTGCTGAAGTCACCGAAGACTCTCATTGACTTCACTGGACCTTTAAACTAGAAACAATAACACACAGCTCCCTCCAGAGTTTGGACCGTAAAGTTAATCAGTGGGATGACATGGTTATCCCCAGTATGAAATAAAACTAAAAGTGGGTAACCATGCTAAAATCCCAAGAACTATTTTAAAAACTAGTCAACCCATGGTACAATCATAAGAGATTCTAGCAGTGGCAGCCCGCACAGTCTTTCCTATTACTGCTATAGTTCTTCTCTTGCACCAAGCAGAACACTAGTGTTCTTGAGTGATTTATACGCCATTTTGCAATACTCACTAGACTTATACCAAAGGAGCACAGCAAAAGGCTAATTTTCTCTCTCTCTCTCATGATGCAAAATATTCTTCCTTAAGTGTGTGTTTATTTTAAATCTCTGAACATGAGATCATTCCTCTGCAGTGCACCATTGTACCATGCATTTAAAAAAGTAAAAATATATATAAAATCCTTGTTCTGAAAGAAGACGGTGGAGTTGAGAAGGACCCCCGGAAAGCATGTTCTAAACCTTTAACTGGTCTGTGTTTCCTGCTGTAATCATCCAATCCATTTGCTAATCATAACTTTACCATTCCAGCTGCAGCAAACATGTTGTTTGACTTGGATATTTGTTCTCGCTTATAAACTGCTTGAGAACTTTATTTTTGTAAAGCTGTTGGTCTCTGTCCCCAGAAGAGGAAGCGAGATGCACTGTCCACTTCACTGTTTCTTCACTAATATCTTTTCCAGCATATGAGTACAAGGTTGCTTCTAGCACAGTTTTATTTAATCTTAATGCTGACATAACTTTTTTTATTTCAGGAAGACAGTAAATTGAGACTGTTTGTAGATGCCAAGATGGTATCTCAAGAGTTGACAGTTCTGTAATTCTTTCTAAACAACACTCCCTACCCCCACCTCCATTTTTCCTTTCACCATTTGCTTGTTTAAAATGAGGCATTATCGCAGTGCTGCTTCCAAAAGAATAAAGGCCCACTCTTGTTCTCATTTTTGTTTTGGAAGGCTTCCATGCTGCCTTCACCAAAGTTCCCAGCATGAGAACGAGTGCTAGCATATTAAGTACGTGTTAGATTTGATTGCCAAGATAAGAACAGTATATGTTGGCAGTGGGAACAGATTAATGATGGCTTGATAATCTGTCATGCAAATCTTGGTGTAGAGTTTGTTAAATTGTGCTTTTTTTTTTGCTTTGATATTTAAAGCGTGCAGACTTTGAATCTGTAAGTATTGTGTACTCCTTGTGTGATTCTCGTCTTCACTGATGGTCCAGAAATTCAAACATAGACTGTCCTTAACTAAATTACAGAAGAATAGCCCTTCATGCTTCCTGTTGCTTATTCTGAGTGTGGAAAGACTACAGTTCCTATGGTTCTGAGGAGAGCATGTTAATTGAGGGGGAACGCCTATGCGAAATTGTGTACTGTAATTATAAAACTAAACTTCCTGGCTAGTTTACAGAAATTATATGTTTTAGAGTGCTGCTCTGCACTTTAACATATGCTTTTGTTCATTTAAACATTGCCTTTGTAGTCCACATGTAGTCCTTTGAAGCCCCTTTCTGATGTGAATGACTACATCTGTACTTTACTGAGAGTTTGAGAATATTTTTGTAAGTATTGACAATTTACAAATACATGCTGAATAACCAGCCTATTATAGCATGCAAACAACAAATGCATGTGGTAACAATTTTCTGACCCATTCAGCATAGTTAATGAGAGTCTGAAAGCAGAACCAGGTGTAAGCCAACAAATGGAGATGGATTTTCCATTTACAGTGTTGTTGCTGAAATGTAAATAGACCCAGTAGGATAGGGAATCTTGGGAAGATAATCTAATTCCCAGGACACTCAGAGCTGAGGTGGTAGGAAGTCCATCCCAAATACAGTTTAGTCTTTATAAACTATCTATATGTTCACATTAAGCAGCAACTCCAAAAATATTTCAAAAGCCTTTAACAAAGCTTCCCAGTTTGATGTGAAGCAAGTTTTCTAAACCAATATATTCGAGGCTAGATGAAATAAATGCAGTATATTTAACTTGTAACACATGACACTCAGCTTCCTGAAAAATAAATGCTTTCTTCAGAGCTTAGCATAAAAGACTAAAAAAGGATCAGAGATGAGGCGATATTTCTCAGCAGAGGAACTGGTAATCTCCACTTGCCGCCCCAGTATTCTGCAAAGACTTGTACTTTTCAATCAAATGAATGTCTCATTGGTGCATGATTCATTAGAAATCAAGCAAAAAGGCCACCTACAAATTTAATAAGTGTTTCTGAGTGAATGTGGTCTGTGAAAACACCGTGTGCTAGTCCTCATCTCCCTGGTGCTTAATTGTTACCTCTTGATCAACCCTAAAATGAGCTGGATGCCGAAATTAAACCGTGCATTATAGCACTTATAGGTTTCTTGGCATCAACTGGAGGAGGGGAAACTTGAGGCTGATTGATTGACTTCTGATTGGTAATGAAGGACCTGGGGTGAACAGGCTGGAGGGGAAGATTTTAGTGAAGGCAATGTTTGAATGTATGAAACCATTTCCAGGCTTTTAGGTCTCTGTCCTAGTTTTGAGCATCTGTGTTTTGGGAGTACTTAACCAAAGAGTTGACACTGGTGGTGTTCCCCACATTTCATGTTCCCCTTAGCTCTTGACCACCAGTAAATATCCTCCTGGCAAGACTCCAGAAAAACAAAGAATTTACTGTTTTCCTCAGGCTCACAGCTTTTGAATTCAAGGCATGTCCTTTAAACAGTGCAACTCACTTCAAATGCTTTTTGCCTTTCATTTTATTATTGCTTGTCACGCAATGTTCTTTGAAAGCTTGCTCATATATTATCTGTTCCATTTTTTCCATTTTCCCTTTTTTTGCATGCCGTTCCTCCTGTTTCTTCCCTTCCTCCAATCCTCTGTTCCTGTGTGTAGACACAACGGCGACGACAGAATCGGCAGCTCACGGTTGGTATCACATTCCTGTTTATCTACTTTCTCAGCACTGCTGAGTAGCAAGACAAGCTTGGGGTGGGGGAGGAGAGGAGGGAATGTAGTCTTCAAGGGAAATCATGTTTCAAGTGGACTGATCTCATAAATATAACATAATTTTTAAGGCTTGAAAGGATGTCTAGTCTTGTCATTTCTGTTGAGTTTAACCACCAGTTGTTACAGTCCTAGACTAGCAGCAATTCCCCAAACTGATGGAAATGGCATGCATGTAAGAGCAGTACAAAGGGAGCGACTGATTTTTAGTAATCCTTATTACTGGGGTAATCACATCAAAGATTAAAAAGAAATCTGGCTTTTGAAAATGTGAACTCAAGTTTAATTTTTTAAGAGATGCATAAAATTTTCAGTTGTATTTTTGGTTTGGGAAGAACTTGAATCCCTTAAGTCTGTTAGAGACAAGTGATATTTTTGATATTCTGTAGACGTTCCACAGAAGACCCTCTCGTCTCATAGGTCAGGAGTAAAGTTTTCATCATCACCCTGTGAGGAGAGCTTTTTAAAACAAACACCAACACTAACTCTTCTCATTGTCATAGCAGACTAGCAAACCAATCCTTGTCTTCTGTTCAAATTAGTCTATCAGCTTGACAGCTTTTCTTGTTCCCTATTTTTAAACCACGTTCAAATATTCACTTCAGGCCAAAACTCCAGCATACAAAGAGCTTGGCACAAATTACTTATTTTTAAAACAAAATGACACCAAACTTGTCAATTGTAATGAATTCTAATCCATATTTTGGAGGGAGTAAAGGGATTAATATTAATTCTTTTTTTCATGTTGGTAATGCAACTTTTCCATGTTTCACCCTGAAATTTGATAAGCCAATACATCCATAATGTGGAATAATCACTTTCTCATCTAGTGAGACGTATCTTTGGCAACAAGGAAGGGAGGGGAACTGAGATATTAAATGAATACGATAATATACAATACAAAAAGGAGGAAAACAGCCCCTGCCCTGAAGAACTTGCAATCTAATTTGCAATACATTTTTTTTCAATTCTTTTTAGGATGTTATCATATTATTCATACACTGCCCACCTCCCCCTCTAAATTATGATCACAGTTTCTGTTAAATGCTACACATTTTCACATGGTTACAGTGTTTTTGTCAAGACTCCTGGTAAATGAATGCATTTCTAGCAGCTGCAGCAGGAGAAGCCATTGTAAAGTAACAAAGCCCAAATGACCTCATAAAACAAAGACTACATTGAACAAACTTTCAAGGTCAGATGAACGCAAAAAGTTATGGAACCTACTGATCATTAACATTTGAGGAGAGAATAAAAGAACTAAATATGAATACAGTGGTTGGGTTAAGTGACAACTAAGGGGTGGACTTAACAGTCCACCAATATTTGATGTGTCCAAACTGAGGGAGGAGAACTATTTAGAGGCGTACAAGTGATTAGAACTTCAAATAAAACTACAGGCAAATTCAGATGAAATAGTACTGTGGACTTTTAAAAAAGTCAGCTAAGCAAAGTTCTACAACTGTAGAAAATGCACATTCGGAGATGTGCTGAATGACTTAACACTAGCTCTTTTCTACCTCTAATCTCTGATTCAGGAATTGATTGAGATATTAAATTTCAGATTCCTAGGATAGTGCACCATTGTGCCTCTCTTAATGTTGCTTCACCACACCCCAATCCTAGTCATTAATCAGTTTTATACAGAATTTCCTGATTTAGTGACTCATCTCAGCCCTCCAGGCTTATTTCTGTGTCATCTGTGAGTGAATGATATTACTTTCTATTAGATATTTTAAAATCCCTTATACTTTCAGGTGGACTGTGGAATTTAAAAATATCTTGGACTAATTAGGATGACAAAGTTATCAAAAAATGTGTAGCCATAAAGATTAGGAGTGGTATTTCCTAAGCACTCAGTGTTGGCCAAACGCTGACTAGGAGTTTTAACATGGGCTTCTCAGGAGCAGAGTTAGGCCAACACCGAGGATCTCTTTATATTTAGCCTCTGTTTACTTGCTCCTCCCTTCCTGATCTCGTTATCAAAGTCTCTGTGCTACAGAGGCCATATCCCCTGGCAAAAGAAGTCTGGACATGTGCCTTTACAAGGCTAGTGCATACTGCTCCTTGAATAATTGGAAGTCTCTAGAGAAATATAGGGAGGCTGCATGAGCTTTATCAAGTGCCCCAGCCGCTGCTAAGACAAGAGTAAGGCCAAGACTGAGTCCTGAATCATAGGCTATCGGGGCTGGAAGGGACCTCACGAGGTCATCTAGTCCAACCCCCTGCTCAAAGCAGGACCAATCCCCAGACAGATTTTTGCCCCAGATCCCTAAGTGGCCCCCTCAAGGATTGAATTTACAACCTTGGATTTAGCAGGCCAGTGCTCAAACCACTGAGGAATCCCTGATAATAGTGCGCTTGGCACTTACTGAGATCACCAGACAGGTCCTACTGCTCATGCAGTTTAAAACAAAATATTTGAAAGTCTTTTCCACCTTGATTTTACTACATCTGCCAAGTCATAAGCTTGAGATTGTTTCCATAGAAACCATTGGCAATATTAGAAACATCTGAAACAGAGCAGGCTATTCAGGGAATACACATGGCTTGACTTTGGAGTAAATCAGGTTCTTCCTTTTTTTTAATTTTCCTTTTACCAGTGCGGTTTGATTCAGTACTAACCATAGTGAATTGTGTGAAACCTGCTCACCGTAAGGATTTTAGGTTACTGGTTCTCCTGATGTTTGATCAGTACTTTCCAGCCTGAGAAGAGTTGATGGATTGGAGGCTTTTCCCATTTTAATTCCTCTTGATGTTAAAGCAAAAATAAGAAACTAAAACATATTATGGGGATGCCATGCCTCAAACCTTAGGGATCTGTATAAGAAAAGCTTAATATGTCTAGTTGTAGGATACCTGGTTCATATAACGCCCAAAATTTGTACTAACATCTTTTTGGTGTCTAGCTGAAATCATAGCCATTTGCAAGTAAAGCTGTTCTTTGCGTCACTGTGGGGAGGGTTAGAAGGGTCTGCCATCCTGCAAACTAGGACTAGTAAACTAAACCAAGATTGACATCTTTTGTCTGAAATAACACTTTCGTTGATCTCTGGGAGAACCTGGGCTAGTGGGAGGGAGCCCCAGAGGTATCAAAATGAAGTCATTGAATCCATAACTGTTGTGAAGAGTTGATAGTGGTGTTCATGTTGCAGAAGGAAATTGCATTAGAACACAGTTGCAGCAAAATAACAAGTATTTGTTAAATAATTAAAGCTATTAGTAGATAACGTTAACTGTTTAGGGAAAGCCCTGAGGGGGCTCCATTACGCCAAGAAGCACCTGTTTTTCAGTATGTTAATCTACAGGTGAGAAAGTTGTCAGGTCTTATCACAGAAACAACTTGAATGACAAGATGTGCTAGGCAAACTAGCTTTGACAGTCTTTTCAGCCTTAAAAATTTACCTGAACTCCACAATACCTCCCTCTTCAAGTGTTTTTTCCCTATGAAGACTCTTGGGTTTCTTTCCAAGCTTGTGTTGCTGGAGTGTGTATGGAGTATACCAGATGTTTATGTACGTTGGCCATTTGTTCTTACCAATCTGAGTGAGCATGTACACGAATGATTAGAAATGCATGGGCATGATATAAAACCAAATGGATTTTCTCCAAAAAACACTTAAAATTAATTAAAAATTTAAATCCAATAGATTGGTAGTAAAGAAAATGTGACCGTAAGAGTGGAATTTACAGCTAGTGAGACATACAAAACTACAATCTCGGAAAGGTTTTTTTCAGTGATTATGATTTTTGGAGTGTATCCTAGAGACCTGGAAAAGAGGAGCCACGTGTGTGAGTGCGTGAATGCGCGTGTGAGAGTGCGTGTGTGCATGTAAAACAATAGCCAAAAAAGCCCTGCCATTCCTATTTTCTCATGGTACAGAATTTGCAGCAGTAATGCATGAGTAACTTACAGCACGAACTTTATTAACTCTTCTGTTTAAAAATGAAATAACTAAATTTTCTTGTGCATTTTTTTTCCTTTCTCTGCACTGTTTATTATCAGAACTCTAATAACAGCATGGTCATGGCTGGCAGTAGTGCTTGTGTTTCTGCTGCACTGCGGTAAACTGGTTTTACTGAAAAAATTTAAAAATCCACTTTCCCTTCTGATTTTTTTCACTTCATGGTGCCAGTGGGGCTGAAGCTCCCCCATGCATTTTGAAATCCCAATTCCCTGCATCAATTGAATTAATGTGAGGGATGAACATGGTATAGCAATGGCAGAAATAATTAGTTTAACATCTAATCCCATAGACTTTGGAGAATAGGCCAGGTTCATTCCCCCCCACCCCATCCACCAACATCTAAATTTATTTGCTTTAACAGCTTAAAGTCTTTGTTCCATGGTAGGCTTAGGAGCTTAGCCTCATAGGTCATTTGCCCTATAAGATACGTCTCTATATAATTGTCAAACTCATTCTTTTACCGCCTATATAAAGAACGCATGTATCTGTGGCCATGCTTTTGTTCATAATGCTCGGTGTTCCCACAGCAAAGACAATATCTGAACTTCATAATTTTCTCAAGTTCTTACCTCGAGTCAGTTTTAAACCAGCCCTAAACCAGTTTAAAAAATAATTTAAAAACCGGTGCACATTGTACTTCACTACGAATGGCATATCCATTCTACATGTGTACATATTTATCTGAATACATAAAAATAACATTCAGGAACTGTAATTCAATCAAGGGATCCTGCTAACAGCATACACATTGCAAAAGCGCACCCTGAAGAGGCTAATGAATGGAGGAGAAGTTTTCAATGGCATTTCAGCTATAATATTTAGCCAGGGAACAGTAGGTTACCATTTTAGTGCAGACAGAACTCCCACGAATAATAGCAAGGAAATAAATTGGTTGGAAAAACCCCTCCTAAAGCTGACAAAGCAGGAAGACAGAATTTCATAATAAAATGTCTGTGACACCAAAGTCTGGTTAGAGGGTGGGGGAGGAAAAAATATTATCCATATCAATATTGTAGATATTCATGCTAGCTAAGAAGGGGAATAGGTAATTGGTAGCACATGAGGGGTTGTTGATGTTGATGGTAACACAAATGTCCAATGGGTTAAGTTACTGTTTCCTTTCTAACAGTTACCCACTCTGAAACTCAGGCTTAAGATGGCATCCCAAACTGAGCCATCCAAAAGCACTAACCACTTCTGAGAATCTTGGCCATATAAACAGTACAGTAAAGAACAATCTCATGCTGGCTTCTGTATTGACATAATAGGACAACAGTGGTGCCTAACTGCTATTCGTTCCATTTGAAAATTTTCTCCTTAATATATAACCCTAATAGTGAATATAATAATTTACCTTGCACGTCCAATCTTTGGGGCAATTTAAATAAAAGTCACAAAGATCTTTACCTATGTTTTAAGATGTCTTTAGACTGGTGTGAAATGATTAACATAAAATAGAGCCATAATTTGATATTTCCTGTCTTATAAGGAAAGAAAATAATTGTTGCTTTAAAAAATAGAGATTATTTATGGAACGCTACACAGTGTTATTTTGTCAATATAAATCTGAATAAATAGATGTCATACTAATGTAATCACTGAAATATCTGTACCTGGAAGAGATAAAACTTGTAACTTCATGTTTTCACTTTAAGTTTTATTATTTGGCAGCAAAATCGGAGTGAAAAGTTAACTTTCATTTATTTAAAGAAGTTGCAGAAGACTTTGCATACATTTTAATCAGAAATGAAGAGAAAGGACTTTAATAGTCGATATGAAAGTTTAATGAGAAAAATCAAGAAGTAATTTACCACATTTAAAATGCCTCGCAACAGGTTTTAATACTGTTTGGTGACATTTTTGAGTGTACCAGGTGCGGGTAGAAACTGAATTGCTGAATTGTTAAATTTCCTTTTGAAAAAGATTCTTTGCTTCATAAAAAATGCAACATTGCCCTTTTTTCATTATTGAGAAAACCAAGTTCCCTTTAAGTGAAAGAGAACACAGTACAGAAGCAATTTTAGTGAGATAAAAATTGAATGGCTGCTCTTCAGGGTACAGGTTTGCATGTCTAATTCTTCTGAGAGTCAACTCCTAATTATATTTATACAAAGATGATCATATTACAGTTAAAAAATGTGCAGCTTCCTGAAATCTAACAGTGGTGCGAAAACAAATTTCATGCCATTAATCTAAATGGTTTTCTACGTTAGTAGAGAATTCAAGCAGTAGATTCCAGATGACGTGGTGTATTTAAAACACTGTCATTGAAAATGACAGTTTCATCTTTAATGAGGTGTCTGCTGCTTTCTAATGGGGAAATTTTGCAGATCAACAATATTGTATAAACATCTTAATCTTTATTATTAAAAAACCACCTCTATACCTTCTTCCTAAAATCCCTCTCCACTCAAAAGAGAATTTGAAGTAAACACAAGCGCTAAACTCCGTTTTTGCCATTCTTCAATAGCAACTATCCTTATAGGAGCATATATAACATTATTTGATACTCATTGGACCACATAAATGAGAGGGATTAGCTTTCTGAGATTTGCAACTATATTGTTAAGGTCCTTTTTGTTGCCCATATATCATTATTATTTGAATAATGGTAATGTGTCTTTATGCAATGGATAAAGTCATTTCTGCAAGAGAACACTTTCAACCAATGAAATCTCAGGAGACTTGGATATTTCTGCTCATACGGCTAAGGCTCTGTCCACTCTTGGAAAGAGCAGCAATCTGTTGTCAGCAGTTTTTAAGTAATCCAGTGCTGGCCATCGTTTGCCCTTGTCCATGCACACCTGATGTGGTCAGCAGCAGTTCAGCTAAAACCATACTATTTCTTAGTGTATATAAATCTGAGTGTATGTTCTTTGGGATCCAGTCACTTGGAACAGCAAGTACCAGTTTACTTCATCGCACTGGGTGTTATCCCTTAATTAAATAGGTTTCTTTGACCTTCGGATACTTTATTTGTGCTGACAATTTAATAAAGTAGTAAAGAAAAAGATTGTCCTCGCTGAACTAAATTTTCTATGCTTCCCGTCAACCCCTCAAAAAATCTTTTTTCAAACACACTAAAAAAAGATACAACTGTTCAAACCAAAGCTAGTTGGGTTGTAGTGGTAGCTTGCAATAGCTCTTAGTATTTAAAGGTCACAGAAGGGGTTTATCCTGCCTAACTGATTTATCAGCTTTGAGGATACTTTTCCACAAACGGATCAAGTTTTGAAATTAAAAAGAAAATCATTTTCCATATCAGATTTTTTTCACTGAAGATAGAACCTGCAATCTGCTTGTACAGCTGCTTTGCCGTTTTGAAATGTGCTCTTCTTTGAGTGACTCCACATGTCCATTCCACTGTAGGTGCACGTCTCATGCACAGTTGTTGAAGATTTTTTTTCCCCTCAGCAGTAGCCATCGGGGTAGTATGAGTGCCATTTGGTTCCTCACGCCACTGCATGCAGGTACAAAGGGCCATGCTACCCCCGAACCCACTTAGTTCCTTCCTCCGGCTAGTAACGGTTGTTGGAGCGCTGAACTTTGTATCTGCAAGCCTTCCTCCTTTTATTGTACACAGTGTCTGTAGAATTAGTTTTTAGTCTAGTGTAGTGTTTGTACATATTTAGAATAAATTTAGGGTAGTGTTTTTCTAGAGTGGGCTTCCGAGCCTGGTATTGGGCTAAAAGCATCTGTTCCTGGCTTTGGGGCCTGTTACTCATGTAACAAGTCTTGTGTCAGTGAGCAGCCCATGCCCCGTCTGCCTGAAGTGTCTGGGAGAGGTGTATGTGAGTGACAAATGTCATGTCTGTAGAAGGTTCAAACCCCAATTGAAAAAGGATCTGGCTGCCAGACTCAAGTACCTGCTTCTGGAATCTGTGCTTCGCCTGCCCTCAGAATCTTCCCACTCTGAATGCGTATGAGCACGTCTGAGTCAGGAGTGCTCCCCCTGTTAGGAGTCCAGAGGCAGATCCTCATTGCTGATACTCAAGAAGAGACAACATGAGTCTCTCAAACACTCTGTATTGGGGCCTTCGAAGTCTATGGTGAAGGCATTTGAGCAGAGGCAAGAACTTAAAGGTGCCCTCAAAGAGGAGGCATCCCCAGACACAGTCAGTAAGCCAGGAGGGATTGCTGACTCCAGAGGCTGGGACAGGTCCATTGCAACCAATCCCCAAAGGACCAGCATGCCTTTTGGTACCATAGACTCCGGAGCCCTTTCTGGTGCTGTCTACAGCCGAAGCTTTCGAGGCAGCCAGCGAGTTGCTTAACCTGTCGGTGGCAGCTTCCCCTGCTGTTTGGGTATCTCACCTGGTACCAGGGTTGGAAGCACATGGTCCCAGTTCCAACCCCAGAGCACCATTCAGTACTGGTGGCTTCTGCCGTTGTTGCCCCTCTCCATAGGGCTCTATCTAGAGGAAGCCAGCAACGATCTCACCGACACCCCCATCTCCAGACTCAGAACTGGCCTCCCCGGTACCGATGGGGTCAGTTCTACTGTGATCTGAGGTAACGGAGTCCATCAGATTATGTGTGTCTTGCCCCAAGCATGCCCAGCAACCCGCAGTGGGGTACCTGCCCATCATGGTACTGGCCACAGCCACAGCACTCAAAGGACCCATGATCTGCACATAGCTGGGCCTTGCCTCCATATCAATGGACCTTTTGGAACCCTAGGGGCTTCCTTCCATGTTCTAGAGTCTCGTCGCTCCCTTCCCACCCTTACACATCACCTGGATGCTGGGGAGCATCTGCAACAAGGTGAATCTTCCCTCCTCCAGAGTCCTGCAGGCGGAGCTGCGTGCTCAGGACTGTCCTGTGGAGGAATTAGAGGAGGGACCTCCTCAACAATCCTGAGCTGCCTCCTCTTCATCATCTGATGAGGTGGTAGTGACTGAGCCAAGCTCTCACCGTCCCATTGATTTCAGAGCTCACTGAGACTTTGTTGAAGAGGGTGGCTGCAGCTCTGTATCTCCAACCAGAAGAAGTACAGGAAAGATCATGCAGGCTTGTGGACATTTTAGCCTCTGGAGGACACTCTAGGGTAGCTCTCCCTATTCATGAGGCTATCCTGGAACCGGTCAAGGTTTAATAGCAGACTCCATCTTCTCCCTACTAAAAGGGCGGGGAGAAGATATTATGTCCCTTCACCGGGGATTCGAGCGCTTCTCCTCCAGGCTCCCTGGTAGTTTCTGCTGCTAAAGGAGGAGAGAAACAAAGCCTCAACGTCTAAAGGAAAAGAAGCAAAAAAGCTAGACCTGTTCGGCAGGAAGCTTTATTGCACGGGAGCTTTACAGCTTAGGGTCGCAAACCAGCAGGCTCTGCTGGGCCAGCACAGTTTCAGCCTGTGAAGTATCCTGAAGTTCAGAGACAAGCTTCCTGATGAGGCAAAAGCAGGAGCTCACTTCTATGGTGGAGGAGGGCAAATTTGTTGCCAAGACAGCTTTGCAGGCGAGCCTGAATGTGGTGGACTCTGTGGCTCGAGCCATGGCTTCGATCATCACGCTGCATGTTCATCTTGGCTGCAGTCATCAGGTCTTCCCCCACAGGTGCAACAAACCTTTGAAGGCCTCACACTCTTTCCCGATAAGACAGAGGAGAGGTTTCATAGTCTTAAGGATTCAGGAGTGACCTTTAAGTCTCTGGCAATAAGTGGCAATAAGAAAGCCGTTCCATCCAGAGCTTTCCCGATACCTTCATCCCTTCTTGCCATGTACCCAGAACCTCTCCACAAAGAGAAGTTACAAGAGATGACCTCCTCCTCCCTGCTCTTCTGCAGCTGCCAGTTCTAGGCAGATTGAGTCCCCTGAACAATCCTTTTGACCCGTTGATTAAGAGTAGTATGCTACTCCCCACAGTGCCATCTTTCCCCCCTCCAATCACCTATCCCATTTCTTGTGTTTGGACTCGCATCAACATGGACCAGTGGGTCTTATGGACAGTAGAACTGAGGTACACCCTTCGATTTATTTCTGTACCCGTCACTCTTTGGGGACTACTCTGATGAGAGCGTGCTACTTCAGGAGATTCAATCTCCTCTCCTCATGGAGCCCATGCAGAAAGTTCCATGCCCTTCAAAGAGAAGGGATTTTATTCCCATTCCTTCCTAATCCCAAAGGCAAAGGGAGTACCAGGCGTATTTTAGATCTAAAGCAGCTAAACAAGTTCCAAAAGACAACACAATTCCGGCTGGTTATTCTAGCAGCTGTTATCCCTTCCTTAGATCCTAGGGACTGGTATACTGCTCTTGACCTAAAGGATGCTTATTTTCATGTGGTGATTCACCAGAGCCACGGAAAGTTTCTCAGATTCATGCCTCAGAGAACTACAGGGTTGGCTAGCCCTTGTGTACTCGCCGGCCCATCATCAGTTGTCCTGGTAGTTCAAGTATCTGCTCAGATTTTGTCCTTCCTGGGGCAGGGTAGAACCTGCAATTGTTGCTTCTCCATAAGTCATTCACTCTAGTCACAGATGCATTGGATCTAGATTGGGGAGCTCACTTAGGTCCCCTTCAGACTCAGGGCCTTTGGTTTCTTGATGATCTAAATCTCCATATAAATATCGGGGCACTTTGGGCCATCTGTTTGGCTTTCGTGGTGTTCCTTTTGTGTATTGAGGGGCGGAATTTGTTGGTATTCTTAAACAGCGCAGAAGCTGTGTTCTAAGTATACAAACCAGAGGGAGCCCATTTAACAGCGTTATGCCGGGAGGCAGTGCTCCTTTGGAATTTCTACATCGCCAGTTCTCTCAACCTGAGAGCTGCTTACCTTCCCGGAGTTCAAAACACTCTGGTATACTGCCTGAGCAGGTCGTTTGCAAATCACCACGATGGTATCTGAGCCCAGATGTGTCCAGGTCCATTTTCCAGCAGCAGGGAACTCCCCAAGTGGACCTGTTCACAAGAAGAGCAAACAAAAAAGTCATCTTTTTATTCCTGAGCAATTCACAGCCCAGGTTCACTGACCGATGCGTTCCTCTGACCCTGGTCAGAAGGCCTGTTGTGTGCTTTCTCTCCAGTTCTGCTTCTGCTCAAAGTCTTGTCCAAAGTCGAGCAAGATTCTAGTGTGGCCATGTCAACATTCACTCTTCTTTGAGCAGTGTCCCTATGGGTGCTCACTGTAGGTGTATCTGCATCCCTGTGCCTCTAATTGGAGATTTTAGGTAGCAGTGTTTGTTCCGTCCACATGTGCATTCTCCCTCCCTGCTTGAGTCACCTACAGTGAAATGGACATGTGCAATTGCTCGAAGGGGGAAAAAACCTTATATCTGCCTCTCTGTAACTGGTTTTCAAGATGTGTTGCACATGTCCATTCCACGACCCACCCTCCTTCCCCTCCTTATCAAAGCCTTTCTAGTAAGAAGGAACTGAAGGGGGGTTGGGGGCAGTGTGGCCTTTTATACTTGGATGCAACAGTGGAAGGCACCAGAGGGCACTCCTGCTGCCCTGATAGGTACTGTTGAGGGGAAAATCTCTTGATGCTGTGTACGAGGCGCGCACACAGTGGAATGGACATGCACAACACACCTCAAAGAACAACAATCATGGAAAGATAGGGTCACATTTTTATCCAGGATACCCATAAATTGATAAAATGCTGTTTGTGTCAACATTTGCCAAGGATTTCAATTTGTATTGTAACTACAAATAAAATTTTACATACATACACACACACACACGTGTAATCTAAATAGAACTGTAATAAAGTGATACATCACACCATTTGACAGTTAACAATCAAGGTTTGGGAAGGGTTTTTGCATGCTGTTATGGATGAGTGATTTTGAACATTCTCCTTCATATTTCATGTGTTTTAAACAGTGTAGACTGAGGAATCTTTCTGACAGTCTATCAGTACTAAAGTAGACGATTGGAGAACTGCATTTACAAGCTAATCTATTCAAACCATCCAAAGGTGGCAAGTGACTGACTCACTTTTTTCCCCAGTAAATCCATCCTCAATTGTTAAGTGTATTATTGTTGTCCCTTGAGGAATATAAAGAAAAACGAGTTTGTTTTTACTTGTAAGGCTTTACTCGGTTGCCAAATCCCGCAGAGGAACTGAACTATGGGGATCTCTCAGGTAAGGGCGAGTAATTAGGTAAACTACTGTTGTGTTCAATCTGTGGATACTGCTTCCACTTTGATTTCTGCATCTTGGCCATTTTGCATTGCACAGTTGCTGTTGTGTAGCAATTAAATATAGAAGCCTGTCTTTTAGAAATATACTTGTTTTCGGCTTCTTTTTTCCTCTCTCAATATTGGCATTCATTTACATATTTCAGAATGGGGGCAGGGGAATGTATGCAATACGGTGTGATTCATATTTCAGGTTGTCAAACAGCAACTGTAAGTTCAGTGGCTTGAAATAATGTTTTAATCCTAATTAGAGAATGGTTCAGTTGAAATTTTGTTACATTTGTAAAACACTCCCGGATGTTGGATTGTATGAACGTCTATAAAAATGCAGTTTGCACTAAATCTACCCTGCCTGCTACTTCATGTTGTGCTGGGAAATTGTCATGACATGATTATCTCAAATGGGGAGAGAAGGGGACAATTATTTTATCACGCGCTATAATGTAAATTAATTAGATGCTTTGAACCTTTTTTTCACAGCAGACTGAGCAACTTGCACAAGTAGGTTTTATTGCTGATTCCCAAATGCAGGCATTACTGTTACAAATTAAGAAACAAACAGCTCTTCAGCAAGTGATTTGCGGGGGGGGATTTAGTTGAAACACAGACATAAACTACGATACATAGATGTATGTTAAATCACTTCGTCTCACTTACACCCAGTCAGATGAGCTCCTTCTGAACATTCTAAATACTCTAATTTAGCACCTGCTGTTGCTGCTTCACTTTTAATTGTTCGTTTTACTGACCCATTTTTATTTGTGCTGTGAGGTCTTGAGCGCACGTGAGCTGTGAGGCACCATGTGAGACTTTTAAACAGCCAAGAAAGAAATGGGCCATATGGCATCAGAATGGGGCTCTTCCATGGTACACAAAATCATGGCAAAGCAGACCCACTTTAAGTCCGGCTTCCATTGTGGGACTCCTGGCAAATTGTTGAGGGGGGCTGGCTGCAGGGTTCACAGATACTTGGGACCAGCGCTGCCCAGAGGCATAGTCTTGATTTGATGCTTCTCCATTTTGTAGTAAAAAACAGTCCAATTTTATACCTTTTTTTATTCATAGAAAGTTTTGTTTTGTTCCCAGTAAACTTATCTGCATCTTTTTGTCTATGCCACTAGAGGCGTAAATTGGCCAAGTGGTTAGATATTATTTAACTACCATGCATTTTATCCAAATAAGCCATCCCATGAGCTGTACAACAGCTGTAGAGCCCGGTGGTGCTGATAATGATACCTCAGGCCTGAGCCAGTCCTGATAGCTAAGATGTACCAGGTGTTTGTGATGTATCAATGTATGGAGGGGAAATGATTGTTTTGATTTGATAGTTAATTAGAACCGAAAAAACTATAACCGATTAACTGAATAACTTAGAAAGGAATTCCCTAGTTGAATTGCTGAAATGAATCTCTTCCATCACTCCTGTCGCTGCTTTTTGAGTGGAGCTGTCTGTCTCTCAAATTCCTGACCACAGCACAAACTCTCAAACTGAGTGTAGCAGGCTGTTGAGAAATGGATATTACTGACTGGCATAGGGACAAGGTAATAATTTTGTTTAATTTTCCCATTTTGCTTCCGATGCAGCCAGTGACTCATTCTGTCTAGAGGCACTGACAGGATAGCGTATTTTCTGCTGATAGGTGTGTTTTTCAATTCAGAGCTTTAAAATATGGGGCTACATTTTCAAAAAATCTGCCCATACCAAGCAGGTGAGAAGGTGTCCTGTTTGCACGAGCACATGCCCATATGGTATGTTTTTGCAGATGTAAAACAGACCATGTGTTTTGAGAACTTGGTCTATAGGTTATTAGTATTTTGTAGGTTTTTAAAAACTGTTTTATTACTTATGCGCATGTGCCCAGAGATGAACACCACCAACTTTAGTCATCAATGCCACTTAGAAGTACAAAAGTGTCTCCTCCCCTTCCTTAGCTATAAACCAGCATACACTAACCCCTTAAGCAAAAGTCTGAGGGTATGTCCACACTGCAGTAAAACACCTGCGGCTGACCAGGGTCAGCTGATTTGGACTCGAGGGGCTCAGGCTGTGAGGCTGTAAAATTAGTGTAAATATTGAGGCTCAGGTAGGAGCCTGGGTTCTGGGACACTGCGAGAGGGGAGGGTCCCAGGGCCCAGGCTCCAGTCCAAATGTCCACGCTGCAGTTAATAGCCCTATAGCCCCAGCCCTGCAAGCCCAAGTCAGCTGGCACAGGCCTGCTGCGGGTGTTTTATTGCAACGTAGACATACCCTCAGTAGCCAGATGGGCCATCTGTCATGCCCAGAAGGTCAGTCAGCAAACTCAGGCTTTCCGACATATGGTAAAAGTAAGTTCCGAGTTGAGCGCCACCTTCTGAAAATGCCCAAGCTCCAAACTTCCAGTTCTAAGGCCTAGGAGTGAGTGTCCCGTTTGTCTCATCTCCTTTACATGTATGTTGAGAGACCAGCATTTTGGTGGCTAGCCAACATTCAAGCACGTTGGGCTTCAAAAATGAATAGCAACACCTTGAATTGCACCCAGAGTTGGACAGGAAGCCCCTCCAGACAGAATTATTGATGAGCTCTGGCATCATTAAATGCTAGTTCAGCAACTGGGTTTGTGCAGTATGTCATTAATTTCTGGTATTCATACCCTGCCAAACAGTTCCCCCAGGGGCTCTCCGAACAGCATCTAGGTGGGCAGGTTCCAGTGGCCTGTATGACTTTTGCTGTTTGAGGTACATATGTCCCTATATAGAAATAATAATATATATGGAGATATAGAACTAGAAGGGACCCTGAAAGGTCATTGAGTCCAGCCCTCTGCCTTCACTAGCAGGACCAAGTACTGATTTTGCCCCAGATCCCTAAGTGGCCCCCTCAATGATTGAACTCTCAGCCCTGGGTTTAGCAGGCCAATGCTCAAACCACGGAGCTATCTCTCCCCCTATGACTCAAACATTTGCTCTGTAACATAATAAGACCCTATTGCTGTGGAATAATTTGTTTTATGCTCACAGGAACTCATATGAAATTATTCCCCCATCAACCCCTCCTTGGCACCATACTATCAGGGGTATCATAGCTGTAGTCTTGTCAATCACTCACCTGTCACAAGTGCTAAGATGGTTTTTTGCTTATGATTGTAATAATCCTGTTAAATTAATTCAGTAAATTGTAGTTTCCCTCCCCACAGATGCATTATGGTCGTCTTATTTTTCTCAACAGTGTTGATACACATCTTGTAAAACACTGAACAATCAAGGAGCAACCATGTAGCCTCTGCATCTGGTTTGATTAGCTAATCAAAACCTGATTAGCATCTTTGTTCAAGGGGGATGCTGATTAATCAATTACTATTGATTGTAAGCGTGGCTTCATTCTCTAACAGAGAGATGTCTGAAGAAACAGCCAATAAAAATTGAGCAGCTGTCATAGTGATTAAATTTATTAAAACAAGATACATTCTTTTTTATGAAGCTATCTTGAAATGGGTCACTGCAGAGGAGCTTATTGATTGAAGAAGGATGAACTCCTTGAATTTCTATAGTTTAAGTTAGAGACCAAATTCAATTATAATACAAGACAAACAGGTTAACACCAGTCTTAAACAGTCCATCAATAAATTAGAGTAGGTGTAGCGCACTTAATCCTAAACTGTCATCATGAATAATAATATCATCCATTCCTACTGCATCCGGGTAGCAATTCCAATCCTTCCCTATTTATGGATGAACAGGACACATTTCTCCAAACTAATTACAGGCACGAAAAATCTCAAACCCCATCGCTGCTTTAGCTAATACCATTTTCATAGGCAGCTTGATAAAACTCACACAAAGCAAGTCGACCAACCAATGTACTTCTTTAAATAGAAAATGCACTTTGAAAATGTTCATGGTCAATTATCAGAGGGGTAGCCGTGTTAGTCTGAAACTGTAAAAGCAGCAAAGAGTCCTGTGGCACCTTATAGACTAACGGACGTTTTGGAGCATGAGCTTTCGTGGGTGAATACCCACGCATCCGACGAAGTGGGTATTCACCCACGAAAGCTCATGCTCCAAAACGTCCGTTAGTCTATAAGGTGCCACAGGACTCTTTGCTGCTTTCATGGTCAATGTCTTTTTTAGCCTCCTAGTTATTAGCAGAGATGGACTGGCTTTTTTTTATTACATGTTATGCCTTTTACACAGTGGGTAACATCTTCAAAAGTGCCAAAGTGATTTAGCGCCCAAAGTCCCATTATCAAATGTGATTTAGGTTAGGAGCCTAAATCTCATTGAACGTCAATGGGCCATAGGCTCCTAAGTCACTTTTGAAAATGGGACTTTGTCTCCTAAGTCACTTATGCACTTTTGAAAATGGTATTCATTAACTTTACCTTTTAAAAGTAAGATATTTACTGGGCTTAGGGTTTTTTAAAAACAATCACTTGTTTTCCCTTCTCCGGCACAGTCCATGTATTGCAAAAACATGAGTAGTATGGTAGCTACAAAGAGACCTTAAAAAAAATTGTCCCACATCATAGCTTAAAAATTAATTTCCCCCTAGAAATGGAAGTGCTGTTAAGAAATGTTTGTGGGAGTACAGCGGTAAATCTCAATTGCCGAAATTAACGGCCAAGCTGCACACGCACAAAGGGCTCTATCAATCTTCTGCTTTTTACAGTACAAAGGTGCACAGAAGAAACTTCAGAGCTGTCAGTTACCCCCTATTTCTCCCCCCAGAAAATGTTTTAAGACCTTGGTCTACATAGCAGAATGTAAACCAGAAAAAATAGACGTAGCAGCTACAGTAAATCAGTGGAGTAAAACACTCTGTTCCCTGAGCCAGAGGTGGGACAAACTATATCTCCTTAAGTGCTTTATTTATACTGTTCCCCAGATGGTAGAAATAGCGCCTTAATGAGCCACAGTGGTGGAGTGCATGGAAGTGCAGTAAGAAACACTGTGAAGGTTAAAAACAGTCCTTGAGGCTAGTCTGGCCTGGTGATGCGGTGTTGGACACCAAGTTCAGAACCTAAAGTTTCTGTGCACTGTGGCAGTTGGGAGTGTTGTGAAGAAACCTTCCATCCCTTTAGTCACCCTGGGAGCTACTGTGAAGAACCTTGACTCATTGTGGGGGCAACTGTTCTATGCAAGGGGGAGGGGCTGATATAAGCCCTGCTTCTCAGTTTTAATTGCCAGGTCTAAACTCAGTCTAGGACTTGAACTTGGTCACCTAGGGCTTTCAGTTCTTGTGCCAATTTTTAAAATAAAACATTCTGTTTCAGTCAGTGGTTTTCAGTAGTTTTACAGGTATGTTGCCTTCTACTTCTAAATCAGATATGACTCGGATTTTAAATTGGGCCAGTGATGAGTCCATTGTCATATCTTATTCAATCTTTCTCAAGCTCCGAGGCTTGAGTTCCCACCACTTGCAAAGAGATTAAAAAGAAACTCAAATGTAAAATATTACATCTAAGAATGGCCCAGTAGACACAGAATCAAACAGACCCATTCACCGGTTAACGGGAAAAGATCTGCCACAATCTAGCCTAGAGCTCCAATCTTCCTCTAGCTGTTTTAACCCACACTATCCGAAAACTGCCATCGAAATCCACTCCCTTCTTTTCAGACAATCGATAGTGTCCAATATCCTGGTTGTTTTAAAACAATTACTTCTCTGGAAGTCCAAAATACCATGTCAGTTTTGGAAACCTGGGGTTAATAAGTTGTTAGTCTTTAAAACTATAAATTAATTATAACAGGATATTTAGGTTTAAAAGGCAGCTGTTAATGGCATATGGTACTGTGAAAATGATTCTGGACAGAATTTGTCTGGAATCAAGAGATGCATAAGCAGTTTCACTGATCATTTTCATAGTCCAACATGGTGCTTTCGACTGTTTTGTCTCCTAATTTATCCTCCCTCTTACAAAAGGTAAACATGAGGCCACTGTGGATTTTTTTCTTAAGCCAGAAAAACAGGTACGCAAAGTGAACTGAAATTCTACAGGTTTCAGGGTGGTAGCCGTGTTAGTCTGTATCAGCTAAAACAATGAGGAGTCCTTGTGGCACCTCGTTGTTTTTGCTGAAATTCTACAGATTGCACACTGCCATGGGTTCACTATTAACTGTATTATTTAATCTATCCTCCCCAGAAATCTGGAAATATATCTAATTGAGCTATGGTGTTGAATAGATACTATTCAAAAGTTCATTTCCTTTTTTCCTTATGCATACTGTTTATCAAATATGCTCGTTTCAAGGAAAACTTCAGGTTTAATATATTGTCAAAGCGTGGATATGTCTTAATTTGTGGATAATGTAACAGTTGGCTTATCCAGTTTTAAAAAAAAATTAAAATAACTTTGTAACAACTCCCAAAGTCTCCAATTCCCTGTACTTTTAAATGGGGGCAGAATGTCCTTGCTGTTAGTTCATATCAGGCTGACCCCCTGGTTGAGACGTTGACTGTTGTATCAGCCCCCAATTCAGAGTCAGCAGCTCCTTTTTTCCCCCACTGGAGGCAGTACAACAGTGTTTAAAAATTCATTGTTTCAACCTATATTAAGTTATTAATATAGCCCTCTAAGGAAGTGGTGAAACAAATCACTGCAGTTTTCCTTTTAAGATGCTTTGACATATTAGAAAGAACCATACTTGAAAGTTGGATGATTTTTTTTCTTTTGCTGTGGTGCAAAGTAGTTGCTGAATAGTGCAGTACCACTGTATGCTGCTCAGAGAGCAACATGCAACACTGTATCTTCAGCTGTTTCTTACCTTCCTACATTGCTTCCTCTCAACCAAGCACACCCTTCAAATGGCTATTCGCTGTTGAGACCAGCATGCTCCAATGTATGTTAACATCTTAATGGGAACGCTGAGCATGTATACATTTCCTACCCTCTGACAAGAGGGAATTAAATGTCAGAAGGATTTGTAGCATCTGTAATTGAATTGGTGCTGAGCAAAGCAAATCTTAAGGAAGAATAACATATTAGGATTAGCAAACAATGTGGCATTTTGTCAGTTCCTGCCATCTAGCCCGTTCCCCCTTCAATAATAAAGTTGTTTGATTTTTTTATCATAGATATGAAGCTACAGTGAGTTTTGTAAATTGGGGGCAGCATTTTTCAGCAGATGCCTTTTTTAAGGTCAAATCTTTGTTCCTGCCACCAATTTCAGAAAGCTGCTGCTTCCGCTACTCTCTCCCCTCCCCCCAACATCCCTTTCTTTCCAACAAAGAATTGGCATTGATGATTGACTATTCCCTGTGTTAGGATAATGTCCGTCCTCCCCCCTGCTCTGAAGGGGCTTGAGTCTTTGTTTGTAACAATACCTGATCTTCAGGGCTAGTAACTGAGCTGAAAACTCAGCATGCATGTCCAGGAAAGAGCTCTACCATCTGGAAAAGCGCGCATATGTGCATGGACATAATGTGTACATTGTAGGTTTGCTACTGCAGCCTGTACATGGCGATTTCATATGAATGTCAATAGTAGCCTTGTGGGTTTGAGCTACAGGATGGGGTCCTTACTCCCTATAGCTAAAGCACCAAGTAAAAAACAAGGTAAGTTCCCATCTCAGGTGTGAATTTTTGTTTGTTTATTTTGCACTTGGGTAATTTAATAGGAAAAATTAAATAGCCTGATCTGATGCCCTGTGACACTTTACAATAAAAGGAAAATTATTTGTTTCCAGTCATCCCTAAAAATAGAAAGGTTCATTTATTTCAGGATCGGTTGGGTCAGATACCACCAACTGATTCCCCAGTGATACCTGCCCCACTGAAAAGCCTCATTAGCGCTTCCTGCATTAGAAGTCAGAAACTCTGTTAGTGTTAGGTGTCCTGACAGTGATGGTGCATGTAGGATTGGGTAAGAGAGGTGATGCTTATCTTTCAGTGCTTAGTGGAAAGTGGTGGCTAAGGCATGAATATGGAGACGTGAGGAAAGAGAGAGAACAAAAAGGTGTGAAGAAATTAGTGACAACAGGGGAAGAAGAGATGGCACCAGATGCTCTGGTGTATGGTGACAGAAAGCCATATAAGTCCTTAAACACAGTCAGCCCCTGCCATTAGATGGTAAGCTCCTCTTCTTGAAAATTCCATTCAAAACACTGATAAGCATTGGTAATAAGAGCAGAAAGGCTGATCCATCTGTCTGGAGGGAAGAAAGTCTAAATTTTTTCTGTGATCATTGTTATTTCAGGAACTTTTTTTCTTCTTATCAGTGAGACACTGACCCACTTGTGAGTGGGGCTGAGGATGATTTCTGAAATGAATCCTTTACTTCAGACCTTTGTTTGGATCAACAGTGGCCTTACCTACCAGGCATAATCTTAAAGGTGCAGGAATTCATGGATACCCACTGACAGCTAGACTGCAACAGTTGTTCCATTTTCCATTTAAAAAAAATTAAATAATGAGCTTTAAATATCCCCTGAAGTCTTTCCCAGTTGAAATGGCAAATAGTCAAACTGCCCAGAGAGAGACTAGATGAAGCAGAGAGCAGATGCAGTGGTGGTTTTATTTTGCTCTATGAAGCTGGCTGCAGGCTGCTAAACATGAAATATGTACACGAAAGGATGGAGCTTGATGGTTTAGAGCCTTTGCTCTCTGGAGGCAGAGTTGAAAACTTTATTTTAGGTCACAAATGCGATGAGTTATCAGGGAGTCAGCTGAGTCCCTATCTGTCAACTTTATGAAACAGCCACACAAATTGACATAACTGGTAGACTCTGCTCAAGGCCCAGGATACGAATAGGGCTGCAAGACAGAATTAGCATGTATTGGCAGAGCTTTGTGGGAGCCTCAGTACAGACGTAACAGGGAGCTTCTGCAGGTTGGGAGTGAGGTGCATTGGCAGAGTCCCTGCAGAGGTGACTTACCTTTCCTCAGCTGAAGGCTGTTTGTGAAGATGGGAGAAGTGGGAGCAGGTGCATAAATACATCTGGTTGGGTAATACTGTTTTAATTAAGTAATATGTACAGAATTTCTAGGGAATAAACATCCAGTGTATTAGCAATCAGACTCAGAGAGCAGTTCCTTTAGTTTGATGATCTAATAAATATGAAGCCATTTTCCTCTAAGGCAAAAGTGCACTGTTGACTGACTCTCAGATTTGTCTCTAGATGGTTTGCAAGTACTAGACATCCTCTGTGTGTTGTATTTAATTTTTAATTAACACGTAAACTTAGATAGACTATTTAGCCATACACGCAATAAAATAAACTTGGAGCGTATACTTGGAAAAAATATTGTTTTCCATAAAAATAATTAAGAAAAATAGTGCCTGTCCCAGTGGAAGAAATCATATTTAATAAACTCTGCTGGCCAAAAATGTTTGTCAAGCTGTGTTTGAAAGTCAATTCTCAGGGAAGCAGGGACATGACTAAAGACTCACTGCTCTTGACTTAATTACAGATTGAACAGAAACCACCATGGAGCTGTCAGTCCAGTGGTTTTGGCACAGCACTTCAGTAGATCTCCAGCTGGGGTAAACCAATGTAGCTCCACTGTAATTGTTGCTATGCCGATTTACACCATCTGAAGCTCTGCTCCTATATTTGTCTTTTTCTCCCTCTGTGTTGGGTCAAGCAAAATGCATCTTGGCTCCAATTCTTGGGCTATGCTCTCACATGACACAGATGTGCTTAGATGTGCATACTTTGCCCTAACTGTTCCCAACATCAGCAAGAAATCCTTACTCTTAATTTGGGGTATGTCCATCTCTCTGGCAGAGAGGGTGCAGCACTTGGAAAGCATAACTTCTGATCAACAGACGTTTTGCAGCGTAAATTAGTCTATAAGGTGCCACAGGATTCTTTGCTGCTTCTGCAGAACCAGACTAACACGGCTACCCCTCTGATACATAACTTCTGATGTTGCCAATCTATAGAGTAAACTGATATAACTGCAATAAACAAACTGAAGAAGATAGGTGAGTTAGTGCGGGGCGTTATTTAATTGTGTGATCAGAGTGAGGCTTGGGAGATACCTGTTGAATTGGTGTGCTTCTGCTGTAAGTAGCTGTGAAGAGTGCGCATAGATTTTAGAACAAATAAAAATAATTGGTTACATTGATAAATACAGTGAAACCTGTCTTAAATGACCACTGAGTGGATCAGCCAACTTGGGTTGTCTTGTGGAAAATGACTTTTTAAAGACCTTAAATAGTTGTGCTGGAACATGGAATGAGGTGATTTTAGAATGGTTGCCTAGAACACCAGTCAGGGATCGCCCGTTGTTCTAGGTGCTATATAGACAAGTAACACAGTCCCTGCCCCTAGTATGTTTGCAGTCTAGGTGCCAAGGGGGACATGACGTTTGGGTGGGGCAGCTGTCAGTAATCATGGTCATTACACCTCTGGCCACAACAGCAAATGCAGATGCATTTTTCTGATAAGGCACATGTCTGCAGCTCCGGTAACAAAGAATGCCCTTCCCAGGAGAAATTTTTTCAGGGTATATTTTGCAGCCACTGGGAGCCCTTCTCTGCCCTTAGTTATCAGGATCTGCACCTTTGTCTGAATTACTTATCTTTGTACATGTATCTTCTGCATTGTTTGTCTCCACCCAGCTATGAAAAATTGACTTGAGGGGAAAAAAAACTGATTGGATCTGAAATCCTTGGCAGGTCATGATTAGCTAATTCTCATTGAGAGATCAACATTTATGGTTTTTCAACTGAGTAAACTATTTCATTGGTTGCTTTCCTGTTAAGTTTTGTCCTTTGGATATACTTTGTCATTATGTTAGAGATAATTTTGCATTTCATTTTTCTAATCATGAAGTTGTAAGGAATAACCAAATGGGATATACCTGCCATTTGTAGGCACTGTGTTGTGAGCACCAAGTCTTAACCCATATCACGCTTTTAAATTTCTCTAGCACATTCTAATCATAGTTAAATTATTTGTATGCATATCAGGCCGGAACTACCCCAGTAGTGAAAGCTTTTGGCTACCAGGAGAATATTTTTTGCCACACTTAGTTTCACGTATTAGATATATTGCTGAAGGGAATTTTATTTAACATGGTTCTGTCTAATTGGCTGCTCTTCATTTTCTCCTTTAATGTGCACCTACTTGACCTAATTAAACCTAAACATTCCATAGTCTATGCCAATTCCTACCCGTTTTGTTCTGTTACTTTTAAAAGGCAACTCGAAGAAACACTAAGATTTTTTTTCTTTTTAATTTAAACTGTTTTAATTAAAATGAATTTTATGGAGCTCTTGGTCACGAATTATTTACTTACATCCTTCAGTACTTAATCTTAGAACAGAATTGGAAATATCGATAGAAAGTGTAAATCCTGAGCTCCTGCTGAAAACATTGTATCAGGTTTCGGCTCAAAAGAGCACCATTACCTTTAGCTGTCACGGATCTGTACACTTGATCGATAAACTTCAAATATTATTAGAGGTGGAGGCTTCAGAGATTTGCTCTGTTATTTGGAGAGAGACGGAGATAAATCTTTCTTAAAAATTGACTTGAATTTGCACTCTCAGTCTTCCTGGTGAAATGCATTTCTCTTAGGTGTCCAGGCAACTGCATGTGGGACAGATTTATAGGCCATGTGCTGCTTGTAGTGAAAGATTTAAATGGTAAATCCTTCACATATGACTTCACAAATCATGTAAAGTTAAAAGATTTTTACCGTTTCTGTTGCTGCTGTGCTTAAATTGTAAGGTACGGCTAGTAAATCATTTTAATAGAGGTGTCGCTCTTGACTCAATAAAAAAAAAAGAGAGACAATGGTTTAGCTTCCATTCCAAATGTTAATGTATTAATCAACGGGAGAATAATTGTTTTTTACTACATTATAAATCTCAGTTGCCATTAGAATTGCAGCAAGGGTTGATGTAGCTGCATTCTTAAATTAAAATTGTTTACACTGCTATACATTCATTTTACATGGCCATAGCTCATTCTGGGTTCATTTCAGAGTTGTTCCCCCGCCAAATAAGTCATTCCTCTCTAGGGAACCGGCATCCTAAGGGAGAGATGCTTATAAAAGAAAATTAATTGCATGGCGAGGTGTTAAATAAATAAAATAAAGCGGTTGAAGGCAATGTACAATTATTGCTCGCTATCTGGATTTGAAGAGGGTTTTATGGTTTGCATTGAGAGTTCTGCTATTTGATGCATCATGGAATGTATTGAGAAAAAATGTATTTAATCACGTAATCCTAGATTTCTTTTGAAATTACAAACTTGAGAACTTGATCACTTTTTCGCCATGCAAATAAAATTGTGGGGGATTGAACATGCATATAAATAAATGCCCTGTTGATATTTCCATACAACTGATATTTGATGTCACCAAACTGGCACTCCCTGGCCAATTGTTGGATCGTCTCCTTTATCTGGGGGGGAGGGAGAATTGAAATTGGGGACCGAGATGTGGACAGACCCTCACAAAAGATGCAGATGAGTCCATGTCTCCCTTCCCTTCCTGATCTTGTTCCATGTGCATTAGTGGTGACTCTGCTGCTCCTTGTGAAAATAGTGGGAAAATACCTTGTGAGTTGATCAGCCAAGCCTGTCTGCACCCTTGTGTGAACTGACCCATCTGGATCGGTGGATCTCAACCTGTAGCCCAATCTGCACACAACTGCCCACAGAATGAACAAACACACACACACACACACACTCTCTCTCTCTCTCTCTCTCCCCCCCCCCCCACCTCTGCATATGAGGCCTACAAGGATAAATAGGTTGAGACCACTGGTCTGGATAGTTCAGTGCTTTACCCCTCTCCTTTTAAAAGTAAAAGGGTGGCTTTTCCAACCCTGGGCACAACTGCAGCCAAACCTTCAAATCACCCTGTAATAAGTCCCAAATTCCTATTCCTCTTCTGCTCTCGACAGATTCTCGAGCAGGTGATGAAGGGTCCATAAGGGCCGTGGACCATGCGGTGATCGGCGGGGTCGTGGCCGTGGTGGTGTTCGCAATGCTTTGCCTGCTCATCATTTTAGGGCGATACTTTGCAAGACATAAAGGTAAGCTCAGGCTTAAAACACAACATTGGGAGGGTTTGGCTTGGTGGCAGCGGTAACAGTCAGTTGGTGATACAAGACACTGTGTTTTGCCGCACAGCAGGAGAGAGAACAGAAAAAGCAGCAGAAGGACTTGTATAGTGGAAGGGGATCCAGGAAACAGGAATACAGGATGGGAGGAAGCTAAAAGCAAGATAGGGGCGCACAATAGAGGCAGAGAAGAAGGTGGAAAGTGCATCAGGACTGGGAGAGAAGGCTAGATAAAAGAGATGTCATCTTTAATGGAAGGGCATGACGTGCTTAAGAATATACTAATTTATTTTTGCATTCGCCTGTACTGGGAGGGGCAATATCATTCCAGACTCTTACATGGCATGAAATAACTTAAAAATCATTCTGTTATTAATTCAGTCCACTCATAAGAGCATTAAGGCCCTTTCATCAGTGTGGGATGCTGATGATGTTCACTTGTTGTATGTGCTCCTGGGAACCTCCCATGTACTGGTGACTGCCAGTGTCACCACTGAAGTGCCCACCCCTACCCTCCCATGCTGGAGGCTCTGATTGCAATGACAAAATTTTAAAAGGGGTGGGGGGAAAGCATGGTTATTGGTAGTTCTCAATCTACCCAGTCATGGAGAGAGACTTGCCCTGGGTCATTATATAATGTCCTACTATCTAACTAGTCATGTTTGTTCTTTCCTTGGTGTCATTTTTATAATGCCCTAGACTGTCAGTTTCAAAGCTCCCTTGCAGAATTTAGATGCACAATTCCCACTGAACTTAGTGTGCATCTAAATCTATGAGGCAGCATTGAAAAATCTCAAGCTTAATGTCTGAGGTCATTGTGCTGTCTTGCTGATTAATGCTATCACAGCTGTTTACGCTTGAGTAACACCTACGGAACTCCTAGATTCAGACTTCTCTCCTTCCTTCTGGTCATGGTTCTTTTTCTCCCCACTCCTGGCTTCTTCGCAGTAAAGCAAGTGGCAGTGTTACAGCCATTTATGCAGAGACCATCAATGAGTCACAGAACCTCACTGCTTTATTTTCAGGTACATACTTCACTCATGAAGCCAAAGGAGCAGATGATGCAGCGGACGCAGACACAGCTATAATCAATGCAGAAGGAGGACAGAACAACTCTGAAGAAAAGAAAGAGTACTTCATCTAGATCAGCCTTCGTTTCAATGAGGTGTCCAACCGTGGACAGTTACTGGCCCAATTTAGATGACAGAGACAGTGATATTGGAAGTTGCAACCAGCTTGTGTCTTTTTTTGTTTGTTTTTTTTGTTTGTTTTTGTTTTAAACAAATGGGTGGAGAGATGTCAGACTGGGAGGGTCCGGGACTGGCTGTGTAAAAAATGTTATTTGTAAAGTACACTCTGCTGTTCGACACCTCAGTTTGGGTTTTATTTTTTGGCCAAGTCCAGCTTGGATTTAGTTTAGTTAAATCATTTGCAGAAAATTCTGTGCCTTGTTTTGTTTTTTATTTTATTTTATTTTATTTGCGGGGGGGAGCGGATTATGTGTGTGTTTCTTCTTTTTTTCCCCCTTTCTGTTCTCTTTTGGAATTGCCTGCTGGAACCCCTTGGAATAGATTTGATTGTTTTTAACGTGTTTATTTTTACGCCACTATTTTTCTGTTCAAAATTCAATCTCATCGGAGGAGGAGAACCAGCACGCTTTTAGATTTTGTAGTTTGCAAGTCAGTGTATCCATAATACATTCTTCTCTGTTGTCTTAAAGGCTTGGATGAAGAAGCTATGAAAACTGTTTGCGGCTGCCCGTGTTTCAAATGCTTTCTAGTGGTGGAGAGTAGAAAATAGGCTGTGACTCAGACAATGTACTCCGTTGGCTACGGAGAGACATTACTGCACAGGGTTATCTGCAAGTGAGGTGTGTCACTGTGAGATTGAATCTGTCTTGAATCCTGTGTTTGTAGACTGCTCAGTAGAGGTACCCTCATGCTGTCTGGACAAGTTTGGGGCAGGAAGGAATCCTCCTTGTTGTTGCCGTAAGCAGAACTGACAGATGAAGGCTGTTCATTTTATGCAAATGGACAAATTTCAGTTGCCACAGGAGGGAAAGGGGGGAAAAAAAGGTAGTTCTGCTCTGATTATTTCTGTTCCAAACAATTCCATCAAGCTTTCCCAATCGGCATTACTTCTGCCTAATTTGCTGGAAAAAGAAAAGTCCTCATGGTGTGCAAAGAGGTCTAAATGAGCAGATTTTATATTATTTTTCCTTCTTCTCTTTGTGCTAGTTAGGGAAGGCAGTGGGATCTGGCCTGCATGTACTGTATATTACAGATATTTGTCATGCTGAGAGATCCAACCAGAGACTGTGTGAAACTTTAATACCTTAAGATTTGGTTTGACAAAGCAGGAGGGACAGAAGAAGGGTCACTATTGTTTTCATGCTGGTGTGCCCTGTTTCTCAGTTCTGCAAAGGTCAGAGCAGGTGGAAATAACAGCATGTAGGCTTTTTCAGTCACTTAATCAAAACTCAAATGTTGTATTTTTTTATCTCTTTACCTTTCATACACTAGGCCTTGGCCTCATTCCTCAGCCTTAAGAACCATCTGCCAACAAATTACTGATCCTTGCATGAATGCAGTCATGGTGCACAGTTACTAAAAATAAGTTACCTTGAAAATGTTTTAGATTTGTAGCCTCGGGAGAAACTGGATACGTGAAGTTGCCTTTTCTTTTCTTTTCCGATAAAGGAAATGTGGGGATTTGCATTAAAAATTGCAAGGAAAACAGATTATAAAATATTTAGGTGAAGAAAAAACAATGCGAATTAGTATTATGATGGACCTACAGATAACAGTCCACAATGAGAAGATAGCATTAAAAAAATGTATCTATACTGAACTGTTCAGTGAGTAATATTGGATTTTGAAAGATGAATTTTTATTATTGTTACATTATGTAGAAAACTTACACTGATTTATTTAAGGGAAAAATTTGCATCTGTTACAACTTCTTGGGCTTTTAGGAAGCATTTTTTACGTTTGTGGGTTTTGTTTTTTAACTTTTTGGCAGAACCACTGCAACACAAGAGCCTTTTGGGAACGGGTTGGCATGTAAAAGGGGAAAAAACCAAATCCATTCTTGAGCAGTATTTTGTCTTTTCCCCTCCCTCAGAATCCACAAAAGGAAAGTAAATTTTGTCAAGTGCAGCTCTTTTGAGCCTTCAGCACCAGCTCGGCCCATAGCCAAACCACAGCCACGGGCAAGAAGCATTTAGCATTTTAGTGGAAGGGTTTTGGGGGAGGCTTTTTTACACACTGATCACAGAATTGGCATTCTGTTTTGTTTTTTTCGACCAGCCCATCTTTCTGTTTTGAAAGTGTACAGTAGTGCAGTGTTACCGATGTAACTTTGACTTACAATGTTGACATGTCTCAGGTTCATGTGTTTTGATTGGTGTTTTCCGTCTCAGGTAGATTGCAAAATTTTCGGCCCCACACATTGGAAGAGAACTAAATAAAACAAAAAACCCCAGGAAATTATGGATTTTAGTTGTATATTGGTTTATGTATTTTTTTT
Source organism: Mauremys mutica (assembly GCF_020497125.1). NCBI lineage: Eukaryota > Metazoa > Chordata > Testudines > Geoemydidae > Mauremys > Mauremys mutica. The sequence continues at coordinate 3,747,354 of NC_059093.1, forward strand.
CTTCAGTATACAGTGCGCTGTTGAAATGTATTGTTGAGTATTACTTTGTACAGGTTTAGATCATAAGGGTTTTTTTAAGAGTGTAGAAAGAACAAACTTACTTTTTCTTTAATGAAGGATGTGTAACTGATGGCAAATAAGCTTGTTCTTTACTCACCTGCCCTTTTTATTTTTTCCCCCTTAGGCCAGTTCTGTTTTAAGGTGTCCATGGACGATGTTACAGTGTAAGAAAATACATATCCATATGTTCCCATTCACATTTTGTATTGGTTCATGTATATCATTTTTACAAACAGAGAAGTACTATAAAATATCTGTCTTCTTAATAAAAAAAAATTAATGTTACAAAACTATTCTTTAATCTCACTTTTCACTCTTAACTGCAACTAGCCACCATGGCTGAGGAGGTAAAGTCCATTCTTGGCTCACCTATGGTGAAATTCCAGTTTAAAAACTTGTTGTGGGTTTCCCCCAAGATCTGTGGCAACCTAAAAATAAATCTCCCTTCTTTAATCCTCCCTCCCAGTCTTTTGACCTGTTTCTCTCTGTCTATTCTGACTCACAAGTGGTTGTTAGGCAGCCATCATAACCCAAGCCAACGCTGTTCTTTGGCCAAGGCAGCAGTGCTCATTAGAGCCACAGCACCTTGTAACATTTAGGGGAACTAGACAACATGCCGAGTCAGCCAGAACATGCCACTGTTGTGTGGATTTGTATTTTTAAGTCCCTTCTGTGATCTCTGACCTACGTGCCTTCTGTGATTTCAAATAGCTCCTGTAAAGATGCCTTAAATTTTCATAATTAAAAATCCTTTTTTATTAACGTCTCACTAACAATGGCCTGACATATTTTTCCCTGTTTGACTACGGTTACGTTCTTTCAGAGGCATGTACTATGTCTGCGTTAGTCCCCTTTTATTTCTGACCCCATCTTGTGCAAAGTTGAAAAATATAGTGGTGATTAGATGTCACTCCTTTATTTCCGGTGTGCTTGTAGGAGATAGTATTACCTCTAGCCCTCTCTTTTGGTCTGTCACACAAGCCGGCTTGAGTATTCTGAAGAACAAGGAAAATGTCTCTCATTTTTGGACATAACAAACAATGATGGTTGCTCCCGAAACAAGAGAATCATTTTAAAAGTTTCTTCAGCTCTAAATTATTTCTGAACATGTGCTGTCAACATAGCTTTTTTTAAAAGCTCTTCTGAAGGCTCCAGACATTCTTTTCCCATATTTGGCAGAAGGATAAAATGAAGCCAGATCCTTGGTGCAGGGAAATTTTAGTCTTCACTATTGTTTTGGCTAATGAGTTTTCCCAATATGTTGGTTAGGGCTCGTAGGTGACATATAGGCTTTAATTGGTGCCATCTTTCAATGCCTTCTGCAAGTTTGAAAAGAGAAATCTTGCTCTGTAGAAGAGATTTTCCTTGGAGAGAGGTTTTTCTGATGCTTTCTTTCAGAATGCTAAATCCACAAGTGTTACCCAATTCCACAATTTAAAAGGGAATGTTTGTTGTTTCTTTTATTTTTAAATGGCCTGTCAGAGAGAAGTGATTCAGCCTGTGCATGACAGTAGCAGTCGCAATTCCCCTGTCCAGACCACAGGCAGTCAAATTCCCAAAAAAACAAATTATGCGTGCATACCTGAACATACTTAGGGTGGGTAATAGCATCTAAGTGATGTAAGTGACAAGTCCTATTGAATTTCAATGGGATTTGTGTTCCTAAATCATCTAGGTGACTTGAAAAATCCCACCCTTAATGTATGTAATAATAAAAAACAAAGAAACACAAAACTGTTGTGAACCGAGAGGCCGTAGCTACTTTGTTAACATACTTTGGGGCAATTTAAGAAAGTCTGACTTTTTTAAAGACCTGTTTCAGTGTCTTTAATTTTTTAAAGCATTCAAACAGTTAGTCATTTGTAGAATACTGTCGTACTGTTTTACACTCTAATGAACGCTGTCACCTCGCAGAATGGCATGTTCGCGCTTTGCAATGTATTGACTCAAGAACTGGATGAAAAATGATTGATAGAATAATTTATTACCGATAACCTTCTGCCTCTTTTAAATCCATCCCTTTTGCAGCTCCAATTTGGATACCCATCTTCTTCACTTTCTCCTCTAAATTGCTATAGAATGTGGCTGTGCACTGTAAAACGACTGTTGTGTTCCACTTGGGAGGTGGCTGCATTTTATTGGTGAGTGCAGCCACTCACCAATCTATGTAGAAGGGTAGTAACCTTTGGGATAGAAAATATCATAAATGCAATTGGTTATATTGTGAAGAAATCCTCCTAGATATGAATGAAATTAAATTTTAATCCCATATTAGTCACAGGATCTTGGATTCCAGAAGCTAAAGAATTTAATGCCATAGTTCTTGAAGATGTTGCTGTCATACTCTTTCTGTTTGTTTTTTTTCAGATCACACAAGCTAAGCAGAGGCGTAGGCTATGGTCAGTACTTGAATGGGTGACCTCCAAATCAAACCAGCAATTGAGGTGCAGTCAGCAATTGAGTTAGGTGGCTTACTTTACTAAAAGTTGCTTACCTCTGAGTTCATGCTGAATGCGATGCCCCAGCGTGGTGTGGGGGACGCTTATCTGCAGGGTGTTGTCTTTCGGCTGACACATAAACCTGTGTCAGCTAAACCATGTAAAGTTCTCATGGTACTTTTTGCAGAAGTAGAGTTAACTAGAGGTATACTAAATATTAATTATTTGTTTGTGGTAGTGCCCTTTAGGTACTAGATGCTTTCCAACATTATAGTACTGCCTTTGCCTTGTGGAGCTTACAATCTACAAGGCAAAAGAACGCACGCAAGTTGAAGGGAAGGGAACGATGTAGCAGTAAAGTAGTCAGGGTAGTAAGTGTTGAGATTAGATAATATAACACAGTGCTTTCTTCAGTTAAAAGATAGAAATTATCTCGATATCCCACAAGGAAGCCATAATCAGAAGGTTAGTTTCGTGTTGAAGTCCTTATGGGAGGGGTCGATCTTCAAAAGGGATTTAGTTCAGATAGGGTAGTGGCCTAGGAGATCAGTTCAGGAAGGACATTCCGTGCACAGAAAACAGTATAGAGGGCAGCATGGAGTGGACATAGAAGACATGGAGGCAGGACAGAGGGGCACTGAAACAAAAGCAGCAGATCAACAAGTCATGGGAAGAGTTATGTAGGGCCTTAGAGGCAAAGACCAGAAGTTTGGGAGGAAGGGTAGCCTGAAGCAGGGCTTCTAGGAGAGGGATGTGGTCAGCTTGGTCAAAGAAGGTCTTAGTAACAGAGTGTTATGGGGACAACATGGGTGTCAGGGATGCTGGAGAGAAGGTTACAATAATCACTGGGAGACTGAGGGTCTGAGCTAGTCTTTCGCTTGTGCAGAAAGAGGGAGAGACAGGAAGAGGTTGGATTTGGATACAGCCTGTGTGTGAGGGTGAAAGGAGAGGGAGGATTGGCAGATAACTCCCAGATTACAAGGTGTGAGTGGCGGAGGGGAGGGTGCCCATAGTGACAGTGAATGTAAGGAGGGGAGAGAGTTCAGGTCTGTTAAACTTGAATTTACAACATGCTCTCCAGGAGATGTTAGAGACAAGCTGATGTAGGGAAGTGGCAGAATGGAGACAAAGCAGGAATGAACATGTTCAGGCATCTTGTAAAGTACTTTAGAATCCTTCAGGATGATGATTTTTCATTACTAGCTAGGATTCTGGATTTCCTCATCCGCAAATGCAGGCATGCCCTGGTCATGCACCGAATCCCTGTTGTGTACTGCACAGTTCTTCCCCAGCTTCACCTCAAAACCCAATCCAGAGTTTTATGAGCATTATACAAGGGGATGATGGGAAATTATCCCCATCCCTGTTGGCGTGAGCATTTATTTTGTTGTCATTGGCCTTGGGGAGCAGCTTAGTAGCAGGTTTTAAAACTCTTCTGCATGCTCTTTATAGACAAACATGAGCGTTGCCTGAGCAACATACGTCCTTCTGTCTATGGTGCCTAACTATGCCCTATTACCATCGTATCTGAGCGCCTTACAATCTGTAACACATTGATCCTCCCAACAGCCCGATGAGAAGGGAAGGGCTATTTTCCTGCACTGTACAGAGGGGGAACTGAGGCACAGAGACTTCCTCAGAGGGAAGTCTCAGTTCTTAGGTCAGTGACCTAATCACTGAACCATCCTTCCTCTCTAAAATGCAGCTCCAATGGGACATGGACCTTCACATCTTTTGAATGCACTCCCTGCGCTAGAAGTTCAATGGACTATACGTAGTCCTACGTCGCCACTCAGGAGCGCTGAACATATGGTGAGAGGAGGGTGTCAGCTTTTATTTCAGCTCATTTAGAGTCCTCTTCCTTAATGCTGCCAAAAGGTCACTGGATGAGTGAGGAAGTTGAAGCACTCTAAGAATAGCAGGACCAAGTTAAAAAGAAGCGGGGAGTAAAATCCACAGGATACAGCCAGTAATGAATGAAAGCAGTGACACCTGAAAGCGCTGGGGATTGTTAGGCAGTAAATACCCTGCACAGAGATGACATCATGGCTGCACCAGCTTTGAAAGATTTATATAATTATTTCAATCATGACCAGGAATTACTTGGATATCCTGCAGTTTTACAACCATTTAGCCACGAAAAGAAAATGTGTCCAGTTTCACAAATGTAATCCTTAAAGCCGTAAAGAATCAGTTTTGGGGAAAACAAGAGCTAGACTGGGGAAAATCAAAGCACATTATATTCTTTCTGCAGCATTCCTCTTAACATGCACAGCATCTCATTCACTCATATTCCCAACATGATAGTCTTAAATCTTCCTTAAGTGATATCTTCTCAGGTTAATTAATCTCCAGGCTTAAACTTGCTGTGAGCAGCGGGAAGTCCATCCTGAAGTCAGCAATGTTACGATTGCATCTTCTAATACTGTTTATCCTGCATTAGTGTTTACTTAAGGAGAAAATTGATCTGTAATTGATATTTCAATCTTCCAAAGCTGATGTTGGGAGAGTCTAGCACAAATCTTTAATAGCAGACATATTTAAATCCTGTAATGGTAGGTGAATATGGAAACATGCGGCTTCCCCCTCTTCATTCCCACCTCAAATTCAGCTCTGATTTCTGTTTTCTTCAGGTTTGATCATTTCATTATTTTGAAACCTGTAACATGCTCAGAGAGGCAGAATCCTAATACCTAAAACCTGTTTGACTAGAGACACCAGACTTGATTAAAAAGTACTGCCGTGAAAGGGACTTTTCAGCACTAATCAGTGTCAGTTTAGCTAGTGACGAAATCAATGTTAATTTCTCCCCCGACATTTCCCTTAGGCCACCTCTTCTGGAATCAGGTTATGAGGCAGCTGCAGTATTTAAATTAGAGGCATGAATCTTTTATGGCTTGGACAAAGGAGTAGGGGTGGGGGTATAGCTATTGCTCTTTGTTGAATAGGTACTACAGAGATGAGCATTGCAGCACTGCCCATAAATAAATAAATTTGAAATATACTTGAGGTTGTTTCTCTGTGCTGCCCTGCCAAAGCCTGTTGCTGCAGATCTAGGAAGAGTCTGGCATTCACAGCTGCTCTTGATTGTGTGCTTTTGAGTACAGTCATTTGCAAAATCAAAAACTTGACTAGCAGAGCTACTGATGCCACAAGGAAAACTTGGAGAAAAGTAGGAAGAAAGAAAAGTTAAGGAAATGTGCATAAAAACACAGTGCCTATGTTAGAGAGACTTATAAAGTGTTATCGATTTACAGGGTATTTTACAACCACAGATCAGATGCATGCCCCTGCTGTTACTGTTCCCTTTGAGCCACAATCCCCTTTGTGACATCACATTAAATTGCAGCATGGCTGGTCTTCATCACCATAGTATCTGAGCTACCTTATAGTCCTCTAGAGCTCTAGCTCAGATAATACAGTGTGTGTGTGGCCTAAGCACTCAAGTAGGACACAACAAAGTTCATAGATCTTGATTTCATGCAGATATCTCAGTGAGAGAGAGATGTAGAAAATCTGACAAATGATCAGAATAGCCTCCAAGCAGAACATCTTTTTAAGCTCTACATGAGGCATCTGAGGAGCTACAACGGAAACACTGCGGTTTCCAAACCACAAGAGCTGAATTTATATTGCTGTCCAAGTTTGTGCCATGATGCTAGTTGGCAGAGAGTCACAATACATTCCAAGCCCAACTATTCAGAAGTACCTACAGCATGCACAGCTGCCAAACTTGAGCCTGCAAAACCTTTTCTAATCTCATCACTCTGCAGTGCATCTTCTGATTGTTTCCCACAGGCTAAAATAATTCCATTAAAATGTTTTCAAGATTACAAAAAGTGAGTTAAATAAATGGAGAGGTATTGATGTCTCATGCACTTAACATATTATTGCACAATGAATGATTGGACTTCTTTTGTCTTGAATGTAGTATCAGTCAGAGAGCATCACCTAGAGAAGGCAAAATCAGGAGCTCTCAGGTCATCTTCCACCATGCATATTTAACACATGGGTCTTGAACTGCTATTCCCCATGTATTTTAATTCTGGGCATCTCCAGAGCAAACAATGCAAAGGTGCATTGCTCCAAAAGGTGAAAGGGCTTCATGTGTAACTCATTAAACTACCCGATGACTTGAATCTCTTTGGTTCCTTGGAGTTCCATAGGTCAGGTGTTTTGAGCTGTGTTCTGAGCTGGCTGATTCAAATAGCTACAGAAGAGGAAAAAAAGACTACCCACTATTTTCTGTTTACCTGGAGTCTAGAGAGCTGCTCAGTGCTTTGGTATAACTATGGCTGCTCTGTATGTCTTATTTGTATTTGTACCATGTAGGTACTACAGCGGGTAGGTACTTTATGAATACACAGCCTGATCCTTTGCACTTCTGGTTCCATTGTGCAACGTTTAAGTGTCTATGTTGTGGTGGGGAGAGTCTTGCTTTGTGTTAATCTTTTGATGTGCTGCTTTTTTCCCGAAAGCTTTGCATACCACCCCACCAGAGTCTGAACTCTTCCCTGAAAGCTCTGCGCTATGATTAATGCTACAGCTTTTCTTCAGCACAATCATCCTGCCACTTTTAAGCTGCAGTAATTTTCAATAATTTGGTGTGCTCAAAAGCAAGGTAGTGGATGGCTTACAAAAGAAAAGCCCACAAGAGCACAGTCAGGTTGCTGCGCAAGATGGGGAAAGCACAAAGACTGTTTGGTTTTAGCCTCTTCTCAGTTTCAAGGGTTCCACTGCTAAAAGTTTGATTGAACATTAATAGCCCATTAAGAATCCAGTTGTGTACACTGCTCAGTGAAACTGCTGCCAGCCATCGCTTTTGTGAGGAAAAAATAAGTTGCATGTTGGAGAGTTCATGATTTATTTATGGGCATATGTGGTTCATTCATAGCCTTCCCCAAATCAGAGCTTTTTCTCATTATTTTTACATTTGCCAACTTTTCTGTGCTGTGAAGGAAATGCAGTTGCTTTGCTCTTGGGCTGTTTACCTTCTGTGAATGCTGAGCAGGGCTTTTGCCAAGATTTTGGATTTAGTTCCTCGAATGGGCCAGCTATTTCCCCAGCCATGTGTATTAAACTACTGCTCCCTCTAATCTTGGCAATTTCATGCTACAATATCCATCTGTTTGGAAAAAGAAACACAAACAGAAACTGTTGCCTGAAATGATCACAGATTTACTTAGTAACAACTTCAAATGGTTCTTATTTATACCTCATTACATCCGATGGCATAAGAAGGTCTGCCTGGACAACAGGAGTTCAATGCATTGAATCTGAAGTGTGTGAAAGGTATTCATGTCAACATGCAACGTGCAATATCTCGCTTCACGGTGTGAATATAATTGACGGTATTATGCATTTGCCTGACCACTGACAGTGCCGTGCAGAGGACTAAATCAGTTCAGCATCCATCTTGCTTTCATTTGCAAAGGTTTAAACAGCGGAGGCCATTCTCTGTGCTCCTGGATTGCGTATTGAATGTGTCTCCTTTTCATTCCATAGCCTTTCCTTCCCTAGCAAGCCAGTGGTAGAGATTGCTGTTGGACTCCCAGGCAGAACCTCTTAACTTCCAATGAGGCTGCCATTACCTCCTCTGTCATTTTCAGAAACAAACATTAGGTTTGTCCTGTCCATTTAATTACATCCAACAGGCCATCATGGATAGGCAAACACTAGATGAGTGCAACCAATTAGTATTTATCCAAACTTTGACAATTCCACCATCCTTCTCATCTCTCCCACCAACCTTCCTCTGCCTTTCATCTTCGCCTTGCCATGCCTCACAGGAATGATTCCTTTCCTTGATCTTTTCTCTCAGGCTCTGCAGATGGCTGCTGCAATAAGGTATACTTAGGGCTTCTGTTTTTCCGGGGTTATTAATTTCCTTTTGGGGGTGTATTTTTAGCAATTTTTGAGTTTGTAGATGTCCAAAAATCAGGGAGAGGTTGGGGACTTTCTCTTTTCATATGTTCCCTAGTGGGCTTTAACGTAGCACTGTTCCAAACACCAGCGAGAGTCTGCACTGACTAATTAATGCACACCAGGTTAATATACTTTAGAAATCACATGCCCATAGTCTGCATCACTTCTCCATGTAGACAAGCTTAGATACAAGGAACCACTTTACATGTGGATTGAATAAACACTGGGGTTTTTTTTGGGGGGGGGGGGGGGGTTGGGCTTTTTTTTTTTTTAGCAGGGTATTTTATCTATCCGTGTTTAACCTAAAACTAGAAACCCTAGGTCCCAAGTCTGCAATGCATTCTGGGGCATTGCAGACTATCAGGACCTGAATAACGTGTCTGCAATAAGGAACATTGATCACCATAAGGCATGCCAGATCCAATGGGATTTTTAAAGCTTATGAGGGGGAGAAGGGACAGTGGAGCCTGAAAGGAAGTCGCTGGAGTAGTGTATTGTTGGCCTGGAAACACAAGTTTTTGAGGTGTGGGAGTTGAAGGAAGAGGGTATCGCAACTCCTCTTGTAAGTCTTTGTTCCACAGACTTGTAAAGGCTTCAAAGATTGGAAAGCAGATAGAATTCTAGACTTTCCGTTTAATATATTTTAAGGCCAGAAGGTACCATTATGATCATCTAATCTGACCTCCTGTAGAACAAAGGCCAGGGAATTACATCCAGTTATTCTCATGGTGGATGGATTTATCCCTCCCAACTGGACCAGTGAAACAATGTCAAACCCCAATAGCCCGTGGTTTAACTAGGACTTATCGTGAAGAAAGCCATCCAATCTCCATTTAATGGCTGGAGAAAATGGGGCTGAATTTACCACTTTGATAAATGAACAGTTTCTATAGCTAATTACCCTCCATGTTAAGTATCTGTATCTTATTTCTAGTTTGAGATTTTTAAGCTTCAGCTTCCAGCCATGTTTGCTGCTCTAATCTTATTTCAAAGTGGAGTAGAGAGACATTGTTGACTATGGGGGCTCTTGCAACTTTATTCTCCTGTTTGGTTGGCTGGAGGGTTTTTTTAAGTTGCTAAATGTCACCTTTTAACATTTTTTCATACTTTAGTATTACAGGGATTCTTTTCTATCCTGTTCTTGGAAAATCATGCAAACATTTTACAATAGACCTTGAATTTAATGTTCAGAACCAGTTTCCTGATGCCAGGTCGTGAGTCCATTGCATTAGCTTTTCAAAATGGCAAGGTAAAAACTTGACATGTTCAAATGAAGAGGAGAGAGAAGTTTGAAAAGAAGAAAGTTAAGAGGGAAACTAACATGTCCCCAGTACATAAGAATGGCCATATTGGGTCAGACCAGTGATTCATCTAGCCCAGTATCCTGTCTTCTGACAGTGGTTGGAGCCAGATAATTCAGAAGGAGTGAACTGAACAGCAATTTGAGTGATCCATCATGTCGTCCAGTCCTAGCTTTCAACAGTCAAAAGTTTAGGGACACCTGGAGCATAGGGTTTCATCCTTGACCATCTTGGCAAATAGCTATTGATGGACCTATCTTGCATTAACTTTTTTTTTTTTTTAGTCTAGTTATTGTTTTGGACTTCACAATATCCAAAGGCAAATGACTGCACGGTGTGAATAAATACATCCTTTTGTTTGTTTTTAAATCTGCTGCCTACTGAAATGAAAATGGAAATGAAATGAAATGTGTGTTATCTGAGGGGGTAAATAACACTTCCTTATTCACTTTCTCTGCACTATTCATGATTTTATAGATCTCTATCATATCCCACCCCCCACTTAGTCATCTCTTTTCTAAGCTGAACAGTCCCAGTCTTTTTAATCTCTCCTCATATGGAAGATGTTCCATACTCCTCAGCATTTTTGTTTCCCTTCTCTCTATCTTTTCCAATTCTAATATATTTTTTGAGATGAGGTGACCAGAACTGAATGCAGTATTCAAGGTGTGGACTTTTTTTAGTGGAATTATATTTTTCTGCTTTATTATCTATTCCTTTTCTAATGGTTCCTAACATTGTTAGGGTTTGTTTTGTTTGTTTTGGTTTTGGTTTTGGTTTTTTGGCTGCTGCTGCACATTGAGCAGATGTTATCAGAGAACTATCCATCATGACTCCAAGGATCTCTTGAGTGGTAACAGCAAATTTAGACTCCATCATTCTGTATGTATAGTTGGGATTTTGTTTTCCGGTGTGCATTACTTTGCATTTATCAACATTATCTGCTATTTTGTTGTCCCGTCACCTGGTTTAGTGAGATCCCTTTGTAATTCTTCACAGTAAGCCTTGGATTTAACTATCATGAGTAATTTTGTATCATCTGCAAATTTTACCACCTCATTATTCACCCCCTTTTCCAGATCATTTATATGAAGATGTTAAACAGCACATGTCCCAGTACAGGTCCTTGGGGGACCCCATTATTTACTTCTCTCCACTGTGAAATCTCCAACCAACCAACCAACCAAACAGGAGAATAAAGTTGCAAGAGCCCCCATAGTCAACAATGTCTTTCCTACCCTTTGTTTCCTGCCTTTTAACCAGTTACGGACCCATGAGAGAATCTTCCTTCATATCCCCCAAGGTGAGGGACCTTGTCAAAAACTTTCTGAAAGTCCAGAAACTGCAGAATTGGAATTAATTTGCAAACTTGACATCATTAAATTAGGCTTGAATAAAGACTGGGAGTGGATGGGTCATTACATAAACTAAAACCTATTTCACTATGTTAATTTTTTCCCTTACTGTTACTCTGACCTTCTTGTCAACTGTTGGAAATGGGCCATCCTGATTATCAGTACAATTTTTTTCTCCTGCTGATAATAGCCCACCTTAACTGATTACTCTTATTATATTTAGTATGGCAACACCCATTTTTATGTCCTCTGTGTGTGTGTGTATATATACACATCTTCCTTCTGTATTTTCCACTGCATGCATCTGATGAAGTGAGTTTTAGCCCACAAAAGCTTATGCTCAAATACATTTTACTCTCTAAGGTGCCACAAGTACTCCTTGTTCTTTTTACTTTAGACTGTATCACCCTTATCTACATGATTGTTGATACCTTCCAAGAATTCTTATAGATTGAGGAGGTATGATTTCCCTTTAGAAAAGCCGTGTTGACTCTTCCTCAACAAATCATATTTATCTGTGCCCCTGATAATTTTGTTCCTTGCCTGATACTGCAGTTAGGCTTGCCTGCCTTAATTGCCAGAATCACCTCTGGAGCCTTTTTTTTTTAAATCTGTATTACGTTAGCTATCCTTCAGTCTGGTCTAAGTAATTGGTTACATACCACAGTTCGTATTTGAGTTCCTGCAGAAGTTTTGAATGAATACCATCTGGTCCTGGTGACTTATTACTGTTGAATTTATCAGTTTGTTCCAAAACCACTCTGATGATACCTCAGTCTGGGACAGTTCCTCAGATTTGTCATCTAAAAAGTATGACATGGGTGTGAGGATCTCAGCTACATCCTTTGCGGTGAAGACCTGTGTAAAGAATTCATTTAGCTTCTCTTTAACGGCCTTGCCTTCCTTGAATACTCTTTGTGTGCCTGGATTGTCCTGTGGTCCCACTGACTGGCGGGTTTCCTGCTTCTGATGTAGTTAAATAAATGTTGCTGTCAATTTTTGCATCTTTAGCTAGTTGCTCTTCAAGTTCTTTTTTTAGCCTGCCTAATCTTACTTTTTGAACTTGACTTGCCAGAGTTTATGCTCCTTTCTGTTTTCCTCAGTAGGATTTGACTTCCAATATTTAAAGGATGCCTTTTTGCCTCTAACCGCCTCTTTTACTCTTCTGTTTAGCCATGGTGGCATGCTTTGGTCCGAGTATTATCCTGTTTTAATTTGGGCTGTACTTTTTGTTTGAGTCTCTACTACAGTGTTTTGAAATAGCCTCCATTCTGTTTGCAGGCATTTCATCCTTGTGACTGGTCGTTTTAATTTCTGTTTATCTTTCTCATTTTTGTGTAGTTTCCCTTTTTGAAGTTAAATGCTACTGTAGTGGGTTTCTTTGGCATTTTCCCCACTACAAGGATGTTAAATTTAATTAGATTACGGTTACTATTACCAAGCACTTAAGCTATATTCACCTCTTGGACCAAATCCTATGATCCACTTAGGACTAAATCAAAAATTTCCTCTCCCCTTGTGGGTTCCAGGACTAGCTTCTCCAAGAACCAGTAATTAAATGGGTCTAGAAACTTTTTATCTCTGCATCCCTTCCTGAGGTGACACATACTCCAGTCAATATGAGGATAGTTGAAATCCCCCCGTTATTATTGCATTTTCTGTCTTTGTGGCCTCTCTGTTCTCCTTGAATATTTCACAGTCACTGCCACCCTCCTGGTCTGGTGGCTGGTAGTACATTCCTACTGCTATATTATTGTTCAAGCCTGGGATTTCTATGCATAGAGATTCTATGGCAGAGGTTCTCAACCTTTTCCCTTCTGAGGCCCCCAGCATGCTATTAAAAACTCCACAGCCCCCCTGTGCCACAACAGTTTTTGTGCATATAAAAGCCAGGACCAGTGTTGTGGGGCAACTGCCCATGGCCCCAAACCATAGGGGGCCCCATGATACTTAGTTGCTCAGGCTTTGGCTTTAGCCCTGGGTAGTGGGGCTCGGGGCCCCAGGGTTCAGCCCCATGCAGTGGGGCTTCGGCTTTCTGTCCTGGGTCCCAGAAAGTCTAATGCTGGCCTGGCTTGGCAGCGCCCCTGAAACCTGCTCGTGGCCCCCCGGGACCCCTGGACCCCAGGTTGAGAACCACGTTCTATGGTACAGTTTGATTCATTTAAGATTTTTACTATATTTGACTTTCTTTCACATGTAGTGCCACTCCCCTGCCAGTACAACCTACTCTCATTCCTATGCAGTTTATGCCTTGATATTAGTGTCCCACTGATTATCATCATTCCTCCAAGTTTCTGTGGTGCCTACTATATCAATATTTTCATTTAGCACCAGGTACTCAAGTCCAGCCAACTTACTATTTAAGCTTCTAGAGAGACAAAGGTGGGTGAGGTAATGTATTTTACATTTAGACCTATATAACATTTGTATACAAACACTTGAATTTGTCAATATTGAATTGTCTGCCTTCATGTAATGTAATTGAATGGAACTCTGTTTTTCGTGCGACTGTTTCTCTTCAGTTCCTACCTGTACTTAATCATCTTCTATTCCCTCCTCTTTACTGGAACATAGAGAATCATCTTTAATAAACCCTCCACTGAGAGAGATCACGTGCTCCTCTGCATCTGTTGGCTGCCCTCCAGTCCTTAGTTTAGAAACTCCACTGACCTTTATAATTGTACATGGCGGCACTCTGGTTCCATTTCGCTTTAGGTGGAGCCCATTTGTCCTGCACTGGCTCCTCCTTTCCCAAAAGGTTCCCCAGTTCCTAATAAGCCTAAATCTCTCCTCCAAACACCCTCATCTCATCTGTGCCTTGAGACCCTGTAGTTCTGCCTGTCTAACTGGCGCTGTGCGTGGAACTGGAAGCATTTCAGAGAATGCTACCCTGGAAATCCAGGACTTAAATCCGTTCCCTCACAGCCTAAATTTGGTCTCTAGGCCCTCTCTCCTGTCTTTCCCTATGTCACTGGTACCTACATATATCATGACCACAGGCTCCTCCCCAGCACTGTACACAAGTCTCTCAAGAGGTCTGCAACCTTTGAACCCAGCAGGCAATTCACCATGCCATTCTCCCAGTCATCACAAACCCGATTATCTATATTTCTAATAATTGAATCTCCCCATTCTGCCTCTTCCTAATACCTGGGGTTCCCCTCCCCGAAGGGGTATCCTCAATGTGAGAGGATACCAGGATGTTATCTGAAAGAACAGTCCCAACTATGGGGTCATTTTGCTCCTCTCCAGCTTTATGTTCTCTTTCCCCGAGACTTTCATTCTCCTCAACAGCACAGAGGCTGTCAGAGTCGGGGTGGGACCCTCACCCTACTGGATCCCAGAAAGTCTCAGCTGTGTATCGCTCTGTTTCCCGTAGCTCTTCCAGTTCAGTCTCAAGAGTCTGTATTTGGTTTCTGATGGCCATGAGTTGTTTGCACCAAATGCGCGCACACATCACCTGCCCACAAGGCAAGTGATCCTACACGCCGCATTTGGTAGCCAAATGCACAAACTTTTCCCTTCTGTGTAACCTTATTGTTGAGGGTTTTTTAATTTGAATGATCTCAGCGCATGACTAGATTTTGTTAAATTGAAGCAAATTATTTTGACTTTAAATAAAAATTTACTGTTTCTTCAAGGTTTAACACTGTCAACAGTTGAATAAGTAATTTGTTACTAACTCTATGATTCTTTTTTTTCTTTAAGTTAGTAATATAATTTTTGGAATGTTAACCAAGCATAGTGAGGAATTACTTTAATTTAGTAAATGATTGTCATCTGTATAATGGCTTCCTTGACTTTTCTGCCAACTTGATATTAGTAAAAGTACAGGGCTCCATCACTAGTGCTACATAAAGTAATTGTGTAATGGTGCTTTAACTTGCAGCAAGCAAAATGTGTCTTAATTTTAATGAGTTTGAGAGTTATATATAGAATATGCTGTTAAAAAATATCAGAAACACTACAACTCAAAGGCATTGATTTGAGATGGCAAGTCAGTTATCAATAGAAGGTCCTGACAACAAACTAATAGGTTTTTCTGAAGATCCAATCAAATTTTCTAGGCAGTAGTTTGAGGTGTTCCACATGGGATAATATCTGTCCCATACTGTATTGATTTCACTCTCTCTCTTTCTCTCTCCTTTTGGCTTCAGCTCGCATTCCATGTTAACAGTTAGGCGGACCATGAGCTGTTATGCTTTAGCGACAGATTCTGTTCCCTTTGGCGTGCTCATTTATCTAGCTATCATTAATGCCAGATATAATGGTTTCCTGTTTTTCTTGTTTTATATCCCATGGCACATAGCTCTGGAGAGTAAAAGATATTATTAAAGAGTGCTTTGGTTTGTAATGTACATATCCAAAAAATAAAAAGAGGCAGTTCCCAGAGCAAAAGGGAACTGGTATGCCTCACAGCACCACTGCCTTTGGTGCAAAGTCATCAATAACAACAAAAACAAATCACTCAAGAAATGAAGCTATATCATCTGATTGGGATGATGCTTCCCTGTGCCATTGGGCCTGCATGTTAGGTATTAGTATTGTAAAGAGCGCCCACTCTGCATTAGCTGAGTTGTTGCAGGTAGGTTTGGGTGGAAAGAAGGGCTGAGGGAATAGGAGTGAAACAGCGTTCTTTTGGTGGGTGGCTGCCCCTAAGGAAGGCAGGTGCTGCTGTATTAGGGCACTGTCTGCGTTAAAAGTTTGTTGGATCTTTAGACAATGACGCCTCCGTTCCTTTGGATATGCTTTGATATTACAGTGTTGTTCTTTGTTGTACAGTAGCGCCTCGGAGTGTCAGTCACGTCCCTGCCCCAAAGAGCTTACCCTGCTGCTGAAGCTGGAATCCTGTGTCCAGGTCTGGTGTCCACAATTCAAGTAGGATGTTGATAAATTGGAGAGAGTTCAGAGAAGAGCCACAAGAATGTTTAAAGGGTTAGAAAAATGCCTGTTTAGCTTAACAAAGAGACGATTAAGGGGTGACTTTATTTCAACCTGTAAGTATGTACATGGGGAGCAAATATTTAATAATGAGCTCTTCAGTCTAGCAGAGAAAGAACACAATCCAATGGCTGGAAGTTGAAGCTAGACAAATTCAGACTGTAAATAAGGTGTAAAATTTTAATGGCGAGAGTGAAAGTAATTAACCATTGGGACAATTTCCCAAAGGTTGTGGTGGATTCTCCATCACTGGCAATTTTTAAATCAAGATTGGCTGTTTTTTCTAACAGATCTGCTCTAGGAATTATTTTGGGGAAGTTCCCTGACCTGTGCTACAGAGGAGGTCAGACTAAAAGATCACAGTGGTCCCTTATGGCCTTGGAATCTGACTCAACCAATGGGTTGAGGAGCAGGGGGCTAGAGCCAATGTACTACTGGTAGTACTGAGATTACCGTAGCACTTAGAAGTCCCTTCAGGCGGGGCTCCATTGTGTCAGGTGCTGTACAGACAGATAGTAAAAGACAGTTCCTGCCTCCAAGAGCTTAGTCTTAAAGGCCTGGTCTACACTAAGAAGGGGGGTCGAACTAGGCTACGCAAATTCAGCTACGTGAATAGCGTAGCTGAATTCGAAGTACCCTAGTTCGAACTACTCACCCGTCCAGACGCCGTGGGATCGAAGTCCGCGGCTCCAAGGTCGACTCCGCCACTGCCGTTTGCAGTGGTGGAGTTCCGGAGTCGACCGGAGCGCGCGGGGAGTTTGAACTATCGCGTCTCGAACTCTCCGCGTCGACCCGCGCGGTAAGTGTAGACATACCCAAAGACAGGAGACTACAGGTGGATGAACCAAATGCAGTGTTGGGGGGAACAGGGTAGCAGGAACACAAGCATGTTTTACCTAGAACAGCTGTGTGTGCAAATTTTAGCTGTAATAAACCAATCAGTGGCACTGATATTTGCTTTCTACCTGCCTAGGCATCATCAAGTGGCAATGTTCTTTAGACATCTCAACATAAGTGAGTCCTAAGAAAGTATTTAAAGATTTGAGGGTGAAAACTATTCCTTGCTCTGCCACTGACTCACTGTGTGACCTCTGTGTGAATGCACAGTTCCTTAACTAGTGCTGTTCTCAGTTGCCCCCATCTGTAAAATACTTTCCAGGGGAGCTCTGAGTCTAAATAACTGTAAGGGCTCTGAGATACTTGCAGGGAAGTGAAGTAGTGCTAAAAAGACCTATGATAAATAAAACAAGAACAACATCCTTAGGAAATTCTGTCTTTGAGTGGTTTCAAGTGGACTGTGAATATTTTTCAGAGTCCTAATTTGCCCTGCCTATCCCTATCTATTTCAGTAAGATTTCTTATTGAACCCCAGCCTTTGTGGAAGAGGTGTCTGCACAGCAAGTGTCCATGTGTGCTGTTGGTTCTCAAAAACGTATTCCCGTGTCTCCCAATACGTCATGACCATTGAGGAGTAGTTTGCTCAGCAGGTTCAGATGAGATCCCTGCTAACTGAATGTTACCCCAGTGCTGAGAACTTGCATTGCAAATTCTTCACGTTGCCCTACTGGTTATTCACAATTAATTTGAAGATGAGCCCAATGACTTCTTCCTAGTTTTGCTGCTAATGAGATTTTTCTAGACCGGGGTCGGCAACCTTTCAGAAGTGGTGTGCCAAGTCTTCATTCATTCACTCTAATTTAAGGTTTCGTGTGCCAGTAATACATTTCAATGTTTTTAGAAGGTCTCTTTCTATAAGTCTATACTATATAACTAAGCTATTGTTGTATGTAAAGTAAATAAGGTTTTTTAAATGTTTAAGAAGCTTCATTTAAAATTAAATTAAAATGCAGAGCCCCCCCAGACCAGTGGCCAGAACCCGGGCAGTGTGAGTGCCACTGAAAATCAGCTCGCGTGCCGCCTTTGGCACACGTGCATTAGGATGCCTACCCCTGTTCTAGACCATTCCTCTGAGAAACTATAGTGGCATTTGGTTGTAGATCAGCCAGGGTAAATAGCATGTTATCTGTGTCAAGAAGAATTTGCAATTGTCGTACTTGTTAGTGGTCACCAGCTGAGCCGTTGAGTGAAAAGAAGCAAGCAGGAGACGCCAATCTAGGGCCTCTTTGCAGCAGAATGGAAAGTAAGGAAGTTCTGTTGGCAACCAGTGAAGCAGATGGTTGTGAACATAGCAAGTATACAATATTTATAGTATACCAATTGAAATGAGCTTTATTTGAGACTACGAGCCCAGGCAGAGCAATTCAGTCCTGTGCATCGAACAAGATTGTAATTGTGGTAGTTCCAATTTACTAACCATTTGCAAAAGATTACTTACCTTGCACATATTATCCTCTCCTAATCTTTCTTTAATGAACACTACTTTATCTGGATGTATAATTTCAGCAAAGGGAAAAAACAATTTCCAGCCTCGAAGGCAAAGCTTTAGCTAATATTTTAACATCTGAATTACTGCGAGAGAAAATACTCTATAGCTAATAAAAGTTTAAAGGAGCCTCGTCCTGTTTTAAAGGGTAGAAGTGGAGAGACATTTTCTATTATAAGTAAAAGGCTTGTCTTGGATAATTTCTTCTTATGGTTTAAACAAATTGAAGCATCACTAAGGACTGTCCATCTGCTTCCTCTTTTCCAAAGTGGCTGATTTTTATCGCTCTTTGGTCCTCTGATAAGAGAGACCTAAATTTTCAAAACTGGAAGCCTTCATTGTTGGTGCCCAGCCTGAGGCACCTTTTAAATGCACCAGATTTTCAGAGAGAGGTTTTTCGGCGCTTTCTGAAACATCAAACCCTGTTAAATTTTCTCCTGTTGGGAGCCAAAATCATGAGTCATTTTTGAAAATTTAGGCAAGGTGACTACTTAACTGTGAAAAACATCTGACGAAGTGGGTATTCACCCACGAAAGCTCATGCTCCAATACGTCTGTTAGTCTATAAGGTGCCACAGGACTCTTGGTCGCTTTTTACACATCCAGACTAACATGGCTCCCTCTCTGATACTTAACTGTGACTGGCTTTGTCAGACTAGAGCTGTTTGATTCTCTTTAAAACTTCAACTAAATTCGGGGTGTGGGCAGACAGGAATTTGACTAATTATAGAGCTGGCCAATTTTTAATTTCAATGTTTTTAATTGGTATTTTTGAAAGTAAGTGACTTTTCCGTCCCCGCTTTTGCCAGCTTGAATCAGAAATTTGTGATCATGAGCATGTGACTTACAGCTCAAAATTAATTTGAACAACTCTCTCCCACTCAAAAAATCACACCTACATGCTGACTCATTGTGTACTAAGCTCCTCTTGAAAAGATAATGGCTTGTCAGCGGCAGCTGCAAGCAAGCAGCTTGAATCCAGTACTTGGAGTCTACAGAACTTACGTTTCCTGGCTGTTCTGCTGACTCAGCACATGACCTTAAGTTCTTTTTCCCTCTGTTAACCCATCTGTCCAATAGGACTAATGGTGGCTTTTATCCATCATTGAAACGTGTGATGCAATCTTGGGCACAAAGCTTGATATAAGGCCAAAGTGGTATTCATCCTCTAAACAAGCATTGATACTTAGATACCAAGCCACTCATGGCATGACATGAAAAATGTGAAATGGTAATTACATGATTGATATCTGTATTCCAGCCCAGAGGACGTGTTCCATTGTAACTATTATTTTGGTTCTATTAAGGGTAATGACTTAGTAATCTTCAGGGACATAACATTACTCGGGGGAAAAAAGACCTACACATCACTACAGACAGCTCAATAAACACCTCTGCTCCAATATGCAGCAGCAGTCAAAAAAGGCAAACAAAATGCTAGGATCTATAAAGAATGGGATAGTAAACAACTGAAAGTATAACAGCACTATTTATAAATCAATGGCTCACCCTCACGTGGAATGCTGTGTTCAGTTCTGATCACCCAATCTCAAAAGAAGGTGAAGGAGTTCACAGATGGACAATGAAAATGTTTTGAGGCCAGGAGAGACTTCTGTGTGCATAGAGATTGAGATATATTTTTTTTAAGGAGAAGACCAACAGGAGGGGGGGACATTATCAAACTATTGAGCATATATGGATGAGGAAATTTGGGGCATCTATTTTTTACACATTCTTAACAGAAGAACAAAGGGATGCCCAGTCATGATGAAAGGCAATATTTTTAAAACAGATAAGAGGAGATACTACTTAAAATAATACATATTGAACCTGTGGAACTCTGTGCCACCATATATCATGAAAGTCCAGAGCCTAATGGGATTCAGGCAGAATTAGGCTTTAGTGTGGATAATGAGTATACCCATCGTTCTGTTATAAAGGATGTGACAAATACTTGGGAAGGGGGAGAAATTTTCCTATTTCAGTTAAAAACTATCTGATGGCGCTAGGGAAAATCTTCTACTATGGACAGATTTTCTAATTGTACACTAGCAAGTTCCTTGCGTTGTCCTCCAAAGCAGCTGGGGTTGGCCAGTCTGGCTGAGAGGCTACTGGACTCTGTGGAGCCTGATGTGATTCAATCCAGCAATTCCTATCAATTCTCACATGTGGTATTACCCAATAAACATTGAGGGTGTGGTGGCCATGTGGATATCGGTATATTTAACTATGGCTGGACACTAAAGCCAAACAGATTCAAAATAAAAATAAGACACAAACTTGTAAGAGTGAGGGCGATTAATCATTGGGACAATCTGTTTTCCATCTCTTGATGTCTTCAGATCAAGCCTGCATGCCTTTCCGGAAGAGATGCTTTAATAGTGATGAAGTGCCGTGGCCTTTGCTGGATTAGATGATCTGGTAGCTCCTTCTGGCCTAAAGAATCTATGAACTTATGAAAGCCTGATGGAAGTTGTCGTGCTTGAGTTCTGGGGTCAAGCTGCCCACCTCTCTTTGTGTACTAATGACAACCTCCAGGATGCTCTTCTGAGGCCCTATTCTTGTGCCAGCAAATGGGATCCTTGGAATTGCTATACAATGTTCTAGTCATTTTATGGTGACTGAACTGTCCTGTGGTCAGGGTTCTGGGTGCTGGGTTCTCTTCCTCACTCTACCACAGGCTTTTGCTGTGACTCCTGGCAATGTATTTCATGTCTGATCACTGATTCCCAATCTGTAAAATAGGGGATAATGCTCCCCTGTATTGCAGGAGATGTGAGGTTTAATGCATCGTTCATAAAATGCTTTGTGATCTTCAGACAGAAGGTGCTATGGACGTGCAAACTGCTTCAAAATATCTACAGCTCTGAGTGTGGAAAGAGAGCATGACTGTTAATGCCGGTTGAACTCACAAAGGCATGTGGAGAGGAGAGTACTCTTACGTTTGAATAGTAAATTTCAGAGTGATTTGGATGATGGCTAAATTCAAATTGTTGGATTAGTCTAGATGCCTAATCTAGCATGCAGAAGGTGAAACGTAACAGGTGCAAGAGAACTTTAAGTATTCCTAAATTGGCGTAAGATATGGCACTGTTAAAATGGTATGCCTATTTAGAAGTTGCATGGAAAATTTACTTCACTGTTTGTTGATTCCTAGCCAGAGCCATGAAATGGGATTTAGAAACTGCAGTAGATAAGTAAAACAAGGTAAAGTCTGTGAACTGAAAACCTGGTGAGCTTGATGGTCCAGCCATAATTCAGTATTTGGCTAAATGGCTGATTTAAAAGAAGCTTTGGCGCTTGCTTTTCAGATTGTAGAACTGCTGAAGCCATGGGGAAAGTCTTCAATCAAGCTTTAAAAACATTGGCCCAAATCCTGCCTTCAGGTCTACACCTGCCACCCCATTAAACAAAGTTAATGGGGTTACATATGTGTGTAATTGAGGGCAGGATGCAGCCCTTTGTTAGCAAAGAGGACATGCATTGCTTCCCTTATGAGCCGAAGACTGACATGACCCCCAGGTCAATCTTTGTAAAGTGCTTTGAGATTCTCTGCTGAAAGGAGACACACAAGGGCAAAGTACTGCACACTCTGCTGCTCTCTCTGAGAGAATGAGTGACTACAGGCACCCTGCTAACTGCAGAAGTTTCTTGCTGGACTTTGGTCCTAGTAAAAAGTAAATGTAACAAATTAAAGCTGTGCAGACCAAATAGAGAGCTGCAGATATCATCCCCAGATTCTCTCCAAGCTTGTCTCTGTTACTGCTGTTGAGGCATCAGGCAGTGTTCATATTGATCAACTGTCTCCTGTTTTGGAGGGGCAGGGGAAAGCATCTCTGCAGCCTAATTGATTATGGCACAGGCTCCTCCATATAGTAATATAGTTTCCTCGGACTCTGGAGAAATTCCATTCAGCTTTCAACCACTGAGCGCCGATAGCCTAATTCCAGCCTATTGACAACTTGCCTGCACTGCACTGGTATCTGATTCAGCATTAACCCTCTCATGACTGACTGACATCAGTGCCCAAAGCTCATTGCACAGAGAGAGAAAAGACCCAGGCTGCGAGGTGCTAATTGCTGCCAATGTACCATACAACCAGATGTTGAACTGGTCTCAGTCACCACGGCTGCTCTGCCATCAATGGAGCCATGTCGATTGACACCAGCTGAGGGATCTTCATGCATGGGTGCTGGCTGTTAACGGAAGGAAAGATTAGCACCATTTAATATAACACCTCTGAAATGAGCGTGTCTCATGGAGAAGCTGTAAGACCAGTAGCATGACCTGCTCTACTTCCATTGCATCTATTTGTACCGCCACTGTGACCACAGGCTGGGCAGGGACATTAAATACATTGGAAATCTGCTTTATATTAAATTTGCTTTGAATGTTCCTAGTTGAGGTTGGCTGGATGGACAGTGCTGGACACCGTCATGCTTTCTGTGGCCGTTCTCATGTTCTTATGCTGAATACTACCTAGAACTGCCCACTGATAACTCTACTGAGGCCCAAACTCATTTCAGGTAGGGTCTGATGAATGATGGCAACAACTTTTCTGGTCACTATCAATCTACGTGAGATTTGGAACAGCATCCTGGAGTGAAAGGCCCTGTGACCTACCAATCCATTGCACTTCGTTAGCTTTTGAAATGGTTGTGAAAGCACTTCGCTCTCAAACGCTGATCTGGATTAAGCCTCGTCTACAAAAAGGGAGTGATTTAGTAGCTAGCAAGTGTTCCTGCCTTGTTGTGTTCCAGAGAAGGTCAATCTTAACAGGTATTGTAATGATCTTCTCACAGCTTTTCAGTGTTAAATGCTCTAAACGAAGCTTGCCCAGGCTGAGTTCTGGAGAATAAATCTGAACTATTTCTACTACTCTAAGCCCTTTACCTCGTGTCTGGTTCTTTCAAAGGACAATGGAAAACAAGTGACCATCTTCTGAAAACTAAAGGCTTCACCTAGCTCCCGCATGGCTGGGCAGATTACCCTGCAGCCCCGGCGCCGCCTCCTAAAATGGTGATCCTATCAGACCTCTTGCATGGCTTTTCTAGAACATCTCTTCTGGCCCATGAGCTCAACCAACCAGGAGCATCCTGCTGCCAGGACAGTCTCCCAGCTATAACAATTCTCTTAATTCAAAGCTGGGATGCTTCACTTGCTTAATGTCTGCTCCCTACTCAGCCCTACCTCTCTCTCCTTCCACCTTTACCCATTTCACTCTAATTTAATTGTGTTTCAGAGCTGTTTGCCAGGGCACAGTCAGACTGATTGAATCCAGTGCTTTGTTCCTGAGGTCTTGTCAGACAGTCTCTCTCTCATATATATATATGTATAGACACTGACTGCAAAGGGCTTCCATCTGTTTTCCCTGTCAGATAAGGCCTACCTAAGCTAATATCAGTTTTAACCCACACGGGTCTGCCTGCCTGCTTCATAACCTCTATTCTGCTGCACCAGTTTCTGATCCAGCCCTGCAGGATGGGAGCTGCTCTGATGAAGTAACACCTTTAATATCGATAGAATGGATACAGGGGAGATACAATTCAGCAATTCCACTACCAGTAGTGGAAGACAAAATTATACAGGCAAGAGCTGGAAAGAGCCAGCACATCTGCATGCCTGGGTTTGTTTTTGGGTGCCTTGGCTTTTGGCAGAAAGGAAGTGTGCAGTTAGTGGTTAAGCAGAGACCTGGCAGTGAGGACTCTACTGGGGTGTGACCATGGGCAAATCCCTATGGCTCTGATACGGCACAGCACTTAATCACATGCGTAGCCCTAAATGTGTGAGTCATTGACTTCACTGGGACTATTCATGTCCTTAAGTGCTTTTCTGAATCAGGGTCAGAATCTCTCTCTCTCGGCTTCCATTTTCCTTCCTGTAAACCAGGGGCAGTCCTTGCCTGCCCCCGAAGAGAAGGGTGCTGTGAGGCTTGGCTAATGTTCAAAAAGTGCTTTGAGATGGAAGGTGCTAGAGGAAGGTGAAGGATTTTTTACTTAGCTTGTAACTAGAGCCTTAAAAGTTACCTTGGATCAGAATTTCTTGTTTCCTCCGTTTTGTGATTAGGGGTTGAACCCAAATCTAAACACCCCTCGAGACTCAGGAGAAGCTGGGATGTGAACTTCACGGCTTTCCCCATCTGTGCGGGGCAGCAAAATCTGCCTGAGCTCCGATGTGCAGCCTGGAAGAACTAGCTTCATGACAGCCTATAATTGCCTCAGTGGAAATGCTGGTTATCTCAGACCGGCTCACTTGAGGACATGCTGTAAGTCCCATCTGTTCAGGTCTGGCCTTTCTCATCTCATTTGGGGGCCACTTATTCTCTGTGCACCATCTGCTCAACATCCTTTGGGACAAGTTGGGAACAGATCCCCTTTCTCGGCTGACCCCTCTGCCGGGTTCCTGGGTTCCCTGAGGCCAAGCGTTTGGCCTGGTCATTTGTAACTGATGATTAATGACTTCTACTTCAGCTTTATACCCCGGTGCGCAGATGCCCTGGGCAAATGCACTATCAGCTGATTTCCCTGCAGCCTAATTCCCCTTTGTTCATGGATGCCAAGGCTGCGTCCTTCTCCTGAGAGCCCTTGCTGCAGCTGGCAGCCGGAGCAGTGTTTGGAGTCATCTCACCTTCACTAGAGCAGTCGAATCAGGCGCACATGCAACGAGCAATCGGGAGATATGAAGGCTGCCAGGAATAAAAGGAATATTTGATCACACATTTCCCCCCGCCCTCCTGCTCACGCACACTCTCTCTCTCGCTCTGTACTCAACTCTCCACTGTCCCTGGGGGCTGGCACCTCACTGGCTGTGAGTGCTGCAACCTTTCTCTCATCTGCATGGAGACAACATGCTTGGCAGCAGCTACTCAGTATGGCAGCTGCACAAGAATATAAATGAGCTAGAGAAGGAAACCTAGTGTATCCACATTTATTTCCTCACCCCTTTGTGC
This sequence comes from Mauremys mutica, assembly GCF_020497125.1. Classification (NCBI taxonomy): domain Eukaryota; kingdom Metazoa; phylum Chordata; order Testudines; family Geoemydidae; genus Mauremys; species Mauremys mutica. The sequence continues at coordinate 3,772,706 of NC_059093.1, forward strand.
CTCTCCTTGTCTCCACCTTCTTCTCCTTCCTCTCCACTGCTCTCTGTTTCCTGCTGTCTGGTGCTCACTCCAGCTCCTTCCCCTTTCTGTGTTCCCAAGCATGTCTGTTCCGTAAGAGATCTGGCAGGAGAGGCAGCACGTTTGGGGGGGATTGTAACCTGCCACAGGGTTCTTCACAAACAGGAGTGTGAAGGCAGTCTCTCACCGGAGCTGAGAGGCACTCATCTCCCTGCAATAGCTGCTCAGAGTCTCCTCCTGCCGTGGGGTCAGTGCTGGAGCTTTGGAGCCTGGTTTTCTTGTTGGGTGGTCGTTTACGCCTATGCAACGTGAGCTTGAAGCGAGGCGAAATGCTACCACTCTGATTTGGCCGTGCTTTGCACCCACTGTGCCCAGGGGTAAATGACTACACAAAGTGCTGGGCAGCAGGGAATCAGAGCTCTGACCTTCCTATTGTTTCCCCTCTCTGTTAATCTTCCATTCTTTATGGTACAGCATCCTAATCACTGGACTGCACTGAACTGCACAGGACTGGACCTTACCGGGAACCTAGCAATGGCTGGAAGAGAACATTACTGAGCAATAAGGGCCACTTTCTTGACTTCCTTCCTCAAATGCATCACAATCTCTCTCTCTGCTGAGTGTGATGCTTCTGCACCTCTCCCAGTCTGTAGGGCAAGAGACCAAGGCCAGAGATTTTACCCAGATTGTGCATGGCAGTGCAGAGCACTAACCTCTAGGCAATCCTGTTCGTTCTCAGCAGAGGTTCTAGGGACTGACAGGGTGATGAAGACCCAAATTCCATCATTAAAATCGGCCCTCTCCATTGAAGGGATGAGATGTGGGTTAGGACTGTACAGGCTGGTGTGGGAGTGGAAATTTACACTGCCGATGCCATGCATGTCCTGGAAATAAACAGGGGACTCCATGCTGTCCACCCCACACATCTTTCACTAGCTCTGATCTCATTTTGAGGACAGGGAGATCTTGGTTGCATCTTTTTAGTGTATACAAAAGATGTTTTCTGGGCACGATACAATCCTGCCAGTCCTGGGTGTGACTCATTCCCAAACGTGGGGGCATGGAGGTGATCTGTGCCAGTGATGGATTGAAATTCCTGCCTGTACTCCCTTGTTTAGAGAAATCTTTGGCTAAAGCATCTCATCTGCAAGCCCCTGGAGCTTTCTTTCCCCCTGCTGCTCCCTGGCCATAATCAGCCTGATAATGTCTGGATAATTTTCACTCTTCTCAGTTATGCTGCTGTAGAAGAGAACAAGGAGAATGGCAGTGTTTTTCTGTGAAAAGGTGGACATGGTCCTGATTGCAAATGAAAAATTAAGGCCTCGTGTCTTGCATTCATTCCCACTTGATTACACACTGGTACGTAAACAAATCTTCACCCTGTTGCCTGAAGGGTGCCAATGATCTACCTTTTCTTTCGCTCACCTCCCTTTAGCAAATCTATAATGCATTTAATCTTCACCAGCCGCTCTGCTTGGTGTTTAAATGTCTAATTTGCTGCCAAGTGCAGCTCCAATTCTCTCTGTGCTGCAGTTTAACTCTCTGGCTTGTGTTTGCCCAAGCAGTTGTCTGCTTGAATGGATTGAATCAAATGCATCTGATCCTTCAGCGAAAAAGAGAGAAAAATTAACTGATGAGCAGAGACTTTTCAGCATAATTCTCTAAGTAAACTTCCAGAGTCCCCCCAAATTCCTCCTTTTGCCTTGTTTTCAAGCAGGTCTTTCAGAATGATTTGAGATGGTCCATGAAATCAGATGATACAGATGCTTTAAAAAAGTCATTGGTTCACTTGCTTCCATGTGGAACTGGCCAGCAAACAATCACTAGTATGTGACCGTGCGCATGGCTCCTGGGCAGTGGCCCCAGCACCAGAATAAAACTTCATGTGAGTCTTGAAAGACCCAAAATCTGCAATAGAGATTAAACTATTGGATAACTCTTGTGGGTGTCTGTGAACATGGGGACTCCTGCCTCTCTCTCTGTGCCACAATGATGCCAGGGCGGCTTGACCTTGCTTTAAAAGCATTGCAGGGGGGAGGAACTCTTCCCAAACGAGACACAGCCCTGCGCACGTGAGAGTGCAAACATGACAGATGTTTGTCAAATTGGTTAATGCACCGTGGAAGGTGCCCAGATACTACTATGATAGGTACGGCATAGAAAAAAACGAGGTAGAAAGAACCACTTTGAACTGAAACGAATAGTGTAAGTACTGGAGCAGATACTGGGCTTATAGGTGGTTGAACTGAGCAGCCGTTGGGAATGTTACCAGACCACTAGGGGAAGTACAATCTGATCACAAGCACTCTTGAGTTCTAATTCCAGATCTTCCCCTTTAACCTTGGCCAAATCATTTACTTCTGTCTCAGTTTCCCTATCACTTACATGGGCCTATTACTCCCTACTTGCCTTACACTCAGAAGGAGCAGGGGGAGTTGATTGATTGTGTATAGGAACCATTTTCATCTGCAAAATGTTAAGCTGTTATACTGACAAGGCCAAAGACAATTAGACTCTTAGTACATCGTATGAGAAATACTTGAATATTTCCAGCTGTAGCTTCTTCCAGACCACCATCCCAAATGGCCACATGAGTCTCATTCTGCTACTAGGAAATGCATATGCATGGAACAAATGGATAGCAGGGCCAAGCAGGACAGCCACAAAGAACAACTGAATAACACTACCCCAAGTACTAAGAATACCTTCTCATTTGGATGTGCAGATGAATTATGTCAGCAGCTCCCATTAGTCCTGGGGAGAGACAGTGAGCCAATCAATACACATCAAAATGAGACTCTAGTCCTGAGCAAATTAGAAGGGGGAGGGATTTGGCTGGAGAGATTTGCTTCTCTCTCTTGACATGCACTATTGCGCCATTTAAATGCCTTCATTCGAAAGCATCATAAAATGCTTTTGCTGTAGCAATGCCCATGACAAGGCTCCCATTCCAGAGCTGAGGCTCCCCCAGCTATCACACCCCCCGCCTACTCTTCCTTTCCTCCTTCCCAAACACCAGCTGCCCAGACGCCCCGGTAAGGGATGCCATGTAACAATCTACGCTGAAGCAAAGAAAACCTCCCAGGTGCCTAATGGACCAGCGCGTTGGTGCCACTGAAAATGGTGATGCTTTAGATGCACCCTACATGAATGTGTGTGTAGAACCATCCACCGAAGGTAGGGAAAGGGTTAAAGTCACACCTGCAGGCTCTGAGTGCGGAGGTCTGCAAGGAAGCAGGGTGGGGCCAGCTAAGAGACATGCTGCTTGGACAGCCAGGCGCTGAACCTGGCAGTGCGGGTCAGGGGAGGAAGAATCGGTGGGAGTTGGGCTGGAATGGGTGAGGAAGTCGGTTCCTCATCGACTCTTGGCTGGAATGAGCTGCAGTCCAGGCTGCTTTGCACTCTGGCTGCAGGAAGCCCTGCTGCATGTATGGGCTTTGAAGCAGCAGAGCACTCACCCTATGAACCGCTGCTGTCGAATGAGGCCTCCTCAGCCAGGTGTTTGAGCCCCACCGAGGGGAGCAGGAATCCTTTTCCAGCTCCAGCCCTAGCGCCTTTACCGAAGCCCCCAGGTTCTGCACTATGCCCCTGAGTCTATCGGTGGAAGGGGGATCTGGGTGAAGTGTGGCCTGGCATTGCCCTGCTCTGGGGCTGGGACGGAAGCTCTGTACTGTGTGCACGATCAACCCCGTTTACTCCTGAGGAATTAGACTTGCTGGGTAAAATAACAGCGCTTGGGCCACGTGCAGCTTCTTAAACCCTGTCTCCTCTGGTTCTCTTCCTGCAGGGTGGGGAGCTGTAACAAGGTTGCCTGAAAAGCTAGTTGATCCCCAAAGAGCCAAGCACAGTGGCCCTGCAGGTTTCCCCCTCTCTCAGCCAGCTGTGGTCACGTCTCAGTTTGCAGCTGCATTGACTCAATGCAAAGCCACACTCTGAACGGGAAAGTATGGGCTAGACGAGGGATACTACTGCCCCCTTATGTCTCTAGCAATATGCAGGGAGTTGGGCAGCTCTGTGCAGTAACAATGCTTCCTTCTGCTGTGCTGAAAATATGTGGAAAGCCAAGGGGACCTAAATAAACCAATTCACAGAACTAGGACATAGGGGGACAAATTAAATCTCTGACAAGCACAGAATCCAACAGCTGGGTCACTTAGGTGCTTTAGCAAACTGTTGCACAATAATATTGAGGGAAATGAAGAGCTGGGAACGGGAATCATTGCGGACACTCAATTCTTTATTCAACAGAAAACTTCTTATATTTTTATTACCAAGGTCGGCAACTCTCCCTCCTGAGAGTGTCAGGGCTGGAAACGTACTGCACGAATGATGTCAGTCAAAAGTCCATGAGGTTTGAAGGTCTTGTTATTAGATAGCAACACAAAGGTAAATACATTTCATTCCTGTCCATTGCAGCCTGTTCGCACAGTTTATAAATTACGACTATTAAGACACAGCGGCTGGCTGCTGACAAGGCTGCTCAGTGCTGGAGGTTGTCACCTCATTCCGCTCTACGGGAGCCACTGGCTGCTTCCTTGAAACAGTTTTAGCTCGGTGCCTGTCACCGCAAAGTGTAAGGGCCTGCTTCAGCTGGGATATGGCTGCTCAGCACCAATTCCAGAGCACGACTCAAAAAGTCCCTTGGCTTTCTTAATTCTGTTCTTCTAGTGAGATGGAGTAATGCAGGTGTCTCTGGTCTCTATCTCTCTCTCTGTCTCTCATGCACACATGGCATTGGGAATGTAGGGTGGGATTTTCAACAGTATTGGCCTAATTCTGCTCTGACTGAAGTCAGTTGGGAATTTTACCATTGACATCAAAAGGAACAAAATAGAGCCAGTGCTCAGCACTTCTGAAAATAGCATCCAAAATGTACAACCTTTGGTTTCCAATACAGAGACCTCCTCTATTGGGGGTTAAAAGTGAATCTTTTAGGTGTCGGGTCTTTTATCTTCTCTGTAGCCTTCAGAAGAGAGAAGTCTTCTCATTCCTACTTCCTCTTACACTTTGTCAAAATCTGTTGTTTGTGGGTTTTTTCCTTCTCCTATGGAAAATTTCAATTTTTTTTTGGTGGAAATTAGAAACCCGAAAAAATGGCTGAAAACTGAAAGTAAAAATTATTTTCAGGTGTTTGGTTTTTCAATACAAAACCAACATTTTCTGCAGAAGGCAGATACTTCTCTCACAAAAAAATCCATTTTGTTGAAAACCAACTGCCCATTTTGGTGGAAAATTTTCAACCAGCCTTTCTCAATCTAATCTTTACAACACTATAATGTGACGCGTGCCAAGACAGCTGTTTGATCTAGTGCAAACCTCAGCTCCTCCACCCATGCGTGCAAGTTTCTCTGACTGGTTCAGTTCACTTCTAAACAAGTCAGAACATAAGTTAGAGAAACAATTACATCAGCTTTCCAAGACAGAGACTGTCCCTTCACTATGCTTGTACAGTGCCTTGCACACTGAGGCCCTGAACCTGATTAAACGCTATCACAATGTATAGGATTGATAGCATTAAGGACTTGGGGGAGATATAGCTGTAGGAATTGCAGGCTGACTCTCTGTTTAGGTGGTGCATTTTTGCTCAGGCACATTTCCATTGGAGGGCAACTATCTTCTTGTTCTAAACCCTGAGCACTGAGAAACAAAAGGTCGTCACTCGCTTAGTGTAAGAGCCAGTTGTAAACAGAGGCATCAAACTTCATTGCATTTGTTGGTGAAACCCACAGCAGACAGCACTGAGTAATGGTCTCTCTGGTGCAGCAGCTAGATGGGGGGAAAAAAAACCCCTAGCATCGCTGACTTCAGCATAATAGCAGTGCTGTCCTTTAGCTTCTCGCTCATTCTTCTTAGATTTCTCAGAGGCCTATTTGAGATGAGCTTGTGAGACCTAGTCTGCTCAGAGAAAAACCTATTTGTATCATCAAACTCACCATAAAACTTATAAGACATCTATTTTTTTTTCTTTGTGCTTCTATTTCTACTTGGGTCTAAGGTTTTTTCCTTCCACTAGTTTTTATCTATTCATTTGAAATGACTCTTACAATATTTAATCTTTACCAGAAACTGTAAGCCTTGTATTTATTTTATGGGTCAGTTGTTCATCCTTTTTCCTTGATCCTGCTAGCTGGAGCTGGATAGCCTGCTTGTTTCTGCCCGTCAACATTTGTCCAAATGACAGGCAAACAAATCAGAGCTCTGAAGGCTAATAGTAGGAAGATAAATCTGGCAGAGAGTAAATGGCTGCATGAAAGGGCTATCGGAAATTTCCATTCCTTGTTACAGTTTCCAAAGAGGACAAGAAGATTACAATCTATGGTGCTGGTCAGGCTGTAGCGTTCCCCGATTTGCATAACCATGTTTGTCACAGGAGGAGATTAGGATATTGAAGAGGCTTGGATTCCAGAACTCTCTATGGATGAGATATAGCCACTGCTTCCGCCAGTGTAACTGCAGGTGCTAATGTTGTGCCAATATTTTAAAAGGGTAAACGGGATGACCCAGGTAATTACCGGCCTGTCAATCTGACATCGATCCCAGGGAAGATAATGGAGCCGCTGCTATGGGACTTGATTTTTAAAGCTTTAAAGAGGGATATATAATTAATACTAATCAACATGAATTTATGGAAAATAGATCATGTCAAACCAACTTGGTATCTTTTTTTTGATGAGATGACAACTTTGGTTGAGAAAGGCAATAGTGTTGATATAATGTAATTAGACTTCTGTAAGGTGTTTGATTTGGTACCACAACATTTTAATTAAAAAAACAAACAAACAAAAAAAACCCTAGAACAATGTCAAATTACCATGGCACACATTCAATGGATTAAAAGCTGGCTAACTGATAGGTCTCAAAATGTAATTGTAAACAGGAAGTCATTGAGTGGGTGTATTTCTAGTGGGGTCCCACACATTTTTATCAATGACCTGGAAGAAAATAGTTTGCATATGGCACAAAAATTGGGGGAGTAGTAAATAATGAAGATTAATACAGAGTGATCTGCATCACTCGGTGGAATGGGTGAAAGCTAACAATATGCATTTTAATATGGCTAAATATAAATGTATACACCTGGGAACAAAGAATGTAGGTCATACATACAGGATGGGGGCCTCTATCCTGGGAAGCAATGACTCTGAAAAACACTTGGGGAGAGAGGTTCAGAGAAGAGCCATGAGAATAATGAAAGGATTAGAAAACATGCCTTAGAGAGAGAGAGACCCAAGGAGCTCAATCTGTTTAGCTTAACAAAGAGAAGGTTAAGGGTGATTTGATCCCAGTCTGTAAGTACCTACATGGGGAATAAGTATTTTAATAATGGGCTCTTCAGTGTGGCAGAGAAAGGTAGAACACAATCCACTGGCTGGAAGTCGAAGTTAGACAAATTCAGAGGGGAAATGAGGAGTACATTTTTAACAGTGAGAGTCATTAACCATTGGAATTTTTACCAAGGGCTGTGGTGGATTCTCCATCATTGACTATTTAAAAGTCAAGACGGGATGTTTTTCTAAAAGCTCTGCTCTAGGAATTATTGTGGGGCAGGTCTCTTCTGGCCTTGGAATTTATGGATCTGGGACTCTTGGCTGAAGGGACCTCTTAAAATGTTGCAGGTTTGAAGGGATGTCTAAGGAGGTGGATTCTTTTAGACACAACTCTGCAGAAAAGCAAGGGTGATTTTTTTTCTTTTTTCCTCCTCCTTCTCCCCCCCCCCACTTTCTCTCTTTCCAAAGTCAGGAAAATCAGTCAAAACATTTATCAGAAATCTGTATAAACTGGCTAAGCGCTGCGAAGAGCTAATCTGTGCAGAGCTAATAAGAATGAACAAAGTCACCATAGACTTGCTATGGGCATTTTTGATAAGGATTTGTCAGAAGAATTGCAGGTGAAATCTAAACTGCCTGTGGAGAGTGTGATACAAATGTCACCTTAAAATCGGTAGAACCTTAGAGAGCCATGCTGGAGCCTGGAAACTGAAGGGCAGGACTCACCAGCAAGGTCACGGCCAACCCCAAAACGTAGTTGCCCATTGAGGAGAGATCGCAGGAGCCGGGTGCTGGTTAGAGGGGCAGGTCTAAAAAGTGCAGCATGGCTTGTCCTGGACAGTTTAGAGGGATGATGAAAGAGGACAAAGGGAGGGTGTGGGAGATGTGCCAGGTGTGCAATGTAGAAAAGGGAGATGCCCGGAAAAAACATTGCTGGCTTTGGGTTTTTCTTAATCTAAAGCTATTGCTAGAACTGTTTTCAAATCTCCTGTCTCAATGTATAGGTTGTTCAATGCCTGGGTTAGGGAGGAGTCCTCCAAATGATGGGTGGCATTGCACATCTGGCTGCATGTGTTGATAGGAAGGAGAGAACTCCCTACACTGTACTCAGATGTTGCTCACTGTCAGAGGCAGGATCCCAGACTTCATTACTTTATCCACCAGCTTGTCAATTCCTGTGAAATACATTAAGGGAAGGGTGAGAAGAGACCATGGTAGACACTTGTGGTCATCTGCTAAATTCTGTCCATTTTCATCTTCCTCCTGCTGGCTCCCACCCCATTTGTCTGTTCCGTCCACTGGTTGTGCCCGGTGTGAGGCCTGTGTTGAGAGATCACCAGGGCGTGGGCTGTCATCTCTGTAAGATGCTTATACAGCACCTATCTCAATGGGGGCCTGATTCTTGATGGAGGTTCCTAGGTGCTGCTATAACACAAATAATGACCACAGAGAGTAACCCCTGGGGGGGTGGGCAGGTCTTTGAAACGTCCTTTGGTCTTTGGGTAAAGTCTCCACAGTATAACAGAGTACAGGCCAGTGGATAGGTCGGGTGAGACATGGGTTCTGGTCCCAGCCTTTTCTGCTGAGACCTTGGAAAAGTCATTTGACCTCAGCTTCCTGTGAAGGGTCATACCAGTCCCACACTGGGCTAGAAAGGGTTGTGAGAACCTGTGGGCTCAGTCACCCTTCTCCTGCTACACCTACAGTAGGTTTAAAGCCTGGAGAGGAGGAATTAAAAGGGCTGAACCCAGCTCAGGTGGGGGCTGACCAGAACAGAGACTAGATCGCTGGCTCTGGGTCGGGGAGAGAGGCCTGTCTGGAGCCAGGGAGTAGCAGTGGCCTGAGGGCAGACATCTCCTCCCTGAAGGAAGATAGGCCTGCACTTGGGAGCCTAAGGAAGTCGACAAGGAAAGCAGACGGTAATGAGTCTGCCCAGGGCTCTCCATGCTGGTGAGGGGCCTGCCCGCCGAGTCAGGGACTGCCGGGCCAGGGGAGCAGAGAGAGTTCTCTTGCCGCAGAACCCACAAGGTGGCAGAAAGTGCTAAGAAGCTCTGCAGGGAATCTGTGGAAGAAGCTTAGAGGGCGATGCCAATACACCAGCTGTGGCAAAGGCTGAAGACAAGGATGGGGGGAGGTGTTCAGCAAGGCAGCAAGGGGTCTGTATAGTCAGGCCTTGACTACTGTTCCAGGGTCCCTGGACCAGAGCCCAGTGAAGAGGGAGGACCTAGGTCCCCTTAGCAGCCCACCAAGGAAGGTGGTGCAGAAACCCCCTGACAGGCGGTAAGGACTATGGAAACCTCCCTGAGACTGTGGTGAGGACTAGTGAGTCTGCAGCTGGACCAAAGGCCCAATGTGAGGTTGATGGATCATTGTCAGATTGTTGATTGACTCCCTAAGGGACGGGGCTACCTGCGACCTGGCTGGAGGGCTGAGCTGGAAGAGGAAACAGACCAGCGCAGGGCTGGAGCGGCGGCAGTGCACAAGGAGGTGAGCCTGCTACTCCAATTTCACCAACCTGGGGGCACACCAGCCGTCGAGCCGCACTTGTATGCTTCACCATCTAAAAAATGGGATAAGGATTCTTACCTACAGTTGTAGAGTATTTTGGGAATCTACGAATGGAAATTGCCGCGGTGTCTGAGTGCTGTGCTGCTGTTTATCACTGTGCTCGCTTACCCAGGTTTGGTGAGGGAGGAAAATGATTTGCATCTTACTGCGAGCACCGAGTGCGCAGCCTGGAGTCTGGCTTGCAGCTATCCAGGGGGTTGTGTGGCATGTTTCATGCTATGGAGGCTGAGGGGAGCTGGGACCCTGAAATGCAGCAGTCATTGGAGCAAAGAGGGAGTCATGTCTTGTAATAGGTATTTATTTTGGCTTCGCAGTAAATGAAACATTGGCACTGAGAGTGTTGTACGCTCTCCAGCTTGGGTCTTTATGGTGGAGTTTATCATAAGTCTGGTGTATTTTTATGGTGTCTCTTAAAAGCAACCACATTTCCATGTCTCTCTTGAAATACATATCGTTAAACCTACCTGCCAATTCCCTCCCTGTGATGCTCATTGGGACTGTGAGGAAGCTTTTGAAAATCACTGTTGGCTCTGGAGTCGCATCTGAGCGGAGACACCACAGCCTCGCTCCACCCCTGCGGCTGGTGCATTGGCAGGAAACACAAATTGCCCGATTAATTGGCATTAGAATTGGGCTCTTTGGGTTTAAAACCAGTGTTTTTGAGTACCTCCAGCCATGGGATCACAACACAATGGAAAGTCATGAGAGGGGGGCAGCATTACCCCCTCTTTAAAATGTACATCATTGCTACAGGCTTTGTATGTGTTGGAGCTGCAAACAGGGTGTGTGTCTAGTGTTGATGGCTCCTCCCTCCAGTATTACCAGCTGGGGCATCATGTACCAAACCCCAGGGATGGACCCATTTCTTCTTAATTGCTTTAATTTTCCAGTGCAAACACCCACCCTACCTACAGCACTCATTCATTATTGTGCCAATGACACCTGCCAGTGATGCCAGTGGTTAGAGTCCTTCAGTTCATTTCCTGCAGTGTGTTCACCAATGCATGCTGCCCCCCCATAATTGAGTAATTCCCCACAAAAATCTGCTGCGTTAGTCTTTCAAATCCCTCCTTGAAATTCTTCTCATGATGCCTCCAAATCACATGGCAATGGCTAGGTAATGCTTATAATGTCCCCTCTATTTATTAAGCTAATCGGGATGATTTTGCTATTTACATTGCCATACTGAGTGAGATCTTTGTGGCAGAGACTGTCTTTATTCTGTGTGTGTACAGAGCCTGTCACTGTGGGCTCTGATTCCTGATCAGGACTTCTAGGTGCAGTACAAATAATGTTGACCAGAAACTGACTCATTCAAAAAAAAAAAAGAAATACAAAAAAACCAAACAGTGTTTGAAATAAAGGGAGAAAGCTGAGAGAGGTGCCTTTGTCATCTTCCCATTGGTAAAGATGTGCCAAGGTAATCCAGCCCCTATGCGTCTCTCTCTTGGGTGCTGTGGGGAGATCCAGGACATAGTTCTGGAATGGGGCAACTTGGGATAAATGGGCTCCTGGGATTGCCAGTTACCTAAGTGTGGGTTTCTCTAGTGAGCACATCCAGGAGAAATGAATTACAGGGAAGGTGACTGCAGTAAGCAGTGTAGAAGAGACAATCGAGTGGGTTCCTGGAGAAGGTAACTGTGGAGAGATGGTGAAAAGATGATAGGTTAAAAAGGAGGCTGTTATGCTGGACTGTTTACCCACTTTCTGTTCTTAAAATGTAGTTAGAGCAGGACACTAAGAGTGAAGAGAGTCGGGCTCTACCCCAGACTCTCTTCCCTTGACCAGATGTGTGATAAAGCTTGTGGAAGTCACTTAACTTCTCTGTGCCTCGTTTTCTCCATCCACAAAATGGGGCTGCTCCTTGATAATATCAAGGCAGGATTTTTTTTAAAAATGGATAAGACATTTGTATGGATGATGATAGCATCCAGAGCTGTAGTCACAAGGATTTAGAAAGAGTTTTGGAAGGGATGTAACCTCTCAGTCTCCAGGGCATAATCCATCCTCTGACTAATAGGGGTCAGGAAGAAACTTCCTCTGAGGGCAGTTTCTCTCATAACTACCCTTTTCTGAAGCTGGTGCTGGCTCCCGTGACTGACACAAGACGAGACAGACCACTGTTCTAAACCAGGAAGGCAGTTCCTATATTACTAAGGAAATGAAAAGATTTTAACTACCTTCCTCACAATATTATGCTCAGCTGCTCAGAAGTCTCTAGATTAATTCAGGTGCTTTCCAGTTCTCACTTTTCTTTTCCCTGGATAAAATGCATGGCACTTACAGTCCCCACTGTAGTGGGTTTAAAGCTTCAAATGCTGACTAGTATAGGGCTCCCCCTTCCTTCCACTAGGAAAGTTTGGTTCCAAATGTTTCACACAGCGTTGCTTGTAAGTAAGACTACCCCAATCATCAGCCTTTATCTGCCTTGGGGAAAATCTCTGTGAGATTTTATATTTAACTTAAAATGTAAATAACCCAACTGGCAGCCTATTAGAACTAGCTAAAGACCCCATTATTCTGGAGGAGAAATCTCCTGCTCCCCTATCAGTTAATCTTTGACCACATGAGGCTGCTCACATATTGATGAGAAGATTGGTGGCTTGTAAAATGGCATAAAAGAAAAAAATTGAGCCATCAGATAGTGGTAGGAGTAACAACACTGTGCTGCAGAGAGCCTGCAACCATGCTAACTCTGCCTTGGTCTGCTCCTCTTGTGGAGGACAGAAAATGCCACATCCCTGCTAGCTAGCTATGCGTAGTAGGGTTTTTATGCTGTTACATGATTATCCAAAGATAAATGCAGTCCTGCAATGCTTAAACAGCCTCTTGTCTGGGTGTAAATGTTGCTTAGCACTCGCTCACTTGGTCCATGCAGGGCTTGCCCCCGTCAGGTAGGAGGGATAACTGCAGCTCTTCTATGTCCCTTGAAAGTATTTAATTCCTTCCTCTGACACTCTTAGGGTGTTCGGTCTCTCATGAATATCACAGCTATATTTCCAAGGCCATAGGGGAAGCAGTGCACAGGGTTAGTGTTAGGGCACGGCCCCGGAGTGCAGCAAGCAATGAGCTTAGTGACTCTCTCATGGGCTGACCCTTGGTTTCCTCTGTTCCTGCTACTGGGAAGAGAGGATCTCTCTTCTACCGGACTCCTCCGCCCGTCTCCTGGGCAGCAGGACAAACACAGGCATTTCAGGATGCCCATGGCTTCCCGAGGCCCCACAAATAGTCCAGGGATCCTGGGTTCTAACCCCTACTCTGCTTCTTACAGTGGAGTAACTAACTTCCTTCTGCTTCAATTTCCCATCTGTGAAGTGGGGAGAATACTCTGCCAGCCACATAAAGTGCCATGAGACCCTAGGCTGATCTTAGGGCCCCTTGCTGCTGCTATGCTCTGTCCATCTGTAAGTCAAATCCCACCCCTTACGAACAGCCCAGTTCTGAAGAAGGAGATAAACGACACTGCCCGTTCTACCTCAGCAAGAGCTTCGACTCTGCTCGCAGCGCCTTCTGCTTTTCATTGTAAAGTGACCTCTAGGTCCACGTCTATGTTGTTTTGCTTTAGGCCATTTCTCTGCACCTCTTTTCTTCCTGCTTTCTTCTGTTCCTTTCACTTCAGAGGGTTGCAACCCCCTTGGGGATGGTAGGATGTGGCTAATCAGAGCAGGCTTTGCAGCTGACCCACCTGGAAAGAAAGCCAGACCGCTCAGAAAAATGGCATTTAGAAAAGATTCTGGGAGGGGACATAGAGCAGGGTGTTAATTGACTGGTCTGGATTGCTTCTAGAACTGATATCATTGGCCGGAAGCCAAGCATAGTGAGAGTGGTGCAGTGCAAGCTCCTACGCTCATCCCTGCCCTAGCGCACTGGTTGTGACTGGCAGCACCTCGTGCCATGCCAGTCCCGCCCCTGTGAAGGCACCTTCACCCTCCACCACTCCCAGCTACCCCAGCTCTGAGCCTCCGCATAGGTTTGCCAATGCACCCTTCTTGTTATGGCCCTCCTGTGACCTGGCCCATCCACATACGATGTCCCCTTGCTTCTCTACGAATGAAGCTGTCTTGAGTGGTGGCTGCCAGATTGACTCCGTGATATGAACAGTTCCTCTCCAGGGGAGCTGAGCTGCCCAAATTAATTTCACTTGCGTCCTAAACCTCTCACTCCCAAACGCCACCAAAAGCAGAGCCTGGGCTGGCCCTGCACACTTCATTTTCTGTCTAAATGAATCTTGTCGATACAGTGTGAGTCTGAGTAACATTGCAAGTGTTGTCTGGAGAGAACTAGCCCAGATACATCATTGAGACAACAGTTAAAACCTCATTTAAGTGAACACAAAGAGAGGACTCTTGGGTAGTCAGAGAATTAATTAATCTCATTCCTGTGCAGACTTTTAATTAATATAAGTGTATGGTCTTTTTAAAAAAGTGTCTTAAAAAAACCCATGAGCCATTGTGCAGGTTTGCTGGGCAGAGGACGGAGAGTAGTGAAATTAAAGTGTGTGTGAGAGAGGGCTATTCTGAAACAGCACAGAATGATTTTCTTCTGTCCTCTTATCTCCATCAGCTGTGTTGTCATGTGGCTTGGTGCCTGATGCCCTATGCCAAGTTTAAAAGAATGAGCCAGGCATTCCATTCCTGAAAAAAACCTTCCCTGAGAGATGGAGGGGAAAATGAGGAGAACCAGTGGTTTCAGAGGAGTCTGCCCTGTCTGCAGTGTCCTAAAGGATGTGGGAGAAAGACAGGTACTTTCCTATGCTGTTCTGTAAACTCATGGGATGAAATCCTGGCCCCATTGAAGTCAATGGTAAAGCTCCCATTGACTGCATGGGCTCAGATTTCACCTTTATTCTTTGGATCTTGGGAATGAAACACCTCCCCAAGTCTAATGGAGAAGGAACATCTCCTTATACCCTGACGGTGACTTAAGGGGCCAGGCTATGTAAAACAGCAGGGCAGTCACTGCCTAGGAAGCTCTGGAAGGGGCTCTGCCAGTCTGGGGAGGAGAGCTCCCCGGCATCCCAGAGAGAACATACTGGCTGCATGCTGATCCTATTACATCATGCTGGGATGGGCCAGCACCTTGCCAAGCATTCCAGGGATGTCCTAATGGTCCATGGACATGTCAGTGGCTGATGTCATAGCAGCTGCAATGGAGGACTAGGAGGAACGAGGTTAGGGAGAGATTTTCATAGGGTAGTTTCAATGGGTTTGGGGAGCTGTAAGGCCATCTCGGAAATCCCATCCTAGATGTCCAACTCACCCTCTTATCTATAAGAGGAACACTGGTGGTAAAAAGCGGTGGGAATCCTGAGTCAGGTTCTGCTGCTGACTTGCTCTGTGACACTGACCTGCCTCACAGGCAGGCAGTGATACTTTAATGTCTGCAAAGGGCTTCGAAAACCCTCTGCCGAAGGGCTCTGGACAAATGCAAAATGTTGTAGCCACTTAAGGTGTGTCTGTACCACCAACCTGATGAAGAGCGGTTTGGATCCACTTGACTGCACTACCAGGATAGTGAGAACTGTACCTTTGTGTATTTCTGAGCTTGAGTGACTGAAGAAGTAGTGAGATTCCCTGGCTCCTAAAAACCCAACACCAGCAGGTGATATACGGGTATAATTAAATGTTTATGAAGTATTGGTTTTCTGTAGAAATTGGAAATTCAGTAAAATAGCACTCAGGATTCCCTCTGTTAAAATATGAAAGCAGATAAATAAGGAATGGGAATGCATTCATTAAATTAAACAAACCCACAACACTATGCCTTTGGGGGAAATAACCCTTATCAAACAAAACAGCTATTTTTTCAACTTCAGTATTAAAGAGAAGAAAAAAGAGATTGCAGAGATAGAGTGCTTTGATGGGCTGACTAGAGAGCTGTTCGTGTTTCCCCAGGGATTAAATATGTCCTAATGTGCAAACCCATCTGGAAACAGCTGGACAAAATGCTGGTGTCCTTGTTAAAGATTCTGGAATTCCATGGTATGTCTGCTGGGGAGGTCAAATACTATTGAGTTGCACACTTCCACATTCCCCCTTTCACTGGTGCAAACCCTTTTACCTGGGTAGCTCCGGTGATTGAGGAATTCCTTGGATGCCTTTTGGCTTTATTGGTTGATGGCTGGCAGTGCCATGCCCCTCTTATTACTAGTATGCACCTGCATCCAGGATGCGTGTGAGAGAAGTTTTCGGCTTTCTTTGCCCATACGTGTGCTGTGGTGACATGTGGTGTGCGAAGCTATCCACTGCCACATTGTAGAGAAGTTGCCTGGTCTCAGAATGGCTTTCAGCATTGATTTCCCTTCCCCTTCTCATTTGAAGTTTCTAAGAACGTAAGAATGGCCATAATGACTCTCTGCTGTCAGCTTTGGATTAACTATTTTGAGTAATTTTGTATCATCTACAAACATTGACACCTTGCTATTTACCCCCTTTTCCAGATCATTTATGAATATGTTGAACAGCACAGGTCCCAGGACAGATATCTGGGGCACCCCGCCATTTTCTTCCTTTCACTGTGAAAACTTGACCGTTTATTCCTAGCCTTTGTTTTCCTGTCTTGTAACAAGTAACTGATCCATGAGAGAACCATCCCTCTTACCCCACAGTATTCTGACAGTAACCATTCCTCCTCATCATCAAAATAAAATCAAGGAATCCAAATAAATGAAACTCTGCTGTGCATGTCAAACTGGAAAACTGGAGGCTCAGCATCTGTATCACAGCAAGAGTATGTATTGCAAGTGATGGGGAGGGGGTCTATCTGGGGACACTGAGGTGTGTTTTGCATATGTGTGTTCACTTCTGGCTGGGTGAAATGCAATTCCAGGCTATAGGAGGCAATGAGATCTGGATATGTTCATTATTATGTCCACAGGGCAATGAGTTAATCAGTTATATGGATAGACTCTACTGGGGCCAGAATCTCTGCAATGAGATGAGTTCAACTGAGCTCCAGTTGAGCAATTGGACCTGGTTGAGGTTTTCCAAAGGCAAATTCTCAAAGAGCAACCACATGGGAAGAAACTCCAAGGTCTGCTTATTACAGTCTCATTTGCCATTTACAGGAGGCCTTCTTTCTTTGCTTTGGAAATCTCCAGCCTGCTTAACAATGGGATGTGGTTCCCGAGTTTAATCCCTTGTTAGCCCCTAGTTGGCTTGCAGTGTTGTTGTAGCTATGTAGGTCCCAGGATATGAGAGAGACAAGGTAGGTGAGTAATATCTCTTATTGGACAAATTTATGCTGGTGGAAGGTACAAGCTTTTGAGCTTCAGTGAGCTCTTCAGATCTGGGGAAGGAACCCAGAGTGCGTGAGCTAAATAC
This sequence comes from Mauremys mutica, assembly GCF_020497125.1. Classification (NCBI taxonomy): domain Eukaryota; kingdom Metazoa; phylum Chordata; order Testudines; family Geoemydidae; genus Mauremys; species Mauremys mutica. The sequence continues at coordinate 3,789,882 of NC_059093.1, forward strand.
AAGAAAGAACAGATTGTTAAGCATAAAGGGTTAACACGTGTTGTTGGGAACCACTTAAAATGAAGTGGGCAATTACAGGGTTAGCAAGCAGTGGGATGTCCTACCCGTGGTTCTAATGAGTCAATAAACCAGTATGTCTGCTGAGCCCATGGCTTTTAGTGTATAGCCAAGTTCCAGGCTCATCTTGTGGAGGAGTTGTGCAGGTTTCCTTGGAAAGGTCAGATACGGAGTGACCACTTGGTGAAAAGTGTTCGCCCATGGGCAACCATTGCTCTGTTTGAGTTCATTGGAGAGTACTGTGATTGGTTGGTTGGTTTCACCCACATAATTGTTGGTTCATTAGCCAGCTGGTTAAAACACTCCAGCTGTGCCAAGTCTTCCCCTTTCAACACCAAACCGCTCCCTTTGGGACCTGGCAGAGCTCACCGGAGACTAAAGCCCTGTGAAACCCTCACTGCCCCCACAGGAAGCTGCAGCAGCCGTTGTGACTGTTTTGCTAAAGCTTTCTGGAAAGTCGCCTAGTCCCGCTGGCTTGTTTAAGATGCAGGTGCATGATCAGCTACATTTGTATGGAGCGGCGCGGTGCTGCATTCCCCACGGGTGGCTCACAGGGAAAGGCCTTTGCTCGCTTCTTCCAAACAGGGCCCTGACTTTGGGGCAGATTATCAACTCTGCTTAAAGCTGCTTTTCACGTCTCAGTAACAAGCCATACCATTCACAAATTCAAGGCAGGCTAGCAAAGGCTCCAGCCCAGCCCTGCCTGGCGCCTAAGGACTATGATGGAAAACTTATTTTTAAGAGAGTAGAAAGAAGTTTGGCAAGAGCCTGAGCAAATCAAACCCTGGAGTATGCCCATGTGTCTGCAGTGCAGCGCTGGCTTGTTTTGACATCTTGTGAAGGCTCCTTGTTCTCCTCCTCTGTTGTTTTATCTTTGTGTGGTGTACATCAGGGGCTGTTTGTAGATGCTTTGTGATGAGCTGCATGGGTCAGAGCTTTCTGTTAATGAGAAAGGTTTGCTGGCTGCCAGAAAGCGTGATTGGAGAAACCGGGCGGGCAGGCAGGCAAGCAGGCAGTGCTGTTCTGTCACTTTGGGATGTACGAGCTCAGTCCTCAGCAGCATCAAGATCATGTCTGGTGGTTATAAACCGCCTTTTTGCTCTCTGGATACTGGTCCAACCAGAAACTGAACTGTAACTGATAAATTACACCGTGAACCTGGCAAATTACACTCCTATGGCAGCAAAAAAAAAAAATTGTTTGCACTTGTAACATAGACGCAGCCCATGTCAAGATGAACTGTTTCTCATCATGCATCTGCCCCTCTGGGGGCCATTGCTGTTGTTTGTGTGCTCCGAGAGATGGTGTGCTGTGCTGGTAGCATGAGAAAGGCATTATCCACCCACGCAGCCATTTGAGGACCATGCAAAATAATGACTTCAGGTTTCTACAGCATCATGTTCTTAAAAGGGATAGCTCAGTGGTTTGAGCATTGGCCTACTAAACCCAGGGGTATGAGTTCAATTCTTGAGGGGGCCATTTGGGGATTGGTCCTGCTTTGAGCAGGCGTTTGGACTAGATGATCTCCTGAGGTCCCTTCCAAACCTAATAATCTATGATTCTAAAAGGTTCTAGCTGCTGAATGTGATGCATAGAGTCCCATTTTTGCCTCTCACTTTCTCCCCGACTTGCTTTGTCTACCCCTCCTCCCTGTGGTTTCTTATCTTAGTAGCTTGCCCCAACTAGTTTGCAAAACCTATTTAACATCAGAAAACTCTGTCAACCATGGAGAGCTGACAAAATCGTGGACGATCAGGCAAACAGCAGCTGTTAAGTGCTGACTGTATTTTCACAGCTCAAATTATATTCTGTTGCAGTCGAGTCTGAGAGCACGAAGCAAAACAGTAACAAAGATGGAGGGAGATAAATTTAATAATAAATGTGTAAGATCTTGGGCAAGGTGTGTGGTGCTTTCTGGCTCTTGCCAGAACACCCAGATCTTCTCTTGCCATGGGACCTGCGCGCCTCCCGCTTGGGCAACTGGTACTTGACCATGTTTTGCTGGATCTTTTTTGAACTGTTACGGGGGAAGAGACAAGCTGATTTTTGCTGGAAACCAGTCTCGCTACTATGGATCAGAACTGTTCTACTGCACCAGTATCGGCCAAACCCAACCTCTGTGAGTGCTTTGTACAAAGCAGATGCTGTAGTTTTAACACTTAAATATCATGCTAGGTTCAGAAACTCAGTTTAATTTTCCTAAGAAGAACACTTCAATTTATAGATAAATGGGACCAAAGAGGGCCATGTTGTTGTTGTATCAGGAGGACAAGCTTGATCAGTTTTCTATCTTTTTTCATTATTAATTATTATTATTATTATTATATTTCATTGCTCCAGAGAGCATGGGAATCCTGTATTTCAAAGTGAGGAAGCCAGTCATGAATTAGATGCTTTTGGACTAGAGGAAGTGGACTTTAAGGAGTAAAATTCTCACCTTTTATGCATTGGGTTAACATAGTGTAACCCCCACACCTTCTGGGTGTGGTGTCTGTCCCATCTAGTGGCACCGAGACCACTTAGAGAGCAATTAATGAGTCTGTGCTACAGCCTTAGCTAACAGCTAGTTGGCTTTTAGCTCATGCGCTAGAGGCTCATGCACTAAACTCTAGAGGTCCCCCAGTTTGATCCTGTCCGCCAATAACCGGGGTCTGTCAGCGTTACAATAACACCTCCTAAAACTCTATGAACAGTTCCTTCTGCTAAGCCTGTCTGTGTTCTGCTGTGTTGGCCTAGAACTAGATTTCTCTTTCTGCTCATAATGGAGCATTAGAGCTCGGTGAACAGTATTATTGAGCTGGACGTTTGATGACTGTAGGCTTTTTGTTGATGAAGTCTTCCTAATTTCTGCAAGCAAGTTTGTTGTGCTAAGTACTTGCCAAATAGTTCAGACAAATAATTTTCAGGGAGCTGTTCACTACGGCTGTTTGCTATTCATAATATGTGTTCTGTGATTGGTCACATTTTATTCCTTCTTCTTGACTGGATGACTGAAACACATTACCAAGCGAATGGAGAATAGCAAATAATACACTTCCACACATTGGTGAAACTCTTGGGATTTACACATATTGTCATGTGTTTCAATGATTGTCTGTCTGATTCTGTGCTCATTATGATGGGAGTGATAAAAGAATGTGAATAAAGTAGAATGGAATATTTGCAAACACATTCACAAATCTGTTTTTATTCCATTATTTGACTTGCTCTTGGGGGCATCACATGGCTAAGAGGACCACATTTTAAAAATAAAAAACTGGGATCTTGGGGTGGTGACTTTGAAGACTGTGAAATACTCATATAAAACAGCCCTTTTTCAAAATGTGGGATGGTCTCACTTCCTTCAGCTTCTGATTCAACACTGAAATGGGCATATTTCATAGAGCAGAGGATTTTTCCCCCCAGTAACTTGATATCTGAAGCAGTTTTATGGAATGATGAAAATGTCATTATTAACTTTAAGCAAAAGATGAGCTCTTAAAGTGTCTGCGCTCATTCAACTTTGGTCTCCACTCGAGACCACGTCCATTGCAATGGACCGTTTTGTTCCTGGTAAGCACAGAGCATATTGGACTCAGTGCCACAACACATCTTAAACATAGTAATTATTCTTCTTATAAAAATGTTTTGATTAAAATTTAAAACCTGGGACATTTCTGGTGCCCTGAAAAACTCCTGTAGACTGGAACATCACATCAAACACTGAGATTGTCTTAGTAAAATAGGACTTATGTGGTTACCTGATGCATTACTTATCTACCTAATGACATATAAAGGCTCAACTGCCATGCACCGTAGGCAGGTTTTCTTAATATAGTCATCTATATGGTTTAGATGACCTCTTCATTGCTATAGGAATGACTGAGCTTTACGGCGAGGGCGGAAGCTGCAGGGCCCCTCGCATGGGTGGGTGAGAAGGGAGAATAGAGAACAAGAATAATCCACTCCCAGGATTAATTCACTTGGGACTCAGGGGAAGCTTCTCTCTGCTGTCCACTTTGAACTGGGTGCAAGCAGCCGTCAGTCTAAGTATCCCCCAGCACTCCGAGTTATGCTGTGTGTGCTTGCAATGGCAGATGGACAATCCTTATTGAGGCAGTAAACTGACATATGCAGGCTTGTGCGTGAGGCGCTGGGAAGGAGGCAAGCCGGGAAGTGTAACAGCCCCTTCTATCTTCCTGCCTCCCATCTGCTGCACATAGGGTTTGTCTACACGGTGACTTGCTGCGTAGCAATGTCCCATGTCCCAGCACAATGAAAGTGCAACTCAATGTGCTACTGTTTGAAAGCATAGTTGTTGAGCTGTACTCTGAGACTTTCGCTGCACTGTAGCAGTGACCGTGTGTGACGTAACTTCATGGCAAGCTGATGTGCTGTAGAGTCACCGCCTGGTTGTTCGTGTAGTCTCTCCATGTAGACCTAACCTTAATTTCTGCCACTGGCATGCCAGCCATATAGATCTTTATTGCGAAAATCCCTATCTTCTACTTTATTACTATTTGTGTTACAATAGTGTCTGGAGTTCAGCTGAGACATGGCCCTATTGTGCTAGATGTTGTATAGACCCAGAGTCTAAACAGACAGGACAGATACTGGGTAGGCGCCGGGGGAAGGGATAAAATATACAAACAGATTGAACAGTGGTGGTTTGCAAATGCTTTGTTAGTTCCGTGAATTTTTGGGGGGTCTTTTTGGTTATTGGTTTTTGCTTTTTAATTAACAAACATTAAACTTAACAAACATTTCAACTTTCCCGAGGAATAAAAGAGTTGGTTTATTATCCTGCCATGTTTTGGCGAAAGGCGGGAATGTGGGTCTCTGCGGCCACCTCTCAAAATGACAGGATGTTAATGAATTGAGAAATTGCTGTGGGATACACATGGGACCAGGCTGCCCTGATCACATCTCCATTAGCGTTCCCCTCCTGGAGTTCGCTGTGATTAACATCACCACGATAAACAGGAAATGAAAGAATAATAATTGCCCATCTATTTGAAAATGTTAGTGGCGTTGCCATAGCGATTGCACCTTTTGATAAGCAGCCGAGTATGGGCCCTGTGGAGAACTTCAGTGAGTGGTTTAGCTGCTTCCAGGTTGCCTTTATTAGTTATTCATTAACAATTTGTTGACCTTTTAGCTGTAGTTGGAATGCCCTTTCTGGCTTGGCCCAGCTCAGAGGTGGTATGAAGGGGGAGTTAACCATTTCTGTGCGGGAAAGTAAGCATTTGGGACCTGTTATTCCTCTGCCCACAGAAAAACATCTTAAATGGGGGGAGTATCTCTTGACATGAACTTTTCCTTATGACCTACAGCAAATTCTCAATGCAAATGAAAAATGACTAACTTCTCATTGCAGCTTGAAGACTGTCAAAAACTCTTCTTGGATTGCACACTGCAGTCAGACCGACCCACCTGGGAAGTGGAAATTACCTGGGCTCTTGCACCCTGGCGGGATTCACCTGGAAGGAGCCCAGGTTGTGGTGTCCTACTTTTTTTGTTTTTAGCTCTGGAGGAGCCCAACAGCTTTCTCCTCTCTTCCACACCCACCCTGGCAGATGGGTGAGGTAAGCTGGTGGATAGACTGTACGTCTCCCGAGCAAGTCCCTCTTTCTTCAGGGGTTTGTTTTACTCCTTCAAAATAAAACACAAGCGCCGTCTATCAGTCATGTCCTTTCCCCTGACTTGGGGTCTTCTGCAGGCAAGTCTCTACTCCCTTCAGCTCTGAGCTACTTGCCAGCTTCCATGAGGACCAGGTGATTTTCCAGCTATCATCAGATCCTTCCTCTGGCAGCCTCAGCTGGGAGGCAGTTGATTACTCACAGGTAGGGCTGGGCCCAACTCCCTTAAGGAGCCAGCCTCCCCGTGGCAGAAGATTATAGATTGTCCACTGCCAGACCCTTCACCAGGGTCTACAGTGGTGGAAAACACCATGGACCCTGGCTGGATTTTGCCCAGTAACAATGCAGCCCACCTGCCTCAGAGACGGTTGTAGCTACAAAGCATTCATTGATCCTACACGCATTATAGAAACTCGGGTGCCCCTACAGGTGAACCACCCATTACAGTGTGGGTACCGGGCAGTACTCGGGGTGCTAATGGACTCTAGAGCTAAGCTAGCCAACCTAGACCACATGGCATTAAAGCTGGCAGGACTGAAAATGCCTGCAGATAAGGGTGCTGGAATATGGAGCCTTTCACCTCTAGGTGACTTGTTCCACATTGGGATCTGCTCCAGAAAGGCCAAACCAAAGCCAGGCAGAAGTGAGCTGTTCTGGCTACATGTTCAGCACGCTGTTCACTGAGCAAGTATGTTGGCGTGTCACCAAGGAGGCCCAGGACAGAAGGAGACGGAGTGGCCTGCTCACTCTGGAGGGGGAACCCACCCAGAGGAAAGGCCTGCTCTCCATTGGCATGGGGGAAGCCTGCCCTGCCACTGCCCTGGGCATAAATAGATGACTTCAGTCTCCAGAAACAAGGCTCTAACCAAGCCATTTCTGTTGCTAGAATTGCCTGCAGCTCATCACAAAAGCACTGATGCAAGCTTTGGGCCTTACCCGTCACTTTCCCCTGACCATACAAATACTTCGTATGCGCCCCCGTGGCCCGTAGCTACCATGTCATTGTCCTTTCTTCCAGTGTAACAAGAATGCGGTGTGATGTGCCTCTGCCCTCTGCTCTCCGCAATGCCACCGTAAAACCTGCTCAGGTGTGTGAGTGTGTATCACTCTCCGGTGGCTGCAGCTTATGGAGTGGGAAAAGCTCCAGGGAAGGGGGACAGCAAGCCCACGGGGAAAGGTGGTGAGTGCAAGGGGAGAGGTACAGAGATAGAGGAGCAAAGAAGCGAGAAGGGCAGGGAAGTAAGAGAATGGGTAGGGGGACGAGGGGAGGAGCAACCCCAAAGTGAGGCTCTGTGATTTAGGGAGCAAGGTGCTAGCACTGGGATTAGGAACACCTTGGTTCCATTCCCAACTCTGGTCACTTGCTGGGTGACCTTGGGCAAGACACTTCCCCTCCCTGTGCCTCTGTCTTCTCTTTGCCCGTCTTGTCTGTTTAGACTGTAAACCTCTTTGGAGCAGGAGTTCTCCGTCACTGTGCCTGTACAGCACCTAGCACACTTGGGCCCTGATTTGAGTTGAAGCCTCTTGGTGCTAACAGCCAGTGAGTGTGTCCCAGGTGCCAGCCATGTGGTCTGTGCCATATCAATTGAAGCCAGACCCTCCTTTTTGGCTAATGAATTTGTAACAGGGCTGCCGCAGAGTTTACACTGATCCCCGTGCTTGGTATGCAGCTCACCACGGCCAACCTCAGACTCCTGCATGTCCCTGTGGCGGGAGGTTGCTAACACGCTAGGTTTGTAGGTGATTGTAGCACTCCAATATTATTCGAAATTGGCAGCCAATCTTAAGCTAGATCTGGGGCTCCCCTGCTGTGATTTTTCTCAAACCGGTTTCATCACGCTGTGCTGAACATGTTCCCCAACAGCACTACAGCTGCCTTCAACTGCCAGTTAAAAATAAACCCACCCTAATTTGTTAGCGAAGGCAGCTCAAGTGTCAGATTTCAGGTACTCCAGTCCCTGACACCTCCTAGTTATATAACAGCTTCAAATTCTCACTCTGGACTCTGGAGGAGGAACTTTTAACAAGTCTCTCACTTTCACAAGGCGCTTTTATTAGACAGTTGGGTGAAAAGCTCCAACTTGTTACACAGCTGCCATGCTGTATATGTGGTTAGTGATTCGAGAGGGAAAAGGAATGGAGTCATTTTTAATATGCCAGCACCACTTTCTTTGAAGCACATTCACTGGAAGAAATTTGCATTGTATAAAGGAGGCTGAAGTTGCAGAAAAACTCTGAGGTCAAAAGAATAAATTACTGTAATTTTTAGGCTTTTGCGGTTTGTTTCTTCCCCCCACCATGCCCCTGTTTCCAAGTCAATCTCATCAAATGTGGATTTGTTACAATCACTGCTCATGCTAACCTTCACCTGGAGGGCATTAATATGCACAGCACTTGTTAAGTGTTTGTTTAATTTTTATTTATGGAAACTAGAATCTGCTAACTGTAGCCAAGCTGGATGTGAGAACATGTGTGAAGGCTGTGCTAGAATCGGAAGCCAAAGTGAGAGATGAGTTTCCCTACCGGTCTTTAACATAGGATGCTTCTAGTCTTGGCTGATCAAGACTTCATTTTTATGTCCCTCTCATTTCACAAGAGCCAGGGGGTTGCTCGTTGAAATTAACAGATGGTAAATTGAGGGAAAAAAAGAACGAAAATCTCTCTCCGTGCAACACGAAAACACCCTGCAGAATTCGCGGCTGGTGTCCCATCAAGCTCTGCAGCTGGTTTTGAAAATGGATGGAGAGAGTTTCATAATCTCTTTGAACATTTGAGTCATGGAGGTAGTGAGAGCTGAGTTTGTGTTATTACGGTGTGGGTTGGAGAGGTCCAACCCGAGATCAGAGCAGTCCTTGCATAGAAAAATGTGCCGTCCCAATAGACGAGACAAACCAAGGGTGAGGGATTGCTGGTATCATCCGAGTTTTACAGATGGGGAATTGGGGCAAAGAGGGATTAAGTGACTTGCCCAAAGTCACCCCGAGTCTATGGCAGCTGGGACATGAAACCAAATATGTTGATTCCCAGGAGACCATGCTTCCTCCTCTATTGTGGGCCACAAACTGGTCATTGTAGGGGTCGGAAGGACATTTTTTTTTATCTTGAGATACGATTGCACAATTGGTCTGGAGAATTAAGTAGCATCAGCCCCTGGGTTCTGCCAGGGGCAGGAAACCAGACTTAATGGAGCAGTAGCACTGTCGAGCCAGATCCTCAGGTGGAGGACATGAAAAGGGAAAAGCAAACTGCCAGCAGAGGCACTGGTTTAAGGGACAAGGCACCCATCAGCGCCCATTTCTACTGGTTGAGGATGTGACCCTAACTCTTCACATGTGACACTGACATTTTGTTACACCTGAAGGTGGGAAATATAGTTATCCCTGTTTCAGGAATAGTGAACTGAAGCACAGGGGAAGGAAGGGAACCCAGATAGTCACTGTAGGACCTAGGCTCTCAACTCAAGAGTCTTGGCTCCTACTCCTGTGCTCTGATCACTGGGCACAATTTTTTTTTTCCAGATACAATCTGACTTCGGGGCTTTCTGGTATTGCTGGGACTCAGTCAATACCTAGAACCAGCAGCAGGAGGCTCAGAAGTAACTGTTTGAATGAGAGAGGCTTTGGCTACGTCTATACTACCTGCCCGGGTTGGCAGGTAGCGTTCGACTTCTCGGAGTTCGATATAGCGCGTCTCATCTAGACGCGCTATATCGAACTCCGAACGCGCTCCCGTCGACTCCGGAACTCCACCACCGCGAACGGCAGTGGCGGAGTTGACGGGGGAGCCACGGACTTCGATCCCGCGGCGTCTGGACGGGTGAGTAGTTCGAACTAAGGTAGTTCGAGTTCAGCTACGCTATTCGCGTAGCTGAACTTGCGTACCTTAGTTCGACCCCCACCCCTAGTGTAGACCAGGCCTTTATTTCCAGATAGAGTTCACCTTTGTCTCTGATTTAAAAAAAAAACCACTTCTCATCCTGTGAACCCCCAGAACCTAGTGCTTGGCATTTTGGAAATACCTTGAAGTCACTTTTCTTTTCAAAGGTATTTTGAGATCTCAGCTGTTCCATTATAAGGAGCTTCTGCAGAACCTCTCAGCCAAGAGGCAGGCTCTGATTTTAAGTAATGGTGTCTAGGCTATAAGAATGGTCCTGAGATTTCTAGGTACCAGTGAGAGGTGGCCTCCGCCTGTCCCCTCGCTGGCAGTGTTTTTCATTCTGTGCCCTAAGGGCTGGTAGGCAAATGCTAACCACTCTTTTCCCCCCCTACCACTCCAACTCAGTTAGCATCTCATCCATGGCTATGTTCAGCGATGTGCTTCCAACACAGCACCATGATGGGGCTTTGCTCCATGTGCTGACCCTGAGGGCAGCATTGCTGACTCCCTGCAGCAGTGGATTAATGACAGACCCAAGGTTCTCTGCCTGTCTCTGTGCAGTCAGGAGATGGGCTGCAGATTGGAAGCACTCGACCTGAGTGGTGGAACTAAATGACTGACACTCATCCACTGCTGCTGCAGCCCCTTGGTTGATAAGAACCATGTTGCTAAGTTACACAAGCCCCTTAAACACAGTATTTAAAGTGCTTGCATTAAGGGTAGCACAGGAAAATCTCAGCAGAGTGGCCATATCTCCCCCTTTCTGCTTCCTATGGGGGATTACATGTGGATAATTTATCCAGCATTTCTTTGCTCTGTTCACAGACAGGTGCAGGTGAAGTTCAGATTTCCCCCTCCTCCCCTCATCTCTCCTCTTGCTTTTGTTTTCTCCCAGGGAGACAAGACTGCAGCATAATAGATTAAGTACCTGCCAAATGCAGCATCTCCTTGCCCAGAGAGATGATCCCATTTTACAGCAGTTGCAGTGAAGCTTTTTTCCTTGTGGGTTGGGGAAGGGAAGGAGTGTTCATCTTAAATCCTCAGCTAGCAAAGGAAAACTCTGAACAGGAGACTCTGTAGAAGTACTGTGTCGTTCTCAGCTGCTCAGAGCACAATGCATGCACAGTGCATTAAGGGGCAGGGTCTCCCAGCTTTTGCTTCTACCAGCATAGTTCTCCACAAGCTCCCTGTGAGAATTTGCAGATTCAGAGACCTGATTTAGTTGAAAGTGCTCAGTCCCTAGAACCCTGAAGTCCATGAGAACTGTAGGTTTTCAATTATGCAAAGAATTTGGCTTATGTAGGATAGCAAGATTTTGGTAGTTCCTTCCCCACACCATTTTCCATGGCAGGTCTCAACCTGGGAACAGATTGTGGTGCCTCATATTTTCAGAGAGGCAGTGGGTCTAGTGGATGAGGCACTGGACTGAGAGTCAGGAGATTTTGAGTCTGCCACTGACCTGTTCTGTGACTGTGGGCCAATCACATCAGCTCTGTTGCTTCTGTTCCCCTTCCACCCTTTGGGCTTGTCATCATGCAGCTTTTAGCGACAAAGCTGTGTCGGCACAGCATCGTCACTGAAAGTCAGCATGTATAAACACAAAACTAACTTCGCAAGCGGCGTTAGTTTTGTCAGCAGGAGAACGCTCCTGCCAATAAAGTCGTGTTCACACTGCCACTTGCATCAGCAAAACTTTTGTCTTTCGTGGCGGGGCTTTTTACAGTACCTGTGATAGACAAAACTTTTGTCTACAACCTCTCAGTCTAGGCATAGCCTTTGTCTTGTTTAGCCTGAAGGCTCATTGAGGAATGGAATATCTTTTACTATATGTTTGTACAGCACCCAGAACAATGAGGCCTGATCTCATTTGGGGTGTGTAAGTGCTACGCTACACTGTAAATTATGCTAAATTTGTCCCAGATGACAATGTGCCATTTTCTGTATGGAAAAAGCATCTCCAGTTTTGGGGCACTTGTGAAAAAGTCAAGATGAAACCAAATAAAATGTGATCTCTATCCCTGTTGTGCAACGGTTTTACCAGTCCTGCTCCTGCTCCTGCATACTGATTGGACCGAAGTGCTTGGCCTGCTAAGTGGCCCTGCCAAACCAATCCAAAGCTGCAGCAGAGAAGGGTGAAATGATTGCAGAGACAACGTGCAACTCTCACCTGCTTTGCAGTGTCAAACACAGGTTGGGTTTGGCATTAGTCTTGCTAACCTTTGGAATGAGGTGATGCCTGTTTTCATGTGCAACTGGGTCCAGTTTTTGTTTTTTGCCTTGAAAAGAGGCAATTGTGCAGCTTGGAATGGTTTTGATGCAAAACCAGGGGAAGCTCAGCTTTTCTTTGAGTTAGTTCCGGCTGGAAACCAAGGGAAACTTGAGGGGAAGCTGAAATTCCCTCCCACCCCCAAAGTCAAAGCCAAGGATAATATTTCCCTAAACCTACTGCAAAGCACCATGGCTGAGTTTTTCACAGCTGCCTCTGTGGTGGAACTGAGAAGAGAGGCGCATGGGGAGAGTGAACGGCTGCAGTATCATAGAGAAGCAAGACCGCTAGACAAATAATAATAAAAATCTGCTTTCTAAAGTGGCGTTTACACTGATCTCTCCGCGGGGCTGGAGAGCTGGCAACCAGAGCACATTGTTAAATAGAAAAGCTTGACCCCTAGCCCTGGATTACTGTTTAATGATCTGAACCTTGTGTGCCATTCTTCTAATCTATCGAAGATGTTCTCGCAGCTCACTTGGGGGTGATAACATTGTGCTCCTGTGAAGGAGAGAGGCTTTTTATAACGGGGGATTTTCCTGCAAATGCTTTTATTTTTAGAACTGGCATTTGGGAAGGGGAAAAGGGCAGTATTTATTTTTAGCGGGATGTATATGCAGATAAGATAATTGATACAATTGTTCCGGGGCTGCATTGTTCTCTCATTTAGGTGAGTTGGCAAGCCAATGAATTGTTTTCATCATAGGGACAGAGCAGGGGAGATGCTTTTGCAATGGGCATAGAGTATATTCTAACAAAGCCATTCCAAGGACTTTACGCTGCAGGGCAAAGCTATCTTTGGACCAGAATCCTCGGAGGTCTCCCTGTGCTGGGATGTTGTATACATCACATCTATACTGATGACAACGCAGCCCCTGTGGCCATTTCTGTGACAAGAGCCCATTGAGAGCAAATGGGCTGCATATGTTACTACCACTGTGCTTCCCAAGTTTCCATGCGGCTGTAACTCAGGTGGGGTGAGGATGGGGAGGTGACATGGAACACTGGCTGTCACCTTACTGCTGTCAGAGAGCAGCACGAACTGAGGGCTCCTTGGGATGCACAGGCGAATGGGCCTGATGGAGCGAGTCACCCAGGCAGCGCAGGACAGAGCAGGACAAGGCTGGAGGGAGAGATGCATTATTACTATGCCACTCTTCTGCCATTCGTCTCCCCCGCCCCCCAACCCACTTGTTGTCACAAGAACGCCTGGAATGAAAAACAACTATTTGTACATGTTATTGATTACCTGGCTCTTTTGCAAGAAAACTCCGGCAACCTTTCCATGAAGGCTGCAGTAACAGGCTCCATGGGCTTTCCGGCCGCCATTGGAGCAGCTTAATATTTAAGAGAGAAATGGGGAGCTGAAGAGATGGAACAAAGGCAGGAGTGAGAACAAATGGATACAGAGAGGGGGAATAGCATAGCTAACCTTTATATAATGAGGCAGTCAGGTGGAATCTTCCAGAGGATATGGGGGACTGATGAATTCTATGCTTCCCTTGAATACTAGTATTCTTAATAGTGATTGCATAATATTTTCCATTTCCATACGTGCCCTTCACCCCAAAGCACTTGACAAGTCTTGTTGGTTCCAGTTGTACCCTCTGACACATGGGTGTATTCTCCCAGGGGTGCCCCTAGCTGCACCTGTTTGTCTGAGGGCATAACTAGATGCAGTATGCACTGCAGCTGCTGCTGGGGAGGAGGAGGAAAGTAAACTATACAATAGGGAAGGGAGAGGAGGGGTTTTGGCTGAGGAGGCAAACTCCATCTCTAGCCAACAGTGACTGAGATAATGTCCATGTTTAGTAGACTGGCCTTCAGTGATTAGTCTCAGCTGAAAGTGAAGCCTAGGATTTGAGAATATTCAAGAGGATGAATTGATTAACTCACCTCACTGTTGAGTGAGGCTATCTGTAAGTATCATTCTGGCCATTTGAAGATGAGGTTCTGTGGCACAGAGAGGGGGGTAAATGTCTCCTGGCAAGTCAGTGTCCAAGATGGGATTAAAACTCTGGTCTCCTCATTCATGTTCCTCTTCTCTGCGTCTAAGGACTAGGCCTTGAGTTATTATTTGGGTTTGCAAAGTGCTATCAGGTCCTCAGAAAGATGATGATTTATATAGTAACTAATGCATTGGACACATGCAGATGATGCAAAAGCAGTCTGTGTATGGTGTAGGTGACCCTTTAAAAATGAATTCACTTTGGCTATGTGTGGCGCTTTGAACATTGGACTGATCCACTTTAGTCAGGCACCAGTCTTCACAGGAACCAAATTTCACTCACTATCTGCTCTGTTGGTGTGCTCATCCAATGAGGGGTTGAACACAATGCCATGTCACTTGTTCAGCCAGTTCCCACTAAGCAGCACTGTTGGCATTTACAACGTTCAAGACCAATTCATGCAGAGTTTAAAAAAAAAAACTTAAAGATGTTGGTCAAATCCATTTGAATAACCAAATAAATTAGAGGAACCTTCAATAAGCTCACGGTTATTCCATGTAACACCATCAGATAAATTGTTTGCTGCAAATTATCCCCTCAGCTTCATTTATTAGCAGTCTTTTTATTGATGAAAAGATCTGCGGCCCCATTAATTAAATCCAAGAAATGCAATCCTAAAGGCTGCCCCAAGGCTTCTATTCCAGTACTTCTCATGTAAAGGTACTAATCTGAACTGAAATGGACTTCCAGTCCTTGCTGTGTTTGTCTCGGGTCTCTACATAATAATTCATCCATTGACCACTAATTTGTACACGTTATCGAAGGTTATTGAACCAAGTGCTTTTACACTAAACTTGATGAGATTCTTCAGCCAATCTAATCTTGAAATTGATTATAAAGTCAATATTTCCTAGCATTTTATTTTGATCTCCTTTGGAACAGTCAGTGGGTGGTGTATGTATCTGGTGCATTTACTTTTTCTAATATCCAGTAACTTTATCCTCACACAAGTAGGATTGATGTTAACCCCAGTGATAGCAGGCTCTTGATACACATCTTCAAAGCTGTCTCCTGGATACCCTCAACGTATTCATAACATTGGTGTTTATGTATTTGTCTCCAAAAAAGCCCATAACCTTGGGGGAAAAAAACATTTAAGGGGGAGTGGGGGAAAAGGACTGTAGTGATTAAAGAAAGCTTTGTTCATTTGAGCAACATTAAATACAACTGGCATAATGACGGCTGTGAGATCTGAAAGAATATAGAAAAGGCTGCAAATAAAAGGCTTGTATTTTTCCCTGATGTAACATAACGGTCACATTTTTCTTTCACAATGGTTTTTCTGAGATAAAGAACAAATTATACTGATTTGATTGCTACTTAGAAATACTTAAAATTGAAAAAGACAGCAGGTGGGCATGGTTAGGAAGGATGGTTATTTTAGCATAACAGATGCATGCATAAAACATTGCAGAGCCAATTTTTTAATCGTGAGACCAAAAAAAAAAAATTCCAGACTCTTTCCTTGTGAGCTGGGGAAGGAATTGGGCGGGGAAGGGCAGGGGCGCGAGTGCTGACACGTAGAAACAGAGGCGACTGGGGGTTTCTTTGTGAATGGTGTTTTCTGCCACTGTTTGTTGTAGTACCAGCCTTTCTGTGCTGGTTGCAGATAAAGCAGAATGAAGTGCTTCCTGGCTATGGAGCTCTATGGGGTTGCACTGTCTAGGAGAAGCTAAAAGTGGGGAATGAATAGGAATGAGGAATCAAATAGAATGTGAGGAGGCATTTCTAGAACAGGGAAGTTTATACATCTGGGGAACGGCCTCCCAAAGGATGTAAGGAAGCTGAGAGATCTAAAATTAGACATGGAAAAGCCATGGCGAACATGTTCTAGGGAACAATTCTGCTCTGGTCCCGTGGATGGGGTGGGGCAGTGGGGACCCACTTCCCATTATGCAATGGATAGCGCACTATGAACTAGTCATTTCTCAGCATTTTACAGGGCTTGTTTTGTGTCTCTGTCCTTACTCTATTCTCCCACTCTTAAGTGCCTCGGTCAAACATGCCAGCATCACAACCAGGCCATGTCTCTCAGGCATATTCTCATATCCTGGAGATACCAACCTCCTCGGTGTATATGAAACATCCAGCATCCTCCACCTCTACCAGAAGGTACTTCCCAACTAAGGGACCATGTCTCTGCAGCTTGCCTGGGTTTTATCCCATCGTGACTGGCTATCTCCCTTGAAGGCTGTGGAAGCCTGTTCTGAAGCAGACCCACTGTACAATGTCCCGATGTGCTAGCTCTGTAAATAATACCACCTCTCTGTGTTCCCCCCAGTGTAACACCTCTTGCCTCAAGATGCAGCAGGTGGGGCTTTGAAGGCCATGAGCTAATTGCCCCAGGTACACACACATACACCCCCTAACCCCAAGGCCAGTCGTCATACCGTTTGCACTCTGCGCTAACTTGGATAGTGCCCACCATGGCTAATCTGCTGCTAGTTTCTTACATCGATAGTGACATTGGAGTCTTTGCTCTGTGACTGGTTCCATGGCTGAGTGAGAAGCTAAGAGGTTTTTTTAAAATCATTTATAGTTTATTTAACAGACTTGTTTGTTTCAGTACACTAACAGCTATTTACCCTGCCTACGTCCCCTCAGAGTCAGCACCCCTGGGCTCGCTGCTGGGGGGCTTCTCTCAGCTCCAATGTGGATTTAGTGGGAGCAGATTCTTGAGGGAGGGGAGGGGGATGAGAAGAGGTGGGAAGGTTCTCTGCCTTAATCCTGAATCCACTCAAATGACGTGGGATTGAAAATACAACTCTAATGTTCCTGGGTTTGCGTTCTGCCTGCGGGGAGATTTAGTGGCTTGCTTTTCCTCTCACCTACTGTGTAACTGAATTGGCTTCAGTGGCGTTAGTCCTGATTTAGGTTTAGATAGGGAGAATGAGGATGAGGGAAGAAGGAGGAGCAAAGACCATGAGAGCGAGAGAGATTCTGACAGGAAAAAATACAAATTTATCACTCAGTCTCACCCCCTCGCTCCCTTTCTTTTGGGTCATCATTTTTGTTCCTCTTCTCAGTTTTCCCTCCAATTTGGCAATGGGGTTTCCAGATGTGAACCCCAACACTGACCTCCGGGGGGATGTTGCAGGGACACAGAATTCCTGCCTGAATTTCCAGGCGAGCCTGTGCCGGGCAGCTTCCATTATTTAGGTAGCCTCTCCCTCACAAAATGAAGGGTCACATTTAGACCCTCTAAGCAGAGTGCTGACTGTGCTGAGAAACCAGGTGGCTGGCTCTCCAAGGCTTCTCATGCTTCTGCAGCATTTCATCTGGATGTGAAAGGCTGACAGGATTCAAGCGAGTATCCCAAACTGAAATAATTACACCTATAAATCAGAGCTTATCTAGGAATCTGGAGCAAGTAGTTCTCTGCGTGTGTATTACATTTGTCACATAACAGATTATTTGTTACTGCTTTGCCTAGGTAAAATTAAACTGTGTTGAATGAAAACTCGCTGTACCACTCAATGGCTGCTAGGGCTTGTCTGTCTTTCTTTTCTTTTTAATGATAGGCTGACACAGTGTGTCTAAATAAATGAGACACTGCAACAAGCTTCCCATTATACTGCACTTCAGCTGGGGAAAGGAAACCGCCCAACCAGCTTTGCTTCCCAAAGCTATTCAGACCTTTTTACAAACTCTTTTAAGTGCTCTATGCAAAGGTGGCAGCAAGGTTGGTCTCATGTTTAAAGCACTGGAGCAGGGTGTTAGGGGCCCGGATTCAGTTCCTAACTCTACCACAAACTTTTTGAGAGATCTTGGGGATGTGATTTAGGGCAACATTTTCAAAAGTGACTTAGGAGCCTTAGCCTCATTGGAAGTCAATCATTTTCTCCAAAGTGCTGAGTCACATTTGAAAATGGGATTCAGGATCCTAAATCCTTTAGGTGCTTTTGATAATCTGACTCTCAATCTCCCTGTGCCTCAGTTCCCCATCTGTAAAATGGGGATAAATCATATTATCCAACCTACTTCACAAATGGTGGTGAAGCTAAATCCATTAATGTTCTTGAGCTGTAGTACAGTTATAGGGGCCATAGAAGTGCCTAGATAAGTCACAATGTGTTCATAGCCTGGAGAGATGTGGGATTGTATGGGCACGCTCCTGTTTCTTGTAATAATACTCACAAGAAAAATAAAAGTAAAGATATTTACAGCACGTTAAAGCTAATCATCCAGAGAGTAAGTTTATTCAGCAATCCTCCTAGACTCCAGCAGCAAGGGGGGTGAGGAGAAGACAGCACAGAAGAACAGTCCCCAGATAAGCAGACACATGGGCTAAAAATGCTCTTTGAAGAGAATGCTCTGTAATGTTTAATTATTTATACAATTAAAACAAAAATCACTTGTTTACTGATAATTACCCAATGCTAATAAATGTGCATTGGAAAATACTTAGTAAGCCTTAATTTACTTAATAGACCCCTATATATAAAGTAAATGCGTCGCTTAGTAAATCAATTAATTAGTACTTAATTACTGGAAATTACTATCAGTTACTGAACATTACTATAAATTACTTACAGAAGGGACTGCCCTGTTTGCCACTATAAACCATTTCAATGACTTATTTATAGTAACTTCCCCGCCCCCCTGCTCACCCATTCATGTGCTGTTTGACAGGAGAAACCCTTTTCCCCTGGTCTGTCTCCGCACCCACCCATGCTGAACATGCCACGTGCGGCCCCAGAATCCGAAACCCAAAGCAGTGGAACATAGTGGAGGCTGCACGAGCGTGATTGATCTTGAGTGCAGGTTAAAACATAAGCAACGGAGTGGGGTCTGACAAAGCCAAGTCTAAACAGAGCGGAAACTATATCTCCCAGCTTATGCCTTGTTTCTCTGCCCCCACCCCCCTCTAAGACTTTGGGTGCACAGGACCTGAATGTTGCGCTCTCCATGAGGAGATGGAGACAGAGCCTCTGACAGAGTGCGGTGATGAATTTCACTCATGCATGCGAAGCACTGTGTGAACTGCCTAGGTAAATCACTTCTAAGCATAGTGCCCACTGTGCCCCACTGGAGGAGTGACTGCAGACCAGGAAGAGGTGTCCTGCATGAAAAGAGGAGGAGGAGACAGGCCAATAATGCTCTGAAACTGCTGCTGGTGTAACGAACATAATCGTGTCACTGTTACCTTGTTGTTGCCTCTGTTCGATTGTTTTCTCACCTGTTTCTCTTTCATATGCTATATAATGCCTCCAGTTTGGCTCATCAGTAAGGTTGGAACCCAGGACTTACACCACTAAAAAATATGAGCTGCTTCTACCTGAGCTGAGGGCGTAACTCCTCAAGCAATCAGCTGTAATAGGCTGTTATCCTCTTATGTGGACCAGCCACCTAAGTGGGGGAATGACCCAGTCACAGGACGGTGAGGTCTTTGGGTCAGGGGCTGCCATTTTATCACTTGTGATGTACAGCACCTAGCATAATGGGGGCCTGATCCAGACTGGAGCCCCTGGGAGCTAACATAATGCAAATAACAGCAGCAGCATTGGGAGTTGATACAGAATCTTTTATGGCTGGAATCTTGTCCTACTTCACTTGTCACAGAGATGAAAGCCTGGGGACCGTTTAGCTCAAAAGGTTGCTTTTTCTTAAGTCCCCACCCACATTAAAAATGGTAGCTGCTCCTCAGACCAATAAACTCTCCTGTTTTCTGCCTTGACCCCTCCTTCTCCCTCACTTTTTTTCAGACAAGTCCCAGCAGTGTTTGTAAAATACCTGATTTTGACATCAGGTGCAGCTGAGCCTAGGGTGGAGCTAGCTCTGTGGAGAGGAAGGAGTTTCTTCAAGCTAGCAGCTGAGGCAGGGAGCTCTGGTGACAGCAGAGTAGAGCTGGTCAAAATATTTTTGGCAAAAAGGGGATTTTTTTGGTCAAAACAGGTTTAGTCAAAAACAAATGTTTTGCAACATCAATTTTTGATTAAAATATTCTGCTTTTTATTGAAAACTCCATGTTTGGTTTAAAAACTTTGATTAAAACTGGAAGTTTTTGGTTTAAATATTAAAACTTCTTTTTAATGAAAACCAACGTTTTTTGCTGAATCAGTTTTGATGAAAATGAATTTTTTTTCATTGAAGCTTTTTGTCATGGTGAGGGAGGAGAAGCATTTTTTGGGGAGGTCTGGTGGAGAAAAGGGGGGGGGGGAATTATTTCCAGAGTGCATTTGCTGTAGGGTCATTCTGCTTATGTCTTGTGTTTGTGGATTGAAGAGACACACTCAGACTATGGACAAAGGCTGTGGTGGAGTTTGGCTAATTTGTTTTCTTCCACCTATATAAGAATATCCTACAAACAAATCTGAAACTCTAGTGGGGGTATTTTATTTTCACTGGGTCTCCTGTGAAGCCCCAGGCACATGGACCTGGCTTTGCTTGGTAAGAGTTTAGAACAGAAATACAGACTGGGCTGGATTCCCTCAGCAGACAGCAACTGGAATTTTCTTCCCTTGTTTACCTTCAAAGAAGCCAGGCTTAGGGAGCCTAGCAGAGACAACAACCTTCAAAAATCAAGGCCAGTTTTTTCCAAAATGGTTGCAGCTGCTGGGATCTCCTCATTGCTTCCATTCCGTGGCAAACAGAGAGCGAGAGAGCGAGCATGCACCCCATCCCAGAAGAGTGTAAGGTGAGAGCATTCACATAGTGTGATAGAATGGGAGTGCTCCTGGAGTCTCACTCCAGCTGTGTCAATCACCTGCCATTGGAACCCCTACACTCAGCCCAGGTGCTAGCAATGAGCTTGGGGAGTTTACACAGCTGGGCTGCATTTGCTCTAGCCCCCTTCTCCCATTCTGCAAGTTCCAGGGAGGGATTTGTTTTCAGGGCACAGTCATTTGAATGTGTTGGCTTCATTTTGTGTCTGCAGGTTCTTTCCAACTTGTAAATAGCAGCGGGGGCACTGATAGAGGCCTCATGCTGAGCCAAGACTGCAGGGTCTCATGCAGCTCAGATTCCTGCTTGGAAAATGTGGGTCAGTTTGAGGGGATGAAGCAAATGGTCAGAGCAGAAAGCTGGGACTAGGGGCTCCTGGCATCTGCCACTGACTCACTTGGAACAAATCACTTCTCCTGCTCTGTGCCTCAGTTTCCCCAGGTGTAACATATGGACATTGACCGCCCCCCGCAGAGGGTCTTTAAGCCCTTTGCACTTTTAGAGCTCCAAGGATTGCAAAGTATTGTTGATCAATTGTGTGACCACACTTTGGTTCATTATGAAATATATTCAAGAGATCAAATTACCAATGTCTGTCAGGTTTATTAATATGGCTCAGGAAAAAGATTCTATGCGATACCAGTCTCTGAAGAGCCGTCCTGTGCAGCGATGTTAATCACCCTACGTAGGTGAGCTCTGAAAGTTACCCATTTCAGCTGGCATTTATATGATGATTTTACAAGTTACAGCTCTTTACACATTACTAAAATCCAACCCATTTGTTCCAGTTCCCTTATTGTTCTGTTCCTTCCTTATCTTTGTTTTGGATACTAGCATTCCAGGTACTGGGCCGTGAAGGAACCGCCGTAGCTTGTACTAAGAGACAGAACGAATGCCTCTTGATTTTGACAAGTTTCCTATCTGCTTATGCCAAATGCTTACTTCAGCAAATGTGAGAAGTTATGGGATACTTAGCATAAGTGAGCAGGATTATGGTTTAGGTCAGTTTAGGCTATATCACTGTTACAATATTTGTTATTTAATGTTATTGTTGCTTAATGCATACTAATGTATGGATTGTGCTGATTGTACATATTGTTAATATGATATATATTTATATGCTAGCCAGCATATATTTGTCAACAGTACTGATGCTTCACTTGTTGGATCAAGCATGTTTACTCCAGGGTATCTGCCTCACAGTGCAGGGCTTCTGAAATTAAAGCCTCTCCTCACAGAAGCTCAGAATGGAGGCTGGGTGCTTCCAGTGCATGCTAAAGGAATCAGGACAAGTTCCCACTTGCTGCAAATCACTGAGTGATGAGGGAGGGGACTGGGAGGCAGCACAGTAGAACTAAATAACCATATTTGGAACCAAAAAATGTGAGGAGCTAGTTTCAAATAACAAGCGACAGCTGATTTTGCCCTTTACTCCAAAAGGCAGCTCCTGCTATCAAGGGACCGCCATGCTCCAAAGGGGTTGCCAAGGAACCGACAACAGGCATGTGTGTGGGCCTTGTTTGTGCTGCAGAAGCATTTCTGGGATTTGCCTGACTATTTGGGGATAGGATAACGCTGTCGCTGTCAAAGCCTTGCTGGTGTGCCCCAGCACAGCTGTGTTTTGCTTAATTCTAGTGCAGTGCTGGGGAGGAACCTCTCTGGTTTGCAATCAAATGAAACAGCTACACTTAGGGTAAACAGGTTTCTTAGCTGTGTGCGACTGTCGCCCTCTGGAAGCCTGGAAAAGGATGACCGTGCTGCTAGTGACAGCTAGCAAGGATCCTCATTACATTAGCGCAAGTTGTGGATCTCCCCAGTGCTTTTTAATACTCTGCAAACTCTACATGTGCCCTCCAATGTTAAACAGAGTGGGATAAAACCTGCCATTAATTCAGGCTGCTTTGACTGGGCAGAGATGTGGCTGGATGAGCATTATCTTTAGAATCAGTTTTCTGGCACAAGTACTCCTCATTCCAGATGGGGATAGTGTGAGCATTCTGCAATATTCACTGTGCAGGCCATTTCTGTTGATGCTCCAGCCAGTAAATCTGTTTGCTGGGATGGTCACAAGAAGTGACCCTTTTGGGTTCAGAGTAAACTAACTCATTTAAAAATTCTGAGGAAGGTTAGTGGCAATATTATTTGCAGTATCTGCCTAGCTGTGGGGCCAAACTGATTCCTCTACTCTGCTTTAGAGTTCCCATCTTTGCTCAGTATGAACCCAGTCAAGTGCTGGGGGCGGGGAACACTATGGAACGTGTGGTGGTCTTTCCTTATGCCAGTCTCTGCTTGTCAGGTTGTTTCAAAGAGACTTATGATATGCTCTGCCCTTTGGAGCATTATTATTATTTTATTCCAGTCTCAGACTTTGGAAATGGGGGTGATTAGATCATAAAAACAAGCAGGTTGTAGAGCAGTCAGCATGCACAAGGACAAGGAGGCAGGGAACAAGACAGCAAATGAAAATCCATGTACATTCTGGAGTAAGATGTGATAACTATATATAGATACTGGTCTCCTTGACCATCACTTTGGTCTCTGGCCTCCAGCAGTCGTCTTTCTCTGGCAGAGTCCCACAACTCACTCTCTTCAGAGTTGGGCTTTAGGCTGCAGAATCCTGCAATTTACTGTGATGATCTGAGCAGTTCTGATTTCAATTCAGCTCCTGCAGTCCTGCTTTCTTAGCAGCAATGACAGGGTTAATCTGTGACCAGTCAGCTCCTATAAAATAAAATACTGTTTATTGAGAACAAAAGCATTACAGAGAAAATGTCTCTTATAAGCACACCTAGCTCATCAGGCGTCACGCATCTTTCACATGGAGACCCTGGCAATTTTCAAAATTCTTCAGGCCCTTCCCATAGTGTTTGTGTTTCTCTGTCACAGTTACATGTCAGTTAATGGATCAACTGAGAGTGACCTCCTTATGGCAGGATGGTACTTTATCCACTTTTCAGTTGTTAGTTGGCCAGTCACCTTAAACCAAGTCAAACCAGTCTATGCTCTTTCCCCAAGAGGTGAAACGTCCACAGATTTGTTACCTTCATTTGGGAATTACCTCTGTGTGATTTTAATTCCTACTGGAAATACTGTTTTTAGTTCATCCATTGAGCAAGGGATACAATCACTAGCCAGCACATAAAGATACATGCAACATTTATAAAGTTGTTATAATAGCCTTTGACTGTTCCATGTGTCCCTCGCATCTGTCACATCTCGATTATGAGTCTTTGAATAGTCCATGTTTCCAAAGCATTGTGTCTGTCACAGTTACATGCATGTATGAGCTGTTACTGCCACAGACCTATTAAGCATGTGTGGTGTGTGTGACAGGCAGTAGAAGAGTTTGTGTGTGCAACTCTCACACTTCCAAGGGCACTAAAAGAGAAAAACCAGATAAAAGTGCAGATGGATACAATTAAAATACTTCCCGGGTATGAAGCAGAGATTTGGTGGACAAAAGATCAGAGGTAAATGCCAGAGATCTCTGTTAAAAGAGAGAAGTGGCCTGCTAAGAGGCTAACATTGTGGTGCATTCAAGACCGCATGTTTCACAGCTTTCTGCTGTACTATCAGCACTTGAGTGTGGTGACAACCCCCTGACATGAGCAGAAGGAGCTAATTTTAGTGTCTCTCTCTCACTCTCTCTCTTTAAAAACCCTGCCTGTCCTGCTGCATTCACTGGGGCATCCTATGAAAGTATGGATTTGTCTGGCTTTTTGTGTTTAATCCTGAATCTGTCAGGCCTTGTTAAATTTGATGGGGCCTGAAAGGTCTGGTGTTAAGCAAATACACGGTGACCAGAGCCTTTGATGAGAATCAAACTGAAGCCTAATCCTAAGGTAATGGCTTTTGCTGTAAGCCTGCAAGGCCCCAGGATAAATAAAGAAGGCAGAGCTGTGTGTACGTGTGGACAGGAGCTCTGAACAATGCCACACTCCTGCTCACCTTTACCTTGGGCAGTTTGAGGGGCAGACCTTCGGTGGCTTTATTAGTGTGTGAGCCTGTCAGCCCACCCCTTTCCTCCCCCAAGGAGGATGGTGAACCCCAGCAGTGACTTTTGTCACTTCCTCTTACATCATCGGCCTCTGTCTTGTTTAGAAAGTGGGGAAAACCAGCCAAGCAAATGGACCTAGGTACCTGGGAAGGAAGCAATTGCTGCCTCTGACAGGGCCATGGGACCATTCTGGACAGGCTTGGTGGGAGGTAGGAAGCTCATCTAATGTCGTCCTCCTACCCAAGCAAGGAGGGAGGATGGGAACGGGGTTTAAACCCTTTCTCAAATAAAGGTGCTGGAGCTGGCCCCTGGAGCTGTGGGGAAAGATGGAGAAATCACCTCCAGACTGCTAGCAGGGAAAAAAGATACTGCCACAGAGTGTTGTCACTGGAAACTTGGGAAGCCAGGTGGAGCCTGGGAGGGAGGGAGTATAGTACCCAGAGCGTTGCGTCCACTAGGGAAGAACTAGGTTCTGTTAAGAGCTGATGCAAAGAGCTGCTATTTACACAGATACAGAGTCCTCCTGTAACAGGCTTTACCCTGCAGTGCTCCCTAGACCACTAGGGAAAGCTGAGGCCTCTGATGGGATGCAGCTTCCAGTACCTAGGCAGAATCGGAGGGTTGATGAGACCCTTCCATCTCCCCGGAACATGTTTCTCAAGCCTGGAGCTGCGAGCTGTCTCTCAGGCTTTTCGTCTGTGTGCACATGTATTTGGGCCCCAAATTACCCAGCGTGCCTCAGATACAAATTGAACCTTGCATCAGCCCTGTGCAGGAGGAGGCAGGTTGTACAGAGAGAAATGGAGGCAAAGAGGTTATCTGACTCGCCCAAAGAGAAGTTAGTGTCAAAGCTGGGATTAGAGCTTTGACATCCCTGGCTCCCAGCCCTGGGCTCAGGCACATAATGGGCTGCTTCTTGGTGTCTGACCATATTGTAATATGCTTCTCCTCTCCCCACCCCTTACTTTCCTCTCTCCTCTGAGCTGTGAGCTGCCTCCTTTGGGAGGGACACTCTGTACTTTGAAGTCTAGATGGACCACGTCTGCCCAGCACAGAATGTAAACTCTCCCCCACCCCTTTCGTCAAATCCTCCCAAACAACATAGGAAGAAGCTGGTGTTCTTGCTCTGGCTGCTTCCCAGGGGAAGGCTGCTGTGAAGAGCGCTATGGTATCTGATTAAACATTCATGCAAAAGGTATAAACACTTTGCAAAGAGATGCTTAAGCAATCAAACGCTCCAGGAGGTGGGTTACTGCATGATAACCACACACCCTGGGGCTAAGCCACATTAAAGGTTGCCTTCTGCCTTCACCACCCTGTACTTTACATCACTGAAATCCTTCCCTAGGGGTCCCGCTACAGCCATGGGGTAGCTCAGTTTGGTCTTTATTTTTCCTTTGGTTTTGTGGGTTTTGGGTTTTTTTGAGGCTTGCTTTTTCCCCCCCTCTACATCAAAGAAAACTTTACAAGATGCAAGTTGTACAAAATAAATCAGAAATCCCTTTCAGGCCTTCCTAGCCTGATGCAGAATGGCTTAACTCGTAGCAGTGGGGGAGAGACACTAGAGTCTAATAACAATGCTGCTCAGGCAATCATGATCCGTTCTGATCCGATGTGAGGGGCAGGACCTTTCCCGGAGCCTTACGGGCTGGGGGAGGAGAGACTCAACGCTGTATCATTCCTGTGTCAAGTACAAAGGTGTACAGCTGGCTTCAGGAAATCCATGCGAGTTCTTATTTATTTCTGAACCCTTGTGCCTTGGTTTTGGCAGCTTTCTTGGTATGGGACTGTTATAAGAATGGAAACCAACAAATTCTGAAGCGTGTGTATGAAGGAATGATGCTACACAGCTGGCAATTACACAGGCATCTAAAGCTCCAGATCACCTTAAGCACCTTGTCAGAAATTGATCCAGGTGGCTTTTGAATTGCAAGGAAGCTGTGTCCCTATGAGATTTGCCGTGATCATGATGGTGATTCTGAACCTTGGGTTCAAACAACCCTGGATGTTTAGAAAATGAACCCGTGCCTTTATCTGAATGTAACATACAGTATCTTTCTTTATAATGGGTTGAGCCAGATCCCCAGTACTGAACTTAGAGGTACACATATGCAAGACCCCTGATGTGAATGTTGTGACTTGACAATCTCTGTTGGTTTCATTAGTGCAAGGTTATAAAAAGATGTGTGGTGGTGTTGTTAATATTGTATTGTGCTAATGCTTCTAGGTCCCAATCAGAGATCAAGGCTACACATACACGGCACCCAAAGGAGTTTACAATCTAAATCAGAGGCAACTTTGCAAATATAATTTCCCACGGGAAACACCTTCTCCCATACAGTATGTAATTTGAGAACATCATAACGATTCTATATGAGTAATATGAGTCCCTCCCAGGACTGTGTACTCTAGGTCGGGCCTGATAGGAGATCTATGTTGGGAAACGAGGCAGCGCTAGCTGTATTTTGTCAGTCTGGGATATAGAGTGCAAGATGGAACCACTGGGTCTGTCTGTCTAGCCTCCTCAGTAAAGAATCACCATGTATATCTAGTCTTTAACATAAGGAACACTTCAGTACATGGCGGTGGGGAAATATAATCTTTACTCACTGGGTAATATTTTAATCTTCTTATACTTCTACCTTCCAGCTCTAGCCCGCCAGCCTATGACAGTCGTTTTTAATTACGCTAATATTACCGGACATGTAATTGAAATTCCAATATTAAAACTGAAAAGCAATGAACCTTGAAGGAAGCCGTAATGATGACCGTTATGCTCCACCTTGTTTCTGCCGCCGGGGGCAGGAGGTGGTGGTACTTCCAAGCAAATTCATCCTTTGGTTTCATTCCTGACTCTTCTAAACCAACAGTCCTGGATTTTTGCCCAGACGTTGATTCTGATCAACATTGATCAATCAGACGTTGATTCTGAGGAGACAAAAAAGAAACATTTCATTCCCTTTTCAATTCTCTGGCCCCCTTTCTAGCAAATGTGAGGGTCACAGTTCAGCATATTACTTTGACCTTCAAACTGCGGGACACTGGAGAGTTTGAGGAAGGGAGAGAGACTGTCAAAATACAAGCTCTGTTTATTTAAAAAACCCAATCAAACAGAAAATGTTGAGCCTCTAATCATTCAAACTGAAATAACTGTATAAACATGCAATTTGCTTCACACCACTGTTACCATTTACTTTGGGCACATCACCCACCTTTGACAGTCGAACTAGTCTGGTCAGTTTAGTCAGACACCTTGTTCTCCTCCACACCTATCAAGCTCTCCTGTGGCGTGATGTCTACAAAACACTTAACAGTTAGGCAACTGATGTGTCAATACCACTGCCCATCATGCTGTCCAACATTCTCATGATTTCCTTGTGTGTACTTCCCTATCTGTTCACCAGTATGCCCCTGTTGCCTTTTCTCTTCTATTTAGGGTGTAAGCTCTTGGGGGAAGAGGCTGTCTTTTTGTTCCATGCCTATGCAGCACAGTGTGGTCCTCGACCACGACGGGGGCTCTTCTGTGCTATGGAAATACAAATAATAATAATACAGCCGGTTTTGGGCTCTCATAAAGCTAGCCCACGGCTGCAGAGTTTGGGTTTAAAAAGAAAATTGTGACTGCTCATCCAACTCACTCCTGATCCTGAGTTACCATTTGAAATAGATGTATATCTCCTGTAACCCTTTCTCTTTGTATTAGATTCTCTCTCGTCTTCAACCTAAAATATGGGCCTACATTACTTAAGTATGGCTGGGATTTTCAAAGGAAGTCAAGGGATTTATTGCCTTTGAATGGCAGTTGGCTGCCTGATTCCCTTCGACTAAGGTTATCAAAGGAGCCTATTCTTTCTACTTCATTTTGGATGCAATCCTGAGTATTAGAACTGTATAATAGGGAAGCCATTGGCAGGGGACAAAGACAATAACATTATTGGTCCTACAGCCTTCAAAACAATGTTACTTATGCCTAGGTGCCAGTAGATACCTTCTTTATATTAACTATATACATATGCTCACATATATACAGCTATAAATCTTGTGTATAGCACTCCTGTAACACTGAGCAGCCCCATCTCTCCAGCTCCTTGCACAAGTGAGCCTTACTTTAACTTGTTACCATAGGCAGGGGCACACCTTCTTTTCTATCACTGGCTCATTCTTCTTCCTCAGTGTTACTAACTCAAATTGCTCAAAGATGAGTCAGATCCCCAAAGTCATGGGATTATAAAAAATAAATATTGGGTTCTTTTCATTTGTGTTCTGGTGTTGGAACATTTAGGGGTAACATTTTCCAGCTTTTTTCTGCTACTATGAGGGTTACAAACTTTCCTTTGAGAAATGAAAATGGAGACTCTTTGGTGGTAACATAAATGCAGCAGCTGGGGCTTTAAGGAAAATAGAGAATTATCACAAGAGTTGCCAACTCCGCTTCCTGCAAATGCAGGAAACATGGGCTGTCAGTGCTAATGCTTTCTGACTCCGGGTTGAGCTAGATGGGAAACAGTTTTGAGTTTGAAATTCTTGAGGTTGAGTTTGAAAATTTTTCCTGTCCCAAATTGGGATAGGAAGTCAAAATCTCAAATTTTCAAACACAAAAACCTGAATAAATATTAAGTGCAGATCAATGGAAATATTTCACTTCAATCATTTCAAAATGTTTCTTAATTCATGTTTATTTTTTTAAAATTTTAAACTAAATTTTTTGAAATGGAAAGATGTTTCAAACCAAAAATAAAACTTTTTTTTTTTTTGAAAATGTAGAAACAGGAGATTGACAGTTTAAAAAAAACTTTTTTTTTTAAATAAACAAACAATTCATTGAAACAGGCACATTTCTGAAGGAAATTTTGGATTTGACAAATTGGCATTTTTTGAGGGGAATTTTTTTCCCATATCCATTTTTTAACTAGAGCTATTTCTGTGCCCACCATATTGGGGCCTTGTGTTTTGCAAATGTAGATCAGATGGCTACGCCTGTGTGCAAGACTTCTATTACAGCTTTACTAATTATTTACAATGAACCACTTAGTCTGCTAATGATGGTGCTCTAATTAACCAGGCGATTATTTGTGTCAAGTGGCAGGAACAGGGGCCTACAACTGACCTTATAGTTAAATTCTGACACTGGATATGGAGCATTTTGAAAAATCTGAAAGGAACAGGAGCTGGCAAGAATCTGGAATCTTGCCTTGCTTCCCAGATGCTGATAAAGGAGCCTAATTCATAAATGAGAGCTGAAATGAAGATGTATCCTTTCCCATCGTCAGATAAAATAGTTTTCTTTGTAAATTAAAGTAATTCATTCTGCATCTCCAGACAAATATGCACTCATGCACTGTTATTAATATGGTCTTTGCTTTTAATTTGCTCTTTCTACCGTTAATTACCTGTCAGATAAAAAATTATCTACTGTTCTGTGTGCATTGAATAGCTGGTTGTGTGGTAAGCAAAGGGGAGGGGAAATACAGCTGTTTTAGGAAGGGTCTGATTGCCATGTCTGAATGATGGGTAATTCTGAGCACAGGCTTTTTGTACAGTGCTGTGTTCAGTGTTTGTCTTTGGGCAACAAACCCTTTCCCAAGCCACTTTGGTGTCATTGCTTTGCATCACAGTATGTCAAGAGTAGACCTGATGCTATTCAACATTTTCATCAGTGATCTGGAATGATGACAGTGGGTTGGAATGGATCGTAGGGTATCCAGGGTCAGAGTCATTTGGGTGATTCTACTCACACGTATCTTGCCAGAAATTGTAGTGAATAGGATGGTGCTCGAACAGGAATGGCCGCTATCAAGTTATAGAAAAGTAACTGGCCCAAGTATGGTAGCGACACTGTTAAAAATGGACAGGCCACATTCCCTGTTATCGTGCAGTTCGCATTGTAATTTATAGCTTTGTGAGTACAATCTTATTAGAGTGGAAACAAGCATGGGTGTAAGGGATGACACAGGGGCAGGACAGGCCCATGGGGTTTTGAAGCATTGCCGCAGGATATTATAGCATTTCCTGAAAGGGAGGCTTGAACGGTGAACATTAAAGTTGCCATAAAAATCCCAAATTTCACGGAAGACCATGCGTGAGGCAAAATTGTTGTACATAATGAACTGTGGTTGTAGGCTGGGATAACTCTGACTATAGCGATGGGTCTCATACACACGGACACATGAAAGATGCATGTAGGGGATCTGTAATTAAGACACCAAAGAGACCATGAAGCTCAGAGAAGCCAGCTAACTTCATATACATGAAACTATTTTATGTAGGCCTTATTGTAAAAGGGAGAACCAGACACTATCCTGAACCCTCCTCTCATGGGAACAATTGGAGTGCTCAGATCCACCAATCGATTAGATCCATGGCCCTGATTTAGGTAGCAGAGAGTTTAGGAAGCCTAGCTGCACTGATTACGGCAGTATGCATGGTGTACTGTACAAGAAAAGGTATTATCTTTACTAGCAGGGGCTGTATCTTACCAGCCATCAGTAATTCCTTGATTCCGGATAAAATTATTAATCTCCCAGACATTTTGAGGAAAAGAACGTTGCAGGGAGGGGAAGGGGGAGAGCCAGACCCTAGGCGTAGAATAAAACAGGCGTAGCTTTACCAGCACTGGGGCCTATCTCCTCCACTCATCTTTGTGATAAATGGCATTCATATTGCATCCACATTTAATACCATATCAGTTCCTCATGCTGACAAAACCCTCTGCACAGCGCAGATAGAGCTAATTTAACACTTTGTATGGTGCTCACTTAGGCCTCCTCCCAAAACACCTATAGGGGAGTGAGTTTGAGGGGGAACTCAAATTTCAGAGAGGGTGGGATTTTGCAAAACACATGCCCTGGGGGAAGGAAAAAACACTAGGGATGAACGTTGGTGGGATTGAATGGCTGGTAGGATTGTTAATGGGGTTTAGAGCCTCTTGCTGCAGGCTCAGCTCCAGCCTGTGTAGCTGGTGACTAAGAAGTAAGACCATTTGGCAGCCATTTTGGAGGCCTGTGTGCCATGAATTTGGTGGGTCTAGGTTGCCAACCCTCCAGGATTGGCCTGGAGTCTGTAGGAATTAAAGATTAATCTTTAATAAAAGATTGTGTCATGTGATGAAATTTCCAGGAATACATCCAACCAAAACTGGCAACCCTAGTTGGGTCTCAGTCCAGCCCTTGGTGTAAACACAACACATCCACAACACAAAAGCCACCACAAATGGTACCAACTGCCCTCCTTGTGGGCCATCTCACCAGAGAGCCCTGACCTTGGAATGCAAAATGGAGTCCAAAAGCCCAATGCTCCCTTCAGCTCTGAAGCAGGTTGGAGAGATGCAACGTGGAAGGAAAGCCATGCTGCAGCTGCCTGCAATGGTGCCTGTTCCATGGAGGGAAGCATTTCTGCCCTAGAGCTACCAGTCTGGCTACTTTTGCAAGTACTGATGTTCACACAGAATTTAAAAAATAAATACAAAACCCACAGAAAGCGGCACTGCCTGCAGTCGAAATTCAACACAAGCAGAGTACTTGCATTTATTTTCTCACACTTTATATTCGTTTATCACAGATTAATAAATGATGAATAGATGTCATGAGAATGTTATGGACATGAGTGGTGTGCGATAGTAACCAGCTCCTCAGAGGGATTTAGAAACCTAACTCCCATTGACTTCAGTGGAAGTTTGGTGCTTAAATGCCTTGAGGATCTGGACCTAGATGACTGTTAGTATATCAGTTTCAGGTGATTATAAGCAATCGATTGATCTATTGGACTATAATCTGTTAACCATTTATTAAATCATCTAGTCATCATTTATTAATTTATAAAGGGAGTCAATATAAATTGAGACAATTTTCTCTCTCAAAATCCCTGATGTTGCCTCTGTCCTAGGAGGGGATCCATAGAGAAAAGGGGAACTGGATGATTTCCCTTTACAAAGCAAAGCGAAGAAGTAAACTTCCTATGTGACCCTAGAAAACAAAGTTTAGAGAAAGCACCCAACAAAAACCATGGAAATCCTCCAGCCCTAGAAGGAGGCTTTCTTTCCCTGGAAGGCTATCAGTGTTTTCCCCAGGAATTGAAATTAGGGGGCTGTTAAACAATACAGGGGTGAGACGGCTGAGCGGTCAGACCATTAGATTGAAGATGGGCTGAATGGCACCATAGTAAAAACTGAAAAATGTTTCACAACCATTTTATTAGATTTAACTCCTGTTTAAATCATCACATAAATTAAAGTTGGCTACACAGGCCTACTATGAAGCACTATATCTACATCCTTCTTGGTTTCTTGTTGTAATTTTGCACAACTCTGTTAATGAACTTCTCAAATACAGTGCATTCATTTTTGTTGGCTTCCCCTGTGTCCAGTACTTCCAGTCCTTCATGATATGCTCATGATCACACAGAAGCTGACTTTTTTCAGAACACAAAGTTCTATTCAATGAGGGGAAAGAATGCTCAGCTGTAGCTGTTGTGACTGGGACTAGAAAGAGATGAAAGAAGTAGGAATTCATCCCAGGAAATATAGCACAAGAATTGGGTCGAACCACTAGCGATGATGAAGAAAAAGTTGAAGTCAAATCTTCATTCATTCATCGTATGCTATTCCACTCTGTATTCAAATTCTCTATTCTGTCCTGATCACATGGCAGCCCCACTGCAGGTAGTGCCTCACTCCCCTCAACTGTCAGTGTTTTATAAGACAGGCATCTATGAAAGCTACATAGAGGTTGATAGAATCCAGAAGTAGTAGTTATAGAGATATAAGAATCAAATCAGTGTACTTTACTTTTTCAGCTGGCTTAACGAACGCTTCTTGTCCTCTTCATTTATGGAGTCAATATAAGTGCCCTAATTAGTCAACTTCAGTTGCAGATATCTCTCTGATCCAAGTGTAGCTTCCAGTGCTGGACAGTGATCTACTACTGTTGTAGCAGATCCCTGGATGGCATTGTTTAATGACCTAAGTGTTTTCAATGGTAGACTTACACTGTTGCACTGCATGCTTCTAACCAGTCAATTGAGTTTCTTGCAGAAAAATAGTAAGCATTTGCTGGTCTTGGTCAGAACCAGTGCCCAACTTCAGGATTAACAAATGACAATGCACTTAACATTGGCCTCCAGTTTGTAGTGTGTAGTATCTCTTGCTTAAAGAGAAAGTATGGTGTAGCAGCCATGTTTGTTTGAATAAACAGTGTTGTGTCTCCAGCCTTTT
Organism: Mauremys mutica; assembly: GCF_020497125.1. NCBI lineage: Eukaryota > Metazoa > Chordata > Testudines > Geoemydidae > Mauremys > Mauremys mutica. The sequence goes on from NC_059093.1 coordinate 3,823,576, forward strand.
TAACAGCCTCGTTAAGTAGTTCTAAAATTGGCTTTGACAATGACTGGCTTGTAAGGCTTTCTGCATGTCGATACAGTCCAGAGGATTGGTGTTTTGCAGCCTTTCCACATAGTTTGTCAGTATTGACTTTGCTGATCGGTCTGGCAAACCAACCTCCTCCACTTTTACTATATAAATCCAGGGTATGCTCACATCTTGAATATTGTGTGCAGTTCTGGTTGCCCCATCTCAAAAAAGATATAGTGGAGTTGGAAAATGTTCAGAGAAGGGCAACTAAAATGATTAGGGGTATGGAACAGCTTCCATCTGAGGAGAGATTAAAAAGACTGGGACTTTTCAGATCAGAAAAGAGAGGACCAAGATGGGATGTGATAGAGGTCTATAAAATCTTGACTGATGTGAAGAAAGTGAATAAACTCCTTCACATAACACAAGAACTAGGGGTCACCCAATGATATTAATAGGAAGCAGGTTTAAAACAAACAAAACAAAGTATTTCTTCACACAATACACAGTCAACCTGTGGAAATTTTTGCTAGAGGATGTTGTGAAGGCCAAGACTATAATAGGGTTCAAAAAAGGAGCTAGATAAGTTCATGGAGGATATGTCCATCAGTGGCTATTAGCCAGGATGGCAGGGATGCAACACCATGCTCTGAGAGCCTCTGCTTGCCAGAAGCTGGGAGTGGATGACGAGGGATGGATCACTCAATAATTGCCCTGTTCTGTTAATTTCCTTTGAAGCACCTGGCATTGGCCACGGTCGGAAGACAGGGTACTTGGCTAGATGGACCATTGGTCTGACCCAATATGGCTGCTCTTATGTAAAAAATTAATTATAATATAAAAAAAATATTTAGGACAGAAACTCCCCAAGATGATAACCTCTCGAGCTAGCAACAATGACCTTGGCATATAATGCGTTTAAAAAATCTTGGCCTATTAGAAAATGTATATTTATATACTTTTCTCAGTCACAAATCTAGCATTCGGGAGCAAAGTCACTAAAATGTAGTCCAGCAAACAAATGTTCCTTTAATGTGCTCCTACCTTCTCCCTTTACCGCACCCCATTCATCGTTGCTGGCCTTGGTCGGTGAAGACCCGGAGTTCAGAGATGCTTTCACATGAGTTCATCTCCCACCGTGGGGGGGGGGAGAGGGAAGGCACCTTGCTCATTCCTCCAGCTGCTCACTGTGGCCGCTGTTGTTTGTCGTGCCACCATTCACTCCACCACTCCATTGCCAATGGCCCTGCGCCGTCACCTTCTGCTGCCACCTGCCACTGTGACCCCTGCGAGTCAGTCTCTTGAGGTTCCACCCAGCACTCAGCGATTTCATCTCTCAGTGGGGGAACCTCCCCGCGAGTGCAGGCCGGGCTGTCTTTTCCACAGAAAAGCTGTCCTGCAGCAGGTCTAAGACCGGATTGTTAGTGATTTCAGCTCTAGTGACCACTTAAAACAAAACAAAACAAAAGACACTCTATGGAGCCTAATAAGCTCTATCTTTAAATAGGGGAGACAGACAAGTCAAATAGTGCCTGTGACTCTTAGGCACAACCCACACCCCCAAGCAAAACCCCTGTCCACTTGGATCTGCCATCCAAACCCCTTGCTCAGTGAGTGCAGTTCAGTTGAGGGTGACCAGTGCTTAATTTGTAATGAAGGAGGTGCCAGGGCTCAAGCAAGTTTTTTACTTTCATAACTGATGTGGCAAGCCCAGGGCTAGGAACTGCCGAGCCTGGAGGTGCCCGGGCTCAGCTCTGGCAAAAATTAAGCACTGAGAGCGACCTCCCTCAGTCAGCACAGGCTAAGAACCGTTCTGCTGCCCTTTACTCAGACAATAAGGATGATAACGTTTCATGACCCCCACATTCAGTACTAAAAAGATTTGTAACCCAACACCAGCTGAAAATGATCACTTAGGCAACACAGTTCTGTCTGCTGAATATCTAGGCAGAGTAGGTGAGTTCCTGTAAATACAGTCTGGTCCCAAAGCCTTCCCTCCACCCCCGGCTCATCACTAGCTGTCAGGGGAGAGCTCATTCACACCTTGCTTACAAATCATAATTTGAAATTATTACCTAGGCCAACATTGCCTAAACGAATGTGCCAACATTGTCAGAAAAAACAACAGCTGTGTGAAGAAGCTATTCTTTGTTCATACTTTTCAAACTTATTATACTTTTTCAGGTACAAGTATTTGATCATATACTGTATATGCTTTTAAAGTGTGCATTAATGTTTCAATTTCAATTCAAATTTCCAGCCAATGACTAAACTGGCAACTCATGATGATTTAACTAGTTGACCAATGGGGCAGGGGATGTAGGGGAAATTCGGGGTGTGTGTGTGTGTGGGGAAATCCCTGCTATAATGAGAGGTCTGAGAGGCATTACACATAGTGCTGCTAATAGATCCACCTGCAAGAGGAAGTTTAAAAGGCCAAGTAATTGAGCCGGAGTGACACATCGATTCAGTTTCCTTGATTATGTATTGACCATTCCTGCCAAAGGCAGCTCTCAGGATAACAGTGCATCTCTGTGCTCTGTGGCAGTGACACAAATTGGCTGCAGAGTTGTCATGCAACCGTGCCCTGGTGTCTTATGCTAATGAGATGAAGTAAGTACTCTTCTTAGTACCTGGGTAACTCTTTGGAGCCCATGATAACTATAATGGATGGCTGTAAACTCTGCAGCGAGCTAACATGCCAATACACCAATAACCCTATCCAGTGCCAACTCCTCCTGGTATGTGACGCTGCAGGTGAAAGTGTATAACGCTGGGGCCTGAGCCAAAAAGCCCTTTGGAGACAACGGCAAGTCTCCCATTGGCTTCACTGGGTTTTGGACCAGGTATTTAATGACAATACCAGCAGCCTAGGCCTTTGATAGTGCACATCAGGTCACCGGGAAATGACATGAGTTCCCAGTGCTACTTCTAAAAGTGGACCTAGTGCAACTCTCTGTAGTTGCTCTGTCAACTTATACTTCTTCCTGGTTTTTGTTTGGATTCTATTGACTGAGCCGTTGCAAATAAATGGCTCTTAGCTGAGCTCTTGTATAGTTTGTTCATGGAAATGGCTTAAAACCCCATCTCCAAGGACTGAAAAAGACTTGTGCTGTTTTCAGTAGAATAATGTAATTCCTCATATTTTATTAACAATAATAACCACAAGGTTCTAGCCATTAATACATCCACACAGAGGGTTTTTTTCCTGACTTTCCAATTATTTTAGCTTCTTGTTCAGCCCTGACAGAAACTACATTTTAGCACAGTTAGTTTGTTCAGTACAGAACAAGCCTCCCAGTGCATCAAACACTAGTACAGACACAATAAAGAACACACAAGCATTATTCTAAATGGCCATATCCTCCCATGAAACTATATAAGCTTGGCAGTGGTTTTGATTAGCTACTTGCATTTTGCCACAATTCTCCGAGCCCAGATAAATCCTGAGCACCCAGCTTTGGTCGTATTAAAAATTATAGAAAATATTCAAGAGATTTACTCTCCATAAAAATTGTGCTGCTGTTATGCCAAGTTGTTGTATTCTTCTGTCTTTTCCTTGAATTGGTGATAAAACTGATTGACTCTGCAGCTTCAGATGACTTCACAGAATATTAGTTGGGGTGGTATTGATCTTTTCCCACCTTGTCTGTACAGAAGACACCTGATGACTTTAAGTTACGAACTTTGAGTTAAATTATGAACCTTTTAGCTTTGCATTAGAAGAAGGATCTGAAACCTGATTTCCTACATCAAACCACATTAGTTGTGTTGTTATTTTCTAAAAACACATTTCAGAGAAATAACTCCAATCTGTGTCGCATTTTATAGCGCAAAATAATTGAATGGCGGCTGTTTGTAATTTTAGCAATCTCTTAACCTTAATCATATTTAATGGCTTTTCTCTTCAGGCTAACAGGAGCAAAAAAAATATATTTCAGATCCATTATATTACGGCACTACAGTAATGCACTCCAGTCTCTGGCAGGCACTGTAAATTCCTGCTTTCTGAATTGTTGGTTCAGGACAATCATTCAGCAGGGAATTACTTTCCCATCTATGAAATAAATGAGATGTTAAACTAGTTTTCTGCTTCCTGTGGTACAAATGTGGCAGTGTGCAAACCCATGGAAGGCAAAAACAAGTGCCTAGCTCCCATTATGTCAATAGAAAAAGTTGAAAGGAACCCAGCGTGAGTCGATCAATGAAAATATCAGAGCTAAATAAATAAATAAATTGGACAAAAAGGAGCCAGGCTTGCAAATGGGTGCTTCCAAGGATGAGCTCGGAGGTGGCACCCAGTGTAATGCCCATGCTTTGGTATCAGACAAAGAGGAGCGAGCACAGAGACATTGAGCCACCAAAGGTGACTTCTCACTGCTTGCACCCCAGGATCACGCAGGGCATCAGCTTCTGTCTCTACAGCAGCAGGATTGGCCTGTATCTTCTGCTGAGCATCTGGCCCTGCTTGTCATAGGGGGGTCTTACAACTACTAGTGTCCACGTGTGCTGAGCCCAAAACTCTGAGCACATTTAGATAATCCCATGGTGAAAACACCCAGGTCGTGTCCATGCTAGGGACTACACCGTTGCTACCAGCGGTGAAGCTGTACTGGTGCTGAATCCTCCTTTTCCTAGTGTAGACAGCCCCCTGCCTCCCTCTGCAGTCTTGGGTAAATCTCTGAACTGCTCTTGCTCAGCTGTAAGATGGAGACAATAATACTTTGTCTACCTCATGAAGGGTGGGTTTCCAAAAAGCCTGTATCCCTGTACCCAGAATGAAGTCAGTGGAGCTGTGTGTGGAGCAGAGACCCAACTGTTTGTAAAGGTCTTAGATGCTGCTCTGGCTAAATGCTAAGCCTTATTTTTTATTGATTTTATTGTAAAATTTGAAGCTGGTGTTTTGAGCTTTGGAAGCGAGACCCAAAGATTCAGTGCAGAAGGCTAAGGCTTGGTCTACACACACGCGTTAGGCAGGCATAACTCCATCAGTCAAGGATACGGAAAAACTCACACCCTGACTGACATAGCGGTGCCAACAAAAGACCCATTGTTGACACAGCCACAAAAAGGGCTTCTGTTGATGTAGCCAATGTTGTTCAGGAAGGAGTCATTCCTACACCAAAAGAAAAGCCCCTTCTGTCGATATAGGCTGTCTCTACACTGGGGGCTATACTACCATAGGCTCTGCAGTGCAGACATTGCCTAAGGCTCTGATTCAGGAAAGCCTCTCTGTTCAAGAAGTGCTTGAACACAAACTTAACGCTACGTCAATGGGAATTAACGCTAGGTCAGTGGGAGTTAAGTACTTGACTAACATTAAGCATGTGCTCAAATGTTTTCCTGAAAGATGGAGCTGCCAGGCAAAGAAAAGTAGAGCTGGGTTTGAAGTGTGAAGTTGAAGTGTGGGTTTGGGGCTGGGCAGATGTATCAGACAGATCTCTATATAGTGGGTTCAGCATATCTTGGAGATGTAGGCGCTTGAGCTGTTTTTCTGAAATTGCCTCTCTCCTCTGCGTTTTAGTGGTGATATATCATACTGGGTTGATGAAGGGAAATTTTTCTTTGTTTGCCTGGTTTCCAGATAGCTGGCAGAGTTTGAGGCATTTCTGCATCGTTACTAATTAGAATTACAATTGCCTTTGGAATTGAAATGTGTTTCATGGATGAATTTACAGAACTTCTTACCAAGGTGTGATTATTGCCCAGTTGTTGTGAGACCGTTCCATCCCAAGATGTCATATGGAGCAGCCAGCGTGTCTGCAAATTATGAAATCACAAGTGTTTGAAAATAACTGGCTCCCCTGGGCAACAGTGATTCGTGGAATTGGCCAGGTGGCTATAAATAGCTTGTGGTTTATATCTGTGTAAGTTGTGCATGGCTGTGGAAAGTGAGGACTCTAATAAGATAATAGAGTAGAGAATGGATTTTTGAATGAGACGTTCAATGCTGGATCCACGTGGACCACTGCACTTAACTTAAGAGAGGTGGATTCAAACTGATTCAGCACACAAATCACAGGAGCTTGTTGGTCTCACCTGTTGTCTCATGAATTTCTGACTGCCACTCAATTTAGCCAGCTGGTGCACTGTTAGCTGTCCCTCCTTGGAATGTGGACTATTGATAAGGGTGGAGTGATGCTGCAGATCAACACTAAGGAGACAGTTTTGGGAAGGACAGAGGATGGTGGGGTCAGGTTTGAGATGCACTGTCAAAACCTCGAGGGGCACGCTTGCACAATGGCCACTGGCGGTATGAATTCTGGTCCATGGGGTTCTTAGGAGTCAGTAAGTTTTGACTCGCCACCCCGCGACTTGCTAACAGGCACCATAACTAGAAGCTCAACTCCGACAGAGGACAACAGTCCCGGGATCTGATTGGTGGAACTCTGGCAGTCCTGATTGGTTCCCTGCTTCTTTTTAAACCAAGCGCAGGAAGAGGAAGTTGTCCATGCAACAGAGCTTCCCTTACTTAGGACTGCTTCCCTTGTGCTACCTGCTCCTACGGCCTGCCTCTGATTTCCTGGTATCCTGACCCTGCCTGCCTCCTGACTCTGTTTGTCTTCTGGCCTGTCTTGGACTCTGATCTCCTGGTATGTGGCCTGCTTGGCTCCCGACTCCTGCTCTGATTGCTTGGTGAAAGCGCCAATGTCCCAGTCGTGACAGTGTGATTGCTCTATCTCTGACATTCATGAGCACCAAACTTTCCAGTTAATGCAACCAGTACTGATAACCATGATCCTGACGTAGTGCTCATGGGATGCTGAGGATAGTTTGTGTGATAACATTCTTACCCGCAAATGGAGCTGGTTGAAATTTTTTATTGAAATGATTTCCCCCACCCACCCACACAAAAACACCGCGCCCACCCAACCAGCCAACCAACCTGGCTTTTTCATCAAAACAGATGGGGGGAGTGAGGGGGAAAGGGGTTAACTGAAAACCCAATTTTTCCCATGGTTTTTGGGGACTGCAACCCCATATTTCTTCCAGTCTTTGACAATCAAACACCCAAAAATTTCAACCAGAAACTGAAAAAAATCATTTGGGGGCAGATATTTTTCAGTTTTTGGTTGCTGAAAACTGTAAAATGTTTGATTTGGGGGTTTGTTCATCTGTTCTTGTTTTTTGATGAAAAAACATTTGAAGAAAAAATTTAAGAAAATTTTGTTTTATATACTTTTTTTATAAGAACAAAACACATTTCCTGACCCTCTCTGTACACACCCCCACACCCACACCACCCTTCCCTGCGGCAGATTGCTAATAAGAGGCATGGAAGGAAAGCATCAGCAGTCCCAAAAGGATGGGTGGACTTTACACTTGTACCCTGCCTAGAGGAGAATTTCTGAAACAGCTGAGAACAGGATCTTCTGAGCACAACCAAGGTGTGGACATGTTTCTTCTGAGGCTACTGCAGCCCGTTATAGATGTGCGGCTTCCCACTGCTTGGAAGTCCATTGTCAGAGCCAATGCGAGGATGGAATAAGGAATTTAACTGCATGGCTCCTATCTGTGGACCATATTCTGCCACTTTAGGTCACACTGACTAGTACCTTACTTGAGCACTCCCACTGAAATCCAGGAGGGAATAAGGTACTACTCAGTATGAGTAAGGATGCCTGGTCTGGCCCCATGAGAGTTCTGTGGCTAAATTCCCACTTGCTGCATTGAAACACTTGCCCATGGTGCTAATGTAAAACGCGTTAGCATCATTAAAATTATCTGGATCCCAGGGTAGCAAATACAAAGGCAAGAAGGTGATTAATTGTATGTGTGGGTGTACAGGATCTCCTCTCTTCACACCTTCCCCTGGGAAAAATGATATTTCCCACTGATTTTTATAAAGCTATGATGGAAATAATTGTGTTCCAGTGGACTATACGTGACAATATACATTATATTTAAGAGATGGCAAAGCAGAGGAGGGAGTGAAAGCTATTTCTCTGAATTTCCCGGCTTCTTTCAGTTTGTCGGCATATTAATGCTGCTTTAACACAGTCTTTTATATTCCATTTCTACAGAGATTTTTTTTTAAATGATGACATTAAAAGGGAAATAATGTCCCAGCTACCCTACCCCCACCCCTCAAGCCCTGCCTCTCATCACAGAGAGCTGCTAAGGGGTTCTTTGATATAATACACAGTAATGGCTCCTGAATCAATCCATACCACAAAGTCAATAAGCAGATCTGACACAATACATCATATTCGGCTGTGGTGTGGAGCTCTGACGAGGACAAAAAAGATGCAATCTAGGGAATGGAATCCATAGGAAGAAATAAAATAAGTGGGGAAAGTTACGGCTCCTCTTTAGGGGACTGATTTTTTTTTCATATGCCATTTACTTGGGAGTTTAAACTTATTGAAAGAGGGGAAAATGTGTGAATTCAGTGCTTGTGGATGGTGGGAGATTGTCATGGGTGTTGAGAAATGGTTTGCATTTGCACTAAGAAACCTTTGCACTGCTCTGGTGGGTGGCCTCAGAGGATAGTGCCCCTTTGCTCTACTACAAATGGTGTAAAGGAGCCATTGTGCAAATGAGAATAAGGCCCTGGGTGTCCTCTCTCCATCCACAGTCTGAGGCAGAAGGTGGGCAGGCTTCCTCCATCTCAGTAGGTGTCTCGGCCCCATCCTGAAGCTGACAGAGTTGGGGGTGAACTCGCTCACCTGCTTCCTTCTGTTGATGTCCTGGTTGCAGGGAGGTGTCTGTTAGCTACACGAAGCCATCTTTCCCTTGGAAAGGGCAGCGTATTCAGGTCTCTGACAAGTGCTTATCTTGTCCCCGCTACTGCAGTATCTGAGTAACTCATCATCTTCAATGTGTTTATCCTCACAACACCTCTGGGAGGTAGGGAAGTGCTATTATCTCCATTTTACAGATGGGGAACTGGGGCACAGAGAGGCTAAGTGACTTCCCCGAGGTTACCACAAGAAGTCTGTGGCAGGGCAGAGAATCAAACCCAGGAATCCTGAGTCCCAGGATAATGCCTTGGCCATTGGGTTTCAAGATTTATTGTGAACGTGTGTAAGCTAAGATAATCAAATTATTTCCCTGTTCTGATTCCCATGTCCCAACAAGGCATCTCAACCTTGATGAGAATGGGCTTACATCATGGTGAGCTATGTGTCCCTGGGATATTCAGTCTCTGACCACAGTGGTTAGAAAGCTTGCGTGGGAGGGGGGGTGTCAGTTGGTATCACTTGCCTGTCGGGTACTTGAATGAGAGCCACCGAATATTTCAGCTGGGCCACCCATCTCTTTTCTTCTATTTTAAAAATTACAAAAAGGAGAGCAAGGGAGGGAGAGAAGATAGCAATCCCTAGGGAGGTCTTACGAGACCCATCGGCTTAGAGTTACCCAAGGAGTTGTTTAGCTAAGTCACTCCTGCCAGCTCCCAAGGACATGGCTGAAATCTCCTGCATACAATGCTTTGAAAATATTCTTAGGTGTGAATTATTAGTCTCCTGGTTTTGGCTAGAGTGTGACTAGAAAAAGAGGGGACCTTCTCAAAACAGAGACACAATTGTTTTGTTTTGTCTGAAAATTGTCAAACCAGGAAACTAATCTTGTGTTGTTGTTTTTTTTAAAGAACCGTTTGATAAATGGCAAGTACTAAATATTTTGAAAAATAATTCATTTGTTTTTAAATTTGGGGGTTTTTTTCATATAAAAGAAAATCAGAATTTTTTAAGGTATTGATTTTTTTCCCCTTTTAAAAAAGAAACAAAAAACTTTTCTCTTTTCTCAGGGGAAAAATGGAGGGGGGGGAGAGGAGGAAAAGAAAAATGAAGGAAAGGAGGAAACAAAAACCCATTTTTTTTATTTTTAATTTTTGAAGTCTTTAGCCAAAAAAGAGAAGATTTTGAAAAGAGAATTCATGACCATGTTCAATTTTGAATAAAAGGCCATTTTTCACTGACACCCCCCTCCCACCCCCCATTTTTTTTGACAAAAACAGAGACATTTTCCATTGAAAAACATTTTAATTGACAACTTTTGCCCAGCTTTAATCATGAACAATGCAGAGCAGGGACAGTTTCTCTCTCTGGTTGTGTAGTGTCCAGCACAAAAGGGCCTGATCTGGGCTGCGAACTGCAAATGCTACTGGAATGTCATAATAAATTACAATAATGATGTCTAAAAGATCCTGGAAAAAAATCTAGGTTGGGCCAGATTCTTAAGTGCAAGGCATCCACAATCTGAGCCAGATATTCAGAAGTGCTCAGCACCCAACATGTACCCCACATCCTCTGCTCTTATGAAACTCTGGCCACCTCTTTCAATGCCTAAGTGGGAGTCGGGCTGTCTTGGAAAATCTGGGTTGGAAATCCTGGCCCCACTGAAACGCCCATTGACTTCAGTGGAGCTAGAATTTCACCTCTGGCCGTCAGTGCGGAGAGTTGGGTAGCTTATGCTAAATGCAACAGATGTAAATGAAGCTCTTGATGTGAGAAAAGCCAAGTGGGTGACTTGTGCGGGATGTTTGAAAGAGAAACATGGAGCAAATAAAAGTATAAAGAGTGTAGCAGGAATGAGGCTAGATGGTATAAACGTCCCTGGAAGTGAACTATTTAGTCATTCCAACAGGACTCCAGTGGGCATCCAGATGAGTCGGAGACAGGCCGGGGTTGGGAAACCAGCCAACACATGCAACTGCCCACCCCCCAGCCAGCTGCTGCCCCCCTCTCCCTCCGTCCTCCTCTCCCATCGACTCCTTAATGTGCAGTGGTGGCTGACGCTTTGCTGAGGGAAAGTGATAATTGCCTTTTTATTCATTTTGATAGCATCGTGAAACATTAAAATCTGATTTGGTTGGTCATATGGGAGCATCACTCATCGGTGACTCGGTGTGTGAGTGAGTGCGTGCGAGTTTCCCCCACTGTCGGCAGAAGGCATTATTAAAGAAACTAATCATTTTAAAAAATAAATAAGTACAAATAACCTAGTTATCTGGTGAGCCTTAATGGCCTTATTTTTCCATTCTCTGGCATAATGAGAACAGTCTGGGCTGCTTGAATCTGCCTCTCTGAGAGCCTAATTGTTTTTAAATGTCTTTGCTAACCACTTCACATAGAGCCCATAAATCTATTTTCGGGTAACTGAGAGCCACACTTCTGAGCTCCTTTTTATGATGACACATTTGTACGTTAATTAAAACCACGCTTAGGAAGATGCAATCTTTCAGGCTTTAACATGAGACTGTTTGCTGTGCTGGAGAAGGGTCTGAATGCTGGCTTTCTAGCTGCAGCAGCAGGAGGGACTGGCAATGCAGATTATCCTGGGCTCCTAACAAGGGGAATGGTCCCAAACAAATGTCAAGAAATTTGTTTCTTACTCTAATGTAGCTACCCTTTATTTTGAAGCAGTCTTTTGGGGTTAGGCACTTCCAGCCACTGTATGCACCATTGCAATTTGTTCTCCTTCTAGGTCATTCCTTTATGATGATGATGACAGAGAAGGTTACTTCATTTAATGGTGCCCCCGATGGGCTGCAGAGGCTCTTGAACGCTGACATTATTTTCAGAAATGTCTCTTCTTTCCTAGGAGGCAGCCCCGGTAAAGCTACGCTGCCTCAGAACTTTAAAGAGAATAAGGAAAGGAGACTGGGGGAATTAAATCAGATTTTAATCAGCTCTAATTGAGTTATGTAAAACAGAATGAACACAGATGTTAAAGATGGGAAGAACTAAAGATGTAGCCCATTCCCCTTGACACTACAAGATTATTTCCCTGGAGTCTGCTCTTGAAGACTTTGTCCAGACTAGTTTCGTGACTCAAATGACCGTCACTTCTAACTGGAGCTGGGGAGAAAATGAGGGCGTTTTCTATAGCAATTGCCAAGTTTACGGTGGAAACCCGAAATATGAAGTATTTTGACTCTGAAATTGCCTCATGGGAAGTGTAGTTTGGGAGGCTCAAGCTTTCCTTCTCCTCTATAGGTCAGACTGCATGGTTGGAGTCCATTTCCCAGGATGCACCATGGTCTCCCTTTGTGGTGAGGGGAGGAGATGTATCATGGATGTGGCATGGCTGTGAGATATGTAATCTGACCAGGGAGCATGAGACACTGTGGTGGTATTTCAGAATAAAAATATTTTGGTTATGAGCTGAAATAATTTGGGTTTTGGCATTCTGTTTTCTGGTGGCAAAGTTGAAATTTTCTGTGTAATAACACGTGCTTTGTGAAAAATTACATTCAGACAAAAACCCAGTTTTCCACCGAAAAATAGTTTTGACAGAAAAATTTTCAACCAGGCCCTACTTCTAACGCTTCTCTTGGGAGATTTAATCTACAGTCTCCTAGATCTCCACATCAGGAAATGTTTCTGGATAGTCAGTTAAATGTTCCTACTTCACTTAATTTCTGACCATCAATCTTGGTTGTTTCCCTTGTATCTCTTCGAATAATGCCTCCTCTTCTTAATGTTTACACCCCCTGAAACATTGTACATCATTATCCGGTCCCTTCCACTTTGCCAATCCTTAGCCAAGCTATATAGATTTACTCCTCCCATCAGTCAACCCTTCTGGCCTCTTAATCACTTTTGCTGTTGTCTGAATCCCTTCCAATTTATCAACACATTTCTGGAATTCTTATTGCTGCAGCAGGAGTTGGGAAATAGAGTTGGGCCGCTGGCCCATGAGATGGACATGGGATAAAGATCAGGCATATTGTTTGTCATGCACTTGCTAGGGAAGAAGAGCCATACATATCCCCTTGCCAGCCAGCTGGCTGAGCAGACGCTTCTCCCGAGTGATTGCCTGGCTGGTGTAAAATGGGAAGCTGGTGACAATGGCAACTGGGAGAGGTGTGTGGAGAGCTGTAGGCTGAGACTGCAGTCCTGCAATGTTAGAGAAACTAGCTGTATTGTAAGAACACCTGCCCTGAGGCTGTGGAACCCAGCTGGCCTCTGCAGCCTGAAAGATGAGCAAATGAGAGAGACAGAGAGTGTTACCCACAAAGAGAGGGATGGAAAAACATAATAAAAGTGGAAGCCAGCTCTAAGTGCCAATCTCCAGCTTTTCAGCTCCACAACGGAGAATCTAAGGGAAGAATGTATTTATTGCTTAGATGGTTGGACTAGAAAATGGCCTTGCCACAGTGAGTGCTTGAGAGAGTCAAGAGGGTCAGGTCATTGAGGTAAATACACTGGGCTATTCAGAAAACAATTAGAGGCCATAGATGTTGGGAGAGGTTTTGAGAGAGGAGCCTTGGTAACCTGTACAGTCTATTCTTTTTCCCAGGCTTTCAAGTGTTTCTCTGTCTTTGTGGATGCTGCAGAAAATTGATATACAAAATGTTGTCCCAGAAAGAATATGCACTGTTCACTGGAAGCAACAATAGCTTTCCTAGGATGACTAAGAAAACCTAGCAGGCCAAACTGGCTCAGACTTACGGATAGTTTTAACAGAGGAAAATTGGGGTGAGGTTGGACTGATGAATGCTCCTGGAAGTATAAACGTAGAACTGGGTTAAAAAAAGAATCAGATAAATTCATGGAGGGTAGGTCCATTAATGGCTTTTAGCCAAGCTGATCAGAGATGCAACCCCATGCTCCTGGTCTCCCTAAACCTCTAACTGCCAGAAGCTGGGATTGGATGAGGGGATGGATCACTCGATAATTGTTCTATCCAGAATCATTTGGCATTGCCCACTTTCAGAGACAGGATACTGGGCTAGATGAACCACTGCTCTGACCCAGTATGGCCGTTCTTATGTTTAATCAGAGCCTTGTGCAGAGGTAGAACAAACACCTAAACATCAAACCTCATTTGCCCAACTCCCATTCCTCTCCATAAAGGCTGTCCCACAGTGACGTTCTGCAGTACAACATTGTGATCTTTCTCCAACTCATTTACCAGGATTGTCTGGGTACATGGCACTTAATCATTTCCAATGCAGGGGCCTCAGGCATAGGTGCATCTCAGTCTCTCCTTGTAAAATGTAACAATTTAATCTCCTGAGGGTTGTAATACTCGGTTCTAATTTCAATTGTTGGCTTTAGTGTGTGGGAGCTGGGTGGCACTGGTGGTCTGTGATACACAGAAAGTCGGATGAGATAATCTGGTGGCCTTAAACGCTATGATTATCTGTCTTCTTACATGATGCCCATCACCGCAGTATCTGAGTGCCTCCCAAAATTATAAAGTATGGATATAAAGATATGTTTCTCTCTCTTTCTTGTTTTTCTTTGCAGTCATCCAGGACTACTTTTCTTTGTGATCTTTGGGAGTGAGTTCCAGAGTCATGGGCTGATTGCTGAAAATCTTCTGTCTCCTGTACTCAGAAGCCTCACACCTGAGGACAGCTGTTCCATTATTCCACAAGAACTTATCTGTTGTGGAAAGTCATGCTCATGCAGGGTGAAGCAGTTCCCTGGGGTAACTTGATATAGAGGCATTTGAAGATGAAGTCCAACACCGTCCATGAGGAGCCACGGCAGAGAGCAGAACACAGACAAGGTGATTGGCTGCTATGTTGTGAACCGACCAGAGCTTGCTAAAGGTCAGTGTTCCATACCTAGATACAGTAAGATGTTTTTAAATAGCCATGTTTTATTGCAGGGCTTAAAATACCCTCTGGTTACTAGAGCTGGGCAGGAAACTGTTTCCCTGTCCTGTGAGAGTTTTTGAGAGTTCAATTTTTTCCCATTTGAAATTGGCACAAAAAGTCAAAATAAAAAAAAATTTCATGAACCAAGTTTAGTTTTCATATTGACCCTTTAAAACTTTTTTTACTAAAATTAAATTAAATTTAATGGATAGTTGTTTTGATACCCCCAAAATAACTTTTTCATTTAAAAAAATGTTGAGATCTCATTTTGACAATTTTCAAACTTTTTTTCCCCCATAACTTTTTTTGCAATGGGAAATTCATCGAAACCAACCCTTTCCTGGGAAGTTTTGGTTTTGACGAATCAACATTTTCCAATTAAAATAATTTTAGATTAATATAAATTCCTGACCAGCTCTATTAATTACTCTAGGCAGCTGCACCAGGAAGTGGAAAAACAAATGTTGTCTACTAGCTACAAATGCAGTTATTTCAAAACATGGTTGGTTAAATCCTGACCCATCTGAAGTCCGCGTCTGAGAACTTATTGTCTTCAGTAAGGTCAGGATTTCAACTGGTGGAATGAAAATAAATTACTCACCTTGCTTTAAACACGTATGGGTTTTATATACAGTATCCTGGGTAACTCTTCCCATTAACACCCAGGATAAGTAGAAGGTACCAGGCATTCAGGCCTGTTTCCCAAAAAAATCTCTGCTGAGGGGATTGAATCAAATGTAATTTCATAGGTATTCAGAACATGAAGGAGAGAATAACCCAACTCTTCTCTGGAATCCAGAGGAGGACACAAATTGGGAAGCAGGAAAAGACATTTAAGTCTGTGGTGTGGATTTTCTAAGTTGGATCCTCAGTTGGTGTAGCTCCACTGGCTTCCACAGAACTATGCTGAGCCAATGAAGCTATGCTGATTTACACCGGCTGAGAATCTGGCTCTCTGCTGCAGCTCACTCCCACAGCATATGGTGAGATCTACAGTAGCAAAGTGCATTCTGCTGTGATGATCCGGAACACTGATGTCTGAAGTGCTACTTGCAGCAGGCAGCAAACAGATGTTTTCAAGGAGGCATGGGCTGAGGAATGCTTTCTATTTCTCATCCTCATCCTCTCCCAGCCATGGAAGAATGGGCAGTTGTTTGAACAGCTCTGGCAACTGTCTGCCCCCATTTAAACACCACTGATATATTCTTTAATAAAATTTAGGCTATGTTTTCCCCTGTTAAATTAAACGAAGTCTGGAGTCTGTTATGAGCTTGAACCTTGGGCTGGATTTAAGCTCAAGCAGCATGAAAATATCACACTTTCCAATCTCTACAGTGAAATATTTTTTCCCTGAGAAGCCGAAACACTAACTGTATCTTTCAGCACAATTTTGATTCAATTGCCCCCTCTGTGAGATGAAGCTAATGCACAGGGATGTAAGTCAGGCACGACTTCCCAAGAGCTTACTTTTAAGCAGCCCATTATACATTAACCTGTACGACAATATGTTTTAAAGAGAACCTTGTTCATCACCTCAGAAAAGTCAAATTAACATAATTTCTGGAAAAGAACAATGGGGAGAAAAATGTTAGTCATTGTTGATTGAACAGGTAAGTTTCAGTTGCATGATCTGTTGAATATTCATACTATATTGTTTTTGACATTTAGGAACTCAATTATCAGTTGACTAATCAGTCTTTTACAGTACGTTATTTTTGTGATGGAAAATGAAGCACTGATAAGCCCCAAAGGGAATACTATTCAGATAGAGGTTTTTTTAAACACTTTTTTTTCTCATTAAATGGATGAATTTAGCACTGGTACCAGCAAGTGACTAACAGCCTCGTAGTAGAGTGGGCAGCTTTTAGCAAGCCTCCCCACCGTCCTCCCCAAAGCACCTTGTTCCTAGATTAAAAGACTCTGGATATTCAGGTCATGGCTAACTCCGTGCTGGTTTTGTAATGCGGGCAGCTATATTGCGGGGAGTGTGACAGCTTGCACCGCCTTCCGGGGTGCCACCTGATGTGCTGGGGTCCCACTGAGCCCACCTGTCCCACCAGCCTGGGTTCCCCTTCCTCTGTGCTGCTGTGACAGGCTCTCAAGCCCCCTTCCAGCACACACGCACAGGCAGGGAGGCACCCAGTGGTAGTCTGCAATCCGCTCTGTGTGGGAGGACTCCGCTCAGGGAACCGCCCATCATCCCTGTGCACACACCCTCTGGAGTGTAACCCCAACGTTATAGCGTCTTGCGCTGTATAGAGATCTGTGCTGCGTACGTTCATGAAATTCGCCCCCTCCCTCAACGTGGAGGAAGACATGCACAGCTTTTTGCTCCCCACGCCCAGTTATGAATTGCACAAAGTGGGTTTTAGAGTAAACAATAAACAAGCGTATTAACGACAAAAGGGAAATGTTAAGTGATTATAAGTGGTAGGAAACAGATCAAAGCAGATTACCTTAGTAAACAGACAAAAACAGCAAACTGAGTTTAACACTCTAGATAGGTAGGATATAAATTAGCAATTTCTCACCCTGAGTGATAAATAGGCTGGCAGACTCTTAAGAGTCCTTGGCTTTCCCAGGTTTTCATACACAGGCTAAAGATCCTTCTAGCCTGGGACCATCACTTCCCACAGTTCAGTCCTTGCCCCTCAGGTGTTTTCAAGTGTGGTGTTGCAGGGAGGTATCATTGTTCCCAGCTCTTTTGCTGTGATCTGGGTCAAACGGTTCCTATTGTGTAGTGCTATCTCTGAGAGTTTTCTGTTGTACACAGTTCCCAGGGTAATCCTTGTGCTTGTGGGCATTTCCTCAATAAGCCATTCGCATTGTTTGGCCTTTTTACTGTTGTACCTGAAAGGCTGCTGCTTGTGGAGGTTTTCAACCTCATGACATGTTTCAGTAACACACACATAGCCAAACTTCATAACTTCGCACATGACGATAGCATATGCAATCCAACGAGATATGACTGTCTAGCAGATCAAGACTTTTAGAATGACACCTCACAAGGCATACTTTGTATAAGGCATATCCTAACTATGTGACAGTGGTGAATATTGGGATGTCAGGGAGTTGTGGCAGATGCTCCACAATATGCTCTGTGCGTATGTTGGGACTGTCTACATAGTTAGTTAGTGCATGCCACACGGGCAAGACAGGATGTGAATCTACAGCACACTAGCTCACCTTGTGGACCCTGCTACAGTGCACTAAAACTTCCATATTCCAGTGGAGTAGTAGGACAATGAACTTACTGCTGCTACCTGCTACAAGAAGAATCTCCTTTTGCTCAAAAGTTGAGCCTGTGTTTACTGAATTGGAAGGACCAGGGCCCTAGTGTCAGTTCCTCAGCATGGCATGTGTGATTTAGGCTTTCCTCCTGCACCACCAATAGGAGTTTTGTGGTTGACTTCTATAGCAGCAGGAAAAGGCCCTTTTATCCTGTAATGGATTCTGTTATCTGCAACGCATGGAATCATTACACCGCTGTCCAAACTCATCTTCACTTGGGTTCCAGAGTGGGCTTTGAACCCAGAACTCCAGAGAGAGTCGTGCGTTTACCCTAATGACCCACTAGCTCCCAATTTGTGCTTTTCAGGTGGATGCAATGTGTCACAGAACAAAATATTTATTTATGGGACCCAGATAGGTGAGTGAAGTGGATCCTCTTGTGCCTGCTGAAGCCAGCAAAAAATCCTCTTCCACTTCATTTGTTTTCCTTTTAGCAGGGGCATACCCAGTGTGCAGTATCCCTCTTGAATGTTTGTATTTTGTAATTGTGTTTGTAATTGCTGTGATCAAAAGGCAGCGAAAATTGCTTTTCACTGTGACAAATCCCTCACATCTTCACTGGTGCCCCAGAGCTGGACCCAGTGGTAAAAAATGGAACTGAGGCATTATCTGCAAAGTGTCATTTCTTCTGAGACTCAGCCTTGCACCTTGCTCCTGATTTGTGGCAAACCACTTGGGAAGGTACCTACTCAGCCCCCTGAAATGTGCCTTTTGCCTGATCTAGCCTTTGTGTCTGGAATTGCTATAGAGTAACTCCTCAGAGCTACCTGATCTGTACTAATCCATTTGTATAACCCACAGCCTGCTTGGATCAGCAAGGCAGAGCAAATGGGGTCACCCCACTGTATTAAAATTCTCTGCATTTAGGAAAGGGTGCCTGCCTTTTCTCTTGTAGGTACCTGGGTATGCTAATAGATCTCTCCCCGGGGGCTTCTTTCTGCTGGTCGAAGAGAAATAATTGGGAGCGTCCCTTTCTGCTGATGCTAAGCTGCCTTGGCTAAGATTCTCCCAGACTGTGGAATTCACCATTTACAGTAACTGCCAACCTTAATAACTTCCTGTGATGAAGTTTTACTGTAAACAGCAGAGGTGGGGGTGAGGGGAAGGGTGGGCTGCAAAAGTGACAGGTCCCCAGTCGCCTTGACACTCCCAAGTCTCCTGTCTGCCTCTTGGAAATGACACTTCTGACATTCTCCCCTACCAGGTTCTTTAAATTACTCTGCTTCCTATAGCCCTGGGATTAATAACAATGTCACCTGCTGGTTTTATTTCCCTTTCTCTCTCTTGCAGGGAAATTATGCATTGTGGACTGTAGCAAGCATTAGCATGCAGAGAACATTAACTACAATGAATGTGTATTCCTAACATTTTCTCCCTCTGCCCCCCCCCTTCTTCGAAAGCAAATGAGCAATAAGGTGTTTGGAGGCAGTGAGGAAATGCTCTTTACTACAGACTGGCAAAGTCAGTGTAACATTAGCCCCAAATCTGTAGCATGTGCCATGAATAAACTATCATTCAGATTTCAAACCAAGTCCCTGAGTCAGGAAAGCATCCCTATTCAGGAAAGCATTTGAGGACATGCTTAACTTTAAGCATGTGCTTAACTCCCTTTGAAGTCAATAAGAATGCATACTTATATGCGAAGTATAGGATTACGTGCTTTCCTGAATTAGGACATTGATGTCTCTTCTCCTTTAACAAAAGATACAGAAAGTTCTTTCCAAGTGTGACTTGAGTAACAATGGATTAAGCAGGCATAGCTGCGTTGAATTCAGTGGGGTTGCATCCATTTACCCCACTAATGAGTGTGAATTATTGTACCTTACTGGGAAATTACAGTTAGAATTGAGCATATGTCAGTTTGTTTTGCCTGGGTTTATGGGAACATTGTGCTGGGCTCCAATCTGTATGGGGCTCATAAGCTTCCATTTTTTCTTTGAGTTTTGAGTTAGAAATTGAAGCATTGCCAGCCCAAAGTATTAAAAATCATGAGTTAGGCCCCAAGAATTTTGAGATTGGCTTAAAAATCATGAGATTTTTTAAAATTACCAGCTGTAGAGTTCTTTTCTTTGCCTTCTGGTTTCTCAGCCTTTACAGTGCACTTGGTTTGTCTTTTCAGGCTTTTCTTCCAACCATAAGGGCTAAAAATGTACTTTTAAAAAAATATGAAAGCTAAGATTCTCTTGTAATCACTTGCCTCTGGGAACTGGGGGCTTGAAAAAAGACACCAAATATTGCTAGACTCACAATAATAGTACAAGTGATGGCAACACTGAAATGGAACAAGGTCAGGATTTTTGTTTTATAATTTCAAGCTAAATCACACTAAACTAGACTATGTCCAAAGGATATGAGGATCTCAGTGAATCATGACTGCTTTTCCAAACCATTTTTGAAAGCAGGAAAGGAAAAAGCCCTGTCTAAGTAGCTATCAAGATGCCAAACGCCCTTTCCTCCTTCCTTCCCATTTTGGAATATATTTTGGAAATACAGTGATAATCTTTATGTAATTTACCTCTCTCAGTGAATAGCTTTGGGACCAGGTTTCTTCTTGACAGATTATTTTGACATATTTACTCATAGTTATGTCTGTCTCAACAGCATCCATATCTAAATCTTAAACTTTAAAATTAACATTTTGGGATTCTAGTTGTTTTGCCTCGTACTGAACATGCTCTTTGACATACACCCCTCTCTCTGGCTCCCTCACTTTTATTTATATGTAGACAAAATTGTAAAAGGTGATGAGGGATTTTGGTTGCCTACGTTTTTGAGAACTCAGGATTCTAAGAGCATAAAAAAACTTGATTTTCATAGGGTGGGTGCTCAGTGTTTTCTGCAAAATCAGATCTTATTAAGGTATCTCAAGTTAGGCACCCAAAATCACTTGACGCTTGTAATTTCCTCCTGCTGGCTCTGTACTTTAAGCCAAATACTCCTTAGCATTGCTGTAGGCCTAAAACAGGGATCTCTGGACATTGCTTAAATTCCAACTTCTCTGCCTGGTGACCTGCTAATGACAAACCCAGAAGCTAGGCAAGGAATTAATGTTGTCAAGAATCCTGGTGTTCAAAAGAAATGGCACAGCCCAACCTTGGCCCACGTGCCCTAGATTGAACACACAGTCCCCATGCCCTTTCTGTTCTCACAGCTTCTCTATCAGGGGATAGGTCTGACATTGCCACAATGTCTGTGTTCTTGTAGCATGGGGTGAACCTAAAAATGGGAAGATGCAACTAGATTCTCCATCACTTTGGCATTTACACTAGGGCAGAGCGGGTGTAAAATGCTACTAAATCCGACTGGTAAAGGTTGACGCCCACTTTGCTCTAATGTGAATTTCTGCACAAGATACAGGACAATAGAGAATCTGGCCAGTGCTGGGGTTGATGCTGTGGGTAGGGTGAGCCCAAGTGATGCAACCTGGAGTTGAAGCCCTGAACTTGGGATCTGACTTGGGAGGTTTCTTTTGACTCCTATCCAACCCTGTGATGAATGTTAATATCATAGACTCATAGGTTTTAAGGTCAGAAGGGACCATTATGATCATCTAGTCTGACCTCCTGCACAACGCACGCCACAGAATCTCACCCACCCACTCCGGTATCAAACCTGTGTCTGAGCCATTGAAGTCCTCAAATCATGGTTTAAAGACTTCAGTGTGCAGAGAATCTTCCAGCAAGTGACCCGTGCCCCATGCTGCCGAGGAAGGTGAAAAACCCCCAAGGCCTTCCCAATCCCAAATATGGCGATCAGCTAAACCTGAGCATGGGGGCAAGACTCACCAGCCAGACACCCAGGAAAGAATTCTCTGTAGTAACTCAGATCCCAACCCATCTAACATCCCATCACAAGCCATTGGGCATATTTACTGCTAATAGTCAAAGACGAATTAATTGCCAGAATTAGGCTATCCCATCATACCATCCCCTCCATAAACTTATCAAGCTTAGTCTTGAAGCCAGATATGTCTTTTGCCCCCACTACTCCCCTTGAAAGGCTCATTACAAGAGCTAATACCTTATGTTGTTTGAGAAGAATCCTGCCTGAATACAGATGTGCCTAAAGGGCTGGTTCTTTATATGCTCTAATGCAAATGAATTCCTTTGGCAGAGGCCTCAGAGTGTGTAGCCCTTGGCTTGTAGGGCAAGCAATGGGAGGGTGGATAGCTGGACTGGGGAAGTCGGGGAGGACACGAATGCTGCTTAGACGAGCTGGTTTTTGAGTAACAATTTCATTGTATAGCTATCAAGTTGATGAAGAAATTGGCTGGTACAATCACATTACTGTTTTTCCACCCTGGCTTAAAGATATAAATGGGGAGGGAGAGAAGACTCAGAAAATTCCCTCTTGGTTTATTTTAATCTATGGAGGGGAAATAAAGCACATTATTTCACCATCTTGGAACGTGACAGGTATTAATAGCCCTATTAAGAGCAATACTGTTCAGCTCTATTTAAACAGGCAATGCCCGAATGATTGCTGGGAAGCAGGAAGGCCACCCCCGTCTTACAAAGTTAACAAGATGTTGGTTTGTTAAATCTTGTTTTTCTCCTTTTACAAGCTGTGCTAGCAGTGTTACAGGTCAGATCAATACAAGTGCAGGCTTCCCCTCCATCACCTTTAAGGAGAGGGTAAAAAGGACATCAGCAAAGTGTTTATTCTTGATTTTTTAAAAATAGGAATTTTCCTTTACACTCTCTTTTAACTTAAACCTCTTGGAAGTTGGAAACTGAAATTTGTTTCTTTAACATGAAGTTTATTCCTCCATCAAACTAGCTGGTTTTGGGCCAGATGTCTCAGGAGTGTTTGGGTAGGAAGGCAGGGTTGTTGTAATGTTGCTTATGAACACTGCAGCAGCTGTGCATGCAGATGCTTTATTGTAGGGTTGCCCAGGGCACTGCATTTGTGCAAAGTGGAAACATCGAGGAAAGGCAGCTGAATTTTGGTTGGAATGTCTAAGTTTTCCCTTTTCCCCTTTGCCCTTGTAGTAGAGTTGCTTGGTGGCATTGCAGCTGTGTACAATGGTTTGATATTCAGGGTTGCTCATGAGTTTTGCAATTGGACATACTGTTTTGTTATTGTAGGGTTGCTACAGTTGGCCCAATATCCTTTTGCTGTGAACTTATTTGTGGATCATAGGCATTAGTGTTATTTCTTTAAGAAAAAATGTTACAATTTTTTGGTCTGGGGGAAAACATCAAGAATGAGAGCTGTCCCTTGTTCTCGCGTGAGGATAATAATGTCTAGTATTACGAATCCTGAATAATTCGTTAGTGTAAATACTTTGTGCCCAGAATAAAATGACACCCTCCCTAAAATGAAAACAAACCCAGAAAAATGTTAAAGAATAATTAGATTTGTTTGATTATTGGACAATTTTAGGGAGTTGTTTTTAAAGCCTGTGGGACGCATCTTCATTAGATGAGCCGGGATGTCCATGTGTAACTCCAGTCAGTGATGCTAATGGGGGCAGATCATACATAGTCCTGCATGCTGAAATGGGAATGCACAGTTCTGTGGTGGGATGGGTGAATCCTACTCCATGCCGGGAAAGCAAAAGGTTAAAACCTTGTCATAGGCAGCCAGTGGCCTTCCACCTGCTGCAAGCAATTAGGCTTTGTAAGGCAGCAGGTGTTGCTTATAAAGCTAATTGCAGCAGGCACTCCCATTCCCCAGTGTGAGCACTGGGGAATGTAAAAGCAGCCACACAGAGGCAGCTAGGGGCTGGATGGTTTGGGTTGTGAGCTGGACTGTTTCCTCCTTTAGCCAGGAGTGTGAGACTGCCAGACTAGGAATCAGGAGCGCTGCGTTCTAATCCTCACGGTATCATGGACCTTGGGCCTGTACAAGAGGGGATAAAGCCAGTGTACCGCCTCAGCAAGATGGTGAGTCTGAAATAACGAAAGTTTGTGCAGTGCTAGAAGATCCTCAGATGGGAGGTTCTAGAGGAGAGCAAAATTTGGTTATTAAAGGAAACCAGCATTCTAAGTTTGAGCACAGAATAAACTTCCCTCTCCAGCCTAGAATATTTCCCCCACCCCACCCCACCCCGAAAGACCAATTTCTCAACATTCCTGGAGTCCCCATTGCCTGCTGGCTAGGGAGATTTAGCAAAGTGAACCAGAGAAGCCTGCTATTGCAGCTGTCCTTTTCTGCATTGTACAGCAGGAGCTGTTTTGCCCATCTTTCCCCACATGACTTTTTCTTTATGAAACCTACTTTCTTTTGTTGCAAACAATAAATGCATTGCCTAGTCTTGACTCCCTCCTCCCCTTCCAGAGAGTAAAATGGACACCTTTCCCCCTGAAAATATGTTTATTGTGCAGCAAGAAATCAAAATAACATTTAATCTTGAAGATTAAATGCCATGTTATCTGGAGACCCTCATTTTGGGCACTTATTTTCTTTACATGCACACAATTCTCTCTTGATAGAAACACTTGTCTGTTTTCTCGTCAGAACCCAGACCCCTTCATACTGATCTCAGGGCTATTACTCTGTCACATTTTACCATTCTACAGAAAGAAGGTATTAAGCAAAATAGTGTTCTCTGAGCAGGAATTGCTATTGTTCGTGAAACAATACCTGCAAAATAATTTCCTTCCAATTGTAGCCTCATTTCACGCAGCAGATAGAAGGGAGAGACAATTTATTAACTGGAGGTAGGAATATGACTGCGACTTTTAGCCTGTGAAGTGCAGGTGTCTGGATGTACATAGCTTAGATGATTAGGAAGGAGTCAAGAGGATTTCAAAACATGCATGGCACATTCTGAATGGCTTTGCATCCCATCCCAGCAGCAGCAAGCAGCTCAGCTACAGCTGCTGGATGTCCCCTTGTTCGAGCTGGTTGAAACCTTTCACATGATGACAAAGGTGTTCAAAATTTAAAGTATTTTTTTTGGGGGTGGGGGGAAGGTTCAAGAAATTTCAAAGAAATTTTCATGCAAATTTTCTGTTTTCAACCATCTAGAGAAGTTGGTTAAAAACACAGATTTAAAAAATTGATGAGATTTCAAAATTTGACCCAAAAAGGGCAAAATTAAGAAAACAAACCAAAAATAGTTTGTGACTTCCCCCTACCTCACACATACATACTTTTTTTTTTTCAAATCAGATCTACTCATGATAGAATTTCAAGAGGATGAGAAAGAGGACTCTCTGAATCATAGGCCCTTTTCTCTTGAATGCTCTACATGGGGAAATATGCCAGAGCTATTTATTTTGCCCTTCCTAGTGGGACCCAAGGCCATTTTTCTTTCCTATTGTGTTACATTTGGGAAGCTCTTATTGAGGGTGGCTGGGCTATGGATTTGGCTGGTGCTTTTCTGCATTCTCTCCCTCTTTCTCTTTGGGCTTTGTTGACTTTTTACTGGTCCTTTTCCGATTCGATTAGACTATGTTAAGTCACAGCACCTCTCTGTGCCCCCATTTGCCCATCTGTGAAATGGGAATAATAATCCTGACCACCTTTTGTAAAGTGCATTGAGATTTGGATGGACAGCTACTTTGTGTGAGTTAAGCATTATCATTTATGTTACCTAGCTTGGAGGATCCCAAGATGTAGAACTGCAGAGAACTCTATGGTGGAGAGTGACAGCCAAATGTACAACAGTGGTGGCAGGAGTAAATTGGGCCAACAACACTATTGCAGGGTCGGGAGATGGAATACCAGGGGATTGTTAATACCCAGGCACATTAGACATTGCCTAGGTTTTGACAGATTCACAGATTTTAAGGCCACAAGGAACAATTATGTTAATTTAGACTGACCACCTTTGTGACACGTCACAGAATTTTACCCAGTAATTCCTGCATTGAACCAAATAATTTCTAGTTGACCAATAGTATATCATTTAGAAAGTCATCCAGTCTTGACTTAAAATCCCTTGGCATTCTGTCACAATCGTTGATAATTCTCACGGTGGACAATTTATACCTTATTTCCAGTTTGAACTTGTGTAGCTCCAACTTCCAGCCATTGGATCTTATTACACCTTTGTCTCCTCATGTATTCACTTAAGAAGTGACTTGATCACAGTCCACAAGAGCTCATCTGAAAGCAAAGCTCGTAAGTGCAGGTTTGGGCCCCTGGAAATCCTGAATGCCTTTATAATTGAATGTGATGTGGAAAAATGCACCTTTCTGAATATACAAGAAAAAGATGCTACATTGTGAACTGAATAAGGACAGGTTCCTGGGATGGCAAAGCTCCAGATCTCTAGATTCACTGCTCAGTTTTTCAACAGCAAGAAAGAGTTTTGAGCTAATCAGGGATTTCAGAAGTGACCATGGATAAAGCTGCTCTAAAGCTCTTGGAAAAACATATTGAATAGCATAGCCACCATGTCATTAAAACCAAGCACGAGATCCCCTGCACAGCAAATCCCTCATTTCCTCATTAAACAGAGATAGTAACATTATGGCGTCTCATGCTGTGAAATAGGAAGGCCACAGAAATAACACCAAAATATTTGGGATGTGCATGCAGCAGTTTAGTCAGTCTGTCCGGAAGGTGGAGGGAGGGGAATTTTATGAGTCTCAATAGCAGACAATGATTTGGTTGCTTGGATTGAGTGAAAACTATTGGAATCCAATGGCTACATTAGCAGATGCAGAAAACCTTCAATTCCATTGACTGGAGGAGTGGGGATATCACTTTGATCTTCTTAAGTTAATGAACTATAGCCTGAATTTCGCAATGTGGTTAAGAATGTTATGGATTTCACCCACTAGCCTTCCTAAGAGGATTTCTGTCATCCCCTGTGACTTCTCTGCAGGCCCTTGGGCTTGGCAAAATTTGTGTTTTATCCCCTGTGGACATCTACAGTCTCTGACAGTATCCGGAGGCGCGTCCCTTCCCTTAGCGCAGTGGTGGTTTTGCACTGACTGGTGCACAAAGAGTAAGAGTTGCATGCTGATCTCGCAGGAGCGAAGCCCATGGATATCTGCTGAGTTTCACTGAGGAGAACTGATGCACGGGACAGTATGGAAAAAGCATTTCTATGGAGGCACTTCCAAAACATGCCTGTGAAATGGCTTTGATCAAGTTACCTACCAAAGCCTCTTGCTTCCATTTCATGGCACCTCTGGGACGCAGTGCATGTCGGCAAGCTTGCTATGGCACCTCCTTCCTACGGTGGCCTCAAGTGCATGTTGTGACCCATGACAGTGACATCAAGTTATTGCCATGCCATGTGAAATGGTCACCTCAGAGCATGAGCTACTCACCTCCATTGGTAGGCAGCCACCAATACCGCCTTCTCCTTCCCAGCAACTTTATTAAACTCCAAGCTCACAAAGTCTCAATTTCCTGCGAGCTCTGAGATGGGAGTTTGATACATTTCCCCCACAAGTTCAAAGCCAAGCTACGTGCATCAGTCCCTTGGGAGTCTGTTCAGCTAAGCCAGATGGAGGGCCAAAGCTTTGGGCTGCAGCTTTAGTCATTAACAATTGTAATGTGGCCTTCACTCCAAAGCATCTTCCTAAGTGGGAGGCAGTGTAAGCGCTCTGATTTTAATTTTATTCATAGAGCCACTGTTACTCCATCCGGATCATGCAGAATGAATACTAATGGGACTCTGGATTGTTTTAAGTGCAGATCTGAACAAGATACTTCCTTTCATTTTGTCAGGAGCTGTCATTTCTTACAGAGGTTTTTGAGTATGCTTTGTGATAGATTCCATTCAAACTCAATGCCAGGTCCTGCGTGTGTGTGTGTATGTGTGTGTGTGTTCCGGGTGTGGAGTGCTGTACAGCTCCAGGGGAAGGAGGGGAAAAAAACCACTTCCTAGAGGAATTGAATTGATGCATAGAGGAAATGTAATGACATAGGCGCTAAGGGCCTGATCCTAAAGGATGGTGGTGTGGTTAAGGCAGTAGTCTGAGACTCAGAGTTCAAATCCTGGCTCTGCCATGAACTCCCTGTGTGACCTCGGAGAAAACTTTTATTCTCTCTCTGCTTCAGCTCCTCATTTGTAAAAAGGGAATAATCACCATGTGTCCGTCTTGTCTATTTAAACTCTGAGCTCTTCAGGGCAGGGTGTCTCTCTTGCTATGGCTCTATCCACTGGGGCTTCAGTCTGAAGCGAGGCGGCTAGATATTACTGCAGTACAAATGATGAGTGGATTTTCATCTAGATTTCCTCCTCTCTCGAGATCTTTCACTTCCATCTCTGACTCCTTTGAAAATTGATCCATTTATTAGCTTGCCCCCTTTAGGAACTTTTGAGTGTCCTGGCTGAGGGCATTCAAAGTAACTCCTTGGTGCTGTGATCTCTTAGCATGGCACAGAACGTTCTCATGCTCTTTTGGTAATTGTGCTGAATACAAGGATGTCTCTGAGTTTGCTCTGAGGGCACTCCAGCATTCACTATGGATCCGAGGTGGGAATTATTCCATTTAGCAAAGAGGATTAATGTTTCATAACAAAAGGTAATTTATTCAATTGTATGCAAAAAAGATAGCGGTAATGGCATGTACAAAGCTTGCTTTATTTTTGTCTATTGTATTATAAGTTTAATTCCTGTGAAAACACTGGTAACTCCATTGTGTACCTTTGGGGCGAACTTGACCAGTTCCAGAATGAATTGGATTGAGTTAATTAAAAACACTTGACTTTGACAGAAGAGAAAGCTGATAGGCTTTCAGGGAAATGAGGCTTAAAAGCCTCTGTGAATGCCAGAAGAGGGGCATGTTCAAACAGAGTCCGAAGTGGCTCTGAGACTCCTTCACTCAATTCATCTCAGGACGTCAAGTGGCACTACTTGTCTGGATGGACCCCACACGTGAAAGTCATATTGACTAGTGTGGGCCGTGCTTCCCTTTGACTTGATCATCTGGCTGGGCTAGATGGGCAATCAGATTCAGTGCTGGCAGCCAGGCGTAGCCCCAGAGGGTGCAGGGCATCATCTTTCATCCCAAAAGCTTGGAAAGGGATTCCAAGTTGGCCGCCACCACCACCGCTCCTCCTCCTCATTAAAGTCAGAGGCTCTGACCCTCACCGAACTTAAAAATGGCTGTTAGTCCCAACAGAGGTTCATATTCCTTTGTGGGGGAAGGGTTTTCTCTGAAGCTTTACTGTGACGGGTTGGATCACGGAAACCCCCTTAGAGCTGCCACCCGATGTGCCCAGCTACTTCTGCTCCTGCTTTCCCTGCCAGCTCAGGACCCCAGCACCCCGTCTTGCTGAGCCAGACACTCCCGTCTGCTCCAACACAGACCCAGGGTCTGAATTACTTGCCCCAAAGCTGCAGGTTTACCTGAAAGCAGCTCACAGAAGTGTTCCTGTCTTTAACACTCAGATGCCCAACTCCCAATGGGGTCTAAACCCAAATAAATCCATAAACTCATAAATTGTTCACCCTCTATAACACTGATAGAGAGAGATGCACAGCTGTTTGCTCCCCCAGGTATTAATACATACTCTGAGTTAATTAATAAGTAAAAAGTGATTTTATTAAATACAGAAAGCAGGATTTAAGTGGTTCCAAGTAGTAACAGGCAGAACAAAATACAATAAAATGTGCAAATCTATGTCTAATCAAAATGAATACAGATACGGTCCTCACCAGTTCCAGAATGCTCCCTTTTACAGACTGATCTCCTTTTAGCCTGGGTCCAGCAATCATTCACACCCCTTGCAGTCACTGCCTTTTGTTCCAGTTTCTTCCAAGTATCCTGGGGGGTGGAGAGGCTCTCTCCTTAGCCAGCTGAAGACAAAATAGAGGGGTCTCCCAGGGGTTTAAATAGATTTTCTCTTGTGGGTGGAAACCCCCTTCTCACTCCTATGCAAAGTCCAGCACCAGGATGGAGTTCTGGAGTCACCTGGGCAAGTCATAGGTCCATGCATGACTCACAGTTTTTACAGGTAGCAGCCATGGGTCACATGGTACCTTGAACGTCCTCATGTAGACTTCTTGTGTGGATTGGAGCATTCCAAGATCCATTGTCCTTTAAGTACTTCTTGATTAGGTACTTAACTTCAACATTCCTTTCTCCAGGAACTGACCAAATGCTCTACTAAGGTTATTTAGAAATCAAGCTGGTACACAGCCAACATTCATAACTTTGAATACAAAAATGATACATGCATACAAATAGGATTAATACATTCAGTAGATCATAACCTTTGAGATATGTTACATGGCATATGTAGCATAAAACACATTCTAAGCATATTTCCATAAAGCCTTATGGGAGGTACCGTCACACTTTCCATCCTCAAAATATCCCTGAGCACTTTGACTGGATGGTACGGGCTATGCAGGCAAAAGGAGCAGGCAGTCTGCCTTGCATGAGACCACATACATTGCTTAGGACATTAGGAACGTCTCCCAGTGGGAGAAGGAATGTTGGTCAGGACAGTGCGGGGGAAAGCGGGGAGGAGTCTCCTCAGCTGTCTCCCAAGAGGCTGTGGCCTCCCTGTCTCTCAGGGCAGCTCTCCAGAGACGAGTAGCCGGGAACTGAAATTGGCACCTCATTGGATGGGTGGCACATCTGGCAGAGCAGCACTCTATTGTATTGCATGGTGGTGTCCATTTTGGGGATGAGACCTATTTTCAGTGGGGGGGACCTGAAACCAATGACCTCTGACCCACAGGCAAGTCAACTGAGACCTGTTCCTCATGGCAGGGGACTCTGAACTGGATCATCTCTGACCTGTATCCAAGACAGCTAGCTGCCTACTAAACCAGTGAACAGTATAAATTCCAGCGTGTAAGTGCCTGAAGCCCACCTGCAGCTGACCTCCTTATCTGTCTTCCTTTATGCCTTGTGTCAGTACAGCCCAGTTTGCTTCTTTCTAGAGGCACTGCTGCTCTGTGATGATCGGGGAGCTGTGTCAGCTTGTCTCCCTAGATGAATTCACCTGCAGTTTTCCAGATTGAGTCCAATTTTATTTTCCCTTCCTGTTATTTCTCTGTCCCCACTGGTGTTTGCAACTCTTCCCAATTGAGTAACATCTGTGACTTTCACTTTTTGCTGTTTCTAGCTCATGAATGGAGATATTGATAGACAGGTAGATATACTCTGCTCTCTCTGCATGCACTGTTCGATGATTGAGAATAAATGAATTCTCCACACCTTGTTGGTTCTGCCCATACATTGTTCACCAGATGAAAGATCAGACTGGGAATGATCATTTACTATCAACGTAATCTTTATTTCTGGTGATGATCTGAGAAGCAGAGAGAAGGCAGATTGATTTTCAGATCCCAAGTAGCGTCGTGGTGTTGGCAGTTGGAAAAAACCCTCATCTTTTGACTTGCAAACGGGGTGCTTTCCGCCTGGAAGTCATTGAGAGAGAATAAACATGGAAGCTCAGACTGTCATTTTAACAGAGTTCTTCTTGCTGTAACCATCACTTTAAAGAAAAAAAATTGTTTTCTTGCAAAACCGTGTGTGTGTGTGTGTCACCGTAGCATGCAGCTAGAGTTCAGTGCGAACTTACGCACTGACAGTTTATGTGGGTGTTACAGGTTTCTTCATTCTACTCTATGTGAAACCAAAAGGGGGCGGGGGGGACTCAGCGTGTTGTTTCTTTAGCAACTGCCACATGATATTCATTCTTTCGTGATCTGTGAAATTCACAGGAGCTTTTTACAGAACCACATGAGTGGAGCTGGTGAAGCTGTGTGCTGTTCGCATTGTTTCCAGGGAACAGGGGCTATGGTCATTTGAAAAGCCTTGTATATGCTCCATACTCCTAGCTCTGGTTTGCTCCCGAATTCCAGTCACTTTTACTTTATCATGGCAAGAAATATTATAATGGGGACCAACGGCACCTTTACATGAAGGATTCCTGCAAATTCACTGGACTGCTGCTCTAGAACTAAGGTTGTCACATGTCAGTGGTGGTGATCTAACATACACATTCTCAACTAATGGAAGATATTTACTGACATAGCTTCCTAGCTGGTTTTTTGTTTTGTTTTGGGTCTTTTGGCATTTTTGTTTGTTTGTCTTTTTGGAGGGGAGGCAGAAAGAAGAGAGAAAAAATTCTACCTGCTAATTGCATGAGCAACATTCACTTAAGTCATCCTGGACTAAATCTATCTTTGGAGTAACTCCACTGAGGTAAACAGAGCTACACCAAGGATGAATTTTGTTCCTCTCCATGCTGAACCCATAGCAATTAATTAATTGATTGAAAAAGCACACTAGAATGAAGCGGACTTCACCAGCCAGACAGGGCTGGGATGTGTTTGTGAGGAAGAGGGTAAGCTAAGCGATATTAGCCGGCTCTGATTTTTAGGCTCTTCTGATACATCATGATATGCACAGGATTATCACTTGAGGCCCTGATTCAGCAAGGTATTTTAAGCCTCACAGAAGTCAGTGAAAGTACAAACTTGTTTGAAGTCAGGGGTGGTCTACACATAGTTATTCTTCAGTGACTAATTCTGAACTGGCTTAATCCATGTCGAAAGTGGATTTAGATAAACCAGAAAAAGCAACTCCTATTCTAGAACAAGAGAACCCACACATGTAGTTATTCTATTCTGCTGTAAATTTACATGCTACCTTAATCTGGAGAGACTCTAAAAGCTCCATGCTTAAGCACTCAGCTAACTCAGGACGAGGGAAGGATAAGAAGCCATTAAGCAAACACCGAGCTCAGGCCTACTGCTGCTCTGTTACATTACTTTTACCCTGGTGATTTATTCTTGATTTACACCTGTGTAATTTACACCAAATGGCCTTGTTAATAAAAAGAAGAAACTAGGGAAGAGAGATTCAAAAACCAAAATGAATCAAACAAAAGAAACCTGCCTCCATGCCATTATCTCCAAAATTTTCTATGGGCATCAGTTGGTATTTGACTAATACAGCCTCGTCTTATTGAATGTAAGTTAAATACTTAGTTAAGATACTTAATTCAAAGTGTGGCCAATTCAGTTGCACTGAATTATTTTCTCTGGCTCTTCTGATCTCTGATTCACTTCCTTTCCTCTCTGACCAGTGTCCTTACTGGTGTGGTGCAACCTAGTTGGTTCTTCCTGCAAAACAAGTGCCATAGAAGAGATATTAATCCACTAGGGAGGATTCAGGGTCACCGCGTTGGGGAAGCTCTCCCTCCCAGGAGACTACGGGAACCAGGACACTCTGATCTTGAGACTATTCCTGACTCCGAGGCTGGCCCTAATTGTCGTGCTGCCTGTGTTGAAGAGTAAGCGGGAGCAACTCAGTAAAGCAAAGCAGATGAAGACTTATAGGTTGAGGGGGGGAGGGAAATGCTTCTTACGATATTACCTGAGGCTGTTTCCCATCAAGGTCAAAAAAGGGCAGAGGGATTGTTTTTATTCCATTTTCATCATAAACATTTCCTTCCCTGGGCTATGGAGCCATCTGCCAAACTGGGATGAAAGGGAGTTGTAACAGCTGTGTTAACAGGAATCTTTAATTGGGGTGGTATGAAGTCGCTTCCACGTTTCCTCCTGCTCTGCTTCAGAAGTAAAATGGGTCCCTCTAGTTACCAGTCAGTGGCTGTCTCCACTCCTTTGATAATCCCTTCAGGGATCATAGAAAGGTAGGCCTGGAATGGACCTCAATAGGTCATCTAGTCCTGCTTCAGTGCAGGGGACTGGACCAAGTATTATCTAGACTATCCCAGACAAGCATTTGTCCAACCTGTTCCTAAAAACCTCCTGTGATGGAGATTCCACAACCTCCCTGGGGAATTTGTTCCAGTGCTTAACTACCCTGACAGTTAGGAATGTTTTCCTAATGTCTAACCTAAATCTCCCTTGCTGCAATTTAAGCCCATTGCTTCTTGTCCTATCCTCAGTGGATAAGGAGAACAATTTATCACCTTCCTCTTTATAACAACCTTTTTTGTATTTGAAAACTGTTATTGTGTCCCCTGTCAGTCTTCTCTTCTCCAGACTAAACGCACCCAGGTTTTTTGGTCTTTCCTCATAGCTCCTGTTTTCTAGACTTTTAATAATTTTTGTTGCTCTCCGCTGGACTTTCTCCAATGTATCCACATCTTTCCTGAAGTGTGGTGCCCAGAACTGGACATAGTAATCCAGCTGAGGCCTTATCAGTGCTGAGTAGAGTGGAAGAATTATTTCATATATCTGGCTTATATCCCAAAATTATACTCGCTTTTTCATAGTTACATTGTTTAGTTTGTGATCCACTATCACCTTCAGATCCTTTTCTGCTGTACTCCTTCCTTGGCAGTCATATCCCATTTTATATGTGTGTAATTGATTGTTCCTTCCTAAGTATAGTACCTTGCATTTGTCCTTATTGAATTTCAGCCTATTTAATTCAAACCATTTCTTCAGTTTGTCAAGATCATTCTGACTTGTAATCCTCTCTTCCAAAGTGCTTGAAACCCCTCCCAGCTTGATATCATCCACAAACTTTATAAGTGTACTCTCTGTGCCATTATTCAATAACTTCATAAATAATTAAGATAGAGTGCAACCCAGGACAGAGCCCTGTGGGACCCCACATGCTATACCCTTCCAGCTTGATTGTGAACCAGTGGTATCAGCTCTGAGTATGCTTTTCCAACCAGCTGCCCACCTATTTTATAGTACGTTCATCTAGGCTATAGTTCTCTAGTTTGTTTATTAAAAGGTTTTGTCAGACAGTTTCAACAGCCTTACTAAAGTCGAGGTATCGCTCATCTACTGCTTCACCCCAATCCATAAGGCTTGCTACCTTGCCAAAGGAGGATTTTTAGGTTGGTTTAACATGATTTGTTCTTGACAAATCCATGCCGACTATTACTTATCACTTTATTTTCTCTCTAGGTGCTTAATAATGGTTCTCTGAAAAACAGCCAACTCTCCTAAACTCTTGTTTCCCATGGGATCTTACCAACCAATTTTTTTGCATTGGCTAAAGTCTGCCTTCTTGAAGTCCATTGTGTTTATTCTGCTGTTTTCCCTCCTACCATTCCATGATCACTTTCTCCCAAGCTGCCTTCTGCCTTCAAATTCTCAACCAGTTCCTCCCTATCTGTCAAAATCAAATTTAGAACAGCCGCTCTCCTGCTTGCTTTTTCCACCCTCTGTAATAAAAAGTTGTCTCCAGTTCATTCCAAGAACTTGTTGGATAATCTGTGCCCAGCTGTATTATTTTCCCAGCAGATGTCTAGGTAGCTGCAGTCCCCCATCGCCACCAAGTCCTGTGCTTTGGGTAATTTTATAAGTTGTTTAAAAGTGGTCTATGATAGACCCCATACCATGACATCATCCTTGTTTTTTACCCCTTTCATCCTTACCCAGAGACTTTCAACAAGTCTGCCTCCCACTTCTGTCTCAACCTCAGTGCAAGTGTATACATTTTCGGTATACAAGGAAATACCTCCTCCCTTTCCCCCATACCTGTCCTTCCTGAACAAGCTGTACCCTTCTATACCAATATTCCTGCCATGTGAATTATCCCACATGTATATAGAACCAAGCATGGGGGATTGGGTTCCATCTTTGGGAAGGGGCAGGAGCGCTGGGCTAATTGTCCAAGGGAGGGTATGAAAGATGATGCCAGTTTCTGCATTACAGAGCTGTAGTTTACAATCCTCTGAATTCTTATGTCAACATCAGTCATTGCTAAATCCATTACAAATGAGGGCAGCACACTGTGCCCTGGAAAGCTGCTACCTACTCTGCAACATGCCATCAAGGGTGGCAAAACTCAATTAAAGAACAGCATTACTGGCACCAGTGAATGAGGCACCTGGTTCCCTGTGATGATCAAGCAACCTTGGTGCAGGATGTCCAAAACACTGCATGCTCTGGTAGCAACAGCAGCTACTCCTCCTTACTATTAGCAAGAAATGTCCTTGGGTGTCTGTCTTAATAGAAAGGTTATGCACTGTTTATGATTAATGTTTCTCTGCCACTGCAGCACAAGGACACTAAAGAGTTATAAAATCATTAATCTGCTTCTGAGATTATTCATAAAGCCAAGAGAGTTACTTACAGTTGTCATCCCCACCTGACTAGAGTTCGTTTTTAGTCTAGACTGTGGGTCACTGGGCAGGAAACTTCCAGCAGGGATGTCTGGAGATGCATGTCTGATTTCATCCTCACCCCCAAGCATACTGGCTATTGTATTGTTTAAACCAGATGCCCTGGGCCTATGGTGTTACAATTCAATTATGGGCTCTCGATTATTGCTAGTTTCTGGTTTATATATAAGCCCCGGTGAAAGACTCTGAACATAAACTGTTATTCCTCTCACTCGTGAGTTACAATTAGTGGCACGGGAGGTAGTCTAGTAAACAAAAAATACCCTGTCTACCCTGATGGGGGCTCTCAACCCATGACTGGGTACTGTCCTGTTTTAAACATCTCCCAAAAAGAAGCACATTTGGAAAATCCAGCATGATGCTACCACACAAACTCAGACTTGCCCAGGTCATCTCACATTGTCCATCTGCTGGCTGGAGGTTATGATAAGCAGAACTGGATGAATACCAGAAATATTCTTTTGAATTTATTACATGAATTTTCTTAATTGTATTTGCATTCCTGTTCATTCATTTTCCACATGTACTCTAACAAATTAGTTTGCTGAAACAGTGAGTTTTAAGAGCATATTTCAGAAAATCATGCAACTCCATATTTTGAAAAAATGTAATCAAGGGTAACCTCACTGGAAATCCAGTTCTGCTCAGCAAATCAGGAAATGGGAACAATACCATGTGACCTATATATCCAATTTAAAGGGCTCACAGTCTGAATATAATCAATTCTTAACTGTGAGGGTAATTAATCATTGGAGCAATTTACCAAGGAATGTGGCAGTTTCTCCATCACTGGCAATTTTTAAATCAAGATGGGATGTTTTTCTAAAAAATCTGCTCTAGTTAAAGCAGGAATTAATTCAGGGAATTCCTAGGGCCTGTGCTATGGCAGAGGTCAGAGTAGATGATCATAGTGGTCCCTTTTGGCTTTATAATCCATGAACTGCTCCGAAACACTATATAGGGTAACTATTGGCAAGTGACTAACTCATTTGAGAAAATTATGGACAACTCTAACACAGAAAAAGCAGCAATTCATCAGGTCAGTTATTTGCTATGAATTATTAACCCGGCTAAGGAAAAATGTTTGATCATTTTGTTCCAGCTAGAACTGAACCCATATCCAAAGGGGAGAGCCCCATGGCTTGGAACATTTAAAACTAGACTGGACAGAATGAATCACAGGGAACAATCCTGCACCAGCCAAGAGATTCCTCTATATTCTCTAGACCTAATCCAGGCCCATAGCAGGTGTGCAGCAACATAAATAAGTATTTCAGAGCCCTCTAGAAGGGACCCTGTAGCCAGAATGTACCTGCCCCAGTGATGCTCTTAAAGTGAAGCCTTGCCAAGCCAACCAGCACTGTGAGGTTTTGGGAGTTAAATCCCAACAGGCATTTTCAGAATTAGCTCCCAGTCATGCTGCCCAGCTGGAACATCATGAGCTGCAGCTGAGCCCAGTTAAGCTCCAAACTTTAAAAATACGGCTGGGCTATTTTCAGGGGGAGATGCTGGGGTTTTGCTGCCTAGAACTTAGGACAGGGAGTTCTAGAGAAAGCAGTCTAGTGTGTTATTGGTGCCATATCTTAAGTCAATGGATAATGGCAACTAGCTTGGTTGGCAACCAGGGAGATTCAGGTTAGATGATAGGAAACCGTTTCTAATTCCAAGGCTAGTTTAGCACTGGAAGAAGTGAGGCTGTGGGAGCCCCATCACTGGAGGCTTTTAAGAACAGGTTAAACAAACATATTTCAGGGGTGGCCTCTGTGTGGGGAGGTGGGGTGAACTAGAGGGCCTTTGGAGGTCCTTTCCAGCCTGACATGTCTGTGATGCTACACTAGCAAGAATAACAGGCTAGAATGATTCTGTGATGACCATGCCTGGGGGCTGAAGCCAGACAAATTCAGATTAGAAATAACTCACAAATTTGTAACAGTGAAGGGGGTTTACTCTGGGAACAAACAAAGTTAATACCCCATGGTGTGTCAGCGACCAGACTAGATGATCTAATGGTCTTTTCTGGCCTTAAACCATGAATGAATCTATGAATAGCGTGTCCGTGTTTGTGCTGAAGGATTTAAGTTCTGCGCAGAGAATCTGGCCAGAGACACTGATGGGGGTTGGTTTATTTGTGCTCTCTGGGTTCCACAAGAACCCCATGGAAACAAACCTGAAATCCCAGGAAAGGATGGTTGCTTACCCAAAGCCTCCTGCAAAGCTTTCCTCCAGCTGCACGGTCCCTGGCACTGCCACATGGTGTAATTCCATCAAAGCCAACATAGCTGCACCTTTACCTTCTATTGCAATGCCCCAAACAATCCCTTCCCCTTTGCTGCCCTTTCTAACAAGGGGTGCAGGAACAGCAGCCACTCTTGGGCTCCAATCTAGTTCAGAAATCAGAGTTCCTCAGGGCTTGATTCCTCTCTGCCTGTGGTATGTGGTAGCTGCTTTTTTTTTTTGCTAAGCCCATTCTGGCCCTAAGTTGTCACCACTGCTGTTAGTGAGGTGGTTATAAAAGCCTTCATGGTCTGTCATGATTTCCATGGCTCCTTGTACTTCAGAACACTGCATATTTCTGTTTACTTCATTAAGTGCACCTGATGATCCTTCCCACTGAAAGGGTTGCTAGACAATGCAACTCCATTTTCCTTTGTGTTTCAGCCCTGAACCTGGAGTGAGGGCTCTCAAGTGGGAAGAGAGCCTGTTGCTTTTTTGTTAGCCTTCTCACTGAAGAGAATAACAGACAATTTGTTGCTGGGGACAATTAATGGAAGTGTTTATTAGAGATACAAGGTGGGTGATGTAATATTCTTTTATTGGTCCCATCAAAGGTATTATCTAATCCACCTTGTCTCTCTAATATCCCGGGATGAACCTGGCTACAAGACAGCATAATATGCTTATTGATGATCTGGAAAAGGGAAGGAGCAGTGAGGTAGCAAAGTTTTCTGATAACTCAAAACTCCTTTGGATAGTGTCGATTAGACCAGACTGCAAAGAACTTCAGGAGCGAAGTGAATGGGCACCAAAATGACAGATGAAATTCAGTGTTGAGGGGCGTGAGGTAATGCACATTGGAAGGAATTATTTAAGTTATTTGTACACATTTCAGGGCTGTAAATCAATTGTGTCTATTCAGGACAAAGATATGGGGAGTCGCTCAGTGAAAACCCCTTCTCCTTCTGGTCATAAAGCCAAAAAAATATTTGGCTGCTTTAAGAATGGGATAGAAAATAATATTGAAAATATGATAATGCTATTATATAATGGCTTGCCCTCACCAGAGATACTGCGCTGAGTTCAGGTCAGTCTATCTCAAAAAAGAAATAAAGGGGGTTTAGTGCTGGGAAGCAAGAATGATTAGTTGCATGGGGAGATTTATCTGAGAGGAAAGATTTAAAAGGCTGCGAATGTTTAATTTACAGAGAAGACAAGAAGAGGCAATATGATAGAATTATATAAAAGAATGGACTGTATAAAGATTGTTTATCCGTGTACTCTTTTGCATAATAGAAAAACAAGTGCACAGTCAATTAAAACCAATAAAACTAATGAAAGGAAATACACAAAGTATCACTGGCATGTGGAACTCACTGCTACAAAACATTACCAAGTACAAAAGCTTAGCAGGATTCAGAAAGGATTAACCACTTTTCCAAATAATGAGAACATCTGTGGTTACATTCAGATAAAATATATACACTCTCGTGTGTCAGGGCATATGCCAATCTCTAAATGATTGGGGTTTGGAGCACCTTCCCTGATTGCATAATTGTCCACTGCAAGAATTCATGCAGCAAC
The DNA here is from genome assembly GCF_020497125.1 of Mauremys mutica. Lineage (NCBI taxonomy): Eukaryota > Metazoa > Chordata > Testudines > Geoemydidae > Mauremys > Mauremys mutica. Next base: position 3,863,219 of record NC_059093.1, read on the forward strand.
ATCTTCAGCATCCAGAATTAGACACTCTCTGAGATTTGACACTGAAATAAATGGATCATTGATCTGATACTTAGAGTAGCTTTTATATTCCAAAACCAGGGTAGTATATGGATGTTTCTTATGCTGAATAGACCTCATATGAGTTCAGCTTCTTTGGTGGATACCTTCAGCTTGTGTTCTCAAAGGGATAGTTGAAAGAAATACTTAGAAGAGCATCTGGGTGATGCACTAATTCCAGGGACATTCTCCAGTGCAATTCTCCTGTCTGGTTCAGTTTAGATATTCTGTAATTTACAGAACCAAGGGAAGGGTTGAGTAGGTGAATTGGTGGGCTGCAAATTTCCCACCCTAAAATCTCAGTTAAACTCGGGTGCATAGAAGGCAGAGAAAGGAAAACCAAAAAATCCACTTGTTATCTATTGGGTTACAGCTCAATTGTGAAGTCCTCAGTCTGCCTGACTCTAGCACCAGTTAATCTAACAGTGATCACCTGGGACACTGTCCCCTCTCCTTCCAAACCCAGCAGTGCCCCCAATTAAACCTCCCATGCATTGTCTCTAGCATGTGCCACCAGGATTAGTTATCAGGCCCCAAGATTCATGGTGCAGCTTTCCCCCCTGATAAGTAATAATTCTCAAGCAACATTCAGAATTGCAATTTATTCCACTAGTAAAACATAGAGAAAGTAAATCAGAGAGAGTATAATCATTTCTTTTCTTTCTTATAAATCATGCCACATCTGAAAACTAATGTTCTCTTTGCATGCTCAGCCAGACTCTCTGTTTCATAATTTTGGGGGATGAACGTTCATAAATGTGCATAAATGTGAGGGACTGATGGCATTTAAAGCCGTGCAATCTGCACAAAGAGCTATCCAAGAAAACACCAATGGAGACTTCACCAAGCCTCTCTCCTGTCAGTCAGCTACTCCTGGTGTTCCAGTCCTGGGTTCCCAACTCCCTGCACAGCTCTTTTGATGCCTGTTAGTCCTGCCCTGTAGCAATCGCTGTTTCCAGTCTAAGGGCCCTCTACAATGTTCCACGGTCCTGCTGTGCAGCATCGCCTGTTATTCCAGCCCTGGAACCCCACACACAGCTTTGCTGGTGCATGTTACTCTTGATTCTGTTACCCGATTGCTGGGACTTTCCTGATCGGAGACTGCCAATAATGCCATACTGGTGTGATTTGCTAATGAGGTTACTATGTCCATTGGAGATGGGGTTAAATCACCAAACTCATTATCACTGATTTAGACCATAATAATAATTTGCAAATGTATAGTCACTTCCATCCGAGCATCTCAAAGCACATCCCAGACATTATTAATCCACTCAACCTCCTTGTGCATTGACTATTATACTTAGTTTACAGATAGGGAAACTGAAGCACGTAGAGGGTAAGCATCTTGCCTCAAGGTCACACAGTGAGGAAGCTGGGGATGAGACTAAAAAGATAACCCAGGAGTTCAGGCACCCAGTACCTTGCGCTTAGCCCCTTTTCACACACCTCCTCTAGATAGCCAGACCTGAAAAGCCGTTTTAGTAATTGGCGCTGCAAAAGTCCAGTCATTATGGAACCGGGGTCCATTTCCATTCATTATCAAAGGGAGCAGTGTTTGCCCCAAAAGTAGAGCCAAAGTGCCAGGAAATTTGAAACAAAGATTTTCCTCCAAGGTCAGGACATAAAAGCAACTGAGAAACAAACATGTTACAAAGTTGTTCATGTAGCAAGTCCCGCAGGGCTTTCTGCAGCTTCCTGGCTTTTTTAAATTTATAAATCAACCAACAAAATTCCTTTTGAAACACTCTGCAATTCAATCCAGGGCTGTTATTTAGTGCTTCGCTGCCAATTCCACAAACACAAAGCCCTCTCCATAGTTTTTTACAGCTAATAAACTCATATGATTTAGCTTCTCTTATTTAGAAATGTAACTTAATAAGTCAGGACATGGATGAGTGTGAGCTAAAATAACCACATTTACTGTATATTAATAGCGGTAAACTATTGTAAAGGGAAATCATGCCTCTCCAATCTATTAGACTTCTTTGAGGATGTCAACAAACATGTGAACAAGGGAGGCCCAATGGATATAGTGTACTTGGACATTCAGAAAGCCTTAGCAAGGTCCTTCACCAAAGACTCTTAAGCAAAGTAAGCAGTCATGGGATAAGAGGGAAGGTTCTCTCATGGCTCAGCAGTTGGTTAAAAAAGAGGAAACAAAGGGCAGGAATAAATGGTCAGTTTTCACACTGGAGAGAGGAAAATAGGAAGATCCCCCAGGGAGGTGTCCTGGGACCTGTGCTGTTCAACATATTCATAAATGATCTGGGAAAAGGGGTAAACAGTGATATGGCAAAGTTTGCAGCTGACACAAAATGCTCAAAACAATTAAGGCCAAAGCTGACTGCAAAGAGTTACAAAAGGATTTCACAAAACCCGATAAGTCAGGGGGGAAATGGCAGATGAAATTCAATATTGATAAATGCAAAATAATGCACATTGGTTGGAGAACAAAATCCCAGCTATATATACAAAATGATAGGGTCTAAATTAGCTGTTACTACTCAAGAAAGAGTCATTGTGGCTAGTTCTCTGCTAACATCTGCTGAATGAACAGTGGCAGTTAAAACAGCTAACAGAATGTTAGGAACCATAAGGAACGGGAAAGAGAATATGACAGAAGATATCACAATGCCACTCTATAAATCCATGGCATGCCTACAACTCGAACACGGTGTGCAGTTCTAGTTGCCCCATCTCTAAAAAGAGATATTTGAATTAGAAAAAGTACAGAAAGAGACCAAAACGATTAGGGGTGTGGAACTGCTTTCCTATGAGGAGAGATTAAAAAGACTGGGAATTTTTAGCTTAGAAAAGAAATGACTGAGGGGGAATATGGTAGAGGTCTATAACAAGGGTTCTCAGACTTTTGTCCTGGTGACCCCTTTCACACAGCAAGCCTCTGAGTGTGACCCCCCTTATACATTAAAAACTCTTGTTTAGATATTTAACACCATTATAAATGCTGGAGGCAAAGCGGGGTTTGGGGTGGAGGCTGACAGCTCGCGCCCCCCAGGTAATAACCTCGCGACCCCCTGAGGAGTCCCAACCCCCCATTTGAGAACCCCACACATTAATGGTGTGGAGAAAGTGAATAAGGAAGTGTTATTTTCCTCTTCACCTAACACAAGAACCAGGGGTCACACAATGAAATTAATAAGCAGCAGGTTTAAAACAAACATAAAAGGTACTTCTTAACACAACACACAGTCAACATGTGGATATTGTTACCATGGGATGTTGTGAAGTCCAAAAGTATAACTAGGTTCAGAAAAGAATGAGAGAAATTCACGGAGGATGGGTCCAGCAATGGCTACCAGCCAAGATGGTCAGGGATGCAGCCCCATGCCCTGGGTGTCCCTAAACCTCTGCCAGAAACAGGGACTGGATGACAGCGGATGGATCACACAATAATTGCCCTATTCTGTTCGTTACCTCTGAAGTATCTGGCATCAATGACTGTCAGATGACAGGCTACTGGGCTAGATGGACCACTGGTCTGATCCAGTATGGCCATTCTTATGTTCTTAAACATTTTATAATAACCCCAGTATGCTCTTCTTTTCCTCTTTTTTTTCTTTGCTCCTTTCTTCCCCTCCTCCTCTCTACTCTTGTCACTTTCTAATTTTCCCTTCCTCTGGTTTCTTCCCCCCCCCCATGGCATTTCTCTTTCATCTCTTCATTCATCTGCCCCCCCACCCCCATTCCCGGTTTCTGTAAAGCTTGGGGAAGTAGCACTAGGTCTCAAGGCAGCTTAGCTTCATGGTGGTCTATGGGACCATATCCTCCTCACTTCTGGATGTGCAAAATGGGCACAAAGAGATCAGCAAGGAGGCCTGAACCTGAAGATCAATAGCTGAGTGGGGCTGGACATGCTGGAAGCTGCTGGGTTCCAGGCTGGACTATTAGGAATTAATTTACAACACGGAGTGTTAGCTGCTTGCCCCCATTAGTGTGAATGTCAGTTGTGCAGTAAACTCTTTGCAGATCACCCCGTTGGGAGTACGCCCCATTATGAGCATCAAGGCATTTCTATCGTGCGAGCGGGCTGGATTAACAAGCATTACCGGAAAAGTAACTACTGAACATGGGCAGCAACCAGCGTCCCAAGATAACCATGGAGCTGCCCTGAGTATACTTCATAGCAAAAGGCACCTCTGTGAAATGAGTTGAGGGGGGGGCAGGGGGAGGGAGGCAGGGGAGGGAGTCTGAGTCCAGTTCCCTGTGGATAGTTGCACAAAGCACTATGATATTTCGTGCCAACTGATTCCTCCTGAGCAGAGGAAACATGAAGTGTGAACTTCCCCTTGCAGCCCAGGGGCAGTGTGTTTGGGGAGCTGTGCTACAGGAGCTGCTTTATGGAAAAATATAGGACTGGGATCAAATATGGTGCCTTTACTGGCAATGCGAGGGATGCTAATGTGAGCTGGACCAATGTGGATCTGGAGTCCTTCCAGGTACTTTGGTGCAAATGCTACCGATTTGCACTGGTGAAGGTGAGATCCGAATGTAACCCCTATATTCAGCTAAGCCACGTCAGTAAATAGTTATAAATAATGTCAATATCCGGCTTTAAAACTGAGAGTGGCGCAGTGGGAGCTGAAAACTTGCACTTCCCAAGCATGGCTCTGAAGGTGACTCTTTCATTTGTGTGGGCAAGTCCCTTTGCCTCTTTCCCTGTCTGTAAACTGACGCTACCTCCTGGGGATGGAGAGAGAATAATGATGCGAGGGTGCGATTTTCTAAGAGCGTTCCACATTGGTCTCACTCTGCTGCCATTGAGGTTGACGCTAGACCTTGTATTGACTGCAGCAGAAGCAGCTGGCATTGGCATAAGAGCTTTTGAAAACCACACTTAATAGCTGTAAAGCACTTGGAAGGAGCTTAGAGTTGGGCCCAAAAGCATAAAAACAGTTCTCATTTTAGCTTCCAGTGCTAGTCTGTCCTACCCCTGCTTACACTCATTTTTTTCCCTATGATATGAAACTCTTGCCACCCGGCTCACCCCTTGCCTGTTCCAGCCCAGTGTTGGTCCATAGGGGCTGTGGCCAAGATTTTCTAAAACCAAACCCCTAAAGTGAGGCTCTTAAATAAATTAGTTTTTTTTTTAAAAAGCACTGGGTTCTAAGCACTCAGAGGGTTTTGAAAAATCATACCAAAGGGAGCTAAACACACCCAAATCCCAAGGCTCACTAATCCATATTTAGGCTCCCGAAAATGTGTCCTGACTATTCTAAGTGTCTCAGTCAATGGGGTTTGTGCTACTAAGGGTACGTCTATACTACCCACCGGATCGGTGGGTAGTGTTTGATGTATCGGGGATCAATTTATCGCGTCCCGTCCTGACGTGATAAATCGATCCGCTAACCGATGCCTGTACTCCACCGCGGCAGGAGGAGTAAGTGGAGTCAATGGGGGAGCTGCGGCAGTCGACTCGCCACCATGAGGATGGCCAGGTAAGTCGAACTAAGATACCTCAACTTAGAATAGCGTAGCTGAAGTTGTGTATCTTAGTTCGAACTCCCCGCTAGTGTAGCCCAGGCCTAAATCATTTAGTGTATGTCTACACAGTAACCCCCTTTCTTTCCCTGCTGCAGAAGCACGTCTCAGAGCCCAGTCATCTGACTGAGGCCTGGGCTACACTAGCAGGAGGGTTCGAACTAAGATACGCAACTTCAGCTACACTATTCACGTAGCTGAAGTTGAAGTATCTTAGTTCAACTTACCTGGCCATCCTCACGGCGGCGAGTCAACTGCCGCGGCTCCCCCGTCTACTCCGCTTACTCCTCCTGCCAAGGTGGAGTACGGACGTGGATTAGCAGATTGATTTACCGTGTCCAGATGAGACGCGATAAATCGATCCTCGATACATTGAACACTACCAGCCGATCCGGCGGGTAGTATAGACGTACCCTGAGGCTCATGCTATGGGGCTAAAAATAGCAGTGAAGCCAGTCCCGCTTGGACTCTGAAACCCAGTGAGGGGGTAGGTCTCAGGCCCCAGGCTCCAGCCGAAGTGGGAATGGGGCTAAAAATAGCAGCAGAGATGTAGCACAAGCCCAGTTGGCCTGGGCTCTGAGATGCACTACTGCGTCGTCGTCGTTGTTGGGGTTTTGGTTGTGTCTTTCGCAGTGTATACATGCCCTTTGGGTCTTTTGAAAATCCCAGTCTCCGTGTGGTTTTTAGAGCCAAACTTTGGGCACTGAGGCAGAGATCTTTAAGTGCTCAAAGGAGAGTTTGACTTTCAATGGGAGTTGGGTGCCTAAAACATCTATTTGTGCCTTTGAGACTATCTTCCTCAGGCCAAAGCTTTCCAACCTGGTGCTGAACACTTGGTTCCTCAGTATGCCCGTGGAGGCACCCTGCATACATGTAGCTTGATTTTCAAAGGTCTGAGCAACCGCATGGTTTTTCAGTGGGGTTTGTCGGTGATCCGCACCTTTCAGAACCAGACCCCTTGTTATGCAGATGCCTAAACAGGGATTTAGGAGCCTGACTTTAGGCCTTTAAGTTTGAAAATATTGGTCTAGAGATTTTTTTACCCAAATAAGTATCCAGCAAAGGTGCTAATCATGATAGTATCTGAACACCTCACAATCATCAATGCATTGATCCTCACAACACCCATGTGCAGTAAGGTGGTGCTCCTGTGTTATGTATGGGAAACTGCTGCACAAATGACTAAGCAATTTGCCCACTGTCAGCCAGGGAGTCTGTGGCAGAATTGGGGCTGGATCTCCCAAGACTCAGGGTAGCACCAAAACCCATGGGCCATCCTTCATCTCTTGGCTTGAGCCTGAAACACAGAAGCCAAAGGGAGGTTTGCCATTGACTTCAGTGGGAGCAGGCACTTACGCTGCAGTCAGACAGGGCTGCTAATGAGGCTAGGGACTCAGCCCTGATGATGGTATCTTGAAGCACAAAGCGGTAATGAATGGTAATTCTTCAAAGCCAGCCATTTGCTCTGTTTTTTTCTCCCCTTAACAACTGAACTGATTAGAATGAAACTTTGACTTGATTAGTGATTATTGTCTCGGTATGGCAGTCGCTCGCAACCCTTTCATTTTCTTGGTTTGTTTTTTAAAAAACATTGGCAGGCTTCTCAATCCCTGATTTAATGCTCAGTTCTCTGCTCCATATTCATTTCTCTTTTTCTCTTCCTTTTTCTCTAGCATGAAAAGGTTTGAATTATTGTTTTATTTTTATTATTTCATTTTTTTTTTAAATTGGGGCATGTTTGAAATCTTGGGAGGCACCTGTCTCATTTTTGGTTCCCATGCTTGACTCTCATTACTGGCTGTAGTTGGTGAGAGGAAGCTATACGCAAGCCTGGGCACATTCTCCACATGAAGACTAAGCTTTGATGGGAACGACAGAGGGAGTTGCAATAAGTTCCTGTTACAGAGAAAAAGGCAATGGCTGCTTCGTTTCCCTCTTCCTCCTGGCTTGCCGCCTGATGCCCATATTCCCACCTGTGCCCTCCCACATCAGAGAGCTACAAAGGGTTAATATTAATTACTGACATCACAGCAGCACCTAGAGACCCTGAGTGAGATCAGGCCTCTATTGTGATGCTATTATTATTATTATTATTATTATTTATTATCTGCTTTGTGTTAGCGTCAGGACCCCAAGGGGCTTCCAGTCGAAGCACAAGACAAGAGAGAACAGAAAGATACAGACCCAGAGGAGCAGAAGGATGTTGTACAGCCAGAAAGACAGGTACCATTCCTGTCCCGAAGAGCTTACAATGTGATAATGAAGAGAGAGAATTTTTATAAGCAAATTGTATTTGGAACAACTTGCAAATCCATCACAAAGTCACAATGTCCACCACAACGGGCACTAACTGGCCCCAGTGCTGGCCGTCTTAGCAGAGAGGCCAAAGACTGAATAAGCCATAGAGACTGAACTGCTTTAAAAGTAGGCTTGGAAGGATGGGATAGGTCGGTAAATGTCAATTTCACCGCGCACGCACACACAAACCGGTGACAATGTATTTCCATCGACGATAATCTTGCTTTGCCTGTATGTAAATTTTGGAGAATGCTACTTGGGAACCTATTAGAGTTTGACTTAAGGCTATTTACTTTGAATATTTTGACATGTGATGTTGGCCATTTGTGTTTTGATGGTTATAAAACTTTAACTTTTGGAACTCCATGGCTACTCTCGTGAAATAATTATTGCCTGACCTTCCACCATTTCCGGCAACTGTGAAAATTTAAATAGATAATTGAAAAAAAATGATTTAAAATAAAAAGATATTATCTGCCGAAATTATTTTTAAAAAAAATCAAATTTCAACCTTTCTGGCCAGGGGATGGCATGAATGAGTGACGCTCGCACTACAGCTGCCAGTGCTATTCCTGTTTTGTAGCTCAAGGAGGCTTTAGTCTCCAGTGGCATCAGATCCAGCACTAAATCAATCCCACACTCATCACATGCCTTCCAGATAATTTACAAAATATTAAGAGTGGAGAGCAGCTAGATACCAGCCACCACAGGGAATGTTGCTCATGTGTGGCATATTTCGATAACATTGGCTTATTAAATAATAACTGACATTTACCTAGTGCTTTTCATCCTCAGAGTCACCCAGACTTGGCAAACTTTAATTAATAGTTGTTTTAATAGTTAAATAACCTTTATAACTGCATTTCATTTGTTCTGGGCCCCTCGGAAATAAAGTCATAATGATCTGAGTCAAGTGATATAACATATGGCTGAATGTTTGCAGGTTATTAATGAGTCAAGTAACCTGGCAGAGGAAGAATATATTTTATTTTCAGTGCCGTCTGCTACAAGTGGGTATTTTGAGAACAATAATACTTTTGCACGGGGGTTTGCCTTCCGTCCATGGATCTCAAAGCACTCTGCAAATATTCATTAAATCTCAGCCTGTGAGGTAGGTCAGTGTTAGAATCACCATTTTATAGATGGGGAAACTGAGGCACAGTGATGCAGCAACATGCCCTAGGTTACATAGTGAATCAATGTAGTTCAAGGACTTTAGGCTGCACCTGCAGGGTATATATTTTAGTCTGCACTAGTGTGTCATGCATTAACAGGCCTGTATGGATCCTGCTGGTGTGCACTAAAAGTTTCCTAGTGCATGTTCTCATAGACTCACCACCTTTAACATCAGAAGGGACCATCATGATCATCTAATGAACTGGAATGACATTAACGCAAGGTAGGGAACCCTTGGTGGGTGACAGCAGGGTCCACATTGGCATGTGCCATGCTAATGTGGACTAAAATCCCCATGGTACAGACTAAAGCACGGTGTGAAGCCTCAAGAGTCCTGACCCCAAATCTGCTCTAACCATGAGGGAGCCTTCAATAGTTAGGCCTTGAACTAATACCACAGTGGCTCCATTCTGTGCCCAAGGGCATGAACTAGGGAGATGAAAGGTGGGGCGTGTCCCCTCTGGTCAGAGAAGGTTTTTCATAACCACACTGAATGCAAAATAAGACACCTCTGAAGCTACTGCACACATCTGCCAGCTTCCCCGCAGCAATAGTCTTGCCCAAGCTCCGGACTGAGCAAAGTGCTTCAGTGGGAGGTAAAGTCCCATGGCCTTCAGTGGGATTCATGTTTCAACTTAAGCATGTGCTCACCTGCTTTGCTGAATTGTGCCCTAGAAGTCTGCCTGGCATGTTATCTGGCTCCATTTCACATTCCACTGGGAAAAGAGAACCTATTGTTCGTACTGCTATGCCTCACTTTTCTCCCAGCCTCTCTCTTTTCTCTGGCCCAGTTACCTCACCCCACACACTCATTAGCTAAACAAATTTTGCGTCGGAGACTTGCTGTATCAGATCTGTCCACCGACAAAGTGGCAGAAGCAACGTTGATTTATTTCTTTATGCAGTCTTTGCCATCTGTTTTTATATTGCTTTCAGCACAAGATGAGTGGCTCCCATATAGCGCCGAGCTTCATAGACTGCAAAGTTCATGAGTTTGCAGAATTTATGATAAGGAAGAAAATTGTCTTAGTGCATCATTCATCTGAGCAGGGGCCAGAACAAATGTTGCAACCTCCAGATGTTTCCTTCAGTTCGGGAAGTTTTGATAGCTGCTGCATACTGGATGACTGGTCAGTGTTCTGAAGCTCTTGCTTTATATAATAGGCCCACAGAAGTCAGACTACAAAAGAGCTTTTACTGTCCTACTAAATATGCCCACTGCAATGAAAATACCATGTACAATAGAAAGCAGCTTCTGTTCATCAAACTCTTTTTGCATTGTATCAACACACCATACGACATATCAGTAGCTCACTCCTGCCTCCTGTTGTGGCTTCACCACCATTCAGGTTGAATTGGCCAACCCAGGAGTGTAGGACATGGCTAATGGGGCTTTGCATCCGCTACTGCACGGATACGGACATTACCTAAAAATCGTGGCAGGTATACTTGTGCAAACAAATACACTGTCCTGGATACTACCTCAAACTATGTAACAAGGGAACAGTTCTTCACAACTTACTTTGTTAGCCAAAGGAATGGTGTCTCTATCTCACATCTCTGCCTCCCAGCCAATTCCTCCTAATTTAAGGCTGGTAGTTGCCACTAAATATGCAAAAGAGCTTGGCAAGATCCCTAAGAATGAAGCCTTGTGGGATGCCAGTTTGTCTATGGCCTCAGACAGACATCCATGTAAAATGGGTGCTGGCGTCCTCAGTCTGTCTCCTAGAAATTAGATTCCGTAGTCAGACGCCCGGCTTGCTTTAGCTCTGCCGATTACTTCCTATGGAACTTAAGACAAGTCACCTCCCAGGGATCCTGGCTCTTGTTTTTATGCTGCTAGAAGTTTCTGGGGCTAGATTTTCAAAGGAGATCAGCACATTGTTTGCTGCGAGTGTCTGAAAATCTGATCTTAAGTGCCACAATGGGAGCTGCTGGGTGCTGAGCACTTGGAAATCTGACCCCTCATGACTGTCCCAGCTGTGACTGCTTTAGCGATCCTGAATGCCCAAAAAAGGGCAAAGGAAGCAAACTGCCCCATTTGGCTGTAACTCAACTCAAGAACATTAAAATTGTCTTGCTTGCATTTCCTGGCTCTGGTTTCATCGTTTCTCTCTGCAGCCTATTAAGACACTATCCTGACTAATGTAGCTTAACACAGCTCCCACTCTATAGTTCCCAGAGCAATGTCTGCACAATAAAATTAGCTTCGTCAGGTATATTTTGGTACTTTTCCTTCCCCCCAACATTATCTATTAATTGCTTTCAGAAAATATTCCAGAAAGCTACTTATGCCCTTGAGCTATATTCATGTTTATTTCCATAACTGTTTGATACAATATTTGCCTGGAATAGTTTGCCAAAAGAACGGGGGGGTGAAGCATGCAAATGATTCTGATTGCTTCACATCTGCCTTTTTTTAAGCGACCCATATGGGAAAACATTCTTTTGCACAGAATTTGTTAGAGGTTTCATAAAATACATTGCACACATATTTTAAACACAGCCGAACAATATTTATATTTTAAATAGGACCAAACAGACCAATTTGGAGAGGGTATAAAACATGTAGGATGGCAATTCAGTCTGAAAACAGAGCAGTTTATGAGGAGAGTCTGTTCAGTTTGTGGGAGATATTCATGCAATACCCCTAGAGCATGTTTGGTACATCTAATAATAATAAGAATATGTGCAATTTAATGGGCACATTTCATTTGAAAGGGGTGAATAAGAGATGACATCATCACTACACTTTTTCAGTTGAGGTACTGAACTGGGGAGGGACACCAGGAGACCATTTGCCTGCTTGCCTTACATTTGGGTCCCAGGGTCGGATTGTGAACTCTTTATTCCCATTGGAGAGCAGTTACATGATTGACTTCCTTGCAGTTACTCAACAGGAGGAGTTGGGGGTTCACCGCCTAGTTAGCCCAAAGGATTCGTGTACGGTGCTAACACCTTCAGCTCCAAGAGGGAACTGGGGGTATTTGGCACATCCAGCAGTTGCACCCGCAAAGTGCCCTACAAGGTCACTTATGGTGGCGTAGTTCATTGGAATTACTCTGATGTGAGATCGGAATCAAAGCACCAGCCCCATCTTTAACTCTTAGATGTAACAGTGTGAAATCCTGGCTCACCGAAGTCAATGGCAAAACTCCCATGGACTCCATAGTTTCACCCAGAGCCTCATAAATGGCAGCTGACGGAGGTGAAAGAAAAATGTCCAACCATACCCTGAACAGCAAAGTGACTGAGGCAGTTGGGCTGTGTGTTGTGCATAGAAAGTTTGCACAACCCATCCGGTCTGGTGTCCAGGCATTGGTGTCCTTGCAATCCCATACCTCTGCACCATCTTAAAAATGCCCAGATTGGGCCAAATGTTGTACCCCAGCATAGCCAACCAAGATGAAAACACATCTCACTGTGACCCGTCTTATTTCTAAATTGCATCTAATCTAAGGATTCAAAAATATTATTCTCCCCCCTTGGTGTGTTTCATTAAATATACAAGTTCAGCATCTAAACAAGAATGGATTTGCAGGTTTTACAAGTGAAAGGTAAAATCAGAAACTGAAGAGAGCTAATCAAATTCGATTAGTTAGTTTCAGACTTCACTGAGTTTTGTTTGGTCTAGTTTATCTGAATCTTTATTAGATAAGCTTGAATTGGAAACATTGTGTGTGATGCAACAGCCTACGTGATATCCATCTGAAAAGGCAAACAGGCACCAGACCCGTAGCTACGCTTCCTGAGAGCAGCTCACAGCTAGCTCTGCCTGCCTGGAAATAATTTTATTTAATCTTGGCTATAGACATAAGTACACAAAGATCAAGCCACTTACAACCTTAATTAGGATACACATAAATAATGGTTTACTGGATTAGCCAGGAGTATAGAGGAGAGCTTTGAAAGTAATAAGAGACGCTACCAGTATTTCCCTAACAGTACAATTCCCCCCTTCACCCCGCTTTACCTGCCAAATGGCAATGCTGGGGAAATGGAGGAACAGGAATGTAGCCAGTATGGAAAAGAAGCTCAGAGAGGCCTGTACAACCTAGATAAGTGGACTGGATAGGGGAAAGGGCTATATATGCTACCCATTTCATGAATGTGCAGTAGAATTGGCAGCTAAATTCTCTACTGTTGTTGGGAGAACTGGGCCATGCTTTTCTCTCAGTTCGAACCCAGCCAGAACCTTTTTAGAAGGTGGAAGAAGTTGAGGTGACTTTTGATTTTATTCTGTGATTTTTTTCCTGCGATGCCCCTGTGCTTGCTGGCTTGGGCTGGGCCCCAGCCCAGAAACACTAGACTATTCAGGGGGTGGGATCAATTCTTCTTGTGTTTCGGAACTGGTTAAAGACAAAGGAGGTAACAACTGAATAAATTCTCTGGCTGGAAGAACGACCGAGGGGTGAGCACTTGGGCTTTGGATGCCTTGTTTGAACAAAGCAGAACTGCCGTTCTTTGTGAGGGAATACCTTTCATTGGACCACCTTCTGTTGGCGAGAGAGACAAGCTTTTGAGCTGCACAGAGCTCTTCTTCAGGTCTGGGAAACTAGCTCAGATTGTCCCTGCTGGTAACCCTTCCTCACGTCCTTCTGGGAGCTCCAGGCAACCCCAACCTACAGAAAGCTCCCTCGCTACTGGGAGCCCGATGGTCAATTCTGTGGGATCTCTAAGAGAGCCACTGGATTCTGCCTGGTCACTAAGGTTCTCAGTCTGTTTCTCTTTTGGGTACTCACATTAGAAAGGAGAATTTGTGTAGCACGATTCTCACCCTGCCCCCTCTGCAATCTCAGGCCGGCAGGAGGGAATATCTCATGCACCTACCCCTACTCAGAGCTAATTGTCTGGGGCTTGCACACATAATACTCCACACCTGTGCTGATCAGACTGAGTTCAACAGGGTGAGCAGACAGGCTGGGCTTCTGAAGGTATGGAGAACACTTCTGAGTCGTTTCCAGCCATCACTCTTCCCTTAGCATGGCACAAGGAAGTAGTGTTTATTCTGAGTAAACTAGTTGGTGTGCGTGGATGTGCGCATCACTGTCCCCTACTGGATGGACTCAGAAATGCCTCACTGTCGAAGGCCTTATACTGATAACAGCTGGTGAAGATTCTCCTTTAGCTCACCAGGCAGGGGTCTGCGCTTTTTGAATAGGATTGTCACCATGAAGTGCTGTATGACCACAAGTGAAAACCAGGAAGTCCAGGTGAGAGCAGTTTTGTTGCAACCCTTTGATTCACCAGGCAGGGAATCATTTGTGAATGTTGTTTTCTCAGAGTAGGTCTTTGCCAGACTGTCCCTCCATACACTGAATGAGCACAGCTAGTGCTGCCTGCACCTGCGCTATTGACAGTAGGTAAAAATGATCATTTACCCAGGCCTATTACTCATCCTCTGCCTTTAAATGATAGAGACTCAGCCAAGTCAAAAATAACTCTCTGGCTGTGGTAGTTCATCCCAGATCAACAGTCCATGTGGTCTCTATCTATCAACGTGTGTCCTATACTAATGATGTGATAGCTGTGAAAAGTTGAGCTATTTACACAAGGTCACTTTATTAGTAGGGAAATCGCTCTTATGATAAATGAGCATTCGGCAGCCTGTCACAGTTGCTCTCCTATTCTGCTCGGTGAGATCCTCAGCGCGGTGGCACAGCAGCCATAGCAGAAAAATATACCTCCGCCACAAACAAAGCAGAAGATGATAAAGAGGAGCTGGGTTATTAAATGGACAGTGTTGGAACTAGGGAATGGAATGTCCTTTCCTTGCTGAGTTGGTGAGCTGACGCCTTTGCTAATCATGCAGTCTAACACTGTCTCATTCTTTCCTTCTACTTTCCCATCTGTCTGTATCCACCTCTTGTCTCTTGATTTACACTTCAATTATAAATCCTTAGGAGCAGGGACCTGCATTTTGTTCTGTTTGTACTGCACCTAGCACAATAGGCTACCGTGATACAAATAATGGTAATACTCACCTTCTGTGCATTGGGTTAACCTGAGTCCCCCTAATGTATCTTACTGCATCTATACTTGACGGTGTCAAATCATTGGTCAGTTACAATGTTTCTTGGTATTTAAAAGATACCAATAATAGTAAAGGGAAGAGGGTGGTGAGGAGAAGCCTTGGCGGTTCTGAATCCCTCAACTCCCAATTAAATTGACAGGAGTTGAAGTTGCTCGGCACCCTGCAGGGGTCGGCCTCAAGAGAATTGCATGATCCTGGGATATAAGTCCAGTGCCATATTTTGTTCCCCTCACCTGTGGAGGCCCTCCACACGGTTTTCCTGGGGACTCAACATTCCATTATGCTGCCAGAGTGACATAAAGGGGCATTGGGTGTAATGGACAAGTTCCCATTGTCCTGCTGGATATTTTAGTTATTTACCATCATCTGTCTTTTTTCTGAATTGGTCTCGGTGCAGGTCTCAACTTGGATCTGAATTATTTTAGCTTAGGTCTGATTCTGAATCATTCTGAACACCCAGTGGGATCATATGGGATTTCTGGATGAGCAAGGAATACAGAATGAGACACTGTAAAAACAGACGGTATAAAACCCTCAGTGGGATCCTTTTAACCTGCTGTATCTGGACCAAAAAAAAAAAAAGCATTTGTAAGCAAATCAGTAACATTCTTCCTCCCCTATTTTGAGCATCCTTCATTCGCTGCTTATCTATAGAAGGCTCGTAAATTGGCCCAGCATGGTCACACATGCTCAGCAATCTGTCAGCACTTCCAGCTACATGCTCTAGCTACTGCCTGTGGAGGCAGAGGCTGGAGGTGGGTGAGTGGCAAAAAACCCAGCCAACTCTAAAATAAATAAAGAAGTAAATAAATCATCAGCCATTCCTGCCCTCTGGAAGGCTTGGAAATAGAGCATTTGCTGCACTGGCAGAGAAATAAAAGTGCCCAGTGCTTCCATGACGTTTGAGCAGGATTCCACCGTACCAAGGAGGAAGGCACAGTGGAGGGGCCAGAGGAGGTCAGTGGGTTGGCATGGGACAGGTGGCACAGTTTTTAACCAAGGGGATCCTTGGCCAAGAATTTTGCAAATGGGACAAATGATGTTGAATGTCTTGATTTTTCACTTGCTGTCAGGGCACTTCCTTGTGGAGACACCTGGGGATTAGCTCCATTCAGGTCTGACAACCCCTTTCTGATGCTTGTTCACACTACATCCCTGCCCCTCATTCTCCCCGACTCAAAGTGCTCCCTCTCCAGGACTCAGCTCTCTGGCCAGGATACTGTACAGTCCCCCGCTTCCAAGACCTCAAAGTGCCCCTGGACTAGCTGTCCACATTCCATTCTAGACAGTCTTCCGCTCCCAGGTCAGGGACTGCACCACTTCCTTAGCTAGGGTGACCAGATGTCCCGATTTTTGGGTCTTTTTCTTATATAGGCTCCTATTACCCCCCACCCCCATCCCGATTTTTCACATTTGCTGTCTGGTCACCCTATCCTTAGCAGCTGATAGGGGAACCCAGGCCTGGGTTCCCCTATGCTGGATTCCAGCCCACAGACCCTATGTCTAACAACTACAACCTGCCTGCTCCCAGACCCTGTCACAACTTCCAAGGGTGCCGTCCTACTTTTCTATTGTCTGGCCCTCTCTGGGTTTGCCAGCCCAAACTCACTCCTCCCAGGGAGTACGTCCGCTCTTTGACTTCTTCCCAGACTCTGTACCCCCAAACAAACCTCCCGGCTCCCAGGGACTGACTTCAGACTGCTTCCCCTGCAGCCCCTTCTGGGCTCAATTTCTTCCCTTCATGCAGGCCCCACCAGCTCATTCCCAGCTGAACTTTATCTTCCATTAGGTTTTATTGATCTCTGGCTCTCCTCCAGGTGCGGCATGTAAGGTTAATTGACCTAATTTAACCTACTGGTGCACACCCCATCACACTACCCACTCGAGAGACTTTTAAAGGAGACTCATTTCAGACAGTGGCAAGCTCGCCTTGTTCTGAGCACTTGCTCCCTTTTGTGCATCCAAAAACAGGCCCTTAAAATCACTTATGCATTTTTTGAAAATTGTATCATATGTGATTTAGGTGCCTAAGTCACATTGACAAAAGTCACTTAGGTACTTAGGGCTGGACTGTCAAAGGTGCCTAGTGGAATTTACAGAAGTGCCTAAGCAAGACCTAAAGCCTATTGAGATCAACCTAACCTGCTTAGTGCTTTTGAAAATCACAGTAGGTGCCTATCTGCATCTCTATGCACCTAAATACCTTTGAAAGTCTGGCCTTGGGGGCCTACATTCCACTGCCTTCCAGGGACACGTAGGCTCTTAAGTGCCTAAATCACTTTAAAAATGGGAGTCAGGCTCCCAAGTCACTTAGTCACTGCTGCATATTTTAACCCTTTTATCAGTGGGGCTTGCTAGTAATTCTATGTATCTGCCCCGTGAAATCAGAGACACCCATCATCTTTGATGGTGTTCTTGCAGCTGGATTGGAATGGAAATGACTTTCACAGCAGCTGGAAAGGAAAGCTGATGCTGATGTATGATAACCTGGCTGCGTTACCAAAAGGCATAAAATAATACAAGATGTTATTTTTCAGCCAATGTGCTGACGGCACCATTTTTGTTTCTTAACTGAAAATGATGTATGAATTACCCCTCACCTAAAGCCTGAAATATGCATTGTAGACTGTATCTTTCTGTGTTTTATTTGGGCTGTAAAGTGGCACCTTTATTATTTTTCTCTCCTGAGCTTTCTTAAGTGAAGCTAGATTTGAAAGTGAAATATTTATTATATTTCAGAAGAGAGATTACATTTTAGTTTAGGTGGGGGGGGAGGGATATGTTAATCTGCAGGGTGGCTGGAAAATGGTCTCTTGGTAGAGAAAGATGGCCTGTGTGTGTCTCAAGCACTGAGCGCCTGCCCCCAAAGAGGGACTGTAACAGGGTGTGTGCACTGGGATTCTGTCTGAGACTGGGGGCTAATTTAGCTACAACGAGTCAGGAAAAAGATCTTGGAGTCATCGTGGACAGTTCTCTGAAGACGCCCACGCAGTGTGCAGAGGCCGTCAAAAAAGCAAACAGGATGTAGGAATCATTTAAAAGAGGATAGAGAATAAGACTGAGAATATATTGTTGCCCTTATATAAATATATATAAATCCATGGTACGCCCACATCTCGAATACTGTGCACAGATGTGGTCTCCTCACCTCAAAAAAGATATACTGGCACTAGAAAAGGTTCAGAAAAGGGCAACTAAAATGATTAGGGGTTTGGAGAGGGTCCCATATGAGGAAAGATTAAAGAGGCTAGGACTCTTCAGCTTGGAAAAGAGAAGACTAAGGGGGATATGATAGAGGTATATAAAATCATGAGTGATGTGGAGAAAGTGGATAAGGAAAAGTTATTTACTTATTCCCATAATACAAGAACTAGGGGTCACCAAATGAAATTAATGGGCATCAGATTTAAAACAAATAAAAGGAAGTTCTTCACACAGCGCACAGTCAACTTGTGGAACTCCTTACCTGAGGAGGTTGTGAAGGCTAGGACTATAACAGCGTTTAAAAGAGAATTGGATAAATTCATGGTGGTTAAGTCCATAAATGGCTATTAGCCAGGATGGGTAAGGAATGGTGTCCCTAGCCTCTATTTGTCAGAGGATGGAAATGGATGGCAGGAGAGAGATCACTTGATCATTACCTGTTAGGTTCACTCCCTCTGGGGCACCTGGCATTGGCCACTGTTGGTAGATAGATACTGGGCTAGATGGACCTTTGGTCTGACCCGGTACGGCCATTCTTATGTTCTTATGTTACACAGTCACGTTATTTCTATCTATCTCATTCACAGGGCGGTAATTATAACAGTGTTAATACCAAATATAATAATGGAGTGAGGAAGATGCTGTGGTCAAAGCATAGAATCAGGTACCAGGTCTCCTGGGTGCTACACCTGGCTCTGTTACAATCTTCCCATGAGATCCTAGATGAGCAATTCACTGCCGTTGCATGTCACAAGATTGGGCCCAGTAACCAATACCAGGTATAATCAATGTAAAATCAATGCTTTCCCTCTCCTTTAGCATCTTTCACCTTAGGATCGCAAAATGTTCCACAGACACTCACTAAAACCTGACAACACCCCTGTATTATCTACATTTGATTAATGGGGTCACAGAGTCACCCAGCAAGTAAGGGATTTGCTGTGACCACTAGTATATACTCTCCCTCCCAGTGGATGGAAAGGGCTTGGTAGCTGGATATTCTATAATAAATGCACTTTGTCATCCCCGTCCCAGGCCTCAAATTGAGTGAGTTCAGGTGCTCAGATTCCACAATGATGGGTGTTGCAGAAAGACCCAGAATAGGCTAGAAGGAGCACAGTTCTCCTTTAAAGAAATTAGCTTGTAGTCAGATCTTCTGACGCATTCTCTAATTTTGGGTGACTCACTTTTGGGGGGTACCCAAACTCATTGGGTCTGGGTTTCAGCAGCACTGGGCACCTGGATCTGCCACTGGAGCAGTGGCTCCTCAGCCCACCTCATGGTCCATTACAAAGTGGCTCTAGTAAGTCATCCCAAAAACGGAGGCTCTCGGAACTAGTGAACACTTCTGGAAATGTGGCCCTTAGCATGCACGCTTGGAGGATGCAAAGACAGAGGAGTTCCTTTGTTGAATATTCCCCATTGATAGAATCAGCCCTTTCCGATGCCACAAGAACAGACGGCCCAGAATCCAGAGCAAAATCACCCTAAGCCCCTCTGTGCAATTATAAACCCCCTTTTTACAAGCAACACCTTCTTCGGACAGTTCACAGATATAAATTCAAAACCATGCCATTTTTCACCCAGGGCTACATGGTGATGGCACATTCATTGTGAGAGGTGGCAGGCCCTACTGATCAGTGACACAGACAGCAAAACTGGCTTCTGCCTTTTCTGACATCCAGATGCAGGAATTGAGAAAAATATTGTGTCTCTGGAGACAGAGTCCCCACGGAGTGACATTTTCTCTGCCTGATTTATTGCTTTGCACCTGTTGCCAAGCAATGAGGTGTGAGCCTGCCAGACTGTTTACAGTGCAGAGTTGGAGCCTGGGGAGAATTCGCATTGTTCATCACTCAAGGAGAGAAATTTAGAAATTCAGTTCAGATTTCCAGAGGTGGACAAAAAATCCAATAATACCACTTTGTGTGGCTTTGCATCGCTTGCTCTAGTGGGCAAGGAGGAAGGACAAGAAACAAACAACCAAAAAACTTCCAAATATGGTTTCCCAGCAGCAAACTTTGTGGACCAGTTGTTACTGCTATTTAATGCTTCACGTGTGCAAATTCTCTCGTCCAGCGGCTCCAAGCACCATGCACAATGCCATTTTTGGGAATGAAAGGCCAGATCCTCTGCAGCCCCCTTGAGTATTAAGTTACACCGAGGCTGTGCCAATGCCACCCTGTTCCCAGCTTGGAGGCTGTTAAAAGAGCATGTGTCCCCAGTGTTCTTACACACCCCGGTGATCCAGAACTGCCCCTTGGGAGACCTGGGACCAACACAGCTACAACACTGCTGCTAATAGCATAGCATCCGTTCTAGCAACCCTATGGCTGCGCTAATGTGTGCGGCCATTTGGGCCTATACAGATAAGCTCCAGGTGCCAGTTTTGGCCTTTTTCCTCAGGTTGGCCATGAATACAGCTCTGCTGGGCTACAGGAGCTGGGTAAAAATTCATTCAAATTAAATAAACACCCACATTTATTAACATTTTAAAACGTTATTCAAGTTCCTATCAGTCCCCATTTAACTCAGCTATGGTTTACAAAACCACAGTGAGAAACACGTGCAATTGAAATTGTATCTGGCCAAGCCCTGGCACTTTTTAACATGAATACCATTTGTTTAAAAATAGAAATATGCCGCTTTCCAACAGCAAGAATGAACCAAGCTATTAAAGGCTTAGGATTTTGTGACTTCAGACCTATTGTACTCTTAATATTTCTTGGTGCATTGATGTAGAGTACATAATATAGTGAATAATACTGCTGGTTTCTGCTGTTCCAAACAGTACAGTGGAGAATTAATTGAATAAAAACAATTACAGCTGAGGAGAGAGAGAGGGAGCATTTCAGAGTATTTTGTGACATGGGAGACTAGGTGTTCTGAGTGCACACTGGAAAAACTCCCCATCTTTGCTGTCGAAACGATTTCAGGCCTGATTCTCCCCTGCTTTGGGGAGTCATTTAGACCTGGGCAAAGGGGGCGAGTGAATTCATTAGCATTGTCCACACACTTTGCTTCCAGTTTGTTCAGGGGCAAGGCAGTGGAAAATCAGGCTTGTTTACATGCAGACTCGGACTGGTTTAATTAAACTGGCCCCAACCCCTATGTGGATGCCCTTATTTCAATTTCAGAGTGGTTTGTTGCATTTTATCTTAAACCTGTTCTTAATCAATTTAAGCAAAACCAAAGTAAGCCTGATTTAAAATGAAATAAAAGTATCCACGTGGTCTTTGGCATTGGTTTAACTAAACCAGTTTAAAGTCACATATTAAGTTAAACCAGTGTAGGTCTGCATGTAGACAAGTGCTCAGACCCATTGTTTTCAACCTCAGTATAGTAATTGGTCTGTCCTCCTACAATCTCTTGTAGCTACAAAGGTGATATCACTGGCGGTTCAGCGGCAGAAAGAAAAATAACCAGGAAGAGGTCCGATATTTGTGCAGAATTTTGTGGGCATGCTCCACAACCTTTCCAGCCTGCTCCCTGTCGATGTGCCATTAACTGAACCTCCCTCAATTAGGAGTGAGTCTTGGAAAGATTTTCCTCCTCCCTTTTAATCCATCCTCAGCTCCTTCTGCTTTCAGGGTGAAATTCACTCCCATGAGGACTTAAGCTATGCATTGAGGAGAGATTAATAAGACTGGGACTTTTCAGCTTGGAAAAGAGGTGACTAAGGGGGGCTCTGATAGAGGTCTATAAAATCATGAGTGGTATAGAGAAAGTAAATAAGGAAGTGTTATTTACTCCTTCTCTTAATAAAGAACTAGGGGTCACCCAATGAAATTAATAGGCAGCAGGTTTAAAACAAACACAAGAAAGTATTTTTTCACACAACGCACAACGCACTGGAACTCTTTGCCAGAGGATGTTGTGAAGGCCAGTACTACAATGGGGTTGAAAAGGGAGCTAGATAGATTCATGGAAGATAGGTCCATCAATGGCTATTAGCCAGGATGGGCAGGAATGGTGTCCCTAGCCTCTGTTTGCCAGAAGCTGTGATTGGGTGACAGGGCATGGATCAATTGATGATTACCTGTCTGTTCATTCCCTTTGGGGCACTTGCCATTGGCCACTGTCAGAGGACAGGATACTGGGCTTGATGGACCTTTGGTCTGACCCAGTACGGCCGTTCTTGTGACTTTTTTCTGGATTTCTGCACAGGGCTGAATTTCATTCTTAGGCCAACCTTTCTCCACAATCCCTACCTTTCCTCCTCCTTCCAATTCAGTAGAGATTTTGCTCAGATGAGGTTTGGATACAAAACCTTTGACTCGGTCCCAAGCATTGCCCGGTTAGCGGTAACCCACACACATACAGCACCATCTCAGTTTTTAGTGTTTTTTTTCCCCCAACCCAATCATAAACATAGGGCTCTGACTCCCACATTGCATGCAGCTTGGCAGTTCAAAGGGAAATACATCTCTCTGTTTTTTGAAGCCTACGGCCAATGAAATCAGATGATTCTGGCCCTGCTAGCAATACTTTGTTAACAAGCTTGTAGAAACTAGGGAGAGGTGTGTGTGGGAAGCAATCTATACTTCCTGTTCTTTTAGTTTTTGGCCTTTCTTGCCTCCAGTAAAATTTTCTCGCCTTGTAAGTTTCCTTCACCTTGTTCATTCTCATTATTATTTGTTTTATTTTACATATTTTGGGTTGTTGGTTTTTTTTGTCTCGGTAAAGTCAAGAATGGGGTCGGGGGGGATTGCTTGTGATTTGGTCAGGACCTGTGGTTTTTCCCTTCTCATAGCTGTTAGAAGTCTCTCCTCCCTCACTAGATGGTCTGAGTGGGAGACTTTGAATCATAAATCCACAGGCATTTAATAGGGTATATTCCTCCTTCCATTTCTGCTGCAGAGTGAAAACCATTTGCCTGACAGAGAATTCCTCTGTACTCATGAGGGAAACTTAACACACAATGGCAGCTGGGTGCCACTATCTGAAACCTCAAAATATCCTTTGCACCTCATCCAGGAGGCCTGTGCCGCAAGCTTTGTGAAATGCAACCTTACATTTTAACTGACACTTTTTCACGAGCCTGTCTCACATTTCACCTTCATTCACATCTGGTGCTGTGTCCTGGGCCAGCAGCATGGGCTCACAGACTTTAGGTTTCACAAGGCCAGCTGATCCTTACGGGTTCCAGAAGGCCTCCCCACTCATCTCATAATTAGTGAAATGCATTATGGGCTAGATCCTCAGCTGGTGTAAATCAGGTTTGCTCAGCTAAAGTTGCTATGCTGATTTACACCACTGTGGATTCACCCTGTGAGTTGTTCCCTTTCTTTGAAGCATTAGGTATTGTCCCACTGCTGAAAGAATTATATTAGACCAAATGCAATAATGAGCTGATCTGCTATAGCAGTTCCTGTCGTGGTCTTGGGAGGCTCTTATGTTTCCTAAGAGGTTTACTCCTTGGGAGGGGTATTTGTGGACCACAGGCTATTTCAATATTACTTTCAGGGGTTCTCAAAATATGGAGATGAGGCCAGGAGCTTGGAGTGGCTGGGGAGCTAGAATGCGACCTGTGGAATCCTGTAGTACAGGAGGCTGCTGGTCAGAACAGAAGCCCATCAGCAGAGTTGCGATGCTGGAACAGTGCAGGTATTACTGGCTCAAGGAAGTTCTTGAAAGAGCTGAGGATGTAGATGGGGCAGTAGGACTGGAACAGGAGTGGGCGCTGCAGATCAGGATGGAGGTGTATTGGCAATGTTGTGTGTGTGAGAAGCTTACACAGCACCTGGTACTCTTCAGTGATCACCAAACCGACATAAATTAAATTATGTTTGATCTCTAACTAGAGCCTGAGGGCCTATCCTGTTGCTGACGTCCCCATGGACAGAAGCAGTATAAGACTGTCCGTCATCCAGCTGAAATAATCATTGAATAGCCTGAACTCCATGTGTTTTCCTTAGGAGCTACCACCTGCGGCTTGGAGAAGCCGGGAGCTGTTGAAAAAGAACTAGGGTAGGACCTTCGCAACTGGCCAAATTATTGAATTGGAACTGCAGATCCCGAAGGAACAGTAGGGAACTGTGAGCTCAGTTCCTTCATTTCTCTGAGATTCTCTGGCTCAGCTCTCCAGCAGATCTGCCTCTTCCCCACCTCACTCCTCAGCCCCCAGGCGATTTTCAGATGTCTAGTAGATTATGCATTTGTGATGCATTGGTGCATGTATTTCTCTCTTTAGATGGCGTTAGATGATTTGTTTGTCCTTTGGAGTCTGAAGTTGTCTTTTTTTTTCTTTACCTCCTGAGATAAGTTAACCTGCCAGCATGCCTTCCGGGGAGATATCTGTACATACAGATACATCCCCTACTAGTCATAAATTCAGGTTAAAAATTAGTAAGGAGAACAATGTAGCCTTGCTGTGAGCTTTTTAGCTGCATGGGCAGATGCTTATGATCCTACCTGCATTAATTAGCACTGTGGAGCATGGGGTGCTCAGTAGCTTCACCCATCTCCTCTTTGCGTTGTGCCCAATGCCAGAAACAGCCCTGAAATGCAAAGGACGTGATTCTCACCTGGTGTAAATGGGTGCAGTTCTCTCGACTTCAGGGAAGCTTCGCCCAATTATACCAGCTGAGAATCTGGCCCCAAATTTGGTACTGGATTTCAAATGCACTGCCATTCCCACTTCCCGGAGTTCAGCGGTGTTCAGATCTAGGGGCCAGTTTGGGCTTATTTCTACTTAAAGACACATTTGTTGCAATGTCAGTGAAGTAGGGCTGATTTTCTGTCCTTTTCCGAAGCCCATCCAGAGGCCACATCGAAAGTATAAGGACACTTCGCTCTGTCATTCAGGACCTTTGGACCTGGTGACTGATCCAAAGCCCATTAAAGCAATGGAAAGCTCCACTGATTTCATTGATCTTTGGACTAAGTCTTTGGAGCCTGAGATCAAGCAAGTCTAATGGGAACAGGCAAATATAAACATACATTCTGGGGGGGGGGATTCCCCTATGCAGAGGTCTAGCAGCCACTTAAATTCCACTTTATTCTTCAAAACAAGCCTTTAGTGGACTTTGATAGGCCATGTGCTGCGACGGCGCACAGACGGGGGAAGCACCCCGTGCTCCGGTAGCGTCTGCCTTGTCTCTTGGTATCAGTTGGCACCCTGTTATCTGTACAAATCTCTAGACTAGGTATTTTCTACCTAGCCCATATAGTTGGGGCACCTGCATGACTGCCCTGCTGCCTGACTCCAATTTCTGAGTTGTCACTGGCGCAAACTGAAAGAGAGAGGAAGAAAAATAAAGAAATCAGGACATGCCGCTAGAGGTCTTCAGGAGACTGTTCCCATTGGAAGGCAGCCCCTGTGGAGATCAGATTCACTCTGCATTGGTAGCCTGACATCTGTCATCTCCAGCAGGTCAGACAAAACTTAAATTGCTCTAAATATTAAAGGATTAGGTTAAAACAAGCATATTTATGAAAGATTTGTGTACAAGAGACCAGGATTAGATCTCTGTTGCCTTGAAAGCTTTATTCAGGGTAGCCTGCTGGTGACACTTATGCACATTTTATATTCATGAGAGTTGGGTTTGTGCTTTTTTGTTTTTTGATGCTGTTGCAACCCAGGGCAAACTTCTCCCTCCCATCTGCCCACTGTGTCTGTCTCCTGAATGTTCTGCACTGTCACCGAGTATAGGAAATTCCCTCTGTGGTGTTTGCTTTCTCCTGATGGCTCAGGTATTGGCCACTGCCAGGACTAGGATACCTGAGTGGATGGAGACTAGATGAGCTTGTGGTTTTTTGATGTGTTATGTTTGAAGGCAGCTTTCTAGAGTATGTGGGACATTGGGCTAAAGCAGTATGGCTGGAGACACAGGTTACTAAACTAGATGGGATTGTGAGAGTTTTTGGGGTACCCAGGACCTGTTAGCCCCTGTCTCCAGCATGACAAAGAGAACCCAGACATTAAAGCACTGATAGGTACTGGAGGGTATTCTGGTTAAAATTCCACCCCTAAATTGCAAAGAAGGTTGGTTGTGATCTCTCTGCCTCTGATAGAATCATGCAGTCTCTTTGGCAGTCAACCTTGCCAGAGACGGGTTATCCATGGGGGACTGGAAAACACTTCTGCAAAGTAAAGTCTTTCCTTTGGAATTGGCAGGTTTCAGGATGAGTTAGCTTAAAATATTCTTAGCGGAGAGGTAGGAATGGGAAGCTATGTTGGAGGAATAGTGTCTGACTCCACAGGCAAATAAATCTTCAGTGGGCATTTTACTTCTCTGCAAAGGCCAACATGAGGTCCTAGTCCAAGGGTTTAAGTGAAATTAAATAGTCCATCAGCTTTGTTTTAGCACTCTGTCCGGGGGCAGTTTTCACCTAGAGTGGCTGAATGGTAGCTGATTTATAGATTATTTTTGTAGTGACTTGTTGAGATGTTAGCAGATTATTATTATTTCAAGTGCAATAGGAGCCCAAATGTGACAGGCTCTTTCCAAACACATAGGAAGAAACAGTTCCTGCCCCAATGTACTTACAATACTATCTGTTGGTACAAAAAATGGAATAATTTTTCATCAGAACATGCAATTCAGCTGAAATCATGTCAATTTTGCCAACATTTTGTTTTAGAGACTAAAAGGTTTTGAAGATGTCAGAACATCCATTTAGACATTTTTGGTATAAAATGTTTTGATTTTTCATTTTGTAATCACTTATGCTTTGAAATATTTTTATATTTTACATATAATACAACCTTTATAAAAAGTCAAAATCAAAACAAAATGTTTTGGACAGTCCAAAACTAATTGGGGGGCGGGGGAGACTTTCCTTCCTGGAGAATTTTGAAAATTTCAGGTCTTGTTCTGATTCGTAATAATGCCAGATTTTGAAATCTCAAACTCCTTTGTGAAATGAAATATCTGTCCTCTACACAGCTCTGCTTACAGCTATTTTCTCTGGTGTTCCACAACCATGGGGGAACTCTCTACGGTATCTGGGTAGCATCTTGCAAGTACTGTGTGTGCTGAATGCCTGAGATTCTTTTTCTGACATCTTGAGGGACATGAAGGCAGGCTGAATTTTTCTGGTCCCTAAACACCCTAATGAGATGACATTCATATGTAAGGAAATGTCACCTCCAGTGTTAGTTATTATAAATCACTCTTTGCTGGATATGGTGTTACAATATAAAGCAATGTTTTTCCTTGTGAATTTAGTTCATTTAGAAATGAACAGAGGTTACCTACAGTACATATTGGAATGGAACCTTCTATAATCAACAAAACCTGAGCTTTAGCACTTTTAGCTTGTCTGGGTGACAGATGAAAAATTGATAGCAGAATAGCAAGTTCAGAAGTTGGCAAAGGTTCAGACTCTTGGCTAGTTGCATTCTGGTTGCCCTTGTTGCCGAGCTATAGTCTCAGCTCCCCACCCTTTGCACTAGAATTTGTGTGATTTTTTTTTTTAAAGCTCATTGTTTCTCAAGAGCAATTATTCAGGATGCAGCCAAAACATGTGCTCTCTAATTAGAGGGAAGCATTTACTTCATGTGGAAGGAAAAAAGTATTCAGCCTTACAGTCCCTTTGACTAGATATTTCTTTCAGGGTTGGATTCATTGAAGATCCTCTTTGATTTTCTTTCATCTGAATCCCCCTCATTTTCCTTCAAGGAGCCTTTACTCCTTCCCCCACCTTTTTTCTTTCATTCTTTCTCAGAACCTTTTTTTATCTTTATCTTTCTGTTTACAGATGCCAGTCATCTACCTCTCTCATCTCCACTGCCTTCTATTTCAGGCTGCTCCTCCGAGTCCTCCTTTTACCTTTCCCTGCTACCACTCAGCCTTTCCACTTGGCTGCACTAACCAGACTTGTGGTACTTGGTGCATCTGTCATGGTCGTGTGATCGTGCCACTGCTGCTTGCCTGCTATTTCCTCACCTCTCTTGCTGTGTTGCCACCTGCCTGCCTGAGGATAGTCTGACTGGCTGGTTCTGAAACAAATGCCACTGCAGCCCCTCCTTCACCCAGTCAAGGGACTGTGAGTCAATGGAACTTGCACCTCAGATAGTTCCGTTGCGATAGGAAAGGGCAGACCTGTGATTGTGCTACAGTGAGTCTGCGATGGAAAAAGTTCAACACAGGGACAGCATGCTGCTATTCTTCTTACAACTTATTTACCTGTATTCCTGCAGCACCTAGACGCCCCAGTCACGGACCAGCACCCCTTTGTGCTAGGCGCTGAACAAGCACAAAATGAAAAGATCCTCCCTGCTGCAAAGAGCTTCCAATCTTGGTATATCTTGCATTCGATACTGTCTTGCATGACCCTCTCATAAACAAACTAGGGAAATACAACCTAGATGGAGCTACTATAAGGCAGATGCATAACTGGTTGGAAAAGCATTCCCAGAGAGCAGTTATCAGTGGTTCACAGTCCAGTTGGAAGGGCATAACGAGTGGGGGCCTGCAGAGATCAGTTCTGGGTCTGGTTCTGTTCAATATCTTCATCTGTGATTTAGATAATGGCATAGAGAGAACACTTACAAAGTTTGTAAGCAGGGAGGGGATGCAAGTGCTTTGGAGGATAGGATTAAAATTCAAAATGATCTGGACAAATTGCAAAAAGGGTCTGAAGTAAATAGGATGAAATTCAATAAGGACAAATGCAAAGTACTCCACTTAGGAAGGAACAATCAGTTGCACCCATACTAAATGGGAAATGACTGCCCAGGAAGGAGTACTGCGGAAAGGGATCTGGGGGTCAGAGTGGATCACAAGATAAATATGACTCAACACTGTGACACTGTTGCAAAAAATCAAACATCATTCTGGGATGTATTAGCAGGAGTGCTGTAAGCAAGACACAAGAAATATTTCTTCCGCTCTACTCCGCACTGATCAGGCCTCTACTGGAGTATTGTGTCCAGTTCTGGGTGCCACATTTCAGGAAAGATGTGAACAAATTGGAGAAAGTCCAGAGAAGAGCAACAAAAATGATTAAAGGTCTAGAAAACATGATCTGTGTGGGGAGATTGAAAAAAATAGGTTTGTTTAGTGTGGAGAAGAGAAGACTGAGAGGGAAATAAGTTTTCAAATATATAAAAGATTGTTATAAGGAGGAGAGAGAAAAATTTTTCTCTTTAACCTCTGAGGATAGGACAAGAAGCAATGGGTTTAAATTGTATCAAGGGAGGTTTAGGTTGGACATTAGAAAAATCTTCCTGTTCGCGTGGTTAAGAACTGGAATAATTTGCCTAGGGAGGTTGTGTAATCTCAGTCATTGGAGATTTTTAAGAGCAAGTTAGACAAATACCTGTGAGGGTTGGTCTAGATAATAATAAGTTCTGCCCTGAGTGGTCTTGAGGTCCCTTCCAGCCCTGTGATTCTGTGATTCTATAAAGGGCTTGTTTGAAAATGTAAGTAGTGGGTAATGGAGGCTGGCATCGTGAACCACTCTGAGGTGGTAGTCAACATCTTAATAACGAATACGAGATCATTGGTAGGGTGGGGATAGGCCATGAAGTCCACGAAACAGAAGACAAGTAGCTTATGTTTTAAGCAATAGAGAAGAGTGGCAGTGGAGGCACGCAAAGAGACAGGTGACATGGTCCCAAGTGATGGGCTAGGAAAATGCTCTTTACAGTGGCATTCTGAATGGATAGGAGTGGGGCAAGGGTGCATTTGTCAAGACCAGAGAGAAGGCTGTTGCTGTCTGCTGGACATGGATGCTCAGCCCTCTGTAACTGCAGTGTGCAAGGCTTGCACTCTCTGAATATGCCTTTGTAGATGCTTAGCTTCCAGAACTAGCAGTGCAATTTCACAGCAAATACATCATTTCAGCACCGACTTGGTACTGTCTCCTCTTGCAGAGGCTGCTAGTGGCCGTTGTCCTTTCCTTTGTCATTCCCTATCTCTGTATGTTCCCATATCATATCCAGGACCAGTTCTGTGGGCTTTCCATGGCATTTCCAGAAGTCAGGGAGGAAGTTCTATATTCTGTTTTTGCAGTAGATGAAACAATATGGAACTTCACTCTCCTACTCTTCACTCTTCCATGGTGTTTCTCCAAGCCCAGTATTGACTATTGCTAGTTAGAGTTAGAAATCACAGATATAGTGTGACTATGTTCAGTGGATGGCTAACAAACACCCTTAAAGCTCCTTAGCATTAGAACAGAGCTGTCAAGGTTTGAAGATTGCCAAGGGGCAATTTGTGGAGTGAGACATACATTTTTAATAAACTGTATTTTACTTCAGTGATGGGCAAGTTATTAAGCAGTTTGACAGCGAGTGGCATGAAGAAATGGAAGTGTACCTTCAAGGTAGACTATTTTTGGCAGATAAGGGAAAAAATCAGCAGGCTAGCAGCTATGAAAACAGAAGTGCAAATAAAGATATGATGCTTTTACTTACATGCACATAAGGTAGATACTGCTAATAAAGTGGGAAGTTATGGAAATTACTTTCTGTGAGACTTCAATGTCCTGAAAATGGGCACACCCCCAAAAGGACCACCCTGCAGAAGAACCTGCTGGGGAGAAAGTGCTAATTCACGGCTTTCTTGCGCTAAGTCAGAAGAGAATTTTATAGGGTTTGGGGTTTTATTTCCAACATTTGATTGGAACTGATAATGGGAATGATCTTGAGGTTTTATAGTGCCACTCCACCAAAAGACTCAGGGAGCACTTTGCAATCTTTACGAAGCATTGTACAGTTGGCTACTGTTGGTCCAATATAAATAATAACCAGTAAGAAAATACGAGGGATCCTGATCTCTCTTTGGTATGAAAAGTACTATATAAAAGTTAGGTTTTGTTGTTATAAGAACCACATACACCTGCTACTGAAATGCAGCCACCTCTGGCGTGAAACACAGCAGCTGTTTAACTCATGCCCAGTAATCTACACAACACTTTAGAACAAGAGGTGAAGAATCCTGTATGTAGTAGAGAGTCAAGAAGGAATGTAAGGAATCAGCATGTGATTTGTCCTGATTGGAATTTGGCCAGGAGTTCCAAATTAACACATTTTGTCCTGCCAAAAGAACAATGGGATTATTTGCGCCCTTGGTCAGGAAGAGGCTGTTTTTTATTTCTCATCTCTGAAGTACAGAACTCCATATGGTGTCCCTCCCTCCTTGAGCTTTTAATGAAAACACTCTGTGGGAAATGAGCCTTCTGTTATTACCTGAATAGAAAAACTCTCTGCTTTTTGACTTTTGTACTTAGCATAATGTGGCTTTCTGGGAGATGGGGAAATTGGAGACAATACTCTTTCTTTTGCTAGATGACGGTCAGGGGGAAGAGAGCTAGGATTCTGGTTAACAACGTGAGGCTCTGGCTCTCATCACGGTCAATCAGAATTCTTAACCTCATTCCTTTCTGTAGCAAGTGCCCTTGAGCCTGTATGCATTTTTATTTCAAGCCTTTCACGGAGAATGCAAACAGGCACAAGGGAGAGAGTTAGTCACACAAATACGCAGCCCCTTGTATGGTTGTTCTTTCACGACACAGTGGAGACTATGATACAATTGGAGATGGCAATGTCCTGAAATCTGGGGTTTCTCCTCCCTCAGAGGGATCATTTATAAGCACCCAGGTCCCCACCCTTACACCAGTATGGGCGCACACACAAAATGGAGTTTCCTTAACATCTCAGAAACTAACACAAACCAAGACATAAATAAGCGTTGGCATTTTCTAGATTGTCATTGCAGTGAATATTTAGGTGGATGTGCGTGTGTGCAGATGTGCACACGTGTACACACACACACACACACACACGCATCTCTCTCTATATAGGGCCAGAGCCTCAGCTAGTGTAAATCAGCATCATTCCTTTGAAGTGAATGGTGCTATACCAATTTACACCAGCTGAGGATCAGGTCCAACATACATGTGTTTTGCATAGAATGTGAAGAAAGGAACGGTTTATTATCTTAGGGTTTGCACATGTGTGAAACTGGCCCCTTAGGGAGTTTCTTAGGGCTTGTCTACACTACTCGCCGGATTGGCGGGCAGCAATCCATCCAGCAGGGGTCAATTTACCACGTCTAGTCTAGACGCGATATATCGACCCCTGCGTGCTCTCCCGTCAACTCTAGTACTCCACCAGAATGAGAAGCGCAAGTGGAGTCGACAGGAGAGCGTCCGCTGTCGACTTACCGCAGTGAAGACACTGCGGTAAGTAGATCTAAGTATGTCGACTTCAGCAACGTGAATAGCACAGCTGAAGTTGCGTATCTTAAATTGACTCTGCGCAGTAGTGTAGATAAGCCCTTAGGCCCAGCTCCTCAAAGGGATTTAAGCTTCTACTGGCCATTGAAATAATTAGATGTGAGGAGCCTATATACCTTTGAGGATCTTACCCTAAGTTTCCAAATCTTGAAAATGCCTGAAAACAGTAACATGTGATGCACTGTTGCAATTAATATTCTAGTTTATAGCGGTAAAAACAGCTTGAGTATAGAACTGGTAAAATTATCAATTTATTTTGGAGAAAAAGCATAAAATTGTTGTTTCTTTTTAATTTCCTGGTTTCTTTCTGCAAAAGCTGAAAAATGTTGGGTTTCTGAACTGATTTTTTTTCAGGTTTTTCACAAAAAATTTTTAATAAACTTTATTATTAAAAAAGGCTATTTTCTGTTGAAAAATTTTGAACATCTCTACTAAACAGCTATGATGACTTGTGAAGTGGGAGATGGGCTGCATTATATTTGGGTCCTTGGAGTCTTCTTTCTGAGTGTAAATATAAATTAAACATTTGTTAATGGAAGCTTAAACCAAGGCTATGTTCTTCAGAACAATGTCTGAGGTGTATACGGCTAACTAGTGCTATAGTGGCCCAGAGGAGAGCAATCTGCCATTGCAATCTATTTTCTGAATGGAGAGAAAATAAAATTAAACATGACTCAAAGGCAGAGAGTATAAACTTGCAATGCTTTTGGAGATCAAGAATGTTAAAATAAATCCTCCAGCAAAAGAGGAAACAACCCTCCCTCTCCCCAACCCCCCCCCCAGATGATCACTATAAGTAATAACAGGGGATCTTTCCCATTCCCCCCAGCACCACAGAAGTTAGTTTCCGACATTATTACTTGCAAATATATACTGCAGGGGATGTAGGGTGACCAGATGTCCCAATTTTATGGGGACAGTCCCGATTTTTGGGTCTTTTTCTTATATAGGTTCCTATTACCCTCCACCCTCGTCTCAATTTTTCACACTTGCTGTCTGGTCACCATAAGGGGAAGTAGGTTTGCAAAGCAAAAATGAGGAAAGATGGCCGTGTGGTTAAAGAGTTAGATTGAGACTCAGGAAATGTGGGTTTTCTTCTTGGCTCTTCCACATTTCTTGGGTGCCCTGGGCAAGGCACTTAGACTGAGATATTGTAAGGGCAGCTGGCCACTAATTCCCTTATGGTCCTTTGGAAATCTTTCTCGATGTCTCTGTGCCTCAGTTCCCTATCCGTAAAATGGGGATAATAATCCTTGCCTACCTCACAGGGGCATGGTGAGGCTAATGCCATAATTGCTCAAGGGGTGCTCTGATAGCTTGGTGATGGGAGCCATACATGTGCCTGGACAGACAGCCATGAGAATGCCTACTCAGCCAAAGAGAACGGTGACACTAGATCAGCGGTTCTCAAACTGTGGGTCAGGACCCCATTTTAATGTGGTCACCAGGGCCAGCGTTAGACTTTGCTGGGCCCTGGGGCTGAAGCCAAAAACCAAGGCCCACTGCCCAGAGCTGAAGCTGAAGCCTGAGGGCCTCAGCCCTGGGTGGTCTCACGCCCGGGGAGAAGCCCTTGGGCTTCAGCTTTGCCTCCCCCTCTCCCCGTCCGGGCCACAGCTCTCAGGCTCTGGTCCCCCTCCTGGGGTCATGTAGCAATTTTCGTTGTCAGAAGGGGGTCCTGGTGTAATGAAGTTTGAGACCCCCTGCTCTAGATCACCCTGGTTTGAGGGGAAGATGTTGGAATCTGATGCTCACTTTCATAGGCTTGCTCTTTGTTCCCTGATCCTGGGATTTGTCTTTCCCCTATGCAGACTCCTGCACGCGCAGCGTGACTAACACTCTAGTTAGTCTTGTGCACAGGCGTTTCCTTGTCAGTTCCCCTTCTCAATGCACAGGCACGTTGGGCTAATCACTTCCTTCTCTCTCCTGAGCTTTCCATCCGTCCATGTATCTCACCACGGAATGGGATGATCAGTCTGGCAGCCTGTGTCTAATCTGACAGAACTGTAACATGTGAGAGGAGAACATCAAACGACTGAATAAAGGCCCAGTCGCTTCTCTCTCTGTCCCTTTTGCGGATCCTCTGTGCCCTGTTCCCCTAGCGATGAGGGTTTGGAAGCAGAGCAAGGAGATTTTTTTCTCAGCCAGCGTTGTTTCCTCCTATTGCAGGCATTGGCTGTCTCCTGCTGCTGGTCTTCTGGAAGGGGTGTATGTGCATATGATGGGGAATTCACAATGGACGTCAGCGTCTAACTATTCATGAGACAAATAAAATTCAAGGGGTTCATATCCTGCTCTACCTACCTTTCTCTATGTATTTTAAAGAGAGAGACATAGCCCAGGTACTCAGGCCTGGTCATACTATCCTCAGCACAGGACTCAAATTAGTTTGAGGATAGGAAAGGTGGCTTGTGCAGCACCAGGAATAAATTAGAGCAGTCTCAGGCTTCTCTAAATTATGCCAGCTGGTAAGACCTCCTTCTCCCCCTCTCCTCCCCAGAGGTGGCACACAGCACAGAATCACTGGAGTAGCATGCACAACTCCTAGGCCTGCTGTATGCTATCTGAGCAGGGGGTTAGACTAGATGACCTCCTGAGGTCCCTTCCAACCCTCATATTCTATGATTCAAGCATTCCCCTATATAAGGGTAATCCACAGCCATAGGCGGCAGGTTTGTATAATTTTTGGTGGGGCCCAAAATGGTGGTGCCCCCCCGCTCCCGCCCTGTAAGCCGATATAAAATGAAGCTACAACGCGTCAGTGCCACAAGATTACAAGGGTCAATTAAAAGTGAAAGTCAGATAGCGAGCACTTGCCTACTTCAATATACAGTATTTTAGTTTGTTGCAATGCTGTTGTGATGAAGTGGGAATGTTCTAATTTTTTTCTCTGGAACTACTGTGTGGGTGCCTCAGTTTCCCCTGCAAGATGCCAACTGATAGGTGTGTGGGGACAAAGAAGAATCAGGTTGGCTCCTTGTCCAGAGAGACACAGAGGGCCAGAGGAGGGAGTGTCAGTTTGGAGCTGGCTGGGGAAATGGGGAGAGACCCAGACTTGGTTTCTGGGCTCCCGTACCCACCAAGATGGATCATGACGAGGGGTTTGTTTTTCTGGATCCAACAATGCTCTGTTTAAACTGTGGTCCCGTAATCTAAGTAAACCTTCTGTTTTTACTGTTGGCTGAGAGTCAATCTGACTGCAGAGTTGGGGGTGCAGCGACCCTCTGGTAGCCCCTGGACAGCAATGGGGCAGACCTCACCTTTGGGAAAGTGAATGAATTGGTATGAGGCATTGCTGAATGCTCGATGGTCGACACGAGGTAGGTGTTAAAACTTCTTGCCTGGAGCACAGTATGCTCGAGTAGAGGAGGCTCCCCACAGAGTCCTGACTGGCTTTTGTATGGTGAGTGTTACCATAGCATCAACAGCTTCCCCTTCACAAAGTGACACTTCCCAGAAGGGCCGCACAGTCACTGACACTCCCGCCTCCGGCCTTTGTATCTTTTCCAGGCATTAGGAGGCTACCTGATCTATCTCTGTTCTCCTTACCACCTTCAGTTGGCTCCTTTGGCAGGGGAAAAAAACCTGATTGGATGAGTTTGGATGTAGTATAAAGCTGCACCAAACAGTGCTTGTGCTCTCCTGATTTTTGTTGGGGTTATAATCTGGAAGGCTGGTGCTGGGGGTGGGAGTGGGTGTGGGCTCCATGGGGGGGTGATGGGCGCAGCTTCGGTCTGGGAGCTGACATGGGACGCCTGGTACGCGCGGTCGGGTGTGGACTTCAATTGGTAGCAGTGTGTGGGGGTTGGGGTTGTGGGTGGGAGGCGTGCGGGGGGGGTAGGGGATGCGGGGGGAGGGCCCCGCCTGAGAGAACGGGGGAGGGTCGTGGGCCGGGGTGGGAGGGGTCGGTTCGGTGGGGGCTTGGAGTCGGGCGGGGGGGGGGGGGGAGTGGGGGGGGGAGCGATAGGGGGGGAGGGATTGGCGCCGGCTCCTTGCAACCTGGGCATCATTTCAAAATAAGCAGGAGCCTCTGGTTTGTGTCCTTGCTTTAGATGTTGAGGACGTGTGGGGTCGTGGACGTCTCTTTTCTTAATTGTCTTTTAGGTTGTGTTCCTTCGGGGGGCAGTAATGGGACATGTACTAGGTGCAGGGGGTGTCCTGCAAGCCAGAGTAAAGTTCATTTTTTGTTGTGTTGGTGGTCGGGGGCTGAATTGTGTTGCGTTTTAAAATTTATTTCATTTCCTTATTGCAATTGATTGATGGGGAAAGTTGTTTCATCTTTGCAATTTGAAGTCATGTTGGGTGTTATGTGCTATGTAGTTTGTTTCTTGCTGCTTTCTGACAATGTTTGAGATTTTTATTTTAAAGCCAATATAACTGTAGTTCGCGCGGTCATTCAACCCAAGCTGATTTTAAAAATAAGAGATACCAAAACAACGTAAGTTAAGAAACAAAAAAAGAGTAAAAAAAATATATTAAGAAAGAGCAGAACCCACTCAAAGAGACAACAAAGATAGAAAAAAAAGGAGAAGGCTCCCCATCATGTTTAGGACAGAACAGTTAAAAACCCCCCAAGAGAAAGAAGAAGAGTGTATAATTCATGAAAAGAACTAGAAAAATGTTTAAAAAACAAAGAATAAGAAAGAAAAAAAAATAAATAGGAAGAAAAAAAAGAAAGAGAAAGAGGTATAAACAATAAATAATGAGAAAACATCAGATAGAAAAAGGAAATTAGATAAAGAATCCAAGGCAGAAGAAATAAGAATTAAGAGAAAAGAATTAAAGAGATGAGGAGGAAGTTATCCAATAAGACAAAAAAAAATAAGTAAGAGGGTGCGAAGGAGGGCAGTACCAGGGGACAGGCAGCAATTGGATAGGCATGGGAGTCTGAAGGTCTTTATCAGGGGACAGGTAGGGGTGCGGTCCTGGTGGGGGTGGAAGTTGGGCCTGTTGGTCTCAGGAGGGAGCAGTTGGGGAACGACAAGGAGAAGGGAGGCCTTAGATAGGGGATGAGGTCCTCAAGGGGAAGTTAAGGGGCAGGGGTCTCGGGAGGGTGGTATATTATTGGGGAACAAGGACCAGTGGGGCTTAGTATAGGGGGTGGAGGTTCTGGGGGGCAGTGGGCAGGGATCTTGGGGAGGGGGCTATCAGCGGACAGAGGTGGGATTCAAAGGCGGTCTAGGGCTGCTGGACAGCCGCGGGGATCCAGAGCCCTTTAAATCCCAGCCCCGGCTGGGTGTCAGGGACTCTGGGCTGCTGCACCGCAGGGTGCCAGAGCCTTTTAAATCCAGCCGGTTCGGCCGGGGAATACAGAGGGCTCTGGGCCTGCCCGCTGCGGCGGGGAGCCAGAACCCTTTTATAAATCTCAGCCGCAGGACGGGAATACAGAGGGCTCTGGGCTGCCTGCAACCGCGGGGAGCCCAGAGCCTTTTAAATCCCAGCCGCAGCCTGGGAATCAGAGGGCTCTGGGACTTTCACGCTGCAGCTAGGCAGCCCAGAGCCCTCTGATTCCCGGCCGCCGGCTGGGATTTAAAGGGCTCTGGGCTGCCTGCAACCCGCTGGGGGAGCCCAGAGACCTTTTATATCCCAGTCTGCAAGCCGGGAATCAGAGGGATGCTGGGCTTCCCGCTGCAGCACGGCAGCCCAGAGCCCTGTT
Organism: Mauremys mutica; assembly: GCF_020497125.1. Classification (NCBI taxonomy): domain Eukaryota; kingdom Metazoa; phylum Chordata; order Testudines; family Geoemydidae; genus Mauremys; species Mauremys mutica. The sequence continues at coordinate 3,901,333 of NC_059093.1, forward strand.
ATAATCCCGAGCCGCGGTCCGGGATCAGAGGGCTCTGGGGCTTCCCGCTGCAGAAGGCATGCCCAGGAGCCCTCTGATTCCCGGGCGCGCTGGGATTTTTTAAGGGGCTCTGGGACTGCCTGCAACCCGCGGGGAGCGCAGAGCCTTTTTAAAAGTCCCAGCGCGGGCTGGGATTTTAAAGGGCTCTGGGCTGCCTGCAAACGCGGGGAGCCCAGAGACTTTTTAAATCCTGTAGGCCGCAGCCGGGAATCAAGGGGCTTGGGCTGTCTGCTGCGGCGGGGAGCCAAGCCCTTTAAATCCCAGACCGCGGCCGGGATTACAGAGGGCTTGAGATCTACCCGCTGCAGCAGGCAGCCCAAGAGCCCTCAGGAATTCCCGGCATCTGTTCCGCAGGCTGGGATTTAAAGGGCTCTGGGCTGGCCTGCAATCCAGCGGGGAGAGCAGAGCACTTTTAAAATCCCTTAGCCGCGGCTGGTGAATTTTTAAGGGCTCTGGCGTCCTTGCCTGCAAACGAGGGGGAGCACCAGATAGCTTTTAAATCCCAGCCGCAGCCGGGAATCAGAGGGCTCAGGGCATGTCTGCTGCGGCGGGGAGGCCAGGCCCTTTAAATCCCAGCCGCCGGCCGGGAATCTGAGGGACTCTGGGCTTCCCGTGCAGCAGGCAGCCAGAGCCCTCTTGATTCCTCATGATATTCCGGCCGCGGCGGAGGGTATTTTAAAGGGCTTTCTGGTGCTGCTGCAAAAATAATAAAATTACCGCGGAGTGACGCAGAGGCCTTTTAAATCCCAGCCGCCGGGAATCAGAGGGCTTCTGGGCTGCCTGCACCGCGGGGAGCCGCAGAGCCTTTTAAATCTCAGCCGCTGCTGGGATTTAAAGGTCTGGGATGCCTGCAATCGCGGGGAGCCCAGAGCCTTTTTATTCCCTGCCGCAGCCGGAATAGAGGGCTCTGGGCTTCCCGCTGCAGCAGGCTAGCCCAGAGCCCTCTGTATCTCGCCGGCCGCGGCTAGGGATTTAAAGGGCTCTGGGGCAGCCCCTGGGGCTTTGCGGCGGCGGGCTGGCGGCTAGCGGCGTAGGGGCGCTCCAAGCAGGGGAGAAAAAATATTGGTGGGGCAGAGCCCCTGCTTGGGATTTATTCATGGGGCTAAAGCCCCAGAGCCCCATATAAGTCGGCGCCTATGTCCACAGCTGACCTGGTAGGGCATCTTAATAATGACTTATCTATGCCCTACAGAGATCCAAAAGAGATGGGACACATACACTCTGATATGGGTCAAAGTTACCATAAAGATGATTCCTCTACATACATGAATCACACGCAGGGCTCAAATACATTTCACTGCAATTGGCTTGATTCTAAGTTTAGCGTCCTCTCAATTGTTTTGTGCAACATTTAATTAACACCAAGTAGCCTGATGGGAAGGGCGTGCAGAGACCACAATTACTCTGTCGGACTCCGTGCGAATGGAAACAGGTCCCCTTCTCTTTTTCTCTCCCTACCCCCGTTCTCTTAAGATACTCGCCATGCTGTATCTATCTCAATGTCATTTTCCTCAAGATGTGAGCTGGAACAAATCTGGAGCAGCTGCTTCATTTCTAAGTGTCCTTTAGGGATCTCCTCAGCAGACACTTTGCAGAATATAATGATGACATTCTAACGAGCATTAATGCACATGTTGTCATTTTTCTATATTTACACTTCCCACAGGAGGCATAGTTCTGAAAGAGAGAGAGAGAGGGAGCAAAAGAAAGTTTTTATGTGTAAACTTCAGTGTCTGAGCTAGGCTAGGCAGCCAAAGAATCTAATTACAAAGAATTACAAACAGCGAGAGCCTGGGGCTGAGGCTACAGAGCAGGGATTCTGGGTGGAAGATGGGCAATGTGACATTTCCTCTCTTCAGGCCCCTCTGCCATGTACATCGGCCAAACTGGACAGTCTCTACGCAAAAGAATAAATGGGCACAAATCAGACGTCAAGAATTATAACATTAAAAAACCAGCCGGAGAACTCTTCAACCTCCTGGTCACTCAATTACAGACCTAAAAGTTGCAATTCTCCAACAAAAAAACTTCAAAAACAGACTCCAACGAGAAACTGCAGAACTGGAATTAATTTGCAAACTGGATACTATTAAATTAGGCTTGAATAAAGACTGGGAGTGGATGGGTCATTACACAAAATAAAAACTATTTCCCCATGCTAATTTTCCCCTACTGTTACACCTTCTTGTCAACTGTTTGAAATGGGCCATCCTGATTATCACTAGAAATTTTTTTTTCCTGCTGATAATAGCCCACCTTAATTGACTAGTCTCATTAGAGTTGGCATGGCAACACCCATTTTTTCATGTTCTCTGTGTACATATATCTTCCTACTGTATTTTCCACTGCGTGCATCCGATGAAGTGGGCTTTAGCCCAAAAAAGCTTATACCCAAATAAATTTGTTAGTCTCTAAGGTGCCACAAGTACTCCTCATTCTTTTTGCTGATATAGACTAACACGGCTACCACTTTGAAACCTATATATGCTTGGTACTTCACAATATGTAAAGCTGAAACGGATAAGGTCACAGCAATGTCCTCCGTTTACCAATTTTATCGGGGGGAAGATTGTATCAAATAAATGTATCAAAAGATTTCTCTCTCCCCCTCTCCTCCCTGCTACATTATCCAAATCAGGAGTGGATATCCAGCTGGTATGATAAGTAGTAATAAATGGTTATGCTTGTCTGTGGGAATTTTGCTGGCAAATTTCCGAACCAGATTAAAAAGTAAATTAGATTTCTTCTGGAGAGTTATTTTCAAGGGTTTTTGTCTGATGATGTTCTTGTGTGAAATTGCCATTTTGCCAAGGGGGAAAAGAAAAAGAAGGGGATGAAGAATTCAGCCTGCAATTATCTGACTGAACAAGGCTCTCCTGCAGCAGGCACCTAATCAGGAAAGCCTCAAATTTGCTTAAAATACAATGTGCAATATAACATTTACTTATAATGTGCCTCACCTGCTCAGATAAAATTGTTTCTAGAGCCAGGCAGTTGCCAAAGACAAGCCATAAAATGGAACAAATAGAATCAAATTGGGTATTAATAACAGTAGAATAAAATAAAATAAAATCCTCCCCCCACCGTTAGCAGTCGTAAATTTTTCTCCATGGAAAGTGCAGATGAACGGCAGAGCAGACTTTGTATATATCCTAAGCACCAGGGCAGGCAATGATAGGAGACGGACACGGACAACATACTTGTCCCTGGGCATTGGGGAATGAAAGGGGAACAGAATTGCAGCCTAGGGATGGGAAATGGGAGGTGGATGAGAAGATCATGGTGGTCTTGGTGCTTTTGCTCACAGGGGAGAATGTGGTATTTAATTGTCCATCTCTGGGGATTAACAAAACCCAGCTCCCCAATGGAAAAGATGGGCCCTTTTCTGCCATAGTGTTGGGGACAGGAAGGATGTTCCTGTGGGCAAAGCATTGGGCTGGAACTCAGGAGATAGTTTCAGTTCTCTGTTGTGCCACAGATTCTGAAGAAGTGTTTTTTTTTTAGCCACGAAAGCTTATGCCCAAATAAATCTGTCAGTCTTTAAAGTGCCACCAGACTCCTTGTTGTTTTTTGTGGATACAGACTAACCTGGCTACCCCCAGATTCCCTGTGTGACCTTGGGCAATTCATTTAACAGCGTTGTGTGTCAGTTTCCCTATCTGTAAAATGGTGATCTTTTTCCCCTTGTCCATTTAGATTCTCTGTCTCTTATACTCTGTAGCTCTTCAGTGCTGAGCATAATGGGGAATGATCTCAGCTGGAGCCCTACGCATCACTGCAATATAAATAACAATAAATATAGTAGGGTTGTATGTAAAACTGACCCTCCTTTTGCCTCTGTCACTTCCAAAGGCCCCACGTCTCTGTCAGTGAGTGTGGGCTCCACGTAAGGGCTGCGGGACGTGGGTGCATGAACATCTTTCACTGCATTGCCCAAGAGTAACTTCGGTCTTCCCTCCTCGTACTGAGTAAGAGCCAGGCTGATCCAAGGCCTGCCAATGGGGCAGGTGGCTGCGTAGGAGCAGCACTGGGCTCTGTCCCAGGGGCGTACATTTATGGTCATGATTTATCTGAATAAAAATCTCACCCACAAGGTATTTTTCATAATGTTTGAATGACTTTATAAAATCACTGCCGTGAACAGAAACCCTCCAGTGCTGCAAAAGGAAAGCTTTTCCCATAGTTACACTGTTTTTCAGCCATGTGATACACATTGGTTTGTTATTGTGGTGCTAAGATACACACATAGATTTGCTCATGGGTGCACTGGACTGGGAACACTGGTTCATTACTGTGTGGCTCTTTGTGAGTACTGGGCTGGGCCCACGGATTTATTATTGTAGGGTTGCTCATAAACACTGGCTGGGCATCGTGGCTTGCTAAACTAGGGATGCTCATAGGTGCGTAGCTTGGGTACTATGCTGGGTGTGCTGGTTTTGTTTAAAGTAAAAAGAGTATCTTGAATGTATTTTGACCATCACTCACAGTCCTAGAAATGATATAGCTTTAGCAAACAGCCGGGTGTGGGATATTCCAAACAAGCTAAGTTGTACTGTACTTTTATAGTGATATAGCTACACCACACTCTGGGATTGTACTGCTTTCACTTGACCAGTCTAGTGAATGGGGTACAACTTTTGTGTGTGAGGACAATGCCTTTGAGCATAATTCCTACTGACTTTCAATGGGACTTGTGCTCCAAAATTCCTTAGGTGCTATAAAAATCCCACTCTATAGGAATAACAAGGGATAGGTCAATTGTTTGCCATCCCACCCTAACTGAGAAACAACTGAGGTCTAGAAAGCAATACAGCCTATTCCTTTGCACTGGATTATTATTATGCTGGGTCTACATTTGAAAGAGCCATTGTAGCGTGTGGTCCAGATGCAGATGGAGAGCGAGAGACACCAGACGGCTCAATCTTGCTGTCGTGTTACGTGTGTGGGTCTTAGACCGCAATGACTGTCCAAGGAACATCTACTTTCCTTCATTTCTAAGTTTAGCCTTTTAATGTTACCCTGAAAGAAATTAAACTCTGTTAAATGAATGGGAAAGTTTTGCCTAATTACACGGTGCACCCTGCCCTGCTGCTTCTCTCTGCAGGATTATACTGGCAAATGGAAAACAACAGAAATAAAATGGGGGAAGAAAGAAAATTTCATTTAAACCCACCTGGGGAGGACTCCTGGGTTCTATCCCATACTCTGCAGGGACATTCTGAACCGCTTACTCACCTGTGTAATGGGTGGCATGTATGTTAATAGCATGTGGATGGGAGGGGGATGCATATGGGTGGGTGTGCACAAGGGTGCTGATTAGATTCTGAGGCCTGGCTTCAATGGGTTTGGATCAGATCTTTAGTGCAGGTGTAGGGAGTGGATGGTTGGTATGGTTAGGTGAGTGCCCAACCATGTGCAGTGCGTACAGCACGCTGGTCAGTGCATGTGTAGGCTGGTGAAGAATGGGGCTAGTATGCAGGGAGCGTATGGGTGGCCTTGGGGTGGGCATGCAGCAGGTGCAGAGGAGTCAGTGGACGTACATCTCCCAGGTCTGGATGGTGTTGGCAGAGAGGGTTTGCAGGAAGGTCTGTGTGTGATGGAGTCTCCCAAGGAGATGCTGCACTGGTAACCTTGCTCCCAGGGAACGCTGAGACCCTGTTCTCCATCACAGAGAGTTGGCTGGCCACACCTCCGACTCCTCCTGGCCACAAACGTTGCCCTTCGTTTTGTCTGTATTGGGGCAGCTGAGTCTCCGGGCACTGAACAGCTGCCTCACTGACCTGAGTGACGCACTCAGCCCGTGTGGACTGACTTCTTAATTGGGGTCAATCGTAAAAAGCCCTGTCACACTGGAAAGCAACTTCCTGGACACTGGCCCTGCTGCAGACAGCAGCCGTCCAGGGACTGGATTGGAAGAGAGCCATGCTGCTCTCTCTCTCTTTCCCCTTCCTTTCTGCTTCTTGCCTGTTTTCCGTTCATGTATCTCCACGCCTCTGCCCTGCAGATGGAGTTTTCACTCCTCCATGACACACTGCTGGGGTTGCTGCCTCTCCTGGCCTTTATGGCTGACTGCACCCAGGGAAGTCATCACCATGAATCATTCGGGACATTTCCAGGGCTCTCCCTGTCCTTGACCCACCCTGCTCATGAGGACGGCTCTAATCATGCCTTCAGCTGTCTCTGCCCTTCAGTCCAGAAAGGGAACCAGCCCCCGTTCTTCCACTATCACCAAGGAGATCCCTTCTAATCAGCTGTGAGTGCTGCATGGCGCTGCCCTTGCAGTCGGCAGTGATTCCTACAAATGCATAGAGACGGGCCAGTACTCTGTGCTCCTGCTGCATATACAGCCAGCTCAGAGATGTTCCTAGGTGTGCAGGCCTCTCTGTGTCCCTGCAGGGGGCTGCAGCCATGAGGTAACCTCTCTGGGGTGCTCCCACGCTGAGCCACTCAGTGCTGTTGTTTGGGGCGTTCGGCGTTAAATCCCAGCAGGGGTTTTCAGAGTGAACTTTGGGTCATTGCAGCCCAGCTGAGAGGCCATTAGGTGCAGCTGAGCCCAGTTATGCTTTTTATAAAGGGGCCAGGCTACATTTAAGCAGAGAGAAAATGGTGGGGGTACTCAGAGGCTGAGCTAGGAGTTTCTAGAACTAGGAAGGTCTTGGCTTTGCTTACAGCAGGTGATGTTTGAACTGCAGGCAGGGAATGTAGCTAACAGTTGTGAGGGGGCTGATTTATTTGTATTCTTTGGGCTATGCAAGAGCTTTGTCAGACCAACCCTGAAAACCCAGAGAGGTCTTTTCTGCTTATTCAGGAGTTTTTCTCCCAGCTGCTCAGACTCCAGCCTTGACTCAAACATGCACCACCTTCAGTTAGCTCTGCATGTATGCTGTATTTAGAGGGAGTTCAGTGGGGACAGCATACAGGTTGCATGCTGCATCTGTAGTGAGCTCAGGACTATGCATACAGGCTGAGTACACACTCCGAACTCTGCACCCAGGCATTGGACTTAGCAAAAGTACTAGATTTATGCAATATAGTGGGAGTAACAAGCTGCTAATACTCAGTTATAAGACCTGAGAGAAAAGCTAGTCCTCTCCCACAAAGAGTGACTGCATGAGTTTGCTCTGTACCTATGCAAAAATTGCATGTTCCTGTAGATTTGACACTCAAAAGAAGCTACCTGATTGGAGGCACTGGCTTTTGCAGAAGGGTTAAATTAGTCTCTGAGCTTGCTCTACTGATATGAAATCAATTTCTGGCCAGTGGCTCTTAGAACACATTTCTAGCCTTGATGGCGAGGTAGGAGATTTTAAATCTGCCACTGATCCAGGACTGATTGTGCAAAACAAAACTGGGGAGGGGGAAGGGAGATAAGGAAACAATACCCTGGCAGGTTCTTTTGCTTTGTCCTGTTAAATGCCATCTATCTGAAGCTGTTCAGAGGTGTGGAGTGTTAAGATAAATTCTGAGATAGATGGACTAGTGGGCAGAGCGCGGTGAAGAAGATAAGCAACTATATAGGAGAGCAAGTGGTTTATCTCACACACATGAGCTCCACTATAGATGTTTTATATTTTGTGCAGTGGCATAAGCAAACCACCCACACTACGCCAGCCAGGAAAGGGTTAGTGGCCTGCCACAGGGACTGAAGACAACAATACCAAGTTTGGAGAAAAGGCTTTGCCGCTGGAAGGAGCACAAAGGGAGAAGGCAGGTGTCCGAGATGGGCAGAGGGGTCTTGGAGCTGAGGCAGAGAGGACCAAGGGAGGGGGCTGAGCACCTTGAGCTAGAAACCCTGGAAGTAGCCAGGGCCAGGAATGGATGTCACATGGCCTCCATGTCTGTTTCTCTGTTTAAAAGATCCGACTCCAGGAACTGGGGGGGGGGTTTAAAAAGTGTGGTGACGGTTTTAGAGCAATTACAGTGTGCACAGAACCTTTCTCTGTACGTTTGCACATGCATTACATGGATGATGCTGGCAGATTCTGACGGGCTGGAATTTTAAGAGCTGCAGCAGCAGCCTTCTTGTCAGAGCCCCATATCAGCTTGTGACATGGCTCAGCCGGGGCTGGGAGATTTGCAAAACCCTTTTGGGCTTCCATGGCAAGGAAAATGCCACCTGCCCTCAGTAACAGCCTCACCCCCCCCTCAAGGGAAGCTGCTGCTTCTGCCACACAGCTATGTAATTGCCTCTCTGCTTGGAGTCTTAACCAAAGCTCATCCACTCTTTCCAATTTCCCCCAGATTGAGACACCTGAGTGGCTGAAGTGCAGAGCAAAGTCAGACAGGTAGGAGCTCCTGACCAGGTCTCTGCTATTCTCTTGCTTTGCTTTTCTGATGGTTTAAAACACAGACAGTGGCTGGCCCAACATGGTTCCATCCCAAACTCTTTTGGAATGAAGGTAGCAAATGGGCAAAGATAAAGGCTTTGGAGGTTCAGTTTGATCCATCTCTGCAAATCCAGAGACTCCTTTTGAAGTTATTTGATCCTCTTGAGGTTAGAAACATCATAAGCTCAGGCTACTTGCCCATGAATCTTGGGTTGGCCTAAGAACAGCCTCCCTTGTGGTAATTTTATTTGTGCCATTCCTGGCCTAGATCAAGAAATCCAGAGACAGGTGGAAAGCTAACTGAGCTTTTCTGGCCCTTCACAAAGGTTGGGGGTTGGATCTGGGTCCTGGGTGAAGGTTCAGGTCTTGACAAATGTTTTCTGCAATCATTTGTTGGACTCCTTAAGAGAAGAGCTATAAACACTCAGCTGTGGACAGACTTGTTTCTGAAATATGGAGCACTTTGCAGATGTTACCTAATTAATCCTTGCAACATCCCCATGAGGCAGGGATGTGTTATCCCTGTCTCATAGATGGGGAAACTGAGGCACACATAGGTTAAATCCAAGATCAGAGAGGCTCCATCACCCAGAGGCCCATTTGTGGTTCACTACTCTGTGTCAGAAGCTCTTGCTAGCCCTGACAAACTCATTGCACCTAATGCAGTGTTATAATCTGTAACTAATAGGTATCAGTGGAAAACTAATCACTCACTGAACTTTAACATACTTGTGCGATGTGTGTTACACATAAGAGTTATGGCTAAATGGTGCCTAAAATGTGTTCGAGCCAGGTATGTCAGGGGGAGTTGGTAAAAAGGTCTGCCCCTAAACCAAGGCATGTGTTTGCTTTTCTGACCAGCCTAGTCAGCAGGCAGAGAGAATGACGATCAATTTACATAGGAAGTAAACAAAGCTTTCAAGCAGGGGAGAAGCCCACATGGCATCTTCTCTCCAGCAGGAGACAGACATTTTATCTGGGCTATAAAGATGAGGGTCTGAACCTCAAGTGATAATTGAATCAACTGATTGTCTACACCATAACTGTACTATAGAAGTATAACCAGTGAGGTGTTTTATGAAAGCCTGTGACATGCTGGTGATTTGTATGTATTGACACTACATAAGGAATTATAGATACTCTTTAATAATATACTTTATAGTCTGTGGCCAAAGAAAGGGAGAAACAGATCTCTCCTTCCTTGGGCAGGAGGGAACATCACAGCTATCTGCCTGGCTGTAATGAAATTAAGCAAGGTGTGACCAAAAACAGTAGAAGCCCCATTTACACAGCAATAAGGAAGGGGATGGGAAATTCACAGTAGTGGAAGAACAGCATAAGGTTCACCAGGCTCTTGAAATAAGGTAATTGATTCTTGGAAGATATAAGCAAGGACAGAAGCCGTCTTTGGCTTCTGTCACGAGACAGATACAAGGGAACAGAGCTCTTGCAAGCTGAGAAAGATGGGAAATCTGTTTAGGCAAAGATCTTTCACCTAGGAAGATGAGGGAAACCAGCCCCTTGTGCTTCTGAGAAAAAGTCAGCCATGGCTGGAAAGAAGGAAGATTGGGGGGGAAAAACTACCTTGAACAAAGACTGTAGCTTGTTAAATTAAGTCTTAGCCACTAGGAAGCGTACCCTATTTTGTTTGACTTGTAACTCTTTCTGTCTTCATTTCTTATACTTGAACTCACTCAATCCTATGCATAAATTTGTTTTATTTTTACTATAAGCCTACTCAGTGCTGTGTTTGAAGGGAAGGGTGCATTTACCCCCGTTAAATTAAGTTAAGCTGTAATTTGTTTTTGTCTCTTCTCTGAGTGGCCCAAGTGAGGGCTGGACCCTTCCGGGCACAATGTTCTAGGGAAATTTGGGACTGGGAGCGTGTTGGGGTCACCCTGCAAGTAGTAACCAAGGGTGCTGCAAGCCAGGGTGGGGCTGTTATGCTGTTCACAGGCGGCTGGAGTCAGTGTTGCTGATCTGAGTATGTGCAGCGTGCAGACACTCCGGGTGTGACCTGCAGGCTTATTGCTGTCTGTGAACCTCCCAGGAAAAGAGTTACCGTAGCAAAGCGTTTGAGGTACCCAGGGGTACCGGGCAGGCAGTGACACAATCCCTCACTGGTCTGGATTGCACCCCAGAACATGACAGGCCCTCTGCCAATGCACCTGCATCCTGACTTGCAGTGCCCTGTGATGTGTCAGTCCTGGCCTATCCCCCATCCCCTGCTTTTCCAGTCCTGGGCTCCCCACATACAGTTCTGCTGATGCCCCTCAGTGCTCCCTGCTATTCCATCTGTTACCAGTGCACCTCCCATGCAGTGTAGGAGTTACTGGCAGAACCAGGCTGGTCTGAGAAATGGAGATCAGGAACTATCCAGTGCATTGATAAAGAAAGGGGTAAGATTTTGCTCTAAATCTCCTGCTGGATGTTTCCCAAAGGAGTGGGGTTGTCTCGATGTGACCGAGGATGCTGACTGTTTGGGTTACTCTGTGCCTCTCACTCCAGGCTCTTGAAGTGCATTTTCAGCCTAAGGGATGATGCTTCACCCACCAGGGGATTGGCCAGTGTTGTAATTTACCCCTTCCCCTAGAGATAGGGGTGATGAGGGCCTTGCCCAAGATCACGCAGAAAATAAGTGGCAGTTCTGAGAATAGAAGCTAAGAATCCTGGCTGTGTAGCCACAAGACCACCTCTCCCTCCACAGGAGCTGTGCAAAATGCCTAAGCTCATGAGCCGGAGTAAAAAGCTCAGGAGGCAGAGGCTACATATCCCTGACATGGTCCCGCTGAAATAAATAAATAAGCAGATAGATCATTTCTGGTTCTTTTTGCTAACCCGGCCAGTCAGTGACAAAGGAGCAGGAGCCCTTTCATTGAGATAAATACAGTGTAAAGGGGTAATTAAAGTGAGCGATTTCCCAGTCACAGTAGCTCGCCAAGGTTCCACTTCCCTTAATGGCCTTGCATTCAAATAGGGGAGGGGAGGGGAGGACCGTGTAAGTTTCAGAGCCGCACCAGCCTGCTATCATTCGACATGGGGACAACTGTCTCTGAGAGGACCCCTTCTCTCCCCATGAAGTAACCTCTAATTAGATCTGTTTAAAAAGCACAGAAGGTCTATCAGGGCCGGTGCAAGGATGTTTCGCGCCCTAGGCAAAACTTCCACCTTGCGCCTCCCTCCCCGCAAGCCTGGGAGGCGGGAGAAGTGAAGCAGCGACAGCGGGCTCGGGGAGGAGGCGGGGCCGGGGTGAGCTGGGGGGGGAGTTTCCCTGCGTGCCGCACCCCCCCTTACTTGCTGCAGGCGGCCCTCCCCGCGCTCCACTGCCCCAGCTCCCTCTGCCTAAATGCTGGCGGCGGCCGAAGATCCGGCCGCCGCGTTCGCTGTCGAAGAAAATGGCGTCCCACAAATCCCAGCGCCCTAGGCGACCACCTAGTTTGCCTAAATGGTTGCACCAGCCCTGAGGTCTATAAGCATCCATCTAAGAACACAAATAAGAACAATCTCATTTCTCAGTCATGGTGTATTAGCAAGAGCTTTCCCTTTTCCCTTCTCTGCTGTGAAAATAGCATGGGAGAAGATTCACAGCTTTAAGTTGACCTGTTAGCTTTCACCCTCGGCTATTTTCATGCTTTCCTAAATCCAGGGAGCGGGTTTGGAGTTGTCATCGCTGTTGGGTGGCTGACAAATCTACTTAGAAGGTGAGATACAAAAGTCTCACGAGTCAGGTTTCCCAGCAAAGTGGATTTTGCAAAGGCATAAGGGGAGAGGAAACCCCTCTAATGGAACAAGGAGCCCAGAAGTTCTGAAATGGCCATTGGAACAGGTGAACTGGGGGGTTCGCTAGCCGAGATATATGGAGCTATCCTTAGGATGCTCCACTGTCTGCAGAAAGTGGCTTCCAGCTAAGATAGGCTCAATATAGATCCTACCATCAGATTACCGCGGAAGACGGGGGAGTCTTGCAACTGGAACCAGTTCAGTGCATCTCCTAGCAACTCAAGAGACAGCAGTTCCAGCTGAGATCAGCGCTGCCCAGTTACTACCAGTTCAGCCAAGGGCAAGTTACTCAGCTGAGTCACTGCTACTACCAATTCAAGCAGGGGGGAGATTTTTATCAGGGTTGCTCTTTGGGTCTCCAATATGTAGGAAGCAGATGCAGTAAATCTAGACACAGACAGGGGCCACCACAAATTAGTTAATAGACCTTGCAGTGCCTGCCTGAGGAAAGCCATCTGTAAACCCTAAGAATGCTGGATTTCAGTTCATCTCCATTTCTAGACCCAACCACTCAACGGTTTCTAAGAGCCTGGCACATGTTCTGATCTAGGTAGCATTTTTTCCACTTCTCTTTCCTGCTCAAAGTGGAGATGCTGAGATTCAACACAGAAGGGCTAAGCTCATGGTGCCTTCAGCTGGGAGCAAAACCAGAAGGGGAGATTTCTTTCCAACTATTGCAAATGCAGGAGGTTGATAGAAGCATCTAACCATTTTTGATACTTACATGAACTGAACCACGGCTCAGAAATATTTGAGGAGCTCTGGCCAGGGCACCAATCGTGCATGCAGCAGGTAATCACATTTCTCACGCATTGTAGAAGTCCCCTGGTTCCTTTTGCATTCTCCTACCTTTGCTGGCAGCTCGCTGTGTGAACAGATGGCTGTTAATTAGCTGTGGGCCCAGAGAACCTGGATTCTCAAGCCATTGGGGAATTCCGAGTGTTGTGTATTTGGTTGTCATGGTTTTGTTGCTATGGCAACTGAGTTAGATTATTATGGGTTAGCTCAACCGGTTTCAACCGGCTGTGAAGCTCTCTGTATATATGTAAATAAAATGGAGGTTTTGGTTAGCTGCCTGCTCTCTGGCCTCAAGTGATTGCTTCCTACACCGGCTGCCCCAAGGATATAACACCGAGTCCAGTTTGGACACCCCTCAGATTTCAGATCTGGATCCACTTTCCAAATTTCACAGCTGACTCTTATCTCTGTAATGGCCTCAGACTTCACCACCACCAAACTTGGAAGAAGTTCAGACCTGGGTCTGGGCTTTCACGCCACAGGCCCCATTGTCTGCTGTTCATTAAAGCCCACTGTCGACAGGTTGTCATTGAAAAGCCAAATGCAGCTACAGTAAGTCTATGTGACAAACAACAACACCCCAACATCGTACACAGCAGCCGCCTGCATCACTGCAGATTCTGCAGGGTGATCATCGACCTTGATCCTACACACAGAGTGCTCAGCTCTGTCCAGCGCCTGCTGTGAAACATGAGGGGAGCCATGGAATTAACTAGCCTTGAGCAAGATCTGCATTTGGCTGGGCCGTGCAGACGACCAGCTCTGTGTAATTTCCCAATGCTCCCTTTTCCCTTTGTAATACTCCTTTTGTCTTCATGCAGCTTCATTATGGATGTCCTATTACTTATCATAAGAGAAAATATGTCTCATCTTGTTTATGAACAATAAACGGTTTACATACAGCATGTTAATCATTACCCTCCACCTTAATCTAAAGTGTTAGCCCAAGCTTCAACTGGGGGCTCATTTAGATTTCTTGTTTGTAGCAATAATACCCTTTTAATATGCTAAATGAGCAAGCAAATGAACCTTCCTCACACTTATGAGTTTTTAAAAACATCCCTTCTTTAGTGGCTGAAGGTCATTCTTTTGGCAGATTAATGCTTAACTACTAGGCCCTGTTTATTGTCTGGGGTCAGCGCCGCTGCTGTCATAGCATATTAAAAAGTGCCTGGTCGCAACAGCGAGAACAATGCTGCTAGGTGGGGAAAAGTTAAAAGGCCCAGCAAAACATGGTGATTCACTTCTCCAGTTCTCATTTAAACTCGGTCGCCGTCATTAATGCTTTAATTTGCAGGGCATTAATGAATTTTAATCCCCATTATGTTACAAGTAAATGGAGCTTCATCAGACCAGGTTTGCTGTGCATCTTGCTCGTTGGTGTATGAATTACAACTACAAAAGCGCTGCCAGAGAGAGCAGAGAGATTTCCTGTTTGGGAGCCTGGCTGGTTAGGGGGGTGTTTATGCTAAACAGTGGCCCAATGCTACAGATTTTAAACCCCTCCCAGAGCCCTTCCCAGTCAAGTAGGTTTGCTTTGTGTGTGCACCCAGCTTGTTCCTATAACTGAGAGTCTCATTTGGTACCTTGTGATTCACAGACAGCAGCTTTTCCATTGAGAGTTCATTGGCCAACCAAAGCAACTCTGAACGTTTTACTTACTGCAGACCATACACAAAGCACCCCAGACACACAGTTCATTTCAGTCCTAGGCCAAAGTGGTGAACCCTTTACAATTGGGAGACTGGGTCATTGATCTTGCACAGCACACAAGGGACCAGGTGTGACTTCACTGGAGTCCGTGAAGAGACATGAGTTTGGCCTGTCCTGCCAGGTTCAGCAGTGCTGCAGCCCAGTCACCCTAATATCCTGTTGTCTCAGCCCTAGCGACGAACCACAAGTCAGCCTGCTTCGAGAACAGACAGGAAAACCAGAAGGAACTTTCATCAGTGCATTTTTGTGTGTGACTTGAACCCTGGAGAAAGGTGCCTGATGGAAAGCCCTGGACAATTGAGTCCTCCCATTACTACGAGGATTATGGGCGCCTATCACCCTGGTATCTGAGCATCTCACCTACATGAGTAAATGCATCTTTGCAATGCCCTCTCGCCCTGTGATATATGGATGTATTATTATCCCCACTTCACCAATGGGGAGTTAAGGCACAAATGTATCAAGGGACAAACAGGAAGCCTGTATCAGAGATTGGTCTTAAAACCAGATTTCTGAGTCCCAGTTCAGAGCCGTAACCAAGAGACTGTTCTTCCTCTGGGCAATAGCGCTCCTTCCCCTGACACTGCTAATGTGATTCAAGCGTGAAGTGGAGAGAGAGCCTCGCGTCAGGTGAAATGGAAGTTTGGTCCCCATTCAGTCCTTGGCTCCATTGCCAAGACTGCCAGCAATGAGGATACATTATAGAGCCACATGTGCAGGTAGTTTTTATGATTAGACTCCGACCTCACTCAGGAACTGGTCTGAGACCCAAAACACTCTGAGAGGCCAACCTGCCACCACCACAATCAGCATTTTTTTCCCCAAGATTTTTGTCCAGAATAACTAACTCCTCCCAGCTTCCTCACCACCATTGGCTTGCTTCTTGCAGCTGCAGCTTGGAGGCCTTTAGAACTCACTGTCAAATCGCAGACTCTTTCTGCAGCACAATTTAGGCACCTCCTTCCACTGAGCTTCCAGCGAGAACCTCTTCTGTTATTCCAAAAAGTCAAGAAGCATCATCAAGCCACATCTAGATCCCAGCCTTTGATAAGTCCATTGCTGCTTCCTTATGCCAGATGTGTCTCCTCTGATGCTATCATACATTCTTCTCACTTCCCTTTTTGCTCGTCTTAGGAGTTTGTGTCCTAGTGATCTATGAGTTGTTTGGGGAAGGAGTAAACACTACTTATGCATTATATACATGACTTGTCTGTTCCACTTGATAATACCATTCTTTAATATGCCCAGTAGTCGCTTTTTAGCTGTTGCTGTTTTTCCTCCAGGTCTGCCTGGCATGCACGGAGCGCCTTTTATTCTTCAAATAATTTAAGAGATTTCATTAGATCCAAAACTTTGTTTTCCACCACACTCACCCACACAACAAACAACACCCCCATAACCCAGATGCCAGTGCCTGCATTTGCAAAGATGCAATGGAGCTGAGGTGTGCTGAATCAGAGATCAAAGAAGAAAAGACAAGGATAGATGAGTGCTCCTGAAATTCACTCTTGCACTAAGGCATCACATATGCATTATCCATTTAATCAGCTGTGGGTTGGGAAGCTGTGTGTGTTTATGCATGCATCTTTTTCTGTATGAAGGCATCCGTGCTGGCATGTGCATGCATCTAGGTGTGTCTATCTCTGTTTAAGAGCTGGGGGGTGGTCTTTGTGAAAAGGGGGAAATGAGCTTTTCTTTACATAAGTGGCTGTTGTATTTGTCTCCAAAAATTCTTTGAAGAGTCTGGATGTTTTGACAGGAAGCCAAATCATGGACAGACAATGGGCAATGCAGGTAGAGCTGGGGGTAGGAGAATGAACATTGCAAGCACTACTCAACAGCAACCCAACATGTATCACAGGCTCAGCATTGGATTCTGCAGGTGCCTGGAAACCTGACTGGATGGGACTGTGCTGCTCAGGAGAGGGGACCGAACGGATGTTTTCCATCAAAGTGGAGCTGATGCCAGGCACCAGTGATGACTAACAGCTCAGGGAAGCCAAGGACTCTCTTTTCCAAGACAAAGATTCACAGCATTCAGACGCTTTCTGAATCCTCTCCTCCCAGCAGAGAGGGTCTGACATTGCGAGGCTGATTCATGAAAATCACTCTGAGCCCTTCTATTGATAGTCTCAGCTCTCTGTATCCACAGGAACCTTGGCCTCATCACTGAGCTCCATTATTTTACTTGTTCTCTTTCCAGCGACATTAAATAAAGCACTTGAGGTACAGTACTTAAACATGCTCCGGCATAGCTAAATGTACCCCGCAATGGCCTGTTCTCTTTGGGTCCTATGCAAATGGGAAGTCCTGCGCACTCATCCCCTCTGTTTGCTCACCTCCTGCGGCAGTGCAGCAAGATGGGAAGAGTTTGCCTAGCTCACGGAGCGTTCAGCGGAACAGTCAGAGTGGAAAAGCAAGAGAGGGCTCACTCTGAAGGCTGCAGGCTAACCAGGAAAATTACCCCCCTGCCTGGCTGGGTGCAGATAACCTAGCTGATTGAGCTGCATGCTCACCTCCTCATCAAAAGGTCCTGGGTTCCCTCTAATCTAATCCACCCAGCCTATCGCCGTGGCATGTGGGTTCAAGTCCCACCCTAGGGTCCTGGTTGAGCTTCTATTGAAGTGATTTCAGGGGTCTTTCCACTAAGTTCAATGGGCTTGAGATCAGGCCTTCTGACTTGGGCTCACACAAAATGCTGACAGCACAGTTAGGCAAATGGGGTGTGGTACTCCCACACCCTTTGCCCACTGAGCCTACCCAGTCAGATGGCGGCAGGCACAGAATCCAAGATCTACAGCTCAAAATAGACAAACATCCACCCACGATTACCTGAGCTTCCATTAGCCATAGCAATGGCATGGTTCCTATCACCCCAGGGCAGGCCTGTGTTTCATCCATTAGCGGTTGCTGGATGGGAATTCCCAGCTGCTAGCATTGGGTGCTGCTTCATAACTGATTCTGAGACCATAGGTTAAACCCCCGCCTCCCCCATAGAACCGTTCCCTTCTCAAGCTGGTTATTACCAGCACAGAAGAGAAGCGTATGATGGATAGGCTAAAAAAAACAACCCCAGGGTCATCTATTCCTATATAAAGAGTAAATGATGTTGAGAGCAGAGACTCGCACCCAGCCACATGAGTGCACGTGGGATGAACAAAGCACTCTCTCTATTTGATGGAATGATTTCTTAGGGAGCCTTGAACCCAGCTGTAAATGAGAGACTTGCTGGAGTGAATCTGTCGCTCGGCCTCTTCCGCTCAGCTCAAGAGCGTGAGACCGTCAGTGCAGAGAGCCACTAACAGGAAACAACTTTGAGGCTATAAAGATGTTTGCTCCTTACACCGTATTTCCTCTGTTTATGTTGCCATTTGGTAAATAGCTCTCCGATGTCTTTTCCCCAAGGGATCAGTATGGAAAACTTTCCCAAGTCTGAGCAAATGCTGCTGCATAAGTAAATAATGGAGGAGGTGGGGGGAAAGCCCTTAAAGCCTTGGAAAATAAAAGTACTTCACTGTGAGCAGGTATGTTCTGTGCTTTTATGGCATGGGTGATTGGATGCAGTTGGAGTATAATTCCATAGTCAGAAATAGCAGGGAGTAAAACTTAATTTCTTTGGCTAGCTCCCCAGTCAGTGCAATAGCGAGCATGCTGCAATGGCACTAGCCTTCCTGGGAGAATCCAGAGGAGGGTTTGAAGGCTCCTCCGCTTCCCTTATTGCCCAAATCAGCGTCTGCAAAGTACAGCTTGACCTTACTCAGAAAGAGATGTCAAACAAATCTTGTGCTCGTCGCACATGGTTTGAGACACACACACCAATTCCCCCCCGAATCACTCTTCCATTGACCTGGTGACCTGATCCCTTTCTGGGGAGTAAAGTGAGGCTGGTGGTGCTGGTTTTTGACTTCAGTTTCCCCCAGCTATCCCTGGAAACAAATCTGAGATGCAATGTAGTTATGAAGAAGCCTCGCTGAGCAGCATCCGTGGGATTATTAGTAGGTCACATGAGCCACAATAATCATATTTAGAAGTTTACAGACAAGACCTAATTATGCCCCATGATCCACCTTGACAATCTACAGAGGCTAAAACTAATGGGACAAAACACCAATCTTGTAAAATTCTCAGGGATACCAGAATTTATCCTGGAAATGGGGACATTCCTGAGTTTCAGGGACACATGTTCACAGAAGGTTCATTGGGAGGATGGATGGGTACCCAGCACATGGCTTCAGATGTAGCTGTGCCCAGGTGGCCGATGGTTTGGCCCAAGCTTTGTATTTTAGGGACGACTGAGTGAACTGTCCAGGAAGGGGAATCTCAAGATGAGGTTGCAAAAGGTGCATAGTACCAGGGTTGGCAACAAATGCCAAACCCATTGGTCAATCTGCAGCTAGGGGTGCAGTGAAGAGAGCTCCCATTGCGTGAACACCAAGACTGGCAATGAAGAGAGATTTCAGCGGGTGAATGCAAAGACTGGCAGTAAAGAATAATCCCATTGGATTAATTGCAGGCGCAGTGAGGAGCAATCCCATTGGGCAGCCAGGAGCAAAGTAATCGCTATAAAGGGATCTCATTGGCAAATTGGTGCTGGAGACAAGTGGTGACGAATGAGCAAGGTAGGGCTCAGGAATTGGCCATTTTTAGTAAATGTCAGCAGTGCCACATGCTCTTGTATTGGGCCTCCTAGGCCTGATACGCCCCCGGCAGCATCTTTGTAGTGGACACCGTCACCGCAGCATAGTTTCCATGCTGGGGCAGGATGTCTCCTCTCCTCTCGCCACAGGCAAAAGAAGAAATGCTCGTGGAGGTTAAAAAAAGACTAAAGAAAATCCCATGTAGCATAGGCACATTAAAGTTTCTTAGCGTGTCCCTTTGTCAGACAGGGCACAGCGCAGGTAGCCGGGGGCAGCTCATTTAACCAGCTTCTCCTTGTTCTATGTCTAATTCAACAAACTCCATAGCAACGCTTGAACTGCTCTGCTTACCTGACCTCACCTGACCTCATTGTTAACATCTCTCCTACTAAGTTGCTCTAATGCGAGTGTAAAATGCTGCAGAAGCTCTTCTGACTCTGAATTATGCTGCCAGGAGATGCAAACCCTCAGCAAGGTGTGGTGGCAGGAGTGTGGAAGAGCAGATGGAAAATTCCAGCCTGCTCTGCCTGCAGCTCCTTGAGTGCTCTCTCCCCCATCCGCTGGAGTGGGTCTTTGCGGGAGGAGATGAAGATGTGAAGGGGGGAATGGAGTTGGATTTAAGAGTTTGCTGATTAGTGATCTGTGTGTGGGAAGGTGGGGAGGGGAACAGGGGTGCTGTTTTGATGTACTGGTTTTAGGTAGTTTTTTAATTAATGGCAACGGTGCTTAAGAGGATGCTGATCACGATTTATTATACAAAACCTAGAGGCCCCAACTGAGATCAGGGCCCCATTGGGCCGGGCCCTCTGTATAGATGCAGTGAGAGACAATCCCTGCCCCGAGGACCTGGCAAGCTAAATACATAAGACACAGATTGGGGAGAGGAAACTGAGGCACAAAGAGAGGCTGTGACCTGACCAAGAAGAGGTCTGCAGCAGTGCCAGGAGTAGACCCAGCCCAGCGCCCTGTGTACTAGACAGCACTGCAGCCCAGCACCAGTCTTACTGTAGAAACTGTATTTAATATTATTGTATTTGTTAGTATTAGTAAATAGGGTATCACCTGGCGGTTCCTGTGAAGGGAAAGGGATGAGTATGTAACACACTAACAGATTAGTATGGGGAAGTATTGGCGCAGTTTTGTGAGTTGCATGCGGCGGTATTATTGAAGGCCTTTGATTCGTAAGAGTAGCAATTGTTTATACGTCAGTAGCCGTCAGAAGTTGCGTGCAGTACACGCACAGGGAAGGGAGCGTCCCTGCCCTGGACCAAAATAAATGGGATGAAATTCACCCCTGTGCAGTGGGCCAGCTCCAGGTCTGTGCGCTACTAAACTCTATTTTGGGGGCTTGAGTTTCACTCATCGAGGAAAAAAGCATCCATTATTTTGGAATTTAAATATACACAAACACCCAACTCTACATTAAAAGAACAGGAAGGTTGTAAAGTCAAGCACTGAAACATTAGGGAATGCCACGATGAAGATGGCACATGCAGCCTTAACTTAACTCACTTGGATAAAATTTCAGCCCAAATGGATAAAATTCAGCAAAGTTATAAGCTACTGAAAATAATGGGATGTATCCAGAAACCTTAACAATAGGTGTTGCTACCAGCTCAGCATCTAATAGCTCACCTCTGTTGGGAGACAGATGCTCTATTTTAAGCAAGTATGAAATCAAGCACTGTCAAACATACAATCAGTCCATGAGAATACCATAAAAAGATCCTTAGCCATTACTGTAGCAACATCGTCGCGGCTGAAGGCGTCGGGCTACCAGCCCTGGAGCTCTGTTTATCTCCCCCACATGGGCAGGTGCATCAGCGCAAACTTTCTCCATTCGCCGTCTCCTGCTAATTCGATCAGGAACTCACCCCTTGGGGTAAGAAGGGAGTTTGGTCTCAGTGGTCCATTCAATCTTGGCCTCTGCACTGAGGCTGGCAACAAGGAGGCCAATTAGCTCGAGTTGCAGCAGTGATATTATTTGTGCTGGAGAAGAAAATCCATACCAGCTGACACCTGAACATCAGAAGGGCAATGGCAGTAACTAGGAACAAAAGGCACTTTGTGCCTGAGAAAACATCCTCTGTTTTTTGTGGTTGTTTTGTTTTGTTTTTCCTTCTCTCCCCTTTGGGGGATCCTGTTATTTTGTTATTTACTAGCAAGCTCTTTGTCGGCAGCCCCAGCCGCACGTCCTGCAGCCTTCCAAATGGCCCCACAAAGGGTTCTGCTACTGATTTTTCTTCCCTGAGTTCCCAGTGGAAACAAGTCAAGATTCGTTTTTCCCCACTGTCGCCTGAAAGAGGGTAACTGCTGCTGGTTACAGCTGCCATTGCCATGTCAGTGTCTCGGTGCTTTCTGACGGATGGGACACTACCATCGCTAGGGAATTGGAGAGAGTGAACAAGAAAATATCCCATGGCAGCCCTGGCTGCTTTCCCTCTTCTTTATAAAATACAAAGCAGCCGGAAGTAGGAGCGTCCACATTGCACTTCAAGGGATTTCAGATCAAATGAAAGAAGACAGAGAAGAACAACAAAAATGGAGGGAGTGGGCGGTGGAAAGAGGCTAAAGGAATAGATGCAGATGGACCAAAAACCCCTGAGGCCTTTTCTGAGCTGGGATTTCACCCACCTGTATAGCTCCATGAGTGCAAACACCTAGTCTGGACGTGATTACACTAGTGCATAGTGATTTGCACTAGTGCAGTTTACCCTGGTTTGAAACTAAGTTGACTGTTGGGTGCAATGTTATGTTTGTTGCATATACACACAGAGAAGTTAGATGAAAACATAAATACCCTTGCTGGCAGGTCTCAGTGTAACACTGCTTTATTTCTTAGAATTAAGAACGATAACACACAAGAACCTCAACATAGAGAAAAACAAAGCAGGCTGCTCCTCAAAACAGAGGGGCACAACTCACCCACTTTACTTGAGCTGGCTGTCTACAAACTGACTGCTGGTAGGAGGCCCAGATTGCAGGCTTCGCTACAAAGCCACCTTGCCTGCAACCAGGACCAACCAAAAAAAAAGATGAAATTTAAAGCAACAGGCTCACAATTTTTAATACTGTTTTCAATATACTATACACAACTCAGCTGGAATTGCACCTGCTTATATCATGTCTGAGTATGACCTAAGGATAGAGGCAGGCAGTTGAAGCATGTAAATACCAAGGGGCCTAGCTTCCGCGCAGCACTAGCAGGGCGAGTGGCAGAGTTGTTTTGACACTCGTGTCTGTAATGCCCTGATCTAATGGCTTTCCAGGCATTTATGTATCAATCGCATTTCATCAGAACAATAGGGCACCCCAAGTTGTGCACTTCAGGTTGATTCTTGGCTGCTTAAAGTCCTCTCCCATCAGCCTTTTGCCTGCGAGCACACCTTTGGGCTGTGATAACAGAGATGCAATGCTGTCATTTTTGCATTGCTTAATTCCATTCTAAATTATTTAACATGCCTTTAAAGGTCTCATTAAATCTAAATTAAATGTGTAATCAAGCACGTTTAACACACTTTGTTGAGAGCATTAGCAGTTTAAAAAAAAAATGTAATGTTTACATCATGTAGCTCCCAGAGACACCCATTGGGATTAGGGCCCATTGCGCTTGGCGCTGTACATACATATAAGATGAGATGGTCCCTGCCCAGAAGAGCTTGCAATCTAAGCAACCCAAAGCCTTTCTGACTCGAGCATCATGTCTCCCTGAGTTGTCATGATCAGATTGCCAGATAGGTCAGGAGATGGGGATTGCAGGAGGCTGTCGAGAGAGGTTGTAGCGGGATGCAAAGAGACGCAATGGAAGTGCATTCCCTTAATCCAACCAGCCAGTACTGTTCATGCTTAGAGAGAGGAGCAGTGGGCTAAAGTGCTTTCAGAGGTGGGGTAGATTTCTTGGTACCTACAGTGATAATGTATTAACAATGACCCTGGTTGTGTAGTACGATACCTCTACAGAATCTCTTTCACTGGAGGAGCTCCAACCGCTTTACAAGTCTGAGGGAGCCCTGCCTTGTGGCATGTTACTGTTATCATCATTTTACCAATGGGGAGCTGGAAAAATGAAGATCTGCTAAGTGGTGGTGGAACCAGGAATTGATGGCAACAGGCCCCTGATACCCAGTACTTTTGCTCTGATCCTTTTCTCTCAAGAGGGTGTGGGGGGAGCACCTTACAGTGTAACTCAAGTTTGCATGGCTTTGAACCTATTCAAGCCACTGTCAGTGCAAAATGGGGAACACTGCATCTCCCGACACCCTACCTGAGTCCTTATGAGTCAGGCAGTGATACTCAACCCCTAGCTCCCCGGGGGCAATGGGGGTCTGTTGGACGGCTGCAGAGAGCAAAATGAAAGAATAACTGTGTCCGGTTGCAGGGAGTTGCATCTCCATGGGGATGATCAAACGAAGGAAAATTCAGTGAAACCCACAGAGTAGAACAGAGCATGTCAGCCTGTGCATGACAAACTCTCCATTATGGGATAATCTCAGCAGCAGGTGTGTTTTCTCTCCTTCAGAATCTGCTGTGTTAAACCTTCAACTTTGAACAAAACTTGGCAACTATAAGAACATCAGCTGCTTTTTTCTCTCTCTCTCTCTTGCATCTTCCCCCCCCCACTTCTAAACTAATGTTTGGGGGTGGGCAGGAGGTGGTGGTTGTTGGTTTGTTTGTGGGTTTTGGGTGGTGGTGTTTTTTTTTTTTTGCAAAGATATAATTACACATCCCTGATTAATCTTCAGACAGAGTCAAGCATTTGCCATAAATCCTTGAAACAAACAAGTCTATTTATATTTTAATTATCTTTTTTTAATCTCCCTAAAATTCAGGTTGATTTGTGTTTCTTCTACATATTTATAGACTGGATAATTCTACAATCACTTTTCCTAGACTTTTAGCAGACAAGATTTTAGTTCCCTTCTGGCCTCTGACATCATAGCTGCTCCCATCATCAAAGGATGATAATAGTCTTCCCCAGCCCTGGGAGGTTAGAGGAGGAGCCAGAACTCTGGGGTTCTGGAGCACCTTTGGAAGAGAGCGTGATCTAGTACTTAGAGAAGTGGAGGAGGAGCCAGGATTCCTAGGTTCTGCCACTGACTGTGTGTGTTGTTGGGCAAGTTATGAGGGTCAAACATTCCAAAATGTGCCTTCCATGGCACTCCATTTTGGGGTGCGTGACTTCACTCAAGTGGGGCCTGGTTTTTCAAATGTACCAAGCACCTGCAGCTCCCATTTGTTTCAGCTGGAGTTATGGGTCCTCTGAAAATCAATCACCAGGTGTCTAAAATTGGGCAACCTAAAAACTATAAATATTCCAAAATTACAGGCTGCTTGTGAAAAGCCAGGCCTTAATGTCTCTGTGCCTTGGTTTCCCTCAGTGTACTAGGTGGACAATACTACTGAGCTGTATTGCAGGGGAGTGTGAGAAAGATTTCATGAGTGTTTGTAAAGCACTTTGGGAGCCTCAGGTGAAAGGCACGAGAGAAAGGCAAAAGATTCAGGTGTTATTCCTACTATTTTCAAAAGCAAAGTGAATAACACAACGCATTAGATCCACAACAGGCATAAACTGATGCCGTTCAGTGGGCTTCAGTGTCGCTGGGTGGAGTTTAAAGTACTGGGCATGACCTATAAAGCCTAAAATGGGGTGGGCCTGGCCTAAGGGAGAGACCACCCCTCCCTCCATGCCATGCCGCGGTCAGGAGGGGGGCCTGAGCTGGATCAGGGAGGGAGCAGCTGGCAGGGCCTTCTGGGCTCTGAGACTCTGGAACTCACTCCCCTCCTTGGTCCGAAATAGCCTGAGTTTGGTGAGCTTCCAGGCATGCCGCAAAAGACTCCCGTTGAAGAGGGTTGAGGGTGTGCTTCCATGCTGCTGGTGGGGGTGAAAGAGGAGTCTCTGTAAGTGTCTTGCTGGCTGGACTCCAGCTGGGGTGATTGCCCATGCTGCTGGGATTGCATTTACCGTATCGTTAGTGATTGGTTAGGGCACCTAGGGGCTTGGACAGCCAGCATATTTTGTATTCTTTCCCATCAAAATAAATAAATAAAGCACACTGACTGATACTGCGGCTCTGTGCCAACGTGTCTCGGCTTGTGAAAAGAGGCCGTGTTGCCAGGGGCTGGGTGCGCTGAAAGTCCATCTCTGAGGGCGCCTGGATGCTGCATTGTTGGGAGCTGAAAGAAGGTGGCCTGTATTCTCTGGGTAACCATTCCAGCCGTGCTCTCGTTCTGAGTGAGGCTCTCAAATTTGTAAACATTAATAACCGTTATTATTATTAAAAAGGAAAGAAAGTGAGTATCCCTGTAACTAATTACTTCAAGTGTTTTCAATGAGCCACAGTTCAACTCCTTTATAAAATCTCCTGCTGTGAAGACCAGATTGTCATTATGATCAGATCTTTCCTTAGACCTATTAATTTTATTCAGAATAACAGCAGAACAGATGCAGGGAGAAGGCTAGTCTGATTAACATAATTCTTTTCAAAGACCATTTCCTCCCTAAAGGCCACCGTACCGACTCTTCTATCGGGTCTCGGATCTAATTACATTCAGGAGAATTCAGACTCTGATCGGCGATCTCAGCAGATGTCACTTCTCCGATATGAAGCCCCCTTCAGGATATGAAACCTTATCAGAAAATCAATTGAAATTAACAATCCTATCACTTCCCCGCCCCCTTTTCTGTGGCCAGATTAAAGTTGTTTCTACAAAGCGACCTTTCTCAGGTGGAGGAGCTGAATTTTCAGAAATTCATTAAGCCTGAAACTTGATACTTTAATTCACTTTTTGAAGTATTTTGCTCCTTGCGCTTTCTCTGTTCTTCAGCCTATTGATGGATCTATCTATTGATCTGAAACACTTTGCTCTGCATACATCAGCAGCTATAATAAACAAAAAGAATAACTCCCATGAAATGTTTTAGATCTGAACAAAGCCACCCCACTGTCTTATTGCTATAGGGCTGACTTACAGATGTATTTAGGCAGTAAAAATGCATGTGGGTATTTACATAGCTTTGTTAATCTGACCCATAAGCCTTGTCTTCCCATTCTCTTGCCCCCTATTGATAGAGCGCAACGTCATTTTTGGCATGACTTTAAAATAGAGTTTGTCTCACAGGCTACTTCCTCTCTTTTCTGTGGTCATTTAACTTCCCTGTGGCAACAACGGCAATTGCTTACGTGAGTAACATTAGCAAGGTTTTTGAAATCAGTTTACCAACTGGAAATAAAGAGGAGCCATCTCTGTGTAATGTGCTGTGCAAGAGATCAGGCCAGATGATCTGATGGGAATCTTCTGGCCTTAGACTCTGTGTCCATATGACCAGCCAGGTCTCCAAAGACCATTATCAAGTGGTCCATGGACTACAGTTAAAAACCTGTGTTAGGTGCTGTGCACACAAGGGAAGATAGGCCCCCCTGCCCTGAGGAGATTAAACTCTGAAAGGAGCATTTACAATCACCCCTAGCATAGCTAAGATTATTATTATTATGTGGCAAAATACACTCATGCCCCTGTGTGTATATGTGTATTTGCCATTTAAATGAAGCTTTTAACTGAACATTGCATTGCCATTTCACATGGGGAAACCGCTTCAGTATTTACTGCTATTAAATTAATTTCTCAGCAGAGGATTTTAGACTCTTATAATTCATGAGGATATTTTAGGTCCTGTTTACTGTCTGGTGCTTAAAAAAATTGTCTCGAGCATTTGTTTGCTGAATATAATGTTATTACATTAACTTTCCCTCACAGGAGAGACGAAGGTTCATTACTGCTGATGCTGGGCTCATTGTGTTGCTGAGGTCTCTGAACAGCGGGTAATTTTTCATGCCACATGTGCTGCAATATGTAGACACATTGGGGTGAGCTAAAGATAGGGTTGCCTTAAATCAGTGGCCGGGCGGAGCTGTGACTGGCGCATGTGGGAAATGCCTTGGAGCGTCTACAGGCTCCCTTGTGTGCTAGGGAGGAGGAGGAACTGGATTCCAGGGTTTTCCAGGAATGGCCCCTTCCTGCTAATTCACTTTGGTTTTTGCACGTTGATTTCAAAAGGAAAATAATAACGATGATGCCTGGGTGGATCGGCTCTGGCCCAGCTAATTCGTGGCAGTCAGACCCCAGCAGGCTGCATGCTGGTGATCTCTGATGGGGTTGGGGTAAGGGGCATGGAATCCTCCCCCCTAGGCTGCTGAAGCATGGTTCCATCACCCCTAAATGCAGCTCTGAAGTTTCAGGAGCCCTTAGGCTGCTCCAGTAGATCCACTGAGCCCTCAATGTCCAGCCCACAACCCAGGTCACGCACTGGAAAAGCTCTGGTTCTGGAGGACAAGGAAGTGAATGAGAAGTGAGATGGGGCTGCCACTTGACTGTGCAGATACACATTCAGGCCATTTTTGAAATACATGTCATCATTTACTCAGTAGACAGCAATAGCTCTGCTTGAGCTTTCATAGGGTCTCGACTGACTACTCACTGTACATTTATGAGCATCCCCTGGAAGAGCCTTCAGGAAAAGGGAAATTGCTGTGTTGCATGGATTAATCACTCACCAGACCATGTGTCTCAACGAGAAGTTGCTTTGTAGAGGCTTGAATGCATGAAGGCGGCTTTAAGACAGGTGGCATCTATTTTGGAGATAGAGGTGAAGTGATCCAGCCTCACCCATACTGCATGAGCATGTGCGCTCTTACGCAAAAACCCAGCTGTCAGTCTCAGCTGTCATTGTGTCTCCTGTCAGTGACAGCTTCCAGTTACTGCAGCTGCTGGTGCTGCGCAGTGCACAGACGCACACGAGGTGCCTGAAAGCAGTCAGCATGCAAGAGAAAATGCAGTTACTGTGATGGGGCTATTCAAGAGGCCATGCATGAAAGGAATTGTGATCTGCTGGCTAGGACACTGGGCTGGTATTCAAGAGATGTGAAACAGCCCCAACTCTGCTATTTAACCTATTATATGATTTCAGGCAAATCACTTCACCTCTGTTTCTCCTCTCACCAGTGGCTTTTCTTTTTCTTTCTTCTTCTTGAGTTCTTTATTCAGACTGTAAATTCTTTGGGTCAGAGACTGTCTCTGGCTGTGTCCTGCACCTTGGGAGCTCCATTTCTACTGAGGCCTCTAGCCAGTACTGTAATAAAAGGAAGTAGAAGAACCGACATGGCCTTAATAGAATTTTCTAAAATTACAAATGGGATGAAGAAATCTGATAGACAGAAATTGTTCCCAGAGGGACAGAGTTGGACTACATGCTTCATCTGTGTATTCCCACAAAGGTTGTTGAGTATCTGGATTAAATGACCAGGTAAAGCAATTGAAGCAATGACAATAACTGAGTTTAAGAAACACCGAGATTTTTTTTTCCATAGGATTGAGGCGTAAGGGTGCCAGTGCCGTGGAGTGGAAAGTGCAGATGAGATAAACCACTGGGGAAATGTTGGAAGCTTGCAATGATGAGATCATTGATAAAATTGCTGAACTCTTCAGCAAAGTATGGGACCAAGAAAAGCCTCAGAACAATGGAAATATGGCATCATTTTCAAAACACCAAAGAAAGTTGACATATATGATTGTAACAACTGGCAAAGTGTTCTCCTTCAGTGATGGGTAGTCTTCTACAGGATCTTCTTAAAACAGAAAAAAAGGAAACAGTTGAGGAAAAGCTAAAAGGAAAAAAAAGAGCAGACTGAATTTCAACACAAAAGACTTTGTATTGACCAGAATAATCTTTGAAGCAAGCACTGGTATAGACCAGGGGTTGGCAACCTTTGAGAAGAGGTGTGCCAAGTCTTCATTTATTTACTGTAATTTAAAATTTCACTTGCCATTAATGCATTTTACATTTACAGGGGCTGGCGGACAGAACACCAGACTGGCAGTGGGTTGAGTGGGGCTGGTGGCCGGGACCCTGGCTGGCAGGGGCCAGCGGCTGGAACACCAGACCAGCAGTGGGGGTGGCAGATGGAACCCCACACTGGCAGTGGGCTGAGTGGGGCTGGCAGCCAGGATCCCGGCTGGCAAGGGACCGGCAGCTGGAACCCCAAACCTGCAGTAGGCTGAGCGGCTCAGCCCGCTGCCGGTCTGGGTTTCTGTCCGCTGGCTCCTGCCAGCTGGGGTCCCGGCTGCTGGCCCCGCTCAGCCCACTGCCAGCCAGTGGTTCCATTCATCCAGGCTGGCAGCGGGCCCAGCGGCCGGGACCCTGGCTGGCAGCAGAGTGCCACTAAAAATCAGCTTGCATGCCACCTTTGGCATGCGTGCCGCAGGTTGCGACCCCGGTAGACAGACATCTAAAAGCAGATTAATTATGATTCTTGTCCCTTCCTGCCACCCCTTGAAAAAAACAAGGTTAAGAACTTAATGGCCAACACAACCGAAGTGTCAGCAGTGCCACTGAGTACCACAGCAATAAGTCCACTGATCTTTATATCGCCATCCTTTCCCGGTGCCTTCCAAAAGTCAGCTCATTGGCTGGTGTCCAGGGGTCGGTTCACAGGAATGAAAGAGATGTGCATAGCCCAGTAAGGGTTCCTCCCTCTCCTACTAAAGCCAATGGCAAAACCCCCATTGACTTGAATGATGCAGGTCAAAGTTCTGAAGGAGTGGGTGGCCTGTTAACCTTCCTAGTCTGCAGCAGGATGAGGGCTTTGCCAGTGCTGTTGTATTGTCGTGGGGAGGCAGAACAGCAGATGTGAGACTGGAAATTATACAGGATTTGAATGCAACAAGGAATTTCATTAAAAAGCCTGGGCATATCTGGCTCCTAACAGATGTGTTATCTGCCAACTTCCTGACTACCTGAAAACTCTCATCTCCCTTAAGTCCAGAATGTTATTTCACTTCTAAAAAGGGCTGGCCAGCAGGATTACTGGATATCCAGAAATGCAGGGAAAAGCTAATGGTTAAAACCATAAAGGTCTCAGCTTCCCAGTTCCCAGAGAGGAGCAGGAAGTGCTTGGTGGCAAGGCTTTATAAACCGGGAGAACTTCCTCTTTACATATAGACATAGCGCATGAGCTTTACCTGGAGCAGAGCACAACTCACTCTCGTGGACCCCGGCACAGATGTGAAGTCAATAGCAAGCAGCTGAAATAATTGAGAAGATTGCCTAGCTCACAGGGATATGTCAGTCAGTCCAGTTAAAAAAGAAGAGAGCTCGTTTTCTGCTCACTCCCCACATTATTCCATTTATTGTTGCCTCGAAGCTGATCTATAGCAACCGCCTCTAACAGTGAATGGGGAATTTCATCTCCATAGTCCACTGAGTCTTTCCTGACAACAAGGGGACCCAATTCATGACAACGGTGGTGGTATTTTTCTGTGATGTGGGCATTTGTCCTCTGGGTACAGGAAAATGAGGCTCAGCAAATTTGTTTCACATCAGCCATCTGATGGTAATAACTTTCTGTCCCTTGGAAACATTCTGGTCAACAGAGCACAGCCTAGATCAGGGGTAGGCAACCTATGGCACGCGTGCCGAAAGCGGCACGCGAGCTGATTTTCAGTGGCACTTGCACTGGGTCCTGGCCACCGGTCCGGGGGCTCTGCATTTTAATTTAACTTTAAATGAAGCTTCTTAAACATTTTAAAAACCGTATTTACTTTACATACAACAACAGTTTAGTTATATATTATAGACTTATAGAAAGAGAACTTCTAAAAATGTTAACATGTATTACCAGCACGCAAAACCTTAAATCAGAGTGAAGAAATGAAGACTTGGCACAGCACTTCTGAAAAGTTGCCAACCCCTGGCCTAGAGGATGCAGGCTCAGCATTATTGCTTCCAGTTTGCAAGTGGAGTCACGTATCTGGAAGGTGGTAGCAGGGGAACAAGTTCCAGAAATGTACAAACATATTTTTAAATAACAAAAGGAGCAAAGCCTTGACCACATGGAGCTAGAAGTCCCATAAATGAGTCTAATGCTTTGTACCTGCCCTGGCCAACAGCTCTTTCCCAGGCAGCATTTACTTAAAGGCCAAAGAAGAAATGGCTCTTGGTTCCTATCCCTGTGTTTCCTGTGGCTCTGATCTTTGGAGGAAATTATTTTCCTTTTGTTCTGCTTTTAAAGTTGCAACAGTCAAGTAGGAACACGCAGCACTCACAATATGAAAAGCAAAGCTATCCAGACTGGAAAGTTTGCTCATCTCTTTGAGCACAAAAGCATTCATCACAGCTTTCATGTCTGGGCAGGAGGAATGGAAAAAACTGAGCTCAAACAGAGAAATATATATATATACTTTCCCAAAGACCTGATCACAATCCGCTGAAAAATACAAAGCCTAGGATGGGATGGAAAAAAAGTGCTCCGTTTAAAACGTTATGAGTATCTTTTAGTTACTAATGCCTTTGCCTCCAAATGGCTATGTTTCTGCAGCTGAAATTGACAGCAATCAGACTTACAAGTGTTGGGGAAAGATTTACTTGGACTTCTGAAAGAAAACCATTTCTTTCTAAATACTGTGCCCAAAGCCAGATCAAATGGCTTTCTCTAGCTATGCATGAGGGCGGATATGTTCAAAGGGCTTGTTTTGTCATAAAATATAGTTATTGAGATGTGGGAACAAACCAAAACAAAATCTAACCACCGTGGTTTGCTTGGTTAAAAGGCTATTGTTCAGGTAACAGTGTTTACATAGGGTGGTGATTCAAAAAAAAAAAGAGGAAAGATTAAAAACATATATCAAGGATGTGAGAGGTGGATAAATACACATTGCTGAGCAGTGGGGGGGAATTACTGTCTATGACAGCTTTTCTGTGTCTCCTGAGTGCTCCTATGCTCCTTTGCACTGCTCAAGAAGTTGCAAGTTGAAAGGGAGAGAACTCTGTGATGCACGGGACAGATTGAATGTCAGAACCTCTGGGGGTAGGGTGGGGAAGGAGGGCATTTAATGATTAAAATTGCTGCCTCAGCAGTCTCCAACACATCCCTTTCATTTGCCATCAGCAGCGACTGCTCAAAGGCCCTCTCAGGTGCTATGCAGGAAGGGAAAGGTAACAGCCGAGAGGGACAGTGAGTGACTGGGATGAGTGAATGCATTGCGACACAGGATGAGGTGAACAAAACCAATGGGCCAGATCCTCAGCGTATCTGAGCTAACACCAGCTGAGGATCAAGAAGATGGACAATTCTTGTTGCTTGCAAGGATCTTGCATGCTTCAGAATTTGTTTTGGAACACTAGGGGAAGAAAATCCAGAGCTAGCCCACTTCAAGCCCTTGTAGGGGCTGAATTGTGGCACAAAGATCCTGTGCCCATGCACGCACCCCTAGTAACATAACCAGGGAGAAGGAGATGCAGAAGACAGTGTTCAGAGGCAGAACTGTGTCTGGATGGGCTGCTTTTCAAAGTAGTTTGAGGCATCTGTGGATTAACAAACAATGCTCAGCAGGACCCTGATCCAAAGGCCGTTGAACAATTCCTACTGACTCCAGTGAGCTTTGGTTCGTGCCCCCGGTCAGAAAAAGAGCCTAGATTAGCACTGACTTTTGAAAAACTGCTTCTTCCGTAATAGCAGGTAGAACCCAGCTGAATTTTGTTCTTGAAAGATGGTCCATGAGTGCATAAAGTCCAATTGGATCTGCCTGGATGATCACTTGTAAGATGCTGGGAGCAATCTTCTCTCTCCTTCACAACCCCAAAAGGTGGCCCCGAGCAGCTTGAAAGAGAGGCAGAGACTTTCCCTCAATGCATGAAGCTGTTGGGCTCTTTAATGAAGCTCCTAATTCTAAATTCCCATGCACTTATCCACAGCACAAGGTGTGCTGGAGAGGTGAAAATCTCCCTCCCCGCTCCCGTCAGATGTGGATTCAGACTGTTTGCATACTGAGCACCCTGGAGGAACACCAGCTCCAAGCCACCCATGTTTTGATACCTGCTGTATTCAGCCCCTCCAGGCTTTGCTTCAGAGACCTGCGCTAGGTGTTTTTTTCATCTAGTGATAATGAACAACTCAACCGTGATTTCTTTGTCTGAGCCATCATTTATCCGTGGTGTTTTGATCAACAAAAATGATATGATTCGGAACTACTCTTCTTTTTTTTTTGGAAGTAAAATTATAACTAAGTAGGGGGGAGGGAAGCAAAAGCCTGTGAAAGATCAAAGAGGCTTCATAAAGGGGAAAAAAACCCCTTATTTCCCCCCAAAAAGGGAGCTTTTCTGTGAGCCCTATCAAAGACGCACTGCATCCTTCACATGAAAGTCCTCCCTGTTTAATCCTCTCCTCTTAACACCTCGTTTGTTTTTAAACGCTGCGGTGCCTTAATGAACAAACAACCTAAGTCCGTCGCATGGGGAAAAAAGATCTGCAGCATTCTCTTTGCTGGATTCCCTGTGGTCTCTGAGTTGCCTTACTGGAGAATTAAAGCCAGCAAAAATAGACTTGGGAGAACTCTTTGATATTTGACTTATTTTTCAGTTTATAAACACTCAAGGCTCTGCAACGAGTCTAAACACCCTAGCTCACTGAGCGCAAAGCCCTCTTATCCCACTGAAAAAACTACCAACACCATCTTCTAAGCTCCAGGAGCTGGGCCTGCACATCAACCAGTTACCAAGAGCCACAAAGGGAAGGGTTTGATCGCTGGTGAATAAATTAATTGTTGCCAGTCCCGGAAGGTTCTTGGAGGTCTGGGGACTGTCTCAGTCCAGCCATAAGGGAGCCAGCTGTGATGAGGGTTCTGTGATGTGTGGACATTTGCCCATTACGAACCAGACTGAGAGGACTCCTTGGCTAGTAAACAAACCTAAGATGCTAATTGTCAGTGACCTTAGCTGGATTCAGACCTCTCACCTCCAGTTCCTGTTGCCAATTCCAAGCCATCCAGTCCCTGCCAGACACATTTCTTAACCTTTAACTCTCCAAGCAGGGGAGGATTTGTTCCTTTACCGTACAGAACTTCTGGACTCAGACATGCAAACTTCTCATTATCCGTCCTACCAGCTTTGTTTAATAGACACTTCCTCATTCCTCCTTTGGAGCTTAGAGCAGATTCCATACCTGAGTGGTGGGAGGAAGCAGCTTCCTTTAAACAAATATGGCTCATTAGTTTTTGCAGAAGCGCTCCTTCTGTTTCAAAGCTTCTCAAGGTCCCAGTTCCCAGAAGCTCTGGAGCAGACACCTTTAGGACCTGATTTATTGTTGTCTTACACCTTATGTCATCCTTTACATCAGTGCAAAATGGGTACAAAACCCAATAGATCTTACCCGCTCCACTCCTGGTATCTACTTTCAGGCCTTGTTACATTGATTCATATTTACATCCAAGGTGCTTTCCCTTTCTCTGGCAGAGTGTTGCTCACTCTCATGGTTTTTATTGCAAGTCTCTCAATATTGGATGTTTTTCTTAAAGCCTCAGCTTTAGGTCAGGTGATTACATGTGAATCAATAGCTTTGATTTAAAAATAAAGTAAGTTTCTAGTCCTCATGGTTAGAGAGAGAGTCTGAAAACATGGCCTAAGTGTATCCTTCAGGCTCAGAAACCTGATGGCACAGAAAAATACCCCAAAATGTATGTTTAAAAAATCTTTGTCTTTTAAAAAATCACCAACTTATAATTTTGGGGACCTAGCTCATGATTTATTAATGCTTGGGGTTGATGATACTGTATTCTGATCCAGCAGCAAGTTACACCCGTTTTGCACTCTGTTTGCACTGGTGCAAATCACCACAAAAAGTGCAGGGCAGTTGTGAATCAGGCCACCAGCCTGCTGCAGGTGCTGGGGAGGGAGGGGTGGTGGTAAAGACTATAGCATTTCCGTATTAACATACAAACAGTTTTTAAAAGGACAAGAAAGCTGCAAGCAGATTTGAGAACCACTGAATCCCTTTTAAACATACAGTTCTGCAAAAGGGGATCGCTTATGGTGCATTAAGGGTATATGCTTTGGTGGTTCCTGCTGTATTTTCTCCACCAGTTGATCAGGATCGTCAGTTTCTTCCAGCCAGTTGAGCAGTTCCAGATGGCATAAATTCAGTGTATTCCAATTTTTTAAAATAGAAATAATAAAACAAATGGTAGCAACTAGCAGATGTTGCAAAATGTAATTACCAGCTAATCAGTTTTGGCCTTTTTCTTTCTTTTTTTTTTTTTTTTAAAATTTAAAATAGCTCCCAGATTTAGTAAACTGCAGTGCTGTAGGGTCATCTGTGCCTAGTTACAAGAGAATGCACAGCACAGATCGAGGTGCCTGGGGAGCAGTGCAGCTGTTACAGCAGGGTGCAGTGTCTATTGTGGTGTACAGTCCTACAGCCCAAAATGTAGCTACAGGGTGTTCACGAAGAGGGATTGTAGGTACAAGTGGGATCCCAGTGTAGTGTGTGGGTTAAAGATACAGGTTCCAGATGGAATGGGCAAAAGTGCTGCAAATACTGTAAATAGTGTGTTAATGGATTGTAGGTGCAGCATGCGTGTGTGGGTGCTCATAGAAATTGTGGGGTGCATGGCGGGGCATTGTGCAGGCAAAGCTGCAGCACAGGAATAGCTCCTGGAGACTGACTGGCTGATTGGATACCCTCCAAGAGAGGGAGCCTTTCAGGAGCCCACCTGTGCTGTGCTTTCTCAGGTAGATATAAGCAAGTCTTGTATTTCACCAGCAGGCTGAAACAAATGCCCCTGATTCGCTCAAGCCCCTACTTTGATGTTAATCTCAGATGTTCACATTTAAAATGAGGCCTTAATGCTTCATTCTCCCAAAAATCAATACTTATCTTCTCTCTTTGTTGGTCTCTTAAACGAACTGTGTCACAGAGCAGAGAAGGTCAGAGGAGGCAGCGTTGATGGAGGTTGGCGAATTGCTACATCTCTTTGCTATGAAGCTGAGCAGAATGACATGGGTTCACTCCTTATTCCATATGTATGTTCCATGCATACATTTGCCAAGGACTCTCAGTAAATTGTCTCTTTTTCTTTCTTTGATTTCTTTCATTTAGAATATTTTTGGGAGGACTTAAAGGGAGGAGGGAATTAGACAAAACACACGCATTTATGTAAACAGCAAACTGGCTGCAGCTTTGAGGTGTAGAATACAGTGGGCTACTGGAATGCCTCCAGGATAATTCGCCCAGACCCTGATTCTTCAATGTAATGGATTAGAAAGTCACAATACACCATTATTCTAAGCAGCATGAGGACTGAAAGCTAGACAAAAAAGAAGAAAACCCTCTCCTCTACACCTCCACGCTCCCTCCCTCTTCCAAACCTGTACAACGAGGCGCCAATTAAAGCAGAAATGGCAGTTCGGCATCCAAGCTGACATCTCTGGAATTGATGCATCTTTAGCATTTGACAGAAATCCTGGCTTTCTTACCTCCGATGTGGTGTTTGGAAGAGGGGGGAAAAAATCACTAACCCCTGCCAGGGAAATACAAAGCCCTCTCTCCCCACATGCGCAGCAATATTTTTCTTTTTTAAGGATAGTTTTTTTTAATAAAATAAGCAGCATTTGAATGTGTTTCATTTATTTATTTTGTTATTCTGAGCAAACAGTGGGGGCTTATCTCTCATTCTCCTGTTAGGGAGAGGGTAGGAGCCTTTCAAGACGTGTTTCAATTAAGATTTTGAAGCTGAGAGTTCCGAGTTGATCAGAGTGGAGTCTGATCTCAGGAACTCCCCTCCATTCCCTGTTTGATATTCAGAAATGTCATGTTTTGTAATTTGGCATCTTCGACACCGTTCACTAATGATTACATTTTTGTGAATATTACCTGGAAAGATCTAACCTGTTTTCCTCCAACTGGCTTACTCTCTGTGGGTAGGAGAGGGGTTGTTAGAGAATAAATACAGAGCCATGAAATTAGTCATTCAATTCCTGTATATTTCTGTATAATTCTGAGGGGTGGGGATGGGGAAAGGACTCAACTTGTGACAATAGATGTATGCTTTCTATAATTAATTTTTAACTTTGACCTTTTTTGGAAGTTTTTTTTTTTTATACCAGATGTGAAACAGATAATAGTAAATAAGCCACACAAAATGTCCTTTTAAAAACAGCTGCAAGGTCTGAGTGAAATACAAGGAAGCCAGGATGTTCAGGAAAGAAAGGCAGTCTCATTGCCTAAGCATAGGGCTAGAAGCTAGGAACTCTGGAGCTCTCACCCCATCTTTGGGTTTGTCTTCACTGCAAAATTATGTTGTTACAACATGACCTCAAGTTGTTAATAACTAATGCAACGTTGTATGCTCCAAGCCCGAATCTTGGTTGCCCTCCACCTTGTTCAGTTAGTTACACATAACATGATGCCCGTGGGTAGATTGTCAGCAGCAAGGACTGAGCCCAAGACCTCTGCATCTAAAAGCTGGAGCGTCTACTGCCTGAGTTAAAAGCTCCAGTTGTATTAGCTCAAAGATAGTACCGACTCAGAAACCTCTGTGCAGTTCAGCCATGAGATGGGGACAGAGGTTGCGCATGAATGTAAAACACTAGGGTTCTGATCTGGTAAAACTTTGCACTCACTTTGCACGGGTGTCAGTGATGACACAGAGTGCAGGGCAGTGAGGAATCAGACCGTCAGTATGGACAGGGAATGCCAAGAAGCCTCCGGGTAAGCACAACATTGCGTGTCTAGGCCGAGCGTAAAGTCAGGCTGAACATCATGGCTCCTTGAGGTCCTGTTTGAACACAATATTCCTTTCCAGCACAGACACAACACAGACAAATTGTTTGTGCCTCCATTTTCTGGGCTTCTGTGGCCCATTTGTAAAGGAGGTGAAATGGCACTTGCCTATGACTCAGGGGAGTTGGAAGGAATAATTAGTGCATGAAGCACTTGGAAGATAATTGTACATTCTATTATTATCATCTACATTAATTTATTCCACAGTGCCCAGTTACTGCAGCAAATGATGATAAGCTCAGTAGATGGACCTTCATTTTGAGGAAGCTAGCCAAAACCAGAGAACAAGCACTAAAGGACCAGAGATTTTATTCCAATAAGTATTCTGATGCCTACAAAACACCCGACAATGGCTATCCATCCTGTATGTTGTGGCCACTCCTTATTACAATAAGGATAACTGTCTCACCATAACCTTGTCCACCCTCGTATGTTTGTTGTATTCACCTGTTGCTCTCTTGTCTGATATTTAGATTGTAAGCATTTTGGGGTGTGCATGTGTGTGTGTGTGTGTGCGCAGTGCCTACAACAATGGGGCCCTGTATGTTGCAGCTAGAGCTCAGCAGGAACCAGATTTTCCATTTCATGGGAAATTCCACGATTTAAAAAAAAATTCCAAACCACTTCTAAATTTCCCATAATAACGGACTTGCAATAACATTTTGTTTTGGGTAAATCAAAACATTTCATTTTGACTGCTTATCAAAAAGACCTCCTAAAACATTTCAAAACAATGATCGAAAAACAATGAATTTTGTTCCAAAATGTGTCAAAACAAAAATTCAAAATATTATGAGTTGATTTAAATGAAAACTTTGTTTGTTGAAAAATTTCCAGCAAGGTCTAGTTACCACAATACAAAGGATAAATAACAGACTTTCAGAGCTTCATCTGATCCTCATCCAAACTGTCTGTCTGTATAAGTCTTTTGCTTGCAGAATTCCCATATACAGAGGCCTTGAATGATTGGGCCCTTGGGGTGGAAGTCTCATGAGAACAAGCTTTCTTCCTTCTTGATTCTTGCTTGCAGTTTCACTTACCATATTTCAGTGCTTCTGCTTCTGCTCTTGTCTGGAATCTGAAGGCAGAGAGGCCGCTATATAGATGTGTGAAATATATATTAAGTTATCCAAACAGTTTTGAACTTTGCAAATGATTTGGTTCAGGTTGGGCCTTGGTTTGAGTTTTAGGTGAAAGTTCCGGTCATTTCTCACTTCATTTATGTAAATGTTTGGTTTTTTTATTCAGATGTAGTAATGATTTTTAAAAGGCTACAAAAATCTCTAAAGGCCCTAACAGTTGCTTAGTCTTACAATTGCAAATGATGATTATGCAGCAACAAAAACTAAACACACATAAATAACATTAACTCAGCCAGCCAATAAATCAACAGGTTAGTGGGCTTCATTTAACTGAAAAGTGGTTCTTGGTTTTGGCTTTGCATGCAAACCATTCTACAAATGCTATGGTAGTGACCTGAAACACTGTGCGAACACTGCTGTGAGCTCTAAGCTCCTGGACCACTTCAACTGGATACTGTAGGGCAGTGATACTCAGACTGGGGCTTGCAAGCCACAAGTGGCTCTTTAACGTGTCTCCTGTGGCTCTTTGCAGCACATGATATTAAAACGCTGCGTGATTTAATTATTAACCCAACTAAGTTATTAACCAATCAGGATGCTTTTACTATATTAACTGACTGTAGTTGATAAAAGAATAATATTTGGTCTGTCATTTTGCTGTGAGAACATATATATATATATATGAACTAAATATTCCCCTGTTGTACAGTTAAATATGAATAGTACTATGGTAAACAAAACAATGAATTCCCACCACTGTGGCTCTTTTGGGTGATGTTGATCTCTAATTTGGCTCCTGAACCACTGAGGTCTGATTATTACTGCTGTCGAGTATTGCTTTAAAAAGGAAAAGGACCAGAGAGACTTCCTTTATGGGACACTACATCCTAGGGAATAGCATGAAAATGCTGTACTCTGCTTAGCTGAGAAATCTTTCCTTGCAGATAATGCATCTCAAGGGACAGCATGGATGTGTGTTACTGTGCTTAGGTAGGAATTAATCTGGATGGGGCTAGTTCATCTCAAAGATGAGATGAACGTGCTATGTTTCTGTTTAGCTGGGAGTGCTATCCTTCGGG
The DNA here is from genome assembly GCF_020497125.1 of Mauremys mutica. Taxonomy (NCBI): domain Eukaryota; kingdom Metazoa; phylum Chordata; order Testudines; family Geoemydidae; genus Mauremys; species Mauremys mutica. Next base: position 3,941,396 of record NC_059093.1, read on the forward strand.
GTTGGGCATCCCAAGGGATAACACAAATATGCCTAACTATGCTTATCTAAGAATTCCACTTTAGGGGAACAGTTCTTCTCAAGGGATAGCACAAATGTACCGGATTCTGCTTAGCTGGGACGTCTCCATATGTGATAGTCTCTCTCCAGTGATGACATCAAGTGCTGTTATCCACTTAGTACAGTGTAAATCACGCATGTTTACTGATTTGGAATCTTTGTTTGCCATCGGAACCTGCCCATTTCCTTTTGGTCCTTACTTTGAGGCAGGCTTGAACCACAGAACCAATGTACCAGCAGGAACCTGGAGCTAGAGATTCTAATCTGAGCCTTGAATGAACATCTTTCAAAAATTACTGCACCGCCGCTGGGCGTCCCTTGCGGATAACAGATGAAACCTGTGATTACACCTCTTTGATTCAAACCATCAGGTTGATACAGTTGCTTTCTAAGGTTTACATTATTCTTCCTGGTATGCCTTTCTTTGTGATGAGCATAGAAATTACCATGGAGCAGAGTGGGAATGAGGATCAGAGGATTCCGTGGTCTCTAAGACCTCCCTTAATGATTGCTAGGAGATGGCGAAGTAGCCCAAAGAGCCTTTTCACAACAACATTGCCAGCAATGGGTGGGCGCCAGCACTTATCACTCTGTTACTTTTAGTCTCCACACTGATATTTTAGATGATTACCTTTCAAATTTTAAATGTGAGATCTACTTTATTGAAATAACATGGTACAAACTAATTGCAGGTTTCATTGTGCGTGTGTGTGTGTGTGACATAAAAAGCACACTCTGACTGTAAACCTGATGGTTTGAGAGAGATGCTTCCAGAATATCGCACTAGAAATTGTAAGAGAACTGTGAAAATATATGGTTATATTTACAAAACCCCAAACAATTTAATTGGATGCTGCTGCCAAGAATGTTGAAAACTCCTCAGATCTTTTCTGTGAGGCTGAAACTTTCTTTGTCCTGGACAACAGATATGCTCAAGGAGAGAAGAGGTGTGGAGCTTCCCATCAGGGAGACCTTTGTCTCAGATTGAAGCTTGGGAAGCATAGTAGCACAGATAAAAAGGATGGTGTTGCAATTAAAACCCTAGACTGTGGCTCCAATTCAATTCACAGTTTGGCCACAGGAATTAGGCAAATCATTTAATCTCTCTGTGCCTGACCTCTGTCAAAATAGGTGATGATAATACTCCCTTTCTTCCGCCATTTGTCTGTTTAGACTGGATTCTCTTTGAGGCCAGGATAGTCTCTTACCATGAGTAATTTAGTGTTTGTATATTTTTATAGCATGTAAACATGAGATCCCTTTTTCTAACTTTGGTGCCTTCAAATTAATTGTCTAAAACCCTCATCAAAAGGTCCTCAAGTCAGCATGTATGTCTCCTAAACATTGGACCTATCTGTACGCTTAGGCCCTTTCATCTGCATTTTATGATACCTACATTTAGACACCCATATTTGAATACTGGCCCCATGGAAGAAAACAAACAGAGCAAGTTAATTTCAAGCCTCACTAAAAAGTGTGGGTGAAAGTGGAAATCAATACTCCCCAGATGAAAGAGGACATTGGGAGGGAGAATGTTATTTTCCAGTTTCTAAGAAGCTCTTTTTGTTACAGACAATAGAGAGTGAACCTGCAAAAAGAGCAGCCCTTAAAAATGTCCTGCTAATCCTCAGGGTGCTCATTGTGTTTCAGAACTTAATTGTAGGAACACACGAAACTCAGCGATGAAGATTGTTCTCATCATTACAATCTACTCCCATTTTACGTGCTGCAATGTCACAGCCAAAAGATTTGTTGCTGTTTGCTGTAACCCAGCAGAAAAATCCAGCAGAGATATATTTGATCTTTGTTGTAGGCATCTAAGCATGAGTATAACAGACGGAGAAATGATCTAGACTCAGAGGGATTCCTCTTCCTTTAGGACGTCTTAAAGGATCACTTTCTTTGTCAGAAGGGTAATAGAAAGTAAATGGAGGCTACTTGCCAAGTGCCAACGAGTGACATTTTTATTCTGCTCTAGAGGAAGGTGGAGTCACTCTCAAATCCTTGATGGATGAGCATGTTATCAATTCCTTCCTCAGAAGTGGAATAAAGAGCAGAATTCTATAGAGGGACGATTCTGTTGTTGACTGGAAAGTGTCTTTGCTCAGTCCTTTAGAAGAAAAAAAAAGACAAGGGAAAGAAATCCTAGTCCCCTTGTGTTGAAAAGAGGCTTGAAAACAAAGGCAGCTAGAGTAGATTACAATGACATTTAATAGCCAAGTCACAAAGACCCTGGACTTTTATTCTATTTTCAATACGAGGGATATTATAGAACATATTGGCAGTAAACAATTATTTCCCAGTATAAGAGAACCTGAATCTATTAGCCCAATGGCTGGTGACTCACCTGTTTGCCCGTTTGTGTCACTCAGCAAAAGCTGATCCCAGTTTTTCAAGGAGTGACCTGTGAGTATGTTATTTGTATTACTGTAGCCACCAGACCCCCCCAATCAGTATCAGAACCTCATTGTACCACAAACATTCTTTGTCTTGTAGAGGCCTCTCCTGGACTGTGGGGACTACTTGAAAGGTGACAGGTGATCCATAGACATTTGGAGACAATATGGAGATGGGGAAAGTTAGGACCAGTTGAGTCATGGTTCTTATCCAGCCTTTGAAAAGGACCTTGTGTTCATGTTATGGATGGGCAGCATTTCAGCACATTTCTCCTCCCAAATACATTTACCCTTCTCTATTGGAGACCAGCATCTCACCTGTCTTCAGTATCACACTGACCCTGTGTTACTAGTGTTTTCTTTTGTCTTAGTATAGACTGCATTGAATGGGTGCCTGGGAGGGGAATTTATTGGCCAGTGAAGCTCTTGAATATCTCACTTCTTTTACCCACTCGCCTTTGCCTTCATTCCTTTGGAGACTTTGGATGGGGCAAGTGATTATGCCCATCCTTAGTGATTTGCACTGAGCTCCTGGCAATGTGTGTATGCAAAGCTGCTGTTAGCTCCCATTGCCTATTGCAAATCACACTGGAAATACATTTGCTTAGAAACCAAAATAAATATCAAATATGGCTCGCGTTGGGTTGGAATGAGAGTCGGGCTGGTAAGGTGGAATCTGACCTACCCTGAACTTATTTCTCATGATGATTCTGTTCTGCTGTCCATGGTATCATCTAGTATCACTAGGGAATATGATCGGATTGGTTGCTAACTAGACTCCCTGTATTTAGGATACAAATCATTGTACAGTCTTAATATTGTATCACTCCTCAGATAAGGAAGTAGCCACTGAGCTACATTTGTACAGGCATGATTACCTGCCCTTTCCTGGTTACTATATGTGGCCAGTCTGCATCTAAGTCCAGTAAAAAATAATTTAAAATAGGATATTTCTCTTAATAACTATTTATTTGTGAATTAAACCCACAATATAAAAGGGACAGGTGAATGAGTAGCCAATGGATACAAAGGTATTAGCAACCGATAATCCATTGAAATTAAAATATGGAGAAGTAACTGAAAAATAAATAATAGTAGGATAAACGGAATGGAAATCCGGGATCACTACTCATCACCGAACATAGCTATCATATCAGCGGTGGCATATAACACGAGTGAGCAAAGGTTTTCTTTCAAATTCTTACCTGTCTCAATTCCCAGGAGTTTCAAAAGATCATTACCTTCACTCCATTTGCCACGAGCCCCAGTTACGAGACCAAAGAAGTGGATGTTTATACTCCCAGATATCTTTTTGATATCTTCCTCCAACTCGAAGTAATAGGCAACCTTCTCCCTGTAGGCCCTTTACAAACTGTCAGAATTATCCTTCCAACAAACAGTGACATCGACCACCACTGCAATATCACCCTTCACAAAAAACAATATCTGGATGACACAAATTTCCCTCGCTATTCCTAAAACGTGGTTCCACTATCCTCTTCCACCCAAGTGTACTAGCTTTATCAATCACTGACGAGACTGCCCTATTGTCTTGTAATCTGCGCATTTTTAGTTTTATAGAACTGCCTGGATATATGCCGCCTCCATTTGCGGATCAGCATGTTCGTCAATGCTACCCCCCCAATCTCTTCCCCTGACATAAAATAGCCCATCTGTAGTACACTAAAAGAGTTTACATCTCCCACAAACAACTTTCCTAACTAAAACATCCAATTCACTTAAAATATAAAAAGGATGCTCAACTAAAAGCAAATTATAAAATAACCTAGGTAAAATATATGTCTGTAAAATCACCAATTATGGGGCAGGTTTAAGGGGAGCCCTACATAGACTATTACACCACTCGGTCAATTTATCCTTAAAAGATTTATCACGCACCCCAATCCAGGGGTCGATTCTCGCCCCCGGGTACTTTTCAAATTCACATGGTTATATGTAGTCAATGCTCTCACTATCTAATCTCCAGTTTATCCTAGGGTCAATCACATATGTCTTGTATTTAGGTAGTATGTGAAACCCTTTAGTCTTCTTAACATTGACCTGTAAACTACTGTTCCTACAAAAATGATCTAAAATCTCAAGATTTTTAGTCACCCCCGATAAGAACCACTTAAAATTGCCACATCATAAGCAAATGCCAATGACAATACTATTACCCTGAACATAAAACCCAGAACCCTCAGATTCTAGTTTAATTAACAAGGATCCATCGCTATATTAAATAAAATTGGAGACAAAGGATCTCCTTGTTTAACCCCACTCCATATAAAAAGGGACTCAGTACTATCATCACCAACCCAAACCCCAGTAGTGCAGTTACTATACAAATCCCTAATAATTTCTATCAAATGTTCATTAATCCCAAACCTCTTAAGGCTGGATATAATGCACCCATGTCGAACAGAGTCAAAGGCCTTGGCCAAATCAACAAAAACAATAGCTAATTCATCCCCATTCCGCTTTGCTCCCCTAATTAAATTATCTAAAATCAAGCTATTTTTCTCACACCCTGGAGCTGAAATAAATCCTTTTTGTCTGTTACATATTTTAACTGTCATAGTCAATCTTTTGGCTAAAATTTTTGTGTACAGTCTAACCCAAGCAGATTCAATAGTCAGCGATCTCCATGAGTACAGTTTAGCTAATTCTTCCTCATTCTGTACCTTTGGGATTAAAATCATTCTGTTATCTTTAAGAGAGTCCGGGAACTGCACATTTAAAAAATATAGATTAAATTTTTTTGTGAGAATTTGAGAATCCAAATTAAAAAATTCCCATAAATCATTAATAGTTGTCTTATCGGAGCCTGGGGCATGAGTTTTATGAATACTTCGCAAGGCCTCCCTAACTTCCTCCATGGAGATTGGACTCAATAAAAAATCATTATCTGCATTCTCAAAGGCCGGGGGCCACCCTGTTGTACTACCATGTCCAATATTATCTAGTGTATCTACATAATATTGTTTGACGTCATGCATTTGGCTCCATCAGGTTCTCCCATAATTATATGTGCCAATCTTTTTTAATCTTTAACAAACCGCTGTTGATAAAATTTATAACAGGCCTTTTTAGTGGCATACCTTCGAATAGAAATCAACTGCCTCTTCCTATCTCCATTCCCTTTATTCCTTATCCTATTTCCATTCCTCACCTCTTGTTCTTCAACATCTATCAATGATTTACACAATTCCTCTACCATTGCCTAACCAACTAAAGCCGTAAGAGCTTCTCTCAATAACATTTCAATTTCCTCTAGACTATCTGTCCAGCTTTCCCACCTCGTCTCCCTTGCCTACACAATAAACCCACTTTGTCCACAAATGGATGCTCTCTTAATGGCAAAAAAAAATTCCCTAGGGGTTGGAACCTCCAATACACCCTCATCACCAATTCTTTTATTACTAGATTAATCAATAACCTTCCTATCCCTCTTCTTAGCCAACTTATGTCTTTTATCAGAAATTTGTTTTAGTTTCTGTCCATCATTCACTCTTTATGCACTTATTTGTATTTCTCTTACCTGCATATTTAATCTCTAATTGGGTAAGAAGTTCAACTTCTTGTTCAGTCCATACTCGAGAGCAAATAGACTCACTAACAGCCTTCCTACCCACCTTATTTTCTTTCCTTTGTTCATTCCTAGCTGCAGGATGTCTAGGTCTAAAATGTTGGCTCAATCCCAATTTAGTATGGAAAGCCAACCCGCAGATCAAACAGTCATAGTCCATCTCAATTTTTGTCTGCCCACTTTGGATGAAGGTCTGATTTTCAAAAGTATTGAGTGCCTGCCCTCCAAATCTCAGACTCCTGTAGGGTCTCAGGTTGGGTATCCAAAGTTTTACTGATTGAAAACAAATGGTATAGGGTTGTTGTTTTTTGCTTGGAAGGAGGAATCTAGATTCATGGTGGGGGTTAGAGAATGTGACTATTTTGGGATGAATCTGTCACCTGGTCCTAAATAAAACAATATTTGTGTTTGGTTTGACACTCATCATATGTGTCTCTAATGCTATTACAAAGTAATAATCCTCTCATTTGAAATTTATCTGCATGGTAGAAATTTAATAGTTTCTTTGGAATGTGCTATTCACATTTGTCATACCACATGAATATTTAAGATGAATTCGGAGGCCATTTAACTAGCAACGTTGTTTGGGTTGGTTTTTGATGCTATATAGTTTGTTTCAAAGGAGAAATGTATTCCCTTTCTTGTGGATAATAAATAGAGAGGATTCAAAAACCATTAGTTACTTTAGCCTAATATGACAAGAGAACAGGAGGTCATTGATAGCTTTATTAAACTGACACTTTCTACACCAGCCTGCAAAAATAAATAAATACACAGAAGTCTGTTTCCTTACATCTCTGACAGCTTATGGAATCCCAGGTGGCAGATGGTTCTATTCTATTCTGTGTAGGTTCTTATATTGTTTCCTACATAATGATATCTGAGCACTTTCCAATTTCCATTAAACAACATGACTAACATTACCAAGGGTCATGGTAGATTCTCCATCACTGACATGTTTTTAAATCAAGACTGGATGTTTTTCTAAAAGATCTGCTGTAGGAATTATTTTGGGGAAGTTCTGTGTACTATGTTATGTAGGAGGTCAGACTAGATGATCACAGTGGTCCGTTCTGGCCTTGGAACCTATGAATATATGAAACATCTGTCACATGTGGTTTGTTCTTTCTCTCCTCAGAGAGACAACTGTGTGAATTTCACATTATCCGATTGGATAAAGCTGGATGTCATGGTACCAAAGGGCAACGTGATTTGTCAAAAGGGGAGTGACTTAATAAATGAATACTTAGACATGCTCTGAGCCTTTTCATATCTCCAGTGATGGTTTGGTTGGAGTTGATTGAGGCTGCTTTTGAGTTGGTTCGTGCTTTATCCAAAGTGGGTAGCTGCCTTCTTAAAATACAGATCCCCCTGCCTGTTTGAAATCACTCTGCCCACTTGCATGAAAGTTAACCGGGACTCTTTCTCTGTGTATCCGTCTGTCTGTGATATTTCTTAGGAACCTATCACAGTGGTAGCTAAGCACCTGGCCCAAAGCCCAGAGGAGTCAGTGGAAAGACTTCCCACTGGAATCAATCAGCTTTGGATCAGGCCTGAAGTGCTGAAAGTTTAGTAAAGTGGCTGCTCACTCCCGTTTTGACCTGCAATAGGAGACCAGCCATCACCAATGCTCCCATCTCTGGACTGCCATTTAAACCTAATTTAAACCTTTCCTTAAGACGCTGTCCCTTTCTGGTTCTCAGGAGGATTGGTCAATAATATAAAGAGGTTTAAATAAACAGTCCCCCAGGCTCCTGCATGCATCCTTTCTCCTCCATATCTGCTTTGTTTAGATTACATGCTATGTGGGGCAGGCACTGTCTGCATTTGTGTCTTGATCTACATTGGTCACACTGTCTGTGGCTGACAAATAAATAACAATAAACCATCCCTGTGAAAGGCAGATGGACTGCAGAGGTGAACAGAGCTACTTGGCTGCAGGGAGCCAGCTATGGGCAAAAACTTATTAACTTTCCCATTCAATCGCTCTCTCTCTGTGCGCTTAAGAGCAAAAAATACCATTGATTACAGCTCTATCAAATTAAAGCTGCTGGTAAGGCTGTGAGTGGTCAATTATTATCAACAACAAAATGCTGGAAATTGGTTATTAGCTGGCACCTCTTTGTTTCCTCTGACAGCTTCCTATTTGTCTCTCTCTGAACTATGGTACCCATACGGGGGGGAATTCCCAAGGAGATACAATTGATTCAGCATCTCATGATGGGATGCAGCATGGAAGAGGAAATGCTACTTATTTGTCATTCACATCACATACTCGCCAACATGTGTCCTTTTTGTTTTGCTCCTAGGCCTGGCTCATTTGTCCCAACTTTGCGTGCTGCTAGTAGCACAAACAAGCTGCAATATGGCATCACATTGCTAGGGGGAGGCACAGACCTGTGGATGACCTTGGGCAAGTGATTTTCTCAGCCTTTTTATCCCCATTTTACAGATGGGAAAGTAAAAGTACAAACAGCATGCTAGGAACTGTTAGGAGAGGGATAGAAAATAAGACAGAAAATGTCATAACGCCACTGTATAAATCGCTGGTGCACCTACACCTTGAATACTGTGTCCAGTTCTGGTCGCCCCATCTTAGAAAGGATATAGCAGACTGGGAAAGGTTCAGAGAAGGCAACAAAGATGATCAAGGCTATAGAACGGCTTCCGTACAAGGAGAGACTAACAAGATTAGGGCTGCTCATTTTAGAAAAGAGAAGACTAAGGGGAGGTATCACAGAAGTCTATAAAAATGTGAATAGAGAAGTGTTATTTACCCATTCCCAAAATACAGGGGTCTCCTGATGAAATTAATAGGCAGCAGGTTTAATACAAACAAGAGGAAGTACTTTTTCATGCAATGTACAACTAACCTGTGGGACTCATTGCCATGGGAAGTTGTGAGAGCCCAAAAGTATAACTGGGTTCAAAAAAGAACTGGATAATGGAGTATTAGCCAAGGAGGTCAAGGATGCAACACCATGCTCGGGGTGACCCTAAACCTCTTCTGTCCCCCCTCCTGGGGTCGTGTAGTAATTTCAATTGTCAGAAGGGGATCATGGTGCAATGAAGTTTGAGAACCCCTGCTCTAGATAATCCTGTGTCCTGCCATGTCAAATCAAACTACCGGTCCAGCTATAATCCAGTACCAGGCCTCCTGCGCTGTCATAACGGTTGTCTGGTCCATCTATTCTGTTATATTTTGGCTCAGGGTTTTGGGACACAATGTTATTCAAGTGCGATACAGAATAAAGTTGCATTGTGTAACCAAGACAAAGCACAACCTCCAAAACAGCTGGTTGTTTCCAGACCGCAGGGAATGCACAAGCACCACAGAATGTTCAAGGCCCAGTCGGACCCCCAGCTCTCTGGCTGCCATACTCTAATGCCAGCTGTCGGCGGGGACGTGAAGAAATTTACACCCTGTGCCAGAAAAGCATCCAAGCAGCTGTACAATTGCAGCGATGCCACGCATTAGCTGTCTTTGAAGGAGAGAGGCTGCCAATCAACAGTCATCAGGTATCTCTCCACTGTGTTGTCTTCCTCCCCACACTCACTTCTCTCTCCCTAGCTAGCCTCTGTGGGAAAGGAGTTATTCAGTTAAGGAGACTGAGTGAGCTGAAGATTCTGTTGTACAAAGACTCAGGTCAAGAACCAAGTTGTCAAACTAAACAAAGAGTGGAGGGGGGAGAAGAAAGGCAAGGAGAAAGCAAAGCCCCCAAAGTTCGGTAACAGCTCTGAGATTAGAATCACACAACACTTGTTGATGGAGTCTCTTTGGGGTAAAGTCTTGGCAGGAGTGAGAGCAGCTGTAGCTGGCAGGGTTTGCAGTGACATCACCTGAAAGACAGCTCAGGGCATCGGGGGTGAGAGAAGACATTGGAAGTGAGTCTGACACGAGGCTTCTGGCTAACCATGAAATGGGGCTGGGCAGGGGAGCTGCGAAAATAACGCAAGTTGAGTCTTTGCTACAAAAACCCATGCATGTTCCCTTGCCGGTATGTCCTTTGCCTTCCTTGCTTGGCTATCGCGGAGATCATCAGAGCAGAATTGGCTGGCTGGAAAAGTCCTCTATGGCTACAGGATTTTTGTTGCCCTGTCAACAAAAAGAGAAAAAAGTGCAGAGGCAGGATATGCATGTCGAGGGGAACCCCCATGTGGAAGGCAGATTTGATGAGAGACACTAGCCTGAGTGCACTGAAGCCAGATGGCTGGTAGGCACCCGCTTCCTTATTTTACTGAATTGACAGAGAAGCTTTCTTTTCCTCAACTGGGCTTCAAACACCTATTGCAGCACTAACCAGAGCAAAAGAGCAATCTGGCTACCTCTCAGGATGACATTTGGTATTCAGAGGAAAACTGCATCAAACAACCACACAAGGAGGGTGTGGATCTCTGAGACATGGTGCCAGGCTGGTCTAACAGGCAAACTTGAGTGAACCCAGGCCAATTAAGGTTTGTGTTAAAATCATGCCAAATCCAGTGTGTTCCAGTGGGTTCATTCCAACCGGAGATGTGAGGGAATGGAACCTGGATTGGTCGGAAGAAGGAGAAAACACCCCACCAAATTGCAGGAGTTTCCCCAGACAGCTCTGCTTTCAATTCAATTACTTCCTCTTGGAGTTAGTTGACTTGAAAAGCACGTCTTGAAGCTGCTCCTCCATCCGCCGGACTCATATTCAATTCAAGAGCAGGAAACTGAAAAGTCTTTTAAAAGAGTAAAAACCCAAAGCCTCTGTTTTCTTAGTGAAATCCAGCTGCCATTAATGAAAGTTGAATTAGAAAGGGTTATTTTTTTAAGTAAAATCATTCTGTTATCTGCGTTAGCAAAAGTTAGTCATATTTGACTGGAGACGTAATATGACAAGACATGTCCTAGCTGTCAGTCAAATCACAAGGATATAGCACATGGCATATGCACAACCTGCTAGTGTCTGCCAGTGCCATCTCTTGTTTATGTGAAACTGTCACCAGCCTAGCTTCACTCCCCTATCAGGAAAAAAAAAAGAAAGAAAGAAAGAAAAGAAAGTATCCCGGTTCTGAAGGGCATATTTCAAAGATTGCAGGGAGACATTTAGTTCATTTAGTTATGTAGAAATAAAATATGAATTTTAATGAGAAACATTAACATGAGCTCTTCAGGAATAACTACAGGACTTTATGATGAACGTATTAGAGCACTGTTCTGCCATAGGTGCCTGCCAGTCTTCATAAATCAGCTCAAACAAGTTAATTCTTCATAAAGGAAGATGAAACTGAATTTCAGGCATGGATGAATGGCTACATAATAGAGGGAAGATAATTTAGTGCACCCAGGCCTGGGCAGATGGGGGGAGTAGGACGATGTAGGACACATTGATCCCTGGAATAACCCAAATGAAGTCAGCAAGTCAGCTCCTCAGCTGGTGTAACTCAGTGGTCAATGGAGCGATGCTGATTTACACCAGCTAAGAACCTGGCCCAGCAGTGAAGCTATACTGCTTTACCCCAGCTGAGCGTCTGTTTTACTAATGGAGTTACAACACAAGCAATGCATTTGGCCCTTTGTGTCTACACTTCACAGGGAGATCACCCAAATATTTTCTTAGCTTCGGATTCCTGCTGGTTTCCACTCATGCTCCATTTTGCTTTGAACTGGCAGATTTCCATGATCTCAAAGTGAAGCTCAGTTGCAGCCACTGAGTTTCATGTGGAGACCAAGAATTTTCTAGAAAGGGGTTCTCAAACTGGGGGTCGGAATCCCTCAGGGGGTCACAAGGTTATTACATGGGGGTTCATGAGCTGTCAGCCTCCACCCCAAACCCCGCTTTGTCTCCAGCATTTATAATAGTGTTAAATATATTAAAACATGTTTTTAATGTATAAGGGGGGTCGTACTCTGAGGCTTGCTGTGTGAAAGGGGTCACCAGTACAAAAGTTTGAGAACCCCTGTTCTAGAATTTCAGTGCAAAACCACAATTCAGCCCAAGAACTGGGCATAGGTTTGTTTGAAAGCTTTCTGAACCTTAACAAATCCTTTGCCAAAGCAACCCGCACTGGGTTTTGAGTTTGCACTGCAGATGTATAATATATGGGAAGTAAACATCAGGTAAGGGGGAAAGATGGAGGAAAGGAACTTTAAAAAAAAATCCTATACAATAACTGAGAGATTAGGGATGAAACCAATAGGACTGCATACAAATTATTCAAAAAACTATAAAATTTAATAGCTAATGAGACACTTCCTACAGAATTTTTGAAACATCCTATAGAATTGAGTAGATGGTAATACTTCTTGTTATTTATCGCCTGTATTACTCTAACACCCAGAGGCTCTGGCCAGCATCAAGACTTCACTGTGCTAGCTGCTGTATACACAATGTGAAAGACAGTCTCTGCCTCAAAGAGCTTGAAGTCAACACAGACATGGTGGACTAAGGGTGGGAGGGGAAACTGAGGCACAAAAGAGTGAAGGTTACACAGCAGGTCAGTGGAAAACCAGAAATAAACCCTAAGTCTCCTGTCTCCCAGTCCAGTGCCAAGGCCTTTAGGCAATGCTGTCTCCTACCCTTAGAATTCTATAGTATGGTTAATAAGAAACTCCTATAGAAATGTTATCATACTCTATCCAACTCCATAGGCGTCTGGCCCAACACCCATTGGAGTCAATGGGAAGCTTTCCATTGACTTCAATGGACTTTGGATAGGCTTGGCAGTTTCCCAAAGGAGAGACTCTGTGTGTGTGTGTGTGTGTGTGTGTGTGTGTGTGTGTGTGTGTGTAAAGTGCCTACCACAACCTTGCTGATTGGGCCTCTGGGCACGACTGCAGTATTGAATATTAGCTCTCAATAAGGCTCTGATTTGGCTAAGGTGGTGCAGTGTGAAGCTTTGTGTTGATTCTGGTAGCAGTGGGTGGCTGATATTCTTTTTTATTATTAGGATGATTTTCTTTATATCTTTATTTTCATTGCATTATGCTCCTCCTGGCCGTCAGCACTTGCGCCACTGGCTCCTGGGGATCCTTCATCACTAAGCCTGTTTAAGAGGCAGCTTAAATGTTTCCTTTAGAATGTAGCTTGCTGCCAACTGTGCTGCTTTTTCTGTTGTTGATTTTATTGATATTATTGACTTTTTCATGGGGCACATTGGGATGTTTGCATGATAATGTGCACGCGCTCTATAAATTGCTTTGTGTTGCACAGTGTTTAACTCACACCCACCTCCAGCCAGAAGAACACATTTTATTAGGGCATTTTGGTCGTAGCTGTTGCTCTTTGCTTTTATGATAAAATATATAATACAATCATCACCCTTGCCTCCCCACTGAGTTTTACAGTGGCTCCCAAGTTAGGGAAAATAATGATGCATCATCTGAGCACTTCGGGTTAGTAACAGAATGTATCTAGGACAAAATGTCACCGCCCCATTTTCTAATGCCATTGCACAGGATGGACACCACAAGGTTGCATCACCCGGAGGTGATGCAATGACACCCCATGAACAAAGGGGCACCTAAAAGTTGATTATTCCTGGATCAGGCCTTTATGTGCCAACTTGTGTCTTGCATGATGGAGGGTGATTAAAGAGAGATTGGGAAATCAGATTTAAAAAAAATAACAACGTCAGGTTTAAGATTTCAGTGGTTTAGGCATGCCTAGAATAAACTTCACTGAACCCAGATCAGAGACTCTCTTTGGATTTGCTCACCTCTTGGTCATGTAATTGAATTTATTTATGTATCTGCACATCTATTGTTAAAATGATGGCGCACATGAGAGTCATCTCTGTAACATGAAAGCAGAAATATTAAACAAAGGCCAGCCTGTCCTTCTAGATTAACCAACTGTGGATCTTCAGTGACTGGTATTTTTACACAGCCCCTGTGCTGGGCCCAGAATAAGGGACATGAGTCTTGCTCTGCGGTGTTGGCACTGTGTCACACTCCAGTGAACATGGGCAGGGAGACGATGAGAGGCATCATTCACCGATGCTGCCCATGAGCCTTGTGAATGGGGAAATTCACTGATCATCATGTGACAATTGTTTACACCGACATTAGCTGGTCTATACACCCCATCACAACCAGAGCAGACAGCATAAAATAGTGACCACTAGAGTCCATACAAATCACTGATGCCAGCCAGCTGGTATAAAACACTGACATAAGTCTGGTATATCCACACACACTAATACCAAGCTAGTCTGTATAAAACTGCTCTTTAACCAACAGGCAGGTCTATATAAAGCACTGACATTAGGCTGGCTGATATAAACTACTGAAACCAGACCAGTCAACGTAAAGCAGTGACATCAGGCCAACAACATGCTGGACAAAGGTTTAGTTGGGAGTGTGAGTGTCGTTTTGCTGGGTGGGTGGGTGAATGAAGGTTCAGTTCATTAGGGTTCTAATTTTTTCCCTGAAACATTTCTCATCCACCTATACTTCTTGAGTGTCACTTTTAACATAATGTTACAGTAGTGTCCAAGTTAGAGCTTTGTAATGTTAATAACACAGCAAACTCTCTCTCTCTCACATTCTCTCACACACACACAATATTTCCATGTGGGGTGAGTAGAGGCATGCTACTTTCTGTAAATACAACAGGATCGATTGTTTTCTATACTCACACTTAGACCCCATCCTAGGCAGTAATATTTTTAAGTTGATTGGATCTTAAAATTGCAAAAGGTCTCTGGTGGCATGACTTTAGCTGGCATTATCAGCTCAGCCCTTGTCTTACAAAGCAATCTCCTACCGAATCGCTCGGCATTCTCTCATCCTTCAAAAACTCACAGCAAGAAAATCGCTGAGTTCTCAGCAGCTCACTAAGACTCAGGTGATGGTGAAGAATGAGGCTGCATATCATCATGTGTGTGACCTTGGGAGAACTGAACATTGTCCTTGGGGCTCAGAGCACCTACCTGGTGGGTTTTTATTTTTTTTATCCAGGCTGGTTGACAGTGTCATTCTTCAATGTGAAAAACACTTAGATGGAAAAGAATTGGGGAAGTGTGACACAGAGGATGAAATCATTGCCGAGCACATCTGGGGTGGGAGGCGGTAACAGGTGAGCCTGTGCTGCAGAGGGTTTCGGGGCACTGCGGTGTTAACCAGATGCTTCGGGGATGTTATTGATGTATTGTGGCACTTCTAGTCATTGAGACCACCTTGCCAAGGCCCCAGAGGTGAAGCCAAGGCCCAAACTGAGAGAGAGATGGGGCCTGAACCGAAGCCTACTAAAGCCAGCAGAATGACTCTCATTTACTTCGGATCAGGCCCAAAGTGAGCTAAGGAGACCCCCCCACACACACCTTCATTTTCTTAGGCTAAACAAGCCAAGCTCTCTTCATAAGATAGAACCTCTATTTCTCTGATCATCCTAGTAGCCTTTCTCTGTATGTGTTCCATGTGAACTGCACACACACTCCCAGAATAGGTCTTTCCAGTGCTTTGTACAATGGCATTAATACTTCCCTATCTTGACTGGAAATGCCTGGCTTGGAACATCCAAGGCTCGCATTTGCCTTTTTCACAGCCACGTCATATTGGTGGCTCATAATGGTTGACCAACTTGGCCAGGTCTTTTTCTTCTTCTGTTGTTTCCAACATGATGAGCCCCCCACTTATAGAGACTATTCTTGTTAATAGTCTCTAAGTACATGACCTTGCCTTTTGTATTATTAAATTTCACCCCATTTCTATTACTCCAATCCTCAAAGTGAGCCAGTTCTTCCTGTACAATATTCTGATCCTCCTTTGTATTGACGATACCTCCCAGCTTTGTGTCATCAGCAAATTTCAGTAGCCCACTCCTAATTTTTGTGCCAGCGTCATTAATGAAAATATTAAATAAAATCAGTCCCACAACCTGTCCTTGGAGAACTACACTAGTAACCTCCCTGCAGCTCTACAGTTCTCCTTTCAGCACAGCCCACTGCCAATCTCCCCTTTAGCCAGATCCTTAGACACCTTACAATTCCTGTACTAATCCCAACTTCTCCAATTTAACTAACAATTTCCCATGTGGTACCACATCAAATGCTTTACTCAAATCCATCTAGATTAGATTGACTGCATTTTCCTTGTCTAAGAAATCAGCTAGCTTATCAAAGAAAGATACAAGATTAGTCTGGCACTATTTACCTTTGGTAAATCATTGGTGCTTTTTATCTCATTTTCCATTTACTTCCATGTCTTTAATTAGTCTTTCCTTCAAAATTCGTTCTAAGCCTTGCGTGCTAGTGCAGTCGGACTAATGGAGCTACAGTTGTTTGGATTAGTTTTTCTCCCATCTTTCTTAAATACATGTATTCCATTTGCTATTCTCCGGTCATATAGTAGCACCCCCAATTTGATAGATTTATTACAAATCTTTGATATTAGACCTGTAATTTCATGTGCCAGTTCTTTCAATATTCCCCTTTACTAGAATACTCTTTGAATTTTGCTTCCACCTCAGATGTGGTCATTTCCATTTCTATACACTCGGTCCCATTAGCCACCCTGCCTTTGCTTGTATGCTCCACATTATCATCCTTATCAAAAGCAGAGGCATGAGACAACAACCATTAGAGATTGTAAAATGTTACTCTGTAGGTGGAAGCTGGTAATGATGTGAAATAGCTTTATATAACAAGGAAGCTGCTTGCCAAAGAATTTGTTCCTTGATTCAGCAGTTTGGTACCTGCAGAGTCAGACTCAGGCTTATAATGTCTAATTATGGAAGCTAAGTTTATGTGTGCACAATTCTCTCTCTCTCTGTTCCTTTTTTGAACAGATACACAGGCATTTTGCTACATTGCCAATTCAGATCTGCCTTTCTGCTGCTCCAAATCTTTGTCACATTTTATTCACAAGCAGTTTTGCCATCCTGTTGGACCAAACTCCAGCTGAGTCAGCAAGAAAATGGGACAGAGGCACAGAAGATGGTCAGTGAAGTGAGACAGGTACAAGTTTTTCTGTACCTCTGACAACATGCCGATGTGGGGCAGCAGCTACATCCTCAGAAGAAAGATCTTGAAATCCCACTTCCCATGCGCTGTGTTTCCTATTTCCAGAAAGCAATGATCAGCAAATCCCGGCGAGTTTAATTGCTGATATTTATCTGAACCTCTTTGCGCTAGAAATGAGAGTTTTGTATCCTCTAACAATGAGGCATTAGAAAGAAACTTTGCCTATGGGCAAGTTACTCCATAGTTGTCCAATTGGAGAACACTTGCACTTTTTACAAGTACCTACATGAAGAAGAGATTTCTGAGAGCACGTGGATCATTACGGTAGCAGAAGAAGTCAGAATGAGATCTTATGGTTGGAATCTTGACAAATTCAGCCTAGAAATAAAGGGCATATTTTTAACGAGGGTACCATTTACCTAGCCACATGGTAGATTCTCATTTCTTGATGCAGAAATTATTGACTGAGGTTCTCTGGCCTGTGTGTGGTGCAAGAGGTCAGATTAGATGACCACCGTGGTTCTTTTTGGTGTTAAAAAACAAACAAACAATGAATCTTCCTCTGAAGCATCTTGTGATGGCTGGTATTAGGCACAGGGTACACAGCTGCTATGATCCACTGTGGCTATCCCTATGTTCCAGAAATCTCTGGAACCGGGCAAATAATGGTTTTTAAAGGAGTCACTAGTATTTTATTTGAGGAAAAAAATCATGTCTATACACAAATATTCACCAGTTATTTTCTCAGCTCTGTCAACTGGGTAATAACTGAAGGATTGGAAAAATGCTTGAGGCAGACCCCATTTGTTATAAAAGGGAATGGCTAGCGCACACAGCCCACATATGAGGCCTGATCAGAAAACCCTGTGTGCATGCATGACATGCCCACAAGGGACTGACAGATCCTGGATGACTTTGCTGGGGCTCTCATGGAGTTTGTGTGTGGCCAAGGTATACTCCACATGTAAGAAACAGAATGAAATGCAATTTAGTTTTAATGTCACTGAGTAACTTCCTAATTAAAGGGGGAGGCCAAAGCATGATCCATGGGCCAGCCCTTTAAATTCTTTTCATGTGACCTGTAGAGCCAACTTTAATATGATCAAACAGTCAGACTAATGGTCCCAATGAATCATCTGGATCTATGGGGGCTCCAGGATTCTGCAACATGCTTCCTCACCTCCTTGATCCAATGTAGCTTGAATAGCTAGGGCACACTGCAAAAGATAGGGTGCGATAGGATTTTCAGAGAGGGCTGACTGTATATCCCCAGACAACGAAAGCCTGGAAGGGAGTTTTTAAGTGGCAGGCTGGCTGAGTTTGTTTTGAAATGATTACTTTAAAGCTGCTGGGATTTTATTCCATTATTAATAATGTTAAGGCACCTGGAGCCATGGAGCGGCATCTTCTTTTATTATTATTTAAATCTAAATAAATAAATCAGTTCAGACCGAGGTTGTGTGTCTGTTCTTATTGCATCAGAAAAGGTTCGTTCATCCCCAGTGGAAGAAGGTGTTCTGGATTTCACATACAGTGAACCCTTCCTCGCCAAGTAAACGCCAGTCCACGTTGTCCACGTGCCAGGCTAAGAGTCCACGTGTGAGTTATCAGTAGATTGATTTTAATTTTGGCGTCTTTAATGTGATTTTATAAAATCAGGTAATAAATATTGTGCAATAATAGATGTGCTTTTGCAACATCCTTTACTTCTGCTTTTCACTTGAACCCTGTGAGATTGGAATTGCATGTCTGAATCTTTATCCCTTGGCTTGTAAGAATCCCCTCCCCATCTGCAAATAGTCCTAGAATATAAAATTGGGGCCGCTGCTGAAGTGTCTGTGGTATCCAGGAGACTGTCAGACACCTGTGCGCTGTGTGATTATCCAAAGCAGTTGTCATACCATTCCGGTTATTAATGATATGTAATTATGTATTAAGATTCCCACCAGGTAGAGCATTTCAGGGCAATTAGAACACACCTCGAATGGTATGATAAAGAAACAAGACCAAGTGATTTTGTCTAACTGGGAAGTGAAATATTTGCCCCAAAATATACTGTCTGGATCATGCTATTTGTACTGTAGCAGGAAGGATGAAAATCCCAGTTTGTCATTGAGAGAGAAGCTGCTCCCTGGGGAAAATTTTCCTCATGTTGTTTCTAAACCTACTCAGATGCCTCCAGCTCCCACAATTGTGTTTGTGAGTGAGAAGCAGAAGTCATGATCTACAGGGAATGTGCACCCTGAACTGGCCATTGGGCATTAGCTTTCTGATGGGTAGGATCTTTGCTTGAGGCAGCCATGCAGTTGAGGCAATGGCAGGGTTGTCGACATGCTTTGATTCACTAGCCAGGGTTGGCACAGTCATTGGGCCCACTTATTTTCATTCAGAAAAAAAGAGGTAATGCATTTGTTTCATTCTTTGGGGAATCCCCAATGAGAGATGCAAAGAGATTCAAAGAAATATGACCTCATGGCCAGGAGAGGGGGATCTATGCTATGACATTCTGGGGTGCAAACCTGACCAGTGAGGGGCTGTCTCACCACCTTCCCTGCAACTATGGGTGCCTCACAGTGCTTTGCTGTTGTAGCTTCCAACTTGGGTCACTCACAATCAGCCTGCCAGCATGCAGGTCACACCCTGAATGTCTGTGTATAGTGTAGACGAGCCCTTCAGTGGTACAAATCAGTCGGAGACCAGTCTTTGGCAAACCCCAGTGCCTTTTATTCCCCTGCGTGCAGTTCCACCACCACCTATATACAGTTCTGTACACTTCAATATTACCTGGGGAACAGCTAGCTCCTGTAGCTAGGTGGGAACGGTGATCCCTAACTCCTCCCTTTCCTGTCCCCCTTTCCTGTTCCTTCCTGCTAGCTTTATAGGCCCTTGCAGCCCTTTAATGAGCCACACCCTGCCAGTTCCAGTTACTTCCCTTAATGGGAGCTGAGCTAGCAGGGGCTGGTTCAGTGCCTCTTAGGCCAGAACCCTGTTACAATAGCCACAACTCTGATCCCAGCACACACCAGCCACACTCTGGCTTCCAGCAGCCTTGGCTGCTACTTGCGGGGTGACCCCGACACACACCAAGTCCCAAACTTTCCTCCAAAAACTTGTGTTCTGCGCTGTCCAGCCCCTTCCTGGACAGTTCAGATAACTTAGGGCTGGTCCACACTAAGAATCGGGGTCGAACTAGGGTACGCAAATTCAGCTACGTGAATAGCGTAGCTGAATTCGAAGTACCCTAGTTCGAACTACTCACCCGTCCAGATGCCGTGGAATCGAAGTCCGCGGCTCCAAGGTCGACTCCGCTACCGCCTTTTGCAGTGGTGGAGTACCGGAGTTCGAACTATCGCTTCCGGAGTTCAAACTATCGCGTCCAGATTAGACGCGATAGTTCGAACTCCGAGAAGTCGAACTCACCGCGTCAACCCGGCTCGTAAGTGTAGACTAGCCCTTACATCCGTTGCCCCTCTAAGAGGATCAATATACAAGGTGAAATGCTTAATACTGTTCCAAGCAACATTGCTGCCCAAATTTTAGGGGAGAATATCTCCCCAAAGTCAAATGATTTGTTCCTTTTGTCTTCTTCGGTCAAGGATAGATAGAGAGATGGACAGGGAGAGCTGGAAAGAATGAATATCTGGGGTGTTTTGCCCCTCGCTTTTATAGTCCAGTCTCCCTTTGAAGTGGATCTTTCTGAGGGTTACCCCTCCAAGCAAAGTTTATTCAAACAGTAAAGAAAGTGGGCCCATGCTCTTTCTCCTCCCCTGTGTATGCAGAAATGCAGGTTTGCCTCCTTGCTCTCTTGCTGTCTCAAAGACCCTGTTTACTATTTGTATGTAAATTGAGATAAATACACTTTCCTTTGTTTAAGATAAACCTTCTTAACTGTTCCTGCCTAGTTGGGGCTATGTGGGTTTGAACATGTGCTACCAACATCATTGAGGGGGAATTTGTAACTTTACATATAATATTGCTACATACATTTCACTATGATATTATTGACCAGCGAGTTTAGTTTTCAAATGATACCTCACAAGGCTTAGGCTGTACAAAGATTATTACAATAGTGTGTAGAGTGTGAATACAGGGGTGCATTGAGTCATATATGCACAGAAACGAGATCACCAAAGGAACCCCCAAGTGACCCTCTGAGAACAATTGTCTTTGGCAAGATCAACTACAGGCAGGGTATAGTATGATCAGACCAATGGTCCATCTAGGATAATATTGTTTCTTCCACAGTGACCAGTACATACCTTGAGGCTTCATAGGAAGGCAAACAAATACATAATGCCCCTTGCTAATTGTGCAATGCTGGGAACACATTGCTTGCCATCCTTCATACTGATAAGCTTGTGTCCTGAAGTGGGTGATTTGATAGGCTGATAAAGTAGGGCCAATCTATTCATATTAATGGTTATAACATTAGCCAGTCCTTTTAAAAGCTGCCTGAAATATTTGACTCTGTGGATTCCCGTGGCAGTAAATTCCATGGGATTATTATACACTAAGGAAAGTTGAACTGGTGAGATCATTGAGAAGATACTTGGTCTGGCAGCAGATGTCATGCTAGCCTGCACTGGCCATGCATCATATCCCAATTTTTAAATCCTAGTGACAGCTGTCCAAAGAACAAAACCCCACCATGAACTGAACAGACCCTGGAGGCTGAACTCCCCTACTAGAATGGGGGTTCTTTCAGGCCAGAGAAGTTGGTGCATGGGGAAAGCGTGTGTTTTTTGCTGGCTATGCTGTACCTGCTCTGGGGTTATATAGGTTCTTTCTCCAGGACTGCTGTCGCTGAGAGAGAAAGAAACCCAAAGTGTTCTGTAAAACCATGGCCTCTCCTGCGTCGGAGATCGCTGTGATTCCTGCAAATAGAATAAGATTAAAACACACAGTCTTTTTGCCCCCAAGGCAGTTCCCCGCTGTCTGAGAGGGAGGGCAGCTAGTGCAGAGAGGAGACGAGACACAGACGCCGGTTAAGCACCGTGCTGGAGGAGAGGGGTGAAAGTCAGAGGTGATGTATTCATTTTAAAAAGGCTTGGAGATAAATCATGACAGTCTGAAATAATTCCTTAAACAAAAGGTTTGAGCTTAGCTTTTTCTCTTGCTAAGCTCTTTCCAGTTTGTCATCTCTTAGCTGAAGGGGGGATGCAGAAGACGCTTCTACTACTCACATATAGAATCTGTGCCACTGCCTCTAGTGGCTCTAATGTTTGCACACTTGATCTACTGTGGAACCCGCTTACATAGTCAGCTGAAACTGACACCGTCAGAACAAGACAACCGGGCTTCCCTTCACCTCAGCATGGTCATTGCTAACAGCTGCCGTGGAACGGGTTGGATTCAGAATGTTCCAAGGATTGGGGTTTGCTCCACCATCACATTCCGGCTAAGTATTTTAGCCGAAAGCACGTCCCACAAAACTGTTGCTCTGCCCCGTACAAGCCAATACACACACAGGAGGGGAAGCATGGTCTGGCCTATTCAATAGGAGACCCAGTTCAAATCCTGTTCTGCTACAGACATCCCGGAGTGACCCTGGTCAAGTCACTGAGCCTCAGGGCCCCTCTGTAAATGGGGATAATAGCCATGCCCTGTCTCACAAGGTTGTGAGGATAAATACACCAGGTACAGTAATGGGGGCTCCCTCAGTAGCTAAGACATACAGATGTAAAGACTGATCAGGGTGTGTTACTCACCCCCTCTGTGCCTGATCCACGGGGATGTGGGTCTGTTACAGTACTCGGCTTGAGATCCTGGCTCTTTAGCTCAAGCTGTAGGCACTGGGGCTATTAGCTCTGTGGATTCCCAGTTCAATCTCTGATGTGTTGGCAAAGAAGGCAGCTGTCTCACTCACACACAAATTAGTCTGCACCAGAAAACCCCAGGCCCCTAGGTGACACGTCCACATGAGAGAAACAGACGACTTTGCTGAGGTTCTTCTGGGGTTTGTGTCTAGCTGAGATAAGATCCACCTGTAAGAAAGAGAGTGAATGCATATTTAGTTTTAATATCACAAAGTAACTTCCTAATTAAAGGAGAGACCAAGGCAAGGTCCTTGAGACAGCTCTTTAAATGCTGCAACGGGGCCTGTGGAGCCACTTTTAATATGGCCAGGCAGCCATCAGAGGCGAAAGCAGGCAATGCTTCATTCGGACCTGAGCTGCTCACGTGAGGTCCTCTGACCTTCACACAGCTCCTATGCTTCATGTCCTCTGTCCTCAATAGCCAATCAGCAGCCAGTATTTCACCAATGTTCTGAAAGCCCCTCCTTTTACCGAGAACATTGACACTTAGTGCTGGTCTCGAGATGGAAGGGGGGGAATTCACCACCTGGTCGGGGGGTATTCCCTTGCAATGGAGCCGTGTAGAGGAGCGATTTTGTCCGTCTGAATTCCCTGGCCAAAGAGCTTCAGATATGGCTAGATCCTGAGCCCCTTTAACTCCCACTGACTTCCAAGAGGGTTCAGGATGCTCAGTGACTCGCAGGAATTCCCAGCCTGTTGGAGGATGGAGCCCATGAGCAGAAGCTAGAGATTGAGTAGGCAGTGGATACTGAAATCCCCTAGCAGGGTGAGGCCTGGTGGACAGAAACATGTACAGCCAGTACCCATGCTGTGTCATTCTCCAAGAATGTTTCAAGTCACCCCCTTCCACAAGCTAGGCAGTCACTTCATTTTCTTTGTAATGGTAGTAAAGGGAAGCAGTGGAAGTAGCTTTGTTTGCGCTATTCGTCCTCTGCAAACCTCCTGGGCTTGTGCACGAAGCAGGGGCCCTGAACTCCTTTCACGAATGCCAACAGTGGAGCAGCTCTCCCAGCACAGAACGGAGGGAAGCTTGTTCTTCACGTACAGAGCGTATCCTGGAACAAACACAGATGGCTGAGGGGGACTGTTCAGCAAACTAGCCATTGGTGGAGATATGTAAGAAAGAGCTAAGAACAGGCCCTGGAGGTGCTGTTTTGAATCTACAGTGCTAGGGAGCTCTGTGTAAACATGCTTCCCATCCATTATTAAGTGTCTGGGCTTCATTAAATATTGAAGGTGCGTGCTTGTGAAGATGGGGGAGAGAAAGAGAAGTGGGCTGTTGTTTTTTGTTGTTGTTGTCCATCACATTCTGAGTACGATGGGCGTGAGAACAAATTCTGAGCCTTTCCAGAGGAACTGGAGACTTCCCTGCTCTCACCATCTCCAGCGAGGTGGGAGACACATGGAAAAAGCTTGAGCCAAACACTGGCCTGCAAAGGGACTCTTACTAATGAGTTTGAAACATAGGGCAAAACCAGGATCTGGCTGAGGGTCCGTCCCCACTAGGAAAGAGTCAGTGCGAGTGTGTGAAGCTTGCATTGCTGCTGCTGTGCCGTGCCTGTACTGGGGATACAGATCTCTATCCAGAACCTTGCACTCAATAAAAGGACAAGAGAGCCTTGTAAAGGATCACTAAGGGTTTCCGTCTCCCTCTGGCAGTATCCAGGTATAGTAGGGACCATCCTCTTTCGCCTTCTACAGGCCCTACGCTGGTCTTAGCCTCACCTTAAAATGTTTGCACAAACACGCTGCTCACTCCAAAGAGGTATCAAGAGCAGCAGAAATGGAGAATGTCTGGTGGCTAGGTGACTCAAGCAACATGGGAAGAGGATCTGTTCTGTTCAACAGTCTGCTCTTCAGTCTGCACACACTGCAAGGCAAAGCTCACATACAGAGAGAACAGTGCGCCATGTCTGTCACTCCCCCCCATACCCTGTAGCAGAAGGCAGAGTTCTGCTAGTGCAAACTGAGCACGAGGATTTCATCCCTCCGTGCCAATCCATTCTATTGGCTTTTATGCACATTTTGTTCCATGGATCAGGATTTCATGAGCAAGATCTGGATACAGCATCTCTAGTAACTGGGAAAGATCCTAGCTCTGACCAAAAGCACTTCACATGGGCACCCCGATTGCAGTCCAGAAGCATAGTAAGTCTGCATTACACCTCCAGAAAAAAAAGATGTTAGCTGAATACTCAATCCTTGCATATTAATTCCAGCCCCGCAATTCTCTGGGGCACCATAATCTCATTCTAAACATCCATCGCTTCATGGGCCCATGGGCTGGGAGTGCTGCATCTTTCCCCAGAAGCTCATTGATGTAATTTTCTTGGTTCTTCCACCACCCTCCCCATCTCTTCCTGATGTTTATAAGACTCGCCACAAAGCTGACCCCACATGGAATAGATATTATGATTGTGTAAAGATGGGGTGGGGGGTGCAGAGACCAAAGGTCAGGACAGTAGAGTCCTGCTCTGGGATTGGGGCTCCTAGGTGCGATTGTAATATAAATAAATAACAATAATCTTCCATTTAGGCAGCTGATGCCCTGGACTGCAGGCTGTGGTCCGCATCAGGCTGTTAACTGTTGTGCTAAAGCTCTGTAATGTTCAAAGAAATCTAAAGTAACTGTTAATCACATGCTCCCCATGCCTAAATAAGGAGAACAACGCGACCTCTTATTGGCCAAAGAGCACTGACAATCTCCCAAGCTCCAAGGGGCTTGATTCCCACTATGGCTGCTCAGCTGTTGTGCTGCAGTTAACTCTTGAAACTACAGTGACCGCATACCATGCTTGGAGATGCCATGGCAATAAGCGCTGTATAAACGTATTGTTGTTGTTATTTACTATTGACATTGCGCTAATGCCCAGAGGCCACCGGTCAGTGATCACCTGGCTCCTCTGTGCTGGGTGCTGTACACCTGGATGATGAAAGGAGAGTCAAAGATGGTATGAAAACCATAGATACATGCATGAAAGGCAGCACAGCCAGGGCGGGAGAGCTGAACAGGGAGCAGGAATGGAATCTTGCACAAGCAGCATCAGGAAACAAACGCTGAGACATCTGTCTCCTTCATTGATGCAAGCCTGAAACCGCAGGCTGGCTCTCTCTCTGTGACAAACACGCATGCGCGGGCACACACTCACACACACAGTCACAGCGTCTCTCTCTGTTTTGCAAACATGGGACAAAATGATACTCATTTCTGTAGGAGATTCTCATTCCATTTGAAAACCAGGGATTATACCTGTAAAGATAATACCTGCCTTTAATACCTCCATTTGGGCTCAGGAATTCTGCCTTCTAATATAACTACCAAATAGAAACCGCTGGCCTATAAATGAGTTTCAATCCCAGCTTTGCGGAGCTGGCTCCTAAGAGCAGCTTTTCTCCTCTCTCTCGGTGGCTTCCGAGCTATTTGTGTTTTGGAGACACCTCAAGACCAACTGCAGCAGCAAGCCCATTGGAGTGCCTGCTGCTCCACGCTTAAGGCATCGTTTGGTTGTTATTTTTGGGCTCAGCTTGTGTGTGGTGGTTAGAATCTCATCGAACCATGCAGGGGCAATGTACAGAGGTGTTTAAAGATACGACTCGCAGGTAAAATCTTACAGCCTTTACACTTCCCTTAAAAGGGCTCATGTATTTTTTGTGAGGGATCTGTTGATATGCTGTATACTCTGCGCTCTCTCTAACCCTGACCTCAGGAGCTCCGCGGCGGTGTGCTTTAAGAGCTGCAGTTATAATATGGTTCATGTTGATTGGGGATTGCAGAACAGACTGGCTGGGGAAACTCTGCATCTCTGTCAACAAACTGCGCCCAGACCTTTTTCAGAGGCAGATAAAGATACCACATCTCCCATTAATACAAATCCCTCCTTAGTATTAACCCCATTCAACCACTAGTAGGTTGTTATAATGTACCTCATCATCACCTTTGTTGTTTCTTACCCCTATTCTGGCTTTTAAATCTTTCTTTGCAAATAGGTCCTTCCTTTATTATTGTTGTTGATTATTTGTATTGAATTAGCTATTGAGAACCCTAATCATTGATCAAGGCTCTATTGTGCTAGGTGCTGTACAAATACATAACTAAAAGATGGTCCATGCCCCCAAAGAGCCGACAATCTAAGTATCAGACGAGAGAGGGACAAAAGAGACAGACAAGGGTAACAGCTCGGGATAACAAGGAAGTGATATAGAACAATAGGAATAAACAGTAGTCACATTGTCTAACCATTGTCCTCCAGCCCTGCCATATTTGTGCTGGCTGATTAAAGATCAGAAGGTTGGACACATATCCCAGCCAATGGGGCACTGGGGCCTGTTACACAAACAAACTGATATACAGATGAGCAATCAGATCTGACATATCCCCCCGGCTAGCAAGGGCAAGGCAGCTATGTACACAGCACACAGAAGGGAACTCTGTGCCCGAGCTGATCTGGACTATTACGTTCCATATGTGAGCATGGTATGTCTAATACACGGCGACCCCTGAACGTTGCACCATGTTTAATTGGCCATCGGAGCTTATTGTTTCCATAACAAACAACGTTAGCCACAGGCTGTCCCCACTGGGAGCATGTGCCCATCTTGCACAGTCTGGATTAAACTGAGCAATCAAAGCCCTCGTGATCTTATTCTTCCCGTTGCTGAGCCGTGAGTCTGCTCCCTCCCATCACTCACGCAGGCAGACTTTGCTTGTGTGATAGCACAGAGAACCAGAATGCTTTTTTCCCCCTTTGTTATCAGAGTGTTATTCCGACTGAAGTGAACAATACGAATAGGTATTATGGAGCACTGGCTGATGATGAGAAGTTTCTCAGACCCACTGAGGTTCACTTCAAAGTGGCCTGTAAAAAGGTTCCACTATAATTATGAGGAGGAAATTGCTATGTAACGTAATTAATTATATATAAAAATCCTTTAAAACTACAAAAAACGAAATTGCTGCAGAGCGAGTGAGAGGGAGCATCTTATTGATCCTGCAGCTCAGCCCGTTAATGATGTATGATTATCTACTGAAAAGTTGCGTATGGTTAGAGTTTTGAACATGGATTTTTAAAGGGGAAGTGTTCCTCATTTTACAAGAGGAAGGCTGGGTTTCTGATTAAGGCACTGCATTCGACTCAGGATATCTGAGTTCAGTTCTTAGCATGGCCACCAATATACCCTGTGTGAACTTGCCAAGTCACTTCATCCCTCTGTGCCTCAGTTGCCTGTCTGTAAAATGGGGATAATAACGTGTCCTTGCTCTTGACTTGTCTATTTAAGTAACGAGTGCCTTGCGGCAGTGGCTGTCTTGCTAAATGTCTGGCACAATGGGGACCTGATCTTGGCTGGTGTATCTACTTACCAAAAAACAGACAACTAATAATAATCTAGACCCTAACATTAAGTTTGTGGGTTGTTTGTTTGTTTGTTTTTTTACAAAAAACATTGTGAATTGGGTATAATCGACATTTGACAGAAAATGTTCCCCTTGCTAGTTTATAACTGACTTGTCGAGCTGCTGCAGCGTTATTTCCGCAGCCTTGAAGGACAAAGCTGCAACAAATAATATCTCATCTGCCTGAAGCGGGGAGGGCACCGCCCCTGAAGAGGCACAGAAAATCTTTTAAACATCCTCTCCGTACTCCACCTCACAACAAGATACAGCACGTTATCATGGGCAGCTGGAAAACTCACAGCCTTCTCTCTGCATCAATGGCAGAAACAGGCTCAGCACATAGGCAAGGCGACATAAGCTGCTGAAAATCAATACTAGGGGAGAGTTCCTGGCCCTCTTGGAGTCAATGGCAAATCTACCAACAGGGCCAGGATTTCACCCCAGATTTCTTATAACAAATGGTCAAATCCTTTATCTCATTAATTTATTCCTATGTAGTAATAAATAGCTGAGAGATAAAATCCTGGATCACACAGTGTAAGTGAGGACTAGGAGATCTGGTTTCTACACCCAGCTCTGCCACTGACCTGCTGGGCATCCTTGGGCAAGTCACATCCCCTCTCTGTGCCTCAGTTTCCCCATTCATCTAATGCTACTTACCTCCTTTGTAAAGCGCTTTGAGATCTATGGATGAAAATGCTCTATAAGAGTTAGGTATTGGTATGTACCTCTTTGGGATGCTTGGAACCTTGGGCACCCATCTACAGCTAGCTAAAGTCAATGGGAGTAGGCCCTATATTAGAAGAAAACATAGCTGAAAAATATTTTTCCGTGAAAACAGGCACCACTACTGACCAGCTGTTAGAACTTTTTATCTGTTACTTTTAGGGCCCTTGCCAGGGTATAGAGTACTCCAGTTTGGGCTGCCCCCTGTTGTGTGCTATTTCAGCTTAAGTGTCCTGCATTTCCCTGTTTGCATGGTAGGACAGGGCCCTAGTGTGAGAGTGAACAGCTGCTTTTCCCCTGGAATTCTAAATCAATACAATATTTTACCAGATTTGTACTGAAAATCCCTTTTGTTGTTCCCTGTCCCTTAACTCTGTTCTTCAGTCTGTCTGTCTTTCCTTAGACTTTGAACTCTATAGGATATTGATATCCCTTCTCATATGTTTGGAAAGCCCCTAACAAATGGCAGACATTGTGGCAAACAAATAAATGTATTATTAGTATTAATATTATAGCTGATGAACATTTGTTTTCACTCAGCCACCAAGAGAGACCACGGTGCATCATGGGAAATGTAGTCTAGCTGGGGAGTAGGTCCCATAGCCAAGAATGAAGGCCTGAGGAACCTGGAACTACAACTCCCATGAGGCACCGTGACTACTTAGACCGAGGCAGAGATTAATAAAGACTTGACTCAAAACAAAACATTTTATTTAGATTTTCTCAACAACAAAAAAATTCCACCAAAATTATTCTTTTCCCACAGAAATTTTGTCTGAGACAAAACCTTATTTTCCAACGGGAAAATACTTCATTCAGACTTTTCTGACCTTATTACATTTTCAGCAAGCTGACTAGGCACTAACTCACTAATCTAACAACATAGTAACTTTCCTGGAAAAAAATGCAAATTAGGATGGCATGATACAAGCTAAAGAAATCAATTTCTTTCCTTGAGCCCTTTTGAGTGCTGGAAAATTAAAAGCAAACTTGCTACATTGTTCATAAATTTTTTGGGGGGAACTGACTTGTATTCACCCAGGCTTCTATCAAAGTATTTTAAAAGATTTAAATGCTGCTGTATCTGAGGTCAAGCCAGGTAAGTTCAGTATCTATAACTGCTCATTCCATCACGACCAGAGATTTTTGTCTCTAGCAGCCATATCATCATCTGCCGAGGTGTAGTACTTACTGTAATTTCATACAGTTCTTTAGACAGATATTGAAAAGGCATCTGGAAAAATTGATAGCATATCAAGCCAAAGATTTCATAAAAGTCATTTTCAGAATGCCCAGCTATAGGCACTGGTATCTGCTTCAGAAAAACAGGGCCAAGGGTATTTCTTCTGATCTTAGAGCTCCCCCGCTAGAAATGCTTTGGGTACTACATCCAGGCTTAGAAATAGTCACCTACTGGGCTGGCCTGAAGGTTCTGGTACAAAGGAAGGGGCAAGAATACTATGTGTGCGAGTGTGTGTATGTGTACACAGGGCCTTGATATCTTGGCTCCTCCAGCTGCTGTTGTAATACAAATAAAGAAGAAGACCACTAAACAATTCTAATTATTACCATTTATTTTATCAATTTGTATTGTGGGAGCATCTAGGAGCTTCAGTCATGGACCGGACCCCCATTGTACGAGGTGCTGTACAAATAGACAAGAAAAAGACAGGTCTGATCCCAAACTTCTGCCCTTGCAGAGGACAAATTTGGCCCAGCTGAAATACCCAAGAGCGGTATAGCATTTGCTGGTTTAACATGGGATGATTTAGGAAAGAAGAGAAATTCCATAGCGTATAAAATAGAACAAATGAAATCACATATTTTATCCTTCTTCAGAGGCAAAACAAACAAACAAAAAAACCCCCCCATATCCGAGTGATTTTTCCACCTGAATTTTTGAATTGATTTTTAAGTTATTTTGGGTACCATTCTCCCCTGTGCAGGGGGCCCGTGCAATAGCTGTGTGATACTTATTAGTGTCTAGTCTCTGCTGAAACATCCTTCAGTTCTATTACTTCATCCTTTCCTTCACCCTGCCCACTCACTTCTCATACCCACCTGATCTGTCTTCCTGTTTAGACTGTAAGCGGTCTGGGGCAGGGGATGACCCTTTACCCTGTACAATGGGATCCCCAACTTAGTTAAGGCATCTAAGTGCTTAGCTCTGGTCCTCCTGTACCACTGACATATCCAGCAGTCTAGTTCCTCCACTGGTTACGGTTACGTGATAATTGTGGTACTTATTCCCATATGATGCCAGTACATTCAATACCCTCGGTCACTGTCTTTGCCTTTCTCTTTCCTCCATTGGGTACCCAGTTCAGTGCTTGCTTAGGCATCTTCCCTGTGGTGTACTTGTCCCAGTCACCTGAGCCTTCTTCCCTTGATGATATCAAATGATATCAGCTCCCTGACTCTCACATTTGTTATTTTCTTTCCCTGAAATAGGTAGTATCTTCCTCAGCCATCTGCAGTAGGCAGCCTCCAATCTCTTTTGGTTAACCGCTGTCATCGGCCAAGTCAGTTGCTCAGTACAGTAGCACACTCAGTACATTAGCATGGAATAATCTGACCTTTAGTTTGGTGTAGAGACCTCTTTTTGACCAGGTCTTTGTCCCAAAGTGGTGTGTGCTTTTCCTAATGTCATGAAAATGTCCTTATTGCAGGCACCTTCAAATGCCATCACGCTTCCCAGATCGCAAGGTGCTCCTGCAGTAGAAATGCAATAGAAATAACTAAAGCCCTTGGGTCTTCAGTAGTGCTTTGGACTGGTGCTAGCTCCCTCCGCACGGGGGTGAACTTCCTCCTTATTTCTTAAATGCTGCAACATGCTCCGGTGTGCTCAACAGCCAGGAGAATACGAGATACATAATAAAAAAAGAAAGAAAGGTATTGGGCTGGGTGGCAAAATTTCTTTCATTTTATTAAGCTCTTACATACACTTTTCCTAACTTAAAAAAAACCTTTTAAAAGTGCATTTTGGCCAGTTTGGGATTTTGTGACTAGGACGCTAGCTAGCTGGCTCCCCTGCTTACCGAGGCCAGGGTGATCTGTTGTTGCCTGTCTCACAGTTACGTGCTCTCTGGAGCACTGGCTCTGCCATGCCCCGGGCTCCTCACTGGGTTAGTGAGTGTGCGTCCACATGGCTGGCACAGCTGACTCTGCTGAGCTAGTGCCACTCTCTTTTGTGACATACCTAAGAATTTTGTCCCTACCTCCAGCAAAGGAGTGTGCATTTACTCACTGCCTCCACCCTTTCCCTCACGCTGCCTCATGGCCTAATCTGCAGCTGTCCTTCTGGTCATAGCTTCTTTCCACTTGTCGCTGACCCTCCCCACCTCCTCCTTCATGGTGTCACTTGACATTTGCTTGTCATTCAGTACCATGCACGGAACACCCGTGCGGCTCCTTCAGCGCAGCAGATAAAGCACTGCTTCAGCACCCAGCAATTTATACCCATCTTGTTCACATCCATCACTCAACAGCCAGCCTCAAGATGCAGAGTTGCCAAGGGTGAGTGATCCTTTATGTTAGAAGGAAGCACCATCTCCTCCACACTTTATGAAAAGCCCTTCCCCTCACATTTAAGTTGACCCCTGGTTCTTTCCACCATAGCTAAATGCTTGGGGCATTTGCTTCTCCTCTATAGCTCCATTTGTGGAAAAGGAGAGCTCCCCTCACTCTCCTTTGCAGGATTCTGGCACGAGGGAGTGTGTGCGTGTTCGTGTGTCCATCTGTCCATCCAAAAGTAAGTGCACAATGCCTGGCCAAAACAGCAGCAGAACTACGTTTCATGCAGGCATTGTTCTAACAGCTTTGCAGGTAGGGTGACTCTGTCATTGACCTTGTGAAAACCGAGGGGCAGATGCAAGCATCATAATGCACAGCTACAGAGATAATGTGATATCATGACTATCACCCCCAGGATACACTGCACAGCTGAGCAATACGCAAGCTCAGGTCTCTCTGTCTAGGCACTCAGGGTGTTTCCCAGTCCTTGAGGTTTTCTCAGCTGTTTCCATGGTGTTGAATTGTGACATCATGGACGACTGTGGCATCCTTGAATGTCTTGAGCCAAAGGAGCAAACAGAGCATGCAGGAGGCCAAGGAAGCGATTGCGCACACAGAACATTGCTGTGCAGTAATGATGGGATGTGCAGAGAAAGTGACTGAGGGTTTAGTGGTGCTTGTGTCATGTGAAATATGTTTTATTCTGATTAATCATCGAAAGAGTATGTCATGCATTAGAAAACACCTGGAAAGACAAACTCCCAGCCCAGAGTGGCTGAGACTCTAACTCAGACAAATGTAATACACAGGCCACAGGTCAGATAGGATGAGCAGCAGTGGCAAGGTCCAAGCGGAGGCTAGTTTGCAAGAGAAGCCAGGGGTAAGGAGAAGAAAGGAGATGCTCTGTAGTAGGCTTTTTCCAGTAGGTGTTTTGAAGTCCTTCAGAGTACAGCTTTGGCTCTCCAGTGCAATGGACTAAATTCAGAGGACATGCCCATTGCTACTCCCATGTACTTGACAAGTTTATATGGGGGCAGAGGCCTTCTACTGGTGGGTATTTGGGCTCAGGAAGACAAACAGTGGGCAGAGAGGACAGGAAGATCTGATGTTCCAGGAGACACAGCAGTGAATGTATCAGTTCAAGGATCGCTTCCTGACACTGATTCATCCACGAGGCTGACTCACCTATGACCTCTGGTCTTGTGGTCAACTCACCTGTGCTACCCTCTCTTGCTGCCTACTGGCCTACAACCCTATCAGTTATTTATATTGCACTGTATCTATCCACAGCATGGTGCTAATTGGTCATTGAGAGGAGGCCCCTGTCTCAAAAGGCTGACAGTCTAAAGGCACGAGCCATGACAAACAGTACAAGGCATGACAGGAACCTACACAGACCACAAAATGGACAACAGAGCTTGAGTGCTTCCTGGGATGCTGGTGAGTTAATGGACTCCCGGAGGAGATGGAGGGAGTTTCATATATAGCAGTGAGCTATTCCAGGCATATGGAGCAACATGGAAAAAAGGCATGAAGAAGACAAAGAAATAGGAAGCCTCCTATTTGAGTAGATGCTTCAAAGAGCAAGGCTCAGTACATGCTGCAATCCAAGTGGTGGAAGGAAAAGCCACAGATAGGGAGAGCTCTATACTCCCCATGTTGCAGCCATATGAAAAAAGTCACAAACATCCCTCTGAGGAGCAAATGTGTACGTACTGATAACCATTTCATTGGAACTGAGTGTGGTTACACCCTGCATTTCGAACGCTAGAGCTACATTCTTGCCTTGGAAGGACGTCTGTCCGTTGGCCATTAAGCAGAATTTGAGGGCTGAGACTTGGACTAAAATGCTGCAGAATGGGATAAACAGCCTGTGACTCATCCTCTAAGCCGGGAAACCTTTCCTATTGTACTTATCTATGTATCTCTCCCAGGTATTTGTAGGAGTTTAATCCAGTGCTTAATTTGTGCCAGGTCTTGCCAGGGCTGAGCTCTACCACCTCTGGGCTTGGCAGTTCAGAGCCCCGGCACCTCTGGGCTTGCTGCACCAATTATGAATGTAAAAAAATTGGTTGAGCCCCGACACCTCTTTCATTACAAATTAAGCACTGGTTTAATCATTGCAAACCCTGAGCATGAAGAACAAAGTGTACAAAGCAAGTAGTTATTTGCAATGGATTGTGCTCTTGTCATCCTTGGGTTTAGCAACTCCCTTATCTCATGCATTTTCCCCTTCTTGCTTTTCTTCCTCTATTCTCTACCCCTGTCACCTTCCCACTTTGCTTTCTTCTTCAGCATCTGTTCTGCCTTCCCCCCTTTCACAGCTAACCATGGCAAGGACAAAGCATTGAGGGCACTTTTAAATCTCTTCTATTTTAACTGGTGAGGAAAAGGGATACCACTCATCAGCGCTCCACGTCTTTGGAATTTAATTAGATCTAATGACCAGATAAATGGAGAATTTTGAATTGGGACCTGTGGGGAATCAGCAATGTGAAGAGGATTATGTGGTGTTATTTCCTCAGTCTTGCCTCTCAATTCCATCTCTGGCGCTGCAGTTCAAGGGAAAATCACCTGATGAAGGACAAACCATCGTCCCAGGGGTGAGAGCCAGAGAGGGAGCCCAGGTTGAAGTCACCTCGGAACTCTCCTTCCTGAGATTGAGGGAGAAGACGTCCTGGGAGGTGCCAGTCTCTGAAGAGGCTTTTGCAGGTGGTCCCTTGGCAGTGCTGACAATAGTTTTTGAGGAAATAATAGCCCCACGGAGAGGGTGGGTAGCTGGCCCATCATTAGCGGGAGCTGCGATTCTCAAACAGCACATACAGTTTTGACAAGTGTGCTTTATCAAGTGTGTGCAGGATAATTTTGCACGTCCTTGTATTGTCATTTAGGGCACTTAAGGTGTCACTGAGATTTCACTATCCTAAAAGCTTATCTGTCAGTGTCAGAGAGTTATTCCAGTAAAAGGATATCATCAACAGCAACAACAGGAAAAAAAAGATTCTGAAAGATTCATTTTCCAGATTCTCTGTGGCCCATTTTAAGTCCCTAAGGCTGCACCCCTCCACCCACCAGATAGGTAGACCCCTCCAGAGAATGGGGAGCAGCCTAGGGGCTAGTAATGGGTTGCCAGGAAAATACAAGCAACTCTCTTACTATTTTGAAATTCTGCCGAAATTAATTGATCTAGGGATTTTCACCCAGAGGCTCTGTCATTTCTCCACCTGCCTTAACTTGTAGGGTGTCATTCAAATGCCGGCAGGCTGTAGATGTGCAGTGAGGTCTTTTTTAAATCATTATTAAGCTAGCTGTTGAGCTGGAGAGTCTGGACAAATAAAGGATGCAAAGATTTTCCAGAGGGGAAATGAAAACATGGAAACTAACCAGTCTAAAGCTAACCAAGAGTGGGAAATCTGAGGCTCTATTTCTCCCATCCCCTGCTCCCCTTTTACCAAGGATGACACTGCTGGGGTTATGATTTCCCATTGACACTGGTGTGAGTGGGGAGCCCCTATCTCTCTAGCCACATCCTGGACACCCCTTGTGCAGTCCGGAACCTGGAGGAAGGGGTAGAGAAAGGGTAGGGTTGGCGGCACATCCCCCCCCCGCTGGCCCCAAAGACGGGAAAGGATAATACATCTCCAGGCTGCACCATCTTTACCACGTAGCCTCACCTCAGGCTGGGGAACCTACCAGGCCCCAGAGCAGGTATAGAGGCATAGGTTCTCCACACACCGAGTTTTGGGAGTGGGCTCTGCTGCCTTTGTCTTGTGTGGGAAGAAGGCGGAAACCCGGCCCTTCCAAGACATTCAGTGTTGGAAACTCAGCCAGGAGAAGCTCTTCCTTATGGCCTCCTCCTTTAGGTTTTTCCTCAGGAGGACCAGAACCACAACCAGTCAATGTTCCCTGAAACCCCTCTTGGCTAGAGGGAAGTGAACAAAATTAAGTACCTATAACACCTGGATACCACGGTGACTGGAAGATAGATAGATATGCATGTGGACTGTATGGGCTGGGAAGGAGGAATGGATAACCATACCTATCCATCTGCCCATCCTGGGAAAGGCAGCCCTCTTGTACACAATAAGAAAGATGCTTTCAAGCAAAAAGTCACCCAGTCTGAGGTTACATTTAGCCGCAGGACCTGTTTTCTAAACAGCGAGCTGGAAAACAAACCTGCTTTGTGTGGTAAACAGATTTTAATGTGCTGTTAACTATATTTATATGACTTTCTGTCCAAGGAGATGGATTTACATATGTATTAAATGGGTTTCACCCTGGTACATGACTGCCCTGCCATATTTCATTTACATTGGGGATCCAGTGGCAGCCCTGGTCATTAAAAAAACATTGTATAAACATGCATAAAATATTTGTTGCAAGCACAGAAGTGAATAAACAGGAAACAAGATGCATTGGAAGCCCTGGGGCATAATGATCCGGGGAATTCAGAGGCAGATCACTCAAGTGCCATTTGCAACTTGCAATCAATATAAATATATTTTATTTTCCTCCCCGATCACACCACGTGCTGTTTCTCACTTGGACCAAGGACTTTGACCACCTGTTTATCAATTTATGTCATCCTTGCGACCAAAATAGCTTTTGGAAGCAAAATGAGGTTCTAGTTTCTTTTTGTGGCATGAACAAGAAATCTTTTGGAATAGGTTCTAAGGTTCTAATAGGTGAGAACTGATGTTGTTCCAGTGGAGCGATTTCAACTTACGCCAACTGAAGATCCAGCTCATCATTTTTATTGCAAACTTGGGAAAACCTTGAGGTATTTTCCCCACTGAATCAGGCCTGCACTGATCTTTCCTCTTCTCAGCACAGGAATTTCTCTGTCTTTCACCAGATGGGAAACCTGAATAGCAGAGCGATCTGGAGAGTAATCGACAAGTAAAGAAAGAGCTTGTCTGAATATAGGAATGGGACATTAGCTTAGCAGTGACCCTGTACGGGACCCCTGCCTGCTGCAGAGTGACCTGACACTTACAATGATTGATGTACTGTCTGACTGTGTTCTAAGTATTTGGGAGCGATGAAGTGACCTCTTACTGTTCACACTCTGTCTCCAGTTATCTGCCAGGGGGGAGTGCTAGATTTGTGCCAGTTTGAATCTTTACATCATCTAGCAAAAGCTCTATGTGAGCTGACAGTGGGTTTTCCTGGTTAAGAGCATTGGAAGTTTCTTTAGGTTTGCAGCACAGAGATGGTGTGATGTTGTTTCAAACCAAGGTGGTAACAGCAGGAGTGGCACTGAAGGATACAGGGCACAAATGTCTTCTTACTTTTATTCTGTAAAATGTCATCCACATCTATTGGTCAGAAAGTGCTTTTAGTACTAAAGCTGGCAAAAAAATAGTTTGAAGCTTTTTATTTCATGAAAAATTACACTTTTTCTAATTTTATTTAAAAAAATATCTTTTGGGGAGAGAGTCTGATTTTTTTTTATTTAAAAAATACCCACAAAACAAACCCCCTGCCCAAATTTTGCGTTTTCAAACATGCAAGTTATTTTTGTCAGATTTTTTGTGTAGATCCCATTTTTCATTTCTTCCTCCTTTTTTTTTTTCCAGGGGCAAAATGGAAAATGTTTAAAAAATAGAGAAAGAGAAGGGGCAATAAAGGGAGAAAAGGGAAGGGAAAAAACACCCCCCCCCCAAATTCAAATTTTTTGAAAATTTTGGAAAAAATGTTGAAAAAGATTCCCTCCCCCCCAAAAAAAATGTGTCATGAAACACACCATGTTTTTCAACTAGCTCCAATGATGACATTATGGATCCTCCAGAGCATGTTGGGAGTTCATGTCATAAGTATGTAGATGTATTATTACATTCACTTGGCAGGGCTGCCGGGGGGGGGGGGGGGGCAAGTGGTGCAATGTGCCCCAGCCCCCACCAGAATATACTATTCTATAGCATTGCAACTTTTTTTTATGGAAGGGGCCCCTGAAATTGCTTTGCCCCGGGGCCCCTGAATCCTCTGGGCAGCCCTGACACTTGGGGACATTGAGGATGACCTGGGTGTGCTTCCTGAGCACTGATGAGATATATGGGCCTTTAGAGGTACACTGAAGATATGAAAATGCTGTGCCATGAGAATGCAGGAAGAGCATGTCAAGAGACATGTAGGTGTATGGATGGAGTGCGGCTAACATCGGAAACACCGAGAGATTTAATTTATTATAATGTCAGTTCCTCACCCTTAACCCAAATTATATACCTCCCACAAAAGAAAATGGCCCAGAACCCAGATGGAATGGTGTGAAACTTACCATCCCCCATTCCACTTCTTATCATAAGACAAAGGTGTCTCTGTGATGAGAAAAAACTGATTGCAGCGGAGAGAGAGAGAAATTCCATTTGGATGCTAGGATCCATTACTGCAAGTTCCTTCCATGGCTTCTCGAGCTTGTGTGTGTTTTCATTTGGGGAAGCCAGCAGAGGTCACTCCAGTACAGAGATCCCTCATGGAAGTGTTCCTAGAAAACATACAAACAGACCGGAATTGCTGATACATTAAAAACACATTTTAAAAAATTTAATGGCAGATTAGCTTATGAGGGGAGCTTTTACAAGCACTTTGCAATGAGAGTACAGAGAAAACAATTATTCCCTAGTAAAATCCTTGTTTTAATCTCTATTTTATTTGTCCTATATTGCATCTTAAATCCCTCTCCTTCCTTCGCATTCTCTGTTTGTTGCACGTGTGCACACATACGCACTCCTAATTCCTCCAGACACTTAAACAGCCCTTCCCACACACTTAACCAAGGTATTTCGTTGGTGGGGTGTAGAACAATTGAAGAATGAAATTACACCTATTTACACCAGCTAAGCATCTGGTCCAATTAATACACATTCCCCTGTGGAGGCTAGTGGTAAAGATGGTTAAAAATAGAGCTGGTTGAAAACCCCCAAAACTTTTCATGGCCTTTTTTTTTAAATCAATATTTTTATGATGATATTCATGGAAAATTTCTCCCACCTCTATAGCTGGTCAAATACTATGAATTTTTTCAGTGACACTTGTAACTGCAGCCATGCCCTTAGTCTTTTCCAGTCTCCCTAGAGGGCTCGGACTCCCCAGGCATTTTGGCTCAGAACCACAGAGAGTCTGTCTGAATACTACAGCTTGCATAGCCCTCCTACTCCCTTGAGTCTCTCCTGTAATTTGGACCACACTTATGTTCCCCAGCAGGGTCTGAGTCACATGCTCCCATTATGTGATCCCTGGACTCATTCACCCAGACAGGCTAAACCTGGCACAG
The DNA here is from genome assembly GCF_020497125.1 of Mauremys mutica. Lineage (NCBI taxonomy): Eukaryota > Metazoa > Chordata > Testudines > Geoemydidae > Mauremys > Mauremys mutica. The sequence continues at coordinate 3,981,092 of NC_059093.1, forward strand.
ATGAGGCTGAGCCCCCAACCGTCTTAAAGGGCCATGCCCGTAGAGCGCTTTGAGTTAAACCCGCCTTCGGAGAGTGCAGTAGGGAAAACACTGCCATCTGCCCACACTGACAGCTGCAAGAGCACTGGCGTGGACACATTAGCAGCTCTTGCAATGGCCACAGAGAGCAGTGTATTGTGGTAGCTATCCCAGCATGCAAGTGGCTGCAACGTGCTTTTCAAATGGGGGAGGTGGGGTGAAGTGTGACAGGGAGTGTGTTGTGTGTATGTCGGGGGAGAGAGAGTGGGTTTTTTGAGGGGGTGAGAGCATGTCAGCATGTTGTCCTGTAAGTTCAGACAGCAGCAGACACATGCCCCTCGCGCCTCTCTTTCTCACACAGCATTCCATAGTAATGGTTGCTTTGTCTTGGAGCAGTTAAGCAGCCGGCTGTCAGAAACGGAGCTTTCAAAGGGCATGTCAGCATTCCTGCAGCGATTCCAAAACAATGACAAGAGTGGCCACTTGACTTAAGGGGATTATGGGACGCTTCCGGAGGCTGATCAGAGCGCAGTAACGCAACACCTCGTTCACACCGACGCCCGGGCGTTTCAGCCAATGTGCACCAAGCATTCATCTTCTCGCCGAGGTGGAGTACCAGGAGCGCTCTAACCCTGGAGTCAGAGAGCTCTTTGTGCCTTGCCAGGGTGGACGGGGAGTGAGCTAGGGCACCCGGTGCTGCTTGAATGCGCTGTAACTCGCAAGTCTAGCCAAGCCCTGCACCGAGGGTTGTGAGCCAGCTAGCAATGGTGAGTGAGAGTTCTTGTAGTTTTAACCAAACACTCAAAATGGGGGAGTAAGTGAGAAAATACCTAGAGCGTGGATTTGGATTAGCTGTGGAAGAAGGGAAAACTGCCGCACCAGCGGGGAGCAAGGCAGGCTGGGTCAGCCCTGCTATGGTTACATGCACACATAATGTACTGACAAGACAAAGCATGAGTTGCCATGTGGAATCTGGAAAGTAACAACAATGGGAAAACTTTCACTGCCTAGAAAAGAGGTAGACTAGCTACCCAGTCCCCTTCCTATAAACATATTCACAAAGATAATACAGATATTGCAAAAATGTACCTCACTGCACAATTGAACACAGATGTATCCCTAAGTCTGTTGTTCCTTTGTATCCATGGCACAGAAAGAGGGAACTGCTGGGAAAATAATGGTAGCAGATATTCCCTGCCTAAAGAAAAAATCATATGGAAACCAGTAAAAAGATGCCATACAGTTATCGTTGGTTAAAATGTACGTGTAGTAAAAAGGGGAATGCTGGCGTAAGCAGAATGTGAATTTCACTGATGAATCAATAGCTGCTGGTGTGTTTAAGACTTTGTTTTCCCCCCTCTTTATTGATATAGCTGGCAAAGAGTTACCTGATATGAGAAGATATATGTAAGGCAAATAATATAGTTAAAGCTGGAGGATTCTTTTGTAACTTGATTAGCAGTAAGAGTTCCATAAAGCTTTGTTTGGTTAGCTGAAATATGTAATAAAACATTCTAAATAAAACAAGACAGATTTGTTGGGGTTTGGATGAAGGCTGGATTTGATTATTTTATGTTAAGGGGGAGTAGGGAGTTATGGTTAAAGGGTTAGAGCAGCACTGGCTTGGGACTTCAGAGGTGTGTGTTCAAATCTAGGTTCTGTTATAAACTCCCTCTGTGACCTCAGGCAAGTAAATGACTCTCTCTGTGCTTCAGTTACCCATATGTAAAATGGGCATATACTTAGGGCTATTAAAAAAAAACAATTAGAGATTGTAAGGAAAACAAATTTCCCCATGGAAAAATTTGATGAAAATAAAAATATATAATTTTCAGTAGTAATTTTTGACTTTTCATTGAAAAGCAGAAACATTTTTTCTGACTCTCTGATATGAAAATGTTCATGTAACTGAAAACCTCTTTTGTTGAGAAAAAGTTGGTTTTGGTTCTGATATAGCCCAGCATGGTGAAAATCACATGAGGACCATTCCATGCGAGAGTCGTGAACATTTTCTTGTGAGCCTTCTCGTGATTTGAGATTTCCATGACCTGTATGACAAACCTAAACCTGAGCCCTCATCCTAATTAGATCTTGAACTCCCAACCAGGGATTTCAGCCTAACCCTAATCCAGATCCAAACAATGTCTCATTGGACCATCTGCAGTAATTATGCAACTTTGCAAATTAGAGTGACTTTAATTAGGGTTCGTAGCAGTGTGTGCCAAGCCCCACATGCAGGATAGTGACATCTGTGTGTAAAGAGTCCACCATGATCTGCTACAGGGACAAAAAGGAACTGGCCTGAACCTTCAACCAGACCTCAAACCAATGGCCAAACCTTTTACTGAGTGAATTTCACCAATTCCTCCTTAAAACACCCTTGTCCTGCAAAGTGGAACACTATAAACAGTGTGCTCTAATAAACGAATATCTCCATTGCTGGCAGCCTGGAAATCTGCACTGCTTGTGCCTAATTTAGACCATGAATACTTTGGGGCAGGGATCACATCTGCCTCTTTCTCTGTTTGGGTCCTCAAAGGGCAATTGGTGCAGGGTATCTAAAAGATTGACTAAAGTTCTGGGATGAAGACCTTTGCTCCTCAGCCACAATGGAACTTTCTTCAATAAGGGCAAAGCTCGTCTGTGCAGGAGACAAACCTTTCCTGGGAGTTGGTCTGAGATGGTAGAATGAACTCCCCCAGGATCTAAGGTCCATCCAAAACCTTGCCTCCTCCTGCTCCAAGTGAAATGTGCTTTTCTTTGAACTTGACTTCTCTAACGTGTGTAGATATTTCATGCAAAAAAAAAAATCCAAAACAAAAGACTTCACTGCAAGCGCTTCTTCTCCCTGGGGAGAGGATGAGAAAACAAATGTGTGACAGATGTTAGTCACATTGCTTAATGCATCACTGGAAGGTCTCAGATATGACAGTCATGGGCGCAGTATAGGAACCTAGATAGAACAGAAGTCAGTGACTAGCACCTTGATGGCACTCAGTCAACAACGATAATTAATAAATTGCCCTGGAAAATGAGGAAGTTTCTCACTATCAGATAAAAAGCCAGGGGAAGTTTCTGTCAGCTCTGTTACAATAGCTATCCCCTGACAGGAACAGGGTGTCGTGCATGGGATGTTCATGAGAAGTGACAGGGCTTTGGCTCTTAGCTCGACAAAGCAGAAGTAATGTACCTACGTTGGCCATTTGATGGAATTTTTTGGCAACTGCGTAGGTAATTTTGCTGCCCCAGCTGCGCCCCAAGGCAGGAGATTCACACAAGCCGCTCCCTGTAGAGGGGCGCTGGAACACTGACTGCCTTTCAACAGCTCAGAATTAATTCATCTGGAAACCAACCAGTTCAAGCCCATGGAACACTCCTGAGTGCAGGGACCAACAGCTCAGGTGCTGATAATGTGTGAGAGCCTTTCCGGCCTTGTACCAACCAAATGCTTTTCCAATCTAGTGGCTGCTCAGGGGCCTGTGTGAAGAGACTAATTTTCTACTGGACAGGTGTCATCGGGAAAAACCACACTCGTGATTGGCACTAATTGTCCCCGGGTTTGGCGTCTCAGCTGACGGTTCGTGGATGGATTAGACCATGGAGATGGAGGACTAATTCTGATATCTCTGGTGTAAATCCATTGACTTCAGTGGAATTACTCCTGATCTACACCAGTGTAAATGAGATAAGCCTCACGCCCTGAATTCCCCTTCCCCACCAGAAGTTGAGTCTCTCCAGGTCTGGACATTGATGGGATGGTGAAGAGACACTGACATGGCTGCAGCTCAGGCTGAAACAGATCTAGGGAGAAGCAAAAGACTGAGCTGCCAGTGCCAAGAGATTTCCAAGAGAGAAATGAAGTTGCGAAGAGAGTGAGGCACCAAGCGGGGATGATGCACCTTTGGTCAAAAAATCATTATTTTTTTGCACATGAAGTCAAAGTAGCAGGAGCCAGAGACACAGAGAGAAATGTGAGAAAGAATGTTTAATATGGGAATTTCAATCTTCACCACAAAGGAGTCTCCCCCATAAACACTCGAGCTTCCTCAAGCAATACCATGTGATTAAACCAAACTAAAGCATCAAAGACCTGGCTGAAGAAGAGGGGAAAGAAGAGCTTTTCCTCACATGAGCTTGTTCCACACCTGCTATTTGTACCAAGCTCATTTAATACTAAAACAGGTCCCTGGTGATGAAGCTACCCAAAGCAGTGCAAAAGAGAGACAAATTTTACCATCAGGGTATGTAAATATGTAGATGACAACGATTTATATGGTGATTTGGTTACATCTCATTTGTTAGTAACTTATGTGTGTCTATTTAAATTAAGATGTTAAAATCAGTGTGTGTATAGATAATTTTTCACGAAGTACCTTGAAGATTACAAATCATAAGAAGACTATATAACAGCTAACAGTTATTTTATTACCAGGAAACTATGTGACCCATTATTATTGCACAGGGAACTTTCAAACTCTTATACGTGTGAATAACTTTATTCCTGTGGATAATACCATTGAAATGAATGGGGTCATTTACATGAGTAAAGTTACTCACTTGCATGGGTCTGTGCAGGAATGGAGCCTTAGTCAGTTTCCTTTCCTTGCTGTTTATGTGGCGCTTTCACACAGTCAGGAGAGATGTGGTTTTTTTAAAAATAGGAAAATGTGTCTGTAAACCCCACAGAAATGATCCAAGGGGACTTCAAAGTAGGTATACTTGAACTGCTTTTTACCTCATTGTTTGAAGCTGCCATGTTTGATGTTTAACGTTTTCAAATTCACACAAATAAAAGTACTATCTGAGGAGACAATCCTACAGTGTATGCAGGCACAAAACTCTCACTGATGTTGGTAGGACTTACAGGCTACAAGACTGGGCCCTCAGTGAAAAGATAATGTATAGCTTTGGTGTTTTTATCTGCCTTTTGCCAAGATGCATGACAAATTTGTACTAAATCAGAACCTCAAAAGATTCCAACACATAAAAACAGGAACTCTATTGCATAACTCAGGAAAAACTAGACAAAATTCACCATATAACAAAATTGCTTCAGAAGCAAGAACAAACATTATTTAAAAATGTATAAAAACAGATGGAATATTTTTAAATGTTCTAAGAAAAAAGCCAATTAAGAAAGAATAATATATAAAAAGGAGAGAAACTAGGACAGTTCATAATTATTTTTTGCAGATTAGGGGGATAAAAGTAAAAATAAACTAGAAAAACAAAATGAAAACTCATTGAGACTGTATATTCCAACAGTAACTGCATGTGAGGTTTGTGCTGTTCTATGTTAGCATCTGCTGGTGCTGCAATGAATTGCAGTCCTCAAGTGTAGATAAACATTTCTTTCCATGCTCCTGATCCAAGTCCATTGAAATCAATGGTGCTCTCTGTGTGGTGCACTGGCATGGGTCAGCTTGCCAGATCCAGGCCCAAGACTGGACACTCTTTATGGCCCCAGTCCTGCCACTGAGTCCATGTGGGTTCCGGGAGCTGTTCTCATTTGCAGGGTTGAAGCCTAAGGAGGGATTTGTCTCTTTACTACAAAGGTCAGTTTCACTCCTCTTAAACACACCCACAAGTGGGTTGATTTTTTTTGCTTATAAAAACAATGAGGAGTCCGGTGGTACTTTAAAGACTAACGGATTGATTTGGGCATCGGTTTTTGTGGGTAAAAAACCCACTTCTTCTTTTGTATGTAAAAAAAAAAAAACCCACTTCTTCAGATAAACCCACTTCCTCTTTCATGGGTAAAAAACCTCACTTCTTCAGATGCGTCTGAAGAAGTGGGTTTTTTACCTACGAAAGCTTATGCCCAAATAAATCTGTTAGTCTTTAAGGTGCCACCGGACTCCTCATGGTTTTTGTGAATACAGACTAACACGGCTACCCCCTGATACTTTGTTTGCTTATCTTACTCCATCAACTTTCAATTAGCTTAATCTGGCTGCGCAGAGGTCCCTTTTATGAAAAGACAGGAATTCAGCTTGCTCGGGCTGGTTTTCCCAGAATTCCTCTTTCTGGTATCTGCATCTTAGCCATTGCTACAACCAGGTAATGCACAACTGCAAGTTCACAAATGTTTCTGGGACTGGTAAGCAAGAAGAATTCAGAATCCATTGAAATTCCATTGAGAAATAAACTTTAAAAAGTCGGGGCTGAATCTACAAAAGTGTTTTTAGTTGTTTTGTTTTCTTTTTTTGCAAAGTTATTATTTGAAATTATTACCTATGAAATTAACCTCTCTGAGAGACTCGGTGATAAGGAGATGAATTAAATCTTATACCTCAAAGGGACTGAAGAAACATGTAAATCTTCTACCGACCTTGATTTTGTTTCATCTGGAAATAACAGCATACAGTCAAGGTTTTCAAAAGTGACTAGGGATTTCAGATGCCTCAATTTTCAGGAGCTCAACTTGAGACATTTTCAAAGAGCCTAATTTTCAGGGGATGGATGTTCAGCACTTTTTGAAAATCAGGCCCTTTTAGGGTTCTTAAAGATTCATGAGGCCAGAAGGGACATTATGATCATCTAGTCCGACCTCCTGTATAATCCAGGCCAGAGAACCTCACCCAGTGATTTCTGCATCAAGGCCAGAAATGCTCTCAGATCTTTTAGAAAGGCATCCAGCCTTGATTTAAAGACTTCAAGTGATGAAGAATCCACCATATCCCCAGCTTAATTATTCAAATGGCCTGAATTTGTCCCACTTCAGATTCCAGCCAACGGGTCTCAAGTTGGGAACCCCAAACTGCTAATCACTTTTCAAGATTTTGGCAAGCATTTATCTAGCACCTTTATAATTATGTTTATGCCACACTGTGCAGCCTTAGCCACCAGCCACATATGCTGTTCTGCCCAACGGTGGCAGAAGGTGAAATGTTAAGCCAAAAATATCAGGGCAAGTCACCGCCCTTACAAAAATTCACCCCAAGAACAAGGTGAGCACGTGCTTTGCTCAGTTCATCTTTGGCCAATAGAGTTAGGGTGCTGGGGAAGAGGCAGAAGAGCAGCGTTCTGGAACACTGTATGAACCCCAACACAAGAGAAGGGAAGAAAGGGGAAAGAGAAGTTGGTGACTCCCTAGGAATAATTATGGAAGGAAGGGCATGCGCTCCGGAACCTAGTTCCCTACAGCTTGTTGAGTTCTAGGATGTCAGGGCAGAGGACCTCATCATATGGCAAAAAACTTAGCAACAGAGTTCACCAAGGAGTTTGGGCAAGAGAAAGCCGTTACCGAGGCTCACTTTGCGCCTGCCCTGTAAAACCCTCTCCTGCAGTTTATTAGGTTGGGTCAAGAGATTCCCATTTGGAGGTGCTAACCTGGTTCAGCATGAACTGTATAGCAGAGCTCGCCCTTCCTCCTTGCAGTTACCAACACCCTAAATCACGTCCCTTCCCCGCTCGTCGTGACTCCAATCCAAACCCCCTCCCTGCTGCAGAATCCTTCTGCTCCCCCAGGTACTCCCTTCCAGCTCTGGAACATTACATGCTCATCTTCCCTACTCCTACAGCAATAACCTCCTCACTCTACCCTAGGCACTCAGGTACCAAGGCACAGTTGTGAAAAACTAGCTGAGATTAGATAAAGCCAATCATACCCTATATATATGTGTAGTTTTGTCATCCTGAGTGAGAGAAGGAGCCATGTGTCATTAGAATGGTAAATATCCTAACAAGTTGCAATACAAACTATACATAATGATCAGTTTACCGTCCACTGAAATGCTGCCACATCTGGGATGAAAGACAGCAGCTTGTTAAAAGCAAGTAGGAACAACATACAGCACGTTAAGGTAGGAATGGAAGAACACCCTAGTCTACTGAAACACCAGGGAGTTACATTACAGAATATAATGACCAGTTTGCAAACTGGAATTTGAAACGGACACTGGGATTAACGTGTCTGGTTTTGATGAAAAATTTTAAAAGTGCTCTGAAATTACTTAGGTGCTTATGAAAATTTTACCCATTGTGCTAATAGAAAAGCCTGTCTTCACAACCTTAATTTTACATGCTGGGTGAATTCCCCATAGCACAGTGCCCCTGTACTACCCTGAGTTATTGAGTCAGGAATAGCACAGAAGGAAGAACACCCTCAACACTGCCCACTGTAGCACCCCGGTGTTCCCTGGTGCTACACCCACACCTCAGGTGAGATATGCCACCATTAGAGTACTGTGTGTCAGAAGCTCACAAGAACCAGTCAGGGTTTAGCTTGAATTGCCCCTCGTGTTACTCGGCAGGATATTTGCACACCGTGAAAACATTTTTAGCACTTCAAAATATTTACACTGGCTTAATCATGTTAATGATGTGCTGTGATCACAACAATCCCTATACAGGTCATTTCTCCGAGAGATAAGTGAGCTTGAAGGCTTTATGTGCCTTCATCTTCAGTACATGATAAATAACTTGCTTTGTGGTCAACTATCTCACAGTGGAACCTCAGTGGTGAGAACCTATGGCTTAATTCATTTCAGTGATTCCTTTTGGTGATGTTGATTTAAAACCATTACTATTTTTCAGGAAAGAATAAATGGGTGCATATCTCATAAAGGCAATGAGGACTCCATCACATTTATTCTTTTTTTTAGCAAGGTGAACTGATCACACAGTTTAGAAGCACCTAAACAGGGAGAACATATCTGATGTGAAGGGGGTCTTTAATTACTCTCACTTTTATCTTTTCCAATTTGATTTTTTCTAATTTAATCTTCCAGTTCTTGCTACACCATTGTCTTCTAGCTTAAACACAGAAACAATTTATCCAGGGAAGTAGTAAAGTCACCATCATTTGGAGTCTTTAAATAGATACCGCCCATCTTCCTAAGAGAGATGTTCTAGTTCAGCTACAAGTTATTGGGCTCAGCAGTATTTACTGCTGGAGCAGAAGGAGAAATTCCCTCCACTGCAGGAATCACTGAATGAAGGACTCTGGCCTGGGCTATCCAGGAGGTCAGACTAGATAATCAGCATGGCACCTTCTGACCTTGAGAGCTCCAAATATAATTTCTCATTTTAATTATTTTTCTGGTTGCACATCTGAGTTTACCAACTTTAGAGGTCAACATGCAACATAAGAAGAACATAAGAATGGCCCTATTGGGTCAGACCAAAGGCCCATCTAGCCCAGTATCCTGTCTACCGACAGTGGCCAATGCCAGGTGCCCCAAAGGGAATGAACAGAACAGATAATCAAGTGATCCATCCCCTGTCTCCCATTCCCAGCTTCTGGCAAACAGAAGCTAGGGACACCATTCCTGCCCATCCTGGCAAATAGCAATTGATGGACCTATCCTCCATGAATTTATCTAGTTCTTTTTTGCACCCTGTTATGGTCTTGGCCTTCACAACATCCTCTGGCAAGGAGTTTCACAGGCTGACTGTGCTTTGTGTAAAGAAATTCTTTTGTTTTAAACCTGCTGCCTATTAATTTCATTTGGTGACCCCCTAGTTCTTGTGTTATGTGAAGTAGTAATGTCACAGAGAAGCTTGGCAGTAAATCTTGCTGCCATTGAAGTTAATAGAGGTTTTTGCCATCCAGTCCAATGGGAACCTGAGCTGGCCATGGAAGTATGATGCATTGTGCATTGCAGTCTGCAATCTGACTGATGGAAACAGAACAGGAACTAAAGGATGTCCTCAAGAAAATGGATGGGCTAATATCTCATATCTCTTTCCCTGACATGCTAAGCAGAGCATGGCTGTTGTATTAAACCACATCACCACCTACTGCAGTGGAAACCTCTTAACTATTGACTTAATCTGTATGATTGCTTAGGCAAAAGGAAGAAATATGGAGCAGATTTGTTGTGAGCAAGAATATATTTCTTTAAACTCCAGGCCAGAGTGTCTGAACACATTGACGATTATAACAATTGGTTAATTTCACTTGATTTTGGGAGGGCAGAGTTGCAGTTTCCCTCTTGCTCATCCACTCCCAGTAAAGGACAATTTCTGTCCTGCAGAGAGCATGGATGAAAGGGTATGAAAAAAATACCTTTCGTGGTCCTGATTGCCAGTGGAACATTGGCTGTTCACACTGAATGTGGTCTTAATCTAACTACAAAGGCTGAATTATGTCAATGGCTAGACCAAAGAGATCCAGAGACATTCTCCTGTATTAAACCTCACAATGGGCCTTGTGAGGCTTTTACCTACCTGAAGACAGCAAAAAGCCAGATTCATATCTCAGCATCTTGAAAAAGGGCCTCTAACAGGTATTTATATTAGAAAATAATTCACTGCATTTTCAAAGGCTTGAAGAGGGTTTAGGAGTTGGTGAGATCAGTGCAGCTAATCCTTTGAAACCCTTTGCAAATGGAGGCCGTAGGTAATGCCTGAGTGGGGCTAGGAGATCTTGTTTTAGATTCTGTGGGAATGAGGCTTTTGACAGTGCAGGAGATACTGATGGGGGAAACCTCAAAGGGTTGTGAGAGCCAGTTCAGATATTGAAAACTTATTCAAAGTTTGAAACCATTTTGTTCTGGAAATCCTGCTGAAGAGCTCATGCGGTCAAGCTATTTGCATTCTCTTCTGGTTCCCGAGATCACAGAATGTCCCTTCATCAAGGCTGAGAAACTATTTGTGAACCTTAAAGCCAGTAACTGGGCCACAGTGAGTACAGTTTTCAAAAGAGCCCTCAGCTGATTCAGGAGCCTAAGTCCCAGTTCCAACAGTGCCTTGGGGCCAGATTTAAAGATACATTTAGATTTAGATGCTTAAGTATCAAATTAGGATTCATACCTTTGGGGTATATTGTAGTCAAAATGTGTATGGGGGGTTGGGGCATTTTATGTACCTTTTCCAGCAGGGACAGGAGATGCTAATGAACCTCCTCCATTATCAGCCTCTGAGGCCACTTCCTGGAGAGAGATGCATATACTAGTTCAACCTGGATTCTCCAGCAGAGACTCTTGGATAAATAACCTGTGTTTAGACTGGCTCAGGGCCCTCTTCCTCACCCAGCCAATGGACAAGACTGCTGATCCATGGAGGGCCCCAATCCTTAGGGCAGAAATGGAAGGCCTGGGCCCAATGAGGCCCCAGACTGGCTGCTTGTTCTGAGCTGAAGCTGTGATGAACTCGTTACCACAAGGAGAGCCCTAAGATGGAGGGGGCTGTTGAAGGAGTTATCCTGCCAGAGCCCCTGTCTGAACTCTGGTAAGAGTATTAGCCTGCATGTAGGTTCTCTTAGTGTTTTCTCTATTCTTAAGGTGAAAAGCATTATAAAGTAGGCTTGCTTAGAAAGAGCTGTGTGGTAACTTATGTCTGCGCAAACCCCCTGTGCTCAGTCTCTGAAGAGAAAGCAAGCAGGCCTGTTTAGGCAGACTGTCTTCATAGGGAAATACATAGTGAAGGCAGGGACCTGTACAGCCTGGGAATTGTCTGCTCAGAAGGGAGAGAGACACAGGTCAGCCCCAGAAAGGCAACAGCTGTGGGTGCCCTGAACTACAGAGGGGAATGTCAAGTGCAGTTGCCCCACCCAGCAATTGAATGGCTCGTTCAGAGCTCCTCTGCCTTTAATGGGCTCCAGAAGACTGGCTCATCCAGACAATCCTGCTGCTGCAGTTTGATGGCTACAGAACCATCACACATCTCCTGTCCCCTCAGATTCTGCCTGCTCCACTGCCAGGGATGTGCCTAGTCATAAGAACCCTCCCCAGTTTTCATCCGGCCACCCCATAGTGTTAGGCAGAGTTACTTCTGCACTCAGTTCTTCCTCACCTGAGCTGAGGTAGCTTCTCCAGTACATGTGTGTCTATGCCACTCCTCAGCCTACCCTGCTCCCCTGCAGGTGCTGGGTGGTTTCCTCCTAGCACCCACATGGAGGAGCTGTCTTTAATCCCTATTCCCACTGCTACTTCTCTATCTCACTGCACAGCAACCTCTCAAATACCTGCTCTCTGCTAGCTATTCTCTCCCAATCACAGCCACTCTGAGGGGCACCTGTTCCCATGCCCAGCCCCACAGTAGCCTTGACCCTAAGGAAGGAAGCAGGCACACTGGATTGCTGGCTGTGCTCCCAAGGAGGTAGGTTTTCCCCCTTTGGAGCAGCTTCTCCAGGGTCTGCCCAGCTCCCTGAGTTGTGGGGGAGTCATACCTTCCCCTGTACCCTCCTGAATGTTTAAGAGGTGGGGAAAGGGGTCCTGTAGCTCACCAGATTCACAATACCTCCAAAGGTCTAGTATTTCAATCAGCCCTCAGACAACCTGGAATAAGGAACCCAAGCTGCCTTTCCCTGATCTAATCTGGACTGGCTACTACCATGGCCAGAACTATATAGCCTAGCCCTGCCCTCTTCTGATAGACCCACTGGTTTAGGAGGGAAATTAGTTTATAAATAGACTGCCTTCCACACACCCACTTTTTGTTTGGTGTGGTGGGTAAAATGAACATAGCTCTTGCAATAGAAAAATTGCACCAGTTAAAGAAAGGGAGCCAGGCAAGAAAGAACAGCTGGGGATAAGGGCTGTTAAATACTAGGATAAAGAAGTCTGCACCCTCTCTTTAACCAGCCTAACCAGTTAGGGTGTGTGGTGGGGAAATGCAGGGGGGGGGGAAATGAAAGCATTCTAGCTTGCTCCTTCAGATAAGAGGCATTTCAGGTCCTGCTTCATCCTGCAAGGTGCCTCATGGTCATAGACCAACTTTCAGGATTAGAACTTGTGCGTCTTTTGCTCTTTATGTAGCATAATAGGTAGAAACTGCAGGGAAACACAGGGGTTCCAAATCACCACATTGACTTAATACATGCAAGCTACTGAGGCCTAGCCACATAAACACACTGGTGCTTTGTGGGGAGTGGTACTAGAGGGCTCACAAACCATTTAAAGGAATATTCCAACTCTGATATGCCCTAGGACTATTGTGAGGCTCTTGAGAGGTTTAACACAAGGTTCTCCCTCCCTCCCATCAGCCATGATTGTTCCCCAAATATACAGAGAACAGACACGAATACAGAACTAGGAGGGGAGTTTCTCAGGAGTCCTGCTGCTTTCAATGGCCAAAAAAGGAAAATTGCCTGAGAAACACAAGCAGGAACATGGAGTAAAAAGCCACATATTAGCTTGTTTCTAAAGGAACTAGCACAGCAGCTCTAGCTCTATCATATTGCCTGTAGTTAAACTGCCTCATGATGCCAGTCAGGTGTGGCTTGTTGGAGAGCCATTTAAAATCTCCTGCTTGGTTCATACAGAACTCAAACAAGCAAGAATAAAAAGTAAAGCCAGCTAATCTGTGCAGCCTTGTTTTTAAGCAGCCCTCTTGGCACGGCACTCCCTGAGCCATGGCTTGACCTCATTTAGACCATAAGCTCCTAGAGGCAGATGCTGTCTTATATGTTTGTATGGTACCCAGAAAAATGGGGGCCTGCTCCAAATTGGGGCCTCTGGATGCTACCATATTGCCCATAATAGGCTTGCCTGGCCCTTTACAGAGAAGTGCAAAAGATGAGCCCCTGCGCTGAGGAATTTACTGTGCTAAGGGGTGAGTGAAATGCATTGGACCCAGATTTGCCTTCCTGCAGGGTTAAAGGAAGCAAACACTCATTGGGGCTGATTCTGGTCTCGTTTACACTAGTGTAGACCCAGGGGAACTCCACTGGAACCAATAAGATAATACTAGAGTAAATGTAGGTTGGATGAGAGCAGCTTTTGGGCCATTAAGATGGATTCAGTTATATCCCCTCCAGGATGGTGGGCAATGGAACCGTTTACTCAGATTCTCTGGCTGGAGAAGCAGGGCTCTTTGTCAAAGCTCATTATGTGACTAGGAGGCTCATTAAAATGGGGGACTGAGTGATGGCACTGCCTAGGGCTATGTATCAAGTAAGCAGCTGATGTGAAAGCCACCTTACTTAGCCAGACCCCAATCCTGACCACAGCTTTCTAATTCCAGGCCTGGGTCCTTCCTAAGGTAGCTCTGAAAGAGTATCTTAGTCTGATCCCTCTTTCTTCCAGGCCTTAGTTACCACAAAGCAGCTCCAATACGGGTTACTCCTGAACCATAGCCCTGTTATTCCAGTAGACCTGTGTATCAGTGGATCTTCTTACACAGAGACCAGACTTCAGTGATGCTTAGAGCCCCGCTAATCCTGCAAAGCTGACCAATTAGGAGAATTTGTGCTTGACTTTTTGCCACTCTTTGCAGCAGAACATCAGTCATATGGGAGATTTCCTTTCCAGATTTGCCTCGTCAGCTCAGGAAGCAGCTACGGACGACTGCCTTGAACACTGCACACACCCGCCTCCTTTTCATGTGTGGTAGATTTAGAGGAAGAACTGAAGGGCTAGAGACTTACGACTGTTTCCCAGCTCTTCAGAGAGTTTTTGAAGCTGTATTGCCTGCAAAGGGTGGCTGATCTGGACCTTAAGGTTTGTCTGATGGATTGAAAAGACATGACTTGTGGAGGACAGATTTTGTTGGGTTAGGGGACTCAGAAGAGTCGTTCCAGCTGCCTTCAGAAATGAAATGCTTCATAACAGCCTCTTAGCATGGTCTATATTGAACAAAGCTACTTACATCCCAAATTCTGGTCTCATGTAGATTTCCTAGTAGCAGCACCAGCTGTCCAGTCAGTGTCTGTATAAATGTTAATGGGAATTGTGCAGGCAGGGGAATAATCCCAGACATCTTATTATTTCTGTCTGGGTGATATTCTTCATTTTAATCTGACTTTTGCTTCCTGTATTTAGCAGATTACATTTATATGCATGAGGACAGTGATATGTGAAAAGCCATTTTTAGATTAATTCATGTAAGTCAATATATGATCTCATAAAAGTCCAGTATGTAAAACGTATGCTGCTTACGCAGCATTAGCATATAAGTGACAGGTTTTTGTTCTGCATGGGAAGTTCAGGTTGACAATCTTTCCCTGTTCTTGTAATTCCAGGAGTCTCAAATCAGCACCTCGTGTTACAATAGTGCATGTTGCAACACTCTAAAGTGCTGATTTCCTCTGAAAAATAACAGGATGGGGCTCCACATACATTTTCTTTCAGTGATTGTCACATAATATTTACTCTGTTCACACGTCAAAAAATAATTTTTTTTTCTGACCAGTTCTGTGACCTGAGTCTGGGCTTTGCAAAGCTACCTTGCTCATCACCAGTGATAGATTCTTCAATTAGAACTTAGCTGACAGCTCTGATGATGTGAAAGGTAGTGCCGGGTTTGATAGTGCTAGTAAAAGCTTGCTTTTGTCAGTAACATAAGAGACGTGTGGCACAGTTGTGCTGAAAAAGGTACAACCATTTTTATAACGTCCCTTTTCTGACCCAATCCAACAGTGTTCTAGCACAAAGATCAGGTCTGCCGCTGGTGTAAATATGTGTAGCTTCACTGAGGCCAATCTGGAAGTGGAGGATTGTTATAATTATTATTCGTGTTGAGGTAGCACCTAGGAGCTCTGGTCACAGAGTGTTCTAGGAGTGACAGGCTGGCCATATGCTGCAATGTCCAGGACAAACGTTACAGAATTAAGATAAACTTTGTTGAATTAAGTTAAACCTAGTGAACTAGGTATAATAACTTTGGGTCCATTGTATTAAAAATACAATTGTTTGAGCTGTTGTAGGATTGTATGTAACTTGACTAATGTAAACGTTAGGAACCGCAAAGGACTTTTTGGGGTAATGCATATAAGGTAGATTCCCTAGGAAATGTCTGGAGGTGAGGGGAACGCAAATGACCCACTTCAAATCCATCCTTTTTGAAGCTATGCCCTGGGGAGGAAAACCAATTGCATGCTAATTATCTGTTCTTGGAAGCCCTAGCTGAAAGTCCCCAGAACCTTGTGAAGGAGAGGCTAAACCTGTGAGGCTGCTTGTTCAGCGCTGAAGCTGTGTGGACCTTGAACCCACAAGGAAGCCCCTTGAGTGGGGCTTAGAAGGACTGCTCCTGCCAGAACCCAGGTTAGAGTTGGGTGAGCTCTAGAAAACTTCTAAGCAAGTGTGTACTGTGTTCTTTCATGTTTTTATGTGTTTTCTCTGTAGTGCTTTTACCTAAGAATAAAATAGGCTTGCATGGAAAGTGCTGTGTGGTACCTTATAATATGGGTGATTACTCTGTTAGTCTCTGACAGGAAGGGAAGTAGGCCTCCTTAAGCGGAGTCTGTTGCTGAGAATAATTCAGTGAAGGCAGGGAACTCTTCAGCCTGGATGCACCCTGATCAGAAGGGAGAGAAGTGGGTCTCCACGCAAGAGAAGCAACAGCTGGAAGCCTGAGAGTGGATGCTCTTGCTGTACCAAGTTGCCCTGAACTGTGACTCTAGGTGCTGTGCAAACACGCACCCAAAGGCAGTTCCTACCCCAAAAGAGCTTACAAGCTAAGAAACAATGGGTGGCTAGAGACTGAATGGTGGGGAAGCCCACCATTCAGGTCATACATGGGGGGCAGTGATCTCAGCACACCAGTAGCCTAGAGGTTGTTAAGTTGTTTTTCGGCATCGCAGCAAACAAGAGTTTTAAGGAGGGTTTGAAGGCATGATGAGTACATTCTTCCTAGATGTTAATTTCAGAACTCATGCTAGAATTTTAGTAGCATTCAGGTCTCTTTGGCCTCTCCTTTCACCCACTGAAATTTGCGGGGGTCTTTCTAACTGGTATTGATGAGTTTCTTAAACTATTTGCCCTTACATGAAGTACTTGGAGGCTACATTATTCCATTCTGTTGCTTTGTAGCTTACCTTAAATTAAGGATGATCAATTGGTAGTAAATTCTAGCTACAGACTAGGAGAATCAGTGTTCAAAGTGGAAAGGGAAAGCCAGAAGCAGGATCTCTTGTAGTGTTGCTAGATGGAAAAATAAGGAAGTACTGCAGTGCAGGTCTGAAACTGTGTCAGCTGGAGACTCCAGCTGGTAGGAGCAGCTTCACAACCAGCCAAAGCTGAGACTGCTGCACTGGAGGGCGGGGGAAGGAAGGGGTAAAATGGGGCACAGGTGCGGCCACACTTCCCCAGACCCATGTGCATGATAGATCACAGAGACACACACACCCCCTACAGGGACTGTCTGAAATTCTGTGTTTGCTGGCTCTTAGGCACTGCCATAAAACATGATTATTAATAATAATAATTAATAACAGAATTCTACTCTTTACCCATCCAAGGTTCAAGGAAATTCTGTTTCAGGTCTTCACAGAGAGGCCAACTCCTCCATGGCAAGGGTGAATTCCTCCTTTTGGGTGAGATTCTGGCCCCTTGGAATCAATGGGAGTTTTGTGTTTAGTGGTGCATACAAGCCTTAAGCTGGCCCTCTGCACGAGGGGTGAATTTCACCCACTGTGAATAGTTGAATCCATTCTTTAAAATGAGGGAAATGGTGACAAAATCAGTGGTTTAAAATCCCACTTGTTTCTCCTTTGTTAGCTCTCTGAAGGTCTTTGAGCACGACTGGAATGGATGGTTCAAGACCCATGTGGCAATGGATAAGGAGAGGAAGATTGAAATTCAGTGAGAGATTCGTGGGCACCCCTTTGTGTGTCTTTCTCATTCTTTTTCATAAAAAGATGACATCACCACACATGAAATCAACAGGTTAGTGGGACAGAAAGACATGGCCATAAAGCTGGGCCTGCACTTTAGCTCCTGCCCTATTGATGCTTTCATCAGGAGGGTGATCGATGTTCACAAAGCCATCCCACGCCTTCTACTTAGATCCCTGACCCAAAAGTAATCATCAAAGCAGAAAACACCAAGGAGATGCATATAGACGTGGAGCAATTCAGTGACATTCATGAATATGTCCAATATATGGCAATGGCAGACATTTTTCAGCAGGGCCGGTGAAGGAAGTTTCGCGGCAGCTAACCCCACCCGGGGAGACTCACCCCATCTACGGCAGCTAACCCTGCCTGGGGAGCCCGCCCCAGCTCTCCTCCGCTGAGCACGCCAGCGTGGCTCTAATTCTCCTCCCCTCCCAGGCATGTGGAGCTGATTGGAGGAGACTTAAAGTGGAGGTTGTGTGCTCAGCTGAGGAGGTGGAGTGGAGGTGATCTGGGGCGGGAAGCGGTTCCCCTGTGCCTCTTCCCCCCCTCCCCGTTACTGCGGGCAGCCCTCCCTGCGCCCCCCGCCCCAGCTGACCTCCACTTCACCTCCTCGCCTGAGCGGGCTTTTAGGCGCCCCCCAACCACTAGGCGCCCTAGGTGGCTGCCTAGTTTGCCTAAATGGTTGCCCCGGCCCTGTTTTTCAGGGTCTGAAGGTGGGTATCATTGATGCCTGGTCTATGACTATAGCATATGCCACAAAATTCACCCACCAGATCATGTGGTTGGGAACCAAATCAATGTGTTTTAATGTACATGTGGTATCTGATATTTATCTAAAATGAAAAACAGGCTATAATTTGAGAACAGAGCACTTGAGTCGAGCTGGTTGGGAGAACAAAGGGAAATTTCACCAATCCCCTTCAGCCCCCAAAAAATAATCTTCCTCCTCCAAAAGTTGATACTTTGAAAGTTAATCAAAAAATATGGAAAAGTTTGAAATTTGTGTAAAAAAACAAAAACAAAAAAATTAAAAATCATCACAATTTCAAAGATTTGACAGTGATTAGCAATGACACAATAATTTACTCATTACAAAAAGAATCAGATTAAAGATATCACCATAGTACACTGTTTCGCCCCTCCCCCCCCCAGCTTCTGTTAAGCCAATGTCTTCACCAGTTTTAAGATTCAGACTGGCTGGAAGAATTAGTGGTTATTATCTTCTCTTTCTAGCTTTAGTGGTAGCCTTTGAAAGAGAGGAGATTGGTGAAAATGTATAAGCAAGCATCCTCACAGCCTTTCTATGGTAGTGAATAAAGAGCCACAATGGATCCGATCCAGGACAAAGTAGGTTAATTCCCCCGTTGTGCTGAAAACCTGAAATATTGCCATTCTAAACATATGTACCGTATTTATCCTCACCACACCCAACAGGAAAGGGAAGTGCTAGTGTCCTTGTTTACAGATGGGGATCAGAGACTAAATGATTTGGCCAAGGTTGCACGGAAAGTCTGTGGTGAACTCGAAAGTGGGTCTCCTGTATTCCAGACTAACACCCGGGGGGGGGGGGGGGGCAAGTGGGGCAATTTGCCCCAGGCCTTGGGCCCTGCAGGGGCCCCCATGAGAGTTTTTCGGAGGCCCTGGAGCAGGGTCCTTCACTCGCTCCGGGGGCTCCGGAAAACTCTCGTGGGGGCCGGACCTCTGGAGTTTCTTCTGCTCCGGGTCTTTGGCGGCAATTCGGCAGCGGGGGCCCCCCGCCGCCGCAGACCACAGACCCCCTGAATCCTCTGGCCAGCCCTGTACTAACGGCTGGACACCCACCCCCCCCTTCCTCTGAGTTGTCTCAAATATTAGCAGCTAGTGGTATGCCACTAACAGGTCTTTAGTTTAGTGCAGTTTATGCTGCCAAATTGACTCACAAAGCTCTGGCCAAGAAGTTCAAGTAGCAGCATGCTTTCCAGCCCTTAACACTTGTCCTTATTTCACTTCTATTGTTTAATGGATTTGGAAAGGAAGAGAAACAGTTCCCTAATGGCCCAGGAATGCTGCACTCCAAACAAACTGATGTCATGTGGTAACGTGCAGCTTTGCTTCTGTGGAATGTGTTACAAGAACAACTCTAAACACCGTACAGCAAACGCAATAAACGGATGAGTGAGCTGTCGGCTTACGGTGTCGGTGCATATTTGGGGGTGTATATTGCAGTGCCAGAGTACTGTCAGGGGAATCAAGGTGGAACATGACCCTCCTTCAAATTAACCATGTGGTAGAACAGGGGTCATGCAAGACTCTGCCAATCAACTGCCGCACTGTTGTTGTGCTAAGAGCCTAAAGACTTGTTCTGTATGAAATGGATCAGCTTGCAGCCATCTCCATCTTCTATACTGAGTAGGGTGACCAGATAGCAAGCATGAAAAATTGGGCCAGGGGGTGGGTGGTAATAGGCACCTATATAAGATGAAGCCCCAAATATCAGCACTGTCCTGATAAAATCAGGATATCTGGTGACCCTAATATTGAGGCATGGCTGGTAGAGGCTCCAAGTCCCTGCATACAATGTCCCATCTTGATTCAAGCAGCCAGTCTACTTGCCATAAGGCAGTCTGCTGAACCTTGAGCCAAACCTGAGAAAAGGGTGCGTGGGTCAGTTGGATGTCTCCGTGGGGCTGATTGATATGAGTACTAAGAGTTAATACAAATAATTTGATGGTGCAATTCCTTCAGACTTTAGGTGTGACCATCCCTTTAACTCACTAGGCGGCTTGTCTTGTTAACAACAGACCTCCCAGCGACAGATCATAACACATGCTAGGGCTTACAATGCCACTAGCCCAGTCTGAATAAGGCAACTTTTAGTTGTAGTCATCGATTAACATTACAGCAGTTTTCCTGGAACAGTTTTTCTTCTCCTTTTCACAGTTTAGTCTTTCCTTACTAAGTGCATAGCAACTTCCTAAAGCCAATGACCATACTAACCCCCCCAAAGGATCAAATTAAAGGGGGACGATGTATTATTTTGAAAACAAGTTATTTGATTCCTGAGGGTTTGAGTAAATTAAACAAATACTCAAATTAACCAGTGCTTAAATGATCAAATAAATATGACCATATGGTGCACATATAGGGTTTTTTTAAATTATTTTTTGTAGAGCACTGAATCTACTGCTTTCTAAGGGCTTGATCCTTAAAACAAAAAATCCTTTAGGCAATAAATAATATCTTTGAAGTCTGTTAAGCATGTGCATAAATTTTTAGAGGTTCAGGGCCTAAGCCATCCATTTGCACATGCCAGGAGTAATGGCAAAGTCACATGCAATAAATGGAGTTGAAAAAGGGGGTGGGAAACCTATGTGTGCAAGTGGAAACATGCATGTAGATAAGGGAATACAGTAAGCCACTCTCAGCTTCCTATTCTGAACGTGACCAGCAATCTGGCTAGCCTGCATGTCCTGCCAGGTCAGCTAGTGCCAGGATAATCTGGAAATGAGCACGTTATAAATTTCTACAAAGAGCGAGATCTTGTCTATCTTTAACTGCTATTTTTACAGGAATCCTGCACACCAGTGAAATGCCCCCACCCTCTGTATTTGACACAAGCAGTAGAATAACCACTCATCAGTAACTTTATACGTCTCCAGAGCTCTTTACAAACATTAAGGCTTGTGTGATGGGTTAATACTCATTTTGCAAATGTGGCAATAGATTGACTGAGAGACGTTAAGGCTAAAATTTGCAAACTTTTAAGTGCCTCAAGTTAGTCACCTAAATCAGTGGTTTGATTTTTCAGGGGCTCTGATTCCAGTCCCTTGAAACCAAGCCACATTTTCTGCAGGAAGGTTGCCTCATTTTAGCCATTCAAGTTCAAAAGTGTTGTCCGAAAGCGACTTATCAACAAATCAATAACTGCAAATAGGATCTGGGAGTCCTGACTTCCACTCCCCTGCTCTGGCGGTTCCATCTCATGAACCTTGGCACAAATGCTGAGTTATAGTGTGATCTAAGTGAATGTACATGCTGTAACCTTTACATAAATGCTTGAATCAACTCTTTTTACTAATGTACTTTTGTTACAGTCACACATTGTATGAGTCTCCCTCCAGTGGCTAATATCTACAACTTCATAGGGTTTTCTCATTTGTAAGACTTCCGTGTAGACATGAGAAGGTGCTAGGGATTGTACTGCCACTAAAATTTTCTTATTAATGCCTATTTTCAACCATAGACATGACCTGCTGACATTTGTCACTCATTTTGTCAGTCAGCAAGATATTATCAAATGAAAAATGCCAGATTAGCAGGAGATCCCCTTTCCCCAGTGGCTTTATCAGGCAAAACAGGTGGAAGCCTGCTTTCTGCAACATATCTAAACTTCACAACTAGGGCTCAAATTAATACTTGTTTGAAGAGAAAAATTGACTTACCTTATGGGAGATTCAACAGTGTCAGTGGATTGAGTATTTCACAAAGAGAGCAAACAGTAGGTTTTCCCTATTAGGTTAAATGATATTAAGCTCTGTTTTCTTAGGCCTTGGCTACACTTACAAATTTGCAGCGCTGCAGCAGGGTATGAAAACACACCCTCTGCAGCGCTGCAAATTGCGGTGCTACAAAGCGCCAGTGTAGTCAAAGCCCCAGCGCTGGGAGCCGCGCTCCCAGCACTGTCCGTTATTCCCCACAGGGAGGTGGAGTACGGACAGCGCTGGGAGAGCTTTCTCCCAGCGCTGGCGCTTTGACTACACTTAGCGCTTCAAAGCGCTACCGCGGCAGCGCTTTGAAGTGTAAGTGTAGCCAAGCCCTTAGAATCAAAATTATAGCAGTGGCTCTTTTCCTTGTCTAATAGCATTGCATTTGTTAGGCTTCTGCTTTCTGGTAAGTGGTAGCTTTTGTTTTACCTTGGGTATGGCTACACTTACGGTTTGCAGCGCTGGTAGTTTGCAGCGCTGGTCATCCAGCTGTGTAGGAGCAGCGCTGGTGTGTGGCCACACTCACAGCTACCAGCGCTGGTGTGTGGCCACATTTGCAGTATTAGCAGCGCTGTTGGGAGTGCTGCATTATGGGCAGCTATCCCAGCATTCAAATGCAACAACGTGCTTTTCAAAAGAGGGGGGTGGAGGGTGGTGTACTGTGACAGGGAGCGGGGAAGATAGAGTGGATTTTTGGAGCCAACACTGTGTGTTAGCTTCCTGGATTGGAAAAATCACAAAATGTTCATGAGCCCTTAGTCTTAACTCTTAATTGCAAACAGCCTGCCTCCAACACGGGCTCCCCGCTGTTTCACTCACTCCCTGTGGTGTACTGTGACAGGGAGCGGGGAAGAGAGAGATTGGAAAAATCACAAAATGTTTGCGAACCCTGCATCCAACGCTGTTTCCCCTGCCTCTCATTTGATCGTTCACAGCCAGGTACAGATAGCTCCTGTTTGCTGTGATCAGTGTTTGTTTTTTTAGATAAGCAGTTCAACGGAGCTCCGATCGGCTCCGTTCTGTTTCATTCACTCTCCCTGCCTGCCTCTCATTTGATTGTTTACAGCCAGGTACAGATGATCACAGCAAACAGGAGCTCTGTTTGTTCGGAGCTCCGATCGGAGCTCGTTCACAACAAAACAAAGAGAGGCTGCATAACAAAACAAAGAGAGTAATTTATAAAAGCATTCTGGGATACACCTTATACCCTGGAGGCCAATCACAGCGCTGGTGTGTGGCCACACTTGATGACCAGCGCTGCAGCACCAGCGCTGGAATCTTTATTCCCCATGCCGAGTGAGGTGTACGGCCAGCGCTGCAGCCAGGGAGTTGCAGCGCTGGAAGTGCCCTGCAGGTGTGGCCACTTACTAATTGCAGCGCTGGTGGAGGCTTTCCAGCGCTGCAAATCGCCAGTGTAGCCATACCCCTTGTTTACATTTCCTTTCAATAGCAAAACACTTGGCTAGGGAATATTTATTTTACTTTCCATTACTAATTTTAAGTGACCAATTTTATCATACTTAATGTACATTTATGTATCAGTAAAGGTATGTGACTTGTTCAGTAGACAATTCAAAGGCAGGACAAATGCATCTGCTTAGGAATTTCAAGAGAAACTTGAAATCAGACCAGGCCCACTCAAAATGTTGTTAAAAGTGGCTCACCTTGAGTAAACTGAGAATGAACAAGGCATATGTCAACTGGAATCTGTGACCTTGTGGTTTCAAGTAAGTTTCATTTATTGAGTAAGAGTCTAGTATAGCAGGGCTTGATCTTGATTGGGAGCTACCATAATACAAATAAATACAGATATGGAATTCAAAGCAAAATCTGGAGGCAAAGTATCATGTTGTTAGGAATCAAATGAATAGGTTTAACATACATCTGTTAAATAACACCCTAGCTTATTTATGGGTTAGCATGGACTTGTGGTCACATCGACAAGTTAAATGGCAGCAGCATCCTCTTCTAATGTCTGATCCAAAGAGCAGAGAAGTCCATGGACTCATTTAGCTGTTTCCTAGCCACAGGAACAGCCTGTGAAAACTGGACATGTTCTAACCATAAATTCTTTTAAAATGAGTATTACAGGCTGACCTGCTTATCATGCCAACGCACTTCATTCCTGGCCTGCAGCCTTTATATTTTTTATATTGAAATTTCATCTGCTTGATCACAAATCAGCTTTTTGTGCAGCTCCTCCCTAGCATCCTTTGAGCACAGACTGCTGCCTGCGTGAGAGTTTTGTTAAGTGGATAAATGTCCACCATGGAACTAAAAAGAGCTTGTTACTTGAATTAGCTGTCAAGAGATAAGCTGATCATACCTTTGACACCACAAGCATAGAAGGCCACTGCTCATCAGGCTACATTAAGTGATGCACATGTTCAGTCTGTCTTCAAATGGCACTGTGTATTTTACAGAGGAATTCTTGTTAAGCACACACATGTATGACTGCCGTAGGATGCAATATATTTCCCATAACATTTTATTTTGAAAATCTGAGAGAGGCTGTTCACCTTTTAGATGAATATACAAAGTCTTATAACCAAGGCTGCTGCAAAAGAAAAGAGAAGGTGTAAAAAAAATCTTTCAGCAGAACTGGTTTTATTTTGTAACAAAAGAGTGCATCTAGAAGTAAATGAAGAGATGTATCAAAGAGCACAAGTGACCTGGTACATACAAACAAAGGAGCTGCTGAGACTTAAATGGCAAATTCACAGCTCAGACATGTTAAAGCAGACAGAAGTCTGAATTACTGCTGCTTTCCTAATGATTAAAAAACAAGGAAACTGAAAGAAGCCTCTTCCTTAAACACTGGTGAACAGAAAAACAACGGGAGATACATCCAGTGGATACTATGGGATGGCATTGTGAGATGGAAGATCAGCTCACAGTTTTATCACTTTCTCCATTTTCTATTAATTTTCTTTTCTTTTCATCTGTTTTCCTCTTGAAGATGCTATTTCTGTAGAACTGAAGTTCTTTGATGCTTTCCCTGATGTCATCGAGTGCTCTGCAAGAGAATTAAGGAAGGTTTCAAAATGCACAAACACTCAGGCTAAATTTGGATTCTGATGCATTTTGCAAATTCCAAACTGTGTAAAAACAAAAACAAAAAAAAAAAGTAGAACACTGAGAAATATATCATGCACAAATCTGTCAGTAATAAAACCACCTTCACTAGACTGAGTAATACAGGAAACAATAAAAGTTCAGCAGGACAGGCATGCAAGGAAGTAACACATTACTTATTGGTTTGTGCTATTATGCAAGGCATAGGCTCTAGCAAGTCAATAGATTCCATGACTCCAGAGGACTGGACTAGATGACCTCCAGAGGTCCCTTCCAGTCCTATGAGTCTAGTGTAGTTGAGGTAAAGGCAGGTAAACTGAGTCGAACATGTTCACGTTGATGAATATGGAATTTAACACTACCTGGCCTGAAAACCAAAAAGGTTAGTTTACCCACTTTTGTTTGTTAAATCACTGCACGACTTCAGCTATTAAAACAAGTATTGGTATTAGTCTGAGATGCCTAACAATGGACAAGGACTCAAGAGACCCGGATTCTATTCCTGATTTGGCCAATTAGCTGCTGAGAGACCCTGAGCAAATTGCTTTACCTCTCTGTTTCTCCTCCCACCCTTTGTCTGGTCTATGCAAACTCTTTGGGGCTCTCCTTATGTATTTGTACAGTGCCTAGCACAAATGGACTCTGACTTCAGGTAGGGCCTCTAACGTACCATAATAATTATTAGAAAAGGACAGTTGTCAAGAACAGTATTGAGTAAAAAACAACAAACAAAAAAATCAAATCAGGACCTAGATTCCAGTCACTCTGAAATCTAAGTAAAGCTATAGCTAAATACCAGATTCCAGAAGATCCTGAAATCAGGGCACCATCAGCCAATCTGTACTTGATGATGATGTTTCATTCCAACAAATGCTTCCTGAAACTGTGCCAGAAACATGCCAGCATCCAGCAAGCATCAGCAGTAACCAAAATGTATCTATAACCTCCCTAGCCATCTTTGTATTTTAATGCACGACAGTTTTAAACACCAATCTTTAGTGGTAGGATGGAATGGCTGGGAATCACCTTCTGCAATACGCCAGGCTTTAGAAGGCAAAGGCCTGGCTATGATGCAGGCTGCTCCCTTTGAACCCTGGGCCTTCATGTGCCCATCTTACAGAGTCCATGCATCAGAGAGCTAGGGAAAGAGGTACTTGAAGGTTCAGTTACTCCTTTTTCTGAAGATTCCCATGCAATTAGCAACAACTTTTCTCCATCCCTGCATGAAAGAACTGTGCCTTATCCTAAAACAGGAGAGCTTTCAAGAGGCAGTAAAATTAAGCAGTAAAAATAACTTATGCTCATTTTAACTTTTTGATGTAAAAGGGACCATCTGCCAATGTAGTTATGCGCCCAGAGGGAAGGCATCTCAGTACTGTTCCTGTTGGCTTCCTATTTATGCTAAGTCATAGTTGCTTCGTTTCCCAATGGGAATGAGTTAAAACTGCCATCACGCCTGTTGAGCCAATAGAGCTTTATTGCTCCACTTTGTATAGCAGCAGCAATCTGCCAGACAAGTTGTGTTTTCAGATCTTTATTTATGAAATAAACAAACAAAGGAAATGTTTATATTACAATAGTACCCAGAGGCTTAAGTCAGAACTGAGGCCTCGCTGTCCTAGGCACAGTATTCAGAAAAACATGGGGACCAATCCTGCCCCTATTGACGTCAATAGCAAAACTCACATAGACTCCACAGGATTTTGGATCAGATTCATGGTGCTGGGCCTGAAAAGCTTACAATCTAAGAGAAAGTGTTAATACTTTCTACTACACGGCACCTTTCATCTGAGGATCTGAAAGCAAGTTATCAATGTTAACTATGTCTCGGAACACAGTTAGGTGGTAAATCAAGGTTAACTCCACTTCACAGATAGGGAAACAGGCATCAATACATCACAAACCCAATCTCCCAATTCCCAGTCCTCTGCTTTCACTACTGGTCCTCTGGTAACAGCTTTGCTTCAATACAAAACTTATTAATGTTCTATCTTAGTTTTTTCTCAGATACTTAGCACTGTGGTATGTAAGTGCTGTGAACATGTATTTGTCAGGACAAATATCTTGGCTCAGTAAACTGAGCGAGTCATTAATGGATAATAAATTACTTCTGTTTTCTGTATTTTTACGGAGTAACTTTTTTTTGAAATAATCAGATGTTAAAAAGAGGGATATGGCAAGGAACAGAATTAGACTTCCAGGGCCATTGGCAATAGAACTAACAGGTCACGTTTTCAGAGAAATTGGTATGCTCCATATTCTAGTAGAAGAGAGTACTGTAGCTTAAAGATATGACAAATGTACTACATTAAAGGCAATAGTGGAAGTCTCACCTATGAGAAGCCACCTTCTTTGGTGCAAATTCAAATTCTTCTGGATACCAGCGCCTGTATATGGAAGAAATTGAGTTTTAAATCCATACATCTTAAATAAATAGGCAGAGGTCTCTTTGGGTGTGCTACAATGGGAAATGTCTCTTCAGTGCAAAAATTTGAATTTCACTGTCATACAGAAAAGTTACTGTTATAAGCATCAAAATAATATAATCCATGTGAGAGCTAAACACCTCCCCACTCTGCATGCAGTTCAGTAAGTAGGTCCTTGTCCTTTTTCTGTTTGATCCAAGTGGAATATCTGAAAGAACTAAATGGCTGCACACCGCTCTTTCCCTGCTGTCCTCCTCTATTGTTTTAGAAGAAAATTAGTAAAATATAACTAGAGCTCCTTAGATCTTTTTACACTAACTTTGTATGGTATTTACCTGCAAAGTTCTTTGACAGTGCTCACATCAATTATCCTGTAATGAAGGTGCCTCATGAACTGAGGCATATATTTGTCAAGAAACTTCTTATCTGCATGAACAGAGTTTCCTAGAAAAAGACAAAACAGATATTCCTGTCAAAGACTTTACGAAGCTACAGTGAATTACATTTGAACTAGAGGTAGGCTATGCAGACTGAGGAAATCACATACGACTTCTAAATGTTTTCAGTCAGGTCATAGGTCTCATGTTCCAATAAATATGATTTTAAAGGTTTCTGTCTGATTTCCATTCTGGGATCACTTCTGTGTGGTTTAAATATATAATCTCTCTGCATTAAATTCCTCAATTACTTCCTCTACAATTTCTGTGTCACAAACATTATTATTTCAATAAAAGTAAAAATATTACACAAACAACCAGGTTTTCCACTAAGGGTAAATAAGCTTTACTGTTTGTTTAATATATTTTCCTCAGGTCATCATTTTGACCTCTCTGAGTCAGCGTTCTGAGTCACCATCAAGTAACAGGACATTCAGAATAGCAGCACTTAGAGGTTGATTGGATTCGTATCTGCAGTTAGTTCCCTATTTTTCTTTTGCATTCACAAAAGGCTAAGAACACTAAGTCACACCAGTAATGACATAAATGTATAATGAAATATTACTAGTAACAGGAATTTAAGTTTCCTGCAGATCTATGGGGATTTTCAGAAATCCATACGTAATATTTGCTTCAGGCAATTTATAAAATGGATGATATCTAATGCTAAACTTTCCCTGCTTAATGAAATTTGATTCCATGCAGATCTCCAGGTAGGAGACTAAATCACTCCTGCATTGTGTATTAACAGGCTTTTCAAAGCCCCACTGGGAACGAAAGGAGGATTGATTTTATTAGTATTAAAAATATAAGTACACATTTTACCTGCAAGAGGACAGAGGCCGGGGGGTGTTTGCTGTCGTACAAAGGACAGAAATTCATACTCTGCTTGCTGCAATGAAATTGTACTTTCTTTCACTGCCTTAGTAAGGCCAGACTGCAAGAAAGAGGCATCCATCACCAATCAAATATTTACCATTATTTAAAAATACTTCTAGCATATTTAAGTAGCAGTCAAATGTTACCTAGAAATCAATAACTGAAACAGTAACCAACTAATGGCACATTTAATGCCCAGAAGCATTAAAAAAAGATGACAGCTTAACTCTTAAATTTAACCTTGTAGAAGGTCTTAACATTTTACCAAATGCACCAGTGTTTACCCACTTCAATCCTAGCTAAGGGACAGATGATAGCATTGTGAACCAGACAAGATGCTGGTCAGTATAGCTGCTTAAATCCAGAACCTGTGAGCATCAGTAGAACTAACAAGAATCATGTGAGTTTCACACTGCTGCTCAGAGCTTTCCCAAGCAGCAGCCCCTGGTGGCCTCACTATCTTTCACATCAGCCATTGTTGGTAGGTTTATTTCTCTAGCTAGAAGGTGTCTAGTAAAATCTTCAAGGCCTGTTCAAAGTTGCTGCAAGTCAAAGTTGTTATGGCCCTTTGGATAGTCTCAAAAAGAACAGGAGTACTTGCGGCACCTTACAGACTAACAAATTTATTTGAGCATAAGCTTTTGTGGGCTTCAGTGCATCCGAAGAAGTGGGGCTGTAGCCCACGAAAGCTTATGCTCAAATAAATTTGTTAGTCTCTAAGGTGCCACAAGTGCTCCTGTTCTTTTTGTGGATACAGACTAACACGGCTGCTACTCTGAAACCTTTGGATAGTCTGTTTCAGGTTAGTCTTGTGGTTAAGGCACTGGACTGGATCTCAGAAGATCTGGACTCAATTTTCAGTTCTGACATGGACTTTTTGTGAGATCCTGGGCAAATCACAACCTCTCTCTGCCTCAGTTCCTCATCTGTAAAATGGGGATATTTCCTTTCTCCCACCTTTTGTCATCTATATTTAGAATGTAAGCTCTTCAGAACAGGAACTGTCTCTAAAGTGCTCATATAGCACCTAACAATTTTGAGATTAAGAATTATAAAGCTGCTACTAGTTACAAGGAAACAGTGATTCTAGTACTATTACTCTAGAACCTTTACCTTCCCATGATGCTCTTTACACCATTCTGACATGCCATCCAGCAACTCATCTGGCTGGTTTATAATCAGGTTGGGACCCTGTTAATGAGAAAAAAATAGTAATCAAATCCTAAAAAAAAAAAAATTCTAAAGCTTATCAGAGGAATCTGTCTACCTCCTGTTGACACCTCTAGCTTTAAGGAAATTACAAGAAAGCTGCCAATCTTGCTCTGCACAGCAATCGTAAAACCCATGTGGTGGGAAATGCCTCCCCGACCTCCTGGTATAAACTATCAAGTGATTCTGTATGGATAGTAGCCTGTGGTTCCAATTCATCTCTCAATGGCTTCTAACATCAAGTTTTCTTAGTCTACAAATGAAAAGGCATAGCGGTGTTCTTTCTTACACAGTCGATAACTCAATCTGGAATGTGAATATCAAGTCAGGTTCTTTCAGGCTCATGCAACATTTGATTGGATTCTGTAACTGGAACTTATTTGACAAGCAATGATCCATGAGTCAGAACTGAATCCGGTTGCCTCTCCCAGCACTGTGTGTATTTTGCAGCTTTAAGTAGTAGTGAAACCTTATTCTTGTCACTAAAGCAAGAACATATGACTCATAATGTGTAAAGAGGAAGCACAGGTCTGTTCAGTAAGATACTGCCAATTTTACAGGGACATCTTCCAGGTTATAATCACATCTTAAAAACAGGCATTTTGGAGTCAGCAGCTGGCAAACCTTACAGTACTCAAAAGTGACATGCTACACTGTCAACAAGGTTGTTCAAAAATACAGGATATCTGCCAGTAACATTTTACACACAGCCACAATCCAAACAGATCTCAAAAGTGTGTACTATAAATTGCTGTTTGACTCGTATTCCATTCCACAGGCTGCACTCATCTGGAAACTGTACTTATGAAAGGGCACATACCATGCTGGCTGCTTGTTAGCCAGATGGTTCACAAAACATCAAAGATAAAAATATTCCACTCTAACTTAATGGGCAGATGAACCTTCAATTATAACAAAGTAAGAGTACCCGGAGCTAGTAATCAGATGTATGCCAGTACACACTGACACCAAACTCTAACCTACCTCAGCCAAAATGTTTAAATCAGAATCAGTTATGAGACAAGCCATCTCAATGATCTGGTCCTTCTCTATGTCCAGTCCGGTCATCTGCAAAGACAGAAGCAACAATTGTAAGAAGAGAGAAGAGCTATGTTTTATACTTTGCAGGGAATGTATGTCTTAACAACATTTTAATCCCAGAGTTGGGCTAACACTGCTGTAATGTTTGGGTTTTTTCACAAATGCTTTGCACTGATTTTAATCATCAGTAGAAGGGAAATAATCAGTGTTTGCCAAACTAAGAAAGGAAAGGAAATTTTCCAAAGCTTCTCAGTGGGCTGTGCAAATACTTGGAGAGTGAATGTAGAGCAGAACTGCTCAGCCATAACTAGAAAAGAGACCTCGACAGCTGGAACCCCCTGGGCCTGAATCTGAATGGGATGCTTCCCTGCCATCTGAAGCAGCAAGGTGCAGGCCAACCTACAGCCTGGCAGGATCAAAGAGAGGGAAAGGCTCTGTTAGTGCAGGGAGCCAACCCAGACCCAGGCTTGGTCTCTGAGGTGTGTTTCCCTGTGCTCTGTCCAGCCAAGTCTTAAACACCCCAGGCAATGCCACCTCTACGCAGTCCCCAGGGGTAGGGATCTCCTCCTGACACCCAGCCTAGCTTTCCCCTTGCACACTTCCCTCCAAGTGCGACGACCCCCCCCCTCGCCCCGGTACCTGCCTGACATGGTGGATCCCGGCACCTGACATGGGGGATCCCTCCCCGCCAGGCCCCTGCCTGACATGGGGGATCCCTCCCCGCCAGGTACATGTCTGACATGGGGGACCTCTCCCCCCCCGGGCCCCTGCCTGACATGGGGGACCTTGGCACCTGCCTGACATGGGGGATCCCTCCCCGCCACGTACATGTCTGACATGGGGGGACCCCTCCCCCCGGGCCCCTGCCTGACATGGGGGACCCCGGCACCTGCCTGACATGGGGGATCCCTCCCCGCCAGGTACATGTCTGATATGGGGGACCCCTCCCCCCCGGGCACCTGCCTGACATGGGGGACCCCGGCACCTGCCTGACATGGGGGATCCCTCCCCGCCAGGTACATGCCTGACATGGGGGACCCCTCCCCCCCTGGGCACCTGCCTGACATGGGGGACCGTGGCACCTGCCTGACATGGGGGATCCCTCCCCGCCAGGTACGTGTCTGACATGGGGGACCCCTCCCCCCCGGGGACCTGCCTGACATGGGGGATCCCTCCCCGCCAGGTACGTGTCTGACATGGGGGACCCCTCCCCCCCGGGGACCTGCCTGACATGAGGGATCCCTCCCCGCCAGGTACGTGTCTGACATGGGGGACCCCTTCCCCCCCGGGCACCTGCCTGACATGGGGGATCCCTCCCCGCCAGGTACATGTCTGATATGGGGGACCCCTCCCCCCCGGGCACCTGCCTGACATGGGGGACCCCGGCACCTGCCTGACATGGGGGATCCCTCCCCGCCAGGTACGTGTCTGACATGGGGGACCCCTCCCCCCCGGGGACCTGCCTGACATGAGGGATCCCTCCCCGCCAGGTACGTGTCTGACATGGGGGACCCCTTCCCCCCCGGGCACCTGCCTGACATGGGGGACCCCTCCCCCAATCCTGCCCCCCTCAGCCAGGCACATCCCCATGGAAACATCCCTCACAGCCCATCTGCGTCCCCCCCAGCGGGGGGTGCCCCGCGGCGCCCCCTCACCTCCAGATCCACCCAGACCATCCTCTGCCCCATGCTGCCCCCCGCCATGGCCGCTCCGTCCGGGACCCCGGCTCCCAGTGCCGCCAGCAGCCGGCGCCCGGCTGAGCCCAGCAACCAGGCACGCATCGCGACAGGCCGCAAAGTGTCAACCTGGGGACTACAATTCCCAGACACCCATGCGCCATCTCTCCACTCAGTCCTGTGACTGGATCTGGCGCGGGGCCTGCTGGGAAATGTAGTCACTCCAGGGCATCACAGGAAGCAATAGTCACCTCCCCTCCCGAACAGCAGTGCATCCTGGGGCTTGTAGTCTCCACACGTCCCATATGTCCACGTCTGTACTGCTGCTAACTCTCAGGGGCAGATGCTTAGTTTTTATTCTGCTCCAAGCGCCTCTCTACAGGGAGTATTTTACACTGAGGTCTGTTTAGTTTGCAGGTTCTAGTCCATGACTGGGGCTCCTAGGCACTAAGATAATACAAATAATTTAAAAGAAGTAAATTGCATTTACTTCCTCAAGGCAGCAAAGAATCCTGTGGCACCTTACAGACTAACAGACGTTTGGGAGGATGAGCTTTCGTGGGTGAATGCCCACTTTGTCGGATGCAAGTCAAGGCAGGGACCTCTAATATTGCACATCGACACAGCCACATCATCAATAGCCTGGGCTCCCATACAACACAAATTAAATAACAACATAATTCATAAACTGAGCCAGTGGGAGGGACAGCTCAGTGGTTTGAGCATTGGCCTGTTAAACCCACAGTTGTGAGTTCAATCCTTGAGAGGGCCACGTAAGGATCTGGGGTAAAAATTGGTCCTGCTAGTGAAGGCAGGGGGCTGGACTTGATGATCTTTCAAGGTCCCTTCCAGTTCTAGGAGATTGGTATATCTCCTATTATTATTATTTATTATAATCAGAAACCTGATTAGTTGTCCCTTACTTGAATTATAGTTAAGACTAAGATTTTTGTCACAGATATTTGTAGTAAAAGTGACAGACAGGTCATGGGCAATAATGAAAAATTCACAGAAGCCCAAGCCCTGTCTCTGACTTTTACTACAAATATCCATGACAAAATGAGGCACCTGGGCAGCTGTAGACATGAGGGGTTCCCCCATGTCAGGAGCCGGGGTCCACCATGTCAGACAGGGGCCTGGGGGGGGGAAGGGTCCCCCATGTCAGGCAGGTAGCGTGGGGGGGGGGTGTCGCACTTGGAGGGAAGTGTGCAAGGGGAAAGCCAGGCTGGGTGTCAGGAGGAGATCCCCACTGCTTAGAGCCACCAACAGAAGGGGACCCTGGAGCTCCCAACCTGTCTACAGCTGGCCTTGAGTGTTTATTATGAAATTGTCACATTACCACATCTAATTTATGAGGACTATTTTAACACTAGATCTTATTGCCTGGTACTACTGCTGGCATTTTTAAGTAAAAAGAACATTAAGCCAAAATACAAGTTAATTTAATAAATCATGTATTTTTTACACTGAAACTTATCCAAGCAAGAAAAGTCAATTTAGCTATATCTACACCAGTTTAAAAAAAATACTTTTCCAGACGGTATACTGCAGAAGGATCACAAATGCTAGTTTTCAGTGCTACAAGAAATAAGGGCATCTGCACTTTTTCAGCAATCAGTTTCCCAGATGCTATCCCAACACTTCCATTACGATGTGTGCTTCAAAGAAATCGGTGAACTAGCAGAGGAAAAAAATCACCTGCATCTTGCCAAACTTCCCCTTATTTTTCCTACCAAATGTTTTTAAGGAAGTGTTCTGAAACTGTGACAGGATGAACACACTTATATTTACGCAGCTCAAACCAATCACTTCTTTCTTATTTACAAAAGAATTGATATTGTCTGGCAAATTGTATGGTTAAGCTCATATCCAAAGTTTGTAAGCAAGATGTGGTTTTCTGGCTTCCCTGCAGCTCATTCAGCTGCTAATTAAATTCACTGCACTTGTTCTGAAAATCATGCCCAAAAACTTATTCCAGGGGTAGGCAACCTAAGGCACGTGTGCCGAAGGCAGCATGCGAGCTGATTTTCAGCGGCACTCACACTGCCCGGGTCATGGCCACCAGTCTGGGGGGGCTCTGCATTTTAATTTATTTTAAATGAAGCTTGTTAAACATTTTAAAAACCTTATTTACTTTACATACTACAATAGTTTAGTTATATATTATAGACATTAAAAAGAGACCTTCTAAAAACTTTATTACTGGCATGCAAAACCTTAAATTAGAGTGAATAAATGAAGATCCAGCACATCACTTCTGAAAGGTTGCCGAACCCTGACTTATTCAGAGAGCAGAATAGGTCATGCTAACTCAGTATGTGAACAGCTTAACTTTCTAGAACTAGCACTACACAGAAGGAAAAGGTGAGTTAAATTATGACTGATATTTCATTCTTTGCATGTTTTTATTAAATTCAATGGATCAGTAAGTCAAGTCCTGCATCTTTCCTTCATAGGAGCTATAGGAGGCGACCAGCCCAACTGACCACGGAGAATCCGACGTCTCATGGGAGACCCTGACGCAGATACTGGTAGGTCCGCCCCTCCCGCCCCCCCGCTGAGTTAGTGGCAAATTGCTACTGTTACAGAAGCAGCCACACCCCTTGGTGGGTGCCCCACCCCCACTGAACTCTAGCCACTAGGCTATGCTGCTCTGCACCCCAAGGGTGGCTCCATTGACTCTGGCCACTAGGCTGCGCTGCCCTGACCTTAGGGGTGTAGACTGTCATACATGGTAGAGAATGTGGGTAACGACCAGGACCTGCTCAAAGGTCCAGGGGAAGGAATCTAGACGATGGGAGCCCCACTGCCGCCCAAGATGGAGACAAAGAAACAGGTATGCCAGTTTTTTGGGACTGATTGGGTACTATCGCCATTTCATTTCAAACTTTGCAACCATCACCCACCCTCTTTCAGACTTGATGAAGACCTCTCAGCCGTGGCAGGTGCAGTGGTCTGACCAGTGCAACGAGGCCTTCAAGACTCTTAAAGAGCAACTCACACAGGAACCAGTCCTGCGACATCCTGACTTTACAAAGGAGTTCATACTCCAGACATCTCAGAGGTGGGCTTAGAGGCCATACTCTCCCATGAGCTGGAGGGGGATGAACACTCAGTACTGCACCTGAGTCGCAAATTATTTCCTTGGGAACATTACACAATAAAGAGGCTATGGCCGTGAAATGGGCTATTGATGCCCTGTGCTATTATCTGCTGGGGGGGAACACCTTCAAATTGATCACGGACCATGCCCCCCTCAGGTGGATACACAACGTGAAAGACACAAACCCCCGGATTATGTGCTGGTACCTCTCACTCCAACCTTACGACTTCTGTGTATTTCATCAGATAAGACCCACGCTAACACCGATTTTTTTTTCTAGAGAGGGAGGGGAGGAAGAGGAGATGGACTGCCCTTGGGGGTCCTTCTTAATGGGGATGGTGGGGGATGGGGTCTGCTTACCCTGCACTAGCCCAGACAGGGTGAAGTCCCGCCTCCCCAGCAGGACTGGGCATGCTCCAAATGCTCTAGTAGTATAAAGGGAGGATGCCCAGCTCATTCTGGGCTGGAGGCCACAGAAGAAGGACCTTTCTGGAATGCTCCTGTGGAGGGCCTGTCCCAGCCCCTAACTATGCCAGGAATCAGAGCCTCCCCATACCCTCTTGAACCCCGCTGGCTGAAGGAGCCACAGGAGGCGACCAGCCCAACTGACCATGGTGCATCTGAAGTCTTATGGGAGACCCTGACACAGGTACTGGTAGGAAGTGACCCAGAGAGGGTAATGGAGTGGTACCTTCCACCTGGGAAACCTCAGAGTGTTTTGGTAGAATGCCCCTTCTGAATCAGTGGCAAGTTGCTATGCTACTCTTAGGGCCCAGTGGAGTTGGGTGGGCTTGGGTCCCCCTACAGAGACAGCCACACCCCCTTGGTGGGTGCCCCACCCTCATTGAATTCTGGCAGCTAGCCCATGTTGCTCTGCACCCCAAGGGTGGCTCCATTGAACTCTGGCTGCTAGGCTACACTGCCCTGACCCTAGGGGCACAGACCATCACACATACATAACAGAAAATGTTCTAAGAGCTTCACAGTATTAAAGTTAGTTCTCTTCATATCATTTGCACCTTCCATAACTGATGGTAATATTTTATTATTGTAGTTGGGTGGATTTTTGTGCTAGTAAAAACTGAGCCTGATATTAAATTGAAATCCTCTTTAGTCACACAATACTACAAGTTCTCAAACATGCAGATCAGTTTGAACTGAAACGAAACTTTATGAAGATGTTACATTTAAGTTTTTTAAAATAATTATGGAGCCTGACCATTACAATACATGAGAACATGCAAAGACTAGGAGACAAGCAACTAACAGATTTTATATAGGCCAAGTAGATTAGATTTTAATAGTTCAAGAGTTTAGTCTCCATGTCTCAGTACTGCAACTTGTCATCCATTGCCAGGGTTTAAATAAGGATGGGGTCCTTAGTGATGTCTCAGTTCTTTAAATCTTTCAGGAAAACATTGAGCATATTCATTCCTCTTGACAATACTGAGAATACTGGCTATTCTATTTTCCTTATTCGGACTAGTTTGGTTTTGAGCAAGTCAATGTGACTTCATGTTTCTTATGTAAAAGACATTAAATCAAAAGTCTGAAAGAATTAGACACCTCAGTAAGTCCTGTAGTTGGTTCTGTATTTCTAATTACCACTCAATTCTCACTCAACCATAAGTTTGATAATCACTAGCTATGTAGGAGAGACACTAAGATGCAAACTGGAGAGAGACAGCTTACTGTAGAGTTTACTTCTCAACAATCCTTTGAAACTTTTCACTGAATATGCTTTCATAAAAAAGTTTATTACTATACTGAAACATAGGAATGCATATATTAAAAGGTGATCTGGACACGTGAATAGAGTTCAGTTATTTAAACAAGATTTCAATACATGTGAAATTCTGTCACACTAACAGCCTCTTGGTTACTAATCTGAAAGAAAAAAATCAACCCTTATTACTTCTGTATACTGTAACTCAGTCAGACCAAGTTTTCAGCAACTGATTTAAAAGTTAATATTGCATAAAAATTAGGGGCATACATCTAAAAATAATTATAAAATAGGTACCCCTGTTTCTCCTATGCATTAAACAAAAATTCTTTACATCAAGAAGTACAGGCTAAATTCAGATTCTTTTCTAAAATACAGACAACATACTTCAAGGGATGCAATCAGTTCCTGAGTGGTTTTAGTTACATAAACATAATTTCTTCAAACATTTTAGGCTACTGCACATAATTTTAAAACAAATATTAAAATCAAAAGGCCCAAGATTGAAACAGGGGAGAGCAAATTGAGAAGTCCTTAAATGCAAGAACTCAGAACACTGGAATTGTTTTATCCACAGATTTTACAGGGCAATTACAGTAAATACTATTCTTCAATACATTTTCAAAAGCAACATTTATTTCAGTATGAAAACACTGTTTTCAATATTTAAACTTTCACATGTATCATACCACAAGGCATTTGTTTAATGGGATTACCACCAGACCTGTTGCAGAGACTAATTTTTTTAATTACACTAAAAAAATACAAATTTTCTTTATAATACAACCAAGCTGTACAACTTCACCTCCCTCAAAGTACAATGATTTTTTTTTAAAAAGTTGTGGCACATTTCTCTACATAAAACCCTGAGGTTAAAGGTTAATACAATAAAAATGAAGCTGCTTTTTCTTTTAAAAAAGGTAATGGACGTGACTTTACAAACTTTTTTAAAAGGTAACTTACCATGTTACTCTATACACTGTTTTAAAATCAATGTGAGACCTGAAGGAGAGAGCCCATAAAAGTTCTCAAGAGCCCACTTTTAATACTGGCTAATGCCGGGATGGACGCCATTTGCCATCTCTGTAGTTCTCTCTTCTGTTATAGTCATGACTCCAGCCATCATGGCTCCTGTCTTCATAGCAGTACTCATCCCTGTTCCCTCTGGAGTAATGATCAGATCCAGGGTCATGAGGACTCCTGTCTTCATAGCTGTACTCCTCTCTGTTCCCACTGTAATGATGATCAGATCCGTAGTCTCCAAAACGCTGCTCACGGTTAAAATGTCTGCTGTCCATATGATAAGGATGGGAGTTCAGCCTGTTCTTGCGCTGTGCTGATGATCCATCTGGACGACGCTGCATTTGTGAGCCTGAAGACTGATTAAATGAATGACTCTGCTGCTGCCCCGGTGAGGTATAAGTGGACTGATCTGAATGCGGAGAACCATACTTTCCACTGTATTGTGACTGCTTCCATGTACCACTATTCATCTGGGGGGGAAAAAAGGCTAATCAAGAGAGAAGTCTAGCGGATGACTGATGGAACAGCTTAGCACTCCATGGTGCAAGACTTAGGACAGTTTTTTAAATGCTTAAAGGGCTAGGAGTTCTGCATTACATAAATAGTAAATACAGGGGGAATACCATGCACTATGTGCATCAGCATTCATGGCAGCCACACTCTCTCTACTGTAGACTTTAACATAATTCATACAGAATTTTCAGCCTTCTAATGAATCGGGCCTGCTTAACTCCTCTCTTTTAAATGATATACTAAATAAAATTCAGCATAATAAAAAGCAAGAGCATTTAATTTCTTTGAGCTGTACTTTTGGTTTAAGTGATTACACTGAGCTAAGAAACAGATGATCCAAAGGAGACAAAAAGAGAATATGTAACATACTGACCTATTTTTGGCTAGTGAGCATTTGTTTTCATAAGTTTACACTCAAGCAGCATGAAAGAAATCAGAGCTGATGGTTTTATTCATATGGATGCTAAAAGTTGTCCTTTGTGGAACAATATATGCTCCTCAACTGAAAAGCTTTGATGTGAATACTTACTAACAACAGAAGGACTGGACGCAGGTTCACAGAATAAGTTTAGAAATGTACACTGATTGCTTTATCTATAGTTACTCTTTGGTTCAAAGAGTTTCCAGGCACTAAACACTTTAGTGGCAGGAACTGTAAGCCTACTGCAATTGTACTTTCAACACTCCATAAACACATTCCTGTGAATCAGTATCTATTAAGTAAGTATCCCTCAGTAAAAAGTACTTGAAATTAAAAGGAGAGAGTTCTTTCATGTGTTATCCACCTACTGCTTGTGGCCATTAGCTTTAGATTTTCTGTTTCTATTAATTTAACAGCATACCACTTGTCTCTGAAGGTTATCAGGAGATGAGAAAGACCTCTGGAGCATCTGCACAGATGTGAATCCTGTTGCTAAAGTGTTATCTGTGCTCCTATCATATCTGCTGAAGAAAGATTAGGAATTTTAGTCTTTAGTGTTTCATACCATCATTGTGCAAGTTAAAGGGGCATCAGCAGCCTAATAACATTAGTTTTTTCTTGGTTTTTTTTTTTTTAAACCAAGTAGTGCTGTAACTTTGTTTAAGGGCTTGCTTATTGTGTGCATCTGACAGCCCTTTGCCCACTTATTTTCCCTTTTCTGTGTGGGTCTTTCACACAGCAATGGAAAAACATTCTTAAACAGGGAAGACCACAAGAATTGGCAGGTGGACTCAGAGGCAGGAAACTGCTTTTAGCTTTTCTCAAAAGGGACTAGCCATCAAGGTAACAGCATATCTTTAACATTCTCCCATTGGCATAATTACTCCACCATGGCGAGAAGCGGAAGCTATCCGTGGGAGAGCATCTTCCGTCAACATAGCACTGGTGTGGGCAGCACAAAACTTGCATTGCTGAGGGAGCATGGGGGCCTTTTACCACACCCCTGAGTGACATCAGTTAGATCAACTTACGCAGTAGTGTAGTCCTGCCCTAAGTAGCTACAAATTTTCCCTAGATTTTTCCCAAAAGAACACAGCTCACTAGAGCATCTAAAATGGAAAGCTTTAGAAAAGTAGTGTTTCATATTAGGCATGCCTTTTTCAAACTTTTTTTTTAAAAAAACAGAACAACCAAATACTTTTCCTCACAGTAGGTTCCTAATTTTTATTTTGTTGCCCCAAGAGATATAACTGTGCTCTACCTACAAACAAACAGGAAGAGGGCCTCACACTGGAAAGAAGGTACAACTGCTACTCTGCCCAAGAGCAGGACAGCAGCTACAGGAAAGTCACCATATATTAAATGACTGAAGTATATATTTGATAAGCCCTTGCTGGGAGGTAGGACAGAAGTATTTACCTGTTGGAATTTGGTGTTGAATGTGGTGTGCTGGAAGGACTTGTATTAGCGGTTCCATGCTGGGAATAAGATGAATTGCCATCTTGAGATGCATGACTACTCCCTGAATTAAAACAAACATTTTTATAAGACAACCTAAAGAATGAATGGAAGTTTGGATAAGAAGTGAACACCTGTTAGAAGATGATGGAAACACTTTTGCATTGCTTAATTAGCTTTGGAGTTTCATCAGTGAACAGCCAAGTCACACAATCAGGTTTACAAAACAGGGTGTTGCAATTGTTTTAATACCCAATGGTAAAGATGCAATCAACTTGCAACATTCTTGCTAGTAAACCTAGTTTAACTGCAATCAGATGCAACTGTTACTAACATGCCAGTAACAGTAATTTGTTTTAAAAAAAATACCCAAAACTAAAGCTATGAGGAGTTTAGCGCAGCAGTCCTCAACCAGGGGTTCATGTACCCTGGGGGTACTTAGAGGTCTTCCAGGGGGTACATCAACTCATCTCAATATTTATCTTGTTTTACAGCAGGCTACATAAAAAGCACTAGTGAAGCCAGTACAAACTAAAATGTAATAGACAATGATTTGTTTATACTTCTCTATGTATTTTATACTAAAATTTAAGTACAATATTTATATTTCAATTGATTTATTTTATAATTGTATAGTAAAAATGAGAAAGCAAGCAATTTCAGTAATAGCATGCTGTGACAGTTTTGTATTGTCGATTTTGTAAGTTTTTTCAGGTGAAACTTGGGGATTACACAAGACAAATCAGACTCTTGAAAGGGGTACAGTAGTCTGGAAAGGTTCAGAGCCACTAGTATCTCTTGGAGCTATAAAATAGATAATCTAAACATATAGCAGTAAACCTGAAGAGTGAGCTCTCCTTACCTTGTAGGAAAGCTTATGTTTCTAAAGGCAACTTATTTCACTAATG
The DNA here is from genome assembly GCF_020497125.1 of Mauremys mutica. Taxonomy (NCBI): domain Eukaryota; kingdom Metazoa; phylum Chordata; order Testudines; family Geoemydidae; genus Mauremys; species Mauremys mutica. The sequence continues at coordinate 4,022,971 of NC_059093.1, forward strand.
GTTTGAGCCTCACTTCTTGAAAGCAAATGGACTCATCAAGGCAGGGACCATTTCTTATGCTATACAGCACTAAGCACAATAGGGCAGTAATCTTAGTTGCACTCACTAGATACTACCATAATGTATTAATAGTCTGAGCTTTGCTTCTGACTCCAGTTATACTGTATTACACTCCAAATGACTAAACTGTGCATTCACTGAACTCCATTCTTTCACCTATGTAATAGGCATGAATATATTTAATTCTTTACCAACCCCACTTATCTGGTACTACATATATAAACCTTTTGCACGAAACCCAAGAAAATAAAGTTAATGAATTCTATTGCCCACAGGCTGTACATGGACCACCAGAGCATTCCATAAGGCTCGCATCCTGCTTCAACACAGTACGCTAACAGCCAATTTATTAGCATTTTGTCATGCTTGCATCATTTTGGTTTGCACAAGTGTGTTAAAAGGTTTTCTATGTACAGTATTGTCTATCTAAATATGTACACAACATGCTGAACTTAAAATAAATCAATATAGGTGACTTTAAATCTTATTAAAATATGTAGATTCTGTTAAACGCAACTTTGTGTGGGTCAATGTGGCCCTCCTGTGTAATAAGGGTAGGCACCACTGATCTAAAGGACTACCACCACTTTTTGAGCACTCTTAACCAAGAATTCCAATATTTATTTCCTTCCTCTTTTCAGGCATGACAGTCAGTCCCACTGGTAAACCCAGGCATTCACTCAGACTCTATATTGTTGCTTCCAGAACATTATACAATTTCATGACTGCACCTCTTCAAAACCTCATTAGCATCACAGGTGGAAAAAAAAAAAAACTAGAAACAAAAAGATTTCCCCCCTTTCTGAACATGCAAATTCCAACTCTTGAATTTGTTAAACAGCAGCAATTTATCCCTACTTGAGAGATCTTCATTTGCCATCCTATCCATTTCCAAAATATCTTCAATAAGTTGCACCCTCTCTATCTTCCTCTCTGGCAACTCCCTGTACACTAATACAAGACCTCACTGCTTGGTCAATAATCAAAACTGAGGTGAGAGACTAGGACTTTCGTGAAAAACAAATCCCATCATTTGAGTCTGAGCCATTTCTGCTGTTTCAATGCTATTAAGACAACTTTGGGTATATACTCAGCTACATCAGAAGCTCTCCCCCCATACTCTGAATCTGAACAGCCTTGAGAAAATGTAGTTCTCTAAATACATAGATGTAATTGATTATTAGGATACTAGTGTCACCATTCACACAATATTTGCAGTGTAAAAAACAAAACCTGAAATCAAAAGTTAACACACCAAAAAAAGCAACTTATGTTCAGGCAGAACTGACAGACAAGTCTCTTGCTGCAGGAAAAGTTAATAATAATACTAAGGAAAGGCTAGTGTACCATCTGTTCTGACACCTTCATTTCACAAATATACCAACCATTAGAAAAGTGAATGACAATTTGATATCCTGCAATGAATATCCTTTTTATCTAAAAATATTAAATATAAATTGTCACGTTTTTTGTGAAGGGGGGGAAAAGATAACTTCACTTTGCCTAAAACAACTAGATTCTTTAAATGTTTATTTCATGGATACCTGATCGGAACTGAATTTTGATGGGCCTTCCAAAAAGTTTGATCCCATTAAGCAGACTCATTCCATAAGGGACAGATTCTTCGTGTTTGAAATTCACAAATGCAAATTGCTTTGGTTTACCATCTCTATCCTTAGGTATTTTAACTTTAATTACTGGACCTGCCTGCAAATCAAGAAACAAAAAATGTTAAATAAAAATGGAGCAAGTTCAGAAGAGTTTTACTCTTACAAAGAAATGGAAAAAAGGAAATCAAGAAACTCATAAGCAAGCACACAAAGAACACCACACGCATTCCAGTTCTGCAGAGACAGGTTACATGCATCTGTATTTAAGTGAAGCTGTTTGGGGCAAGGAGTATCTTTTTATTATGCATGTATACAATGTCGAGATAATGTCCTCTAGACACTACAATACAAAGAGATGAAGCAGTTGTAGTTATGCAAGCCACCTATGCCAGTCTAAGAACAAAATGTGTACTGCAATAGAAGGGTAAGACTACCTCAAATTAGAAAGGGAAGAAAGAGACCAAGGAATAGGCTCGATCAATACTGCCAGCCACAAGCAATCAGAAATAGTGACCTTGGTTTAAAAATCATGACATCTAACAATAATAAGTTTTGGTTTCTGTGTTTCCTGGTTTGAGCCTTTAGGTCACCACTAGGTCACATTTCAAGCTTTCCTTCACAATTATGATTTTTTTTTAAAGTGTTAGTTGATGGTTCAGGGGTGAGGCACTGGCCTATCCTAATACTTGGAGTTCAAGACTGGTGACTTCCTGTATGATCTTGGTTAATTCATGTAGCCTCTCTGTGCCTCAGTACTTCACCTATAAAATGAGAATATTCCTCCACCTCAGAGTATTGAGGACAATACATTACAGTGTGGTGAAGTGCTTTGAGGTCTGCTAATATAAAGTGCTTAAGAACTAGGTGGTATTATTATTCAATCTACTTCAGCAGTTGTGCCTTCACAAAACCACGCACTATCATGAGCTTGGCAATAAAACTGTAAGAGTTTTAACAGTGCTGATGCAGGATTTGATGTGCAAAATTCTCTGATCTGCCTTTTGCAGGAGGTCAAACTAGACAGGGTTCTCAAAGTGTCGGTCACAACCCCAAAGTGCGTCATAACCCTGTTTTAATGGGGTTGCCAGGGCTGGTGTTGGACTTGCTGGGGCCCAGGACCAAAGCCAAGGGCTTCAGGCCTGGGCAGTGGGGCTCAGGTTACAAGTCCTCTGTGTGGGGCTGAAGCCCTGGGCTTCAGCTTTGCTCCCCACCTGCTGCATGGGGTGGTGAGGCGTGAGCTTTGGCCCCTCCACCCGGGGTGGTGGTGGTGCTCAGGCGGGCGGAGGCTTCGATCCCACCTCCTGGGGGCGTGTAGTCATTTTTGTGCAATGACGTTTGAGACTCACGGAACTAGATAATCAAAATAGTTGCTTCTGCTTTAAAATCTGAGTTATGTCTACACTGCACCACTAAGCCCAAACCCTGAGTCAGGCTTGAGCCTAAGACCTCCCTCTTGGTCCGAGTCACTCTGACCGAAGCCAGCAGGCCTTCAAGGGCGCTGGGTGGGAATCCCAGTCCTGCTGTGACATGTTGCAGGGGGGCTGCAGCTCAGAGCCTCCGGCCCGGCGGGCGGTGCAGTGTGGAGGTGTTCGCAGGGCTGCGGGGCGGGGCTCCCGTGAGCACACGCCCAGTTTTACCCTGCAGGGGGTGGGGGAGGGGCGGGTGACCAGAGTCCCGATTTTGGCTCCTATCACCCCTCCCCCCGTGGCCACGTTCCCCACTTGCTGTCTGGTCACCCTTGGCTCGGCCGGGCCCGCGGGCGGAGCCTGGGAGGGGGGCGGGGCTGACACCCACTGGCGGGGGGGGGGGGGGTGGCTGCTGCCGGGAACCGCCCGGTCTCTTCCCGCCCCCTCAGATCCCGCCCCCAGGAGCGCGCGGCAGCCGATACCTGGTGGAAGAGCTCGAAGATCAGCTCCTCCGTCACCCGGGGGTCCAGGTTCCCCACGAACAGGGTCCGGTTGGCCTCGGCCGCCGCTGCGCCCATCTCCACGCACGGGCCCCGACTTACTGCGCAGGCGCCGGTCGTGCATTGCGCAGGCGCAGCCGTTTGAGGGCGAGGCGTCGCTTGTCGCGCGCGCTGGCCAGGGCGAGAGTTTTCCGCCTTCACGCGAGAGCTTCACGGTGGCAAGAGCATGAGGGGGGAGACTCCCCGGTGTGCGCATGCGCAGTCCTAAGAGGAAGGGTATAAAAGCTAGGTGTTCCGTTGCTTCACTTTCCTTGCCTGGGTTACCTTGGGAGGAGGCGGCGGAGGGGCACGGTTCGGGGAGTGGCTGCGGCTAAGGAGGGAGCGGGCAGGAGGGGACTAGGAAGTGGGCTGCAGCTGGACTGTCTGCTAGGCACAGTTTTGCAAAAATCACGAGGCTGATTTGAAAACAATGAAATTCCAAAAATACCCTGGTGAATGGAGGGGGGGGCTGTCTGTCTTTGCCTTGCAGGTGTTGAGTCTGTAGGTCATAGTTCAAACGTTTTCCCTCAATTGGCAGGGCTTGGAAACCTGTTTTTTGTTAAGTCTCATATAAGCATGTGACTCCAGAAGCTGGGGTTTCCAGAGAAACACCGAGTATGGTGAGAGTGGGCAACACTGTAAAATGATACGGGAATCGTGGGTGACTTGCTTAGCAGGAGCTCAGCCTGGATGATCATTTTGGACCTTTACACTCTATATGTCTGGGATGTGCTGTTTAAACATATGGGGGAAAGGAAAGGCTGTAGAAAGCACGAGTTCCAGTGTGTACCATGTTGTTGAGAGAGAGAGTGAATGTTTCCCAGCAGCTGCAAGGGACATTAGTTTTGCAAGAAACTAACCACACGGATAACTGAGTTGCGTAACACAATGTATTATGCCCAATAACACCAAATATGAGGAAGTGTAAGAAAGATACTATCACAGACTACCAGGAATCCCAAGATTTATCAATCAATCAATAAATAAACCTGTGCCTTACCTTGAAAGATGGCATTCTGCTGTGTAACCACCTGCTAGCTGATCCAGAATGGACAGTAAAGACAAATGGGCAGAGAAACTCAATATGTAATCCTATTCTGGGTGGGCGGTACCTACCTCTGACAGATACCTGAGGGGGTGTGACTTTCTCTTGCACAGTGGTAAGAGGTACAGCTGAAGTCTCACTGAATTTAATTCAGTTGCTCAGTTCTGGGGAGTGGAGGGGGAAATGCCTAACTCTGGGAAGAAGGAAAGGACAGAATAAAAGTGAGGACCACCCATAACCATATGACACAAAAGAAGGCAACAGGCTGATTCCCTGCAGACTCAGGGACACAGCCAGGTATTGAGGCCTGCAGAAGGATGTTAATCAGTCGAAGTACAGTACACAGGGTAGAAATGAAAACATGACTGCTGCCCCCAGGGGCATACAATCTAGAAGCAAAGATCAGACAAGGTGCTCCAGGAGATTCTGGCAATGGGTAATTTTGCATATTTCCTTATTTATAGGAAAGTTAAGATTCTGCAGGAACTGATAGGAGCATCATTTAATCAACAAGAATGATTAAAGGTCTAGAGAACATGACCTATGAAGGAAGGCTGGAAGAACTGGGTTTGTTTAGTTTGGAAAAGAAGACTGAGAGGGGACGTGATAGCAATGTTCAGGTATCTAAAAGGGTGTCATGAGGAGGGAGAAAACTTGTTCACCTTAGGCTCTAAGGATAGAACAAGAAGAAATGGGCTTAAAGTGCAGCAAGGGAGGTTTAGGTTGGACATTAGGAAAAAGTTCCTAACTGTCAGGGTGGTTAAACACTGGAATAAATTGCCTAGGGAGGTTGTGGAATCTCCATCTCTGGAGATATTTAAGAGTAGGTTAGATAAATGTCTATCTGGGATGGTCTAGACAGTATTTGGTCCTGCCATGAGGGCAGGGGACTGGACTCGATGACCTCTCGAGGTCCCTTCCAGTCCTAGAATCTATGAATCATGGGAAAACCAGTTCTGGTAGAAACTGATCACGCACGCACATACACAAAAAAAATGTCCAGTGTCTAGATACTATGTTGCTGGGTTGTACAAAATCTTAATGCCCTGGCTGTGATGTTTGAGGGTTTTTGCCTTTTTTCCCCCCCCCATTCATGCACCTTCAGGGATGCAACCCTCAGTGTAGATATACTACAATGGTGTAACACAGGATGTGTGTAGTTACAGCAGTTTAAATTTCTCCACTTTAGTCAAGCCCTAAGGTAGTTTTGTAAATGCTTGTTTCTTTCTAGTGTTAAAAGTTTTCACAACACTAGGGGGCTTTATAATCATGGTTTCTCCAAAATAGTTAAGAAGGACAGATTCACCACCAAACTTCTGCTGAGAGTATTAATAGATTGCTGTACACAGAAACTGCTGTGAAATTCAACCTGTGATCCGTGTTTGAAGTTTACTGGAAACTAGTCTATGATTATTTAAATATTTTTTTAAAAATAGCCTTGCCTGTGGTGTTTTTCAGCCCATCATTATGAAAAGACATGCAAAGTTGCCCCATACAGAAAAATAAGCAAGTGCTGCCATTTCAAATATAACTTTCTGAGGTTTCCTGCTCCCCTCCTCTTTTTTAAGTCTTTATCTTGTATTCAGTGTGTTTTTGTATTTTTTTTTTATAACCCGAAAAATATGTGTGAGTGTTGTGACCTGGCGCATGAGCTCACAGCACCAGTCACTCAAATTTGCCCCAGCCGTCATGACAGAGGAGCAGCTGGGCCAAACCTGAGCAGTGCTGCAATCCCATGAAACAAGTTGCACTTCTTAGAACGTGGAGCCAACCCCAGCCAGTCCTGGGGGACTAGAGCCGCACTCTTTTAGAGTAGGGCGTGGGAAACATCAGTTGAACAGCTAAGGATTTTTTTAAATGTATTTCTGATATAGATTTACAGAATTGGGTTTCGGGTTGTGATTTTATTTTATTTAAGGTAGAGGATGAGAGCATTTATATTGTGAATATACAAAAAAGCTAAAAAGTAAATGACAAAAGCAATCATGGAAGTAACAAGTTCTTGCCCTGATCCAAAGCCCTTTGAAATCAATGAGGCTTCTTTTGCCCCTCTGTTAACTCAGCCTTGCAGAAAACTAAATGACAGCTGGGCAAAGGTTGAGGACTTACTCCATCCACTTCATCTTTCTGAGGTGAGAATTCAATCATCCCAGGAGCTCATTGATCTCACTGAAGGGTTATCTTCAAAGCCTAGTTAAACTATTGTACTTCAATTGACTGAAGGGAAAAAGGCCAAAGTGTTGCACTTCAAGAACACAAATACCCGATAAATATAAAAATAACTCGCCTAGTAAAATATTCAAAAGCCATTAAACATTTCTACAAGAGGAAAACAATGTTACTACACGATTATAAACCTAAACTGATCTTTTTTTAAATGAGACATATTTCCTAGTCCAACTTCCCTCTCAGAAGCCTTGCAGGCCTTTGGCAATACCATAATTGCTTTATTACTAGGATTGGTACTAATTTCCTGTAGGTGAACTTTTAATTACTGTTTTTAAATGGTCTTAAATTTTAAATTGAGTGAATAGCTGCAGCATGTTTACAGCAATCCTAATGTACCGAGTCAATATAAATATGCAATTACCGACCATTACAGGCATAGTCTCATTTATAAATATGCCATGCTAACCACCCTAACACACCTGTAACATGTCATGGGGGAGAGCCTTGGTGTAAATTGTCATAATAATAATTGTCATAATTGACCTTAATGGAGCTAGGACAGTTTACTCCATCTAAGGATTTTCCTCCATGTGCCCACATACAAAAATACTGCCAAGTGATCACTGTTCACCTTGTCAGTCACCACAGGCACTATAGCAATGCAGATGGGAATCATTGGTGTGAATGTTTCCATCACTGGCTCTGTCATCCCACAGTCTACTCCACAGGGGTCAAGTTTGCCAGATGCCACTTTGTTGTACAAATAGTGCAGCATGCACTGTGGAGCCTATTTGCATGCTATTTTGCCAGTGATTGACCTTTCTTGCCAAGCCAGGGCAAGAGCTTTGTGTGTATCCTGTTATCTTGGAAATGCCCCTGTTCCTGGGAGTTGTGAGTTTACCAGAGGATTCTGGAAGCTTGACTTCTTCTTCTCTGGGCTTTCAGAAAGCCTTTTAAAAATCTCCCGAAAGTTATTTCAAAGAACTCTTCTGGGAATAGATACTTCAAGAGTAGTGTAATGGCAATGATGTAGTGTAATACAAAGCCCCAATCCTGCAAACATGTATGTGCTTAATTTAGATTGGGGTCCAAGTGTGGACATAGGGCAAAACTACACCCAAAATGGCTAGGTACACACACTTCTAACAGCAGTGCTGTCCCACCAGTTCAATTATCATCAATTCATTTCTCTGGGCATGGTATACTTCTAAACTTATGTCGACCTAGCGACATCTCTCAGGGCTGTGAAAAATTTCATGCCCTGTGTGATATAGTTAGATTGACCTAACACCCACTGTAGATGGAGCTAGGCTGATGGAGGAACTCTTCAATTGATCTACAGTGACAGAAAACCCCCTTCCATTACTGTAGTCAGGGTCTACACTGCACTACTACAGCTGTGCAGCTATAGAGCTTGTAGTGTAGACATACTCCTAATCTAAATGTAGATTGTATAATAAATAAGGAGATGCATATATGCAAATAGCAAGAGAATGGAGCATTTCATTTCTTCATTCGACTTTGTTGGTGTAGATTCCTTTTGATGGCCTCCACCGTTCACCATATTGCCTCGTGCAATGACACTAATGAGGAACATGCGACTTTGTGTTTCTACTTTAAACAGCTGGTTTGCTCTTTAATGTGAATATGCTATTTGTGTTTTTATATTCGTGCAGAGTTCTGAACAGTCAGATCTCTGACTTAATTGAGGCTTCTTCTGTGCTTTGCAAAAACAGTTTCCCTTCCTACATTTGTTTCATTAAATGGTAAGTACAGTTCTTGTCAGGAAATTTAGCCCTCTGGATATTTCAGAACATGTAAGAAGTAGAACAAACACATTTTTCCATGTGGAAGAAAATTTGCAAGGGGCAGTTTAACCTGCATTTTTCATTGGATTTCAGTGCACCATGGAATATCCTATTTTCTTGTTAATTGTTCTCTTTTCATTTCCTTCAGGTCATTACTTATTATTACCAGACCTAGAATTTATATTGATTTCTTTTAATCATGTTTGCCTGGTTAAATTCTAAACAATTACTCCTTCAAAGCGGAAATTATTAACCAGCTCTGCCAGGACTTTCAGTTTGGCTTAATTTCCCTGAAGACTCATTTAGTTTTCTCGTTGGATCCCCTCAGGTTTGCTTAGCAGAGTATGCGTGTGATATTTATATCAATAATGATTTTCTCCATGTGTGATAGAGAGAGTCTTAGAAGCAAGATGACAGAGGACTCTATTGTCACTTAGTCTGATGTTTCATTACCAAAAGTAACTTTCTTGGTCTCCTGGAGTCTGACCCAGTCCCAAAGCTTGGCATCTACAAACTAACGTCCTGATGCTGTAAGTTACTCCATATGGTGTTGCTCCCATTCAGAGCCCCACTAAAGTCAATGTCAATCTGCCCATCCAGAGGTAGTTGCATAATCAGGGCCCAAGAGTTGGTTAAATAACAAAAATTCATGAACATTTTTGAAATTTTCAAAAAGGATTAATTTTTTTATTGTTGTTTTTGCAAACATTTACCAATTTTTTTTTGTTTTCATTATTTTTATTTTTTCTCCTTTTCTCCCATTTTTTTCATTTTGCTACTGAAAAAACAGACAAAGGAAAGAAAGTAAAATAAAAAAACGTGTTTCCCATCAGAGGAGGAGAAAATTTTGATAAACATTTTTTTTTATAGCAAACTTAATTTTCAAAAAAGGACATTTTTAAATTTAAAAAAAAAGATAAACATTTCCACCAGTTCTACTTGTGGGAGGCTTTCCACTGACTTCAGTGGGCTTTGGGACAAACCATTAACGATTTTTTACAGTATTGCTAATCACGCTTTTCCCCCCATTAATTATCATTTATGATGTTGTGTGAAAAGATTTGAGAATACAACCTCAGTAAGGCAGTTCCTTCCTGATTCGTGCTGGCTGTGGTCTTTAATGTTCTGAATACCACTCGCATACTTCTGAGCACTTGTGGTCATTAATTACGTAGAATTTGAGCACAGATCTGAGGAACTACAAATATTTCTGAAGAGCTATTGGAGCTGAAATCAGCAAGTACTTCATTTGAGAGAAATGCTCTTAGAATTTGAATTTAAACTATTTTTGTTTTAAGTAGTTCAGAAGTTTGTTTTGTTTTGCTTCTAAAACCTTTCCAAGTTCAGCCATGAAGAGCTAACAGTAGAACAGAGAGGCTGGCCCAGTGTACAGGTCATGCTACTGCAGCTTCACTGCTCTGGTACTCGAGCAAGCTAGATTAAAGCTAGCTCAGGTATATCTACACAAGCTGCAGTCACAACCCATGACTGCAATGTAGCCATATTTTTAGTCTGTCTGGATGTTAATCCCCATATGGAAAAATGAGGACAGTAGTACTTTCTTACCTCGTAGGGGTGTTATGAGGATAAATGCATTAAAGATTGTGAGCGCTCAGATGCTATTGTAATCATAGAATCATAGAAAAGCAGGGCTGGAAGGGACCTCGAGAGGTCATCTAGTCCAACCATCTGTGCTGAGGCAGGACCAAATAAACCTAGACTATACCTGACAAGTGTTTGTCTAACAGGTTCTCAAAAACCTCCAGTGACTGGGATTCTACAACCTCCCTTGGAAGCCTACTCCAGTGCTTAAATATCCTTACGGTTAGAAAGTTTTTCCTAACATCTAACCTAAATCTGTTTTGGTGCAGATTAAGCCCATTACTTCTTGTCCCAGCTTCAGTGGACAAGTGGAATTGACCTCCCCCACACACCGCTATTAAGACCCAACCGTACTCCCAGAGCTATTGTAGATAGCAACAATGCCATCAATTATGCTACTAACTAAACAAAGAGGTTAAAGAAACTGTGGTGGGGACAAAAATTCTGCCCAAATTAAAGTGGAAACAATTCTAAGTGAGTAGAAAAATGTAGCTATAATGAAAACGAGTAAAAATATTTAAAATATTTGGCACTGCCCTTGATGGTTTATGTTTATAGTGGCCTTTGCATCTGATGGACTGTAATTGTGATTCATTCTGGTGAACAAGAACATATGGTCATGAGATCCTGTTGCACAACTTTCCCCTTGTCATCTGTTTATCATGCTGTGGCCATATGGATTTCTTGGACATAAACAGGGTTAGAACTTGGAATACTCCTCCAAAAGTTGTCCAATTATTGACCTCTCTATTCATTAGGGAGCTTGTTTTAAGGATGTGCAGATGGATAAGAGCTGGAACAAGCTAGGCTTTTGTTCTCTTTTGGCTGCTTCTGTGTTCAAAAAGCTGCGTTGGCTGAACATGCATACATATGGGATTTTGTGTTTAGTAACTTTAATTTTGGGGGAGAGCATGGATCATATGTAAACACTCATATGTAAACAAATGATCATTTGCTTCAGGAATCTGCATAACTGATTAAATTTATGCTCAAAAGCCAGAGTCTTGACCCAGCTATCATGGAATTTAGTGGAAAGACTCTCATTGACTTCAATATGGGACTTGTCTAGATCTCCCATCCTTGTTTAAAAAAAAAGAACGACAGGTGATTTTAAAGGCCTACTGCCAGTAACAGTATAGTACAAAGAGTTACTTTCACTAATCACAGACTTGAAAACAAGAATGAAAATCTCTGTGTCTTTTTCTTGGAAATCAGAGACATAGTTTATAGTGATACTTTGGCAAAGCTCTATCAGATCCTCCGATGACTTGGCTCTAACAAGTGCAGCCTTCCTACTTCTGGTAAAATAGATAAATATTAGACTGGTTATAAAGGTGGTGAAACAGAGACACCAACAAATTATGCACCTTCCCCAAGGAACAGAATCTATGGATATGTCTATGCTACACACTAAGCCCGGGCTCTGACTTAGTTTTGAGCCTAAGCCACCCTTATGTCCACACACAAATTAGTCTGACTTGGGTCACCAAGCCCCCAGGACCTGAGTCCTAGGACCATACTATGGGGGTGAGTCAGAGTATGACTTGGGTCCAAGACCTGTCATTTTGCAGTGTGGACACTCACAGGTCAATGACAGAGCAGTATGAACACATGAGCATGGCTGGCTCCTTCAGTTGTAAACCCAGGTTTACAATGCAATGTGAGCATTGAAGCACTGGCTTGGAAATGCTGAGTCCACAAGCCCAGGTCCCACAACCCCTTCTTAGTCCCTTGTACTGACCAATAAATTTCAGTCACAACCCATATTTGTATATTGTGTATAGAGAACACAAAGTCAGGTTGCTTAAGTGCACTATTTTTAATTGTCTGTTGATCTTACACAGGAATTGTTATGCAGGCTCAGACCAGTAGTTGACTTAGTCTGATGATCTGTCTCTGAAGTTCAAAGGATAATGCATGAAACTTTATAGTGGACAATTACGTAACACTCTGCCCAATGGGAGACTTTTCCCTAGGCCCTGTGATTCAGAACATGGGTGTGTTCTGAATCACTGTCCCTTCAGACAGTTTTATTGTCTCTAATGTATCTGTGGATATTGTTTATATTGAACATCATTAAATCATACTAAACTTTTGGTCTCAATAATACCTTGTCGCAACGAGTCCAACAGGCTAATTATGTGTTAGGTGAAATGCGTATTTCCTTTTATCAAAGGTTGAAAATTTTCAGGCAAAAACACTGATTAAGTAAATGCATCAGAGAGCTTCCAGGCTTCTACATTTTATTGGGCTGTTTTACAGGTCAATATTCTAAAGTTATTGATTCCCTAGGTACTATTTTCTACATGTAGGTGCTAGACCTCAGACTGTATAGTATTCTAAACTTGGCAGGCATTCAACAGCGAGGCCTGTCATTTATATTACTGTCTTCAGAGCTGATTGCAGATGTCAGCTGTATCTTCCTCCTTGCCTGATTGCATTCACATTCCACAGGTTATTCAGCTGCTTCAATGACTTTCTCGTCCAGATGACAATCTTTTCAGCACTATGGTAATGGGGGCTACACAATGAAAAGTGGATACTTGAAAATTCTCTGCGCCCCGCTATCCTACCAGAAAACGGTTACCCATAATTACACTAAATGATAGAGAGCTCAGTCAGGCAAAGCCACTGCAAATGACAGTTATTTCACCAGAGAGCCTAGAAGAACGGGTGACACTTGCTAATACAATAACGGTCCACCTTACCCCTGTTCGCAATTTTCATTACTGCTATTGAACATCTGTGGGCTGATTGACATCTGTACAGAGAGAGAGAGAGGGAGGCAGAGAAAGATGACGGCTGCCATCTCTGCTGAATAAACTGAACGCAAATGCTCTTTCTGCCTCAATTCTTCAGCTGCATATTTATATGTGCAGGAGGGGAGCGACCAGGAATAAGTCACTGAAATGAAAATGGAAGAGACAGAACATAACACAGAGGGCAAGGAAGAGAAAAGGAGGCAAGAATGATGAATATGAAAGCAATAGAAGAGAGAGAGAGATGGGGGAGTTCTTGCCCTTTATGTTCCTTTCCCACAGTTAATGCTCTTATTATACTGAATATTGTTTGAAAGTCAAATAACTTAGCCTTGCTTGTTCCTTTCGGGAGACTTTTACTGCTCTGTGCCGTTCCAGCACTCCGGTGCCCTCACTCTTTTAGAAATAACTAACAAATAAACCAGCTCATCAGTTACTCCACTATCAAATCAAATAACATCTCCCCCACCTGCAATATAAATACAACAAGCTAATTAAGATCCCTCATAAAGTCCCCATGCCACTGCTACTCGGCTCTGCCTAATGCCCATCCCCTCATGGCCAACAGAGAAGTGACTTTTTGCAGCTCGCCCTAAAGGGTAACAAACGTGAGCTCTTACCAATCAAGGTGGGGAAAAGCAGCAAAGAATCCTGTGGCACCTTATAGACTAACAGACGTTTTGCAGCATGAGCTTTCGTGGGTGAATACCCACTTCTTCGGAGGCATCCGAAGAAGTGGGTATTCACCCACGAAAGCTCATGCTGCAAAACGTCTGTTAGTCTATAAGGTGCCACAGGATTCTTTGCTGCTTTTACAGAACCAGACTAACACGGCTACCCCTCTGATACTTAAGGTGGGGAAACACATTCCAAAGGCCTGTGGTCCTAGCAGCGAGTATCCCGAAAGCCATCCTTTATATCCAGTATAGTGGCATGAAAGGAAACATTAGTATATCTGTATTAGGTATTTGTATAGCCTCCATCACATAGTATCTGAGCCAGTGTAGCCCATAGGGCTAGCTTGCCTTTATTATATTCACTGCTTTGCATTATATTCAGCAGTAATGCAAGGAACCTACAGCCCTGTATCCTGTAGGACATTGGCTTCAGCAAGTTATCATAAGGCTTGAGGCCTATACCTTTTGAACAGACAAACAGAAAACTCAAGTACTGGGGAGCTGATGAGAGTGTTTAAGGGGAATTTCTGACCACAGGAACATGACCCAGCCACATGAGTGTCATGGTATTGAATTGACCTATATAACAGATCCACAAACTACATCTGCAGATACCTAACCACAAGAGGGCCGTGGTAACAAATTGATGTATATGATAAGAAGTTGAAATAATTGATATACTAACCTATAGGAGAAAGACCCTCCAACATTAGTAAGGCGAGAATATACAAATCAGGAAAAGAAGAAAAACCTCTACTGAATATGCATCAAACATGGGGGCACCAGCGTATTATAATAGAAAAGTTGCATCCCAGCCTAGGAGCAGTAAGAGAAAGAGGTATCAGAATGATCGGCACTGGTGATGTGGGTGAAGGTGATGGTGATGAAGAAGATGATGGCTAACAAGGGATGGTGTGAGTAAATGGATGGGCAGATGTACATTCTGTAGTATCTCTATCTACCTTACTGAGTTGGGATATTTGTGGCTGTGCGAAATGTATTAATAAACTATTTGTAAATATAGAGGATTTCCTATAGTGGAAGTGTTGCAACTGTGCACATTGGGGTTCCCAACTATATAATAAGCTGAATTATACTGGGCCTGATCTTGGGACAAGAACCTGTCAACCCTCAAAGTGATAACTGGAGATTCTTAAGTTATCTATCTATCTATCTATCTAGCCTCATACACCCCCTCTCAATCTAGGCATAGATTGGGCTACACCCCTCATGATGTTTAATGTATATATCCTGAGGTATGAAAGTTCTGTTATCCCCACTTCACAGCTGAGGAACTGAGGCCCAGACCCTCCAAGGTATTTAGACTCCTAAGCTTCATTGATTTCAATGGGAGTTAAGAGCCTAAATATTTTTGAGGAGCTGGGCCAGGGGGACCAAGGGTATGTCTGCACTGCTCAGGTTAGCCAACCTGAATTAGCTAACATAGGTTAAAATAGCAGTGAAGACACAGAAACTCACCGTCTTTGGGTTAGCAGCTCAAGTTCAAGCCTCCAGGGGTTTCTCCACACTGTAGCTGAGAGGTATAATTTCCAACCTCGGTAGACAGACTTGCACTAGCTGAGCTGGAGCTAGCGCACTAGAAATAACAGTGTGGATGTTGTGCCTGTAGTAGTGGCTCATGGTAGCTGCTCAATCCCCTGGATCCAAGCATGGGTGGCTGGCCCAAGATGCCTCTAGTGGCACAATATCCACACTGCTCTTTTTCATGCACAAACTCAAGTTGAGCTGGTACGAGTCTGTCTTTCACCTGTGCTGGGAATCAGACACCTCCCAGCTGCAGTGTAGAGCTACCCGAAATCGACCTGGGGTTGAACTCCAGCAGCTAGCCTGAGTTAAAAGCCGAGCTTTTGTGTCAGTAAGGCTATTTTTACTTGTTAAGAACACGTTTTTTGTGTGCAGAGTAGGCATATCTTAAGTGACTTGCCCAACGTCATACAGGAAATCTGTGGTGGATTTGGGCACTGAACCTGGTTTGAACAGGGTTGTTGTGAGAGTAAATGCACCAATGAGTGTGAGGTGCTCTGACATGGTAATAGGTTTCATATAAGTGACTCGACTAAGTGACATCTTTTTAATGGGTGGGGGCTGGTTGTCCTCTCAGGTATGCTGGTTATGCATTGCTAGAACTCCACTGACTACTTTACACTGGTGTGAAGAGGGGGAGAAACAAACCCAAAGTCTTTTGAGTCAGTCTTCCTCCTTTGCAGTATCCCTGATTTGTATCCTTTTTCTCTGACTCCAGCAGAAGTCACCCCTGATTTCTGTCAGAGAGCTCAAAAGGCAGAGTGCCTCCCAGCCTACTAGCTGGAAAAGAACTCTCAATTAGCCTGGCAGCCTGCAACAGAAGGGTAATTGTAGCTACACACTTCTCAATGTAGGGAATCATTGTGCTGTTTAAACAGACCATAAAAATCTCCAGCAATTCTGGTGTTCAAACAGTTAAACAGCCACTAAAGACACCAGCAATACAAGACCTCGGCATGTTTTTTTCCAAAGGAAATGCCTGCACCAACTATGTTCCTGAACTTATTTTCCCACAGTGAAATCCACAATGGCCTTTTTGGAAACAATAACATTATATGCAGGCTACGTAGTGAGTGACAGAGCTGCCAAAGTCACCACAGTTGATATAAGAGACAGAGAGAATCCCTTCTGATCCCTTTTGGTTTTCATCTATTGCCAAATCATTTCAGTGGGTATTAGAGCTGCAAAACCCTGCTGGAGTCATCCAACACAAGGAAGAGGGAAGGCAATAAATAAGTTATTTACATTAGAGTAATGCCAAGAAGCCCATTATACTAGGTGCCATGCAGATCCATAGCAAGAGACACCAAAAAGTTTCTAAAATATAAACTGAGAAGCCAGACAATGGGAGCATTATCATTCCCGTTTTACTGGTATAGAACTGAGACACACAGAGGCTAAGTGACTTGCTCAGGGTCACACCAGGAGATGGGAAATGAATCTGTACCTCTTATCTGGTTCCTGGATCAGAAAACCAGCCTTTCTCTATGTGACTTCACCATGTTACTTACATGAGTAAAATCTTGCAAAGATGTCACATAGAGGCTTGCTTCTCAAAGTCTTTTGTCATGGAACCAACAGTGAGAGTTGAGCAAAGTCCATAAGCCCCTTGTACCTTGATGGGGGCACGGGCTCCCCTGACAGTCACTAAGTGGAGTAGCTATCAGTGAAAAGCAGGATCCCCCTCCCCCAACCTGTTTTTCCTGAACAACAGAAGAAATGTTGTTTCCAGACCACTAGTGCTGGCAGTGCTGAAAACTAAATGTTTACTTTCCATAATTCGTCCAAGGTTCTGCTTCCACTCTTACAAATAACCTTTGATTCCAAGCAAGAGGGAGTGCTGTTTGGATCCAGCAGCTCAGGGTATTAAGGACTTCGCTGTGAAAGTCAGTCGAACGCTGGGAGGTAGAGAGGCGCAATGAAATGGTTTTTCTGGATGTCTTGCACAGGACTTTTCAGATAGCATTGAGAAAAGGTTTCACCAAGTCATTTTAAAGAAAAGAAAAACAGCCTTGTGCTCCCCACAGCCATTTGCAAACTCACAGACGACAGGCCTGATCTCGACAGCATGTCACAGCCAGCCCGTTTTTCTAGTGCAAGTCTCCACTTCACTGGGATCTGAAGCACTTGATGGCACAGCCCGGGGGCTAGGAGCCAGGAGCTCCTGAGGACTAATTCCAGCTCTGCCTTGTATGACTGAGTCACTTTGTGACCATAGAAAAGTCATTTAACTTTCTGGCTTTAATTTCATCATCTATTAAAACTGGGATAGTATACATAAAATTATTAAAATAGGGAACTTTTTTTTTTACCATTAGTCAGTAGTATTTACTTGACTGCTGGCTGTTTATGAGAGGAAGGATGGCTTTGTGAACAAGGCAGTAGCTTGGGACTGCAGAGAGATGAGGTCAGTTCCTCCCATACTTGGGCTAATGGCTTGATTTTCCTCTGCCTCAGCCCCCATGTCAATTACATGCAGTTAATAATGCTTCCTGTGACAGGTTCAGTCACAGAGACCCCCTTGGGACTGCCACCTGATGTGCTGAGACTACCTCTGAGCCCATTTTCTCTGCCAGTTTGAGCCTAATACTTTTCAGACCAATGTTGTAGTTTATGGCCTGGGTCCAGCAATCACTCACACCCCCGTAGTTACTGTCCTTTGTTCCAGTTTCTTTCAGGCATCTCTTCGGGGTGGAGAGACCATCTCTTGAGCCAGCTGAAGACAAAATGGAATGGTTTCTAGGGCCTTTTATATTCTCGCTCTTGTGAGCGGAAACCCCTTTTTTCTCCTGTGCAAAATCTCAGCTACAAGATGGAGTTTGTAGCAAACTGGGCAAGTCACATGTCCATGAATGATTCAGCTTTTTGCAGGCCGTCACCATTGATTACATGTTAGTGTGAACGTTCCCAGGAAAGCTCAGATGTGGACTGACATCTCCAAAATTGTCAGTTAAGTGTTTCTTGATTGGGCACTTACTGAGAATAGTCCTTTTCTCAAGAAGCTGACCAAATGCTTCACTGAGGCTACTTCGAATCAAACACATTGTGATACAAGTACATAGCCAATATTCATAACTTCAAATACAAAAATGATACACACATACAGACAGCATAATCATACCCAGCAAACTACGGCCGTTCCATAGACACCCCACTTGACCTCCTCTGTACAAGACCTGATGCAACCATAGGACCCTGGTTGCAACAGTGGTCTACAGGGTCACAGTTCATGTCAATAATGTCACACTTCAATTTGTCCCATCCAATGGCTGTCTTGTCTGTTATTGTTGTGGGAACCAGGCTGCTATCATGGAACTAGATAACACTTTAAAATATTCCTTCCTTCAGTTTGTCTCTGCACCTCGTCGTGGAGAGCCTCATGTTACCTGTTGTACTCCAGACTACTTTCTATAAACATCTCCTCACACTGCATTTTGTAGGAGGAAGTATACTTGGCATTTTAAAAAAGCAACAATCTTTTACACATTTCTCTAACCAATTGGGATCTTTCTCAGCCTAAAACCCATCGTGGACCAAAATGTGCAATACTGAGGATAAGCATTTAGCACAATTTGAGGCTGAATTCAGTACAACACGATATATCGTATAATAATCAGTCCAACAGTCAGTTTGCCTGCTGTATTTGTAGTAATTGTTTTTTAGATTAAAAACTCTTCAGGCCAGTGACTCTCTCACTGCATGTCTGTACAGTGCCTATAATAATGTGGGGCCCGCTCTCGGCATTACTAATAATGAATTAAGCAAACCAAAATATTTGCAAAGAGAATCCCATGTCTGGGAGAAATCCAGGGTCTTGGGCTTAGATTTTTAAATGTACCCAGGTATTGCTTCACTCAGCATTGCAAGGCCTAATGGTATGTTTATACTGCATTGTACACCCAGGGTTCAAACTCAGGCTCAAGCCTAACCCCACTTCTATCCACACACAAATTGTGCTAACCCAGGGCTTGTTCCCAGGGCCCCAGAATCCCACAAGGTCCAAGCCTGAGTCAAGCTGGGATGCAGGGTTCAAGACCTGTTGCCTTGCAGTGTAGATGCAGCCCCACTGGGCTCATGCTCTAAGAGTCCGCCAAAAATATCCCACAATTCCATGGGCTGCCTTTCCTTGTCCTCTGGTCAGGTCAAGTTTGGACAGTCAAGTTTTCCCACACTGCACTGCAAACAAAGGGCTAGAGTAGCCATATTTTGATAGTGCACTACGAAGTCTGGGATATGGGTGGGTGCATCCATGTGGAGTGTGAGGAGCTGCCTGCACAGGAGGTAGCAGAGAAGATACAAGGGCTGAAAGGTGACAAAGTAACTGAAAACTGCCAACCTGCTTGCAGTGGCAGTGAGTGGGTCCCATGCACTGGGGAAAGAGTTAAACAGTTTCTTGTGAGCTGAATGAGCCTGCCAGATGTTTGCCATCATTGCAGAAATTTGCCTGAGGGCCCAGCCAAGATGGGGAGCATGTGGTTGAACTCAGCTGGAGCAAATTATCTGTGAGACCATAAAGAGAGAGGAATTTGTGCCACTTTTATTCTGGGTTTGGATTTAGCTGGGGGATTAGACTTGTCTCAGGAGGATGGGTATAAAGAATCTTATTTACTTTATTTGAGCCCTGTGTTTCTTGGTTGTTGCTTCTTTTCCTGCCCCTGAATAACCCAAGCTGTAGTTTTTTTGAGACCATGTGGCTCATGTTTGTAGTATGGGTGTTTGGTAAATGCTTCAGCTGGGCTGGGAGAGGGAAGCTTGATGCAGAAGCATGAATATGATTAAAAGGGAAGAATGCTGTGTGAATTGATAAGAGGAGTAGAGCTGACTGAGCAACAACATAAACTATATCAGTAGTTTCCCTTCCAAGCATGTGATGAATAGAGGGAGGTTAGAAAAATTCTCCAGGGGCCAGAGGGACTGGGTGAGGTGGAGAAAGGAGAGTGAAATGCAAACAGAGGGGCTGAGTGATGATTATGGCTATGATCCTGAAGGGAACAGGGACATTTCTACAAGGAAATCTTTGCATGATTGTGCTCTCAGGGGAGACAGAGCTGCTACCTACAGGCACCTGAGGGGAGTAAGCCCCAACGAGGGAAGGGGAATATTTATCTAATTATACAAAGGAGGGCAGTGAAAAGGCAAGGGAAATTGCAGGGGGAATAGCAGAGCAGACCTGAGATAGACCAGGCAGTGGGGGAGTCTTTCAGCAGAAGGAGGGGGAGCCCTATCAGTGGCAGCTTTAAAGCATTGGCACTTGTGCTGTAGGGAACAACTCTATCCTGGCTTGTGGGTAAGGAGAGATGGACTGAATGTTCTGTTACTAGTGGCTCTCCTCCAGCCTTCCTATAGCTCTGGCATGTGCTTACTATTCTGTGTGACAGAAACAAATCTTTGGAGTGGCCTGTATTTAAAAATACTCTAAATTGTCAATAATAGGAAGTGCAGGGACTGGGAATGGGGTAAAGAGCCTTCCTCTTCTATACTGGTAGTGGTGGAAGTGATTTCACCACCTCCAGAGCTGTGCAGCAACATGTTGCCACCTGCATCCTGTGTGAGGGATCCTTGTCGGTGTCAGCTGAGTGTTAGCCCCTAATCCTATCAGCCATTCAAGGACTCTTCCCCTGCGCTATAGCAGCCCTGCCTTTCCCCTGTAGGTTGACAATAGATACCCCTTAGCTTCTTCAAAATGTCCTCTGGTGGTGTCTAGCTCCTAATCACTGGATACCCACAGAAATCCCAGACCCTCTGTTCCCAAAGGGACAGTGTACCCCAGTTTTACCTTAGCACAACCCTCCTGTATCACAGCACTTGAGTTCAATTATGGTAAAACAAAAGGAGAGTTATTTAAGAAAGAATAGAGTTTCTAAAGAGAAAGGAACAAGTGTGGGGGATGGAAGCAAATGGTTACATACAAAACAAAATAGAAAACCGCAACCTAGGGCCTACCCTTTACCTGTCCAGTCTAATAAAATTGGTTCTCACCCCCTGCCCCAGTTCAGTGTTTTGCTGCATTTTCTGGCCCCAAGGAGTCAGAACCCAATCTTTCATGAAGCACCCCATGCCTCAGTGAATGGACACAGAGTGTGTCTGTCTCCACCATGATATACTGAATCAGCCTTTTGTCTTTTATTCACAGACAGGGGATTCCACTTGCTGCTCGTCATTCCTTTTCACTGCCAAGTGCCTTTGATATTTACAGTTTCTCTCTAATGGTTTTCCACTGTTCTGGGTTGTTGCTATTGTAGACAGTTGAACAACATGTTACAAAATCAGCTGGCTGAAGAGGGGTGACAGCTACCCCCGGCCCACTTGAATGGGCCAGCAACCAGACATATGATGCTCTGTTGACCCATTTTCATTTCCAGGTCCCAAGGCATAATTTTCAATATAGTTACATTATCCCTTAAATATCAACCATGCCCACATCTTGCAGTGATTTTGAACATTGAAAAGTTACACGCTTTCAGTAAAGATCTCACATGCTACCCTTTAGGGATCAATGCCATGAAAGCCATGTATTCCATGTAGTGAGTTTGTCAGGTCTGAGACAGGAGTTGCATGTAAAGAACAATGAACCTTTTGCCAGTTGGCACCCATTTGGGCCCCTGTGTCATAGCAGAAAATCATTTACCTTCAGATGGCTGTTGAGCAGCCTCTGTGAAATGAGTTTGGTGGGGCTCAGCAGCAAACAGATGTCCGTATAACAGAAGCTACCACAGTGGCCAATGATCAACTCAGCCCTGGAGAATGAACTCCTCCTTCACTTTTTGTAGTGGCTTTTTCATGGCAGGGCTGTTGCACATCAACTGGAGGAACTTGCACTGTCTCATAACTGCTCTGTGGGTAAAGAGAGGACTGCAGTTACTAGGGCTGTCAAATTATGGCTTTTCATACATAAAACATGCCAGAAGCTCCAAAACAAAATAACTAGCAGGGTGCAGCTGTTCCAGAGGGAAGGGGTGTTATCCTCTATTCTTCACAATCAGCCCAATGCTCCATAGCCTTTTTTGTCATCTCACTCTTTGGTTTCTCTTATCCCTTGTATTCTGCTGTGGGGAGGGTGCCATGTCTTACCTTTAGTGATGGTTTTACTGAAATGCAGACTTGCCTTTCTGAGGCAGGAGCCTGGGACATTGCTCCTATTGGCACTGGAGTTTGGAATAGAAGTAGCCAGGATGTCTGCCTTTGCTGTTTCAACTCAGATAGGAAAAGTAGACATGAAAGGGTTGCAGCTGTGTTTGAAAAGTCACTTGTGTCACAGAGGCAAGGAAAGGAACATGCAATTTCTTTCCCTGTTCCCCTTCATGCAGCAGATTGTAGAGATTTCTTGTGCACCAAGCCCTAGCATGGAAGAAAGACTAATTCTCTGTATTTTTCAGGAAGGAGCCCCTGAATTAACTGGGTTCTTTTGTTCCCATGTGTTTTCTGGCTAAAGTCTCCTATTCCCCATGTGCTGTTCCAGTTGATAAATCCCTGTCTCATTGAGGCATGTTTTATCTGATTAAGAAAAAGATTATTGTCTGGACAGACTTGGAGCTGGGATGTAATAATGTTACAAATACGGAGATGTAACGATTTTATAAACACTGTATGTGACCAGGTCAGTGAGGGGGAGTTATTGTATATTGGGCTAGTAGAATCTCCTGTATGAGTGTACTGATCTAACTTATATTGGAATATTTATTATGTACCTACAATGCTCAAATTCAATAGGAATCTGTGCAGGGAAGTGACACAATTGCTTTCCAAATAAGACCAGCAAAACACATGCTGGAAAGACAATGGGGCAAACTATTAGCTTCTAGGATCCCGTTTCCAACAAGTTGCAAACATTGCTTTGCAAGAGCTGGGAGTTACCGCATGAAAAGGGCTATAAACAGTGGAAAAAGGTGACTAGATACCTGTGAAGGAGGGTGAGTTGCCAGGGGCTGAGCTCCGTCAGGAAGAGAAGCTGACACTGAGGCGAGAGGTTCTGTGGAAGAGTTAATAAGGATTAGTTCTCTGAGGATCCCCGTGTGGAAGATGATTAACCAGCCAGGCATATAACCTGTTTTATTGTTGTTAAGATCTGTTTTCTCTGAAATGCTTTGGTTATAAAGAAATGATTCTTGGTTTTGGTCATGGATTACTACTGTTATTGCCTTGGAGGGAACAGAATTGCAGGGTTTGGACCTGAGTCGGACCTGCTGAGGCTATCACGGTTAGCACCAGGGGTCTGCAACCCAGGGCCCAGGCGGAGAGTGGGAGTATCGCATGATTCCACCCCAAGAGACAGGTGGAGCCTGAGATCTAGCAGGGTTGTACTCAGAGAGAGCAGGAAGGGTCAGAGGTGACGGCGACATTGTCCCTTTCAATAACCGTTTCATCTCCTTCACCTCTTCTGAATGTTGCTCTAATTCCCTTCCTTGCAGCAATGCTCTCCCATTGTAAAAGTAATCCCTGTTTTGCCTACTTGTCTGCATTTCAGCATGGGATACAGCAGGCCTGGTCCCCTGGTGAGCGGGTAGATGCTGTGTGCGGTCTGTGAAGGGGACGTCTATGTCTCCATCCCTTCTCGCTCACTATCCAAATTCCACCAAACCTTACACCAGTGGCAATGGGCGGGGATGCTAAATAGGGATTAGGAGATTCAGTTCTTAATATATTAACCTCTGCCTTCAGGCCACCTGTTTAAATCCATGGGATTTTTCTAGATTAAATTTCTTCTTGGGTACGGCTATTTGTATGTCAGTAAAGAAAACTACAGTGACAACTTTTTGCAGAGTGACAGGAAATCTCAAAAAAACTCACATGTACTGTAGATGGAAAAGCCCTATTAGATCAGTCTAGTCCATGGGATACTGTGAGATTGTCACCCTGTCTGCTCTGTCTAGTCCCGTTTTAAATGACTTTGATGGTGCCAGTTAGTTGGAGACTGTTGCACATTCTGAGATCTTATTAAGGCATTCTGGAGATCTGTCCGGGTTATAGCCATTAAAGGCCAGCACTACCTTCCACTGTAGATAGACTTTGCTTGTCACAATCAGGGTTGAGCAGAACCCGAGGCAAAATCCTAGCAGACAGTCAGTCACTTGGCCTGCTTATACCAGGGACTTGCATAGATGCAGCTACCATTGTGATGAAATCTCCAAGGCCTTAGTTTCATCTCATTGCTTCAGTGGGGAAATAAGCTTATGAGGATTACAGTATCAATCCTTGCTGAGGCTACAGCCTTTGACGGACCCTATGGAAGTGTTGACCGTGCAGCATTTGGCCACAACAAGCATTCACACAGGCATGGACATGTATTATCACTCCTAGATCAAGCTGCAATAACAATGCCTGCAGCCAAGCAATGTTCCCAGCATAGGAAGGGGAAGTGAGGGGAGTGCGCTGACTATGGGTCAGCACAGGAGCACAGTAGGTTGCCAGCACACAAATCACATTGGAGAGATGCAGGAGCAGCTCAGCAGTGAAAGGCAGGACAGAGCCAAAGTACTTCCTTAGATTCCATCACAAAGATGTTCCTCAGGCTTTACTCAGTCATCAATAGCTGCATCGGTGCAAACCCCTAGTTTAGACAGGGGCTCGCTGCATTGTTTACAAGTTGTTTCCTCCTGCTTGGAAGCCACTCTTCTCTTGGGGAGAGGGGAGGAGAGGTCTTAAAAACCTGGGTTCTGTCTACTCTGCATGGTATGTTTCATGGGCACTTTCATGGAGGCAGGGATCTGCCTCAGTATCCTTGGCTAACATTTCCAATTCCCTTCACTATTGTGCCGGGTTCTGACTACTATGCTCCACTCCAGAGGAGGCTGCATTTTGTTGGTGAAATGGGGAACCCAGTTTTTTAAGTTGTGAACACACTCACAGAGTGTCATCTGCCTGGAATTCAGGTCCGTAGCACTTACAGCTTGTTTAGAAATTTGGGATGAAAGGGGCTATGGAAATTTAAACTAGATGTTAATATATAATATATGAATATAGCAGCCATTAGCTGATTTCCGTGACATTAAATCTTTCAGCCAGCCAAGCCCCTGGAAAGAGGGGTCCGCAGAACTTCCAAGCACAGCTAATCTCCACCGTCCCTTCCCTATTCTCCTCGTTCAATGTCAGAAAACTCCACCTCGCCCTGTCCTGGAGAACAAATCCCACAAGGGAATTTCTTGAGTTCAGAAGCCCACTTCCTAGAGCCTTGGGAAAATGAATCAGGAGTCTTGCCAAAGCCAGGGGGCTGTAGGGTTGTCCCCAATGCCTTTGTACCTCGTGCAGTGGTTGTTCTGTTATATTCCTCTGAGCACTGCTTTAGCTGCAACCCGTTTTGCCCCCTCGTCTGTGAGCAGAAGGCATGTCAGAGTAAGACAATGCTTACTTGTGTGTGCTTTTATTCAAAGAGTTGGGATCAAAGATCACATGCCCTGAAATCCATATCAGAGTGTGATCGGAGGGCAGCCAACCAGTGCGGTGTTAGGTCATGTAGTAAATTCTCTGCGGGCTTGAGGAAGTGTAGGGGGCAGGCAGGTGTGGTGCCGTGTTTGTAGGATTTGTTGTTGCTTTCCAAAAGACAATGGGACTTGTCAGCCTCGTTTGGACATGTGCCATAATGCAGTAGCAGTTCTGCTGAGGCTGGCACCCCAAGCGCTGTGAATGATTCGACACATGTCAGAGTTGGGCATGCTCTTTCTCCCTAGCGAGGCCAGTGGGAGTCCGTGGGTCAGCTGGGAGGAAGAGCTGTTTGACTCTCATTGCCTCCCTAATATAAACATACATTCGTCTCAGCAGCACAATGAACACAACAGCCAGGTTGACCTCCACAGGTGCAAAACTTCACCCCTGCCAGCCTGAGGGTGAGCCACTTTGCTGTCACATGCAGTCAGCGGGAGCCCCCATAAAGTACAGTTACAATCTCTTGACATCTCATGGTAGCATCTGCATCTTAACGTTGCGCTGCTACAATTCAATATAATCATGTACTGGGGCAAGACACGATGTTCTTGTCTTGACTGCCTTTCTCTTCCTGCTGTTAAGTGGTTGAGGAACTCTTCCCTTCCTCCTCAGGGGCATAGGGAATAGCAGAGGGAATTGAAGGAGGAGGTGGGATGATGACTGAGTGGATGGGGAGTAGCAGTTTTATGGGTAGGGCACTAGACAGGGACTCAGGAGATCTGTATTTGGCATCTGCTTTGCCACAGATTTTCTGGTCAAGTCACTTCATCTCTCTCCACCTCAGCTTCCCCTCTGTAAAAGGAGAACAATAATATTTCCTTTCTTCCCTCCCTTTGTTTTGTCTTTTGAGATTGGAAGCTCTTTGGAGAAGGGGCTGCCTCTCAGCGTGTGTCTGTGCAGCATGGAGCACCGTGGACCCTGATCTCAGTTGGAGCCTCTAGATGCTACTGTAATATAAACAATAACTCGTGGCTGCTTGAAACCAGTACTTCCCCGCTGGTTGCAAAGTGCCTGCCCCCAAAAGAAAAAGAAATGCTCAAGCCACAGGTCATGATGGGTGGTGTAAACCAGAAAAAAAAAACCTATAGAAAAAGCCCCTGTAGATAACTTGCTGTTAGGTCTGTGAGGAGGATGGAAATTCCATTTTGCAAAGGGGTTTTGTGGTGTTGACAATGGTGTTGATATTTGGCTTTCATTCCAACTTTGAAATTCTCCACAAAAGAAAATTCTTGGCTTTTTCAATGTATATTACAATCTATCTTATATTACAAAACAACAAAAAATATTGAAATGGAAGCTAAAAATATTTTGTTCTACAAATGTTGAAATGGGACAACTTCCCCCTCCCTCCCCGAGGTTTTCTCCACAATGAAATGGCTGTGAAATGGGCATTTTGAGAAGCAGTTCCGTTTTGATGGCACTGCCGTCTCTGATGGAGAATGGCTCAGCTGAAGTTTTTCTGAGCACCTCTACTTTTTATATCCTAAGACAGCTGGAAGCTGAATTGCCCACTCCTCAAGAACAGCGTTCTGTTTTACACTATCCAGAGTTGATTAGCAGTGCAGTCGCACCCCCCACCCCCATACAGGATTCTAGTCTGAAAATCCTACTAGATTCATCACAGAAATTTAATTTGAAACAGGTGTGTAGCTTGGTTACAAACTCAGCCAGTAGTTGATGGGGTGGGATGGGGAAAGGAGTCTGTAAACTCACGCAAGTGCATGCTTTGCTCAACAGTATGTTTCCCTTGGTTACTCCTCCCGCCCCTACTGCAAGATTTAACAGAGGAAGCAGTGTTACTATTCTTCAAAGCCTTCCTAGCTTCAGCAATAGAGAATTTAAACAGGAAGCTTCTGAAGATGGAGACAACTCAAAGAAATGTCCCTACTTACCTTGCCCTGTCGATCTTTAACTTGTTGTGTTGCTGCCTCCCGCTTGGAATAGCTGCTCTCATCTATTCTCTCAGAGTAAGTTTGGTATTTATTTAAGTGTATTTATTTTTTCGTTGATACATTTCCAAACTTTGATTTACAAAGATGGTCTTAAAATGTCTGTTACAGAGAGAGTTGGAGAAGCTAACTCTAATTTTCAATGCAAAGGTGTTTAAACTTTTGGATTTTATTCCCAGAAGTTATAGGGAACAGTGCAGTTTTCCTTTAGCAATTTTCTAGGGCTACTTTAAGCAAGTTGTGGGAATTGTTGCTTCCAAAGTTGAATTGACTGGAAAGGGACATTTCTCTTGAACTGTTGCTTTGTTGGTGGTGTTGGGTGTAAATGAAGGATATGCGTGTGAGCACTGGAGTGTGGGCTGTTTGTGTGCCTTGTGAGTGGAGAGACGCAGCGCTGACTTCTGTGTCCAGTGTTCTGACCATTAGGTTAAGGATGGGGATTTTCGCCTTCTTGGGACAGTAGCTGAGGACCTTTGCCCTGGGGTGATCAAATTCTGCCATGAGTGTCCTTGTGACCAATGCATTCTTAATCCTCTTTCTGTGTATTCACATCACACAACTAACCATGTAGATAGATCCACAGTTATGAATATGTGCTGGGACAATTCTGGGTGTAAACAGAGGACATCAGTCCCTGACAGCACAGCTTCTTTCATGAGGAGTCATTAGGAATTGCATTTTTGCATCTATACAAATCATTTGCACTGGTTTTTTCCCAGCTCTCAAAGATACGGAATTTTATGGGCAAATCCGTCAGTGAGCTGATGTGCTAAGTAGGAAAATTCCTCTACTTGAAACCTTTGTCTGTGAAAGGTCGGGTTTTTTTTTCCATTTTATTGAGATACCCAGCTGATGTGTATTTTCTTCTGAGCAATAACCAAGTGGCGTATTGAAGCTGTCATTGCCCTAAGAGACTTGTTGATCAATGAAGTAAATACACAGGGATGACAGCATGGCCACCACCGATACTCTGGTGAGGAGTGTGCCTCCACTTTAATTAGCCTTGCAATCTCTTGAGCAAAGACCAAGTGTGTGGCTGGGTTTCAGTGCCAACATGTGCCCAGTCCGTGAGAGGGTTGGTGACTGGCCAAGTGGAGAGGGGGCATGTGACAGGTGCCTAGCCAGATCTGCTTCTTCCCGCTAGAAAACATGGTTTAAACTGGCAGCAGCCTCTCCCACCAGACTAGGGAGTAAGGTTATCTCACCAGAGAGAGGTCCTTCCCATGGGGAAGAACACAAACCAGATGAGTATGGAATTTGGGGAGGGAACAGGAGGGGAAGAGGGTTAAAGGCATTTGAAAGGTTAGAAGTCAGGAAGGGTGAGGGGCAATATTTCCAGTCACCTTCATTTTCTGCTCTTTTCTCACGGCTCGTCCTTGGCCTTATCAGCTGCCATTATAGCTGTGCTAAGGATATTTTGCTGGGTTTGATCTCACATTCTTTTCCAGGTAATAAGGGCCTTTAGAAGGCCTTTCCCTGATATCTAATCTAAGGTCACTTTCCCAGGAGAATCAGTTTCTCTGTATGCCCGTGTTTCTTCCTCATTCATGGATTTTTAGGGTTTCTGCAGTGGAGAGAACTTATTCCTTATTTAATTCCAGTGATGGAAACAAAAGTTCCTTTTGCAAATGTTGATTTTTCAGAAGAAGGAATAAATATGTACATAGCTCATGAAACCGGCGATGACTCCATAGCATCTGTTGTAGCAAGGTGATACATTACCTGTCGCTAAAAGCCAGATTTACTAACATATTTAGGCACCTAAAGATTCAGATAATCAGCTAGTGGGATTTTCAGAAGCACCTAGACAACTTACTCCCATTGAAATCCTAACTATTTTTTTTAAATCTGCCCTGAGTACTTATACAGCAAGAAGATATCTGACATGAAGGCTATCTTTAGGCTAGCAGAAAGAGACAGAACAAGGTCCAATGGCTGGAAGCTGCAGTTAGAAATATTCAGATAGGAAATAATACTCAGTCTTTTAGCAGTGAGGGTAATTAAACATTGGAACAACTTACCAAAGAAAGTGCTAAATTCACTATCTTAGGAGTCTTTAAATAGACATTGCACATCTTCCTAAGAGACATGCTCTAGTTCTGTCACAAGTTATTGGTCTCAGTAGTGTTCACTTGTGTACTGGGTGAAATTCTCTGGCCTGTGTTATACAAGAGCTTGGACTAAATGATCAGAGTGATTCCTTCTGGCCTTAAAAGCTCTGAATTCTTTAGAAAATGGATAGATCACGTTCTGAATACTGCAAACGTTCAATGAGCTGCCTACAGATGAGCAAGCCACCACAAGTTAGTCACAAAATTATCCACCCAGTAACTTCCAATAATGAAATAACAGCCAGTCTGTTTGCAGGCCAGTCACAGACCAAAGGAGTAAAATTTGTGGAATAAATCGTATTCCTATTGTACTTCCCCAGCAGTATCCAGGAATTCTTGTTCTGTGGAGCAAGGGTGTTAAGCCCCAATTCTGAACAGGCTTAACACTGTGAACATGAGTAGTTCTACCAGTGTCCATGGGATTACTCAGATGTGTAAAGCTATGTGCATGCAGTAAGTCTTTGCAGGATCAGGGCTTTAGTCTTGAGGCCTGTCAAATGTACTTATAAAAAACCCAGAATCTCTTAACCTTTTATTTTCTTTTGGTGACTGAATGATTGAATTTCCTGCTTTGTATTATTCCACCCTCCCTTACCATACTGTGATGCAGCAAACAGGGTGTGACAGGAAGATCCTGAAGAGAGCTGATTAAAAATAAAAGGACCTCCCAAAAAAATTCACAGAAATTTTGATGAATTTTTTTTCATGTTTTCCATCCACGCTTTGACCAGCTCTCATCCTGCATGTCAATGACCTCTGTCCGGAAACCTAACCCCCTTTCCTCTGGAGTGTTCAGCCTCCTCCCATGATGGTCCGATGGAAAGAATGCTAGCCACCCTGTGACTTACTTTCCCACCTGTAAAATGGGCATAGCCGCTCTCCCCTACCTCACCGGGGTGCTATGAGGATAAATTCAGTAGTGACTGTGAGGGGCTCAGTTACTTTTGTGATGGGGACAGATAAGTACCTAGGATAGATGGATTCCCCCAGAATTTGTTGAACCTCAATGCATGGTGGAAAGCCCATCTCTTTGAATGGGTATGTCCAAAGGCTAAAACAGCTAATGGTGTGATTTCTGACTGGTGGAAAAGTGCAACGTGGGAGGAAAGATATTGGAGACATCGCGGATAGTTTGCTGAAAACATCTGCTCAATGTGCAGTGGCAGTCGAAAAAGCTAACAATGTTAGGAGCCACTAGGATAGGGATAGATAAGACAGAAAATATCATAATGCCAATATATACATTCGTGATACGCCCACACCTTGAATACTGTGTGCAGTTCTGGTTGTCTCATCTCAAAATATATATATTAGAATCAGGACTTCCATCTGAGGAGAGATTAAAAAGACTGGGACTGTTAAGCTTAGAAAAAAGACGACTAAGGGGGGACATAATAGAGGTCTACAAAATCATGAAGGTTGTGGAGAAAGTGAATAGGGAAGTGGTACTAACCCCTTAACACATAACACAAGAACCAGAGGTCACCCAATGAAATTAATAGGCAGCAAGTTTAAAACAAATATGAGGAAGTACTTCTTCACACAACACACAATTAACCTGTGAAACTACTTGCCAGGGGATGTTGTAAATCACCAAAAGTACAACTGGGTTAAAAAAAGAACTAGATAAATTCATGCAGGACAGGTCCAGCAATGGCTAGCAGCCAAGATGGTCAGGGATGCAACCCCGTGCTCTGGGTGTCCCTAAACCTCTGACTGCCAGAAGCTGGGAGTGGACGACAGGGGATGGATCACTTGATAATTACCCTGTTCTGTTCATTCCCACTGAAGCACCTGGCACTGTCAGAAGACAGGATACTGGGCTAGATGGACCTAGTATGGCTGTTCTTATGCGCTTTAAGCTATGTTGGTCATGTGACAGTTAATCAAATGACATGTGGTAGGTGAGAGGAAGACATGAAGCTGCTTTTTGATTGTTTCTTTGTAATTCGTATGTCCTTGTGTATAATGACATCACACGGTGCGTTGGACGGGAGCCCTTTGGGGTGGGGTTTTATAAGCCTGGAATTTAAATAACTGTTTTGATGGGTGGGGTGGGCTGTGCTTCCCTTCCAGGTAGAGAATGCAGCTGGGACAGGTGACATGGAGCGAGCGTCCCAAGCTTCCCGCACTGCCCGCATACTGAATATCATCGGGATTGTCGTAGGAGTAATTTTCCTCATCATTATAATTGTTGTCGTGGTAGTGGGAAGAAGCGCCAAGTGATAGAAGCCAGCGTCACCTTCAAAAAACTCACCAGTGCTGGGCAATAGCCATGTATCCAGTGCGAGCCCTCCTACCTACTCAAAGAGCCAGCTGGGTGCAAAAAGCCAAAAATGGGAGTTCTTGGCACCACTGACACTGCCAGCCAGAAACTGCATCATGCACAAGCACCAGCCTTTTTAGAAGCAATTTCTCCATAATTAATTGCTTTGCGCTTTCTAATTAACCAGATTAACATGTTTTTCTCTATTGGTACGCAAATATATTGTAACAAGTTACAATAAAAAAGGATTTGTATACGAGTGTCTCCCTACAAGTTGGTTCCATGTTGCATTAATATTCAGGGCCAAAGAATCAAAGGTGTTAATGTAACCATGAAACTACCCAACGTTAAACAGAGTTAAACAAGGTTCAGGGTTTGGTGTACAGGGACCTCAGCCTGTTTAATACCATGGCCAACACACCACTAAAGATCCTTTTAAACTTTTTTAAAGATACAGAAACAAAAGGAAAAGTGTTGCAAAATATATGGTCTTGGCCAGCTAAGCCATACTGTTGTTAGACAGAAGGGAAAAGGAGAGGGATAGGAAAGAAAAGAACTAAGGTGTGGGAAAGGAAAGGGCACATAG
Organism: Mauremys mutica; assembly: GCF_020497125.1. NCBI lineage: Eukaryota > Metazoa > Chordata > Testudines > Geoemydidae > Mauremys > Mauremys mutica. The sequence continues at coordinate 4,055,522 of NC_059093.1, forward strand.
GAGTATGTGTCTATATGAGGCACTAGTTTCGCGTCCCAGGGAGTGCTCAGGGGTGAGCCAGATCTGGTGGGCATGGTGAGGTCATCTGAGGTCCCTCTCTTTGGCCTGGTCTGGTCAGGACATCTCTTGGGATTGGGACAAAAAAGGCACAGTGGAGTCACACTAAATCCCAGAAGACCATGGAGTTGGCAGCCATGATGGTGACGCTCACACCTTCCCCTTTTCTCGTCTTCCAGTCAGCTAGCATTCACATCTCTCCATCCCTGATTTTCCCTCAAAAGTCTGTTTTTAAAGACCCCAAAAGGAACTAATGGGTGGAATAGCCCGTCCTCTCATTTTTTTTTGTCCATCAATTAGGCCTATTTTCCAACATACCAGATCGGGTTCATTGATTTCTGGCCCTACACCCCTTGCTTACCAGACATGATGTTAACACAATCCTTGAGTTCTATCAGGAGGCCTTTTTTGTTTAGACTAATTCAGTCTTTCTGTTTCCCTTTTGCACCTTTTCTGATTAACATTAATTGTTACAGGTTATTGGAATATTTCTTAAATTTTTATTCACTTTCCCACAGATGAGCTCACAACTCGGGTAAATTTATAGGCCCAGTTTTTACAACAATGCTGACATGAATGGTAAGCAACGGCTCCTGTATTTGTTTCCTGCTCTGCCATTGAACAGATGCCCTTTTACTATGCTTCTTCCTTTGTAAAGGTACAGAATGGGGAGGTAGGTGGTGTTAGGGTTGAATTCACTAGCGTGATACCTCTGGAGAGATGAATTCAAATCCACTCTTAGACCCTGATTCAGGAATGTGTTTAAGCTCCATTAACTTCAATGGGACTTGAGCACATGTTTAAGCACTTTACTGAATCAGGGACTTAGTTTCATTAGATTTTGGATTTAGAGTCTGATAGGAGTCTTGCCGCTGGCTTCAATGGGAGATGAATTGGGTTCATAGTTCACAGGTGGCTGAGTCTGGTAGGTCTCATCCTAATCACTGCTTATTTATATCCCAACCATCATCACACAGTTCATCCAGGAGTTGGAGTGTCAGGAGGTGCTCTTGGACTGGACTGAGGTACCATCAGCACAGTTGGAGAGGGCCAGGACTGTGGTGTGACAGGTGGCAATTTCCTGGACAAACGTTAAGCTTAATACATTTTGGAGAGCATTGTATTAAAAATGCAATTGCTTATGTGCTATTGTGAGATTGTGTGCAACTTCTCTAGGAGGAGGGGGTATGCTAATATATTTCCTCTAGTTATCAGCCCTTTTGAAGCTTTGCCCTGGCAAATCCATTGTCTGGCTGATTACCTATTCACGATTCTTCCAACTGGATTTTCCAGGGACCCAACAGACAAAGAAAGGATTCTTGAATAAATAGCCTGAGTTTAATCTGATTCAGAGCGGCCTTCATTCTGATCCAGCAAAGGGACAAGGCCTCTGGCTCACGGAGGGTCCTACTCTTTAGGGCAGGGTTGGAAGGACTGATACCAACTAGAGCCCTTGTGGCGAGGAGGGAGGAGGTGATCTCTGGCAAACTTATTAGCGTGCCTGTAGGTTCTTTTAGTGGTTTTAATGTTTGCTGTGTAATACTTTTACCGTAAGAATAAATGTGCTTGTTTAGAAAGAGCTGTGTGGTAATTTATAACTGCGGGAAGTTACATGGTTATCAATCTTGGCGGCAGAAGCAAAACAGGACTGCTTAGTTAGACTGTCATTTGCTGGAAATAACGCAATGAAGTCCGGGAACTGTTTAGCCTGGAAATACCCGAGTCAGGCAGGAGACAGAGGCAGGGCAACAGCTATGGGAGGGTTAGGGGTGGAAGCCACACATCCTTTCAGAAAGATAAAAATGAAATAAACACTTTTTTTTTTTTTGCAACATCAACTTGATGCAGCTATCTTTTACTCCAGCTCTTCTTGCATGGCTGCCAAAGAGAGACGCCCAGGGCAAAAAACGGTCAGATTAAAGTGACTGCACGCAATGGAATATTGCAGCTGATTCTCCAGCTGCCGTTACAAAGTGTGGCTATGCCTATGGTATCTGCACATTCAAAAGAGCCAGAAACGAGCATTTGCCACATGTTTGTAGCTTCCATAGTTCAGAGTCAGTTAGAGGATGGTTGGCTTTTTCCATACAAAAATCCTTATTTTTAATCAATATGCAAGGTGACTTGTCTAACCAAGAGACCCCTTCTTAGTGGTGCTCTCATGCTCTAGGATTTACAGAGCTGAAGTACAGAACCTGGGATCCCTCAGGGTCCAGTAAAGCTCTCCCTGCTTCTTCCATCAATGGAAAAATCTACTGGGGTCAAGTCTTCAGCCTCAGATCCATTTTCTTTTCAGGGCTTCTCAAAACCTTTCACTCCACAACATTTTTCTTTCAGAGGGCGGAAAATCCCTGTGCTCTAATGGAGCCCCTGCTGCTTGGTAAACATTCAGATGGGGAAACTGTATCTCTGTTGCAATCACTCTTTCCTATGCTCCAGGAAGCGTGTGTATTTGTCTTTCTTTCATGAAGCATGAGTTACGGAATTAGAAACAAGGGGCCCTAGTGTGTGTGGTGGGAATGGCCTGACTCCGTTGAAAATATTGCACATAAGAATCTCCCCATTCCCAGTCCTTTCTTTTCAGACCATTGCTAATTACAGTAATGTGGAAGAGAATTTGGGTGCTGGTGTGTGTCTGGGAGGGGCCTCCCCCATGCAAGCTTTTGAAAGGGTATTTACATAGGCTGGAGATATGTGTGTAATATTTTCATAGACCCTTGGGACCGTTTGGGGCTGCTCCTTGCCTTACAAGCCTGTTTAACCTAATGAAAAAGCCCCCTTGTGGGCAACTGGCTGGCTTTGGGGATCAGTAGTGGACTGCGGAGTATTTCCCTAGTATGATTCTGTCTGCCTCAGGTCAAGAGTAACCAAAAGCTGCTGCTGTCTGGTGGTGCCCTCTGTGAAATCCTTTGATGGATCTCAGTACAGTTACCAGCAAGCAAATGTGCAA